>NC_073244.2:77506666-78904583 GCF_029281585.2 Gorilla gorilla gorilla
CGGTGTAGATATTTCCATGTTCATAGAGATGGCGGTGTAGATATTTCCATGTTTATACAGATAGCAGCGTAGTTATTTCCATGTTTATAGAGATAGCAGTGTAGATATTTCCAATGATATACAGATAGCAGTGTAGGTAGTTGCATGTTCATACAGATAGCGGTGTGGATATTTCCTTGTTCATACAGATAGCGGTGTAGATATTTCCATGTTCATACAGATAGTGGTGAAGATATTTGCATGTTCATACAGATAGCAGTGTAGATATTTCCATTTTCATACAGATAGCGGTGTAGATATTTCCATGTTCATACAGTTAGCAGTGTAGATATTTCCATGTTCATACAGATGGCGGTGTAGATATTTACATGTTCATACAGATGGCGGTGTAGATATTTCCATGTTCGTACGGATGGCAGTGTAGATATTTCCATGTTCATACAGGTGGCGGTGTAGATATTTCCATGTTTATACAGATAGAGGTGAAGATTTTTCCATGTTTATACAGACAGCGGTGTAGATATTTCCATATTTATGCAGATAGCAGTGTAGATATTTCCATGTTTATAGAGATAGTGGTGTAGATAATTTCAATTTTATACAGAGAACAGTGTAGATATTTCCAAGTTCATACAGATAGCGGTGTAGATATTTCCACGTTTATAGAGATGGCGGTGTAGATATTTCCATGTTCATACATATGGCGGTGTAGATATTTCCATGTTTATAGGGATGGCGGTGTAGATATTTTCATGCTTACACAGATGGCTGTGTAGATATTTCCATGTTTACACATATAGCGGTGTAGATATTTCCATGTTCATACAGATGGCGGTGTAGATATTTACATGTTCATACAGATGGCGGTGTAGATATTTCCATGTTCGTACGGATGGCAGTGTAGATATTTCCATGTTCATACAGGTGGCGGTGTAGATATTTCCATGTTTATGCAGATAGCGGGGAAGATTTTTCCATGTTTATACAGATAGCGGTGTAGATATTTCCATGTTTATACAGATAGCAGTGTAGTTATTTCCATGTTTATAGAGATAGCAGTGTGGATATTTCCATTGATGTACAGATAGCTGTGTAGGTATTTGCATGTTCATTCAGATAGCGGTGTAGATATTTCCATGTTCGTACAGATAGCTGTGTCGATATTTCCATGTTCCTACAGATAGCGGTGTAGATATTTCCATGTTCATACTGATAACGGTGTAGATATTTCCATGTTCATACAGATAGCGGTGTAGATATTTCCATGTTTATACAGAGAGCGGTGAAGATATTTCCATGTTTATACAGATAGCTGTGTAGATATTTCCATGTTTATACAGATAGCAGTGTAGATATTTCCATGTTTATAGAGATAGTGGTGTAGATAATTTCAATTTATACCGAGAGCAGTGTAGATATTTCCAAGTTCATACAGATAGCGGTGTAGATATTTCCACGTTTATAGAGATGGCGGTGTAGATATTTCCATGGTCATGCAGATGGCGGTGTAGATATTTCCATGTTCATACAAATGGCAGTGTAGGTATTTCCATGTTCATAGAGATGGCAGTGTAGATATTTCCATGTTCATACAAATGGCGGTGTAGATATTTCCATGTTCATTTAGATGGCGGTGTAGATATTTCCATGTTTATACAGATAGCAGTGTAGTTATTTCCATGTTTATAGAGATAGCAGTGTAGATATTTCCATTGATATGCAGATAGCTGTGTAGATATTTGCATGTTCATACAGATGGCGGTGTAGATATTTCCATGTTTATACAGATAGCGGTGTAGATATTTCCATGTTCATACAGATAGCGGTGTAGATATTTCCATGTTCATACAGTTAGAGGTGTAGACATTTCCATTTTCATACAGATGGCGGTGAAGATATTTAGATGTTAATACATATGGCGGTGTAGATATTTCCGTGTTCGTACGGATGGCAGTGTAGATATTTCCATGTTCATAGAGATGGTGGTGTACATATTTCCATGTTTATGCAGATAGCGGTATAGATATTTCCATGTTTATACAGATGGTGGTGTAGATATTTCCATGATTATAGAGATGGCGGTCTAGATATTTCCATGTTTACAGAGATAGTGGTGTAGTTATTTCCAAGTTTATAGAGACAGCATTGTAGATATTTCCATGTTTATACAGATAGCGGTGAAGATATTTCCATGTTTATACAGATAGCTGTGTAGATATTTCCATGTTTATACAGATACCAGTGTAGATATTTCCATGTTTATAGAGATAGTGGTGTAGATAATTTCAATTTATACCGAGAGCAGTGTAGATATTTCCAAGTTCATACAGATAGCGGTGTGGATATTTCCACGTTTATAGAGATGGCGGTGTAGATATTTCCATGGTCATGCAGATGGCGGTGTAGATATTTCCATGTTCATACAAATGGCAGTGTAGGTATTTCCATGTTCATAGAGATGGCGGTGTAGATATTTCCATGTTCATACAAATGGCGGTGTAGATATTTCCATGTTCATAGAGATGGCGGTGTAGATATTTCCATGTTTATACAGATAGCAGCGTAGTTATTTCCATGTTTATAGAGATAGCAGTTTAGATATTTCCATTGATATACAGATAGCTGTGTAGATATTTGCATGTTCCTACAGATAGCGGTGTAGATATTTCCATGTTTATACAGATAGCGGTGTAGATATTTCCATGTTCATACAGATAACGGTGTAGATATTTCCATGTTCATACAGTTAGCGGTGTAGATATTTCCATGTTCATACAAATGGCGGTGAATATATTTAGATGTTCATACAGATGGCGGTGTAGATATTTCCATGTTCGTACGGATGGCAGTGTAGATATTTCCATGTTCATACAGGTGGCGGTGTAGATATTTCCATGTTTATACAGATAGCAGTGTAGATATTTCCATGTTTATAGAGATAGCAGTGTGGATATTTCCATTGATATACAGATAGCTGTGTAGGTATTTGCATGTTCATACAGATAGCGGTGTAGATATTTCCATGTTCGTACAGATAGCGGTGTAGATATTTCCGTGTTCATACAGATAACGGTGTAGATATTTCCATGTTCATGCAGATAGCGGTGTAGATATTTCCATGTTCATACAGATAGCGGTGTTGATATTTCCATGTTCCTACAGTTTGCAGTGTAGATATTTCCATGTTCATAGAGATAACGGTGTAGATATTTCCATATTCATACAGATGGCGGTGCAGATATTTACATGTTTGTACAGATGGCGGCGTAGATATTTCCATGTTCGTACAGATGGCGGTGTAGATATTTCCATGGTCATAGAGATGGCGGTGTAGATATTTCCATGTTTATGCAGATAGCGGTATAGATATTTCCATGTTTATACAGATGGTGGTGTAGATATTTCCATGTTTATAGAGACGGCGGTCTAGATATTTCCATGTTTACAGAGATAGTGGTGTAGTTATTTCCAAGTTTATAGAGACAGCGTTGTAGATATTTCCATGTTTATACAGATAGCGGTGAAGATATTTCCATGTTTATACTGATAGCAGTGTAGATATTTCCATGTTTATAGAGATAGTGGTGTAGATAATTTCAATTTATACCGAGAGCAGTGTAGATATTTCCAAGTTCATACAGATAGCGGTGTAGATATTTCCACGTTTATAGAGATGGCGGTGTAGATATTTCCATGTTCATGCAGATGGCGGTTTAGATATTTCCATATTCATACAAATGGCGGTGTAGATATTTCCATGTTCATAGAGATGGCGGTGTAGATATTTCCATGTTCATACAAATGGCGGTGTAGATATTTCCATGTTCATGGAGATGGCGGTGTAGATATTTCCATGTTTATACAGATAGCAGTGTAGTTATTTCCATGTTTATAGAGATAGCAGTGTAGATATTTCCATTGATATACAGATAGCTGTGTAGATATTTGCATGTTCATACAGATAGCGGTGTAGATATTTCCATGTTTATACAAATAGCGGTGTGGATATTTCCATGTTCATACAGATAGCGGTGTAGATATTTCCATGTTCATACAGTTAGCGGCGTAGATATTTCCATGTTCTTACAGATGGCAGTGTAGATATTTACATGTTCATACAGATGGCGGTGTTGATATTTCCATGTTCATACAGATGGCGGTGTAGATATTTCCATGTTCATACAGATAGCGGTGTAGATATTTCCATGTTCATACAGATAGCAGTGTAGATATTTCCATGTTCATACAGTTAGCGGTGTAGATATTTCCATGTTCATACAGATGGCAGTGCAGATATTTACATGTTCATACAGATGGCGGTGTAGATATTTCCATGTTCGTATGGATGGCAGTGTAGATATTTCCATGTTCACACAGGTGGCGGTGTAGATATTTCCATGTTTATACAGATAGCAGTGTAGTTATTTCCATGTTTATAGAGATAGCATTGTAGATATTTCCATTGATATACAGATAGCTGTGTAGATATTTGCATGTTCATATAAATAGCGGTGTAGATATTTCCATGTTCGTACAGATAGCGGTGTAGATATTTCCATGTTCATACAGATAGCGGTGTAGATATTTCCATGTTCATACAGATAACGGTGTAGATATTTCCATGTTCATTCAGATAGCGGTGTAGATATTTCCATGTTCATAGAGATAGCGGTGTAGATATTTCCATGTTTATTCAGATAGCGGTGTAGATATTTCCATATTCATAGTTAGCGGTGTAGATATTTCCATGTTCATACAAATGGCGGTGTAGATATTTCCATGTTTATACAGATAGCAGTGTAGATATTTCCATGTTTATAGAGACTGCAGTGTAGATATTTCCATTGGTATACAGATAGCTGTGTAGATATTTGCAGGTTCATACACATAGCGGTGTAGATATTTCCATGTTCATACAGATAGCAGTGTAGATATTTCCATGTTCGTACAGAGAGCGGTGTAGATATTTCCATGTTCATACAGATAGCGGTGTACATATTTCCATGTTTATAGAGATGGCGGTGTAGATATTTACATGTTCATACAGATGGCGGTGTAGATATTTCCATGTTCGTACAGATGGTGGTGTAGGTATTTCCATTTTCATAGAGATGGCGGTGTAGATATTTCCATGTTTATGCAGATATGGGTATAGATATTTCCATGTTTATACAGATGGTCGTGTAGATATTTCCATGTTTATAGAGATGGCGGTCTAGATATTTCCATGTTTATAGAGATAGTAGTGTAGTTATTTCCAAGTTTATAGAGACAGTGTTGTTTATATTTCCATGTTTATAGAGACAGCGTTGTAGATATTTCCATGTTTATAGAGACAGCTGTGAAGATATTTCCATGTTTATACAGAGAGCGGTGTAGATATTTCCATGTTCATACAGATAGCGGTGTAGATATTTCCATAGTGATAGAGATAGTGGTGTAGATAATTCCAATTTTATACAGATAGCAGTGTAGATATTTCCAAGTTCATACAGATAGCGGTGTAGATATTTCCACGTTTATAGAGATGGCGGTGTAGATATTTCCGTGCTCATACAGATGGCGGTGTAGATATTTCCATGTTTATAGAGATGGCAGTGTAGATATTTTCATGTTTACACAGATGGCGGTGTAGATATTTCCATTTTTACACAGATAGCGGTGCAGACATTTCCATGTTTTCACAGATAGCGGTGTGTATATTTCCATGTTTATGCAGATAGCGGTGTAGATATTTCCATGTTTATACAGATGGTGGTGTAGATATTTCCATGTTTATGCAGATGGCAGTATAGATATTTCCATGTTTATACAGATGGTGGTGTAGATATTTCCATCTTCATACAGATGGCGGTGTAGATATTTCGAAGTTTATAGAGATAGCGCTGTAGTTACTTCTATATTTCTTTAGAAATCTGTGTAGATATTTCCTTGTGTATGCAGATAGCTGTGTAGATATTTCCATGTTCCTGCAGATAGCGGTGTAGTTATTTCCATGTTCATCCAGATGCCGGTGTAGATACATCCATGTTCATACAGATGGCGGTGTAGATATTTCCATGTTCATACAGATGGCTGTGTAGATATTTCCATGTTCATAAAGATGGCGGTGTAGATATTTCCATGTTGATACAGATAGCAGTGTAGTTATTTCCTTGTTTATAGAGATAGCAGTGTAGATTTTCCATAGATATACAGATAGCGGTGTAGATATTTCCATGTTCATACCAATAGCGGTGTAGATATTTACATGTTTATACAGTTAGCGGTGTAGATATTTCCATGTTCGTACAGATGGCGGTGTAGATACTTACATGTTCATACAGATGGCGGTGTAGATATTTCCATGTTCGTACGGATGGCAGTGTAGATATTTCCATGTTCATGCAGGTGGCGGTGTAGATATTTCCATGTTTATACAGATAGCAGTGTAGTTATTTCCATGTTTATAGGGATAGCAGTGTAGATGTTTCCGTTGATATACAGATAGCTGAGTAGATATTTGCATGTTCATACAGATAGCGGTGTAGATATGTCCATGTTTGTACAGATAGCGGTGTAGATATTTCCATGTTCATACAGATAGCGGTGTAGATATTTCCATGTTCATACAGAGAGCGGTGTAGATATTTCCATGTTAATACAGATAGCGGTGTAGATATTTCCATGTTCATACAGGTAGCGGTGTAGATATTTCCATGTTCATACAGATGGCGGTGTAGATATTTACATGTTCATACAGATGGCGGTATAGATATTTGCATGATCGTACAGATGGCGGTGTAGATATTTCCATGTTCATTGAGATGGTGGTGTAGATATTTCCATGTTTATGCAGATAGCGGTATAGATATTTCCATGTTTATACAGATGGTGGTGTAGATATTTCCATGTATACAGAGATGGCGGTCTAGATAATTCCATGTTTACAGAGATAGTGGTGTAGTTATTTCCAAGTTTATAGAGACAGTGTTGTTGATATTTCCATGTTTATAGAGACAGCGTTGTAGATATTTCCATGTTTATAGAGACAGCGGTGAAGATATTTCCATGTTTATACAGATAGCGGTGTAGATATTTCCATGTTTATACAGATAGCGGTGTAGATATTTCCATGTTGATAGAGATAGCGGTGTAGATAATTCCAATTTTATACAGATAGCAGTGTAGATATTTCCATGTTTATAGAGACTGCAGTGTAGATATTTCCATTGGTATACAGATAGCTGTGTAGATATTTGCATGTTCATACACATAGCGGTGTAGATATTTCCATGTTCATACAGATAGCAGTGTAGATATTTCCATGTTCGTACAGAGAGCGGTGTAGATATTTCCATGTTCATACAGATAGCGGTGTACATATTTCCATGTTTATAGAGATGGCGGTGTAGATATTTACATGTTCATACAGATGGCGGTGTAGATATTTCCATGTTCGTACAGATGGTGGTGTAGGTATTTCCATTTTCATAGAGATGGCGGTGTAGATATTTCCATGTTTATGCAGATATGGGTATAGATATTTCCATGTTTATACAGATGGTCGTGTAGATATTTCCATGTTTATAGAGATGGCGGTCTAGATATTTCCATGTTTATAGAGATAGTAGTGTAGTTATTTCCAAGTTTATAGAGACAGTGTTGTTTATATTTCCATGTTTATAGAGACAGCGTTGTAGATATTTCCATGTTTATAGAGACAGCTGTGAAGATATTTCCATGTTTATACAGAGAGCGGTGTAGATATTTCCATGTTCATACAGATAGCGGTGTAGATATTTCCATAGTGATAGAGATAGTGGTGTAGATAATTCCAATTTTATACAGATAGCAGTGTAGATATTTCCAAGTTCATACAGATAGCGGTGTAGATATTTCCACGTTTATAGAGATGGCGGTGTAGATATTTCCGTGCTCATACAGATGGCGGTGTAGATATTTCCATGTTTATAGAGATGGCAGTGTAGATATTTTCATGTTTACACAGATGGCGGTGTAGATATTTCCATTTTTACACAGATAGCGGTGCAGACATTTCCATGTTTTCACAGATAGCGGTGTGTATATTTCCATGTTTATGCAGATAGCGGTGTAGATATTTCCATGTTTATACAGATGGTGGTGTAGATATTTCCATGTTTATGCAGATGGCAGTATAGATATTTCCATGTTTATACAGATGGTGGTGTAGATATTTCCATCTTCATACAGATGGCGGTGTAGATATTTCGAAGTTTATAGAGATAGCGCTGTAGTTACTTCTATATTTCTTTAGAAATCTGTGTAGATATTTCCTTGTGTATGCAGATAGCTGTGTAGATATTTCCATGTTCCTGCAGATAGCGGTGTAGTTATTTCCATGTTCATCCAGATGCCGGTGTAGATACATCCATGTTCATACAGATGGCGGTGTAGATATTTCCATGTTCATACAGATGGCTGTGTAGATATTTCCATGTTCATAAAGATGGCGGTGTAGATATTTCCATGTTGATACAGATAGCAGTGTAGTTATTTCCTTGTTTATAGAGATAGCAGTGTAGATTTTCCATAGATATACAGATAGCGGTGTAGATATTTCCATGTTCATACCAATAGCGGTGTAGATATTTACATGTTTATACAGTTAGCGGTGTAGATATTTCCATGTTCGTACAGATGGCGGTGTAGATACTTACATGTTCATACAGATGGCGGTGTAGATATTTCCATGTTCGTACGGATGGCAGTGTAGATATTTCCATGTTCATGCAGGTGGCGGTGTAGATATTTCCATGTTTATACAGATAGCAGTGTAGTTATTTCCATGTTTATAGGGATAGCAGTGTAGATGTTTCCGTTGATATACAGATAGCTGAGTAGATATTTGCATGTTCATACAGATAGCGGTGTAGATATGTCCATGTTTGTACAGATAGCGGTGTAGATATTTCCATGTTCATACAGATAGCGGTGTAGATATTTCCATGTTCATACAGAGAGCGGTGTAGATATTTCCATGTTAATACAGATAGCGGTGTAGATATTTCCATGTTCATACAGGTAGCGGTGTAGATATTTCCATGTTCATACAGATGGCGGTGTAGATATTTACATGTTCATACAGATGGCGGTATAGATATTTGCATGATCGTACAGATGGCGGTGTAGATATTTCCATGTTCATTGAGATGGTGGTGTAGATATTTCCATGTTTATGCAGATAGCGGTATAGATATTTCCATGTTTATACAGATGGTGGTGTAGATATTTCCATGTATACAGAGATGGCGGTCTAGATAATTCCATGTTTACAGAGATAGTGGTGTAGTTATTTCCAAGTTTATAGAGACAGTGTTGTTGATATTTCCATGTTTATAGAGACAGCGTTGTAGATATTTCCATGTTTATAGAGACAGCGGTGAAGATATTTCCATGTTTATACAGATAGCGGTGTAGATATTTCCATGTTTATACAGATAGCGGTGTAGATATTTCCATGTTGATAGAGATAGCGGTGTAGATAATTCCAATTTTATACAGATAGCAGTGTAGATATTTCCATGTTTATAGAGACTGCAGTGTAGATATTTCCATTGGTATACAGATAGCTGTGTAGATATTTGCATGTTCATACACATAGCGGTGTAGATATTTCCATGTTCATACAGATAGCAGTGTAGATATTTCCATGTTCGTACAGAGAGCGGTGTAGATATTTCCATGTTCATACAGATAGCGGTGTACATATTTCCATGTTTATAGAGATGGCGGTGTAGATATTTACATGTTCATACAGATGGCGGTGTAGATATTTCCATGTTCGTACAGATGGTGGTGTAGGTATTTCCATTTTCATAGAGATGGCGGTGTAGATATTTCCATGTTTATGCAGATATGGGTATAGATATTTCCATGTTTATACAGATGGTCGTGTAGATATTTCCATGTTTATAGAGATGGCGGTCTAGATATTTCCATGTTTATAGAGATAGTAGTGTAGTTATTTCCAAGTTTATAGAGACAGTGTTGTTTATATTTCCATGTTTATAGAGACAGCGTTGTAGATATTTCCATGTTTATAGAGACAGCTGTGAAGATATTTCCATGTTTATACAGAGAGCGGTGTAGATATTTCCATGTTCATACAGATAGCGGTGTAGATATTTCCATAGTGATAGAGATAGTGGTGTAGATAATTCCAATTTTATACAGATAGCAGTGTAGATATTTCCAAGTTCATACAGATAGCGGTGTAGATATTTCCACGTTTATAGAGATGGCGGTGTAGATATTTCCGTGCTCATACAGATGGCGGTGTAGATATTTCCATGTTTATAGAGATGGCAGTGTAGATATTTTCATGTTTACACAGATGGCGGTGTAGATATTTCCATTTTTACACAGATAGCGGTGCAGACATTTCCATGTTTTCACAGATAGCGGTGTGTATATTTCCATGTTTATGCAGATAGCGGTGTAGATATTTCCATGTTTATACAGATGGTGGTGTAGATATTTCCATGTTTATGCAGATGGCAGTATAGATATTTCCATGTTTATACAGATGGTGGTGTAGATATTTCCATCTTCATACAGATGGCGGTGTAGATATTTCGAAGTTTATAGAGATAGCGCTGTAGTTACTTCTATATTTCTTTAGAAATCTGTGTAGATATTTCCTTGTGTATGCAGATAGCTGTGTAGATATTTCCATGTTCCTGCAGATAGCGGTGTAGTTATTTCCATGTTCATCCAGATGCCGGTGTAGATACATCCATGTTCATACAGATGGCGGTGTAGATATTTCCATGTTCATACAGATGGCTGTGTAGATATTTCCATGTTCATAAAGATGGCGGTGTAGATATTTCCATGTTGATACAGATAGCAGTGTAGTTATTTCCTTGTTTATAGAGATAGCAGTGTAGATTTTCCATAGATATACAGATAGCGGTGTAGATATTTCCATGTTCATACCAATAGCGGTGTAGATATTTACATGTTTATACAGTTAGCGGTGTAGATATTTCCATGTTCGTACAGATGGCGGTGTAGATACTTACATGTTCATACAGATGGCGGTGTAGATATTTCCATGTTCGTACGGATGGCAGTGTAGATATTTCCATGTTCATGCAGGTGGCGGTGTAGATATTTCCATGTTTATACAGATAGCAGTGTAGTTATTTCCATGTTTATAGGGATAGCAGTGTAGATGTTTCCGTTGATATACAGATAGCTGAGTAGATATTTGCATGTTCATACAGATAGCGGTGTAGATATGTCCATGTTTGTACAGATAGCGGTGTAGATATTTCCATGTTCATACAGATAGCGGTGTAGATATTTCCATGTTCATACAGAGAGCGGTGTAGATATTTCCATGTTAATACAGATAGCGGTGTAGATATTTCCATGTTCATACAGGTAGCGGTGTAGATATTTCCATGTTCATACAGATGGCGGTGTAGATATTTACATGTTCATACAGATGGCGGTATAGATATTTGCATGATCGTACAGATGGCGGTGTAGATATTTCCATGTTCATTGAGATGGTGGTGTAGATATTTCCATGTTTATGCAGATAGCGGTATAGATATTTCCATGTTTATACAGATGGTGGTGTAGATATTTCCATGTATACAGAGATGGCGGTCTAGATAATTCCATGTTTACAGAGATAGTGGTGTAGTTATTTCCAAGTTTATAGAGACAGTGTTGTTGATATTTCCATGTTTATAGAGACAGCGTTGTAGATATTTCCATGTTTATAGAGACAGCGGTGAAGATATTTCCATGTTTATACAGATAGCGGTGTAGATATTTCCATGTTTATACAGATAGCGGTGTAGATATTTCCATGTTGATAGAGATAGCGGTGTAGATAATTCCAATTTTATACAGATAGCAGTGTAGATATTTCCAAGTTCATACAGATAGCGGTGTAGATATTTCCACGTATATAGAGATGGCGGTGTAGATATTTCCATGCTCATACAGATGGCGGTGTAGATATTTCCAAGTTCATACAGATAACGGTGTAGATATTTCCACGTTTATACAGATGGCGGTGTAGATATTTCCATGTTCATACAGATGGCGGTGTAGATATTTCCATGTTTTTAGGGATGGCGGTGTAGATATTTTCATGTTTACACCGATGGCGGTGTAGATATTTCCATGTTTACAAAGATAGCGGTGTAGACATTTCCATGTTTACACAGATAGCGGTGTGGATATTTCCATGTTTATACAGATAGCGGTGCAGATATTTCCATGTTTATACAGATAGTTGGGCAGATATTTCCATGTTTATACAGATAGCGGTGTAGATATTTCCATCTTTATACAGATGGCGGTGTAGATTTTTCCATATACGTACAGACGGCGGTGTAGATATTTCCATGTTCATACAGATGGCGGTGTAGATATTTCAAAGTTTATAGAGATAGCGCTGTAGTTATTTCCATATTTATAGAGAAATCTGTGTAGATATTTCCATGTATATTCAGATAGCTGTGTAGACATATCCATGTTCATGCAGAAAGCGGTGTAGATATTTCCATGTTCATACAGATTGCGGTGTAGATATTTACATGTTCATACAGATGGCGGTATAGATATTTCCATGTTCGTACAGATGGTGGTTTAGGTATTTCCATGTTCATAGAGATGGCGGTGTAGATATTTCCATGTTTATGCAGATAGCGGTATAGATATTTCCATGTTTATACAGATGGTGGTGTAGATATTTCCATGTTTATAGAGATGGCGGTCTAGATATTTCCATGTTTATAGAGATTGTAGTGTAGTTATTTCCAAGTTTATAGAGACAGTTTTGTTGATATTTCCATGTATATAGAGACAGCGTTGTAGATATTTCCATGTTTATAGAGACAGCGGTGAAGATATTTCCATGTTTATACAGATAGCGGGGTAGATATTTCCATGTTTATACAGATAGCGGTGTAGATATTTCCATGTTGCTAGAGATAGTGGTGTAGATAATTCCAATTTTATATAGATAGCAGTGTAGATATTTCCAAGTTCATACAGATAGCGGTGTAGATATTTCCATGTTTATAGAGATGGCGGTGTAGATATTTCCATGCTCAAACAGATGGCGGTGTAGATATTTCCATGTTTATAGAGATGGCAGTGTAGATATTTTCAAGTTTACACAGATGGCGGTGTAGATATTTCCATGTTTACACAGATAGCGGTGCAGACATTTCCATGTTTGCACAGATAGCGGTGTGAATATTTCCATGTTTATGCAGATAGCGGTGTAGATATTTCCATGTTTATACAGATAGCGGTGCGGATATTTCCATGTTTATACAGATAGTGGTGCGGATATTTCCATGTTTATACAGATAGCGGTGTAGATCTTCCATCTTAATACAGATGGCGGTGTGTATACTTCCATATTTATGCAGATAGTGGTATAGATATTTCCATGTTTATACAGATGGTGGTGTAGATATTTCCATGTTTATGCAGATGGCGGTATAGATATTTCCATCTTTATACAGATGGTGGTGTAGATATTTTCATCTTCATACAGATGGCGGTGTAGATATTTCGAAGTTTATAGAGATAGCGCTGTAGTTACTTCTATATTTCTTTAGAAATCTGTGTAGATATTTCCATGTGTATGCAGATACCTGTGTAGATATTTCCTTGTTCCTGCAGATAGCGGTGTAGTTATTTCCATGTTTATACAGATAGTTGGGCAGATATTTCCCTGTTTATACAGATAGCGGTGTAGATATTTCCATCTTAATACAGATGGCGGTGTAGATTTGTCCATATTCGTACAGACGGCGGTGTAGATATTTCCATGTTCATACAGATGGCGGTGTAGATATTTCGAAGTTTATAGAGATATCGCTGTAGTTATTTCCATATTTATAGAGAAATCTGTGTAGATATTTCCATGTATATTCAGATAGCTGTGTAGATATTTCCATGTTCATGCAGAAAGCAGTGTAGATATTTCCATGTTCATCCAGATGCCGGTGTACATATATCCAAGTTCATACAGATGGCGGTGAAGATATTTCCATATTCATACAGATGGCGGTGTAGATATTTCCATGTTCATACAAATGGTGGTGTAGATATATCCATGTTCATAGAGATGGCGGTGTAGATATTTCCAGTTTCATACAAATGGCGGTGTAGGTATTTCCATGTTCATAGAGATGGCGGTGTAGATATTTCCATGTTTATACAGATAGCAGTGTAGTTATTTCCATGTTTATAGAGATAGCAGTGAGGATATTTCCATTGATATACAGATAGCGGTGTAGATATTTCCATGTTCATACAGATAGCGGTGTACATATTTCCATGTTCAGTTAGCGGTGTAGATATTTACATGTTCATACAGATGGCGGTGTAGATATTTACATGTTCATACAGATAGCGGTGTAGATATTTCCATGTTCATACAGATAGCGGTGTAGACATTTCCATGTTCATACAGTTAGCGGTGTACATATTTCCATGTTCATACAGATGGCGGTGTAGATATTTACATGTTCATACACCTGGCGGTATAGATATTTCCATGTTCGTACAGATGGCATTGTAGATATTTCCATGTTCTTAGAGATGGCGGTGTAGATATTTCCATGTTTATGCAGATCGCGGTATAGATATTTCCATGTTTATACAGATGATGGTGTAGATATTTCCATGTTTATAGAGATGGCGGTCTAGATGTTTCCATATTTACAGAGATAGTGGTGTAGTTATTTCCAAGTTTATAGAGACAGCGTTGTAGATATTTCCATGTTTATACAGATAGCGGTGAAGATATTTCCATGTTTATGCAGATAGCGGTGTGGATATTTCCATGTTTATACAGATAGCAGTGTAGATATTTCCATGTTTATAGAGATAGTGGTGTAGATAATTTCAATTTTATACAGAGAGCAGTGTAGATATTTCCAAGTTCATACAGATAGCGGTGTAGATATTTCACGTTTATAGAGATGGCGGTGTAGATATTTCCATGTTCATACAGATAGCGGTGTAGATATTTCCATGTTCATACAGATAGCAGTGTAGATATTTCCATGTTCATACAGTTAGCGGTGTAGATATTTCCATGTTAATACAGATGGCGGTGCAGATTTTTACATGTTCATACAGATGGCGGTGTAGATATTTCCATGTTCGTATGGATGGCAGTGTAGATATTTCCATGTTCACACAGGTGGCGGTGTAGATATTTCCATGTTTATACAGATAGCAGTGTAGTTATTTCCATGTTTATAGAGATAGCATTGTAGATATTTCCATTGATATACAGATAGCTGTGTAGATATTTGCATGTTCATATAAATAGCGGTGTAGATATTTCCATGTTCGTACAGATAGCGGTGTAGATATTTCCATGTTCATACAGATAGCGGTGTAGATATTTCCATGTTCATACAGATAACGGTGTAGATATTTCCATGTTCATTCAGATAGCGGTGTAGATATTTCCATGTTCATAGAGATAGCGGTGTAGATATTTCCATGTTTATTCAGATAGCGGTGTAGATATTTCCATATTCATAGTTAGCGGTGTAGATATTTCCATGTTCATACAAATGGCGGTGTAGATATTTCCATGTTTATACAGATAGCAGTGTAGATATTTCCATGTTTATAGAGACTGCAGTGTAGATATTTCCATTGGTATACAGATAGCTGTGTAGATATTTGCATGTTCATACACATAGCGGTGTAGATATTTCCATGTTCATACAGATAGCAGTGTAGATATTTCCATGTTCGTACAGAGAGCGGTGTAGATATTTCCATGTTCATACAGATAGCGGTGTACATATTTCCATGTTTATAGAGATGGCGGTGTAGATATTTACATGTTCATACAGATGGCGGTGTAGATATTTCCATGTTCGTACAGATGGTGGTGTAGGTATTTCCATTTTCATAGAGATGGCGGTGTAGATATTTCCATGTTTATGCAGATATGGGTATAGATATTTCCATGTTTATACAGATGGTCGTGTAGATATTTCCATGTTTATAGAGATGGCGGTCTAGATATTTCCATGTTTATAGAGATAGTAGTGTAGTTATTTCCAAGTTTATAGAGACAGTGTTGTTTATATTTCCATGTTTATAGAGACAGCGTTGTAGATATTTCCATGTTTATAGAGACAGCTGTGAAGATATTTCCATGTTTATACAGAGAGCGGTGTAGATATTTCCATGTTCATACAGATAGCGGTGTAGATATTTCCATAGTGATAGAGATAGTGGTGTAGATAATTCCAATTTTATACAGATAGCAGTGTAGATATTTCCAAGTTCATACAGATAGCGGTGTAGATATTTCCACGTTTATAGAGATGGCGGTGTAGATATTTCCGTGCTCATACAGATGGCGGTGTAGATATTTCCATGTTTATAGAGATGGCAGTGTAGATATTTTCATGTTTACACAGATGGCGGTGTAGATATTTCCATTTTTACACAGATAGCGGTGCAGACATTTCCATGTTTTCACAGATAGCGGTGTGTATATTTCCATGTTTATGCAGATAGCGGTGTAGATATTTCCATGTTTATACAGATGGTGGTGTAGATATTTCCATGTTTATGCAGATGGCAGTATAGATATTTCCATGTTTATACAGATGGTGGTGTAGATATTTCCATCTTCATACAGATGGCGGTGTAGATATTTCGAAGTTTATAGAGATAGCGCTGTAGTTACTTCTATATTTCTTTAGAAATCTGTGTAGATATTTCCTTGTGTATGCAGATAGCTGTGTAGATATTTCCATGTTCCTGCAGATAGCGGTGTAGTTATTTCCATGTTCATCCAGATGCCGGTGTAGATACATCCATGTTCATACAGATGGCGGTGTAGATATTTCCATGTTCATACAGATGGCTGTGTAGATATTTCCATGTTCATAAAGATGGCGGTGTAGATATTTCCATGTTGATACAGATAGCAGTGTAGTTATTTCCTTGTTTATAGAGATAGCAGTGTAGATTTTCCATAGATATACAGATAGCGGTGTAGATATTTCCATGTTCATACCAATAGCGGTGTAGATATTTACATGTTTATACAGTTAGCGGTGTAGATATTTCCATGTTCGTACAGATGGCGGTGTAGATACTTACATGTTCATACAGATGGCGGTGTAGATATTTCCATGTTCGTACGGATGGCAGTGTAGATATTTCCATGTTCATGCAGGTGGCGGTGTAGATATTTCCATGTTTATACAGATAGCAGTGTAGTTATTTCCATGTTTATAGGGATAGCAGTGTAGATGTTTCCGTTGATATACAGATAGCTGAGTAGATATTTGCATGTTCATACAGATAGCGGTGTAGATATGTCCATGTTTGTACAGATAGCGGTGTAGATATTTCCATGTTCATACAGATAGCGGTGTAGATATTTCCATGTTCATACAGAGAGCGGTGTAGATATTTCCATGTTAATACAGATAGCGGTGTAGATATTTCCATGTTCATACAGGTAGCGGTGTAGATATTTCCATGTTCATACAGATGGCGGTGTAGATATTTACATGTTCATACAGATGGCGGTATAGATATTTGCATGATCGTACAGATGGCGGTGTAGATATTTCCATGTTCATTGAGATGGCGGTGTAGATATTTCCATGTTTATGCAGATAGCGGTATAGATATTTCCATGTTTATACAGATGGTGGTGTAGATATTTCCATGTATACAGAGATGGCGGTCTAGATAATTCCATGTTTACAGAGATAGTGGTGTAGTTATTTCCAAGTTTATAGAGACAGTGTTGTTGATATTTCCATGTTTATAGAGACAGCGTTGTAGATATTTCCATGTTTATAGAGACAGCGGTGAAGATATTTCCATGTTTATACAGATAGCGGTGTAGATATTTCCATGTTTATACAGATAGCGGTGTAGATATTTCCATGTTGATAGAGATAGCGGTGTAGATAATTCCAATTTTATACAGATAGCAGTGTAGATATTTCCAAGTTCATACAGATAGCGGTGTAGATATTTCCACGTATATAGAGATGGCGGTGTAGATATTTCCATGCTCATACAGATGGCGGTGTAGATATTTCCAAGTTCATACAGATAACGGTGTAGATATTTCCACATTTATACAGATGGCGGTGTAGATATTTCCATGTTCATACAGATGGCGGTGTAGATATTTCCATGTTTTTAGGGATGGCGGTGTTGATATTTTCATGTTTACACCGATGGCGGTGTAGATATTTCCATGTTTACAAAGATAGCGGTGTAGACATTTCCATGTTTACACAGATAGCGGTGTGGATATTTCCATGTTTATACAGATAGCGGTGCAGATATTTCCATGTTTATACAGATAGTTGGGCAGATATTTCCATGTTTATACAGATAGCGGTGTAGATATTTCCATCTTTATACAGATGGCGGTGTAGATTTTTCCATATACGTACAGACGGCGGTGTAGATATTTCCATGTTCATACAGATGGCGGTGTAGATATTTCAAAGTTTATAGAGATAGCGCTGTAGTTATTTCCATATTTATAGAGAAATCTGTGTAGATATTTCCATGTATATTCAGATAGCTGTGTAGACATATCCATGTTCATGCAGAAAGCGGTGTAGATATTTCCATGTTCATACAGATTGCGGTGTAGATATTTACATGTTCATACAGATGGCGGTATAGATATTTCCATGTTCGTACAGATGGTGGTTTAGGTATTTCCATGTTCATAGAGATGGCGGTGTAGATATTTCCATGTTTATGCAGATAGCGGTATAGATATTTCCATGTTTATACAGATGGTGGTGTAGATATTTCCATGTTTATAGAGATGGCGGTCTAGATATTTCCATGTTTATAGAGATTGTAGTGTAGTTATTTCCAAGTTTATAGAGACAGTTTTGTTGATATTTCCATGTATATAGAGACAGCGTTGTAGATATTTCCATGTTTATAGAGACAGCGGTGAAGATATTTCCATGTTTATACAGATAGCGGTGTAGATATTTCCATGTTTATACAGATAGCGGTGTAGATATTTCCATGTTGCTAGAGATAGTGGTGTAGATAATTCCAATTTTATATAGATAGCAGTGTAGATATTTCCAAGTTCATACAGATAGCGGTGTAGATATTTCCATGTTTATAGAGATGGCGGTGTAGATATTTCCATGCTCAAACAGATGGCGGTGTAGATATTTCCATGTTTATAGAGATGGCAGTGTAGATATTTTCAAGTTTACACAGATGGCGGTGTAGATATTTCCATGTTTACACAGATAGCGGTGCAGACATTTCCATGTTTGCACAGATAGCGGTGTGAATATTTCCATGTTTATGCAGATAGCGGTGTAGATATTTCCATGTTTATACAGATAGCGGTGCGGATATTTCCATGTTTATACAGATAGTGGTGCGGATATTTCCATGTTTATACAGATAGCGGTGTAGATCTTCCATCTTAATACAGATGGCGGTGTGTATACTTCCATATTTATGCAGATAGTGGTATAGATATTTCCATGTTTATACAGATGGTGGTGTAGATATTTCCATGTTTATGCAGATGGCGGTATAGATATTTCCATGTTTATACAGATGGTGGTGTAGATATTTTCATCTTCATACAGATGGCGGTGTAGATATTTCGAAGTTTATAGAGATAGCGCTGTAGTTACTTCTATATTTCTTTAGAAATCTGTGTAGATATTTCCATGTGTATGCAGATACCTGTGTAGATATTTCCTTGTTCCTGCAGATAGCGGTGTAGTTATTTCCATGTTTATACAGATAGTTGGGCAGATATTTCCCTGTTTATACAGATAGCGGTGTAGATATTTCCATCTTAATACAGATGGCGGTGTAGATTTGTCCATATTCGTACAGACGGCGGTGTAGATATTTCCATGTTCATACAGATGGCGGTGTAGATATTTCGAAGTTTATAGAGATATCGCTGTAGTTATTTCCATATTTATAGAGAAATCTGTGTAGATATTTCCATGTATATTCAGATAGCTGTGTAGATATTTCCATGTTCATGCAGAAAGCAGTGTAGATATTTCCATGTTCATCCAGATGCCGGTGTACATATATCCAAGTTCATACAGATGGCGGTGAAGATATTTCCATGTTCATACAGATGGCGGTGTAGATATTTCCATGTTCATACAAATGGTGGTGTAGATATATCCATGTTCATAGAGATGGCGGTGTAGATATTTCCAGTTTCATACAAATGGCGGTGTAGGTATTTCCATGTTCATAGAGATGGCGGTGTAGATATTTCCATGTTTATACAGATAGCAGTGTAGTTATTTCCATGTTTATAGAGATAGCAGTGAGGATATTTCCATTGATATACAGATAGCTGTGTAGATATTTCCATGTTCATACAGATAGCGGTGTACATATTTCCATGTTCAGTTAGCGGTGTAGATATTTACATGTTCATACAGATGGCGGTGTAGATATATACATGTTCATACAGATAGCGGTGTAGATATTTCCATGTTCATACAGATAGCGGTGTAGATATTTCCATGTTCATACAGTTAGCGGTGTGGATATTTCCATGTTCATACAGATGGCGGTGTAGATATTTACATGTTCATACAGATGGCGGTATAGATATTTCCATGTTCATACAGATGGCGGTGTAGATATTTCCAAGTTCATAGAGATGGCGGTGTAGATATTTCCATGTTTATGCAGATAGCGTTATAGATATTTCCATATTTATACAGATGGTGGTGTAGATATTTCCATGTTTATAGAGATGGCGGTGTAGATATTTGCATGTTCGTATGGATGGCAGTGTAGATATTTCCATGTTCATACAGGTGGCGGTGTAGATATTTCCATGTTTATACAGATAGCAGTGTAGTTATTTCCATGTTTATAGAGATAGCTGTGTACATATTTCCATTGATATACAGATAGCTGTGTAGATATTTGCATGTTCATACAGATAGCGGTGTAGATATTTCCATGTTCATACAGATAGCGGTGTAGGTATTTCCATGTTCATACAGATAACGTTGTAGATATTTCCATGTTCATACAGATAGCGGTGTAGATATTTCCATGTTCATACAGTTAGCAGTGTAGATATTTCCATGTTCATACAGATGGCGGTGTAGATATTTACATGTTCATACAGATGGCGGTATTGATATTTCCATGTTCGTACAGATAGCGGTGTAGATATTTCCATCTTCATAGAGATGGCGATGTAGATATTTCCATGTTTATGCAGATAGCGGTATAGATAATTCCATGTTTATACAGATGGTGGTGTAGATATTTCCATGTTTATAGAGATGGCGGTCTAGATATTTCCATGTTTACAGAGATAGTGGTGTAGTTATTTCCAAGTTTATAGAGGCAGCGTTGTAGATATTTCCATGTTTATACAGATAGCGGTGTAGATTTTCCATCTTAATACAGATGGCGGTGTAGATATGTCCATGTTTGTTCAGATGGCGGTGTAGATATTTCCATGTTCATACATATGGCGGTGTAGATATTTCGAAGTTTATAGAGATAGCGCTGTAGTTATTTCCATATTTATAGAGAAATCTGTGTAGATGTTTCCATGTATATTCAGATAGCTGTGTAGATATTTCCATGTTCATGCAGATAGCGGTGTAGTTATTTCCATGTTCATCCAGATGCCGGTGCACATATATCCATGTTCATACAGATGGCGGTGCAGATATTTCCATGTTCATACAGATGGCTTTGTAGATATTTCCATGTTCATACAAATGGCGGTGTAGATATTTCCATGTTCACAGAGATGGCGCTGTAGATATTTCCATGTTCATACAAATGGCGGTGTAGATATTTCCATGTTCATCGAGATGGCGGTGTAGATATTTCCATGTTTATACAGATAGCAGTGTAGTTATTTCCATATTTATAGAGATAGCAGTGTAGATATTTCCAATGATATACAGATAGCTCTGTAGATATTTGCATGTTCATTCAGATAGCGGTGTAGATGTTTCCATGTTCATACAGATAGCGGTGTAGATATTTCCATGTTCATACAGATAGCGGTGTAGATATTTCTATGTTCATACAGATAGCGGTGTAGATATTTCCATGTTCATACAGTTAGCGGTGTAGATATTTCCATGTTCATACAGATGGCATTGTAGATATTTACATGTTCATACAGATGGCGGTGTAGATATTTTCATCTTTACACAGATGGCGGTGTAGATATTTCCATGTTTACACAGATAGCGGTGTAGACATTTCCATGTGTACACAGATAGCGGTGTGGATATTTCAATGTTTATGCAGATAGCAGTGTAGATATTTCCATGTTTATACAGATAGCAGTGTAGTTATTCACATGTTTATAGAGATAGCAGTGTAGATATTTCCATTGATATACAGATAGCTATGTAGATATTTGCATGTTCATACAGATAGCGGTGTAGGTATTTCCATGTTCATACAGATAGCGGTGTAGATTTTTCCATGTTCATACAGGTAGCGGTGTAGATATTTCCATGTTCATACAGATAGCGGTGTAGATATTTCCATTTTCATACAGATAGCGGTGTAGATATTTCCATGTACATACAGTTAGCGGTGTAGATTTTTCCATGTTCATACAGATGACAGTGTAGATATTTACATGTTCATACAGATGGTGTTGTAGATATTTCCATGTTCGTACAGATGGCGGTGTAGATATTTCCATGTTCATAGAGATGGCGATGTAGCTATTTCCATGTTTATACACATAGCAGTGTAGTTATTTCCATGTTCATACAGATGGCGTTGTAGATATTTTCATGTTCATACAGATGGCGGTGTAGATATTTCCATGTTCTTACAGATGGTGGTGTAGGTATTTCCATGTTCATAGAGATGGCGGTGTAGATATTTCCAAGTTTATGCAGATAGCGGTATAGATATTTCCATGTTTATACAGATGGTGGTGTAGATATTTCCATGTTTATAGAGATGGCGGTCTAGATATTTCCATGTTTATAGAGATTGTAGTGTAGTTATTTCCAAGTTTATAGAGACAGTGTTGTTGATATTTCCATGTTTATAGAGACAGCGTTGTAGATATTTCCATGTTTATAGAGACAGCGGTGAAGATATTTCCATGTTCATACAGATAGCGGTGTAGATATTTCCATGTTTATACAGATAGCGGTGTAGATATTTCCATGTTGATAGAGATAGCGGTGTAGATAATTCCAATTTTATACAGATAGCAGTGTAGATATTTCCAAGTTCATACAGATAGCGGTGTAGATATTTCCAGGTTTATAGAGATGGCGGTGTAGATATTTCCATGCTCATACAGATGGCGGTGTAGATATTTCCATGTTTATAGAGATGGCAGTGTAGATATTTTCATGTTTACACATATGGCGGTGTAGATATTTCCATGTTTACACAGATAGCGGTGCGGACATTTCCATGTTTACACAGATAGCGGTGTGTATATTTCCATGTTTATGCAGATAGCGGTGTAGATATTTCCATGTTTATACAGATAGCGGTGTAGATATTTCCCTGTTTATACAGTTAGCTCTGTAGATATTTCCATCGTTATACAGAAGGCGGTGTAGATAGTTCCATGTTCATACAGACGGCGGTGTAGATATTTCCATGTTTATACAGATGACGGTGTAGATATTTCCATGTTTATACAGAAGGCGGTGTAGATATTTCCATGTTTATAGAGATGGCAGTGTAGATATTTCCATGTTTATACAGATAGCGGTGTAGATATTTCCATGTTTATACATATAGCTGTGTAGATATTTACATCTTTATACAAATTGTGGTGTAGATATTTCCATGTTTATATAGATGGCGGTGTAGATATTTCCATCTTTATACAGATGGCGGTGTAGGTATTTCCATGTTTATAGAGATGGCGGTGTAGATATTTCCATGTTTATAGGGATAGCGGAGAAGTTATTTCCATGTTAATAGGCATAGCGGAGTAGATATTTCCATGTTTATAGAGATGGCGGTGTAGATATTTCCATGTTTATCGAGATAGAGGTGTAGATATTTCCTTGTGTATACAGATAGAGGGGAAAATATTTCCATGTTTATAGAGATAGCGGTGTAGACATTGCCACGTTTATACAGATAGCGTTGTAGATATTTCCATGTTTATAGAGATGGCGGTGTAGACATTTCCATGTTTATACAGATGGCTGTGTAGATATTTCCACCTTTATACAGATGGTGGTGTAGATATTTTCATGTTTAGACAGATAGCGGTGTAGATATTTCCATGTTTATACAGATGGCGGTGTAGATATTTCCATGATTATAGAGATGGCGGTGTAGATATTTCCATGTTTATAGAGATAACTGTGTAGACATTTCCACGTTTATACAGTAAGCGGTGTAGATATATCCATGTCATACAGATGGCGGTGTAGATACTTCCATCCTTATACAGATAGCGTTGTGGATATTTCCATGTTTATACAGATGGCTGTGTAGATATTTCCATGTTTATGGAGATGGCGGTGTAGATATTTCCATGCTTATAGAGACAGAGGTGTAGATGTTTCCTTGTTTATACAAATAGCGGTGTAGATATTTCCATGTTTATAAAGATAGTGGTGTAGCCAATTCCAAATTTATACAGATAGCGGTGTAGATATTTAAAGGTTCATACAGGTGGTGGTGTAGATATTTCCATCCTTATACAGATTGCGGTGTAGATATTTCCATGTTAATACAGATGGCGGGGTAGATATTTCCATCTTTATACAGATGGCGGTGTAGATATTTCCATGTTCATAGAGATGGCAGTGTAGATATTTCCATGTTTACAGAGATAGAGGTGTAGATACTTCCTTGTTTATAGAGATAGCGGTGCAGATATTTCCATGTTTATACAGATGGCGGTGTAGATATTTCCATCTCTATACAGATGGCAGTGTACATATTTCCATGTTCATACAGATGGCGATGTAGATATTTCCATGTTTTTACACATGGCGGTGTAGATCTTTCCATGTTTATACAGATAGCGGTGTAGATATTTCCATGTTCATACAGATAGCGGTGTAGATATTTCCATTTTCATACAGATAGCGGTGTAGATATTTCCATGTACATACAGTTAGCGGTGTAGATTTTTCCATGTTCATACAGATGACAGTGTAGATATTTACATGTTCATACAGATGGTGTTGTAGATATTTCCATGTTCGTACAGATGGCGGTGTAGATATTTCCATGTTCATAGAGATGGCGATGTAGCTATTTCCATGTTTATACAGATAGCAGTGTAGTTATTTCCATGTTCATACAGATGGCGTTGTAGATATTTTCATGTTCATACAGATGGCGGTGTAGATATTTCCATGTTCGTACAGATGGTGGTGTAGGTATTTCCATGTTCATAGAGATGGCGGTGTAGATATTTCCAAGTTTATGCAGATAGCGGTATAGATATTTCCATGTTTATACAGATGGTGGTGTAGATATTTCCATGTTTATAGAGATGGCGGTCTAGATATTTCCATGTTTATAGAGATTGTAGTGTAGTTATTTCCAAGTTTATAGAGACAGTGTTGTTGATATTTCCATGTTTATAGAGACAGCGTTGTAGATATTTCCATGTTTATAGAGACAGCGGTGAAGATATTTCCATGTTCATACAGATAGCGGTGTAGATATTTCCATGTTTATACAGATAGCGGTGTAGATATTTCCATGTTGATAGAGATAGCGGTGTAGATAATTCTAATTTTATACAGGTAGCAGTGTAGATATTTCCAAGTTCATACAGATAGCGGTGTAGATATTTCCAGGTTTATAGAGATGGCGGTGTAGATATTTCCATGCTCATACAGATGGCGGTGTAGATATTTCCATGTTTATAGAGATGGCAGTGTAGATATTTTCATGTTTACACATATGGCGGTGTAGATATTTCCATGTTTACACAGATAGCGGTGCGGACATTTCCATGTTTACACAGATAGCGGTGTGTATATTTCCATGTTTATGCAGATAGCGGTGTAGATATTTCCATGTTTATACAGATAGCGGTGTAGATATTTCCCTGTTTATACAGTTAGCTCTGTAGATATTTCCATCGTTATACAGAAGGCGGTGTAGATAGTTCCATGTTCATACAGACGGCGGTGTAGATATTTCCATGTTTATACAGATGACGGTGTAGATATTTCCATGTTTATACAGAAGGCGGTGTAGATATTTCCATGTTTATAGAGATGGCAGTGTAGATATTTCCATGTTTATACAGATAGCGGTGTAGATATTTCCATGTTTATACATATAGCTGTGTAGATATTTACATCTTTATACAAATTGTGGTGTAGATATTTCCATGTTTATATAGATGGCGGTGTAGATATTTCCATCTTTATACAGATGGCGGTGTAGGTATTTCCATGTTTATAGAGATGGCGGTGTAGATATTTCCATGTTTATAGGGATAGCGGAGAAGTTATTTCCATGTTAATAGGCATAGCGGAGTAGATATTTCCATGTTTATAGAGATGGCGGTGTAGATATTTCCATGTTTATCGAGATAGAGGTGTAGATATTTCCTTGTGTATACAGATAGAGGGGAAAATATTTCCATGTTTATAGAGATAGCGGTGTAGACATTGCCACGTTTATACAGATAGCGTTGTAGATATTTCCATGTTTATAGAGATGGCGGTGTAGACATTTCCATGTTTATACAGATGGCTGTGTAGATATTTCCACCTTTATACAGATGGTGGTGTAGATATTTTCATGTTTAGACAGATAGCGGTGTAGATATTTCCATGTTTATACAGATGGCGGTGTAGATATTTCCATGATTATAGAGATGGCGGTGTAGATATTTCCATGTTTATAGAGATAACTGTGTAGACATTTCCACGTTTATACAGTAAGCGGTGTAGATATATCCATGTCATACAGATGGCGGTGTAGATACTTCCATCCTTATACAGATAGCGTTGTGGATATTTCCATGTTTATACAGATGGCTGTGTAGATATTTCCATGTTTATGGAGATGGCGGTGTAGATATTTCCATGCTTATAGAGACAGAGGTGTAGATGTTTCCTTGTTTATACAAATAGCGGTGTAGATATTTCCATGTTTATAAAGATAGTGGTGTAGCCAATTCCAAATTTATACAGATAGCGGTGTAGATATTTAAAGGTTCATACAGGTGGTGGTGTAGATATTTCCATCCTTATACAGATTGCGGTGTAGATATTTCCATGTTAATACAGATGGCGGGGTAGATATTTCCATCTTTATACAGATGGCGGTGTAGATATTTCCATGTTCATAGAGATGGCAGTGTAGATATTTCCATGTTTACAGAGATAGAGGTGTAGATACTTCCTTGTTTATAGAGATAGCGGTGCAGATATTTCCATGTTTATACAGATGGCGGTGTAGATATTTCCATCTCTATACAGATGGCAGTGTACATATTTCCATGTTCATACAGATGGCGATGTAGATATTTCCATGTTTTTACACATGGCGGTGTAGATCTTTCCATGTTTATACAGATAGCGGTGTAGATATTTCCATGTTTATACAGTTAGCTGTGTAGATATTTCCATCATTATACAGATGGCGGTGTAGGTATTTCCATGTTCATACAGATGGAGGTGTAGATATTTCCATGTTTATACAGATGACGGTGTAGATATTTCCATGTTTATACAGAAGGCGGGGTAGATATTTCCATGTTTATAGAGATGGCGGTGTAGATATTTCCATGTTTATGCCGATAGCGGTGTAGATATTTCCATGTTTATACAGATAGCTGTGTAGAGATTTACATCCTTATACAAATGGCGGTGTAGGTTTTTCCATGTTTATATAGATGGCAGTGTAGATATTTCCATCTTTATACAGATGGCGGTGTTGGTATTTCCATGTTTATAGAGATGGCGGTGTAGATATTTCGATGTTTATAGAGATAGCAGTGTAGTTATTTACATGTTAGTAGGCATAACGGTGTTGATATTTCCATTTACATCCAGATGCCGGTGTACATATATCCGTGTTCATACAGACGGCGGTGAAGATATTTCCATGTTCATAGAGATGGCGGTGTAGATATTTCCATGTTCATACAAATGGCGGTGTAGATATTTCCATGTTCATAGAGATGGCGGTGTAGATATTTCCATATTTATACAGATAGCATTGTAGTTATTTCCATGTTTATAGAGATAGCACTGTAGATATTTCCATTGATATACAGATAGCTGTGTAGATATTTGCATGTTCATACAGATAGCGGTGTAGATATTTCCATGTTCATTCAGATAGCGGTGTAGATATTTCCATGTTCATACAGATAGCGGTGTAGATATTTCCATGATCATACAGATAGCGGTGTAGATATTTCCATGTTCATACAGATAGCGGTGTAGATATTACCATGTTCATACAGATAGCGGTGTAGATATTTCCATGTTCATACAGTTGGCGGTGTACATATTTCCATGTTCATACAGATGGCGGTGTAGATATTTACATGTTCATACAGATGGCAGTGTAGATATTTCCATGTTCATACAGATAGCGGTGTAGATATTTCCATGTTCATACAGATAGCGGTGTAGATATTTCCATGTTAATACAAATAGCGATGTAGATATTTCCATGTTCTTACCGATAGCGGTGTAGATATTTCCATGTTCATACAGATAACGGTGTAGATATTTCCATGTTCATACAGATAGCGGTGTAGATACTTCCATGTTCATAGAGTTAGCGGTGTAGATATTTCCATGTTCATACAGATGGCGGTGTAGATATTTACATGTTCATACAGATGGCGGTATAGATATTTCCATGTTCGTACAGATGGCGTTGTAGATATTTCCATGTTCATAGGGATGGCAGTGTAGATATTTCCATGTTTATGCAGATAGCGGTATAGATATTTCCATGTTTATACAGATGGTGGTGTAGATATTTCCATGTTCATACAGATAGTGGTGTAGAGATTTCCATGTTCATACAGATAGCGGTGTAGATATTTCCATGTTCATACAGATAGCGGTCTAGATATTTCCAGGTTCATAGCCATAGCGGTGTTTACATTTCCATGTTCATACAGTTAGCGGAGTAGATATTTCCATGTTCATAAAGATGGCGGTGTAGATATTTACATGTTCATACAGATGGCGGTGTAGATATTTCCATGTTCATACGGATGGCAGTGTAGATATTTCCATGTTTATGGGGATGGCGGTGTAGATATTTTCATGTTTACACAGATGGTGGTGTAGATATTTCCATGTTTACACAGATAGCGGTGTAGGCATTTCCATGTTTACACAGATAGCGGTGTGGATATTTCCATGTTTTTGCAGATAGAAGTGTAGATATTTCCATGTTTATACAGATAGCGGTGCAGATATTTCCATGTTTATACAGATAGTTGGGCAGATATTTCCATGTTGATACAGATAGCGGTGTAGATATTTCCATCTTAATACAGATGGCGGTGTAGATATGTCCATGTTTGTACAGATGGAGGTTTAGATATTTCCATGTTCATACAGATGGCGGTGTAGATATTTCAAAGTTTATAGAGATAGCACTTTAGTTATTTCCATATTTATAGAGAAATCTGTGTAGATATTTCCATGTATATTCAGATAGCTGTGTAGATATTTCCATGTTCATGCAGATAGCGGTGTAGATATTTCCATGTTCATCCAGATGCCAGTGCACATATATCCATGTTCATACAGATGGCGGTGAAGATATTTCCATGTTCATACAGATGGCGGTGTAGATATTTCCATGTTCATACAAATGGCTGTGTAGATATTTACATGTTTATAGAGATGGCGGTGTAGATATTTCCATGTTCATACAAATGGCGGTGTAGATATTTCCATGTTCATAGAGATGGCGGTGTAGATATTTCCATGTTTATACAGATAGCGGTGTAGTTATTTCCATGTTTATAGAGATAGCTGAGTAGATATTTCCATTGATATACAGATAGCTGTGTAGATATTTGCATGTTCATACAGATAGCGGTGTAGGTATTTCCATGTTCGTACAGATAGCGGTGTAGATATTTCCATGTTCATACAGATAACGGTGTAGATATTTCCATGTTCATACAGATAGCGGTGTAGATATTTCCATGTTTATACAGTTAGTAGTGTAGATATTTCCATGTTCATACAGATGGCGGTGTAGATATTTACATGTTCATACAGCTGGCGGTATAGATATTTTCATGTTCGTACAGATGGCGGTGTTGATATTTCCATGTTCATAGAGATGGCGGTGTAGATATTTACATGTTCATACTGATAGCGGTGTAGATATTTCCATGTTCATACAGATGGCGGTGTAGTTATTTCCATGTTTATAGAGATAGCAGTGTAGGTATTTCCATTGATTTAGAGATGGCGGTGTAGATATTTACATGTTCATTCAGATGGCGGTGTAGATATTTCCATGTTCATAGAGATGGCGTTGTAGATATTTCCATGTTCATTCAGATAGCGGTGTAGATATTTCCATGTTCATACAGATAGCGGTGCACATATTTCCATGTTCATACAGTTAGCGGTGTAGATATTTCCATGTTCATACAGATGGCGGTGTAGATATTTACATGTTCATACACATGGCGGTGTGGATATTTCCATGTTTGTACGGATGGCAGTGTAGATATTTCCATGTTCATAAAGGTGGCGGTGTAGATATTTCCATGTTTATACAGATAGCAGTGTAGTTATTTCCATGTTTATAGAGATAGCTGTGTAGATATTTCCATTGATATACAGACAGCTGTGTAGATATTTGCATGTTCATACAGATAGCGGTGTAGATATTTCCATGTTCGTACAGATAGCTGTGTAGATATTTCCATGTTCATACAGATAGCTGTCTAGATATTTCCATGTTCATACAGATAACGGTGTAGATATTTCCATGTTCATACAGATAGTGGTGTAGATATTTCCATGTTCATACAGTTAGTAGTGTAGATATTTCCATGTTCATACAGATGGCGGTGTAGATATTTACATGTTCATACAGCTGGCGGTATAGATAATTTCATGTTCGTACAAATGGCGGTGTAGATATTTCCATGTTCATAGAGATGGCGGTGTAGATATTTCCATGTTTATACAGATAGCGGTGTAGTTATTTCCATGTTTATAGAGATAGCAGTGTAGAAATTTCCATTGATATAGAGATGGCGGTGTAGATATTTACATGTTCATTCAGATGGCGGTGTAGATATTTCCATGTTCGTACAGATGGTGGTGTAGATATTTCCATGTTCTTAGAGATGGCTTTGTAGATATTTCCATGTTTATGCAGATAGCGGTATAGATATTTCCATGTTTATACAGATGGTTGTGTAGATATTCCTTTGTTTATAGAGATGGCGGTCTAGATATTTCCATGTTTACAGAGATAGTGGAGTAGTTATTTCCAAGTTTGTAGAGTCAGCGTTGTAGATAATTCCATGTTTATACAGATAGCGGTGAAGATATTTCCATGTTTATACAGATAGCGGTGTAGATATTTCCATGTTTATACAGACAGCAGTGTAGATATTTCCATGTTTATAGAGATAGTGGTGTAGATAATTTCAATTTTATTCAGAGAGCAGTGTAGATATTTCCAAGTTCATAAAGATAGCGGTGTAGATATTTCCACGTTTATAGAGATGGCGGTGTAGATATTTCCATCTTCATACAGATGGCGGTGTAGATATTTCCATGTTTATGGGGATGGCGGTGTAGATATTTTCACGTTTACACAGATGGTGGTGTAGATATTTCCATGTTTACAGAGATAGCGGTGTAGGCATTTCCATGTTTACACAGATAGCGGTGTGGATATTTCCATGTTTTTGCAGATAGAAGTGTAGATATTTCCATGTTTATACAGATAGCGGTGCGGATATTTCCATGTGTATACAGATAGCGGTGTAGTTATTTCCATGTTTATAGAGATAGCTGAGTAGATATTTCCATTGATATACAGATAGCTGTGTAGATATATGCATGTTCATACAGATAGCGGTGTAGATATTTCCATGTTCGTACAGATAGCGGTGTAGATATTTCCATGTTCATACAGATAACGGTGTAGATATTTCCATGTTCATACAGATAGCGGTGTAGATATTTCCATGTTTATACAGTTAGTAGTGTAGATATTTCCATGTTCATACAGCTGGCGGTGTAGATATTTACATGTTCATACAGCTGGCGGTATAGATATTTTCATGTTCGTACAGATGGCGGTGTTGATATTTCCATGTTCATAGAGATGGCGGTGTAGATATTTACATGTTCATACTGATAGCGGTGTAGATATTTCCATGTTCATACAGATGGCGGTGTAGTTATTTCCATGTTTATAGAGATAGCAGTGTAGGTATTTCCATTGATTTAGAGATGGCGGTGTAGATATTTACATGTTCATTCAGATGGCGGTGTAGATATTTCCATGTTCATACAGATAGCGGTGTAGATATTTCCATGTTCATACAGATGGCGGTCTAGATATTTCCATGTTCATACAGAGAGCGGTGTAGATATTTCCATGTTCATACCAATAGCGGTGTAGATATTTCCATGTTCAGTTAGCGGTGTAGATATTTCCATGTTCATACAGATGGCGGTGTAGATATTTACATGTTCATACAGATGGCGGTGTAGATATTTCCATGTTCATACGGATGGAAGTGTATATATTTCCATGTTCATACAGGTGGCGGTGTAGATATTTCCCTGTTTATACAGATAGCAGTGTAGTTATTTCCATGTTTATAGAGATAGCAGTGTAGGTATTTCCATTGATATGCAGAAGCTGTGTAGATATTTGCATGTTCATACAGATAGCGGTGTACATATTTCCATCTTCGTACAGATAGCGGTGTAGGTATTTCCATTTTCATACAGAGAGCGGTGGAGATATTTCCATGTTCATACAGATAACGGTGTAGATATTTCCATGTTCATACAGATGGCGGTGTAGATATTTACATGTTCATACAGATGGCGGTATAGATATTTCCATGTTTGTACAGATGGCGTTGTAGATATTTCCATGTTCATAGGGATGGCGGTGTAGATATTTCCATGTTTATGCAGATAGCGGTATAGATATTTCCATGTTTATACAGATGGTGGTGTAGATATTTCCATGTTCATACAGATAGCGGTGTAGAGATTTCCATGCTCATACAGATAGCGGTGTAGATATTTCCATGTTTATACAGACAGCAGTGTAGATATTTCCATGTTTATAGAGATAGTGGTGTAGATAATTTCAATTTTATTCAGAGAGCAGTGTAGATATTTCCAAGTTCATAAAGATAGCGGTGTAGATATTTCCACGTTTATAGAGATGGCGGTGTAGATATTTCCATGTTCATACAGATGGCGGTGTAGATATTTCCATGTTTATGGGGATGGCGGTGTAGATATTTTCATGTTTACACAGATGGTGGTGTAGATATTTCCATGTTTACACAGATAGCGGTGTAGGCATTTCCATGTTTACACAGATAGCGGTGTGGATATTTCCATGTTTTTGCAGATAGAAGTGTAGATATTTCCATGTTTATACAGATAGCGGTGCGGATATTTCCATGTGTATACAGATAGTTGGGCAGATATTTCCATGTTTATACAGATAGCGGTGTAGATATTTCCATCTTAATGCAGATGGCGGTGTAGATATGTCCATGTTTGTACAGATGGCGGTTTAGATATTTCCATGTTCATACAGATGGCGGTGTAGATATTTCAAAGTTTATAGAGATAGCGCTTTAGTTATTTCCATATTTATAGAGAAATCTGTGTAGATATTTCCATGTATATTCAGATAGCTGTGTAGATATTTCCATGTTCACGCAGATAGCGGTGTAGATATTTCCATGTTCATCCAGATGCCAGTGCACATATATCCATGTTCATACAGATGGCGGTGAAGATATTTCCATGTTCATACAGATGGCGGTGTAGATATTTCCATGTTCATACAAATGGCTGTGTAGATATTTACATGTTTATAGAGATGGCGGTGTAGATATTTCCATGTTCATACAAATGGCGGTGTAGATATTTCCATGTCCATAGAGATGGCGGTGTAGATATTTCCATGTTTATACAGATAGCGGTGTAGTTATTTCCATGTTTATAGAGATAGCTGAGTAGATATTTCCATTGATATACAGATAGCTGTGTAGATATTTGCATGTTCATACAGATAGCGGTGTAGATATTTCCATGTTCGTACAGATAGCGGTGTAGATATTTCCATGTTCATACAGATAACGGTGTAGATATTTCCATGTTCATACAGATAGCGGTGTAGATATTTCCATGTTTATACAGTTAGTAGTGTAGATATTTCCATGTTCATACAGATGGCGGTGTAGATATTTACATGTTCATACAGCTGGCGGTATAGATATTTTCATGTTCGTACAGATGGCGGTGTTGATATTTCCATGTTCATAGAGATGGCGGTGTAGATATTTACATGTTCATACTGATAGCGGTGTAGATATTTCCATGTTCATACAGATGGCGGTGTAGTTATTTCCATGTTTATAGAGATAGCAGTGTAGGTATTTCCATTGATTTAGAGATGGCGGTGTAGATATTTACATGTTCATTCAGATGGCAGTGTAGATATTTCCATGTTCATACAGATAGCGGTGTAGATATTTCCATGTTCATACAGATAGCGGTCTAGATATTTCCATGTTCATACAGAGAGCGGTGTAGATATTTCCATGTTCATACCAATAGCGGTGTAGATATTTCCATGTTCAGTTAGCGGTGTAGATATTTCCATGTTCATACAGATGGCGGTGTAGATATTTACATGTTCATACAGATGGCGGTGTAGATATTTCCATGTTCATACGGATGGAAGTGTAGATATTTCCATGTTCATACAGGTGGCGGTGTAGATATTTCCCTGTTTATACAGATAGCAGTGTAGTTATTTCCATGTTTATAGAGATAGCAGTGTAGGTATTCCAATTGATATGCAGATGGCTGTGTAGATATTTGCATGTTCATACAGATAGCGGTGTACATATTTCCATGTTCGTACAGATAGCGGTGTAGATATTTCCATGTTCATACAGAGAGCGGTGGAGATATTTCCATGTTCATACAGATAACGGTGTAGATATTTCCATGTTCATACAGATAGCGGTGTAGATATTTCCATGTTCATACAGTTAGTGGTGTAGATATTTCCATGTTCATATAGATGGCGGTGTAGATATTTACATGTTCATACAGCTGGCGGTGTAGATATTTCCATGTTCGTACAGATGGCGGTGTAGATATTTCCATGTTCTTAGAGATGGCTTTATAGATATTTCCATGTTTATGCAGATTGCGGTATAGATATTTCCATTTTTATACAGATGGTGGTGTAGATATTCCTATGTTTATAGAGATGGCGGTCTAGATATCTCCATGTTTACAGAGATAGTGGAGTAGTTATTTCCAAGTTTATAGAGACAGCGTTGTAGATATTTCCATGTTTATACAGATAGCGGTGAAGATATTTCCATGTTTATACAGATAGCGGTGTAGATATTTCCATGTTTATACAGATAGCAGTGTAGATATTTCCATGTTTATAGAGATAGTGGTGTAGATAATTTCAATTTTATACAGAGAGCATTGTAGATATTTCCAAGTTCATACAGATAGCAGTGTAGATATTTCCACGTTTATAGAGATGGCGGTGTAGATATTTCCATGTTCATACAGATGGCGGTGTAGATATTTCCACGTTTATAGGGATGGCGGTGTAGATATTTTCATGCTTACACAGATGGCGGTGTAGATATTTCCATGTTTACACAGATAGCGGTGTAGACATTTCCATGTTTACACAGATGGCGGTGTGGATATTTCCATGTTTATGCAGATAGCAGTGTAGATATTTCCATGTTTATACAGATAGCGGTGCGGATATTTCCATGTTTATACAGATAGCGGTGTAGATATTTCCATCTTAATACAGATGGCGGTGTAGATATGTCCATGTTCGTACAGATGGCGGTGTAGATATTTCCACGTTCATACAGATGACGGTGTAGATATTTCGAAGTTTATAGAGATAGCGCTGTAGATATTTCCACACTTATAGAGAAATCTGTGTAGATATTTCCATGTATATTCAGACAGCTGTGTAGATATCCATGTTCATGCAGATAGCGGTGTAGATATTTCCATGTTCATCCAGATGCCGGTGTACATATATCCATGTTCATACAGATGGCGATGAAGATATTTCCATGTACATACAGATGGCGGTGTAGATATTTCCCTGTTCATAGAGATGGCGGTGTAGATATTTCCATGTTCATACAGATAGTGGTGGAGATATTTCCAGGTTCATACAGATAACGGTGTAGATATTTCCATTGATATACAGATAGCAGTGTAGATATTTGCATGTTCATACAGATAGCGGTGTGGATATTTCCATGTTCATACAGATAGCGGTGTAGATATTTACATGTTCATACAGCTGGCGGTGTAGATATTTCCATGTTCATACAGATGGCCGTGTAGATGTTTCCATGTTCTTAGAGATGGCTTTATAGATATTTCCATGTTTATGCAGATAGCGGTATAGATATTTCCATTTTTATACAGATGGTGGTGTAGATATTCCTAAGTTTATAGAGATGGGTGTCTAGATATTTCCATGTTTACAGAGATAGTGGAGTAGTTATTTCCAAATTTATAGAGACAGCGTTGTAGATATTTCCATGTTTATACAGATAGCGGTGAAGATATTTCCATGTTTATACAGATAGCGGTGTAGATATTTCCATGTTTATACAGATAGCAGTGTAGATATTTCCATGTTTATAGAGATAGTGGTGTAGATAATTTCAATTTTATACAGAGAGCAGTGTAGATATTTCCAAGTTCATACAGATAGCGGTGTAGATATTTCCACGTTTATAGAGATGGCGGTGTAGATATTTCCATGTTCATACAGATGGCGGTGTAGATACTTCCATGTTTATAGGGATGGCGGTGTAGATATTTTCATGCTTACACAGATGGCGGTTTAGATATTTCCATGTTTACACAGATAGCGGTGTAGACATTTCCATGTTTACACAGATGGCGGTGTGGATATTTCCATGTTTATGCAGATAGCAGTGTAGATATTTCCATGTTTATACAGATAGTGGTGCGGATATTTCCATGTTTATACAGACAGTTGGGCCGATATTTCCATGTTTATACAGATAGCCGTGTAGATATTTCCATCTTAATACAGATGGCGGTGTAGATATGTCCATGTTCGTACAGATGGCGGTGTAGATATTTCCATGTTCATACAGAGGGCGGTGTAGATATTTCGAAGTTTATAGAGATAGCGCTGTAGATATTTCCACACTTATAGAGAAATCTGTGTAGATATTTCCATGTATATTCAGATAGCTGTGTAGATATCCATGTTCATGCAGATAGCGGTGTAGATATTTCCATGTTCATAGAGATGGCGGTGTAGATATTTCCATGTTTATACAGATAGCAGCGTAGTTATTTCCATGTTTATAGAGATAGCAGTGTAGATATTTCCATTGATATACAGATAGCAGTGTAGGTAGTTGCATGTTCATACAGATAGCGGTGTGGATATTTCCTTGTTCATACAGATAGCGGTGTAGATATTTCCATGTTCATACAGATAGTGGTGAAGATATTTGCATGTTCATACAGATAGCGGTGTAGATATTTCCATTTTCATACAGATAGCGGTGTAGATATTTCCATGTTCATACAGTTAGCAGTGTAGATATTTCCATGTTCATACAGATGGCGGTGTAGATATTTACATGTTCATACAGATGGCGGTGTAGATATTTCCATGTTCGTACGGATGGCAGTGTAGATATTTCCATGTTCATACAGATGGCGGTGTAGATATTTCCATGTTTATACAGATAGCGTTGAAGATTTTTCCATGTTTATACAGACAGCGGTGTAGATATTTCCATATTTATGCAGATAGCAGTGTAGATATTTCCATGTTTATAGAGATAGTGGTGTAGATAATTTCAATTTTATACAGAGAACAGTGTAGATATTTCCAAGTTCATACAGATAGCGGTGTAGATATTTCCACGTTTATAGAGATGGCGGTGTAGATATTTCCATGTTCATACATATGGCGGTGTAGATATTTCCATGTTTATAGGGATGGCGGTGTAGATATTTTCATGCTTACACAGATGGCTGTGTAGATATTTCCATGTTTACACATATAGCGGTGTAGATATTTCCATGTTCATACAGATGGCGGTGTAGATATTTACATGTTCATACAGATGGCGGTGTAGATATTTCCATGTTCGTACGGATGGCAGTGTAGATATTTCCATGTTCATACAGGTGGCGGTGTAGATATTTCCATGTTTATGCAGATAGCGGGGAAGATTTTTCTATGTTTATACAGATAGCGGTGTAGATATTTCCATGTTTATACAGATAGAAGTGTAGTTATTTCCATGTTTATAGAGATAGCAGTGTGGATATTTCCATTGATATACAGATAGCTGTGTAGGTATTTGCATGTTCATTCAGATAGCGGTGTAGATATTTCCATGTTCGTACAGATAGCTGTGTAGATATTTCCATGTTCCTACAGATAGCGGTGTAGATATTTCCATGTTCATACTGATAACGGTGTAGATATTTCCATGTTCATACAGATAGCGGTGTAGATATTTCCATGTTTATACAGAGAGCGGTGAAGATATTTCCATGTTTATACAGATAGCTGTGTAGATATTTCCATGTTTATACAGATAGCAGTGTAGATATTTCCATGTTTATAGAGATAGTGGTGTAGATAATTTCAATTTATACCGAGAGCAGTGTAGATATTTCCAAGTTCATACAGATAGCGGTGTAGATATTTCCACGTTTATAGAGATGGCGGTGTAGATATTTCCATGGTCATGCAGATGGCGGTGTAGATATTTCCATGTTCATACAAATGGCGGTGTAGATATTTCCATGTCCATAGAGATGGCGGTGTAGATATTTCCATGTTTATACAGATAGCGGTGTAGTTATTTCCATGTTTATAGAGATAGCTGAGTAGATATTTCCATTGATATACAGATAGCTGTGTAGATATTTGCATGTTCATACAGATAGCGGTGTAGATATTTCCATGTTCGTACAGATAGCGGTGTAGATATTTCCATGTTCATACAGATAACGGTGTAGATATTTCCATGTTCATACAGATAGCGGTGTAGATATTTCCATGTTTATACAGTTAGTAGTGTAGATATTTCCATGTTCATACAGATGGCGGTGTAGATATTTACATGTTCATACAGCTGGCGGTATAGATATTTTCATGTTCGTACAGATGGCGGTGTTGATATTTCCATGTTCATAGAGATGGCGGTGTAGATATTTACATGTTCATACTGATAGCGGTGTAGATATTTCCATGTTCATACAGATGGCGGTGTAGTTATTTCCATGTTTATAGAGATAGCAGTGTAGGTATTTCCATTGATTTAGAGATGGCGGTGTAGATATTTACATATTCATTCAGATGGCAGTGTAGATATTTCCATGTTCATACAGATAGCGGTGTAGATATTTCCATGTTCATACAGATAGCGGTCTAGATATTTCCATGTTCATACAGAGAGCGGTGTAGATATTTCCATGTTCATACCAATAGCGGTGTAGATATTTCCATGTTCAGTTAGCGGTGTAGATATTTCCATGTTCATACAGATGGCGGTGTAGATATTTACATGTTCATACAGATGGCGGTGTAGATATTTCCATGTTCATACGGATGGAAGTGTAGATATTTCCATGTTCATACAGGTGGCGGTGTAGATATTTCCCTGTTTATACAGATAGCAGTGTAGTTATTTCCATGTTTATAGAGATAGCAGTGTAGGTATTTCCATTGATATGCAGATGGCTGTGTAGATATTTGCATGTTCATACAGATAGCGGTGTACATATTTCCATGTTCGTACAGATAGCGGTGTAGATATTTCCATGTTCATACAGAGAGCGGTGGAGATATTTCCATGTTCATACAGATAACGGTGTAGATATTTCCATGTTCATACAGATAGCGGTGTAGATATTTCCATGTTCATACAGTTAGTGGTGTAGATATTTCCATGTTCATATAGATGGCGGTGTAGATATTTCCATGTTCATACAAATGGCAGTGTAGGTATTTCCATGTTCATAGAGATGGCGGTGTAGATATTTCCATGTTCATTCAAATGGCGGTGTAGATATTTCCATGTTCATAGAGATGGCGGTGTAGATATTTCCATGTTTATACAGATAGCAGCGTAGTTATTTCCATGTTTATAGAGATAGCAGTTTAGATATTTCCATTGATATACAGATAGCTGTGTAGATATTTGCATGTTCCTACAGATAGCGGTGTAGATATTTCCATGTTTATACAGATAGCAGTGTAGATATTTCCATGTTCATACAGATAACGGTGTAGATATTTCCATGTTCATACAGTTAGCGGTGTAGATATTTCCATGTTCATACAAATGGCGGTGAATATATTTAGATGTTCATACAGATGGCGGTGTAGATATTTCCATGTTCGTACGGATGGCAGTGTAGATATTTCCATGTTCATACAGGTGGCGGTGTAGATATTTCCATGTTTATACAGATAGCAGTGTAGATATTTCCATGTTTATAGAGATAGCAGTGTGGATATTTCCATTGATATACAGATAGCTGTGTAGGTATTTGCATGTTCATACAGATAGCGGTGTAGATATTTCCATGTTCGTACAGATAGCGGTGTAGATATTTCCGTGTTCATACAGATAACGGTGTAGATATTTCCATGTTCATGCAGATAGCGGTGTAGATATTTCCATGTTCATACAGATAGCGGTGTTGATATTTCCATGTTCCTACAGTTTGCAGTGTAGATATTTCCATGTTCATAGAGATAACGGTGTAGATATTTCCATATTCATACAGATGGCGGTGCAGATATTTACATGTTTGTACAGATGGCGGCGTAGATATTTCCATGTTCGTACAGATGGCGGTGTAGATATTTCCATGGTCATAGAGATGGCGGTGTAGATATTTCCATGTTTATGCAGATAGCGGTATAGATATTTCCATGTTTATACAGATGGTGGTGTAGATATTTCCATGTTTATAGAGACGGCGGTCTAGATATTTCCATGTTTACAGAGATAGTGGTGTAGTTATTTCCAAGTTTATAGAGACAGCGTTGTAGATATTTCCATGTTTATACAGATAGCGGTGAAGATATTTCCATGTTTATACTGATAGCAGTGTAGATATTTCCATGTTTATAGAGATAGTGGTGTAGATAATTTCAATTTATACCGAGAGCAGTGTAGATATTTCCAAGTTCATACAGATAGCGGTGTAGATATTTCCACGTTTATAGAGATGGCGGTGTAGATATTTCCATGTTCATGCAGATGGCGGTTTAGATATTTCCATATTCATACAAATGGCGGTGTAGATATTTCCATGTTCATAGAGATGGCGGTGTAGATATTTCCATGTTCATACAAATGGCGGTGTAGATATTTCCATGTTCATGGAGATGGCGGTGTAGATATTTCCATGTTTATACAGATAGCAGTGTAGTTATTTCCATGTTTATAGAGATAGCAGTGTAGATATTTCCATTGATATACAGATAGCTGTGTAGATATTTGCATGTTCATACAGATAGCGGTGTAGATATTTCCATGTTTATACAAATAGCGGTGTGGATATTTCCATGTTCATACAGATAGCAGTGTAGATATTTCCATGTTCATACAGTTAGCGGCGTAGATATTTCCATGTTCTTACAGATGGCAGTGTAGATATTTACATGTTCATACAGATGGCGGTGTTGATATTTCCATGTTCATACAGATGGCGGTGTAGATATTTCCATGTTCATACAGATAGCGGTGTAGATATTTCCATGTTCATACAGATAGCAGTGTAGATATTTCCATGTTCATACAGTTAGCGGTGTAGATATTTCCATGTTCATACAGATGGCGGTGCAGATATTTACATGTTCATACAGATGGCGGTGTAGATATTTCCATGTTCGTATGGATGGCAGTGTAGATATTTCCATGTTCACACAGGTGGCGGTGTAGATATTTCCATGTTTATACAGATAGCAGTGTAGTTATTTCCATGTTTATAGAGATAGCATTGTAGATATTTCCATTGATATACAGATAGCTGTGTAGATATTTGCATGTTCATATAAATAGCGGTGTAGATATTTCCATGTTCGTACAGATAGCGGTGTAGATATTTCCATGTTCATACAGATAGCGGTGTAGATATTTCCATGTTCATACAGATAACGGTGTAGATATTTCCATGTTCATTCAGATAGCGGTGTAGATATTTCCATGTTCATAGAGATAGCGGTGTAGATATTTCCATGTTTATTCAGATAGCGGTGTAGATATTTCCATATTCATAGTTAGCGGTGTAGATATTTCCATGTTCATACAAATGGCGGTGTAGATATTTCCATGTTTATACAGATAGCAGTGTAGATATTTCCATGTTTATAGAGACTGCAGTGTAGATATTTCCATTGGTATACAGATAGCTGTGTAGATATTTGCATGTTCATACACATAGCGGTGTAGATATTTCCATGTTCATACAGATAGCAGTGTAGATATTTCCATGTTCGTACAGAGAGCGGTGTAGATATTTCCATGTTCATACAGATAGCGGTGTACATATTTCCATGTTTATAGAGATGGCGGTGTAGATATTTACATGTTCATACAGATGGCGGTGTAGATATTTCCATGTTCGTACAGATGGTGGTGTAGGTATTTCCATTTTCATAGAGATGGCGGTGTAGATATTTCCATGTTTATGCAGATATGGGTATAGATATTTCCATGTTTATACAGATGGTCGTGTAGATATTTCCATGTTTATAGAGATGGCGGTCAAGATATTTCCATGTTTATAGAGATAGTAGTGTAGTTATTTCCAAGTTTATAGAGACAGTGTTGTTTATATTTCCAAGTTTATAGAGACAGCGTTGTAGATATTTCCATGTTTATAGAGACAGCTGTGAAGATATTTCCATGTTTATACAGAGAGCGGTGTAGATATTTCCATGTTCATACAGATAGCGGTGTAGATATTTCCATAGTGATAGAGATAGTGGTGTAGATAATTCCAATTTTATACAGATAGCAGTGTAGATATTTCCAAGTTCATACAGATAGCGGTGTAGATATTTCCACGTTTATAGAGATGGCGGTGTAGATATTTCCGTGCTCATACAGATGGCGGTGTAGATATTTCCATGTTTATAGAGATGGCAGTGTAGATATTTTCATGTTTACACAGATGGCGGTGTAGATATTTCCATTTTTACACAGATAGCGGTGCAGACATTTCCATGTTTTCACAGATAGCGGTGTGTATATTTCCATGTTTATGCAGATAGCGGTGTAGATATTTCCATGTTTATACAGATGGTGGTGTAGATATTTCCATGTTTATGCAGATGGCAGTATAGATATTTCCATGTTTATACAGATGGTGGTGTAGATATTTCCATCTTCATACAGATGGCGGTGTAGATATTTCGAAGTTTATAGAGATAGCGCTGTAGTTACTTCTATATTTCTTTGGAAATCTGTGTAGATATTTCCTTGTGTATGCAGATAGCTGTGTAGATATTTCCATGTTCCTGCAGATAGCGGTGTAGTTATTTCCATGTTCATCCAGATGCCGGTGTAGATACATCCATGTTCATACAGATGGCGGTGTAGATATTTCCATGTTCATACAGATGGCTGTGTAGATATTTCCATGTTCATAAAGATGGCGGTGTAGATATTTCCATGTTGATACAGATAGCAGTGTAGTTATTTCCTTGTTTATAGAGATAGCAGTGTAGATTTTCCATAGATATACAGATAGCGGTGTAGATATTTCCATGTTCATACCAATAGCGGTGTAGATATTTACATGTTTATACAGTTAGCGGTGTAGATATTTCCATGTTCGTACAGATGGCGGTGTAGATACTTACATGTTCATACAGATGGCGGTGTAGATATTTCCATGTTCGTACGGATGGCAGTGTAGATATTTCCATGTTCATGCAGGTGGCGGTGTAGATATTTCCATGTTTATACAGATAGCAGTGTAGTTATTTCCATGTTTATAGGGATAGCAGTGTAGATGTTTCCGTTGATATACAGATAGCTGAGTAGATATTTGCATGTTCATACAGATAGCGGTGTAGATATGTCCATGTTTGTACAGATAGCGGTGTAGATATTTCCATGTTCATACAGATAGCGGTGTAGATATTTCCATGTTCATACAGAGAGCGGTGTAGATATTTCCATGTTAATACAGATAACGGTGTAGATATTTCCATGTTCATACAGGTAGCGGTGTAGATATTTCCATGTTCATACAGATGGCGGTGTAGATATTTACATGTTCATACAGATGGCGGTATAGATATTTGCATGATCGTACAGATGGCGGTGTAGATATTTCCATGTTCATTGAGATGGCGGTGTAGATATTTCCATGTTTATGCAGATAGCGGTATAGATATTTCCATGTTTATACAGATGGTGGTGTAGATATTTCCATGTATACAGAGATGGCGGTCTAGATAATTCCATGTTTACAGAGATAGTGGTGTAGTTATTTCCAAGTTTATAGAGACAGTGTTGTTGATATTTCCATGTTTATAGAGACAGCGTTGTAGATATTTCCATGTTTATAGAGACAGCGGTGAAGATATTTCCATGTTTATACAGATAGCGGTGTAGATATTTCCATGTTTATACAGATAGCGGTGTAGATATTTCCATGTTGATAGAGATAGCGGTGTAGATAATTCCAATTTTATACAGATAGCAGTGTAGATATTTCCAAGTTCATACAGATAGCGGTGTAGATATTTCCACGTATATAGAGATGGCGGTGTAGATATTTCCATGCTCATACAGATGGCGGTGTAGATATTTCCAAGTTCATACAGATAACGGTGTAGATATTTCCACGTTTATACAGATGGCGGTGTAGATATTTCCATGTTCATACAGATGGCGGTGTAGATATTTCCATGTTTTTAGGGATGGCGGTGTAGATATTTTCATGTTTACACCGATGGCGGTGTAGATATTTCCATGTTTACAAAGATAGCGGTGTAGACATTTCCATGTTTACACAGATAGCGGTGTGGATATTTCCATGTTTATACAGATAGCGGTGCAGATATTTCCATGTTTATACAGATAGTTGGGCAGATATTTCCATGTTTATACAGATAGCGGTGTAGATATTTCCATCTTTATACAGATGGCGGTGTAGATTTTTCCATATACGTACAGACGGCGGTGTAGATATTTCCATGTTCATACAGATGGCGGTGTAGATATTTCAAAGTTTATAGAGATAGCGCTGTAGTTATTTCCATATTTATAGAGAAATCTGTGTAGATATTTCCATGTATATTCAGATAGCTGTGTAGACATATCCATGTTCATGCAGAAAGCGGTGTAGATATTTCCATGTTCATACAGATTGCGGTGTAGATATTTACATGTTCATACAGATGGCGGTATAGATATTTCCATGTTCGTACAGATGGTGGTTTAGGTATTTCCATGTTCATAGAGATGGCGGTGTAGATATTTCCATGTTTATGCAGATAGCGGTATAGATATTTCCATGTTTATACAGATGGTGGTGTAGATATTTCCATGTTTATAGAGATGGCGGTCTAGATATTTCCATGTTTATAGAGATTGTAGTGTAGTTATTTCCAAGTTTATAGAGACAGTTTTGTTGATATTTCCATGTATATAGAGACAGCGTTGTAGATATTTCCATGTTTATAGAGACAGCGGTGAAGATATTTCCATGTTTATACAGATAGCGGGGTAGATATTTCCATGTTTATACAGATAGCGGTGTAGATATTTCCATGTTGCTAGAGATAGTGGTGTAGATAATTCCAATTTTATATAGATAGCAGTGTAGATATTTCCAAGTTCATACAGATAGCGGTGTAGATATTTCCATGTTTATAGAGATGGCGGTGTAGATATTTCCATGCTCAAACAGATGGCGGTGTAGATATTTCCATGTTTATAGAGATGGCAGTGTAGATATTTTCAAGTTTACACAGATGGCGGTGTAGATATTTCCATGTTTACACAGATAGCGGTGCAGACATTTCCATGTTTGCACAGATAGCGGTGTGAATATTTCCATGTTTATGCAGATAGCGGTGTAGATATTTCCATGTTTATACAGATAGCGGTGCGGATATTTCCATGTTTATACAGATAGTGGTGCGGATATTTCCATGTTTATACAGATAGCGGTGTAGATCTTCCATCTTAATACAGATGGCGGTGTGTATACTTCCATATTTATGCAGATAGTGGTATAGATATTTCCATGTTTATACAGATGGTGGTGTAGATATTTCCATGTTTATGCAGATGGCGGTATAGATATTTCCATGTTTATACAGATGGTGGTGTAGATATTTTCATCTTCATACAGATGGCGGTGTAGATATTTCGAAGTTTACAGAGATAGCGCTGTAGTTACTTCTATATTTCTTTAGAAATCTGTGTAGATATTTCCATGTGTATGCAGATACCTGTGTAGATATTTCCTTGTTCCTGCAGATAGCGGTGTAGTTATTTCCATGTTTATACAGATAGTTGGGCAGATATTTCCCTGTTTATACAGATAGCGGTGTAGATATTTCCATCTTAATACAGATGGCGGTGTAGATTTGTCCATATTCGTACAGACGGCGGTGTAGATATTTCCATGTTCATACAGATGGCGGTGTAGATATTTCGAAGTTTATAGAGATATCGCTGTAGTTATTTCCATATTTATAGAGAAATCTGTGTAGATATTTCCATGTATATTCAGATAGCTGTGTAGATATTTCCATGTTCATGCAGAAAGCAGTGTAGATATTTCCATGTTCATCCAGATGCCGGTGTACATATATCCAAGTTCATACAGATGGCGGTGAAGATATTTCCATGTTCATACAGATGGCGGTGTAGATATTTCCATGTTCATACAAATGGTGGTGTAGATATATCCATGTTCATAGAGATGGCGGTGTAGATATTTCCAGTTTCATACAAATGGCGGTGTAGGTATTTCCATGTTCATAGAGATGGCGGTGTAGATATTTCCATGTTTATACAGATAGCAGTGTAGTTATTTCCATGTTTATAGAGATAGCAGTGAGGATATTTCCATTGATATACAGATAGCGGTGTAGATATTTCCATGTTCATACAGATAGCGGTGTACATATTTCCATGTTCAGTTAGCGGTGTAGATATTTACATGTTCATACAGATGGCGGTGTAGATATTTACATGTTCATACAGATAGCGGTGTAGATATTTCCATGTTCATACAGATAGCGGTGTAGATATTTCCATGTTCATACAGTTAGCGGTGTGGATATTTCCATGTTCATACAGATGGCGGTGTAGATATTTACATGTTCATACAGATGGCGGTATAGATATTTCCATGTTCATACAGATGGCGGTGTAGATATTTCCAAGTTCATAGAGATGGCGGTGTAGATATTTCCATGTTTATGCAGATAGCGTTATAGATATTTCCATATTTATACAGATGGTGGTGTAGATATTTCCATGTTTATAGAGATGGCGGTGTAGATATTTGCATGTTCGTATGGATGGCAGTGTAGATATTTCCATGTTCATACAGGTGGCGGTGTAGATATTTCCATGTTTATACAGATAGCAGTGTAGTTATTTCCATGTTTATAGAGATAGCTGTGTACATATTTCCATTGATATACAGATAGCTGTGTAGATATTTGCATGTTCATACAGATAGCGGTGTAGATATTTCCATGTTCGTACAGATAGCGGTGTAGGTATTTCCATGTTCATACAGATAACGTTGTAGATATTTCCATGTTCATACAGATAGCGGTGTAGATATTTCCATGTTCATACAGTTAGCAGTGTAGATATTTCCATGTTCATACAGATGGCGGTGTAGATATTTACATGTTCATACAGATGGCGGTATTGATATTTCCATGTTCGTACAGATAGCGGTGTAGATATTTCCATCTTCATAGAGATGGCGATGTAGATATTTCCATGTTTATGCAGATAGCGGTATAGATAATTCCATGTTTATACAGATGGTGGTGTAGATATTTCCATGTTTATAGAGATGGCGGTCTAGATATTTCCATGTTTACAGAGATAGTGGTGTAGTTATTTCCAAGTTTATAGAGGCAGCGTTGTAGATATTTCCATGTTTATACAGATAGCGGTGTAGATTTTCCATCTTAATACAGATGGCGGTGTAGATATGTCCATGTTTGTTCAGATGGCGGTGTAGATATTTCCATGTTCATACATATGGCGGTGTAGATATTTCGAAGTTTATAGAGATAGCGCTGTAGTTATTTCCATATTTATAGAGAAATCTGTGTAGATGTTTCCATGTATATTCAGATAGCTGTGTAGATATTTCCATGTTCATGCAGATAGCGGTGTAGTTATTTCCATGTTCATCCAGATGCCGGTGCACATATATCCATGTTCATACAGATGGCGGTGCAGATATTTCCATGTTCATACAGATGGCTTTGTAGATATTTCCATGTTCATACAAATGGCGGTGTAGATATTTCCATGTTCACAGAGATGGCGCTGTAGATATTTCCATGTTCATACAAATGGCGGTGTAGATATTTCCATGTTCATCGAGATGGCGGTGTAGATATTTCCATGTTTATACAGATAGCAGTGTAGTTATTTCCATATTTATAGAGATAGCAGTGTAGATATTTCCAATGATATACAGATAGCTCTGTAGATATTTGCATGTTCATTCAGATAGCGGTGTAGATGTTTCCATGTTCATACAGATAGCGGTGTAGATATTTCCATGTTCATACAGATAGCGGTGTAGATATTTCTATGTTCATACAGATAGCGGTGTAGATATTTCCATGTTCATACAGTTAGCGGTGTAGATATTTCCATGTTCATACAGATGGCATTGTAGATATTTACATGTTCATACAGATGGCGATGTAGATATTTCCATGTTCATACAGATAGCGGTGTAGATATTTCCATGTTCATACAGATAGCAGTGTAGATATTTCCATGTTCATACAGATAGCGTTGTAGATATTTCCATGTTCATACCTTTAGCGGTGTAGATATTTCCATGTTCATACAGTTAGCGGTGTAGATGTTTCCATGTTCATACAGATGGCGGTGTAGATATTTCCATGTTCATACAGTTAGCGGTGTAGATGTTTCCATGTTCATACAGATGGCGGTGTAGATATTTCCATGTTCATACAGATGGCGGTGTAGATATTTCCATGTTCATACAGTTAGCGGTGTAGATATTTCCATGTTCATACAGATGGCGTTGCAGATATTTACATGTTCATACAGATGGTGGTGTAGATATTTCCATGTTCGTACGGATGGCAGTGTAGATATTTCCATGTTCATACAGATAGCGGTGTTGATATTTCCATGTTCATACAGATAACGGTGTAGATATTTCCATGTTCATACAGATAGCGGTGTAGATATTTCCATGTTCATACAGTTAGCGGTGTAGATATTTCCATGTTCATACAGATGGCGGTGTAGATATTTACATGTTCATACTGATGGCGGTATAGATATTTCCATGTTCGTACAGATGGCGGTGTAGATATTTCCATGTTCATAGAGATGGCGGTGTAGATATTTCCATGTTTATGCAGATAGCGGTATAGATATTTCCATGTTTATACAGATGGCGGTGTAGATATTTCCATGTTTTTAGAGATGGCGGTCTAGATATTTCCAAGTTTACAGAGATAGTGGTGTAGTTATTTCCAAGTTTATAGAGACAGCGTTGTAGATATTTCCATGTTTATACAGATAGCGGTGAAGATATTTCCATGTTTATACAGATAGCGGTGTTGATATTTCCATGTTTATACAGATAGCAGTGTAGATATTTCCATGTTTATAGAGATAGTGTTGTAGATAATTTCAATTTCATACAGAGAGCAGTGTAGATATTTCCAAGTTCATACAGATAGCGGTGTAGATATTTCCACGTTTATAGAGATGACGGTGTAGATATTTCCATGTTTATAGGGATGGCGGTGTAGATATTTTCATGTTTACACAGATGGCGGTGTAGATATTTCCATGTTTACACAGATAGCGGTGTAGACATTTCCATGTTTACACAGATAGCGGTGTGGCTATTTCCATGTTTATGCAGATAGCAGTGTAGATATTTCCATGTTTATACAGATAGTGGTGCGGATATTTCCATGTTTATACAGATAGGTAGATATTTCCATGTTTATACAGATAGCGGTGTAGATATTTCCATCTTAATACAGATGGCGGTGTAGATATGTCCATGTTTGTACAGATGGCAGTGTAGATATTTCCATGTTCATACAGATGGCGTTGTAGATATTTTGGAGTTTATAGAGATAGCGCTGTAGTTATTTCCATATTTATAGAGAAATCTGTGTAGATATTTCCATGTATATGCTGATAGATGTGTAGACATTTCCATTTTCATGCAGATAGCGGTGTAGATATTTCCATGTTCATCCAGATGCCGGTGTAGATATATCCATGTTCATACAGACGGGGGTGAAGATATTTCCATGTTCATACAGATGGCTTTGTAGATATTTCCATGTTCATGCAAATGGCGGTGTAGATATTTCCATGTTCATACCAATAGCGGTGTAGATATTTACATGTTTATACAGTTAGCGGTGTAGATATTTCCATGTTCGTACAGATGGCGGTGTAGATACTTACATGTTCATACAGATGGCGGTGTAGATATTTCCATGTTCGTATGGATGGCTGTGTAGATATTTCCATGTTCATACAGGTGGCGGTGTAGATATTTCCATGTTTATACAGATAGCAGTGTAGTTATTTCCACGTTTATAGAGATAGCAGTGCAGATATTTCCATTGATAAACAGATAGCTGTGTAGATATTTGCATGTTCTTACAGATATCGGTATAGATATTTCCATGTTCATACAGATAGCGGTGTAGATATTTCCATGTTCATATAGATGGCGGTGTAGATATTTCCATGTTCATACAGTTAGCGGTGAAAATATTTCCATGTTTATGCAGATAGCGGTATAGATATTTCCATGTTTATACAGATGGTGGTGTAGATATTTCCATGTTAATAGAGATGGCGGTCTAGATATTTCCATATTTATAGAGATAGTGGTGTAGTTATTTCCAAGTTTATAGAGACAGCGTTGTAGATATTTCCATGTTTATACAGATAGCGGTGAAGATATTTGCATGTTTATACAGATAGCCATGTAGATATTTCCATGTTTGTACAGATAGCGGTGTAGATATTTCCATGTTTATAGAGATAGTGGTGTAGATAATTCCAATTTTATACTGATAGCAGTGTACATATTTCCAAGTTCATACAGATAGCGGTGTAGATATTTCCACGTTTATAGAGATGGCGTTGTAGATATTTCCATGTTCATACAGATAGCGGTGTAGATATTTCCATGTTCATACAGTTAGCAGTGTATATATTTCCATGTTCATACAGATGGCCGTGTAGATATTTACATGTTCATAGAGATGGCGGTGCAGATATTTCCATGTTCGTACAGATGGCGGTGTAGATATTTCCATGTTTATAGAGATGGCGGTGTAGATATTTTCATGTTTACACAGATGGCGGTGTAGATATTTCCATGTTTACACAGATAGCAGTGTGGAAATTTCCATGTTTACACAGATAGCGGTGTGGATATTTCCATGTTTATGCAGATAGCTCTATAGATATTTCCATGTTTATACAGATAGCGGTGTGGGTATTTCCATGTTTACAGATAGTGGTGCAGATATTTCCATGTTTATAAAGATAGCAGTGTAGATATTTCCAGCTTAATACAGATGGCGGTGCAGATATGTCTATGTTCGTACAGATGGCTGTGTAGATAATTCCAATTTTATACAGATAGCAGTGTAGATATTTCTAAGTTCATACAGATAGCGGTGTAGATATTTCCACGTTTATAGAGATGGCGGTTTAGATATTTCCATGTTCATACAGATGGCGGTGTAGATATTTCCATGCTTATAGAGATGGCGGTGTATATATTTTCATGTTTACACAGATAGCGGTGTAGACATTTCCATGTTTACACAGATAGCGGTGTGGATATTTCCATGTTTATGCAGATAGCGGTGTAGATATTTCCATGTTTATACAGATAGCGGTGCGGATATTTCCATGTTTATACAGATAGTGGTTCAGATATTTCCATGCTAATACTGATAGCGGTGTAGATATTTCCATCTTAATAGAGATCGCGGTGTATATATGTCCATGTTCGTACAGATGGCGGTGTAGATATTTCCATGTTCATACTGATGGCGGTGTAGGTATTTCGAAGTTTATAGAGATAACGCTGTAGTTATTTCCATATTTATAGAGATATCTGTATAGATATTTCCATGTATATGCAGATAGCTGTGTAGATATTTCCATGTTCATACAGATGCCGGTGTGGATATATCCATGTTCATACAGATGTCGGTGAAGATATTTCCATGTTCATACAGATGGCGGTGAAGATATTTCCATGTTCATACAGATGGCGGTGTAGATATTTCCATGTTCATACAAATGGCGGTGTAGATATTTCCATGTTCATAGAGACGGCGGTGTAGATATTTCCGTGTTCATACAAATGGCGGTGTAGATATTTCCATGTTTATACAGATAGCAGTGTAGATATTTCCATGTTTATAGAGATAGTGGTGTAGATAATTTCAATTTTATACAGATAGCAGTGTAGATATTTCCAAGTTCATACAGATAGCGGTGTAGATATTTCCACGTTTATAGAGATGGCGGTGTAGATATTTCCATGTTCATACAGATGGCGGTGTAGATATTCCAAAGTTTATAGAGATGGCGGTGTAGATATTTTCATGTTTACACAGATGGCGGTGTAGATATTTCCATGTTAACACAGATAGCGGTGTAGAGATTTCCATGTTTACACAGATAGCGGTGTGGATATTTCCATGTTTATGCAGATAGCGGTGTAGATATTTCCATGTTTATACAGATAGCGGTGCGGATATTTCCATGTTTATGCAGATAGCGGTGTAGATATTTCCATGTTTATACAGATAGCGGTGCGGGTATTTCCATGTTTATTCAGATAGTGGTGCAGATATTTCCATGTTTATAAAGATAGCGGTGTAGATATTTCCATCTTAATACAGATGGCGGTGTAGATAAGTCCATGTTCGTACAGATAGCAGTGTATATATTTCCAAGTTCATACAGATAGCAGTGTAGATATTTCCACGTTTATAGAGATGGCGTTGTAGATATTTCCATGTTCATACAGATTGCGGTGTAGATATTTCCATGTTTATAGAGATGGCGGTGTAGATATTTTCATGTTTACACAGATGGCGGTGTAGATATATTCATGTTTACACAGATAGCGGTGTGGACATTTCCATGTTTACACAGATAGCGGTGTGGATATTTCCATGTTTATACAGAGAGTGGTGCAGATATTTCCATGTTTATAAAGATAGCAGTGTAGATATTTCCATCTTAATACAGATGGCGTTGTAGATATGTCCATGTTCGTACAGATGGCGGTGTAGATATTTCCATGTTCATACAGATGGCGGTGTAGATATTTCGAAGTTTATAGAGATAGCGCTGTAGTTATTTCCATATTTATAGAGAAATCTGTGTAGATATTTCCATGTATATGCAGATAGCTGTGTAGATATTTCCATGTTCATGCAGATAGCGGTGTAGATATTTCCATGTTCATCCAGATGCCGGTGTAGATATTTGCATGTTCATACAGATAGCGGTGTAGATATTTCCATGTTCATACAGATAGCGGTGTAGATATTTCCATGTTCATGCAGAGAGCGGTGTAGATATTTCCATGTTCATACAGATAGCAGTGTAGATATTTCCATGTTCATACAGATAGCAGTGTAGGTATTTCCATGTTCTTTCAGTTAGCGGTGCAGATATTTCAATGTTCGTACAGATGGCGGTGTAGATATTTCCATGCTCATACAGATGGCAGTGTAGATATTTCCATATTAATACAGGTGGCAGTGTAGATATTTCCATGTTTATACAGATAGCAGTGTAGTTATTTCCATGTTTACAGAGATAGCAGTGTAGATTTTTCCTTTGATATACAGATAGCTGTGTAGATATTTGCATGTTCATACAGATAGCGGTGAAGATATTTCCATGTTCATACAGATAGCGGTGTAGATATTTCCATGTTTATACAGATAGTGCTGCCGATATTTCCATGTTTATACAGATAGTTGGGCAGATATTTCCATGTTTATACAGATAGCGGTGTAGATATTTCCATCTTAATACAGATGGCGGTGTAGATATGTCCATGTTCGTACAGATAGCGTTGTACATATTTCCATGTTCATACAGATGGCGGTGTAGATATTTCAAAGTTTATAGAGATAGCGCTGTAGTTATTTCCATATTTATAGAGAAATCTGTGTAGATATTTCCATGTATATGCAGATAGCTGTGTAGATATTTCCATGTTCATGCAGATAGCGGTGTAGATATTTCCATGTTCATCCAGATGCCGTTGTAGATATATCCATGTTCATACAGATGGCGGTGAAAGTATTTCCATGTTCATAGAGATGGCGGTGTAGGTATTTCCATGCTCATACAAATGGCGGTGTAGATATTTCCATGTTCATAGAGATGGCGGTGTAGATATTTCCATGTTCATACAAATGGCGGCGTAGATATTTCCATGTTCATAGAGATGGCGGTGTAGATATTTCCATGTTCATACAGATGGCGGTGTAGATATTTCCATGTTCATAGAGATGGCGGTGTAGATATTTGCATGTTTATGCAGATAGCGGTGTAGATGTTTCCATGTTTACACAGATAATAGTGTAGATATTTCCATGTTTATAGAGATAGTAGTGTAGTTATTTCGAAGTTTATACAGACAGCGTTGCAGATATTTCCGTGTTTATAGAGACAGCGTTGTAGATATTTCCATGTTTAAAGAGATAGCGGTGACGGTATTTCCATGTTTATACAGATAGTGGTGTAGATATTTCCATGTTTACACAGATAGCGGTGTAGATATTTCCATGTTGATAGAGATAGTGGTGTAGATAATTCCAATTTTATACAGATAGCAGTGTAGATATTTCCAAGTTCATACAGATAGCGGTGTAGATATTTTCACATTTATAGAGATGGCGGTGTAGATATTTCCATGTTCATACAGATGGCGGTGTAGATATTTCCATGTTCGTACAGATGGCGGTGTAGATATTTCCATGTTCATAGACATGGCGGTGTAGATATTTCCATGTTTATGCAGATAGCGGTATAGATATTTCCATGTTTATACATATGGTGGTGTAGATATTTCCATGTTTATAGAGATGGCAGTCTAGATATTTCCATGTTTATAGAGATAGTGGTGTAGTTATTTCCAAGTTTATAGAGACAGCGTTGTAGATGTTTCCCTGTTCATACAGATGGCGGTGTAGATATTTCCATGTTCATGCAAATGGCGGTGTAGATATTTCCAAGTTCATAGGGATGGCAGTGTAGATATTTCCATGTACATACAAATGGCGGTGTAGATATTTCCATGTTCATACAGATAGCAGTGTAGATATTTCCATGTTCATGCAGATAGCGGTGTAGATATTTCCATGTTCATCCAGATGCCGGTGTAGATATTTGCATGTTCATACAGATAGCGGTGTAGATATTTCCATGTTCATACGGATAGCGGTGTAGATATTTCCATGTTCATACAGAGAGCGGTGTAGATATTTCCATGTTCATACAGATGGCGGTGTAGATATTTCCATGTTCGTATGGATGGCTGTGTAGATATTTCCATGTTCATACAGGTGGCGGTGTAGATATTTCCATGTTTATACAGATAGCAGTGTAGTTATTTCCACGTTTATAGAGATAGCAGTGCAGATATTTCCATTGATAAACAGATAGCTGTGTAGATATTTGCATGTTCTTACAGATATCGGTATAGATATTTCCATGTTCATACAGATAGCGGTGTAGATATTTCCATGTTCATATAGATGGCGGTGTAGTTATTTACATCTTCATAGAGATGGCGGTGTAGATATTTCCATGTTTATGCAGATAGCCGTATAGATATTTCCATGTTTATACAGATGGTGGTGTAGATATTTCCATGTTAATAGAGATGGCGGTCTAGATATTTCCATATTTATAGAGATAGTGGTGTAGTTATTTCCAAGTTTATAGAGACAGCGTTGTAGATATTTCCATGTTTATACAGATAGCGGTGAAGATATTTGCATGTTTATACAGATAGCCATGTAGATATTTCCATGTTTATACAGATAGCGGTGTAGATATTTCCATGTTTATAGAGATAGTGGTGTAGATAATTCCAATTTTATACTGATAGCAGTGTACATATTTCCAAGTTCATACAGATAGCGGTGTAGATATTTCCACGTTTATAGAGATGGCGTTGTAGATATTTCCATGTTCATACAGATAGCGGTGTAGATATTTCCATGTTCATACAGTTAGCAGTGTATATATTTCCATGTTCATACAGATGGCCGTGTAGATATTTACATGTTCATAGAGATGGCGGTGCAGATATTTCCATGTTCGTACAGATGGCGGTGTAGATATTTCCATGTTTATAGAGATGGCGGTGTAGATATTTTCATGTTTACACAGATGGCGGTGTAGATATTTCCATGTTTACACAGATAGCAGTGTGGAAATTTCCATGTTTACACAGATAGCGGTGTGGATATTTCCATGTTTATGCAGATAGCTCTATAGATATTTCCATGTTTATACAGATAGCGGTGTGGGTATTTCCATGTTTACAGATAGTGGTGCAGATATTTCCATGTTTATAAAGATAGCAGTGTAGATATTTCCAGCTTAATACAGATGGCGGTGCAGATATGTCTATGTTCGTACAGATGGCTGTGTAGATAATTCCAATTTTATACAGATAGCAGTGTAGATATTTCTAAGTTCATACAGATAGCGGTGTAGATATTTCCACGTTTATAGAGATGGCGGTTTAGATATTTCCATGTTCATACAGATGGCGGTGTAGATATTTCCATGCTTATAGAGATGGCGGTGTATATATTTTCATGTTTACACAGATAGCGGTGTAGACATTTCCATGTTTACACAGATAGCGGTGTGGATATTTCCATGTTTATGCAGATAGCGGTGTAGATATTTCCATGTTTATACAGATAGCGGTGCGGATATTTCCATGTTTATACAGATAGTGGTTCAGATATTTCCATGCTAATACTGATAGCGGTGTAGATATTTCCATCTTAATAGAGATCGCGGTGTATATATGTCCATGTTCGTACAGATGGCGGTGTAGATATTTCCATGTTCATACTGATGGCGGTGTAGGTATTTCGAAGTTTATAGAGATAACGCTGTAGTTATTTCCATATTTATAGAGATATCTGTATAGATATTTCCATGTATATGCAGATAGCTGTGTAGATATTTCCATGTTCATCCAGATGCCGGTGTGGATATATCCATGTTCATACAGATGTCGGTGAAGATATTTCCATGTTCATACAGATGGCGGTGAAGATATTTCCATGTTCATACAAAGGGCGGTGTAGATATTTCCATGTTCATAGAGACGGCGGTGTAGATATTTCCGTGTTCATACAAATGGCGGTGTAGATATTTCCATGTTTATACAGATAGCAGTGTAGATATTTCCATGTTTATAGAGATAGTGGTGTAGATAATTTCAATTTTATACAGATAGCAGTGTAGATATTTCCAAGTTCATACAGATAGCGGTGTAGATATTTCCACGTTTATAGAGATGGCGGTGTAGATATTTCCATGTTCATACAGATGGCGGTGTAGATATTCCAAAGTTTATAGAGATGGCGGTGTAGATATTTTCATGTTTACACAGATGGCGGTGTAGATATTTCCATGTTAACACAGATAGCGGTGTAGACATTTCCATGTTTACACAGATAGCGTTGTGGATATTTCCATGTTTATGCAGATAGCGGTGTAGATATTTCCATGTTTATACAGATAGCGGTGCGGATATTTCCATGTTTATGCAGATAGCGGTGTAGATATTTCCATGTTTATACAGATAGCGGTGCGGGTATTTCCATGTTTATACAGATAGTGGTGCAGATATTTCCATGTTTATAAAGATAGCGGTGTAGATATTTCCATCTTAATACAGATGGCGGTGTAGATAAGTCCATGTTGGTACAGATAGCAGTGTATATATTTCCAAGTTCATACAGATAGCAGTGTAGATATTTCCACGTTTATAGAGATGGCGTTGTAGATATTTCCATGTTCATACAGATTGCGGTGTAGATATTTCCATGTTTATAGAGATGGCGGTGTAGATATTTTCATGTTTACACAGATGGCGGTGTAGATATATTCATGTTTACACAGATAGCGGTGTGGACATTTCCATGTTTACACAGATAGCGGTGTGGATATTTCCATGTTTATACAGAGAGTGGTGCAGATATCTCCATGTTTATAAAGATAGCAGTGTAGATATTTCCATCTTAATACAGATGGCGTTGTAGATATGTCCATGTTCGTACAGATGGCGGTGTAGATATTTCCATGTTCATACAGATGGCGGTGTAGATATTTCGAAGTTTATAGAGATAGCGCTGTAGTTATTTCCATATTTATAGAGAAATCTGTGTAGATATTTCCATGTATATGCAGATAGCTGTGTAGATATTTCCATGTTCATGCAGATAGCGGTGTAGATATTTCCATGTTCATCCAGATGCCGGTGTAGATATTTGCATGTTCATACAGATAGCGGTGTAGATATTTCCATGTTCATACAGATAGCGGTGTAGATATTTCCATGTTCATGCAGAGAGCGGTGTAGATATTTCCATGTTCATACAGATAGCAGTGTAGATATTTCCATGTTCATACAGATAGCAGTGTAGGTATTTCCATGTTCTTTCAGTTAGCGGTGCAGATATTTCAATGTTCATACAGATGGCGGTGTAGATATTTCCATGCTCATACAGATGGCAGTGTAGATATTTCCATATTAATACAGGTGGCAGTGTAGATATTTCCATGTTTATACAGATAGCAGTGTAGTTATTTCCATGTTTACAGAGATAGCAGTGTAGATTTTTCCTTTGATATACAGATAGCTGTGTAGATATTTGCATGTTCATACAGATAGCGGTGAAGATATTTCCATGTTCATACAGATAGCGGTGTAGATATTTCCATGTTTATACAGATAGTGCTGCCGATATTTCCATGTTTATACAGATAGTTGGGCAGATATTTCCATGTTTATACAGATAGCGGTGTAGATATTTCCATCTTAATACAGATGGCGGTGTAGATATGTCCATGTTCGTACAGATAGCGTTGTACATATTTCCATGTTCATACAGATGGCGGTGTAGATATTTCAAAGTTTATAGAGATAGCGCTGTAGTTATTTCCATATTTATAGAGAAATCTGTGTAGATATTTCCATGTATATGCAGATAGCTGTGTAGATATTTCCATGTTCATGCAGATAGCGGTGTAGATATTTCCATGTTCATCCAGATGCCGTAGTAGATATATCCATGTTCATACAGATGGCGGTGAAAGTATTTCCATGTTCATAGAGATGGCGGTGTAGGTATTTCCATGCTCATACAAATGGCGGTGTAGATATTTCCATGTTCATAGAGATGGCGGTGTAGATATTTCCATGTTCATACAAATGGCGGCGTAGATATTTCCATGTTCATAGAGATGGCGGTGTAGATATTTCCATGTTCATACAGATGGCGGTGTAGATATTTCCATGTTCATAGAGATGGCGGTGTAGATATTTGCATGTTTATGCAGATAGCGGTGTAGATGTTTCCATGTTTACACAGATAATAGTGTAGATATTTCCATGTTTATAGAGATAGTAGTGTAGTTATTTCGAAGTTTATACAGACAGCGTTGCAGATATTTCCGTGTTTATAGAGACAGCGTTGTAGATATTTCCATGTTTAAAGAGATAGCGGTGACTGTATTTCCATGTTTATACAGATAGTGGTGTAGATATTTCCATGTTTACACAGATAGCGGTGTAGATATTTCCATGTTGATAGAGATAGTGGTGTAGATAATTCCAATTTTATACAGATAGCAGTGTAGATATTTCCAAGTTCATACAGATAGCGGTGTAGATATTTTCACATTTATAGAGATGGCGGTGTAGATATTTCCATGTTCATACAGATGGCGGTGTATATATTTCCATGTTTATAGAGATGGCAGTGTAGATATTTTCATGTTTACACAGATGGCGGTGTAGATATTTCCATGTTTACACAGATAGCGGTGCAGACATTTCCATGTTTACACAGATAGCGGTGTGGATATTTCCATGTTTATGCAGATAGCGGTGTAGATATTTCCATGTTTATGCAGAAAGCGGTGCGCATATTTCCAAGTTAATACAGATAGTGGTTCAGATATTTCCATGTTTATACAGATAGCGGTGTAGATATTTCCATCTTAATACAGATGGCGGTGTAGATATTTCCATGTTTATGCAGATAGCGGTATAGATATTTCCATTTTTATACAGATGGTGGTGTAGATATTTCCATGTTTATGCAGATGGCGGTATAGATATTTCCATGTTTATACAGATGGTGGTGTAGATATTTCCATGTTCATACAGATGGCGATGTAGATATTTCGAAGTTTACAGAGATAGCACTGTAGTTATTTCTATATTTATATAGAAATCTGTGTAGATATTTCCATGTATATGCAGATAGCTGTGTAGATATTTCCATGTTCATACAGATAGCGGTGTAGTTATTTCCATGTTCGTCCAGATGCCGGTGTACATACATCCATGTTCATACAGATGGCGGTGAAGATATTTCCATGTTCATACAGATGGCTGTATAGATATTTCCATGCTCATAGAGATGGAGGTGTAGATATTTCCATGTTGATACAGATAGCAGTGTAGTTATTTCCATGTTTATAGAGATAGCAGTGTAGATATTTCCACTGAAATACAGATAGCGTTGTAGATATTTCCATGTTCATACACATAGCGGTGTAGATATTTCCATGTTCATACAGATAGCAGTGTAGATATTTCCATTTTCATACAAATAGGGGTGTAGATATTTCCATGTTCATACAGTTAGCGGTGTAGATATTTCCATGTTCATACAGATGGCGGTGTAGATATTTCCATGTTCATACAGACGGCGGTGTAGACATTTCGAAGTTTATAGAGATAGCACGGTAGTTATTTCCATATTTATAGAGAAATCTCTGTAGATATTTCCATGTATATTCAGATAGCTGTGTAGATATTTCCATCTTCATGCAGATAGCGGTGTTGATATTTCCATTTTCATCCAGATGCCGGTGTACATATATCCGTGTTCATACAGACGGCGGTGAAGATATTTCCATGTTCATACAGATGGCGGTGTAGATATTTCCATGTTCATACAAATGGCGGTGTAGATATTTCCATGTTCATAGAGATGGCGGTGTAGATATTTCCATGTTCATACAAATGGCGGTGTAGATATTTCCATGTTCATAGAGATGGCGGTGTAGATATTTCCATATTTATACAGATAGCATTGTAGTTATTTCCATGTTTATAGAGATAGCAGTGTAGATATTTCCATTGATATACAGATAGCTGTGTAGATATTTGCATGTTCATACAGATAGCGGTGTAGATATTTCCATGTTCATTCAGATAGCGGTGTAGATATTTCCATGTTCATACAGATAGCGGTGTAGATATTTCCATGTTCATACAGATAGCGGTGTAGATATTTCCATGTTCATACAGATAGCGGTGTAGATATTTCCATGTTCATACAGATAGCGGTGTAGATATTTCCATGTTCATACAGTTGGCGGTGTACATATTTCCATGTTCATACAGATGGCGGTGTAGATATTTACATGTTCATACAGATGGCGGTGTAGATATTTCCATGTTCATACAGGTAGCGGTGTAGATATTTCCATGTTCATACAGATAGCGGTGTAGATATATCCATGTTAATACAGATAGCGATGTAGATATTTCCATGTTCTTACCGATAGCGGTGTAGATATTTCCATGTTCTTACAGATAACGGTGTAGATATTTCCATGTTCATACAGATAGCGGTGTAGATACTTCCATGTTCATAGAGTTAGCGGTGTAGATATTTCCATGTTCATACAGATGGCGGTGTAGATATTTACATGTTCATACAGATGGCGGTATAGATATTTCCATGTTCGTACAGATGGCGTTGTAGATATTTCCATGTTCATAGGGATGGCGGTGTAGATATTTCCATGTTTATGCAGATAGCGGTATAGATATTTCCATGTTTATACAGATGGTGGTTTAGATATTTCCATGTTCATACAGATAGCGGTGTAGAGATTTCCATGTTTATACAGATAGTGCTGCCGATATTTCCATGTTTATACAGATAGTTGGGCAGATATTTCCAAGTTTATACAGATAGCGGTGTAGATATTTCCATCTTAATACAGATGGCGGTGTAGATATGTCCATGTTCGTACAGATAGCGTTGTACATATTTCCATGTTCATACAGATGGCGGTGTAGATATTTCAAAGTTTATAGAGATAGCGCTGTAGTTATTTCCATATTTATAGAGAAATCTGTGTAGATATTTCCATGTATATGCAGATAGCTGTGTAGATATTTCCATGTTCATGCAGATAGCGGTGTAGATATTTCCATGTTCATCCAGATGCCGTTGTAGATATATCCATGTTCATACAGATGGCGGTGAAGGTATTTCCATGTTCATAGAGATGGCGGTGTAGGTATTTCCATGCTCATACAAATGGCGGTGTAGATATTTCCATGTTCATAGAAATGGCGGTGTAGATATTTCCATGTTCATACAAATGGCGGCGTAGATATTTCCATGTTCATAGAGATGGCGGTGTAGATATTTCCATGTTCATACAAATGGCGGTGTAGATATTTCCATGTTCATAGAGATGGCGTTGTAGACATTTCCATGTTTATACAGATAGCAGTGTAGTTATTTCCATGTTTATAGAGATAGCCGTGTAGATAATTTCAATTTTATACAGATACCTGGGTAGATATTTGCATGTTCATACAGATAGCGGTGTAGATATTTCCAAATTCATACAAATAGCGGGGTAGATATTTCTATGTTCATACAGATAGCAGTGTAGATATTTCCATGTTCATACAGATAGCGGTGTAGGTTTTTCCATGTTCATACCAATAGTGGTGTGGATATTTCCATGTCCATACAGATAGCGGTGTAGATATTTCCAGGATCATACAGATGGCGGTGTAGATATTTCCATCTTCATAGAGATGGCGGTGTAGATATTTCCGTGTTCATACAAATGGCGGTGTAGTTATTTCCATGTTCATAGAGATGGGGGTGTAGATATTTCCATGTTTATACAGATAGCAGTGTAGTTATTTCCATTTTTACAGAGATAACAGTGTAGATATTTCCATTGATATACAGATAGCTGTGTAGATGTTTGCATGTTCATACAGATAGCGGTGTAGATATTTCCATTTTCGTACAGATAGCTGTGTAGATATTTCCATGTTCATACAGATAGCGGTGTAGATATTTCCATGTTCGTACAGTTAGCGGTGTAGATATTTCCATGTTCATACAGATGGCGGTGTATATATTTACATGTTCATACAGATGGCGGTGTAGATATTTCCATGTTCATACAGATGGCGGTGTAGATATTTCCATGTTCATAGAGATGGCGGTGTAGATATTTGCATGTTTATGCAGATAGCGGTGTAGATGTTTCCATGTTTACACAGATAATAGTGTAGATATTTCCATGTTTATAGAGATAGTAGTGTAGTTATTTCGAAGTTTATACAGACAGCGTTGCAGATATTTCCGTGTTTATAGAGACAGCGTTGTAGATATTTCCATGTTTAAAGAGATAGCGGTGACGGTATTTCCATGTTTATACAGATAGTGGTGTAGATATTTCCATGTTTACACAGATAGCGGTGTAGATATTTCCATGTTGATAGAGATAGTGGTGTAGATAATTCCAATTTTATACAGATAGCAGTGTAGATATTTCCAAGTTCATACAGATAGCGGTGTAGATATTTCCACATTTATAGAGATGGCGGTGTAGATATTTCCATGTTCATACAGATGGCGGTGTAGATATTTCCATGTTTATAGAGATGGCAGTGTAGATATTTTCATGTTTACCCAGATGGCGGTGTAGATATTTCCATGTTTACACAGATAGCGGTGCAGACATTTCCATGTTTACACAGATAGCGGTGTGGATATTTCCATGTTTATGCAGATAGCGGTGTAGATATTTCCATGCTTATGCAGAAAGCGGTGCGCATATTTCCATGTTAATACAGATAGTGGTTCAGATATTTCCATGTTTATACAGATAGCGGTGTAGATATTTCCATCTTAATACAGATGGCGGTGTAGATATTTCCATGTTTATGCAGATAGCGGTATAGATATTTCCATTTTTATACAGATGGTGGTGTAGATATTTCCATGTTTATGCAGATGGCGGTATAGATATTTCCATGTTTATACAGATGGTGGTGTAGATATTTCCATGTTCATACAGATGGCGATGTAGATATTTCGAAGTTTACAGAGATAGCACTGTAGTTATTTCTATATTTATATGGAAATCTGTGTAGATATTTCCATGTATATGCAGATAGCTGTGTAGATATTTCCATGTTCATACAGATAGCGGTGTAGTTATTTCCATGTTCGTCCAGATGCCGGTGTACATACATCCATGTTCATACAGATGGCGGTGAAGATATTTCCATGTTCATACAGATGGCTGTATAGATATTTCCATGCTCATAGAGATGGAGGTGTAGATATTTCCATGTTGATACAGATAGCAGTGTAGTTATTTCCATGTTTATAGAGATAGCAGTGTAGATATTTCCACTGAAATACAGATAGCGTTGTAGATATTTCCATGTTCATACACATAGCGGTGTAGATATTTCCATGTTCATACAGATAGCAGTGTAGATATTTCCATTTTCATACAAATAGTGGTGTAGATATTTCCATGTTCATACAGTTAGCGGTGTAGATATTTCCATGTTCATACAGATGGCGGTGTAGATATTTCCATGTTCATACAGACGGCGGTGTAGACATTTCGAAGTTTATAGAGATAGCACGGTAGTTATTTCCATATTTATAGAGAAATCTCTGTAGATATTTCCATGTATATTCAGATAGCTGTGTAGATATTTCCATCTTCATGCAGATAGCGGTGTTGATATTTCCATTTTCATCCAGATGCCGGTGTACATATATCCGTGTTCATACAGACGGCGGTGAAGATATTTCCATGTTCATACAGATGGCGGTGTAGATATTTCCATGTTCATACAAATGGCGGTGTAGATATTTCCATGTTCATAGAGATGGCGGTGTAGATATTTCAATGTTCATACAAATGGCGGTGTAGATATTTCCATGTTCATAGAGATGGCGGTGTAGATATTTCCATATTTATACAGATAGCATTGTAGTTATTTCCATGTTTATAGAGATAGCAGTGTAGATATTTCCATTGATATACAGATAGCTGTGTAGATATTTGCATGTTCATACAGATAGCGGTGTAGATATTTCCATGTTCATTCAGATAGCGGTGTAGATATTTCCATGTTCATACAGATAACGGTGTAGATATTTCCATGTTCATACAGATAGCGGTGTAGATATTTCCATTTTCATACAGATAGCGGTGTAGATATTTCCATGTTCATACAGATAGCGGTGTAGATATTTCCATGTTCATACAGTTGGCGGTGTACATATTTCCATGTTCATACAGATGGCGGTGTAGATATTTACATGTTCATACAGATGGCGGTGTAGATATTTCCATGTTCATACAGATAGCGGTGTAGATATTTCCGTGTTCATACAGATAGCGGTGTAGATATTTCCATGTTAATACAGATAGCGATGTAGATATTTCCATGTTCTTACCGATAGCGGTGTAGATATTTCCATGTTCTTACAGATAACGGTGTAGATATTTCCATGTTCATACAGATAGCGGTGTAGATACTTCCATGTTCATAGAGTTAGCGGTGTAGATATTTCCATGTTCATACAGATGGCGGTGTAGATATTTACATGTTCATACAGATGGCGGTATAGATATTTCCATGTTCGTACAGATGGCGTTGTAGATATTTCCATGTTCATAGGGATGGCGGTGTAGATATTTCCATGTTTATGCAGATAGCGGTATAGATATTTCCATGTTTATACAGATGGTGGTTTAGATATTTCCATGTTCATACAGATAGCGGTGTAGAGATTTCCATGTTCATACAGATAGCGGTGTAGATATTTCCATGTTCATACAGATAGCGGTCTAGATATTTACAGGTTCATAAAGATGGCGGTGTAGACATTTCCATGTTCATACAGTTAGCGGTGTAGATATTTCCATGTTCATAAAGATGGCGGTGTAGATATTTACATGTTCATACAGATGGCGGTGTAGATATTTCCATGTTCATACGGATGGCAGTGTAGATATTTCCATTTTCATACAGGTGGCGGTGTAGATATTTCCATGTTTATACAGATAACAGTGTAGTTATTTCCATGTTTATAGAGATAGGAGTGTAGATATTTCCATTGATATACAGATAGCTGTGTAGATATTTGCATGGTCATACAGATAGTGGTGTAGATATTTCCATGTTCATACAGATAGCGGTGTAGATATTTACATGTTCATACAGTCAGCGGTGTAGATATTTCCATGTTCATACAGATGGCGGTGTAGATATTTACATGTTCATACAGGTGGAGGTATAGATATTTCCATGTTCGTACAGATGGCGGTGTAGCTATTTCCATGTTCATAGAGATGGCGGTGTAGATATTTCCAAGTTCTTACAGATGGCGGTGTAGCTATTTCCATGTTCATAGAGATGGCGGTGTAGATATTTCCATGTTTATGCAGATAGCGGTATAGATTTTTCCATGTTTATACAGATGGTTGTGTAGATATTTCCATGTTTATAGAGATGGCGGTCTAGATATTTCCATGTTTATAGAGATAGTGGTGTAGTTATTTCAAAGTTTATAGAGACAGCATTGTAGATATTTCCATGTTTATGCAGATAGCGGTGAAGTTATTTCCATGTTTATACAGATAGCGGTGTACATATTTCCATGTTTATACAGATAGCGGTGTAGATATTTCCATGTTTATAGAGATAGTGGTGTAGATAATTCCAATTTTTTACAGATAACAGAGTAGATATTTCCAAGTTCATACAGATAGCAGTGTAGATATTTCCACGTTTATAAAGATGGCTGTGTAGATATTTCCATGTTCATACAGATGGCGGTGTAGATATTTCCATGTTTACAGAGATGGCGGTGTAGATATTTTCAGGTTTACACAGATGGCAGTGTAGATATTTCCATGTTACCACAGATAGCTGTGTAGACATTTCCAAGTTTACACAGATAGCTGTGTGGATATTTCCATGTTTATGCAGATAGCGGTGTAGATATTTCCATGTTCATACAGATAGCGGTGTAGATATTTCCATGTTCATACCAATAGCGGTGTAGATATTTCCATGTTCATACAGTTAGCGGTTTAGATATTTCCATGTTTATACAGATGGTGGTGTAGATATTTCCATGTTTATGCAGATGGCGGTATAGGTATTTCCATGTTTATACAGATGGTGGTGTAGATATTTCCATGTACATACAGATGGCGGTGTAGATATTTCGAAGTTTATAGAGATAGCGCTGTAGTTATTTTTATATTTGTATAGAAATCTGTGTAGATATTTCCATGTATATGCAGATAGCTGTGTAGATATTTCCATGTTCATGCAGATTGCGGTGTAGTTATTTCCATGTTCATCAAGATGCCGGTGTAGATACATCCATGTTCATAGAGATGGCAGTGAAAATATTTCCATGTTCATACAGAAGGCTGTGTAGATATTTCCATGTTCATAGAGATGGCGGTGTAGATATTTCCATATTGATACAGATAGCAGTGTAGTTATTTCCATGTTTATAGAGATAGCAGTGTAGATATTTCCATTGATATACAGATAGCGGTGTAGATATTTCCATGTTCATACAGATAGCGCTGTAGATATTTCCATGTTCATACAGAGAGCGGTGTAGATATTTCCATCTTCATACAGATAGCTGTGTAGATATTTCCATGTTCATACAGATAGCTGGGTAGATATTTCCATCTTCATACAGATAGCGGTGTAGATATTTCCATGTTCATTGAGTTAGCGGTGTAGATATTTCTATGTTCATACAGATGGTGTTGTAGATATTTCCATGTTCGTATGGATGGCAGTGTAGATATTTCCATGTTCATACAGGTGGCGGTGTAGATATTTCCCTGTTTATACAGATAGCAGTGTAGTTATTTCCATGTTTATAGAGATAGCAGTTTAGGTATTTCCATTGATATACAGATAGCTGTGTAGATATTTGCATGTTCATACAGATAACGGTGTAGATATTTCCATGTACATACAGATAGCGGTGTAGATATTTCCATGTTCATACAGTTAGGGGTGTAGATATTTCCGTGTTCATACAAATGGCAGTGTAGATATTTCCATGTTTATACAGATAGCAGTGCAGATATTTCCATGTTTATAGAGTTAACAGTGTAGATATTTCCATTGATATACAGATAGCTGTGTAGATATTTGCATGTTCATACACATAGCGGTGTAGATATTTCCATGTTCATACAGATAGCGGTGTAGATATTTCCATGTTCGTACACATGGCGGTGTAGATATTTCCATGTTTATGCAGATAGCGGTATAGATACTTCCATGTTTATACAGATGTTGGTGTAGATATTTCCATGTTTATAGAGATGGCGGTGCAGATATTTTCATGTTTACACAGATGGCGGTGTAGATATTTTCATGTTTACACAGATAGCGGTGTGGACATTTCCATGTTTACACAGATAGCGGTGTGGATATTTCCATGTTTATGCAGATAGCGGTGTAGATATTTCCATGTTTATACAGATAGCGGTGCGGATATTTCCATGTTTATACAGATAGTGGTGCAGATATTTCCATGTTTATAAAGATAGCGGTGTAGATATATCCATCTTAATACAGATGGCGGTGGAGATATGTCCATGTTCGTACAGATGGCGGTGTAGATATTTCCATGTTCATACAGATGGCGGTGTACATATTTCGAAGTTTATAGAGATAGCGCTGTAGTTATTTCCATATTTATAGAGAAATCTGTGTAGATATTTTCATGTATATGCAGATAGCTGTGTAGATATTTCCATGTTCATGCACATAGCGGTGTAGATATTTCCATGTTCATCCAGATGCCGGTGTAGATATTTTCATGTTCATACAGATAGCGGTGTAGATATTTCCATGTTCATACAGATAGCGGTGTAGATATTTCCATGTTCATACAGAGAGTGGTGTAGATATTTCCATGTTCATACAGATAGCTATGTAGTTATTTCCATGTTCATCCAGATGCCGGTGTAGATATATCCATGTTCATACAGATGGCGGTGAAGATATTTCCATGTTCATACAGATGGCGGTGTAGATATTTCCATGTTCATACAAATGGTGGTGAAGATATTTCCATGTTCATAGAGATGGCGGTGTAGATATTTCCATGTTCATACAAATGGCGGTGTAGATATTTCCATGTTCATAGAGATGGCGGTTTAGATATTTCCATGTTTATACAGATAGCAGTTTAGTTATTTCCATGTTTATAGAGATAGCAGTGTAGATATTTCCATTGATATACAGATAGCTGTGAAGAGATTTGCATGTTCATACAGATATCAGTGTAGATATTTCCATGTTTATACAGATAGCGGTGTAGATATTTCCATGTTTATAGAGATAGTGGTGTAGATAATTCCAATTTTTTACAGATAACAGAGTAGATATTTCCAAGTTCATACAGATAGCAGTGTAGATATTTCCACGTTTATAAAGATGGCTGTGTAGATATTTCCATGTTCATACAGATGGCGGTGTAGATATTTCCATGTTTACAGAGATGGCGGTGTAGATATTTTCAGGTTTACACAGATGGCAGTGTAGATATTTCCATGTTACCACAGATAGCTGTGTAGACATTTCCAAGTTTACACAGATAGCTGTGTGGATATTTCCATGTTTATGCAGATAGCGGTGTAGATATTTCCATGTTCATACAGATAGCGGTGTAGATATTTCCATGTTCATACCAATAGCGGTGTAGATATTTCCATGTTCATACAGTTAGCGGTATAGATATTTCCATGTTTATACAGATGGTGGTGTAGATATTTCCATGTTTATGCAGATGGCGGTATAGGTATTTCCATGTTTATACAGATGGTGGTGTAGATATTTCCATGTACATACAGATGGCGGTGTAGATATTTCGAAGTTTATAGAGATAGCGCTGTAGTTATTTTTATATTTGTATAGAAATCTGTGTAGATATTTCCATGTATATGCAGATAGCTGTGTAGATATTTCCATGTTCATGCAGATTGCGGTGTAGTTATTTCCATGTTCATCAAGATGCCGGTGTAGATACATCCATGTTCATAGAGATGGCAGTGAAAATATTTCCATGTTCATACAGAAGGCTGTGTAGATATTTCCATGTTCATAGAGATGGCGGTGTAGATATTTCCATATTGATACAGATAGCAGTGTAGTTATTTCCATGTTTATAGAGATAGCAGTGTAGATATTTCCATTGATATACAGATAGCGGTGTAGATATTTCCATGTTCATACAGATAGCGCTGTAGATATTTCCATGTTCATACAGAGAGCGGTGTAGATATTTCCATCTTCATACAGATAGCTGTGTAGATATTTCCATGTTCATACAGATAGCTGGGTAGATATTTCCATCTTCATACAGATAGCGGTGTAGATATTTCCATGTTCATTGAGTTAGCGGTGTAGATATTTCTATGTTCATACAGATGGTGTTGTAGATATTTCCATGTTCGTATGGATGGCAGTGTAGATATTTCCATGTTCATACAGGTGGCGGTGTAGATATTTCCCTGTTTATACAGATAGCAGTGTAGTTATTTCCATGTTTATAGAGATAGCAGTTTAGGTATTTCCATTGATATACAGATAGCTGTGTAGATATTTGCATGTTCATACAGATAACGGTGTAGATATTTCCATGTACATACAGATAGCGGTGTAGATATTTCCATGTTCATACAGTTAGGGGTGTAGATATTTCCGTGTTCATACAAATGGCAGTGTAGATATTTCCATGTTTATACAGATAGCAGTGCAGATATTTCCATGTTTATAGAGTTAACAGTGTAGATATTTCCATTGATATACAGATAGCTGTGTAGATATTTGCATGTTCATACACATAGCGGTGTAGATATTTCCATGTTCATACAGATAGCGGTGTAGATATTTCCATGTTCGTACACATGGCGGTGTAGATATTTCCATGTTTATGCAGATAGCGGTATAGATACTTCCATGTTTATACAGATGTTGGTGTAGATATTTCCATGTTTATAGAGATGGCAGTGCAGATATTTTCATGTTTACACAGATGGCGGTGTAGATATTTTCATGTTTACACAGATAGCGGTGTGGACATTTCCATGTTTACACAGATAGCGGTGTGGATATTTCCATGTTTATGCAGATAGCGGTGTAGATATTTCCATGTTTATACAGATAGCGGTGCGGATATTTCCATGTTTATACAGATAGTGGTGCAGATATTTCCATGTTTATAAAGATAGCGGTGTAGATATATCCATCTTAATACAGATGGCGGTGGAGATATGTCCATGTTCGTACAGATGGCGGTGTAGATATTTCCATGTTCATACAGATGGCGGTGTACATATTTCGAAGTTTATAGAGATAGCGCTGTAGTTATTTCCATATTTATAGAGAAATCTGTGTAGATATTTTCATGTATATGCAGATAGCTGTGTAGATATTTCCATGTTCATGCACATAGCGGTGTAGATATTTCCATGTTCATCCAGATGCCGGTGTAGATATTTTCATGTTCATACAGATAGCGGTGTAGATATTTCCATGTTCATACAGATAGCGGTGTAGATATTTCCATGTTCATACAGAGAGTGGTGTAGATATTTCCATGTTCATACAGATAGCTATGTAGTTATTTCCATGTTCATCCAGATGCCGGTGTAGATATATCCATGTTCATACAGATGGCGGTGAAGATATTTCCATGTTCATACAGATGGCGGTGTAGATATTTCCATGTTCATACAAATGGTGGTGAAGATATTTCCATGTTCATAGAGATGGCGGTGTAGATATTTCCATGTTCATACAAATGGCGGTGTAGATATTTCCATGTTCATAGAGATGGCGGTTTAGATATTTCCATGTTTATACAGATAGCAGTTTAGTTATTTCCATGTTTATAGAGATAGCAGTGTAGATATTTCCATTGATATACAGATAGCTGTGAAGAGATTTGCATGTTCATACAGATATCAGTGTAGATATTTCCATGTTCATACAGATAGCGGTGTAGATATTTCCATGTTCATACAGAGAGCGGTGTTGATATTTCCATGTTCATACAGATAACGGTGTAGATATTTCCATGTTCATACAGATAGCGGTGCAGATATTTCCATGTTCGTACAGTTAGCGGTGTAGATATGTCCGTGTTCATACAGATGGCAGTGTAGATATTTACATGTTCATACAGATGGCGGTGTAGATATTTCCATGTTCGTGCAGATGGCGGTGTAGATATTTCCATGTTCATAGAGATGGCGGTGTAGATATTTCCATGTTTATGCAGATGTTGGTGTAGATATTTCCATGTTTATAGAGATGGCAGTCTAGATATTTCCATGTTTATAGAGATAGTGGTGTAGTTATTTCCAAGTTTTTAGAGACAGCGTTGTAGAGATTTCCATGTTTATAGAGATAGCGATGAAGATATTTCCATGTTTATACAGATAGCGGTGTAGATATTTCCATGTTTATACAGATGGCGGTGTAGGTATTTCCATGTTTATAGAGATAGTGGTGAAGATAATTCCAATTTTATACAGATAGCAGTGTAGATATTTCCAAGTTCATACAGATAGCGGTGTAGATATTTCCACGTTTATAGAGATGGCGGTGTAGATATTTCCATGTTCATACAGATGGCGGTGTACATCTTTCCATGTTTATAGAGATGGCGGTTTAGATATTTTCATGTCTACACAGATGGCGGTGTAGATATTTCCATGTTTACACAGATAGCGGTGTAGACATTTCCATGTTAACACAGATAGCGGTGTGGATATTTCCATGTTTATGCAGATAGCGGTGTAGATATTTCCATGTTTATACAGATAGCGGTGCGGATATTTTCATGTTTCTGCAGACAGTGGTGCACATATTTCCATGTTTATACAGATAGCGGTGTAGATATTTCCATCTTATTACAGATGGTGGTGTAGATATGTCCGTGTTCATACAGATGGCGGTGTAGATATTTCCATGTTCATACAGATGGCGGTGTAGATATTCCGAAGCTTATAGTGATAGCGCTGTAGTTAATTCCATATTTATAGAGAAATCTGTGTAGATATTTCCATGTATATGCAGATAGCTGTGTAGATATTTCCATGTTCATGCAGATAGCGGTGTAGATATTTCCATGTTCATCCAGATGCCGGTGTAGATATATCCATGTTCATACAGATGGGGGTGAAGATATTTAAATGTTCATACAGATGGTGTTGTAGATATTTCCATGTTCATACAAATGGCAGTGTAGATATTTCCATGTTCATACAGATGGCAGTGTAGATATTTCCATGTACATACAAATGGCGGTGTAGATATTTCCATGTTCATAGAGATGGCGGTGTAGATATTTCCATGTTTATACAGATAGCAGTGTAGTTATTTCCATGTTTATAGAGATAGCAGTGTAGATATTTCCATTGATATACAGATAGCTGTGTAGATATTTCCATGTTCGTACAGATAGCGGTGTAGATATTTCCATGTTCATACAGATAACGGAGTAGGTATTTCCATGTTCATACAGATAGCGGTGTAGATATTTCCATGTTCATACAGATGGCGGTGTAGATATTTACATGTTCATACAGATGACGGTGCAGATATTTCCATGTTCGAACAGATGGCGGTGTAGATATTTCCATGTTCATAGAGATGGCCGTGTAGATATTTCCAACTTTATGCAGATAGCAGTATAGATATTTCCATGTTTATACTGATGGTGGTGTAGATATTTCCATGTTTATAGAGATGGCGGTCTAGTTTTTTCCATGTTTATAGAGATTGTGGTGTAGTTATTTCCAAGTTTATAGAGACAGCGTTGTAGATATTTCCATGTTTATACAGATAGCGGTGAAGTTATTTCCATGTTTATAGAGATAGTGGTGTAGATATTTCCATGTTTATAGAGATAGTGATGTAGATAATTCCAATTTTATACAGATAGCAGTGTAGATATTTCCAAGTTCATACAGATAGCGGTGTAGATATTTCCACGTTTATAGAGATGGCGGTGTAGGTATTTCCATGTTCATACAGATGGCGGTGTTGATATTTCCATGTTTATAGAGATGGCGGTGTAGATATTTTCATGTTTACACAGATGGCGGTGTAGATATTTCCATGTTTACACAGATAGCAGTGTAGACATTTCCGTTTTAAAACAGATAGCGGTGTGGATATTTCCATGTTAATGCAGATAGCGGTGCAGATATTTCCATGTTTATACAGATAGCAGTGCGGTTATTTCCATGCTTATACAGATAGTTGGGCAGATATTCTCATGTGTATACAGATAGCGGTGTAGATATTTCCATCTTAATACAGATGGCGGTGTAGATATGTCCATGTTCGTACAGATAGCGTTGTACATATTTCCATGTACATACAGATGGCGGTGTAGATATTTCGATGTTTATAGAGATAGCGCTGTAGTTATTTCCATATTTATAGAGAAATCTGTGTAGATATTTCCATGTATATTCAGAAATCTGTGTAGATATTTCCATGTTCATGCAGATAGCGGTGTAGATATTTCCATGTTCATCCAGATGCCATTGTAGATATATCCTTGTTCATACAGATGGCGGTGAAGGTATTTCCATGTTCATACAGATGGCGGTGTAGATATTTCCATGTTCATACAAATGGCGGTGTAGATATTTCCATGTTCATAGAGATGGCGGTGTAGATATTTCCATCTTCATACAAATGGCGGTGTAGATATTTCCATGTTCATAGAGATGGCGGTGTAGATATTTTCATGTTTATACAGATAGCAGTGTAGTTATTTCCATGTTTATAGAGATAGCAGTGTAGATATTTCCATGGATATATAGATAGCTGTGAAGATATTTGCATGTTCATACAGATAGCGGTGAAGATATTTGCATGTTCATACAGATAGCGGTGTAGATATTTCCATGTTCATACAGATAGCGGTGTAGATATTTCCATGTTCATACAGATAACGGTGTAGATATTTCCATGTTCATACAGATAGTGGTGCAGATATTTCCATGTTTGTACAGTTAGCGGTGTAGATATTTCCAAGTTCATACAGATGGCGGTGTAGATATTCACATGTTCATACAGATGGCCGTGTAGATATTTCCATGTTCGTACAGATTGTGGTGTAGATATTTCCATGTTCATAGAGATTGCGGTGTAGATATATCCATGTTTATGCAGATAGCGGTATAGATATTTCCATGTTTATACAGATGGATGTGCAGATATTTCCATGTTTATAGAGATGGCGGTCTAGATATTTCCATGTTTATAGAGATAGTGGTGTAGTTATTTCCAAGTTTATAGAGACAGTGTTGTAGATATTTCCATGTTTATACAGATAGCGGTGAAGGTATTTCCAAGTTTATAGAGATAGCGGTGTCGATATTTCCATGTTTATACAGATAGCAGTGTAGATATTTCCATGTTTATAGAGACAGCGGTGTAGATAATTCCAATTTTATACAGATAGCACTGTAGATATTTCCAAGTTCATACAGATAGCGGTGTAGATATTTCCATGTTTATAGAGATGGCGGTGTAGATATTTTCATGTTTACACAGATGGCGGTGTAGATATTTCCATGTTTACACAGATAGCGGTGTAGACATTTCCATGTTTACAAAGATAGCCGTGTGGATATTTCCATGTTTATGCAGATAGCGGTGTAAATATTTCCATGTTTATACAGATAGCGGTGCGGATATTTCCATGTTTATACAGATAGTGGTGCAGATATTTCCATGTTTATACAGATAGCGGTGTAGATATTTCCATCTTATTAGAGATGGCGGTGTAGGTATGTCCATGTTCATACAGATGGCGGTGTAGATATTTCCATGTTCATACAGATGGCGGTTTAGATATTTCGAAGTTTATAGAGATAGCGCTGTAGTTATTTCCATATTTATAGAGAAATCTGTGGAGATATTTCCATGTATATGCAGATAGCTGTGTAGATATTTCCACATTCATGCAGATAGCGGTGTAGATATTTCCATGTTCATCCAGATGCCGGTGTAGATATATCCATGTTCATACAGATGGCGGTGAAGATATTTCCATGTTCATACAGATGGCGGTGTAGATATTTCCATGTTCATACAAATGGCGGTGTAGCTATTTCCATGTTCATAGAGATGGCAGTGTAGATATTTCCGTGTTCTTACAAATGGCGGTGTAGATATTTCCATGTTCATAGAGATGGCGGTGTAGATATTTCCTTGTTTATACAGATAGCAATGTAGTTATTTCCACGTTTATAGAGATAGCAGTGTAGATATTTCCATTGATATACAGATAGCTGTGAAGATATTTTCATGTTCATACCCATAGCGGTGTAGATATTTCCATGTTCATACAGATAGCGGTGTAGATATTTCCATGTTCTTACAGATGGCGATGTAGATATTTCCACGTTCATAGAGATGGCGGTGTAGATATTTCCATTTTTATGCAGATAGCGGTATAGATATTTCCATGTTTATACAGATGGTTGTGGAGATATTTCCATGTTTATAGAGATGGTGGTCTAGATATTTCCATGTTTATAGAGATAGTGGTGTAGTTATTTCCAAGTTTATAGTGACAGCGTTGTAGATATTTCCATGTTTATAGTGAAAGCGGTGAAGATATTTCCATGTTTATACAGATAGCGGTGTAGATATTTCCATGTTTATAGAGATAGCGGTGTAGATAATTTCAATTTTATACAGATAGCAGTGTAGATATTTCCAATTTCATACAGATAGCGGTGTAGATATTTCCACGTTTATAGAGATGGCGGTGCAGATATTTCCATGTTCATACAGATGGCAGTGTAGATATTTCCGTGTTTATAGAGATGGCGGTGTAGATATTTCCATGTTTACACAGATGGCGGTGTAGATATTTCCATGTTTACACAGATGGCGGTGTAGACATTTCCATGTTTACACAGATAGCGGTGTGGATATTTCCATGTTTATGCAGATAGCGGTGTAGATATTTCCATGTTCATACAGATAGCGGGGCGGATATTTCCATGTTTATACAGATAGTGTTGCAGATATTTCCATGTTTATACAGATAGCGGTGTAGATATTTCCATCTTAATACAGACGGCGGTGTAGATATGTCCATATTCGTACAGATGGCGGTGCAGATATTTCCATGTTCATACAGTTAGCGGTGTAGATATTTCCATGTTCATACAGAGGGCGGTGTAGATATTTACATGTTCTTACAGATGGCGGCGTAGGTATTTCCATGTTTATACAGATAGCAGTGTAGTTATTTCCATGTTTATAGAGATAGCAGTGTAGATATTTCCATTGATATATAGATAGCTGTGTAGATATTTGCATGTTCATACAGATAGCAGTGTAGATATTTCCATGTTCATACAGATAGTGGTGTAGATATTTCCATGTTCATACAGATAGCGGTGTAGATATTTCCATGTTCATACAGATAGCGGTGTAGATATTTCCATGTTCATACAGATAGCGTTGTAGATATTTCCATGTTCATACAGTCAGCGGTGTAGGTATTTCCATGTTCATACAGATGGCATTGTAGTTATTTACATATTCATACAGATGGCGGTGTAGATATTTCCATGTTCGTACGGGTGGCAGTGTAGATATTTCCATGTTCATACAGGTGGCGGTGTAGATATTTCCATGTTTATACAGATAGCAGTGTAGTTATTTCCATGTTTATAGAGATAGCAGTGTAGATATTTCCATTGATAAACAGATAGCTGAGTCGATATTTGCATGTTCATACAGATAGCAGTATAGATATTTCCATGTTCATACAGATAGCGGGGTAGATATTTCCATGTTCATACAGATTGCGGTGTAGATATTTCCATGTTCGTACAGATGGCTGTGTAGATATTTCCATGTTCATAGAGATGGCGGTGTAGATATTTCCATGTTTTTGCAGATAGCGGTGTAGATATTTCCGTGTTTGTAGACAGAGCGGTGTAGTTATTTCTACATTTATACAGATAACGGTGTAGATATTTCCATGTTTCTATGGATAGCGGTGTAGATATTTCCATGTATATAAAGATAGCGGTGTAGATACTTCCATGTTTATGCAGATTGCATTGTAGATATTTCCATGTTTATAGAGATGGCGGTGTAGATATTTCCGTGTTGATACAGATAGCCGTGTAGATATTTCCATGTTTATAGTGATAGCGGTGTAGATATTTCCATGTTTATACAGATAGCGGTGTAGATATTTCCATGTTCATACAGATAGTAGTGTAGATATTTTCATGCTCATACAGATGGCAGTGTAGATATTTCCATGTTCCTAAATATGGCGGTGTATATATTTCCATGTTCATACAGACGGCGGTGTAGATATTTCCATGTTCATACGGATGGCGGTGTAGATATTCCCACGTTTATAGAGATGGTGGTGTAGATATTTCCATCTTTATACAGATAGCTGTGTAGATATTTCCATGTTTATACAGATGGCAGTGTTGATATCTCAACCTTTATAGAGATAGCGGTGTAGATATTTCCATGTTCCTTCAGATGGCGGTTTAGATATTTCCATGTTTATAGAGATGGCGGTATAGATATTTCCATGTTTATACAGATTGCGGTGTAGATATTTCCATTTTTATAGAGATGGCGGTGTAGATATTTCCATGTTTGTACAGGTAGCGGTGAAGACATTTCCATATTTATACAGGTAGCGGTGCAGATATGTGAATTCATTAAACCTCTTCTTCTTTATAAATTACCCAGTCTTGGGTATATCTTTATCAGCAGCATGAAAATTGACCTATACACTCACTGTCCATGAATGATTCTCTGTTAGCCCATTTGCATTGTTATAAAGAAATACCTGAGGCTGGGTGGTTTATAAAGAAATGAGGTTTATTTGGCTCCTTGTTCTGAAGGCTGTACATGAAGCATAGTACTGGCACCTGCTTCCAGGGAGGGCCTCAGGAACCTTCCAAGCATGGTGGAAGGTGAAGGGAAACCAGCATATCACATGGTGTGAGAGGAAGCAAGAGAGACAGGGAGGAGGTGTCAGTCTCTTTTAAACAACCAGATAACGCATGAACTCACAGGGTAAGAACTCATTCATTACCAAGAGGACAGCACCAAGCCATTCAGGAGGCATCTGTCTCCAACATTGGGGATCACATTTTAACGTGAGATTTGAAGGGGACAAACATCCAAACTATGTCAGATACCAAACCTGACAATGCTTACGATCTTTAGCTGTTCCAGGTTCTGGGAAAAGGGAGAGAGTTAGCTTCCCTCGTCTATGCTGTGCTACTCCATATTATATTGGTAATTATTGTTCTCTAAAGGTTCTTAAAAGCAAATAAACAAATGCAAGGCAAAACATTTGAAATGGAAGGCAAAACACAAGAAATGCAAGGCAAATGCATTAAAAACTTTTGAGTGTTAATATATAGATTTTATTTTATCTTTTTAATTTCTTTTGCTTAACCAAATAGATTATGTAGTTTTGATTAACTGACCATGAAATAGCTCTGCCTACATAGAATTTCCCATGAATAATTGGTTGTGGAGACTTTTGTGTGTGACCCAAATCCTCCCTCAAAACTGAAGTTTGCCCAGCTATTGGGAGTGTTGGCAATTCATGCCTCTCAGCTGATTCTCTCCAGAATTTATTCTCAGGAGATCTAATTAATAACTTGTCAAGCTGATGTCCATCCTTGGGGACAACTCGTATCTGAAGAATGGCCAGTGAAAGGTATTAAAACTCCATACTCCTGCCTCAATTTAGGGCAACTCTGAAGGGTCACCCCAGCTTCTCAGCTCCCCCTTGAGATTAGCTGAGGTATTTGTTGTGACTGCCTCACATCTCAACTCCCTTTATCCAATTCAGCTTTTTTGCCACAGTTGTTGGTTCCTAGGATTTTACCCAGTTAAATGTTCTCTACACAAATCTCTATCTCAAATCTGCTTTACAGGGAATGTGGCCTCAGACAGGTTTTCATTAGGTTCTGGACATAACTCTCATTAGTCATTGATATGATTCGGCTGTGTCTCCGGCCGAATCTCACCTTGATTGTAATTATCCCCGCATGTCAAGGATGGAGTCAGGTGGAGATAATTGAATCATAGGGGCGGGTTCCCCCTACTGTTCTCCTGGTAGCGAATAAGTCTCACGAGATCTGATGCTTTTAAAATGGGAGTTTTCCTACACAAGCTTTCTTCTCTGCTACCATTTAAGATGTGCCTTTGCTTCTTTTTTGCCTTCTGCCGTGACTGTGAGGCCTCCCCAGCCATGTGGAATTGTGAGTTCATTAAACCTCTTTCCTTTATAAATTACCCGGTCTTGGGTAGGACTTTATTAGCAGCATGAGAACAAACTAGTACAGTCTGTTCTATAAGCCCAAGTCGGATCACAGAGTCCCGCTTTCTTTTTTTTTTTTCTAGCCCATATTTCTACTAAAACTTGACTCATATAGACTTAAAACAAAATAATTAAGCATGGCTAATATTTATTTAATATTTTATACGTGTCAGGTACTGTATTTTGTAACTTATCTTTTAATAATCTTTCCAAATCTCTAAAAGGAGAATTCTGCTCTTTTATAGAGAAAATAAGGATGGCTCAATCTTTTGATTTTTATTACAAGCTTTATTTTGTATAACATATAATAAACTAAAAATATTGAAAGTTTAGAAACCATCAGCACACAATCGAGTTGATGGAAATATACTTCACCTCCAGTTTCCTGATGCCTCTTTATAATACATTTCTCTGGCCCCTCATTCCTGGCCCTTAAAAACCACCAAACTGCTTTCTGTCACTGGACAGTAATTTATACAGTCAAAAAATGTATATAAATACAATTTTACACTATGCACTTTTTTGTCTGACATTTTATGTTTTTTTCTCTGCATGTTTTACCTCTAGAGTCTGCCTTGTTTCACTTAGTATAATTATTTTGAGATTCATTCATGTTATAGTATGTATCCATAATTAATTCGGATAAAGCAAGTTAATTCATTAATGTATTGATTGATATTTAGACTGTTTCTAGTTTGGGCTATTATGAATACATGTGCTATGAACATTTGTGTTGATATCATTATGAACACCTACTTTTATCTCTCTTGGGTAAATACCCAGGAGTGCAATGGCTGAGTCTTACGGCAGAAGTATGTTTAACTTTTTAAGGGACTCTTGAACTGTTTTTCAAAGGTTGCACTTTTTTGTATTCCCATCAGCAGTGTATGAGAGTTTCAGCTTCTCCACATCCAAGCCAGTGCTTGGCTATTATCAGTCATGCTAATCTTAGCTATTTAAAAATAGATAGTGGCGTCTCATTTTGGTTTTAATTTGCATTGCCCTAAGCATTAATTATGTTGAGCATATGTGCTTATTTTCCAAACAAATGTCTACTTTGAAATGTCTGTTCCAGTCTTTCACCCAAGTTTTAAATGGGGTTGTTTGTTTTTCATTATTAAATTTTGAGCTTTTAAAATATATTTTTGATGCAAGCCTTTTATCAGATATATGAGTTGCAAATATTTTCTCCCAGCCTGCAGCTTGTCTTTTCAGTCTCTTAATAGATTCTTTTGAAGAGCAGATTCTTTTTTTTAAATTTGATGAGTTCTTCTTATCAATATATTATTATATAAATCATGCTGTGGGGTCATATCAAAGAAAGCTTTGCCTGACTCAAAGTCCCAAATGTTTTCACATCTTCCCTCTCCTCTCCTTTGGGAACTGAGATTACACGTAAATTCAGTTACTTGAAATGTACTGTCTACTATTGCTCTGTTCATGTTTTTTAAAAATTTATTTTCTCTCTATATTTTATTTTGAGAGGTGTCTATCTTTTCTTCTTTAATGACTAATGTGCTATCAGCCTACCATGTAGCTGGGACTACAGCCGCATGCTACTATGTCCCGCTAATTTTTGTATTTTTAGTAGAGATGGGATTTCACCATATTGGTCAGGCTGGTCCTGAACTCCTGACTTCGTGATCCACCTGCCTCGGCCTCGCAAAATGCTGAGATTACAGGCGTGAGCCACTGCGCCCAGCCTCCTTTAGTGTATCTTGCATGTCTCTATTTTAGAACATATAGAATACTGTTTCAATAAGCATTTTAACGTTCTTAACTGATAACTCTGGCACCTTGATTTACTCTGGATCAGTTCTGACTCAGTGATTTTTCTCCTTATTATGAGCCACGTTCTTCTGTCTTTTGTTGTTACTGTTGCGTCTCTGCTAAACTGTGTCTGGATGTCAGATACGGTGACTTTTATCTTATTGAGTGCTGGAAGTATATATAAATATTCTTGATCTTTGTATTTGTATGTATTTAAGTTTAGTTGGAAAGAGTTTGACTCTTTTTGGTCTTGCTTTAAAAATTCATTAGGTGGGATCAGACCAGTTCTCATTTTAGAGCTAATCACTCCCAACTAGTGAGGCAAGATCCTTCTGGGTATCCCTGGGAATCTTGAGGTGTTTCTGGGTTGGCTGATAAAATAAGCACTATTACTGGACCTTGGTGAGCATGTGTACTGTTACTTTTCATCTTATCTGTGTGTTGTTTCCCCAACCGTAGGTACTTTTCTCTAGGCCTGTCCTAACAATTACTTAGCTATGTACTTTAGGGGGACCCTTTGCAGAGCTCTGGAGTTCTCTTTCTGTGCAGCCCCTTCTTCTCGGAAACCTTGTCCTGAGAGCTCATGTCAACATGGTTTCTGTGGACTCTCAGCTCTGTCCCCTCAGCTCAGGGAGAACAATGGGCTCCTCTTGGGCTCTTCTCCTGGAGTAGTGGGCTGGAAAACTTTCTCCAGGCATAAATTAGGGCAGTTGATAGGCTCACCTTGTTTGAGACTGACTTTACAGGGTCTTGCAAACTTTTGTGGCATACATTTTGGCCATTTTTTTGGTTGTTTCAGGAGGGAGAGAAAGTCTAGTTCTTGTTACTCCATCATGGTCATTGCAGAAGTCAACCTAACTGATATTTATCAATACAGTCTGTTGCTACACATTGAACTTGCTTAAGATAATTTTTAGATGGCACAGAACTTTCTGTCCATTGAATGAGACTCTCTGCTTATTTTGCAAGTGCTCATTTGTATGGAGACATTTGTATGGAGAAACTTCAAAAAGTTTGTGGAAAAATGAAGTTAAAAGATAAACATTGAAAATGTGATCTTCGGTTTTCATCCCTAAAGAACTGATGGTCCTGGGAACTTAACAATGTCAATGCAGTCTCTTATACATTATTAACTTAAGAAAAATGGGTGCCCTTTCCACATTTGTTGAGATTGGGAAACAAAAAGAAGTCAGAAGGAGCCAAATCAGAGCTGTAAGTTGGATGCCTGACAATTTCCCATTGAGACTCTCACAAAATTGCCTTTGCTCGATGACAGGAATGAGCAGAAACATTGTGGTGTTAGAGGACTGTCTGCTAAAGCTTTCCCAGGTATTTTGCCCTAAAACTTTGGCTAACTTATTCAAAACACTCTCATGATATGCAGATATTATTGTTCTTTGACCTTCCACAAAGTCAACAAGCAAAATGCCTGGAATGTCCCCAAAAAACTGTTGCCGTGACCTTTGCTCTTGAGTGATCCCCTTTTGCTTTGACTGGACCACTTCCACCTTTGGTAGCCATTGCTTTGATTGTGTTTTGCCCTCAGGATCATACTGGGAAAGCCATGTTTTATCTTCTGTTACAATTCTTCAAAGAAATCCTTCAGGATCTTGACCCTAGTTCTTTAAAATTTCCATTGAGAGCTCTCCTCTTGTCTGCAGCTGATCTGAGCACAACACTTTTGGCACCCATGCAGTGGAAAGTTGGTTCAACTTTAATTTTTTAGTCAGAACTGTGTAAGCTGAACCAATTAAGATGTCTACGATGTTGGCTATTGTTTGTGCTGTTGATTATCAGTCCTCTTCAATTAGGGCACAAACAAGATTAATTTTTTTCCTTGAAAATTGATATGGATGATCTGTCCCTGTGGACTTCATCTTCCACATCATCTCGTTTCTTCTTTAAAAAAGCTGTCCGCTTGTGAACTACTGATTTCTTTGGTGCATTGTCCCCTCAAGCTTCTTGTAAAGCATCAGTGATTTCACCATTCTTTCACTCAAGCTTCATCATAATCTAATGTTTGTTCTTGCTTCAATTTTAGCAGAATTTACATTGCTCTGCTAGGGGCTCTTTTCAAACTAATGTCTACTCCTTCTTACTGTCTCAAACTAGATCCTGTTCAAACATGCTATAATAAATTAGTATGAGTTTATTTTGCTGCCAATATTGAAACCTTTGCATAGTTTTTTTCATAATATACATTTTCCATGAACTTTTTAAGGCCTCTCACGTATCCACAGGTAGAGTGCCTTACCTATTCTGACTTCAGTCAATTATTCAAGACCTTTCCTTGTCAGTGACACATTAGAAAGGTAGAGTATTGAAAAATAAGAGTAGCTTCTGCTGATTAAGAAATACTATATCTTTTTCTACTTCTTTCTTTCTTTTTTTTTTTTTCTTGAGACAGCATCTTTCTCTGTCACCCAGGCTGGAGTGCAGTGGTGTGATCTCAGCTCACTGCAACCTCTGCCTCCCAGGGTCAAGTGATTCTCCTGCCTCAGCCTCCCGAGTAGCTGGGACTATAGGTGCCTGCCACCACACCCAGCTAATTTTTGTATTTTTAGTGGAGACAAGGTTTCACCATATTGGCCAGGCTGGTCTTGAACTCCTGACCTTGTGATCTGCCTGACTCGGCCTCCCAAAGCGCTGGGATTACAGTCATGAGCCACTGTACCTAGCTTTCTACTTCTTTCTTATTATTTTCCTCCTCTCTCATTCCTATATTCTCTCCTTTCTCCTACTTTCCTCCCCACTCCCTGTTTCCTTCCTTTCATCTTTCCTATTTTCAGGACTTAATATTTCTTGAACCTCAGATGTTATCATAGTATGTTATTTGTTTAATTTTCACATAACAATAATAGTTTAAATACAAATAATATTTATTTTCATCCCCATGTTATCAGTATAACAGTAAAGATGTGGAGAGGCCAGCTGGGCATGGTGGCTCAAGCCTGTAATCCCAGCACATTGGGAGGCCGAGGTGGGTGGATCACGAGGTCAGGAGATCGAGACCATCCTGGCTAACACGGTGAAACCCCATCTCTACTAAAAAATAGAAAAAATTAGCTGGTCGTGGTGGCGCGTGCCTGTAGTCCCAGCTACTCGGGAGGCTGAGGCAGGAGAATAGTGTGAACCCGGGAGGCAGAACTTGCAGTGAGCCAAGATCACGCCACTGCACTCCAGCCTTGGTGACAGAGCGAGACTCTGTCTCAAAAAAAAAAAATAAATAAATAAATGAAAATAAAATTAAAAAAAATGATGTGGAGAGGCCAAACCAATGGCTCTTATATCCACGTTATTTCTTCTAAATGATTTCACCTTAGTTTTGGTCTGCATCTCTAACCATAGCTAGTTGCAGTAGGACCTTCTATCTGGCCTTGCTGCTCTCATTTTTGGACCTCCTCACTGAAATCAAATTGATCTTTCTAAAATGCAAACCCGGTCTTAGTATTTTATTACTTAAAACCCATTGGTGGCTTTCCATGATTTATGGAATAAAGTCAAAATTCCTGTTTTTGCCCACGTTTCTGTGTGCCTCTCATCCCTACATTTACTGATTCCTGTGTGCCATAAATTGCCAGTTGTCCAGAGTTCATTCTCTTTTTGTACTTGGGAGGACTTCTGCATCCTGCAACTTTTCCCCTGAAACATGCTTGGAAAATACCTACTCATTTTTTTCAGATTCAGGTTAGTTTTTTACTTCAGTTTCTTTTCCTGAAGCTTATACTGACTGCTCCATATGGCTTTGGGGATTAGCTACTCATTCCTTTGTGCCCTTTTGTAGATACACATTTATCATGGAGTCTCTTTTTTTTTTTTTTGAGACAGAGTCTCACTCTGTCACCAGGCTGGAGTGCAGTGGTGTGATCTCAGCTCACTGCAACCTTTACCTTCCAGGTTCAATTGATTCTCTTGCCTCAGCCTCCCAAGTAACTAAAGCCATGCACCACCGTGCCCAGCTAATTTTTGTATTTTTAGTAGAGACGGGGTTTCACTATGTTGGCCAGGATGGTCTCGATCTCTTGACCTCGTGATCTGCCCACGTTGGCCTCCCAAAGTGCTGGGATTACAGGCATGAGCCACCACTCCCAATCAGTCATGCAGTCTTCATACTTACTTGTTTACTTGCCTGTGAGCTCACTGAATGCAGGGACTATTTCCTTGTTGCTCTAGCACCTACACCAGTACCTGGTATCCAGAAGCTGTATGCTAAATGTTTGTTGAGTGGCTGTTTGACTGAATGATTGTACTCCTAATTAGTAGATAGAAAGCCATGAACTTCCCAGTTCATCATTCTTTGTGCTCAATTCTGGTTTCTTTATTGTGTTCAAAAGAGTTCCTTAGTGACATAAAACTATGGAGCTAGTATGTCAGCTCATTTAAGCAATGATTGGTTTATGTATATAAGAGGCTTCAATAATTATATATTTTTATTTCAGTTTCAATAAATGATCAATTGATTAATTTTCTCTGTTTTGGCTTATTGTTCACACTTAATATCAAAAGTGTTTTACTTAAAATTATTCATGCCAATTATGACAGTTAGGTGAATATTACTTTGATTTACATTCCAGTAGTAGTTTTGGTTGAACCCTGAATATGCTAAGACGTCACTTTTCTTTTTTCTTATGAACAGGCTACTGTGTTTACATATATTATTAAAATCTTCTTTGAAAATACGAAGTGTTACATTTCTTATATTTAGTTCTCTGTGCTTCAGAATTCCTGTGATACTTGCACTTAAGTCCTTCTGAGCAGTTGATGTTAATATTTATGTGGTTAATTTCATGAAACATGGTGGTTTTCATTTCTATCATTAATTTATACAGGAGATAGACTGCTTTCCAGGTGTAAGCTCAGTCATATAATTAGAAAATTTATAAGCAGAAGGGAGTTATTTGGTCTAACCCATTTATTCTACAGATAGAGAAATTAGAGTCCAGAAACTCTGTCTTCTTTAAAGTCTTACAGGTATTTAAGAAAAAAGAATAGACTTGAGGTTTCTGTGTTCTGAACCCAGTGATCTTGACACTGTAATGATCTTCATCCATATTATTCACAGAAGTAAATATAATCACATATTAAATAAGAAACACAAATACTAAGGAGATATTATACTGAAAAATGAAATAATATTATCTTAATTATTTTGATCAGATTCAATATATAGCAGCTTGAAGGCTAATAATTCCAATGATTCTCTGAATAAACCATTTTTCTAATAAGATTACAGGTTTTAGTAATCTAATTATTTTGACTGATGCAAATGTTACCCCGCCAGTCTGAAAAATGTGTTTATTTATATGTCATAAAGAATAATTTATTCCAAAAAGGCTAATTTTCAAAATATATGTATCTTCTGAAACTGTATCTATTTTTTTCCCACGTTTTCTAAATATAGTTTAGAGGGCGTTTGTAGATTTTCATGGTGCTGAAAAATTAAGGTATAATGGTCTCATGAAGGAGAATAATGTCATTTAGACATTGTAATTTTGGAGGATCACAATACTTTTTGGAATGTGGTTGTTGCAGCACTGGTCACTTATACTAATTATATAATAACATACTATACTAATGCAATAATATACCATATGAAATTATTAAATGGTAAATTTGTCTTAAATCCTCTAGAATACTGCAAAGAAATAGTTTATATAAGAAAGAGTACCATAGCATATGTGAACACAATGTTTCCTATTTTTTTCTTCTTTTTTATTTTTTTGAAGACAAGTTCTCACTCTGTTGCCCAGACTGGAGTTCAGTGCCATGTTCATAGTTCACTGCAACCTCAGACTCCCAAGCTCAAGTGATCCTCTTGATTCAGCCTCTGAAGTAGCTGTGCCTATAGGTGTGCACCACCACACTGGCTAATTTTTAAAATTTTTTATAGATATGTTGCCCAAGCTGGTCTCAAATTCTTGAGCTCAAGAGATCTTCTCACCTTGGCCTCCCAGAGTGTTGGGATTACAGGCATGAGCCACCATACTCAGCCAATATTTCTTTTCTAAAAGACATTTTCTAACATACTTCTCATTTTAACTAACATAATATTCAAAGTGTAGATCTGAGAAAGAGATAGTGCCTGCAGATCTGGGATCCTACATGCTAATATTATGGGATGCATTCAGATTTGATCAGCAGATATTCCATTTATTCTAGAACACCACCAGCAGAAGAATGTAATTACGTCTATCACTAAAACTTTGTGTCAATACAGACTACTGTATTTGTTATCATAGATGGTCCTTGGATGGCAGCCTTAAGCAATTTTAAACCTAGACAGGTGATGTACTTTTTCTTCTTGGATAATTTTCATTGTTTTATCTAATTTGGTTGTAACTAATGTGTTTAATATGGCTTGCTTGTTTTTTAAAAAGTTGTTCAGTATCCTTAGAACTCAGTGCTGATTTCTTTTTCTAGCAGGCCTTTTATATAGGACATCTCACTTTCTCCTGGCTCTCTACTACTAGCATGAGGTCTCTGAAAAAATCAAGACAGCCAAATAATTTGTTATAGAATAGCCTATGTAGAGGGACAGGGGAGGAGTCATATTCCAAGAGGGAAAGACCTTTGAGCCAGGCTCAATTTGTAGAGGCTGTTGAATGAAAATGAGAGAGAGAGAATGCACACTTTATTGCACTATTAAAGCAAAATTCTGACAATAACTTCTAAAAATGATTCCACTCTTATACACTGAGAATATGACAGACCTTCCAAAAGTATAATTTCTTACATGAACGTCCAGGTATATAAGGAAAAATAACTATTTCATACCAATATCTTCAGCCGCCTTTATTGTTGGTTCACCACATAGATTTTTATCAGAATCGCAGAACATTAATTTTTTAAATTAGCTACCATTACAACTAGCTTGAGAAGAACTTTCTTTTTAATAATTCGACCCAGATGCATTCTAGATACTGCAGTGTTATGAATCGATGGCTTCATGAGGAGCCGCTGTTGACTCATGCTATCTCTGGACACACTGACAGGAAATGTTTTCTTACACCTGTTTTCCTCCTGCTTTTCCTTGGTAGGACTTAGTTCCTTGGCATAGTTCAGTATCAATGGCAGTCATAGAGAAGTGTTACAAAAACCCAGCTTATTCCAACTTGTGAATTATTTGGCACCCAGGAACCAGGTCTTACAATCTTCAACCCACTTTTTCCTAACATGGCCCCTTTTCTGAAATGTTTATTTATATATGATGTAGGCCTGGGGAAAGGACATGGACTTTCAAAGAAAATATTCTGCAATAGATCTCTCAACTCCAGAGAACCTTCTGACTAAATCTGAAAGAATTCCACTGTGCTCTGATAACATCCTTTAATAATGAAGGAAAAGATATTTTTCCCCCAGGAGGATTTTGTAGTGAAAGAGATGGCATAATTTTTTTTAAATGTTGTTTATAATCTAATTTGTTTTTTCATTTGTGGGGTGTGTCTTAAATCCTAAATGGTACATCCTTTTTAAAATACTTCTAGTAATAAAATGTTTCTGAAGTTATGTTGTAAATATCATTGGACTATGTTTAATAATGTTAAGTTGATCCCACTTCCCCTGAAATTATATACATAAATGCTGAAAGTATAAATTTACATATACAACTTCATGGAACATTTTTCTTCCAAGTGTGCATTTGCTAGAATTTGCATTGAAAGGTTTTGGAAGGAGCCTGTTGGTATGAATCCTGTGTGAGCAACACTCAGATTTGTTGCATACTGAACAGCATGCTAAATCTCACTTCACAATCTTAGATTTCTCATCTACCATCTTGAGCTGAATTTAAAATATAACTGCAGTTTATTATGTCACCTGTTCGTCAAACACTGATGCAAAGCTTAGTTTTCAGTGTGAAGAACCCATGACTAGAGAAGGGAAGAAGAAAGGGTCAAGCAGACCTCATTAAAGAGTGTATGGGCAAGAAAACACATCAGATGTCTTGATAGGTTTTTTAAAGTCCTGTTAGACTTGTCATGATTTCCAAAACACTAAATGCCATCTAGTATTTTGGACCCTCCAAAATTACAGTAGAATATTATTATGGGTCATCTTAATTGGAAATATACAGGAAAATCCTGATGATTAATGTAGACTAGTGATAGCTCTCACACATTTATATAACCTATGTTGAAAAGAAAGAAGAAAGGCAGGAAGGAAAGAAGGAAAAAGAGCGGAGAGAGAGGAACAAGAAAACACGTGGATTTGTGGAAATGAAAATTTTTAAATTACTAATTTGCAAGAATGGGTAAGAAAAATACCGAGTATGAACATAAGTGCTTTCAATTCCGTTTGTCTCTTAATCCTTCTCAGTCCGTGGCCAGTTTTGAAACTTGGTGTAACTTCCTTCCTTTATTCCTCCCTCCCTTGCTCCCTCCATCCCTTCTTGCCAGCCTCCTTCCCTTCCTCTCTCCTTGAGTTTCCTTCTTCTTTCTTGTTCCCTCCCTCCCTCCCTCTCTCTTTTTTTCCCTTAGTTTCCCCGGAAGCACATATACCAGCCATTTGAATGCTTTCTGCTCATAGATACTGCCAAGCCCCCTCACCCAGACTGCTGACTAGATTTGGTAGAATGGAATGAGAAACATAGACTTTGTGTCTGTGGCGGCCACCTCTGATGTTGCAGATTTTTGCCGTGATTATGCACTCCAGCCGAGGGACGCTAGAGAGGTTGAAATTTCAACTGTGGGATTTGCCATTTTGGAATTTGCAGTAATGTACTGGATATGCTAACAGCAGCCTGGCTAGCCGCCACTTCACAAGGAAGTATTTAAATATACACGTGTAATATGAAGAAAATTGCATTAGATCATAAGGGATGAATTATTTTGTAAATGACTATACCATCAAATACCATACCTGATATCAATCATCTTCATCAGACAGTATCTGTGTATGTAAGTAGATAAACAAAAAAGCAGGAGTTTATTTCTCTCTAATGTATCCTTGACTCTCTAGCGGTGACCTCTGAAATGTCTCTTCTGATCCAGACTTGTTTGAATCATGTGCAACATTTTAGATTTGTCTTTTCTCTGCAAGTTTTTTTTTGTTAAGTACCATAACATATTGAACCAAATAGTTTTGCTTGCTTTCTATTGATGACACATGATTTTGGCTTTCATCTTCAGTGGAAAATCAATGTGTCACATGGCGTTCACTAAGAAAAAGGTATGGGGCCTCTTTGTAATTCTTTGTCAGATGGTTGCTTTATCTTGATTTATGCCTTCAAACTTTTTCCCATTCAGCAGAAAATATTGTGTCGCTATCTGTGAGAGCAAAGCGATCTATACCAATTTATGCTCTAAGTGTAGCCTCCTTCCAGAACTGCTTATGGAACATATCAACTCACTATAGATTAGGGACATAATGGATTCTTCTTTCTTAAAAGTGGCAGATTGACAATTTTAGTTCATATACAAGCTTTTATATTAACATTAAAACAATATTTCTATGTAAAGTAAAATATTGTAGTTGATTATTATTCGAGGGCCTCCCAGAATTTCAAGGTCTGAAAATAAATTCAATGTTCCTGGTGGTAACAAAATTGCTCCTACTTCCTTGTATCAGGACTGCCATTTGGAACTGCTGGGGAAGCTCTTTTCAGAAATTATTTTCAAAACAGCATTGTTGCCTTTTGCCAAACTGAAATCTGGTTGTAAACTTTTGAAAACTAGTTCCTTGGAATGGAATTCAAGTTGTCTTCTAAGCAATTTTTTTTAACTCAAACATACATTCTATCTTGCTTTATTATGTCACTATTTGTGTACAAAACATATTTCTATTTTTACCATTTTCAATTTATTTACATTTACATTTACATTTGTGTGTATATATATACACACATACATACACTTTAAGTTCTGGGATACATATGCAGAACTTGCAGTTTTGTGAAATAGGTATACATGTGCTGTCATGGTTTGCTGCACCCATCAACCCGTCATCTACATTAAGTATTTCTCCTAATGCTATCCCTCCTCTTTCCTTCCTACCCACTGACAGGCCCCAGTGTGTGATGTTCCCCTCCCTGTGTCTATGTGTTCTCTTTGTTCAACTCCCACTTATGAGTGAGAACATGTGGTGTTTGGTTTTCTGTTCTTGTGATAGTTTGCTGAGAATGATGGTTTCCAGCTTCATCCATGTCTCTGCAAAAGACATTAATCCATCCTTTTTTATAGCTGCATAGTATTCCATGGTGTATATGTGCCACATATTCTTTATCCAGTCTATCATTGATGGGCATTTGGGTTGGTTCCTGGTCTTTGCTATTGTGAATAGTGCTGCAATAAACATATGTGTGAATGTGTCTTTATAGTAGAATGATTTATAATCCTTTGGATGTGTACCTAGTAATGAGACTGTTAGGTCAAATGGTATTTCTAGTTCTGGATCCTTGAGGAATTGCTACACTGTCTTCCACAATGGTTGAACTAATTTACACTCCCACCAACAGTGTAAAAGCATTCCTATTTCTCCACATCCTCTCTAGCACCTGTTGTTTCCTGACTTTTTAATGATTGCCATTCTAACTGGCGCGAGATGGTATCTCATTGGACCAGGGGTGATGAGCTTTTTTTTTTTTTCTTCGAGACAGCCTCACTCTGTCACCCAGGGTGGAGTGCAGTGGCACAATTTCGGCTCACTGCAACCTCCACCTAATGGGTTCAAGCAATTCTCCTGCCTTAGCCTCTTGAGTAGCTGGGATTACAGATATATACCACCACGCCTGGCTAAAGTTTTTTTTGTGTGTGTTTTTGGTAGAGACAGAGTTTCACCGTAGTGGCCAGGCAAGTCTCAAACTCCCGACCTTGTGATCCACTCGCCTTGGCCTCCCAAAGTGATGGGATTACAGGCGTGAGCCACCACGCCCAGCCTATGATGAGCTTTTTTTCATGTGTTTATTGGCCGCATAAATGTCTTCTTTTGAGAAGTGTCTGTTCATATCCTTTTCCCACTTTTTGATGGGGTTGTTTTTTTCTTGTAAATTTGTTTAAGTTCCTTGTAGATTCTGGATATTAGCCCTTTGTTAGATGGATAGATTGCAAAAATTTTCTCCCACTCTGTAGGTTGTGTGTTCACTCCGATGATAGTGTCTTTTGCTGTGCAGAAGCTATCTTTAGTTTAATTAGATCCCGTTTCTCAATTTTGGCTTTTGTTGCCACTGCTTTTGGTGTTTTAGTCATGAAGTCTTTGCCTATGCCTATGTTCTGAATGGTATTGGCTAGGTTTTCTTCTAGAGTTTTTATGGTTTTAGATCTTATGTTTAAGTCTTTAATCCATCTTGAGTTAATTATTTTATAAGGTGTAAGGAAGGGGTCCAGTTTCAGCTTTCTTCATATGGCTAGCCAGTTTTCCCATCACCATTGATTAAATAGTCAATCTTTCCCCATTGTTTGTTTCCGTCAGGTGTGTCAGAGATATGTTGTATATTTCATGGTACAATGCCTTCTGTCAATGGGGAAAAATAACAAGCATATATGGGATGAATGAAGTCTGCTATGGTTAAGGTTGAGAATATTTACTGATCCTTGAGTTCAGTCTCCAGGAATGTTGGAAATAGAGAATGGAGATAATGGAGATAAAGAAAAGTTCTGAAAATGACACTTCCCATAGTGTCAAAATTGTGATCTATTGGAGAATTCTGTGATACATCAAAATCTCTGTTTATACTGATGTTTGTTATTGTGTATGAGCATATCTTTATCAGGTGTAGGCTATTTCTATACTTTCATGTCTTTAAATCAATGTTTCTATTCACATATGTATATGTGCAAATAGAAGCATGTTAATATTATATATATATTTTTTCTGTCATTACCATGATTGCTATGATTATCATTAGCATGTATTATTAGTGTGACCGAAGTATCATCAGTATCAGTTTCTTTCTAACTGCAGTGCTCCTGTAATGCTTCATTTCTACAGAGCCAACCTACACCCACCGTTTCCCTGACTATAACTTTACCTAAAGTATAAGCCCTTATAAAGCCATGAAAGCCTACCAAGAATTGTCAAAGAAGCTAGGCAGCAGCCAGGCTCTGCCTTAGGAAAAGACTTTACTTTTTATTATCATGTGCAGTACTTAACTACTTGTTTTGACCTGTAAGATTTTGCTCTCCTATATTTCTATCCCCTGGCTTTCTGATATTTCATGTGATTATATTTGAAATTTTAACCTTGCTTTTCTTTTTGGAATCTCTGATATCTCTGCTGCCACAGGTAATGACAGGTTCCTCTCTAACTGTTGGTGTTATCCCTGGTCAGATTATTACTGATGACAGAAGTAGATGTTTTACGTGGATTCTCTCGATATCAGAAACAAATACAGATATCACAACTCAAAAATGACAGACTGATAACCATTATGAACTTAGATGCAACATTCTTAATACAATATTAGCAAAGTGAGTCTAGGAATATTTAAAAATGATAATGTGTTTTAACCAAGTGGGGCTTATCTCAAGTTGGTTTCAACAACTGAAAATCTACCATGCTGACAGAAAAAAGAAAAATCACGTGACACTCTCAATAGATGCAAAAAAGGAATTTACAAAACGTAACACATTTTTTAAATTAAAAACTCCCAGCAAACTGAGGATAGAAAAGTACATTTTCAAACTGATTATGTGTTTACAGAAAATCTATAGCAAACATCTTACTTAAAATGGTGAAAGCCTTAATACTTTCTACATAAGATTATGAAAAATGCAATGATGTCCTCTCTCCCTAGTTCTTTAAAGTATTGCATTCAATATTAAATAAGTGGAAATATATACCAAGTTCATTGATAAATATTTAATACTTATGAGATGATAATTCTCCTGAAATTGATCTCTAGATTCAGTGGAATTCCCATGAAACCTTATAGGTCCTTTTGGATAAATTACAAAACTGATTCTAAAACAGGGAGAAAGAAAGAAGGGAAGGAAGGAGGAATGGACAGAAAGAAGAAAGAAATAAAGAGAAAAGAAAAGAAAATAAGAAATAAGTGACACCCAAGTTGGGAAGAAAGAAAAATACTATTCTCACATGATGTAAACATATACACAGAAAATCCTTAGGCATCTGCAGAAGTGTGCTAGAGGTATGAAGTGAATTTAACAAAGTTGTAGGATGAAAGATCAATAAATAAAATCAATTGTGTTTCTATACACAATCAACACCAATTAGAAAATAAAATTATGTAAGCAATTTAACTTATAATAGCCTCAAAAATAATAAAATAATTCAGAATAAATTTAATAAAAGGTATGCTGATCCAAAATTTCTAAATCACTAATACGAGAGATTGAATAGGTAGAAATATGTATCAAGTTCATTGGTAAATATACATGTCATACTTGTTAGATGATAATTCTTCTGAAACTGATCTCCAGATTTGGCACAATCCCAATCAAACCTATAGGCCTTTTTGGAGAAATTACAAAGCTGATTCTAATTTTTTATTTTAAATATGGAAGTCCTAGAATAGCCAGAGCATGTTTTAGAAAGAAGAATAAAGTTGGAAAACTTTCCAAATTTCAAGACATATTGTAAAGCTACACTAACCAGTACAGTAAACTTACTGGCATGAAGAAGACATATATATCAGTGAAACAGAATAAATAATTTAGAAATATATCCAGCCTTACATGGCCAAAGTTGCCAAAATAATTCAATAAGGAAATCAATGTCTTTATAAAGATGGTACTAATAAAATTGGATATTAAATGGAGAATATGAACTTCAGAATTACCTCACACCATATCCTCAAGTTAACTCAACATGTATTTTATACATAATGTAAATATAAAAAGTATAAAGCTTACTGAATAGGAAAAATTTTTAATAATCTTACTATAGCTAAAAATTTTTTAGATAAGAAAAGGATGGATGAAAATGGAAAAAAATAGTAAGTTGGACTTCATGAAATTAAGACTTTTGCAATTTAAAACATAGCATCAAAAAATGAAAAGGCAAACCACAGATTGGGACAGAATAATTTTAAATATGTATGATAAAGAACTTTCATCTAGAATGTACACATAACTAAAAAACTAAATAACAAAACACAAATAACTCATTTAACATAATATTTTGACCTAAATGGACCAAATATTTGTACAGATATTTTAATTTAAAAAGAGATGATGTCCAATACACAAATGAAAAGATACTTAACATTACCCGTCATCAGGGAAATGCAAGTTAAAACCACATTGAGGTACCACTGTACGCCCACTGGAGTGGCTGACACGAGCAGAACTGACCATACCACATGATGTGAAGAATTGCTATTCACACCTGGCTAGTGGGACTTCAAAATGGTACAGACATTTTGGAAAGCAGTTTGGCAGTTTCTTTTAATGTTAAACTTAGTACTGATCATATAACCAAATAATTCCACTGTGACTCAAAATAAATAAAAACATATCTGTACCAAGCCTCATCCTTGAAGTTCATAGCAGATGTGTCCATCAACTTGTAAATGGATAAACCAGTTGTAGATGGAGTACCACTCAACAATAAAAAGGAGCAAACTGATACAACAGCAATATAAATGAATATCAAAAGCATTATGCTCAGTGAAAGAAGCTAGACATGAAAGACACCAATGTATCACTCCACTAATAGGATACTCTAGAAAATGCAAACTGTAGAAACAGAAGCAGATTAGTGGTTGCCTGTGTTCAGGAATGGAGAAAAGATCAAATGCAAAACAGCAAAAGAAAACATTTTGTGATGATGCAGATTTTCTGTATCTTGATCATGATTGTGGTCAAATGATGATATTCATCTGCCATAACCCATTAAATTGCACATTGAAAAGGGTGAATTTTACTGTGTGTACATTATACTTAAATGGAGCTGTAAATATGTTTGGAGCTTATCTGTGAACATTAGTTGCAGAGCAGGAGTTATTTTTATAGAGTGGAAATCTGCTAAGTGCCAACTTGAGAAGGGTTGAGAAAAATTAGAACCTTCTTCCAACACATTTCAGTTAGAACACTCTTAGGATGTCGTTACAGCTGTGCTCTATATTGGAGTCTCTGATGAAATCACATGTCTAACAATCTCAGCATGCCTTTAATCAACAGAATATACACGTGTTTTCTTTTTATACTATAAAGGATATACCAAACAACTTTTTCAAGACTTTACTTCAAAAAGGCACGTAGTTTTGCAACATTTTTGGTAAGTCTTTATTTCAAAATGAAAAATTGAAAATAAAATGCAATTATTTACTCAGGCCCCCCACAAAAAAGGCCTGTACGGGGAATGCATGTGGTGTGTGTGTGTGTGTGTGTGTGTGTGTGTGTGTGTGTGTGTGTAAGTGTGTGATTTGAAGAATTGAAAAAATTTTAGTGGGGTTTTGTAGCATCACTTTGATAGCATCCTGTAATTTTGAATTGTGTTAGAAATAAAAATAAAGTGAATACACTGATAAAAGAATTTGAAAAGAATTTGCATTATTGCCTAAATTATGTGTGGTTTCCACAGTGGCATGAATCGAGCATCTTTAACCTACATAACAATATATCAGAATGTATTAGGTAAAAAATAAGTAAACTAGTATAACAAAGTTAAATATTTCTAAAGGAAAATTATAGCTTTATTTTTTTTCCTGAACTGTTTTGAGGAGATATTTACACCAAAAGATATTATCATTGATCAATGAAACTTTTTCAGAATTTGCTTGTGTCCCACCAATATTTGATTACATAGTGCTTCTGTGAGTTCCATTTCATTAATTTAGCATTGACAGGAGAGAAGGCAATGGCTCTGCAGCCTCTCTTGATGTGGCATGATCCTGGTTCCGCTGGCTGATATCTATTAGAACCATGGCCTTAATCATGCCTTTCATGCTCCTAACTTGATTTGCGTTTGTTGTGTAATCCAAATTTATTCTCTCGTTTAGTCGCTTCCACCCATAGAAAAGCAGGTCTTTTTCATTTCTCCTTCACCATTGCCCCCATTTTTTCTTTTTGTCCTCCCATGATGAAAAACAAGACAGAAACAAACTATAACAACAACAGACACCTTTTGTCTGTGGTCACCAATGCATTGTAGCACTAAACTTTGTTCAAAATCTCTAGATCTGACCTCTATATCTGCTGTTCCCAGAGTTTTTCAATGTATTCTCTAGACTGCTGTGACCCATTGACAGAACGTCTAGCTATATTTAATTGAAAGTTATTACTGTCTGATATGGCTTGGCTGTGTCTGCACCGAAATCTCATCTTGCACTGTAGCTCCCATAATTCACATGTTGTGGGAGGGACCCAGTGAGAGGTAAGTGGATCATGGGGGCAGTTTTCCCCACACTGTTCTAGTGGTAGTGAATAAGTCTCATGAGATCTGATGGTTTTATAAGGGGAAACCCCTTTCGCCTTTCACTTGGTTCTCATTTGCTAAATCATGCCTCTCAGCTGATTCTCTCTAGAATTTATTCTCAGGAGATCTAATTAATAACTTGTCAAGCTGATGTCCATCCTTGGGGACAACTCGTATCTGAAGAATGGCCAGTAAAAGGTATTAAAACTCCATACTCCTGCCTCAATTTAGGGCAACTCTGAAGGGTCACCCCAGCTTCTCAGCTCCCCCTTGAGATTAGCTGAGGTATTTGTTGTGACTGCCTCACATCTCAACTCCCTTTATCCAATTCAGTTTTTTCGCCACAGTTGTTGGTTCCTAGGATTTTACCCAGTTAAATGTTCTCTACACAAATCTCTATCTCAAATCTGCTTTACAGGGAATGTGGCCTCAGACAGGTTTTCATTAGGTTCTGGACATAACTCTCATTAGTCATTGATATGATTCGGCTGTGTCTCTGCCCGAATCTCACCTTGATTGTAATTATCCCCGCATGTCAAGGATGGAGTCAGGTGGAGATAATTGAATCATAGGGGCGGGTTCCCCCTACTGTTCTCCTGGTAGCGAATAAGTCTCACCAGATCTGATGCTTTTAAAATGGGAGTTTCCCTACACAAGCTTTCTTCTCTGCTACCATTTAAGATGTGCCTTTGCTTCTTTTTTGCCTTCTGCCGTGACTGTGAGGCCTCCCCATCCATGTGGAATTGTGAGTTCATTAAACCTCTTTCCTTTATAAATTACCCGGTCTTGGGTAGGACTTTATTAGCAGCATGAGAACAAACTAGTACAGTCTGTTCTATAAGCCCAAGTCGGATCACAGAGTCCCGCTTTCTTTTTTTTTTTTCTAGCCCATATTTCTACTAAAACTTGACTCATAAAGACTCAAAACAAAATAATTAAGCACGGCTAATATTTATTTAATATTTTATACGTGTCATGTACTGTATTTTTTAACTTATCTTTTAATAATCTTTCCAAATATCTAAAAGGAGAATTCTGCTTTTTTATAGAGAAAATAAGGATGGCTCTGAAAATGTTAGTAGTAGGGGAAGCAGGGTGAGGGACATAGGGGGCACTTTGTGTTATTTGTGCATTTTACCATCAGTCTAAAATCAGGTCAAAATAAAAATTAAAAAAATGAGTAATAGAAGCAGGTTGTTAAGATTTTCAGTGTGACTCTAGAATTTTTTTGTTTGTTGTTTGTTTTGGAGTGTAGTGGTATTATCTCTGCTCACTGCAACCTCCACTTCCCAGGCTCAAGCAATTCTCCCCCTCAGTCTCCCAAGTAGCTCGGATTATAGGTGCCCCCCCCACACCCAGCTAATTTTTGTATTTTTTTTTTTTAGTAGAGATGGGGTTTCAGCATGTTGGCCAGGCCAGTCTCCAACTCCTGACTTCAAGTCATCCGCACGCCTCAGCCTCCCGAAGTGCTGGGATTATAGGCATGTGCCACCACTCCTGGCCCAAAGTTCATATTTTAACTACTAACCTAAATTATTTTAAAAACAAAAGCCTCCTTGGACTCAAACCAGGTCAGAGTGACATGATCATGTGCCTGTTTTGTGCAGGGTGAAGTGAGATTATTATCTAGGAAATAGCTGAAATGTCTTGTTGTGGGCATAAATATTTCATATAAATTCTAAGCTTCATATTAGCACTTAGATTATAATTATCTAAAGAATAGAGAACAATTTCATATAATTTTCAGTGTATCAGGCGAATCAAAAGTATACATACAAGCATGCAGATGAATTTCAGTGAATATAGTGGTGACAATGCTCAACAGAATATGTGTCCCCCACCCCATCCCTGCTTCTTGCTCTTTCACTGTCCTAAAGATAGAACAAAATGGTTCAGGCATCCAGCTTGTCCCCCCCACACTTCACACTTTTACTTAATAGCAGCTTATCTTTAACACTTTGTCATCTTTAAGATGTTGCTAATTCTTTCTGGTAGATCCCAGGACTGAGGATGAGGAAGAATGATTTTATTTAAATAAAGTTGCTTAATTAAAAAACAATTTTTTTTAGTTTTAAAATATTTTCATTATTTTATAAAATTTTTGTGGGTACATAGGAGGTTTATATATTTGTGGGGTACATGAGATGTTTTGATACAGGCATGCAGTGTGAAATAATCACATCATGAGGAATGGGCTTTCCATCCCCTCAAGCATTTATCCTCTGAGTTAAAAACTGTTCAATTGGCTGGGCGCGGTGGCTCACGCCTGTAGTCCCAGCTCTTTGGGAGGCCAAGGGGGGCGGATCGCCTGAGGTCAGGAGTTTGAGACCAGCCTGGCCAACATGATGAAACCCCATCTCTACTAAAAATACAGAAATTAGCCAGGTGTGGTGGCGAGTGCCTGTCATCCCAGCTACTCCGGAGGCTGAGACAGAAAAATCATTTGAACCTGGGAGGTGGAGGTTACAGTGAGCCGAGATCATGCCATTGTACTCCAGCCTGAGTGACAAGAGTGAAACTCCATGTCAAAAACAAACAAAAATCAATTACATTCTTTAAGTTATTAAAATTAAACATTGTAAATGATTTTTTTTCCCAAAGCTTTTTCAGAGAAAAATAAAAGTAGAAACAAAGACACTTTCTACTGATTTCCAACATGGTGACTGTATTTCTAGCATGTGTTAAGGTGAAAAATTGATTTTATGTTTAATACAAAACATAGCATAATGTAATGAAAAGCAAGATTGTAATGATGAAGGAAAATAACATTAGTGCTAATTTTTTTCAATTTGAAGCATTGGATTAAAATGAATTAGGTTATATTCCAACATGTTTATATTGAATTTCTTTTTTCTCCAATTGGTTTCTTTTTATTAATGGGGGAGTGTTGCATTTGTATAAGGTTTCCCTATTATATTCAATTGTTTTGAGATGCTTTTAATATGAAGTTTTTATGTTTTCTTTTTGATGTATACATGTTATGCTTTTATGCTGAATTTGATAATTGGTGCTGTATATGCAAAGCAAATGTAATTTCCCAGCTTTTATTTTTTAAAGCCCTGGGAAGCAACATAATGAAGTAGAAATAGTATCAAGACAGGAGTTAGAATACCTGGATTCTAAAATTTAAATTAAATTAGGATCTAGTGACATTATAGGTGTTCCTTGATCTTCTGATGACCTGGTTCCTCAAAAGAAAAATAAAATAATCTATAAATTGTTTCTAATTCTAAAACTCTATCAATCCTATTTTTAAAATTATAATTAGTTGAACTCTATAAGGTCACAAAAATCCCTAAGAAACTAAAATAAAATTTTATCCTATCTTAAAAATACTCTGATCTTTTTTTATATGCTGACATGAATTCTAATTATTTTTGAGCCCCTAAAAAATATTTAAGATCACAGTTTATGTTTTATTATTGACTTTCAGATAATTAACATTTTACTGATAGATATGAACAAATCTACTCTAACAGAGATAGTCATTAGTTTATTTCTCTCTTTTCAGTATCAATAAAAAGTATCGATTTACCAATAACAATGAATTAATTGCCTGAAATAAATGAAACGTAAGCAGCAAAAGTGAACCTTTTAGTATAACTCTTCTTGTAAACATTGACTTAGTTCAAAGGGAGCTTATCTTTAAAAAAAAAGCGCTAATTCATGTCTATTGGTATAGATATAATCTTTTGTTCCTTGAAAATAGATCCTACTATACTCCAGACACTATGCCACTTGGTGCAGATATTAACACAAATAGCAGGTGATCATTGTCCTCATGGAGTTTATTTTAAAGAGAACAAAGTGAGACAAAGGCACACAAGCAAAGAACTACAATACAAAGGGGATGGCATCTGACTCAGCATGGAGGTGTCACGGAAGGTGTTGTTTTGCTTAGGTTTTGAAGTGTGGGTAGGAGATGGCCCATGTTGAGAGTGGGAACTGGGAATTAAAAAGATGAGGAGGTCTCTGCAAATCTACATGGATGGGAAGTAGCATGCTGATGTGGGAAACAACTAAAAAGTTCCAGAATGCATGGTTTATAAAGCATGAGTCAGAGAGGGCTAGACCAGTAGCCAGATCAAGGATATCTCACATGTTATAGTCATGAATTAGTGCACTGACCTGCAGGCCATGGGAGTCACTGAAGGTTTCAGTCAGGTAAGTGAGCTGATCAGAACAGTCCTTTAGATAGGCCGCTCTTTTGGCTGTAAGGGGGACACGTTTGAAGTAGGGCTATAGCTAAAAATATACAGACACTTCCTCTTGTCTACAGCCCTGCTGGCATCTGTTGTGTTTTGACTTTTTAATAATAGCCATTCCAACCGGTATGAAATGGTATCTCATTGTGTTTTGATTTGCATTTTTCTGATGATTAGTGATTCTAAGCATTTTTTTTTCGTGTATTTGTTGGCCATTTGTATATGTTCTTTTGAGAAGTGTTTGTTCATGTCCTTTGCCCATTTTTTAATTGGGTTATTTTTTTTTCTAATTGATTTAAGTTCCCTGTAGATTCTGGATACTAAAAAACAAACAAAAACCAGAAGTAAATAAATTCTCAGGACACACACACCCAGACCCACACCCACAGAGAGAGAGAGAGAGAGAGAGCGCCTCGGTAACAGGCCAACAACCACCAGGGTCTAAACTGGGAACACTTTCTAGTACAGAATGAATGGAAAGGATTCATGAAATATCTAGAAAGTAACGTTAATGAGATTTACATGTATGGAGTGAATGAGGAGAAACGGATCATTCAGGATTCTGGTGGGAATAACAGGGGGAGCCATTAGCTGAAATTTTGAAGTGGGAGAAGGAGAGGGAGTTTTAGGGAGAAAGATGAGTTTTTTTTAGGTATTTCAAACCCTTGAAGCTTCTATGGGTCATCGAAGTGGAAATAACAGTCTGTGGGTTGGGACAATAAAGAAAGAAATTGGTTGAAGACTAGGGGAAGAGTATAGAGCAAAGAAATATTTAAGATAATAAACATAGAGAGATAGCTGAAAATGTGGGACTGGATTACAAAGGAAGAATGATTTAGTTATGAAGCCCAAGGGCTGACAGGAATGGGTGACTACTCGAGGAGTTCATATGCATGTGTTATTGTATGAATAAAAAAAATTATCTGTTCCTTCCTAAAGATATCTTCAACCTGTTTTTGGATACATATGGGCACTGCTGTTCATTCTCTTAGCCCCATTTCTTATTTTAGCCTCTGCTGTAGCAATCAGTTCTGCACAGGCTTTGACCCAGGCTTTGACTAGTTGGTGCAGGTGTGATATGACACTTACCTGGAATGGCCCACAGTTTGTGGCTGCTCTCACTTAAGCAGGTGGGATGCTCATGTAGGTGTAACCTAGAAGCTTGGTAGAGTTTATGCCCATGGGGCAACCTGTGACCACTCAAAAATAAAGCCCTTTCCTCCTCCCAGATTGAGGAGTCTTGCATTATGTAATAAAACTCCTTAGAAGGCCTATTAGGTTCCAATACAGCATTAGGCAACTTGATAAGGTATCCCATCATCAGCCTTCCTTTCTTCCCTCATTCCTCTGCCTCTCACTCTTTCTTCCTAAGTTAACTTCTTAGATAAAATGCCAACTTTCTATATTTTGTTTCACATCAGGGAAAATAATTGTATATCCCATTTCAAAAGCATATAAAAAGGTTACTGTATAGAAAATTTGTCTTTAATAGATTAAGGTGTAATTTTCCAAATACTTTAAAATTTTATTTCAGAAACGTTTTTCCTTTTTATAAGCTTCATCTAAAAGCAGAGTTCACCTAAGAATATACCTAAGAGCATATTACATAGAATATATTTTATATTTCAGTAGTTTAGCTAGGATTCTTTCAAAATTGAGAGGATCTACAAATATTTCTAACACATTAGTTTTCAGTCTTAAGGCTGAGTCAAGAACAAAGCTCCTAAACTTTGTGTTGGTGATTGAGAACATTTTAAAATTGTTATTTAATTCATTAATTTATTTTTAAAAAATTTTCACATTGTAATTATACAGATTTATAGGATACAATTTGATGTTTCAATGATTATGTATGTTGTCTAATGATCCAATAAGGATACTTAGTGTATTAATTACCTCATGCATTCATCATGTCTTTTTAATATGAAATTTCAAAATCCTTTCTTCTAGATACTTTGTAATATACAATACTTTACTTTTAACTATAGTCACCCTGCTTTGCAAAGAACACTTCAACTTATTCTTCCTATATAATTGTGATTTCATAACTGTTAACCAATCTATCTCCATTTTGCCCTCCCCACTTCTTCCTCACTGTTAGGTAACCACTATTCTACTCTACTTCTCTATTAACTTTTTTTTTTTAAGATTTCACGTATGAGAGAGATCATGCGGTATTTGCTTTCCGTGTCTGGCTTATTTCACTTAACATTGTATCCTGCAGGGTCATCCATGTTGTTGCAACTGGCAGAATTTCATTCTTTTTTTATGGCTGAATAGTAGTTCATTGTGTGTGTGTCCATATACATATATATATATATAATTAATTTTATGTATATTATAATTACACAGAAAATTATATATAATTATAATTATAATTATATGTAATTATACATATAATAATATATATTATACGTAATATATATAATATACATAATATACGTTATGTATATTATATATGTATATATGTATTATATATATATGTATATATATTATACGTTATATATTATATATAATATACATAATATGTTATGTAACATATGTATAGTATACATAATATATATTATATATAATATACATAATATATATTATATATAATATACATAATATATTATGTATCATATATATTATATAATATACATAATATATATTATATATAATATACATAGTATATATTATAATATATATTATGTTTAATATATATATTATATATAATCTACATAATATATATTATATATAATCTACATAACATATATTATATATAATCTACATAATATATAATATATAATCTACATAATATATATTATATATAATCTACATAATATATATTATATATAATCTACATAATATATATTATATATAATATACATAATATATATTATATATAATATACATAATATATATTATATATAATATACGTAATATATATTATATATAATATACATAATATATATTATATATAATATACATAATATATATTATATATAATATACATAATATATATTATATATAATATACATAATATATATTATATATAATATACATAATATATATTATATATAATATACATAATATATATTATATATAATATACATAATATATATTATATATAATAAACATAATATATATTGTATATATATAATTCACTTGTTTGTTTTTAGACACATAGATTGATTCCATATCTGATTATTAGAAATAGTGCTACAGTAAACATAAGAGTGCAGATATTTTTCAAACACAATGATTTCATTTCCTATGGATGTATACCCAGTAGTGGGATTGCTGGGTTATGTGATCGAATGATTGTTTTTTTGTTTTTTTTTTATTTTTTAGCGAACTTCCATAAAGTTTTGCTTAATGGTTGTACTAGTTTACAACTCCATCAACAGTGTGTAAGTGTTCCCTTTTCTCCACTTCCTTGCCAACTCTTGTTATCTTTTACCTTTTTGGTTATAGCCATTCTAATGGGTGAACTGGTATCTCATTGTGGTTTTGATTTGCATTTCCCTGATGGTTAGTGATGTTGAACATGATTTTATTATATATTCGTCTTGACCATTTCTATATTTTCTCTTGTGGCATGTCTTTTAGTTTATTTTGTCCTTTTTTTTTTTTTTTTTTGAGAAGGAGTCTTGCTCTGTTGCCCAAGCTGGAGTACAGTGGTGCAATCGGGGCTCACGGCAACCTCCATCTCCCTGGTTCAAGCAATTCCCCTGCCTCAGCCTGCTGAGTAGCTGGGGTTACAGGCACACGCCATCATGTTTGGCTAAATTTTTGTATTTTTAGTAGAGAAATGATTTCACCATTTTGGTCAGGCTGGTCTCAAACTCCTGACCTCAGGCAATCCACCTGCCTCAACCTCCCAGTTTTGCCCATTTTTAAATAAGTTATTTATGTTTTTGCTGTTGAGTTGTTTAAGTTTATTATATAATCTGGGCATTAACTCCTTAGCAGATGTATAGTTTGCAAATATTGTATTCCATTCTGTAAGTTGTTTTTTCACTCTGTTAAGTTTCCTTTGCTGTGCAAAAGCATTTTAGTTTGATGAAACCCCATTTATCTATTTTTGCTTTTGTTGCCTGTGCTTTTGACGTCTCATTTAAAAAATCCTTGTACAACCCAAAGTTATAGAGAATTTCCCACATGTTATCTTCTAGTAGTTTTTCATAGTTTTCAATCTTACCTTTAGGTCTTTAATCGCATTTGAGTTGATTTTTGTATAAGGTAAAAGATAGGGGTCTGATTTCATTATCCCACATATAGATATCCAATCTTCTCAGTACCATTTAATGAAGACACTGTCTTTACCCCTGTGTGTGCTCTTGACTCCTTTTTTGAAAATCAGTTGACTTTAGGTATGAGAATTTATTTCTGAGCTGTATATTCTCTTCCATTGGTCTATGTGTTTGCTTTATGGCAGTGCCATGCTGTTTTGCTTACTATGGCTTTGTAGTATATTTTGAAGTCAGGTAGTGTGGTGCCTCCAGCTTTGTTATTTTTGCACAAGATTGCTTTGGTTATTTGGGGTCTTTTCTGGTTTCATACAAATTTTAGGGTATTTTTTTCTATTTCTGTGAAGAATTTCATTGTTATTTTGATAGGGATTGCATTGAATCTGTAGGACATTTTGTTAGTATGGTCATTTCAATAGTATCAATTCTTCCATTCCATGAGTATATAGTGTCCATTTTTTGTGTATTGTAAATTTTTCCATCAGTGTGTTATAGTTTTCATTGAAGAGATCTTTCACGACCTTGATTAAATTTATCTGCAGATTTCTTGGTAGCTATTGTAAATGGAATTCCTTTCTTGATGACTTTTTCAGATAGTTCACTATTAGTGTATAGAAACACCACTGAATTTTCTGTGTTGATTTTGTATACTACAACTTTACTGAATTTATTTATGATTTCTAGTAGTTTTTGGTCAAGTCTTTAGGGTTCTCACTCTATATAAGTATATATAGAAAGAACCCTAAAGAGAGAGAGATCATATATATCTATATGATCATATATATAGATGTATACATATGTATGTGAGATCACATTTTCTACAAACAGAAACAATCTGACTTCCTTCTTTCCAGTTTGGATCCCTCTTATTTATTTCTTTTGTCTAATTGCTCTGGCTCTGACCTCCAGTACTATGCTAAATAGAAGTGGTAGAAGTTGACATCCTTGTCTTCCTCCATATCATAGAGGAAAAGCATTTAACTATTCACCATAAATAAGATGTTAGCTGTGGGTTTGTCACATATGGCCTTTACTGCGTTGAGGTACACCCCTATACCTACTTTCTTGACAGTTTTTATCATAAACGAATGTTGACTTTTGTCAAGTGTTCTTTTTGCATCTGTTGAAATGATCACTTGGTTTTTGTTTTTCTTTCTATTGTGGTGGTGTATCATATTTACTGATTTGTGCATGTTAAGCCATCCTTTCATCCCTGGGATGAATCCCACTTGATTATAGTGAATACTCTTTTTAGTGTGCTGTCGAAGTCAGTTCACTTGTATCTTGTTGAGAATTTTTGTATCTATGTTCTCCAGGAATATTGGCCTGTTATTTTCATTTTGTGCATGTCTTTGTCTGGTTTTAGAATCAGGATATTGCGAGCCTCATAAGATGAGTATGGAAGTATTCCTTCCTCATTACTTTTGTGGAAAAGTTTGTGGAGAATTGGTAGTTATTCTTTAACTGTTTGGTAGAATTCAGCAGTGAAGACATCAGGTCCTGGGTGTTGGTTGTTGTTGTTGTTTTGATGGAAGATGTTTTATTATTGATTCAATTTCCAAACTCATTATTGATGTGTTCAGATGTTATATTTCCTCACAATTTAATCTTGGTAGTTGTATGTGTGCAGAAATTTATGCATTTTATTCTACATTATCAAATTTGTTGGCATATAGTTATGAGTAATGTCTTACAATCCCTTATATTTCTGTGGTGTATCAGTTGTAATGTCTCCTTTTTCATCTTTTATGTCTTTGAATTTTCTCTCCTTTTGTCTTAGTTTACCTAAAGGTTTGTCAGTTTTACCTTTACACTTTGTCTTATTTATCTTTTGAAATATTTTTTAGTGTCTGTTTCCTTTATATCTGCTGTGAGCTTTATTATTTCCTTCCTTCTACCAATTTTGGGTTTAGTTTGTTTTTGATGTTCTAGTTACTTGAAGTGTATAATTTTGCTTTGTGATTTGAAAATCTTTCTTCATTTTTGGTGTAGGCTTTTATTGCTATAAATTTCCCTCTTAGAACTGCTTTTGCTACGTTCCATAGGTTTGGATATGTTGGATTTTCATTCTTACTTGTCTCAGCGACTTTTGAAATTTTCCTATTAATGTCTTAATGAGACCTATTGATTTCTTGGGTGCATGCTATTTAATTTCCATGTTTTTATAAAATTTCCAAGGGCTTTCCTGTTGTTGATTTCTGGCTTTATATCACTGTAATCAGAAAAGATACTTCATATGATATCTGTCTTCTTAAGTTTGTTAAGACTTATTATGTGTCATAATGTATGATTGGTCCTAGAGAATGTTTGGTGTACAGTTGAGAATAATTTGTATTCTGCAGCTGCTGGATGATGTATTAGTCTGTTTTCATACTGCTGATAAAGACATACCCGAGACTGGGTAATTTACAGAGAAAAAGAGGTTTAGTGGACTCATAGTTCCACGTGGCTGGGGAGGTCTCCCAATCATGATGGAAGGCGAAAGGCACATCTTACATGGTAGCAAACAAAATAGAATTGAGAACCAAGTGAAAGGGTTCCCCCTTATAAAACCATCAGATCTTGTTAGACGTATTCACTACCACAAGAACAGTATGGGGGAAACCGCCCCCATGATTCAATTATCTCCCACTGGTTCCCTCCCACAACATGTATGAATTATGGGAGCTATAATCAAGATGAGATTTCGGTGGGGATATACAGCCAAACCATATCAGGTGAGATCTTCTTTACCTGCTAGGTCCATTTGGTCTATGGTATAGTTTGAGTCTGTCATTTTTTGGTTGATTTTCTCTTCATATAATCTGTCCATTTTTAAAGTGGAGTGTTGAAATTTCCTACTAATATTGTATTGCAGTCTATCTCTACCTTTAAATCTAATATTTGCTTTATATATCTGGTTGTTCTGGTGTTGGGTACATATATAGTTACACCTAAGTAACATATATGTTACGTCCTCTTATTGAATTGGACCTTTTAGCATTTCTTGATACAGTGACATTCTTTTTTTATATAGTTCTTTTATTTAAAGCCTTTTAAAATATGACATGACTGTGGCTACTCCTGCTTGCTTTTCATTTGTTTGCATAAAATATATTTTTCCATCTCTTCACTTTCAGTCTATTTGTCTTTAATAGTGAGGTAAGTATCATGTAGGCAGCACATAGGTGGGTTTTGCTATCTGAATCCATTCATCCACTTTATATCTTTTAAGTAGAGTTTAATCCACTTCTATTCAAGTTTATTATTGATAAATTAGGACTTCCTTCTACCATTTCATTACTTGTTTTTTAGATTACTTGTTCACTTCTTCCTTTCTTATTGTTCATCTCTCTAGTTTGGTGGTTTTCTGTGGTGCTAAGCTTTGTTTCTTTTCCCTTTTTTGGTGTGTGTGTGTGTATCTGCTGTAATTTATTTCTTTCTGGTAAGTGAAACTAACATACAGAGTCCTGTATTTGTAACAGACTATTTTACACTGATAACAACTTAACATCTGTCACATAAAAATACTCTTGACCTCTCCCCCTCACACACACAATTTATACTTTTGTTACCTTACATTGCATCTTTATGAATGGTAGACTCAATGGAACATAGGATCTATGTCACAACTAAATCAATTATTTAATGGCAGCATTAAAGCAGCCCAAAGAATTTGAAAAACTGGTGTGGGTGTATTTAACTTTTTAAAAACTATGTTTCATAATGTTTTCATTAAAAAGTCTTTATCAGTTTGCTAATGCCTAATTTTTACAACCAGCCACCATAGATTTTACAGGATAAATATATTATTTCAGTGGTAATTGAAGCAGAATTTTTGTTGCTCTTCTTACCCTTAGAGATTGTGTATTATCCTCAGACGTAATTCTTTGATTTTTGTTCTTTTCATGTTGTTACACATAGTTACCAACAATCAACGTGAGAATAACCTTTGAATATTTTCAAGCATTAAGATTTGTTTATACAGCTGCACAATTAGACAACCAACACTCTTGGGTCTTTACCTCTCAGCATTCACCTGATTATTAACTTAAAGGTATGATGGGAAAAGTATCAATTTTTCTTGGTCACCTAGATTTAGAAATATGTAATAACTATAAGCTTGGGTCTGCTTCTTCAGAAGCCTAGGAAGTGGAGTGATGGTTCTCTGAAGAGGCTGGAAACAAAGTATGTGTTTCCAGAAGGCTTAATAGAATATGTTGAGACATAGGCCATTAACACAAAAGTGAAAGAAATGCAAAAAATGCATGAAAGTAAGGATTTGAGAAGGGAAATTTTATTTTTAAGTCTAAGATTCCTATGAATTATATGAAAGTAAATGTCCTATCCCTAAAATTAGCCAAAGGAAGCACTTCACTTATCAATGTGATGTGACTTTTCATACTCTTATCTAAAGATATCCTAAACTAAGATCCAGTTTTCTAAGAAAAGACCTTTTACTCATGCTTTAAAGCATGTTAGATGATTCCTACCACATCACATCATGTTGTTTACATGTATGATTTAAACTGCATTTATTCTTCAACTCACTGGTTCCTTAGGCTTCTTATCTTTCCTTGCACGCTTAGATAATTTTATGTAAAATTGATTTTTAGAAGTTTAGTTGCTGGGCGTAATGGCTGTCACCTGTAAACCCAGTAGTTTGGGAATTCAAGGCAGGTGGATTGCTTGAGTCTTGGAGTTGGAGGCCTGCCTGGGAAAGATGACAAACCCCATTTGTACAAAAATAAAAATATTAGCTGGATATGGTGGCACATGCCTGTGGTCCCAGCTACCCCAAGTCTGAGGTGGGTGGATGGCTTGAGTCCGAGAGGCAGAGGTGTGAGCCAAGATCATGCCCTGCTCTTCACCCTGGGCAACGAAGCCAGACACTGTTTCAAAAAAAAAAAAATCTAGTGAGATTAGATTTCTATTTCTATGTGATTAAAAATTAGGAGAACTTCAAGGCTAATGAATATTAAAAAATGGCCATTGCTACTTGCATGTTCTATGAAGCCAGCATACACAGCAACGTGCTACCTAAAAACCAAGCTATTTAATATGTAGCTTAGATTTCAGATTTGATTGTCTTTGAGGTTTCATTATTGCAGAGATCAATTGCCAGAGCAAATATAGACAAATTATGTACTTGGTCTTTTTTCATATGAAACTTCCCAGCCTCGGGTATAAATTAAGAGCAAATACGGATGTTTATACCGATAGCGGTGTAGATATTTCAATGTTTATACAGTTAGCCGTGTAGATATTTCCATGTCTATACAGATAGCGGTGTGGATGTTTCCATGTTTATACAGATAGTGGTGTAGATATTTCCATGTTTATAGAGATAGCGGTATAGATATTTCCATTTTTATACAGATAGCGGTGCAGATATTTCCATGTATATACAGATAGCGGTGTAGATATTTCCATGTTTATACAGATGGCAGTGTAGATATTTCCATGTTTATAGAGATGGCGGTGTAGATATTTCCATGTTCCTACAGAGGGCGGTGTAGGTATTTCCATGTTCATACAGATGGCGGTGAAGATATTTGCATGTTCATACAGATGTATGTGTACATATTTCCATGATAATACAGATGGTGGTGTAGATATTTCCATGTTCATACAGATTTCGCGGTAGATATTTCCAAGTTCATACAGATGGCGGTGTAGATATTTCCACGTTCATACAGATGGCGGTGTAGATATTTCCATGTTTATAGAGATTGCGGTGAAGATATTTCCATGTTGATACAGATGGCCGTGTAGATATTCCCATTTTATTCAGATGGCGGTGTAAATATTTCCATTTTATACAGATAGTGGTGTAGATATTTCCATGTTCATACAGATTGCGGTGAAGATATTTCCATCTTTATAGAGATAGCGGTGTAGATATTTCCATGTTCATACAGATAGCGGTTTAGATATTTCCATGTTTATAGAGATGGCGGTGTAGATATTTCCAAGTTCATACTGATGGCGGAGTAGATATTTCCATGTTTATAGAGATGGTGGTGTAGATATTTCCATGTTTATACAGATGGCGGTGTACATATTTCCATGTTTATAGAGATAACGGTGTAGATATTTCCATGTTTATGAACATAGAGGTGTAAATATTTCCATGTTTATAGAGACAGCGGTGTAGACATTTCCATGTTAATAGAGATAGCATTCTAGATATTTCCATGTTTCTACAGATAGCGGTGTAGATATTTCAATGTTCATACAGATAGTAGTGTAGATATCTCCATGTTTATAGAGATAGCGGTGTAGACACTTAGCTGTTTTACAGATAGCAGTGTTGATATTTCCATGTTTATACAGATAGCGGTGTAGATATTTCCATGTTTATACAGATAGCGGTGTAGATATTTCCATGTTTATACAGATAGCGGTGTACATATTTCCATGTTTATACAGATAGCCGTGTAGATATTTCCATGTTTATACAGATAGCCTTGTAGATATTTCCATGCTTATACACTTAGCAGTGTAGATATTTCCATGTTTATACAGATAGCGGTGTAGATATTTCCATGTTTATGCAGATAGCGGTGTAGGTATTTCCATCTTTACAGTGACGGCGCTGTGGATATTTCCATGTTCAAACAGATGGCGGTGTAGAAATTCCCATGTTTACACAGATAGTGGTGTAGACATTTCCATGTTTACACAGATACCGTTGTGGGTATTTCCATGTTTATAGAGATAGCGGTGTAGATATTTCCATGTTTATACACATAGCTGTGAAGATATTTCCACGCTTATTAAGATAGCGGTGTAGATATTTCCATGTTCATACAGACAGCGGTTTAGATATTTTCAGGTTTATACATATAGTGGTGTAGATATTTCCATGTTTTTACAGATAGCCTGTTAGATATTTCCATGTTTATACAGATGGCGGTGTAGATATTTCCATGTTTATACAGATGGCGGTGTACGTATTTCCATGTTTATGGAGATGGCGGTCTAGATATTTTCATGTTTATGGAGATAGCGGTGTAGTTATTTCCATGTTTAGAGAGATAGCGGAGTTGATATTTCCATGTTCAGATAGCGCTGTAGATATTTCCATGTTCATACAGATAGCGGTGTAGATATTTCCATGTTCATACAGATAGCGTTGTAGATACTTACATGTTCATTCAGATGGCGGAGTAGTTATTTCCATGTTTATAGAGATAGCGTTGTTGATGCCTCCATGTTTATACAGATGGCGATGTAGATATTTTCATGTTCATGCAGATAGCGGTGTAGGTGTTTCCATGTTTATAGAGATGGTGGTGTAGATATTTTCTTGTTTATAGAGATAGCGGTGAAGATATTTCCATGTTCATAGAGATCGCGGTGTAGATATTTCCATGTTTATACAGATAGCAGTGTAGGTATTTCCATGTTCATACAGATAGCGGTGTAGATATTTGCATCTTTATGCAGGTGGCAGTGTAGATATTTAAATGTTCATACAGAGGGCGGTGTAGATATTTCCATGATTATAGAGAGGGCGGTGTTGATGTTTCCATGTTTATACAGATGGCGGTGTAGGTATTTCCATGTTTATACAGATGGTGGTGTAGATATTTCCATGTTTATAGAGATGGCGGTGTAGATATTTCCATGTTTATAGAGATGGCCGTGTAGATATTTCCATGTTCATACAGATGACGGTGTAGATATTTCCATGTTTACACAGATGGCAGTGTAGATATTTCCATGTATACACAGATAGCGTTGTAGATATTTCTATGTTTATAGAGATAGCGGTGTAGATATTTCCATGTTTATACAGATGGCGGTGTACATATTTCCATCTTTATAGAGATGGTGTTGTAGATATTTCCATGTTCATAGAGAGGGCGGTATAGATATTTCCGTGTTTATGAAGATGGCGGTGTAGATATTTCCGTGTTTATAGAGATGGCGGTTTAGATATTTTCATGTTTATAGAGATAGCCGTGTAGATACTTACATGTTCATACAGATGGCGCTGTAGATATTTTCATGTTCATACAGATAGCTGTGTAGATATTTCCATGTTTATAGAGATGGCGGTGTAGATATTTCCTTGTTTATACAGATAGCGGTATAGATATTTCCATGTTTACAGAGGTAGCGGTGTAGATATTTCCATGTTTATGCAGATAGCGGTGTAGATATTTAAATGTTTATACATATAGCGGTGTAGATATTACCATGTCCATACTGATTGTGGGGTAAATATTTATTTCCATCTTTATACAGATGGTGGTGTAGATATTTCCATATTCACACAGATGGCTGTGGAGATATTTAAATGTTTATAGAGATGGCAGTGTAGATATTTCCATGTTTCTACAGATGGCGGTGTAGATATTTCCATGTTTATAGAGATAGCGGTGTAGATATCTAGATGTTTATACATACAGCGGTGTAGATTTTGCCATGTTCATACAGTAGGGGTGAAGATATTTCTATGTATATACAGATAGCGGTGTGGATATTTCCATGTTTTTACAGATGGCAGTGTAGATATTTCCATGTTTATAGAGATGGCGGTGTAGCTATTTCCTTGTTTATACAGAAAGCCGTGTAGATATTTGCATGTTTATACAGATAGCGGTGTAGATATTTCCAAGTTCATACAGATAGCTGTGTAGATATTTCCATGTTCATCCAGATGGCGGTGTAGATATTTCCATGGTCATACAGATGGCGGTGTAGATATTTCCATGTTTACAGAGAAAGCTGTGTAGATATTTTCATCTTGATACACATAGCGGTGCAGATATTTCCAAGTTTATAGAGATAGCGGTGTAGATATTTCCATGTTTATACAGATGGCCATGTATATATTTCCATGTTCATACAGATGTCGGTGTAGCTATTTCCATGTTTACACAGATGGCAGTGTAGATATTTCCATGTATACACAGATAGCGTTGTAGATATTTCTATGTTTATAGAGATAGCGGTGTAGATATTTCCATGTTTATACAGTTGGCGGTGTGCATATTTCCATCTTTATAGAGATGGCGTTGGAGATATTTCCATGTTCATACATAGGGGCGTATAGATATTTCCGTGTTTATAAAGATGGCGGTGTAGATATTTCCGTTTTTAGAGAGATGGAGGTTTAGATATTTTCATGTTTATAGAGATAGCCGTGTAGATACTTCCATGTTTATACAGATGGCGCTGTAGATATTTTCATGTTTATACAGATAGCGGTGTAGATATTTCCATGTTTATAGAGATGGCAGTGTAGATATTTCCTTGTTTATACAGATAGCGGTGTAGATATTTCCATGTTAACAGAGGAAGCGGTGTAGATATTTCCATGATTTCGCAGATAGCGGTGTAGATATTTAAATGTTTATACAGATAGTGGTGTAGATATTTCCATGTCCATACTGATTGCGGTGTAGATATTTATTTCCATCTTTATACAGATGGTGGTGTAGATATTTCCATGTTGATACACATAGCGTTGCAGATATTTCCATGTTTATAGAGATATCAGTGTAGATATTTCCATGTTTCTACAGATAGCGGTATAGATATTTCCATGTTTATACAGATGGTGGTGTAGATATTTCCATGTTCATAGAAATGGCGGTCTAGATATTTCCATGTTTATAGAGATAGTGGAGTAGATATTTCCAAGTTGATAGAGATATCGGTGTAGATATTTCCATGTTTATACAGATAGCAGTGTAGATATTTCCATGTTTATACAGATAGCGGTGTAGATATTTCCATTTTTATACAGATAGCAGTGTAGATATTTCCATGTACATACAGAGAGCGGTGTAGATATTTCCACATTTATAGAGATGGCGGTGTAGATATTTCCATGTTCATACAGATGGCGATGTAGATATTTCCCTGTTTATAGAGATGGCGGTGTAGATATTTCCTGTTTATACTGATGGCGGTGTAGATATTTCCATGTTTATAGAGATGGCGGTGTAGATATTTCCATGTTTACACAGATAGCGGTGTAGATATTTCCATGTTTACACAGATAGCGCTGTAGGCATTTCCATGTTTACACAGATAGCGTTGTAGTTATTCGCATGTTTATAGAGATAGTGGTGTAGTTATTTCCATGTTTATACAGATAGCGGTGAAGAGATTTCCATGTTAACACAGATAGCGGTGTGGATATTTACCTGTTTATACAGATAGCGGTGTAGATATTTCCATGTTTATACAGATAGCGGTGCAGATATTTCCATGTTTATACAGATAGCGGTGCAGATATTTCCAAGTTTATACAGATAGCGGTGTAGATATTTCCATGTTTATACAGATAGCGGTGTAGATATTTCCATGTTTATAGAGATAGCGGTGTAGATATTTCCATGTTTATACAGATAGCGGTGTAGATATTTCCATGTTTATACAGATAGTGGTGTACATATTTACATGTTTATTGAGATGGCGGTCTATATATTTTCTCGTTTACACAGATAGCGGTGTAGATATTTCCATGTTTATAGAGATAGCAGTGTAGATATTTCCAATTTTATACAGATAGCAATGTAGATATTTCCATGTTCATGCAGATAGCGGTGTAGATATTTCCACGTTTATAGAGATGGCGGTGTAGATATTTCCGTGTTTATACAGAGAGCGGTGCAGATATTTCCATCTTAATACAGATGGCGCTGTAGATATTTCCATGTTCCTACAGATGGTGGTGTAGATATTTCGAAGTTTATAGCGATAGCAGTGTAGTTATTTCCATGTTTATAGAGAAAGCTGTGTAGATATTTCAATGTATATGCAGATTGCTGTGTAGATATTTCCATGTTAATTCAGATAGCGGTGTAGATATTTCCATGTTCATCCAGATGCCGGTGTAGATATATCCATGTTCATACAGATGGCGGTGAAGATATTTCCATGTTCATACAGATTGCGGTGTAGTTACTTCCATGTTCATACAAATCACGATGTAGATATTTCCATGTTCATAGAGATGGAGATGTAGATATTTCTATGTTCATACAAGTGGCGGTGTAGTGATTTCCATGTTCATAGAGATGGTAGTGTAGAGATTTCCATGTTTATACAGATAGAAGTGTAGTTATTGCCATGTTTATGGAGATAGCAGTATATATATTTCCATTGATATACAGATAGCTGTGTAGATATTTGCATGTTCATACAGATAGCGGTGTAGGTATTTCCATGTTCATACAGATAGCGGTGTAGATATTTCCATGCTGATACAGATGGCGTTGTAGATATTTCCATGTTTATAGAGATGGCGGTCTAGATATTTCCAAGTTTATAGATATAATGGTGTAGTTATTTCCAAGTTTATAGTGATAGCAGTGTAGATATTTCCATGTTTATACAGATAGCGGTGTAGATATTTCCATGTTTATACAGATAGCGGTGTAGATATTTCCATGTTCATACGGATGGCGGTGTAGTTATTTCCATATTTAAAAAGATAGCGGCATAGTTATTTCCATGTTCATAGAGATAGCGGTGTAGATATTTCCATGTTCATATGGATGGCGGTGTAGATATTTCCATGTTCATACAGATGGCGTTGTAGATATTTCCATGTTTATAGAGATGGCAGTGTAGATATTTCCATGTTTATACAGAGGGCGGTTTGGATATTTCCATGTTTACAGAGACAGCCGTGTAGATATTTCCATGTTGATACGCATAGCTGTGTAGATATTTCCATGTTTATTCAGATAGCGTTGTAGATATTTACATGTTTAGAGAAATGGCGGTCTAGATATTTTCTGGTTTATACAGATAGCGGTGTAGATATTTCCATGTTCTTAGAGAGAGCGGTGTAGATATTCCCAATTTTATACAGATAGCAGTTTAGATATTTCCATGTTCATACAGTTGGCGGTGTAGATATTTCCACGTTGATAGAGATAGCGGTGTAGATATTCCCAATTTTATACAGATAGCAGTTTAGATATTTCCATGTTCATACAGATAGCGGTGTCGATATTTCCACGTTTATAGAGATGGTGGTGTAGATATTTCCATGTACATCCAGATGGCGTTGCAGATATTTCCATCTTTATACAGATGGTGGTGTAGATATTTCCATGTTTACACAGATAGCGGTGTGGATATCTCCATGTTTATACTGATAGCGGTGTAGATAATTCCATGTTTATACAGATAGCGGTGCAGATATTTAAATCTTAATAGAGATGGTGGTGTAGATATTTCCATGTTCCTAAAAATGGTGGTGTAGATATTTCCGTGTTCATACAGATGGCGGTGTAGATATTTCCAAGTTTATAGATAGTGGTGTAGTTATTTCCACGTTTATAGAGAAAGCTGTGTAGATATTTCCATGTATATGCAGATAGCTGTGTAGCTATTTCCAAGTTGATACAGAGAGCGGTGTAGATATTTCCACGTTCATCCACATGGCGGTGTAGATATATCCATGTTCATACAGATGGTGGTGAAGATATTTCCATGTTCATACAAATGGCGGTGTAGATATTTCCATGTTCGTAGAGATGGCGGTGCAGATATTTCCATGTTCATACAGATAGCGGTGTAGTTATTTCCATGTTTATACAGATAGCAGTGTAGATATTTTCATTGATATACAGATAGCTGTGTAGATATTTCCATGTTCATACAGATAGCGGTGTAGATATTTCCATGCTCATACAGATAGCGGTGTAGATATTTGCATGTTCATACATATAGCGGTGTAGACATTTCCATGTTCATACAGATAGCGGTGTAGATATTTCCACATTTATCGAGATTGCGGTGTAGATATTTCCATGTTCATACAGATGGCGCTGTAGATATTTCCAAGTTTATAGAGATAGCGGTGTACTTATTTCCATGTTTATGGATAAAGCTGTGTAGATATTTCCATGTATATGCAGATAGCTGTGTAGATATTTCCATGTTCATACAGATAGCAGTGTAGATAATTCCACCTTTATAGAGATGGTGGTGTTGATATTTCTACGTTCATTCAGATGGCGGTGTAGATATTAATATGTTTATAGAGACGGCCGTGTGGATATTTCCATGTTTACACAGATGGAGGTGTAGATATTTCTATGTTTATAGATTAGGCGGTGTAGATATTTCCATGTTTTTACAGAAAGCGGTGTAGATATTTCCATGTTTACTCAGACATTGGTGTAGACCTTTCCATGTTTACACAGATATCGTTGTAGATATTTACATGTTTATAGAGATAGTGGTGTAGTTATTTCCATGTTTATACAGATAGCGCTGAAGTTATTTCCATGTTTACACAGATAGCAGTGTGGATATTTCCATGTTTATACACATAGCGGTGTAGATATTTCCATCTTAATACAGATGGTGGTGTAGATATTTCCCTGGTCCTACAGATGGCGGTGTAGATATTTCTATGTTCATACAGATGGTGGTGTAAATATTTTGAAGTTTATAGAGATAGCGGTGTAGTTATTTCCATGTTTATAGAGAAACCTGTGTAGATATTTCCGTGTTTATGCAGATAGCTGTGTAGATATTTCCATGTTCATCCAGATGCCGTGTAGATATATCCATGTTCATACAGATGGCGGTGAAGATATTTCCATGTTCATACAGATGGCGGTGTAGATATTTCCATGTTCATACACATGGAGGTGTAGATAATTCCATGTTCTTAGAGATGGCGGTGTAGATATTTCCATGTTCATACAAATGGCGGTGTAGATATTTCCATGTTCACAGAGATGGCGGTGTAGATATTTCCATGTTTATACAGATAGCGGTGTAGATATTTCCATGTTTATACAGATAGCAGTATAGATATTTCCATGTTTATACAGATGACGGTGTACATATTTCTATGTTTTTAGAGATGGCGGTCTAGATATTTCCATGTTTACAGAGATAGTGTTGTAGTTATTTCCAAGTTTATAGAGATAGCGGTGTAGATATTTCCATGTTTATACGGATAGCGGTGTAGATATTTCCATGTTTATACAGATAGCGGTGTAGATATTTACATGTTTATAGAGATGGCGGTCTAGATATTTTCTTGTTTATACAGATAGCGTTGCAGATATTTCCATGTTTACAGAGATAGCGGTGTAGATATTTCCAATTTTATAGAGATAGCGGTGTAGATGTTTCCAATTTTATACAGATAGAAGTGTAGATATTTCCATGTCCGTACAGATAGCGGTGTAGATATTTCCACGTTTATAGAGATGGCGGTGTACATATTTCCGTGTTCATACAGAGGGCGTTGTAGACATTTCCATGTTTATAGTGATGGAGGTGTAGATATTTCCATGTTTATACAGATGGTGGTGCAGATATTTCCATGTTTATAGAGATGGCGGTGTAGATATTTCCATGTTTATACAGACAGCGGTGTAGGTATTTCCATGTTTACACAGATATCGGTGTGGATATCTCCATGTTTATACAGATAGCAGTGTAGATATTTCCATGTTTATACAGATTGCGGTGTAGATATTCCATCTTAATACAGATTTCGGAGTAGATATTTCCATGTTTCTACAGATGGCGGTGTAGATATTTCCATGTTCATACAGATGGCGCTGTAGATATTTCCAAGTTTATAGAGATAGCGGTGTAGTTATTTCCATGTTTATAGATAAAGCTGTGTAGATATTTCCATGTATATGCAGATAGCTGTGTAGATATTTCCATGTTCACACAGATAGCAGTGTAGATAATTCCACCTTTATAGAGATGGCGGTGTAGATATTTCTACATTCATTCAGATTGTGGTGTTGATATTAATATGTTTATAGAGATGGCGGTTTGGATATTTCCATGTTTATACAGATGGCGCTGTAGATATTTCTATGTTTATAGAGAAGTCGGTGTAGATATTTCCATGTTTATACAGAAAGCGGTGTGGATATTTCCATGTTTACACAGACAGCGGTGTAGGCCTTTCCATGTTTACACAGATATCGTTGTAGATATTTACATGTTTATAGAGAAAGTGGTGTAATTATATCCATGTTTATACTGATAGCGCTGAAGATATTTCCATGTTTACACAGATAGCAGTGTGGATATTTCCATGTTTATACACATAGCGGTGTAGATATTTCCATCTTAATACAGATGGTGGTGTAGATATTTCCATGTTCCTGGAGAAGGCGGTGTAGATATTTCCATGTTCATACAGATGGTGGTGTAGACATTTCCATGTTTAGTCATATAGTATTGTAGATATTTACATGTTTATATAGATAGCGGTGTAGTTATTTCCATGTTTATACAGATAGCGGTGAAGATATTTCCATGTTTACACAGATAGCGGTGTGGATATTTCCATCTTTATACAGATAGCGGTGTAGATATTTCCATGTTTATACTGATAGCGGTGCAGATATTTCCATGTTTATACAGATAGCGGTGAAGATATTTCCATGTTTATACAGGTAGCGATGTAGATATTTCCAAGTTTATAGAGATAGCGGTGTAAATATTTCCATGTTTATACAGATAGCGGTGTAGATATTTCCATCTTAATACAGATGGCGTTGTTGATATTTCCTTGTTCATACAGATGGCGGTGCAGATATTCCCATGTTCGTACAGATGGCGGTGTAGATATTTACATGATTATAGCGATGGCGGTGTAGATATTTCCATGTTTATTCAGATAGCGGTGTATATATTTCCATCTTATACAGATAGCGGTGTAGATATTTCCACGTTTATACAGATGTCGGTGTAGATATTTCCATGTTTATAGAGATGGCGGTGTAGATATTTCTACGTTTATACAGATGGCGGTGTAGATGCTTCCTTCTTTATATACATAGCGGTGTGGATATCTCCATGTTCATACAGATGGCGGTTTAGATATTTCCATCTTTATAGAGATGGCGTATAGGTATTTCCATGTTTATAGAGATGGCGGTGTAGATATTTTCATGTTCCTACAGATGGCGGTGTAGATATTTCCATGTTCATACAGACAGCGGTGTAGATATTTCCATGTTCATACAGATAGCGGTGTAGATATTTCCATGTTCGTACAGAGAGCGCTGTAGATATTTCGATGTTCATACATATAGCGGTGTAGATATTTCCATGTTCATACAGATGGCGGTGTAGATATTTCCATGTTCATACAGTTAGCGGTGTAGATATTTCCATGTTCATAGAGATGGCGGTGTAGATATTTCCATGTTGATACAAATGGCGGTGTAGATATTTCCATGTTCATAGAGATGGCGGTGTAGATATTTCCAAGTTTATACAGATAGCAGTGTAATTATTTCCATGTTTATAGAGATAGCAGTGTAGATATTTAAATTGATATACAGATTCCTGTGTAGATATTTGCATGTTCATACAGATAGCGGTGTAGATATTTCCATGTTTATACAGATAGCTGTGAAGATATTTCCATGTTCATACAGATAGCGGTGTAGATATTTCCATGTTCATACAGTTAGCGTGTAGATATTTCCATGTTTTTAGAGATGGCAGTGTAGATATTTACATGTTCATACAGATGGCGGTGTGGATATTTCCATGTTCATACAGATGGCGGTGTAGGTATTTCCATGTTCATACAGATAGCGGTGTAGATATTTCGATGTTCATACAGATAGCGGTGTAGATATTTCCATGTTCATACAGTTAGCGGTGTAGATATTTCCATGTTCATACAGACGGCGGTGCAGATATTTACATGTTCATACAGATGGCGGTGTAGATATTTCCATGTTTGTACGGATGGCAGTGTAGATATTTCCATGTTCAAACAGGTGGCGGTGTAGATATTTCCATGTTTATACAGATAGCAGTGTCGTTATTTCCATGTTTATAGAGATAGCATTGTAGATATTTCCATTGATATTCAGATAGCTGTGTAGATATTTGCATGTTCATATAAATAGCGGTGTAGATATTTCCATGTTCGTACACATAGCGGTGTAGATATTTCCATGTTCATACAGATAACGGTGTAGATATTTCCATGTTCATACAGATAGCGGTGTAGATATTTCCATGTTCATACAGTTGGCGGTGAAGATATTTCCATGTTCATACAGTTGGCTGTGTAGATATTTACATGTTCATACAGATCTCGGTATAGATATTTCCATGTTTGTACAGATGGCGGTGTAGATATTTCCATGTTCATAGAGATGGCGGTGTAGATATTTCCATGTTTATGCAGATAGCGGTATAGATATTTCCATGTTTATACAGATGGTGGTGTAGATATTTCCATGTTTATAGAGATGGCGGTCTAGATATTTCCAGGTTTACAGAGATAGTGGTGTAGTAATTTCCAAGTTTATAGAGACAGCGTTGTAGATATTTCCGTGTTTATACAGATAGCGGTGAAGATATTTCCATGTTCATAGAGATGACGGTGTAGATATTTCCATGTTTATACAGACAGCAGTGTAGTTATTACCATGTTTATAGAGATAGCAGTGTAAATATTTCCATTGATATACAGATAGCTGTGTAGATATTTGCATGTTCACACAGATAGCGGTGTAGATATTTCCATGTTCATACAGATAGCGGTGTAGATATTTCCATGTTCGTACAGAGAGCGCTGTAGATATTTCCATGTTCATACATATAGCGGTGTAGATATTTCCATGTTCATACAGATGGCGGTGTAGATATATCCATGTTCATACAGTTAGCGGTGTAGATATTTCCATGTTCATACAAATGGCGGTGTAGATATTTCCATGTTCATAGAGATGACGGTGTAGATATTTCCATGTTCATACAAATGGCGGTGTAGATATTTCCATGTTCATAGAGATGGCGGTGTAGAACTTTCCATGTTTATACAGATAGCAGTGTAGTTACTTCCATGTTTATAGAGATAGCAGTGTAGATATTTCCATTGATATACAGATAGCGGTGTAGATATTTCTATGTTCATACAGATAGCGGTGTAGATATTTCCATGTTCATACAGTAAGCGGTGTAGATATTTCCATGTTCATACAGATGGCGATGTAGATATTTACATGTTCATACAGATGGCGGTGTAGATATTTCCATGTTCATACAGATGGCGGTGTAGATATTTCCATGTTCATACAGATAGCGGTGTAGTTATTTCCATGTTCATACCAATAGCGGTGTAGATATTTCCATGTTCATACAGCTAGCGGTGTAGATATTTCCATGTTCATACAGATGGCGGTGTAGATATTTACATGTTCATACAGATGGCGGTGTAGATATTTCCAAGTTCGTACGGATGGCAGTGTAGATATTTAAATATTCATATAGGTGGCGGTGTAGATATTTCCATGTTCATACAGATGGCGGTGTAGATATTTCCATGTTCGTACGGATGGCAGTGTAGATATTTCCATGTTCACACAGGTGGCGGTGTAGATATTTCCATGTTTATACAGATAGCAGTGTCGTTATTTCCATGTTTATAGAGATAGCATTGTAGATATTTCCATTGATATTCAGATAGCTGTGTAGATATTTGCATGTTCATATAAATAGCGGTGTAGATATTTCCATGTTCGTACACATAGCGGTGTAGATATTTCCATGTTCATACAGATAACGGTGTAGATATTTCCATGTTCATACAGATAGAGGTGTAGATATTTCCATGTTCATACAGTTGGCGGTGAAGATATTTCCATGTTCATACAGTTGGCTGTGTAGATATTTACATGTTCATACAGATCTCGGTATAGATATTTCCATGTTTGTACAGATGGCGGTGTAGATATTTCCATGTTCATAGAGATGGCGGTGTAGATATTTCCATGTTTATGCAGATAGCGGTATAGATATTTCCATGTTTATACAGATGGTGGTGTAGATATTTCCATGTTTATAGAGATGGCGGTCTAGATATTTCCAGGTTTACAGAGATAGTGGTGTAGTAATTTCCAAGTTTATAGAGACAGCGTTGTAGATATTTCCGTGTTTATACAGATAGCGGTGAAGATATTTCCATGTTCATAGAGATGACGGTGTAGATATTTCCATGTTTATACAGATAGCAGTGTAGTTATTACCATGTTTATAGAGATAGCAGTGTAGATATTTCCATTGATATACAGATAGCTGTGTAGATATTTGCATGTTCATACAGATAGCGGTGTAGATATTTCCATGTTCATACAGATAGCGGTGTAGATATTTCCATGTTCGTACAGAGAGCGCTGTAGATATTTCCATGTTCATACATATAGCGGTGTAGATATTTCCATGTTCATACAGATGGCGGTGTAGATATTTCCATGTTCATACAATTAGCGGTGTAGATATTTCCATGTTCATACAAATGGCGGTGTAGATATTTCCATGTTCATAGAGATGACGGTGTAGATATTTCCATGTTCATACAAATGGCGGTGTAGATATTTCCATGTTCATAGAGATGGCGGTGTAGAACTTTCCATGTTTATACAGATAGCAGTGTAGTTACTTCCATGTTTATAGAGATAGCAGTGTAGATATTTCCATTGATATACAGATAGCGGTGTAGATATTTCTATGTTCATACAGATAGCGGTGTAGATATTTCCATGTTCATACAGTAAGCGGTGTAGATATTTCCATGTTCATACAGATGGCGATGTAGATATTTACATGTTCATACAGATGGCGGTGTAGATATTTCCATGTTCATACAGATGGCGGTGTAGATATTTCCATGTTCATACAGATAGCGGTGTAGTTATTTCCATGTTCATACCAATAGCGGTGTAGATATTTCCATGTTCATACAGCTAGCGGTGTAGATATTTCCATGTTCATACAGATGGCGGTGTAGATATTTACATGTTCATACAGATGGCGGTGTAGATATTTCCAAGTTCGTACGGATGGCAGTGTAGATATTTAAATATTCATATAGGTGGCGGTGTAGATATTTCCATGTTCGTACAGATGGCGGTGTAGATATTTCCATGTTCGTAGAGATGGCGGTGTAGATATTTCCATGTTTATGCAGATAGTGGTATAGATATTTCCATGTTTATACAGATGGTGGTGTAGATATTTCCATGTTTATAGAGATGGCGGTCTAGTTATTTCCATGTTTACAGAGATAGTGGTGTAGTTATTTCCAAGTTTATAGAGACAGCGTTGTAGATATTTCCATGTTTATACAGATAGCGGTGAAGATATTTCCATGTTTATATAGATAGCTGTGTAGATATTTCCATGTTTATACAGATAGCAGTGTAGATATTTCCATGTTTATAGAGATAGCGGTGAAGATATTTAAATGTTTATACAGATAGCGTTGTAGATATTTCCATGTTTATACAGGTAGCATTGTAGATATTTCCATGTTTATAGAGATAGTGGTGTAGATAATTTCAATTTTATACAGAGAGAAGTGTAGATATTTCCAAGTTCATACAGATAGCGGTGTAGATATTTCCACGTTTACAGAGATGGCGGTGTAGATATTTCCATGTTCATACAGATGGCAGTGTAGATATTTCCACGTTTATAGGTATTGCAGTGTAGATATTTTCATGTTTACACAGATGGCGGTGTAGATATTTCCATGTTTACACAGATAGCGGTGTAGACATTTCCATGTTTACACAGATAGCGGGGTGGCTATTTCCATGTTCATACAAATGTCGGTGTAGATATTTCCATGTTCAAAGAGATGACGGTGTAGATATTTCCATGTTTATTCAGATAGCAATGTAGTTATTACCATGTTTATAGAGATAGCAGTGTAGATATTTCCATTGATATACAGATAGCTGTGTAGATATTTGCATGTTCATACAGATAGCGGTGTAGATATTTCCATGTTCATACAGATGGCAGTGTAGATATTTCCACGTTTATAGGTATTGCAGTGTAGATATTTTCATGTTTACACAGATGGCGGTGTAGATATTTCCATGTTTACACAGATAGCGGTGTAGACATTTCCATGTTTACACAGATAGCGGTGTGGATATTTCCATATTCATACAAATGTCGGTGTAGATATTTCCATGTTCATAGAGATGACGGTGTAGATATTTCCATGTTTATACAGATAGCAGTGTAGTTATTACCATGTTCATAGAGATAGCAGTGTAGATATTTCCATTGATATACAGATAGCTGTGTAGATATTTGCATGTTCATACAGATAGCGGTGTACATATTTCCATGTTTATTCAGATAGCGGTGTAGATATTTCCATATTCATACAGTTAGTGGTGTAGATATTTCCATGTTCATTCAAATGGCGGTGTAGATATTTCCATGTTTATACAGATAGCAGTGTAGATGTTTCCTTGTTTATAGAGATAGCAGTGTAGATATTTGCATTGATATACAGATAGCTGTGTAGATACTTGCATGTTCATACACACAGCGGTGTAGATATTTCCATGTTCATACAGATAGCGGTGTAAATATTTCCATGTTCGTACATAGAGCGGTGTAGATATTTCCATGTTCATACAGATAGCGGTGTAGATATTTCCATGTTCGTACAGAGAGCGGTGTAGATATTTCCATGTTCATACAGATAGCGGTGTAGATATTTCCATGTTCATACAGATAGCGGTGTAAATATTTCCATGTTCGTACAGAGAGCGGTGTAGATATTTCCATGTTCATACAGATAGCGGTGTAGATATTTCCATGTTCATACAGATGGCGGTGTAGATATTTCCATGTTCATACAGTTAGCGGTGTAGATATTTCCATGTTCATACAAATGGCGGTGTAGATATTTCCATGTTCATAGAGATGGCGGTGTAGTTATTTCCATGCTCATACAAATGGCGGTGTAGATATTTCCATGTTCATAGAGATGGCGGTGTAGATCTTTACATGTTTATACAGATAGCAGTGTAGTTATTTCCATGTTTATAGACATAGCAGTGTAGATATTTCCATTGATATACAGAAAGCGGTGTAGATATTTCCATGTTCATACAGATAGCGGTGTAGATATTTCCATGTTCATACAGTTAGCGGTGTAGATATTTCCATGTTCATACAGATAGCGGTGAAGATATTTCCATGTTCATACAGATGGCGGTGTAGTTATTTATATGTTCATACAGATGGCGGTGAAGATATTTCCATGTTCGTACAGATGGCGGTGTAGATATTTCCATGTTCATAGAGATGGCGGTGTAGATATTTCCATGTTTATGCAGATAGCGGTATAGATATTTCCATTTTTATACAGATGGTGGTGTAGATATTTCCATGTTTATACAGATAGCAGTGTAGTTATTTCCATGTTTATAGAGATAGCATTGTAGATATTTCAATTGATATACAGATAGCTGTGTAGATATTTGCATGTTCATACAGATAGCGGTGTAGATATTTCCATGTTCGTACAGATAGCAGTGTAGATATTTCCATGTTCATACAGATAGGGGTGTAGATATTTCCATGTTCATACAGATAACGGTGTAGATATTTCCATGTTCATACAGAGAGCGGTGTAGATATTTCCATGTTCATACAGTTAGCGGTGAAGATATTTCCATGTTCATACAGATGGCGGTGTAGATATTTCCATGTTTATGCAGATAGTGGTATAGATGTTTCCATGTTTATACAGATGGTGGTGTAGATATTTCCATGTTTATAGAGATGGCGGTCTAGATATTTCCATGTTTATAGAGATAGTGGCGTAGTTATTTCCAAGTTTATAGAGACAGCGTTGTAGATATTTCCATGTTTATACAGATAGCGGTGAAGATATTTCCATGTTTATACAGATAGTGTTGTAGATATTTCCATGTTTATACAGATAGCGGTGTAGATATTTCCATGTTTATAGAGATAGTGGGGTAGAAAATTTCAATTTTATACAGAGAGCAGTGAAGATATTTCCAAGTTCATACAGATAGCGGTGTAGATATTTCCACGTTTATAGAGATGGCGGTGTAGATATTTCCATGTTCATACAGATGGCAGTGTAGATATTTCCACGTTTATAGGGATGGCGGTGTAGATATTTTCATGTTTACACAGATGGCGGTGTAGATATTTCCATGTTTACACAGATAGCGGTGTAGACATTTCCATGTTTACACAGATAGCGGTGTGGATATTTCCATGTTCATACAAATGTCGGTGTAGATATTTCCATGTTCATAGAGATGACGGTGTAGATATTTCCATGTTTATACAGATAGCAGTGTAGTTATTACCAAGTTTATAGAGATAGCAGTGTAGATATTTCCATTGATAAAGAGATAGCTGTGTAGATATTTGCATGTTCATACAGATAGCGGTGTAGATATTTCCATGTTTTTTCAGATAGCGGTGTAGATATTTCCATATTCATACAGTTAGCGGTGTAGATATTTCCATGTTCATACAAATGGCGGTGTAGATATTTCCATGTTTATACAGATTGCAGTGTAGATATTTCCATGTTTATAGAGATAGCATTGTAGATATTTCCATTGATATACAGATAGCTGTGTAGATATTTGCATGTTCATACAGATAGCGGTGTAGATATTTCCATGTTCATACAGATAGCGGTGTAGATATTTCCATGTTCGTTCAGATAGCGGTGTAGATATTTCTATGTTCATACAGATAGCGGTGTAGATATTTCCATCTTCATACAGTTAGCGGTGAAGATATATCCATGTTCATACAGATGGCGGTGTAGATATTTACATGTTCATACAGATGGCGGTATAGATATTTCCATGTTCGTAGAGATCGCGGTGTAGATATTTCCATGTTCATAGAGATGGCGGTGTAGATATTTCCATGTTTATGCAGATAGCGGTATGGATATTTCCATGTTTATACAGATGGTGGTGTAGATATTTCCATGTTTATAGAGATGGCGGTCTAGATATTTCCATGTTCACAGGGATAGTGGTGTAGTTATTTCCAAGTTTATAGAAACAGCGTTGTAGATATTTCCATGTTTATACAGATAGCGGTGAAGATATTTCCATGTTTATACAGATAGCGGAGTAGATATTTCCATGTTTATACAGATAGCAGTGTAGATATTTCCATGTTTATAGAGATAGTGCTGTAGATAATTTCAATTTTATACAGAGAGCAGTGTAGATATTTCCAAGTTCATACAGATAGCGGTCTAGATATTTCCACGTTTATAGAGATGGCGGTGTAGATATTTCCATGTTCATACAGATGGCAGTGTAGATATTTCCACGTTTATAGGGATGGCGGTGTAGATATTTTCATGTTTACACAGATGGCGGTGTAGATATTTCCATGTTTACACAGATAGCGGTGTAGACATTTCCATGTTTACACAGATAGCGGTGTGGATGTTTCCATGTTCATACAAATGTCGGTGTAGATATTTCCATGTTCATAGAGATGACGGTGTAGATATTTCCATGTTTATACAGTTAGCAGTGTTGTTATAACCATGTTTATAGAGATAGCAGTGTAGATATTTCCATTGATATACAGATAGCTGTGTAGATATTTGCATGTTCATACAGATAGCGGTGTAGATATTTCCATGTTTATTCAGAAAGCGGTGTAGATATTTCCATATTCATAGAGTTAGCGGTGTGGATATTTCCATGTTAATACAAATGGCGGTGTAGTTATTTCCATGTTTATACAAATGGCAGTGTAGATATTTCCATGTTTATAGAGATAGCAGTGTAGATATTTCCATTGATATACAGATAGCTGTGTAGATATTTGCATGTTCATACAGATAGCGGTGTAGATATTTCCATGTTCATACAGATAGCGGTGTAGATATTTCCATGTTCATACAGATAACGGTGTAGGTATTTCCCTGTTCATACAGTTAGCGGTGTAGATATTTCCATGTTCATACAGATGGCAGTGTAGATATTTACATGTTCATACAGATGGCGGTGTAGATATTTCCATGTTCGTACGGATGGCAGTGTAGATATTTCCATGTTCATACATGTGGCGGTGTAGATATTTCCATGTTTATACAGATAGCAGTGTAGTTATTTCCATGTTTATAGAGATAGCAGTGTAGATGTTTTCATTGATATACAGATAGCTGTGTAGATATTTGCATGTTCATACAGACGGCGGTGTAGATATTTACATGTTCGTACAGATAGTGGTGTAAATATTTCCATGTTCATGCAGATGGCAGTGTAGATATTTCCGTGTTCATAGTGATCGCGGTGTAGATATTTCCATGTTTATGCAGATAGCGGTATATATATTTCCATGTTTATACAGATGGTGTTGAAGATATTTCCATGTTTATAGAGATGGCATTCTAGATATTTCCATCTTTATTGAGACAGTGGTGGAGTTATTTCCAAGTTTATAGAGACAGCGTTGTAGATATTTCCATGTTTATACAGATAGCGGTGAAGATATTTTCATGTTTATACAGATAGCGGTGTAGATATTTCCATGTTTATACAGATAGCAGTGTAGATGTTTCCATGTTTATAGAGATAGTGGTGTAGATAATTTCAATTTTATAACGAGGGCAGTGTAGATATTTCCAAGTTCAAACAGATAGTGGTGTAGATATTTCCACGTTTATAGAGATGGCGGTGCGGATATTTCCATGTTCATACTGATGGCGGTGTAGATATTTCCATGTTCATACAGATGGCGGTGTAGATATTTCCATGTTCATAGAGAAGGCGGTGTAGATATTTCCATGTTCAAACAAATGGCGGTGTAGATATTTCCATGTTCATAGAGATGGCGGTGTAGATATTTCCATGTTTATACAGATAGCAGTGTAGTTATTTCCATGTTTATAGAGATAGCAGTGTAGATATTTTCATTGATATACAGATAGCTGTGTAGATATTTGCATGTTCATACAGATAGCGGTGTAGATATTTCCATGTTCATACACATAGCGGTGTAGATATTTCCATGTTCATACAGATAGCGGTGTAGATATTTCCATGTTCATACAGATAGCGGTGTAGATATTTCTTTCTTCATACAGATAGCGGTGTAGATATTTCCATGTTCATACAGTTAGCGGTGTAGATATTTCCATGTTCATACAGTTAGGGTTGTAGATATTTCCATGTTCGTACAGATGGCGGTGTAGATATTTCCATGTTTATAGAGATGGCGGTGTGGATATTTTCATGTTTTCACAGATGGCGGTGTAGATATTTCCATGTTTACACAGATAGCGGTGTAGACATTTCCATGTTTACACAGATAGCGGTGTGGATATTTCCATGTTTATGCAGATAGCGGTGTAGATATTTCCATGTTTATACAGATAGCGGTGCAGTTATTTCCATGTTTATACAGATAGTGCTGGAGATATTTCCATGTTTATGCAGATAGCGGTGTAGATATTTCCATCTTATTACAGATGGCGGTGTAGATATGTCCATGTTCGTACAGATGGCGGTGTAGATATTTCCATGTTCATACAGATGGCGGTGTAGATATTTCGAAGTTTATAGACATAGCGCTGTAGTTATTTCCATATTTATAGAGAAATCTGTGTAGATATTTCCATGTATATGCAGATAGCTGTGTAGATATTTCCATGTTCATACAGATAGCAGTGTAGATATTTCCATGTTCATAGAGATAACGGTGTAGATATTTATATTTTCATACAGATAGCGGTACAGATATTTCCATGTTCATACAGTAAGCGGTGTAGATATTTCCATGTTCATACAGATGTCAGTGTAGATATTTACATGTTCATACAGATGTCGGTGTAGATATTTCCATGTTCGTACAGATGGCGTTGTAGATATTTCCATGTTCATAAAGACGGCGGTTTAGATATTTCCATGCTTATAGAGATGACAGTGTAGATATTTTCCTGTTTACACAGATAGCGTGGTAGTCATTTGCATGTTTACACAGATAGCGGTGTGGATATTTCCATGTTTATGCAGATAGCGGTGTAGATATTTCCATGTTTATACAGATAGCGGTGCGGATATTTCCATGTATATACAGATAGTGGTGCAGATATTTCCATGCTTATACAGATAGCGGTGTAGATATTTCCATCTTAATAGAGGTGGCGGTGTAGATATATCCGTGTTCGTACAGATGGCGGTGTAGATATTTCCATGTTCATACTGATGGTGGTGTAGGTATTTCGAAGTTTATAGAGATAACGCTGTAGATATTTCCACACTTATAGAGAAATCTGTGTAGATATTTCCATGTATATTCAGACAGCTGTGTAGATATCCATGTTCATGCAGATAGCGGTGTAGATATTTCCATGTTTATACACATAGCAGTGTAGTTATTTCCATGTTTATAGAGATAGCATTGTAGATATTTCCATTGATATACAGATAGCTGTGTAGATATTTGCATGTTCATACAGATAGCGGTGTAGATATTTCCATGTTCGTACAGGTAGCGGTGTAGATATTTCTACGTTCATACAGTTAGCGGTGAAGATATTTCCATGTTCATAGAGATGGCGGTGTAGATATTTACATGTTCATACAGATGGCGGTATAGATATTTCCATGTTCGTACAGATGGCGGTGTAAATATTTCCATGTTCATAGAGATGGCGTTGTAGATATTTCCATGTTTATGCAGATAGCGGTATAGATATTTCCTTGTTTATACAGAGGGTGGTGTAGATATTTCCATGTTTATAGAGATGGCAGTCTAGATATTTCCATGTTTACAGAGATAGTGGTGTAGTTATTTCCAAGTTTATAGCGACAGCGTTGTAGTTATTTCCGTGTTTATACAGATAGCGGTGAAGATATTTCCATGTTTATACAGATAGCGTGGATATTTCCATGTTTATACAGATAGCAGTGTACATATTTCCATGTTTATAGAGATGGCGGTGTAGATATTTTCATGTTTACACAGATGGCGGTGTAGATATTTCCATGTTTACACAGATAGCGGTGTAGATATTTCCATGTTTACACAGATAGCGGTGTGGATATTTCCATGTTTATGCAGATAGCGGTGTAGATATTTCAATGTTTATACAGATAGCGGTGCGGATATTTCCATGTTTATGCAGATAGCGGTGTAGATATTTCCATGTTTATACAGATAGCGGTGCGGGTATTTCCATGTTTATACAGATAGTGGTGCAGATATTTCCATGTTTATAAAGATAGCGGTGTAGATATTTCCATCTTAATACAGATGACGGTGTAGATATGTCCATGTTCGTACAGATGGCGGTGTAGATATTTCCATGTTCATACAGATGGCGGTGTAGATATTTCAAAGTTTATAGAGATAGCGCTGTAGTTATTTCCATATTTATAGAGAAATCTGTGTAGATATTTCCATGTGTATGCAGATAGCTGTGTAGATATTTCCATGTTCATACAGATAGCGGTGTAGATATTTCCAAGTTCATACAGTTAGCGTTGTAGATATTTCCATGTTCATACAGGTGGCGGTGCAGATATTTACATGTTCATACAGATGGCGGTGTAGATATTTCCATGTTCGTACGGATGGCAGTGTAGATATTTCCATGTTCATACAGGTGGCGGTGTAGATATTTCCATGTTTATACAGATAGCAGTGTAGTTATTTCGATGTTTATAGAGATAGCATTGTAGTTATTTCCATTGATATACAGATAGCTGTGTAGATATTTGCATGTTCATACAGATAGCGGTTTAGATATTTCCATGTTCATACAGATAGCGGTGTAGATATTTGCATGTTGATACAGATAGCGGTGTAGATATTTGCATGTTCATACAGATAACGGTGTAGATATTTCCCTGTTCATACCGATAGCGGTGTAGATATTTCCATTTTCCTACAGTAAGCGGTGTAGATATTTCCATGTTCATACAGATGGCCGTGTAGATATTTACATGTTCATACACATGGCGGTGTAGATATTTCCATGTTCGTAGGGATGGCGGTGTAGATATTTCCAGGTTCATAGAGATGGCGGTGTAGATATTTCCATGTTTATGCAGATAGCGGTATAGATATTTCCATGTTTATACAGATGGTGGTGTAGATATTTCCATGTTTATAGAGATGGAGGTCCAGATATTTCCATGTTTATAGAGATAGTTGTGTAGTTATTTCCAAGTTTATAGAGACAGCGTTGTAGATATTTCCATGTTTATACAGATAGCGGTGAAGATATTTCCATGTTTATACAGATAGCGTTGTAGATATTTCCATGTTTATACAGATAGCAGTGTAGATATTTCCATGTTTATAGAGATAGTGGTGTAGATAATTCCAATTTTATACAGATAGCAGTGTAGATATTTCCAAATTCTTACAGATAGCAGTGTAGATATTTCGACGTTTATACAGATGGCGGTGTAGATATTTCCATGTTCATACAGATGGCGGTGTAGATATTTCCATGTTTATAGAGATGGCGGTGTAGATATTTTAATGTTTACACAGATGGCGGTGTAGATATTTCCGTGTTTACACAGATAGCGGTGTAGACATTTCCATGTTTACATGGATAGCGGTGTGGATATTTCCATGTTTATGCAGATAGCGGTGTAGATATTTCCATGTTTATACAGATAGCGGTGCGGATATTTCCTTGTTTATACAGATAGTTGGGCAGATATTTCCATGTTTATACAGATAGCGGTGTAGATATTTCCATCTTAATACAGATGGCGGTGTAGATATGTCCATGTTCGTACAGATGGCGTTGTACATATTTCCATGTTCATACAGATGGCAGTGTAGATATTTTGAAGTTTATAGAGATAGCGCTGTAGTTATTTCCATATTTATTGAGAAATCTGTGTAGATATATCCATGTATATGCTGATAGATGTGTAGACATTTCCATTTTCATGCAGATAGCGGTGTAGATATTTCCATGTTCATCCAGATACCGGTGTAGATATATCCATGTTCATACAGATGGGGGTGAAGATATTTCCATGTTCATACAGATGGCGTTGTAGATATTTCCATGTTCATGCAAATGGCGGTGTAGATATTTCCATGTTCATAGAGATGGCGGTGTAGATATTTCCATGTACATACAAATGGCGGTGTAGATATTTCCATGTTCGTACAGATGGCGGTGCAGATATTTCCATGTTCATACAGTTAGCCGTGTAGATATTTCCATGTTCATACAGAGGGCGGTGTAGATATTTCCATGTTCATACAGATGGCGGTGTAGCTATTTCCATGTTCATATGGATGGCAGTGTAGATATTTCCATGTTCATACAGGTGGCGGTGTAGATATTTCCATGTTTATACAGATAGCAGTGTAGTTATTTCCTTGTTTATAGAGAAAGCAGTGCAGATATTTCCATTGATAAACAGATAGCTGTGTAGATATTTGCATGTTCATACAGATAGCGGTATAGATATTTCCATGTTCATAGAGATAGCGTTGTAGATATTTCCATGTTCATACAGATGGCGGTGTAGATATTTACATGTTCATAGAGATGGTGTAGATATTTCCATGTTTATGCAGATAGCGGTATAGATATTTCCATGTTTATACAGATGGTGGTGTAGAAATTTCCATGTTTATGGAGATGGCGGTCTAGATATTTCCATGTTTATAGAGATAGTAGTGTAGTTATTTCCAAGTTTATAGAGACAGCGTTGTAGATATTTCCATGTTTATACAGATAGCCGTGAAGATATTTCCATGTTTATACAGATAGCGGTGTAGATATTTCCATGTTTATACAGATAGCGGTGTAGATATTTCCATGTTTATAGAGATAGTGGTGTAGATAATTCCAATTTTATACAGATAGCAGTGTAGATATTTCCAAGTTCATACAGATAGCGGTGTAGATATTTCCACGTTTATAGAGATGGCGTTGTAGATATTTCCATGTTCATACAGATGGCAGTGTAGATATTTCCATGTTTATAGAGATGGCGGTGTAGATATTTTCATGTTTACACAGATGGCGGTGTAGATATTTTCCTGTTTACACAGATAGCGGTGTAGTCATTTCCATGTTTACACAGATAGCGGTGTGGATATTTCCATGTTTATGCAGATAGCGGTGTAGATATTTCCATGTTTATACAGATAGCGGTGCGGATATTTCCATGTTTATAGAGATAGTGGTGTAGATAATTTCAATTTATACCGAGAGCAGTGTAGATATTTCCAAGTTCATACAGATAGCGGTGTAGATATTTCCACGTTTATAGAGATGGCGGTGTAGATATTTCCATGTTCATGCAGATGGCGGTGTAGATATTTCCATGTTCATACAAATGGCGGTGTAGGTATTTCCATGTTCATAGAGATGGCGGTGTAGATATTTCCATGTTCATACAAATGGCGGTGTAGATATTTCCATATTCATAGAGATGGCGGTGTAGATATTTCCATGTTTATACAGATAGCAGTGTAGTTATTTCCACGTTTATAGAGATAGCAGTGTAGATATTTCCATTGATATACAGATAGCTGTTAAGATATTTGCATGTTCATACAGATAGCGGTGTAGGTATTTCCATGTTTATACAGATAGCGGTGTAGATATTTCCATGTTCATACAGATAGCGGTGTAGATATTTCCATGTTCATACAGTTAGCGGTGTAGATATTTCCATGTTCTTACAGATGGCAGTGTAGATATTTACATGTTCATACAGATAGCGGTGTAGATATTTCCATGTTCATACATATGGCGGTGTAGATATTTCCATGTTCATCCAGATATCGGTGTAGATGTTTCCATGTTCATACAGATAGCGGTGTAGATATTTCCATGTACATACAGGTGGCGGTGCAGATATTTACATGTTCATACAGATGGCGGTGTAGATATTTCCATGTTCGTACGGATATCAGTGTAGATATTTCCATGTTCATACAGGTGGCGGTGTAGATATTTCCATGTTTATACACATAGCAGTGTAGTTATTTCCATGTTTATAGAGATAGCATTGTAGATATTTCCATTGATATACAGATAGCTGTGTAGATATTTGCATGTTCATACAGATAGCGGTGTAGATATTTCCATGTTCGTACAGGTAGCGGTGTAGATATTTCTACGTTCATACTGTTAGCGGTGAAGATATTTCCATGTTCATGGAGATGGCGGTGTAGATATTTACATGTTCATACAGATGGCGGTATAGATATTTCCATGTTCGTACAGATGGCGGTGTAAATATTTCCATGTTCATAGAGATGGCGGTGTAGATATTTCCATGTTTATGCAGATAGCGGTATAGATATTTCCTTGTTTATACAGATGGTGGTGTAGATATTTCCATGTTTATAGAGATGGCAGTCTAGATATTTCCATGTTTACAGAGATAGTGGTGTAGTTATTTCCAAGTTTATAACGACAGCGTTGTAGATATTTCCATGTTTATACAGATAGCGGTGAAGATATTTCCATGTTTATACAGATAGCGTTGATATTTCCATGTTTATACAGATAGCAGTGTACATATTTCCATGTTTATAGAGATGGCGGTGTAGATATTTTCATGTTTACACAGATGGCGGTGTAGATATTTCCATGTTTACACAGATAGCGGTGTAGATATTTCCATGTTTACACAGATAGCGGTGTGGATATTTCCATGTTTATGCAGATAGCGGTCTAGATATTTCAATGTTTATACAGATAGCGGTGCGGATATTTCCATGTTTATGCAGATAGCGGTGTAGATATTTCCATGTTTATACAGATAGCGGTGCGGGTATTTCCATGTTTATACCGATAGTGGTGCAGATATTTCCATGTTTATAAAGATAGCGGTGTAGATATTTCCATCTTAATACAGATGACGGTGTAGATATGTCCATGTTCGTACAGATGGCGGTGTAGATATTTCCATGTTCATACAGATGGCGGTGTAGATATTTCAAAGTTTATAGAGATAGCGCTGTAGTTATTTCCATATTTATAGAGAAATCTGTGTAGATATTTCCATGTGTATGCAGATAGCTGTGTAGATATTTCCATGTTCATGCAGATAGCGGTGTAGATATTTCCATGTTCATCCAGATGCCGGTGTCGATATTTGCATCTTCATACAGATAGCGGTGTAGATATTTCCATGTTCATACAGATAGCGGTGTAGATATTTCCATGTTCATACAGAGAGCGGTGTAGATATTTCCAAGTTCATACAGATAGCGGTGTAGATAGTTCCATATTCATACAGATAGCGGTGTAGGTATTTACATGTTCTTACAGTTAGCGGTGTAGATATTTCCATGTTCATACAGATGGCGGTGTAGATATTTCCATGTTCATATAGATGGCAGTGTAGATATTTCCATGTACATACAGGTGGCGGTGTAGATATTTCCATGTTTATACAGATAGCAGTGTAGTTATTTCCATGTTTATAGAGATAGCAGTGTAGATATTTCCATCGATATACTGAAAGCTGTGTAGATATTTGCATGTCCATACAGATAGCGGTGTAGATATTTCCATGTTCATACATATAGCGGTGTAGATATTTCCATGTTTATACAGATAGTGGTGCGGATATTTCCATGTTTATACAGATAGTTGGGCAGATATTTCCATGTTTATAAAGATAGCGGTGTGGATATTTCCATCTTAATACAGATGGCGGTGTAGATATGTCCATGTTCATACAAATGGCGTTGTACATATTTCCATGTTCATACAGATTGCGGTGTAGATATTTCCATGTTCGTATGGATGGCAGTGTAGATATTTCCATGTTCATACAGGTGGCGTTGTAGATATTTCCATGTTTATACAGATAGCAGTGTAGTTATTTCCTTGTTTATAGAGAAAACAGTGCAGATATTTCCATTGATAAACAGATAGCTGTGTAGATATTTGCATGTTCATACAGATAGCGGTATAGATATTTCCATGTTCATAGAGATAGCGGTGTAGATATTTCCATGTTCATACAGATGGCGGTGTAGATATTTACATGTTCATGGAGATGGCGGTGTAGATATTTCCATGTTTATGCAGATAGCGGTATAGTTATTTCCATGTTTATACAGATGGTGGTGTAGAAATTTACATGTTTATAGAGATGGCGGTCTAGATATTTCCATGTTTATAGAGATAGTGGTGTAGTTATTTCCAAGTTTATAGAGACAGCGTTGAAGATATTTCCATGTTTATACAGATAGCGGTGAAGATATTTCCATGTTTATACAGATAGCGGTGTAGATATTTCCATGTTCATCCAGATGCCGGTGTAGATATTTCCATGTTCATACAGATAGTGGTGTAGATAATTCCAGTTTTATACAGATAGCAGTGTAGGTATTTCTAAGTTCATACAGATAGCGGTGTAGACATTTCCACGTTTATAGAGATGGCGGTGTAGATATTTCCATGTTCATACAGATGGCAGTGTAGATATTTCCATGTTTATAGAGATGGCAGTGTAGATATTTTCATGTTTACACAGATGGCGGTGTAGATATTTTCCTGTTTACACAGATAGCGGTGTAGTCATTTCCATGTTTACACAGATAGCGGTTTGGATGTTTCCATGTTTATGCAGATAGCGGTGTAGATATTTCCATGTTTATACAGATAGCGGTGCGGATATTTCCATGTTTATAGAGATAGTGGTGTAGATAATTTCAGTTTATACCGAGAGCAGTGTAGATATTTCCAAGTTCATACAGATAGCGGTGTAGATATTTCCACGTTTATAGAGATGGCGTTGTAGATATTTCCATGTTCATGCAGATGGCGGTGTAGATATTTCCATGTTCATACAAGTGGCGGTGTAGGTATTTCCATGTTCATAGAGATGGCGGTGTAGATATTTCCATGTTCATACAAATGGCGGTGTTGATATTTCCATGTTCATAGAGATGGCGGTGTAGATATTTACATGTTTATACAGATAGCAGTGTAGTTATTTCCATGTTTATAGAGATAGCAGTGTAGATATTTCCATTGTTATACAGATAGCTGTGAATATATTAGCATGTTCATATAGATAGCGGTGTAGGTATTTCCATGTTTATACAGATAGCGGTGTAGATATTTCCATGTTCATACAGATAGCGGTGTAGATATTTCCATGTTCATACAGTTAGCGCTGTACATATTTCCATGTTCTTACAGATGGCAGTGTAGATATTTACATGTTCATACAGATAGCGGTGTAGATATTTCCATGTTCATACAGATAGCGGTGTAGATATTTCCATGTTGATACAGATAGCGGTGTAGATATTTCCATGTTCATACAGATAGCGGTGTAGGTATTTCCATATTCTTACAGTTAGCGGTGTAGATATTTCCATGTTCATACAGATGGCGGTGTAGATATTTCCATTTTCATATAGATGGCAGTGTAGATATTTCCATGTACATACAGGTGGCGGTGAAGATATTTCCATGTTTATACAGATAGCGGTGTAGATATTTCCATGTTTATACAGATAGCAGTGTAGATATTTCCATGTTTATAGAGATAGTGGTGTAGATAATTTCAGTTTATACCGAGAGCAGTGTAGATATTTCCAAGTTCATACAGATAGCGGTGTAGCTATTTCCACGTTTATAGAGATGGCGTTGTAGATATTTCCATGTTCATGCAGATGGCGGTGTAGATATTTCCATGTTCATACAAATGGCGGTGTAGGTATTTGCATGTTCATAGAGATGGCGGTGTAGATATTTCCATGTTCATACAAATGGCGGTGTAGATATTTCCATGTTCATAGAGATGGCGGTGTAGATATTTACATGTTTATACAGATAGCAGTGTAGTTATTTCCATCTTTATAGAGATAGCAGTGTAGATATTTCCATTGTTATACAGATAGCTGTGAAGATATTTGCATGTTCATACAGATAGCGGTGTAGGTATTTCCATGTTTATACAGATAGCGGTGTAGATATTTCCATGTTCATACAGATAGCGGTGTAGATATTTCCATGTTCATACAGTTAGCGCTGTAGATATTTCCATGTTCTTACAGATGGCAGTGTAGATATTTACATGTTCATACAGATAGCGGTGTAGATATTTCCATGTTCATACAGATGGCGGTGTAGATATTTCCATGTTCATACAGATAGCGGTGTAGATATTTCCATGTTCATACTGATAGCGGTGTAGATATTTCCATGTTCATACAGTTAGCGTTGTAGATATTTCCATGTTCATACAGGTGGCGGTGCAGATATTTACATGTTCATACAGATGGCGGTGTAGATATTTCCATGCTCGTACGGATGGCAGTGTAGATATTTCCATGTTCATACAGGTGGCGGGGTAGATATTTCCATGTTTATACAGATAGCAGTGTAGTTATTTCCATGTTTATAGAGATAGCATTGTAGATATTTCCATTGATATACAGATAGCTGTGTAGATATTTGCATGTTCATACAGATAGCGGTGTAGATATTTCCATGTTCATACAGATAGCGGTGTAGATATTTCCATGTTGATACAGATAGCGGTGTAGATATTTCCATGTTCATACAGATAACGGTGTAGATATTTCCATGTTCATACAGATAGCGGTGTAGATATTTCCATTTTCCTACAGTAAGCGGTGTAGATATTTCCATGTTCATACAGATGGCCGTGTAGATATTTACATGTTCATACACATGGCGGTGTAGATATTTCCATGTTCGTACAGATGGCGGTGTAGATATTTGCAGGTTCATAGAGATGGCGGTGTAGTTATTTCCATGTTTATGCAGATAGCGGTATAGATATTTCCGTGTTTATACAGATGGTGGTGTAGATATTTCCATGTTTATAGAGATGGAGGTCCAGATATTTCCATGTTTATAGAGATAGTTGTGTAGTTATTTCCAAGTTTATAGAGACAGCGTTGTAGATATTTCCATGTTTATACAGATAGCGGTGAAGATATTTCCATGTTTATACAGATAGCGGTGTAGATATTTCCATGTTTATACAGATAGCAGTGTAGATATTTCCATGTTTATAGAGATAGTGGTGTAGATAATTCCAATTTTATACAGATAGCAGTGTAGATATTTCCAAATTCTTACAGATAGCGGTGTAGATATTTCGACGTTTATACAGATGGCGGTGTAGATATTTCCATGTTCATACAGATGGCGGTGTAGATATTTCCATGTTTATAGAGATGGCGGTGTAGATATTTTAATGTTTACACAGATGGCGGTGTAGATATTTCCGTGTTTACACAGATAGCTGTGTAGACATTTCCATGTTTACATGGATAGCGGTGTGGATATTTCCATGTTTATGCAGATAGCGGTGTAGATATTTCCATGTTTATACAGATAGCGGTGCGGATATTTCCATGTTTATACAGATAGTTGGGCAGATATTTCCATGTTTATACAGATAGCGGTGTAGATATTTCCATCTTAATACAGATGGCGTTTTAGATATGCCCATGTTCGTACAGATGGCGTTGTACGTATTTCCATGTTCATACAGATGGCAGTGTAGATATTTTGAAGTTTATAGAGATAGCGCTGTAGTTATTTCCATATTTATTGAGAAATCTGTGTAGATATTTCCATGTATATGCTGATAGATGTGTAGACATTTCCATTTTCATGCAGATAGCGGTGTAGATATTTCCATGTTCATCCAGATGCCGGTGTAGATATATCCATGTTCATACAGATGGGGGTGAAGATATTTCCATGTTCATACAGATGGAGTTGTAGATATTTCCATGTTCATGCAAATGGCGGTGTAGATATTTCCATGTTCATAGAGATGGCGGTGTAGATATTTCCATGTACATACAAATGGTGGTGTAGATATTTCCATGTTCGTACAGATGGCGGTGCAGATATTTCCATGTTCATACAGTTAGCCGTGTAGATATTTCCATGTTCATACAGAGGGCGGTGTAGATATTTCCATGTTCATACAGATGGCGGTGTAGATATTTCCATGTTCGTATGGATGGCAGTGTAGATATTTCCATGTTCATACAGGTGGCGGTGTAGATATTTCCATGTTTATACAGATAGCAGTGTAGTTATTTCCTTGTTTATAGAGAAAGCAGTGCAGATATTTCCATTGATAAACAGATAGCTGTGTAGATATTTGCATGTTCATACAGATAGCGGTATAGATATTTCCATGTTCATAGAGATAGCGGTGTAGATATTTCCATGTTCATACAGATGGCGGTGTAGATATTTACATGTTCATAGAGATGGTGTAGATATTTCCATGTTTATGCATATAGCCGTATAGATATTTCCATGTTTATACAGATGGTGGTGTAGAAATTTCCATGTTTATAGAGATGGTGGTCTAGATATTTCCATGTTTATAGAGATAGTAGTGCAGTTATTTCCAAGTTTATAGAGACAGCGTTGTAGATATTTCCATGTTTATACAGATAGCGGTGAAGGTATTTCCATGTTTATACAGATAGCGGTGTAGATATTTCTATGTTCATACAGTTAGCGGTGAAGATATTTCCATGTTCATACAGATGGCGGTGTAGATATTTACATGTTCATACAGATGGTGGTATAGATATTTGCATGTTCGTACAGATGGCGGTGTAGATATTTCCATGTTCATAGAGATGGCGGTGTAGATATTTCCATGTTTATGCAGATAGCGATATAGATATTTCCATGTTTATACAGATGGTGGTGTAGATATTTCCATGTTTATAGAGATGGCGGTCTAGATATTTCCATGTTTACAGAGATAGTTTTGTAGTTATTTCCAAATTTATAGAGACAGCGTTGTAGATATTTCCATGTTTATACAGATAGCGGTGAAGATATTTCCATGTTTATACAGATAGCTGGGTAGATATTTCCATGTTCATACAGATAGCAGTGTAGATATTTCCATGTTTATAGAGATAGTGGTGTAGATAATTTCAATTTATACTGAGAGCAGTGTAGATATTTCCAAGTGCCTACAGATAGCGGTGTAGATATTTCCACGTTTATAGAGATGGCGGTGTAGATATTTCCATGTTCATACAAATGGCGGTGTAGGTATTTCCATGTTCATAGAGATGGCGGTGTAGATATTTCCATGTTCATACAAATGGCAGTGTAGATATTTCCATGTTCATAGAGATGGCGGTGTAGATATTTCCATGTTTGTACTGATAGCAGTGTAGTTATTTCCATGTTTATAGAGATAGCAGTGTAGATATTTCCATTGATATACAGATAGCTGTGTGGATATTTGCATGTTTATACAGATAGCGGTGTAAATATTTCCATGTTTATACAGATAGCGGTGTAGATATTTCCATGTTCATACAGTTAGCAGTGTAGATATTTCCATGTTCTTACAGATGGCAGTGTAGATATTTACATGTTCATACAGATGGCGGTGTAGATATTTCCATGTTCATACAGATGGTGGTGTAGATATTTCCATGTTCATACAGATAGCGTTGTAGATATTTCCATGTTCATACAGATAGCGGTGTAGATATTTCCATGTTCATACTGTTAGCGGTGTAGATATTTCCATGTTCATACAGATGGCGGTGCATATATTTACATGTTCATACAGATGGCGGTGTAGATATTTCCATGTTCTTATGGATGGCGGTGTAGATATTTCCATGTTCATACAGGTGGCGGTGTAGATATTTCCATGTTTATACAGTTAGCAGTGTAGTTATTTCTATGTTTATAGAGATAGCATTGTAGATATTTCCATTGATATACAGATAGCTGTGTAGATATTTGGATGTTCATACAGATAGCGGTGTAGATATTTCCATGTTCGTACAGATAGCGGTGTAGATATTTCCATGTTCATACAGATAGCGGTGTAGATATTTCCATGTTCATACAGATAACGGTGTAGATATTTCCATGTTCATACAGATAGCGGTGTAGATATTTCCATGTTCAGTTAGCGGTGAAGATATTTCCATGTTCATACAGATGGCGGTGTAGATATTTACATGTTCATACAGATGGCGGTATAGATATTTCCATGTTCGTACAGATGGCGGTGTAGATATTTACATGTTCATAGAGATGGCGGTGTAGATATTTCCATGTTTATGCAGATAGCGGTATAGATATTTTCATGTTTATACAGATGGTGGTGTAGATATTTCCATGTACATACAGGTGGCGGTGTAGATATTTCCATGTTTATACAGATAGCAGTGTAGTTATTTCCATGTTTATAGAGATAGCAGTGTAGATATTTTCATTGATATACTGATAGCTGTGTAGATATTTGCATGTCTATACAGATAGCGGTGTAGATATTTCCATGTTCATACAGATAGCGGTGTAGATATTTCCATGTTTATACTGATGGTGGTGCGGATATTTCCATGTTTATACAGATAGTTGGGCAGATATTTCCATGTTTATACAGATAGCTTTGTGGATATTTCCATGTTCATGCAAATGGCGGTGTAGATATTTCCATGTTCATAGAGATGGCGGTGTAGATATTTCCATGTACATACAAATGGCGGTGCAGATATTTCCATGTTCATACAGTTAGCCTTGTAGATATATCCATGTTCATACAGATGGGGGTGAAGATATTTCCATGTTCATACAGATGGAGTTGTAGATATTTCCATGTTCATGCAAATGGCGGTGTAGATATTTCCATGTTCATAGAGATGGCGGTGTAGATATTTCCATGTACATACAAATGGTGGTGTAGATATTTCCATGTTCGTACAGATGGCGGTGCAGATATTTCCATGTTCATACAGTTAGCCGTGTAGATATTTCCATGTTCATACAGAGGGCGGTGTAGATATTTCCATGTTCATACAGATGGCGGTGTAGATATTTCCATGTTCGTATGGATGGCAGTGTAGATATTTCCATGTTCATACAGGTGGCGGTGTAGATATTTCCATGTTTATACAGATAGCAGTGTAGTTATTTCCTTGTTTATAGAGAAAGCAGTGCAGATATTTCCATTGATAAACAGATAGCTGTGTAGATATTTGCATGTTCATACAGATAGCGGTATAGATATTTCCATGTTCATAGAGATAGCGGTGTAGATATTTCCATGTTCATACAGATGGCGGTGTAGATATTTACATGTTCATAGAGATGGTGTAGATATTTCCATGTTTATGCATATAGCGGTATAGATATTTCCATGTTTATACAGATGGTGGTGTAGAAATTTCCATGTTTATAGAGATGGTGGTCTAGATATTTCCATGTTTATAGAGATAGTAGTGCAGTTATTTCCAAGTTTATAGAGACAGCGTTGTAGATATTTCCATGTTTATACAGATAGCGGTGAAGGTATTTCCATGTTTATACAGATAGCGGTGTAGATATTTCTATGTTCATACAGTTAGCGGTGAAGATATTTCCATGTTCATACAGATGGCGGTGTAGATATTTACATGTTCATACAGATGGTGGTATAGATATTTGCATGTTCGTACAGATGGCGGTGTAGATATTTCCATGTTCATAGAGATGGCGGTGTAGATATTTCCATGTTTATGCAGATAGCGATATAGATATTTCCATGTTTATACAGATGGTGGTGTAGATATTTCCATGTTTATAGAGATGGCGGTCTAGATATTTCCATGTTTACAGAGATAGTTTTGTAGTTATTTCCAAATTTATAGAGACATCGTTGTAGATATTTCCATGTTTATACAGATAGCGGTGAAGATATTTCCATGTTTATACAGATAGCTGGGTAGATATTTCCATGTTCATACAGATAGCAGTGTAGATATTTCCATGTTTATAGAGATAGTGGTGTAGATAATTTCAATTTATACCGAGAGCAGTGTAGATATTTCCAAGTGCCTACAGATAGCGGTGTGGATATTTCCACGTTTATAGAGATGGCGGTGTAGATATTTCCATGTTCATACAAATGGCGGTGTAGGTATTTCCATGTTCATAGAGATGGCGGTGTAGATATTTCCATGTTCATACAAATGGCAGTGTAGATATTTCCATGTTCATAGAGATGGCGGTGTAGATATTTCCATGTTTGTACTGATAGCAGTGTAGTTATTTCCATGTTTATAGAGATAGCAGTGTAGATATTTCCATTGATATACAGATAGCTGTGTGGATATTTGCATGTTTATACAGATAGCGGTGTAAATATTTCCATGTTTATACAGATAGCGGTGTAGATATTTCCATGTTCATACAGTTAGCAGTGTAGATATTTCCATGTTCTTACAGATGGCAGTGTAGATATTTACATGTTCATACAGATGGCGGTGTAGATATTTCCATGTTCATACAGATGGTGGTGTAGATATTTCCATGTTCATACAGATAGCGTTGTAGATATTTCCATGTTCATACAGATAGCGGTGTAGATATTTCCATGTTCATACTGTTAGCGGTGTAGATATTTCCATGTTCATACAGATGGCGGTGCATATATTTACATGTTCATACAGATGGCGGTGTAGATATTTCCATGTTCTTACGGATGGCGGTGTAGATATTTCCATGTTCATACAGGTGGCGGTGTAGATATTTCCATGTTTATACAGATAGCAGTGTAGTTATTTCCATGTTTATAGAGATAGCATTGTAGATATTTCCATTGATATACAGATAGCTGTGTAGATATTTGGATGTTCATACAGATAGCGGTGTAGATATTTCCATGTTCGTACAGATAGCGGTGTAGATATTTCCATGTTCATACAGATAGCGGTGTAGATATTTCCATGTTCATACAGATAACGGTGTAGATATTTCCATGTTCATACAGATGGCGGTGTAGATATTTACATGTTCATACAGATGGCGGTATAGATATTTCCATGTTCGTATAGATGGCGGTGTAGATATTTACATGTTCATAGAGATGGCGGTGTAGATATTTCCATGTTTATGCAGATAGCGGTATAGATATTTTCATGTTTATACAGATGGTGGTGTAGATATTTCCATGTACATACAGGTGGCGGTGTAGATATTTCCATGTTTATACAGATAGCAGTGTAGTTATTTCCATGTTTATAGAGATAGCAGTGTAGATATTTTCATTGATATACTGATAGCTGTGTAGATATTTGCATGTCTATACAGATAGCGGTGTAGATATTTCCATGTTCATACAGATAGCGGTGTAGATATTTCCATGTTTATACTGATGGTGGTGCGGATATTTCCATGTTTATACAGATAGTTGGGCAGATATTTCCATGTTTATACAGATAGCTTTGTGGATATTTCCATGTTCATGCATATGGCGGTGTAGATATTTCCATGTTCATAGAGATGGCGGTGTAGATATTTCCATGTACATACAAATGGCGGTGCAGATATTTCCATGTTCATACAGTTAGCCGTGTAGATATTTCCATGTTCATCCAGAGGGCGGTGTAGATATTTCCATGTTCATACAGATGGCGGTGTAGATATTTCCATGTTCGTATGGATGGCAGTGTAGATATTTCCATGTTCATAGAGATGGCGTTGTAGATATTTCCATGTTTATACAGATAGCAGAGTAGTTATTTCCTTGTTTATAGAGAAAGCAGTGCAGATATTTCCATTGATAAACAGATAGCTTTGTAGATATTTGCATGTTCATACAGATAGCGGTATAGATATTTCCATGTTCATACAGAGAGCGGTGTAGATATTTCAATGTTCATACCGATGGCGGTGTAGATATTTACATGTTCATGGAGATGGCGGTGTAGATATTTCCATGTTTATGCAGATAGCGGTATAGATATTTCCATGTTTATACAGATGGTGGTGTAGAAATTTCCATGTTTATAGAGATGGCGGTCTAGATATTTCCATGTTTATAGAGATAGTGGTGTAGTTATTTCCAAGTTTATAGAGACTGCGTTGTAGATATTTCCATGTTTATACAGATAGCGGTGAAGATATTTCCATGTTTATACAGATAGCGGTGTAGATATTTCCATGTTAATACAGATAGCGGTGTAGATATTTCCATGTTTATAGAGATAGTGGTGTAGATAATTCCAATTTTATACAGATAGCAGTGTAGATATTTCCAAGTTCATACAGATAGCGGTGTAGATATGTCCACGTTTATAGAGATGGCGTTGTAGATATTTCCATGTTCATACAGATGGCGGTGTAGATATTTCCATGTTTATAGAGATGGCGGTGTAGATATTTTCATGTTTACACAGATGGCGGTGTAGATATTTCCATGTTTACACAGATAGCGGTGTGGACATTTCCATGTTTACACAGATAGCGGTGTGGATATTTCCATGTTTATGCAGATAGCGGTATAGATATTTCCATGTTTATACAGATAGTTTTGCAGATATTTCCATGTTTATAAAGGTAGCGGTGTAGATATTTCCAGCTTAATACAGATGGCGGTGTAGATATTTCCATGTTCCTACAGATGGCGGTGTAGATATGTCCATGTTCATACAGATGGCGGTGTAGATATTTTGAAGTTTTTAGAGATAGCGTTGTAGTTATTTCCATATTTATAGAGAAATCTGTGTAGGTATTTCCATGTGTATGCAGATAGCTGTGTAGATATTTCCATGTTCATGCAGATAGCGGTGTAGATATTTCCATGTTCATCCAGATGCCGGTGTAGATATTTGCATGTTCATACAGATTGCGGTGTAGATATTTCCATGTTCATACAGATAGCGGTGTAGATATTTCCATGTTCATACAGAGAGCGGTGTAGATATTTCCATGTTCATACAGATAGCGCTGTAGATATTTCCATGTTTATACAGATAGTGGTGTAGATAAATCCAGTTTTATACAGATAGCAGTGTAGATAATTCTAAGTTCATACAGATAGCGGTGTAGATATTTCCACGTTTATAGAGATGGCGGTGTAGATATTTCCATGTTCATACAGATGACGGTTTAGATATTTCCATGCTTATAGAGATGGCGGTGTAGATATTTTCCTGTTTACACAGATAGCGGTGTAGTCATTTCCATGTTTACACAGATAGCGGTGTGGATATTTCCATGTTTATGCAGATAGCGGTGTAGATATTTCCATGTTTATACAGATAGCGGTGCGGATATTTCCATGTTTATAAAGATAGTGGTGCAGATATTTCCATGCTTATACAGATAGCGGTGTAGATATTTCCATTTTAATAGAGATGGCGGTGTAGATATATTCATGTTCGTACAGATGGCGGTGTAGATATTTCAATGTTCATACTGATGGCGGTGTAGGTATTTCGAAGTTTATAGAGATAACGCTGTAGTTATTTCCATATTTATAGAGATATCTGTATAGGTATTTCCGAAAATATGCAGATAGCTGTGTAGATATTTCCATGTTCATGCAGATAGCAGTGTAGATATTTCCATGTTCATCCAGATGCCGGTGTAGATATATCCATGTTCATACAGTTGTCAGTGAAGATATTTCCATGTTCTTACAGATGGCGGTGTAGATATTTCCATGATCATACAAATGGCAGTGTAGGTATTTGCATGTTCGTAGAGATGGCGGTGTAGATATTTCCATGTTCATACAAATGGCGGTGTAGGTATTTCCATACTCATAGACATGGCGGTGTAGATATTTCCACGTTTATACAGATAGCAGTGTAGATATTTCCATGCTTATAGAGATAGCAGTGTAGATATTTCCATTGATATACAGATAGCTGTGTAGATATTTGCATGTTCATACAGATAGCGGTGTAGATATTTCCATGTTCATACAGATAGCCGTGTAGATATTTCCATGTTGATACAGATAGCGGTGTAGATATTTCCATGTTCATACAGATAACGGTGTAGATATTTCCATGTTCATACAGATAGCGGTGTAGATATTTCCATTTTCCTACAGTAAGCGGTGTAGATATTTCCATGTTCATACAGATGGCCGTGTAGATATTTACATGTTCATACACATGGCGGTGTAGATATTTCCATGTTCGTACAGATGGCGGTGTAGATATTTCCATGTTCATACAGATGGCGGTGTAGATATTTACATGTTCATAGAGATGGTGTATATATTTCCATGTTTATGCAGATAGCGGTATAGATATTTCCATGTTTATACAGATGGTGGTGTAGATATTTCCATGTTTATAGAGATGGAGGTCTAGATATTTCCATGTTTTTAGAGATAGTTGTGTAGTTATTTCCAAGTTTATAGAGACAGCGTTGTAGATATTTCCATGTTTATACAGATAGTTGTGAAGATATTTCCATGTTTATACAGATAGCGGTGTAGATATTTCCATGTTTATACAGATAGCAGTGTAGATATTTCCATGTTTATAGAGATAGTGGTGTAGATAATTCCAATTTTATACAGATAGCAGTGTAGATATTTCCATGTTTATAGAGATAGTGGTGTAGATAATTCCAATTTTATACAGATAGCAGTGTAGATATTTCCAAATTCTTACAGATAGCGGTGTAGATATTTCGACGTTTATACAGATGGCGGTGTAGATATTTCCATGTTCATACAGATGGCGGTGTAGATATTTCCATGCTTTTAGAGATGGCGGTGTAGATATTTTAATGTTTACACAGATGGCGGTGTAGATATTTCCGTGTTTACACAGATAGCGTTGTAGACATTTCCATGTTTACATGGATAGCGGTGTGGATATTTCCATGTTTATGCAGATAGCGGTGTAGATATTTCCATGTTTATACAGATAGCGGTGCGGATATTTCCATGTTTATACAGATAGTTGGGCAGATATTTCCATGTTTATACAGATAGCGGTGTAGATATTTCCATCTTAATACAGATGGCGGTGTAGATATGTCCATGTTCGTACAGATGGCGTTGTACATATTTCCATGTTCATACAGATGGCAGTGTAGATATTTTGAAGTTTATAGAGATAGCGCTGTAGTTATTTCCATATTTATTGAGAAATCTGTGTAGATATTTCCATGTATATGCTGATAGATGTGTAGACATTTCCATTTTCATGCAGATAGCGGTGTAGATATTTCCATGTTCATCCAGATGCCGGTGAAGATATATCCATGTTCATACAGATGGGGGTGAATATATTTCCATGTTCATACAGATGGCGTTGTAGATATTTCCATTTTCATGCAAATGGCGGTGTAGATATTTCCATGTTCATAGAGATGGCGGTGTAGATATTTCCATGTACATACAAATGGCGGTGTAGATATTTCCATGTTGGTACAGATGGCGGTGCAGATATTTCCATGTTCATACAGTTATCCGTGTAGATATTTCCATGTTCATACAGAGGGCGGTGTAGATATTTCCATGTTCATACAGATGGCGGTGTAGATATTTCCATGTTCGTATGGATGGCAGTGTAGATATTTCCATGTTCATACAGGTGGCGGTGTAGATATTTCCATGTTTATGCAGATAGCAGTGTAGTTATTTCCTTGTTTATAGAGAAAGCAGTGCAGATATTTCCATTGATAAACAGATAGCTGTGTAGATATTTTCATGTTCATACAGACAGCGGTATAGATATTTCCATGTTCATAGAGATAGCGGTGTAGATATTTCCATGTTCATACAGATGGCAGTGTAGATATTTACATGTTCATAGAGATGGTGTAGATATTTCCATGTTTATGCAGATAGCGGTATAGATATTTCCATGTTTATACAGATGGTGGTGTAGAAATTTCCATGTTTATAGAGATGGCGGTCTAGATATTTCCATGTTTATAGAGATAGCAGTGTAGTTATTTCCAAGTTTATAGAGACAGCGTTGTAGATATTTCCATGTTTATACAGATAGCGGTGAAGATATTTCCATGTTTATACAGATAGCGGTGTAGATATTTCCATGTTTATTCAGACAGCGGTGTAGATATTTCCATGTTTATAGAGATAGTGGTGTAGATAATTCCACGTTTATAGAGATGGCGTTGTAGATATTTCCATGTTCATACAGATGGCGGTGTAGATATTTCCATGTTTATAGAGATGGCGGTGTAGATATTTTCATGTTTACACAGATGGCGGTGTAGATATTTTCCTGTTTACACAGATAGCGGTGTAGTCATTTCCATGTTTACACAGATAGCGGTGTGGATATTTCCATGTTTATGCAGATAGCGGTGTAGATATTTCCATGTTTATACAGATAGCGGTGCGGATATTTCCATGTTTATAGAGATAGTGGTGTAGATAATTTCAATTTATACCGAGAGCAGTGTAGATATTTCCAAGTTCATACAGATAGCGGTGTAGATATTTCCACGTTTATAGAGATGACGGTGTAGATATTTCCATGTTCATGCAGATGGCGGTGTAGATATTTCCATGTTCATACAAATGGCGGTGTAGGTATTTCCATGTTCATAGACATGGCGGTGTAGATATTTCCATGTTCATACAAATGGCGGTGTAGATATTTCCATGTTCATAGAGATGGCGGTGTAGATATTTCCATGTTTATACAGATAGCAGTGTAGTTATTTCCATGTTTATAGAGATAGCAGTGTAGATATTTCCATTGATATACAGATAGCTGTGTAGATATTTGCATGTTCATACAGATAGCGGTGTAGGTATTTCCATGTTTATACAGATAGCGGTGTAGATATTTATATGTTCATACAGATAGCGGTGTAGATATTTCCATGTTCATACAGTTAGCGGTGTAGATATTTCCATGTTCTTACAGATGGCAGTGTAGATATTTCCATGTTCATACAGATAGCGGTGTAGATATTTCCATGTTCATACAGATGGCGGTGTAGATATTTCCATGTTCATACAGATAGCGGTGTAGATATTTCCATGTTCATACAGATAGCGGTGTAGATATTTCCATGTTCATACAGATAGCGGTGTAGATATTTCCATGTTCATACAGGTGGCGGTGCAGATATTTACATGTTCATACAGATGGCGGTGTAGATATTTCCATGTTCGTACGGATGGCAGTGTAGATATTTCCATGTTCATACAGGTGGCGGTGTAGATATTTCCATGTTTATACAGATAGCAGTGTAGTTATTTCCATGTTTATAGAGATAGCATTGTAGATATTTCCATTGATATACAGATAGCTGTGTAGATATTTGCATGTTCATACAGATAGCGGTGTAGATATTTCCATGTTCGTACAGATAGCGGTGTAGATATTTCCATGTTCATACAGATAGCGGTGTAGATATTTCCATGTTCATACAGATAACGGTGTAGATATTTCCATGTTCATACAGATAGCGGTGTAGATATTTCCATGTTCATACAAATGGCGGTGTAGGTATTTCCATATTCATAGAGATGGCGGTGTAGATATTTCCATGTTCATACTGATGGTGGTGTAGGTATTTCGAAGTTTATAGAGATAATGCTGTAGTTATTTCCATAATTATAGAGATATCTGTATAGGTATTTCCGTGTATATGCAGATAACTGTGTAGATATTTCCATGTTCATGCAGATAGCTGTGTTGATATTTCCATGTTCATCCAGATGCCGGTGTAGATATATCCATGTTCATACAGATGTCGGTGAAGATGTTTCCATTTTCTTACAGATGGCGGTGTAGATATTTCCATGTTCATACAAATGGCAGTGTAGGTATTTGCATGTTCGTAGAAATGGCGGTGTAGATATTTCCATGTTGATACAAATGGCGGTGTAGGTATTTCCATGTTCATAGACATGGCGGTTTAGATATTTCCATGTTTATACAGATAGCAGTGTAGTTATTTCCGTGCTTCTAGAGATAGCAGTGTAGATATTTCCATTGATATACAGATAGCTGTGTAGATATTTGCATGTTCATACAGATAGCGGTGTAGATATTTCCATGTTCATACAGATAGCGGTGTAGATATTTCCATGTTCATACAGATAGCGGTGTAGATATTTCCATGTTCATACAGATAGCGGTGTAGATATTTCCATGTTCATACAGATAGCGGTGTAGATATTTCCATTTTCCTACAGTAAGCGGTGTAGATATTTCCATGTTCATACAGATGGCCGTGTAGATATTTACATGTTCATACACATGGCGGTGTAGATATTTCCATGTTCGTACAGAATGCGGTGTAGATATTTCCAGGTTCATAGAGACGGCGGTGTAGATATTTCCATGTTTATGCAGATAGCGGTATAGATATTTCCATGTTTATACAGATGGTGGTGTAGATATTTCCATGTTTATAGAGATGGAGGTCTAGATATTTCCATGTTTATAGAGATAGTTGTGTAATTATTTCCAAGTTTATAGAGACAGCGTTGTAGATATTTCCATGTTTATACAGATAGCGGTGAAGATATTTCCATGTCTATACAGATAGCGGTGTAGATATTTCCATGTTTATACAGATAGCAGTGTAGATATTTCCATGTTTATAGAGATAGTGGTGTAGATAATTCCAATTTTATACAGATAGCAGTCTAGATATTTCCAAATTCTTACAGATAGCGGTGTAGATATTTCGACATTTATACAGATGGCGGTGTAGATATTTCCATGTTCATACAGATGCCGATGTAGATATTTCCATGTTTATAGAGATGGCGGTGTAGATATTTTAATGTTTACACAGATGGCGGTGTAGATATTTCCGTGTTTACACAGATAGCGTTGTAGACATTTCCATGTTTACATGGATAGCGGTGTGGATATTTCCATGTTTATGCAGATAGCGGTGTAGATATTTCCATGTTTATACAGATAGCGGTGCGGATATTTCCATGTTTATACAGATAGTTGGGCAGATATTTCCATGTTTATACAGATAGCGGTGTAGATATTTCCATCTTAATACAGATGGCGGTGTAGATATGTCCATGTTCGTACAGATGGCGTTGTACATATTTCCATGTTCATACAGATGGCAGTGTAGATATTTTGAAGTTTATAGAGATAGCGCTGTAGTTATTTCCATATTTATTGAGAAGTCTGTGTAGATATTTCCATGTATATGCTGATAGATGTGTAGACATTTCCATTTTCATGCAGATAGCGGTGTAGATATTTCCATGTTCATCCAGATGCCGGTGTAGATATATCCATGTTCATACAGATGGGGGTGAAGATATTTCCATGTTCATACAGATGGCTTTGTAGATATTTCCATGTTCATGCAAATGGCGGTGTAGATATTTCCATGTTCATACAGATGGCGGTGTAGATATTTCCATGTACATACAAATGGCGGTGTAGATATTTCCATGTTCGTACAGATGGCGGTGCAGATATTTCCATGTTCATACAGTTAGCCTTGTAGATATTTCCATGTTCATACAGAGGGCGGTGTAGATATTTCCATGTTCATACAGATGGCGGTGTAGATATTTCCATGTTCGTATGGATGGCAGTGTAGATATTTCCATGTTCATACAGGTGGCGGTGTAGATATTTCCATGTATATACAGATAGCAGTGTAGTTATTTCCTTGTTTATAGAGAAAGCAGTGCAGATATTTCCATTGATAAACAGATAGCTGTGTAGATATTTGCATGTTCATACAGATAGCGGTATAGATATTTCCATGTTCATAGAGATAGCGGTGTAGATATTTCCATGTTCATACAGATGGCGGTGTAGATATTTACATGTTCATAGAGATGGTGTAGATATTTCCATGCTTATGCAGATAGCGGTATAGATATTTCCATGTTTATACAGATGGTGGTGTAGAAATTTCCATGTTTATAGAGATGGCGGTCTAGATATTTCCATGTTTATAGAGATAGTAGTGTAGTTATTTCCAAGTTTATAGAGACAGCGTTGTAGATATTTCCATGTTTATACAGATAGCGTTGAAGATATTTCCATGTTTATACAGATAGCGGTGTAGATATTTCCATGTTTATACAGATAGCGGTGTAGATATTTCCATGTTTATAGAGATAGTGGTGTACATAATTCCAATTTTATACAGAGAGCAGTGTAGATATTTCCAAGTTCATACAGATAGCGGTGTAGATATTTCCATGTTTATAGAGATGGCGTTGTAGATATTTCCATGTTCATACAGATGGCAGTGTAGATATTTCCATGTTTATAGAGATGGCGGTGTAGATATTTTCATGTTTACACAGATGGCGGTGTAGATATTTTCCTGTTTACACAGATAGCGGTGTAGTCATTTCCATGTTTACACAGATAGCGGTGTGGATATTTCCATGTTTATGCAGATAGCGGTGTAGATATTTCCATGTTTATACAGATAGCGGTGCGGATATTTCCATGTTTATAGAGATAGTGGTGTAGATAATTTCAGTTTATACCGACAACAGTGTAGATATTTCCAAGTTCATACAGATAGCGGTGTAGATATTTCCACGTTTATAGAGATGGCGGTGTAGATATTTCCATGTTCATGCAGATGGCGGTGTAGATGTTTCCATGTTCATACAGATAGCGTTGTAGATATTTCCATGTTCATACAGGTGGCGGTGCAGATATTTACATGTTCATACAGATGGCGGTGTAGATATTTCCATGTTCGTACGGATGGCAGTGTAGATATTTCCATGTTCATACAGGGGGCGGTGTAGATATTTCCATGTTTATACAGATAGCAGTGTACTTATTTCCATGTTTATAGAGATAGCATTGTAGATATTTCCATTGATATACAGATAGCTGTGTAGATATTTGCATGTTCATACAGATAGCGGTGTAGATACTTCCATGTTCGTACAGGTAGCGGTGTAGATATTTCCATGTTCATACAGATAGCGGTGTAGGTATTTCCATGTTCATAGAGATAACGGTGTAGATATTTCCATGTTCATACAGATAGCGGTGTAGATATTCCTATGTTCATACAGTTAGCGGTGAAGATATTTCCATGTTCATAGAGATGGCGGTGTAGATATTTACATGTTCATACAGATGGCGGCATAGATATTTCCATGTTCGTACAGATGGCGGTGTAAATATTTCCATGTTCATAGAAATGTCGGTGTAGATATTTCCATGTTTATGCAGATAGCGGTATAGATATTTCCTTGTTTATACAGATGGTGGTGTAGATATTTCCATGTTTATAGAGATGGCAGTCTAGATATTTCCATGTTTACAGAGATAGTGGTGTAGTTATTTCCAAGTTTATAGCGACAGCGTTGTAGATATTTCCATGTTTATACAGATAGCGGTGAAGATATTTCCATGTTTATACAGATAGCGTGGATATTTCCATGTTTATACAGATAGCAGTGTACATATTTCCATATTTATAGAGATGGCGGTGTAGATATTTTCATGTTTACACAGATGGCGGTGTAGATATTTCCATGTTTACACAGATAGCGGTGTAGATATTTCCATGTTTACACAGATAGCGGTGTGGATATTTCCATGTTTATGCAGATAGCGGTGTAGATATTTCCATGTTTATACAGATAGCGGTGCGGATATTTCCATGTTTATGCAGATAGCGGTGTAGATATTTCCATGTTTATACAGATAGCGGTGAAGATATTTCCATGTCTATACAGATAGCGGTGTAGATATTTCCATGTTTATACAGATAGCAGTGTAGATATTTCCATGTTTATAGAGATAGTGGTGTAGATAATTCCAATTTTATACAGATAGCAGTCTAGATATTTCCAAATTCTTACAGATAGCGGTGTAGATATTTCGACGTTTATACAGATGGCGGTGTAGATATTTCCATGTTCATACAGATGCCGATGTAGATATTTCCATGTTTATAGAGATGGCGGTGTAGATAGTTTAATGTTTACACAGATGGCGGTGTAGATATTTCCGTGTTTACACAGATAGCGGTGTAGACATTTCCATGTTTACATGGATAGCGGTGTGGATATTTCCATGTTTATGCAGATAGCGGTGTAGATATTTCCATGTTTATACAGATAGCGGTGCGGATATTTCCATGTTTATACAGATAGTTGGGCAGATATTTCCATGTTTATACAGATAGCGGTGTAGATATTTCCATCTTAATACAGATGGCGGTGTAGATATGTCCATGTTCGTACACATGGCGTTGTACATATTTCCATGTTCATACAGATGGCAGTGTAGATATTTTGAAGTTTATAGAGATAGCGCTGTAGTTATTTCCATATTTATTGAGAAATCTGTGTAGATATTTCCATGTATATGCTGATAGATGTGTAGACATTTCCATTTTCATGCAGATAGCGGTGTAGATATTTCCATGTTCATCCAGATGCCGGTGTAGATATATCCATGTTCATAAAGATGGGGGTGAAGATATTTCCATGTTCATACTGATGGCTTTGTAGATATTTCCATGTTCATGCAAATGGCGGTGTAGATATTTCCATGTTCATAGAGATGGCGGTGTAGATATTTCCATGTACATACAAATGGCGGTGTAGATATTTCCATGTTCGTACAGATGGCGGTGCAGATATTTCCATGTTCATACAGTTAGCCTTGTAGATATTTCCATGTTCATACAGAGGGCGGTGTAGATATTTCCATGTTCATACAGATGGCGGTGTAGATATTTCCATGTTCGTATGGATGGCAGTATAGATATTTCCATGTTCATACAGGTGGCGGTGTAGATATTTCCATGTTTATACAGATAGCAGTGTAGTTATTTCCTTGTTTATAGAGAAAGCAGTGCAGATATTTCCATTGATAAACAGATAGCTGTGTAGATATTTGCATGTTCATACAGATAGCGGTATAGATTTTTCCATGTTCATAGAGATAGCGGTGTAGATATTTCCATGTTCATACAGATGGCGGTTTAGATATTTACATGTTCATAGAGATGGTGTAGATATTTCCATGTTTATGCAGATAGCGGTATAGATATTTCCATGTTTATACAGATGGTGGTGTAGAAATTTCCATGTTTATAGAGATGGCGGTCTAGATATTTCCATGTTTATAGAGACAGCGTTGTAGATATTTCCATGTTTATACAGATAGCGGTGAAGATATTTCCATGTTCATACAGATGGCGGTATAGATATTTCCATGTTCATACAGTTAGTGGTGTAGATATTTCCACGTTCATGCAAATGGCGGTGTAGATATTTCCATGTTCATAGAGATGGCGGTGTAGATATTTCCAAGTACATACAAATGGTGGTGTAGATATTTCCATGTTCATAGAGATGGCGGTGTAGATCTTTCCATGTTTATACAGATAGCAGTGTAGTTATTTCCATGTTTATAGAGATAGCAGTGTAGATATTTCCATTGATATGCAGATAGCGGTGTAGATATTTCCATGTTCATACAGATAGCGGTGTAGATATTTCCATGTTCATACAGTTAGCGGTGTAGATATTTCCATGTTCATACATATGGTGGTGTAGATATTTACATATTCATACAGATGGCGGTTTAGATATTTACATGTTCATACAGATGGCGGTGTAGATAATTCCATGTTCATACAGATAGCGGTGTAGTTATTTCCATGTTCATATCAATAGCGGTGTAGATATTTCCATGTTCATACAGTTAGCGGTGTAGATATTTCCATGTTCATACAGACGGCGGTGTAGATATTTCCATGTTCATACACATGGCGGTGTAGATATTTCCATGTTCGTATGGATGGCAGTGTAGATATTTCCATGTTCATATAGGTGGCGGTGTAGATATTTCCATGTTTATACAGATAGCAGTGTAGTTATTTCCATGTTTATAGAGATAGCAGTGTGGATATTTCCATTGATATACAGATAGCTTTGTAGGTATTGGCATGTTCATACAGATAGCGGTGTAGATATTCCATGTTCGTACAGATAGCTGTGTAGATATTTCCATGTTCATACAGATAGCGGTGTAGATATTTCCATGTTCATACAGATAACGGTGTAGATATATCCATCTTCATACAGATAGCGGTGTAGATATTTCCACGTTCATACAGATAGCGATGTAGATATTTCCATGTTCATAGAGATAACGGTGTAGATATTTCCATGTTTATAGGGATGGCGGTGTGGATATTTTTATGTTTACACAGATGGCGCTGTATATATTTCCATGTTTACACAGATAGCGGTGTAGACATTTCCATGTTTACACAGATAGCGGTGTGGATACTTCCATGTTCATACAAATGTCGGTGTAGATATTTCCATGTTCATAGAGATGACGGAGCAGATATTTCCATGTTTATTCAGATAGCAGTGTAGATATTACCATGTTTATAGAGATAGCAGTGTAGATATTTCCATTGATATACAGATAGCTGTGTAGATATTTGCATGTTCATACACATAGCGGTGTAGATATTTCCATGTTCATACAGATAGCGGTGTAGATATTTCCATGTTCGTACAGAGATCGGTGTAGATATTTCCATGTTCATTCAGATAGCGGTGTAGGAATTTCCCTGTTCATACACTTAGCGGTGTAGATATTTCCATGTTCATACAGAAGGCAGTGTAGATATTTACATGTTCATACAGATGGCGGTGTAGATATTTCCATGTTCGTACGGATGGCAGTGTAGATATTTCCATGTTCATAGAGGTGGTGGTGTAGATATTTCCGTGTTTATACAGATAGCAGTGTAGTTATTTCCATGTTTACAGAGATAGCAGTGTAGATATTTCCATTGATATACAGATAGCTGTGTAGTTATTTGCATGTTCATACAGATAGCGGTGTATATATTTCCGTGTTCATACAGATAGCGGTGTAGATATTTCCATGTTCATACAGAGAGCGGTGTAGATATTTCCATGTTCATACAGATAGCGGTGTAGATATTTCCATTTTCTTACAGATAGCGGTGTAGTTATTTCCATGTTCATACAGCTAGCGGTGTAGATATTTCCATGTTCATACAGATGGCGATTTAGATATTTACATGTTCATACAGATGGCGGTGTAAATATTTCCAAGTTCTTACAGATGGCGGTGTAGATATTTCCATGTTCATAGAGATGGCGGTGTAGATATTTCCATGTTTATGCCGATAGCGGTATAGATATTTCCATGTTTATACAGATGGTGGTGTAGATATTTCCATGTTTACAGAGATGGCGTTCTAGATATTTCCATGTTTATAGAGATAGTGGTGTAGTTATTTCCAAGTTTATAGAGACAGCGTTGTAGATATTTCCATGTTTATACAGATAGCGGTGAAGATATTTCCGTGTTTATACAGATAGCGGTGTAGATATTTCCATGTTTATACAGATCGCGGTGTAGATATTTCCATGTTTATAGAGATAGTGGTGTAGATAATTCCAATTTTATACAGATAGCAGTGTAGATATTTCCAAGTTCATACAGATAGCGGTGTAGATATTTCCACATTTATAGAAATGGCTGTGTAGATATTTCCATGTTCATACAGATGGCCGTGTAGATATTTCCATGTTTATAGGGATGGCGGTGTAGATATTTTCATGTTTACACAGATGGCGGTGTAGATATTTCCATGTTTACACAGATAGCGGTGTAGACATTTCCATGTTTACACAGATAGCGGTGTGGATAATTCCATGTTCATACAAATGTCAGTGTAGATATTTCCATGTTCATAGAGATGACGGAGTAGATATTTACATCTTCATACAGATAGCGGTACAGATATTTCCATGTTCATACAGTAAGCGGTGTAGATATTTCCATGTTCATACAGATGGAAGTGTAGATATTTACATGTTCATACAGATGTCGGTGTGGATATTTCCATGTTTATAGAGATAGTAGTGTAGTTATTTCAAAGTTTATAGAGACAGCGTTGCAGATATTTCCATGTTTATAGAGACAGCGTTGTAGATATTTCCATGTTGATAGAGATAGTGGTGTAGATAATTCCAATTTTATACAGATTGCAGTGTAGATATTTCCACGTTCATACAGATAGCGGTGTAGATATTTCCACATTTATAGAGATGGCGGTGTAGATATTTCCATGTTCATACAGATGGCGGTGTAGATATTTCCATGTTTATAGAGATGGCAGTGTAGATATTTTCATGTTTACACAGATGGCGTTGTAGATATTTCCATGTTTACACAGATAGCGGTGTAGACATTTCCATGTTTACACAGATAGCGGTGTGGATATTTCCATGTTTATGCAGATAGCGGTGTAGATATTTCCATGTTTATATAGAAAGCGGTGCGGATATTTCCATGTTTATACAGATAGTGGTGCAGATATTTCCATGTTTATACAGATAGCGGTGTAGATATTTCCATCTTAATACAGATGGCGGTGTAGATATTTCTATGTTTATGCAGATAGCGGTATAGATATTTCCATGTTTATACAGATGGTGGTGTAGATATTTCCATGTTTATGCAGAGGGCGGAATAGATATTTCCATGTTTATACAGATGGTGGTTTAGATATTTCCATGTTCATACAGATGGCGGTGTAGATATTTCGAAGTTTATAGAGATAGCGCTGTAGTTATTTCTAAATTTATATAGAAATCTGTGTAGATATTTCCATGTATATGCAGATAGCTGTGTAGATATTTCCATGTTCATGCAGATAGCGGTGTAGTTATTTCAATGTTCATCCAGATTCCGGTGTAGACACATCCATGTTCATACAGATGGCGGTGAAGATATTTCCATGTTCATACAGATGGCTGTGTAGATATTTCCATGTTCATACAGGTGGCGGTGTAGATATTTCCATGTTTATACAGATAGCAGTGTAGTTTTTTCCATGTTTACAAAGATAGCAGTGTAGGTATTTCCATTGATATACAGATCGCTGTGTAGATATTTCCATGTTCATACAGATAGCGGTGTAGATATTTCCATGTTCATACAGATAACGGTGTAGATATTTCCATCTTCATACAGATAGCGCTGTAGATATTTCCATGTTCATAGAGATGGCGGTGTAGATATTTCCATGTTTATACAGATAGCAGTGTAGTTATGTCCATGTTTATATAGATGGAAGTGTAGGTATTTTCATTGATATACAGATAGCTGTGTAGATATTTGCATGTTCATACAGATAGCCGTGTAGACATTTCCATGTTCATACACATAGCGGTGTAGATATTTCCATGTTCATACAGAGAGCGGTGTAGATATTTCCATGTTAATACAGATAGCGGTTTAGATATTTCTTTGTTCATACAGAGAGCGGTGTAGGTATTTCCATGTTCATACAGATAGCGGTTTAGATATTTCTTTGTTCATACAGATAGCGGTGTAGATATTTCCATGTTCATACAGTTAGCGGTGTAGATATTTCCATGTTCATACAGATGGCAGTGTAGATATTTACATGTTCATACAGATGGCGGTGGAGATATTTCCATGTTCGTACGGATGGCAGTGTAGATATTTCCATGTTCATTCAGGTGGCGGTTTATATATTTCCATGTTTATACTGATAGCAGTGTAGTTATTTCCATGTTTATAGAGATAGCAGTGTAGATATTTCCATTGATATACAGATAGCTGTGTAGATATTTCCATGTTCATACAGATAGCGGTGTAGATACTTCCATGTTCATACAGATAACGGTGTAGATATTTCCATGTTCATACAGATAGCAGTGTAGATATATTTCCATGTTCATGCAGTTAGGGGTGTAGATATTTCCATGTTCATACAAATGGCGGCGTAGACATTTCCACGTTTATACAGATAGCAGTGTAGATATTTCCATGTTTATAGAGATAGCAGTGTAGATATTTCCACTGATATACAGATAGCTGTGTAGATATTTGCATGTTCATACAGACAGCGGTGTAGGTATTTCCATGTTCATACAGATAGCGGTGTAGATATTTCCATGTTCGTACAGATGGCGGTGTAGATATTTCCATGTTTATATAGATGGCGATATAGATATTTCCATGTTTACACAGACGGCGGTGTAGATATTTCCATGTTTACACAGATAGCGGTGTAGACATTTCCATGTTTACTCAGATAGCGGTGTGGATATCTCCATGTTTATGCAGATAGCGGTGTAGATATTTCCATGTTTATACAGGTAGCGGTGCGGTTATTTCCATGTTTATACAGATAGTGGTGGAGATATTTCCATGTTTATACAGATAGTGGTGTAGATATTTCCATCTTATTACAGATGGCGGTGTAGATATGTCCATGTTCGTACAGATGGCGGTGTAGATATTTCCATGTTCATACAAATGGCGGTGTAGATATTTCGAAGTTTATAGAGATAGCGCTGTAGTTATTTCCATATTTATAGAGAAATCTGTGTAGATATTTCCATGTATATGCAGATAGCTGTGTAGATATTTCCATGTTCATACAGATAGCGGTGTAGATATTTCCATGTTCATAGAGATAACGGTGTAGATATTTACATCTTCATACAGATAGTGGTACAGATATTTCCATGTTCATACAGTAAGCGGTGTAGATATTTCCATGTTCATAGAGATGGCAGTGTAGATATTTACATGTTCATACAGATGTCGGTGTGGATATTTCCATGTTTATAGAGATAGTAGTGTAGTTATTTCAAAGTTTATAGAGACAGCGTTGCAGATATTTCCATGTTTATAGAGACAGCGTTGTAGATATTTATATGTTTATAGAGATAGCGGTGAAGATATTGCCATGTTTATACAGATAGCGGTGTAGATATTTCCATGTTTATACAGATAGCGGTGTAGATATTTCCATGTTTATAGAGATAGTGGTGTAGATAATTCCAATTTTATACAGATAGCCGTGTAGATATTTCCACGTTCATACAGATAGCGGTGTAGATATTTCCACGTTTATAGAGATGGCGGTGTAGATATTTCCATGTTCATACAGATGGCGGTGTAGATATTTCCATGTTTATAGAGATGGCAGTGTAGATATTTTCATGTTTACACAGATGGCGGTGTAGATATTTCCATGTTTACACAGATAGCGGTGTAGACATTTCCATGTTTACACAGATAGCGGTGTGGATATTTCCATGTTTATGCAGATAGTGGTGTAGATATTTCCATGTTTATACAGAAATCGGTGCCGATATTTCCATGTTTATACAGATAGTGGTGCAGATATTTCCATGTTAATACAGATAGCGGTGTAGATATTTCCATCTTAATACAGATGGCGGTGTAGATATTTCTATCTTTATGCAGATAGTGGTATAAATATTTCCATGTTTATACAGATGGTTGTGTAGATATTTCCATGTTTATGCAGAGGGCGGTATAGATATTTCCATGTTTATGCAGATGGTGGTTTAGATATTTCCATGTTCATACCGATGGCGGTGTAGATATTTCGAAGTTTATAGAGATAGCGCTGTAGTTATTTCTAAATTTATATAGAAATCTGTGTAGATATTTCCATGCATATGCAGATAGCTGTGTAGATATTTCCATGTTCATGCAGATAGCGGTGTAGTCATTTCCATGTTCATCCAGATTCCGGTGTAGATACATCCATGTTCATACAGATGGCGGTGAAGATATTTCCATCTTCATACAGATGGCTGTGTAGATATTTCCATGTTCATACAGGTGGCCGTGTAGATATTTCCATGTTTATACAGATAGCAGTGTAGTTATTTCCATGTTTGCAGAGATAGCAGTGTAGATATTTCCATTGATATACAGATAGCTGTGTAGATATTTGCATGTTCATACAGATAGCGGTGTAGATATTTCCATGTTCATACAGCTAGCGGTGTAGATATTTCCATGTTCATACAGAGTGCGGTGTAGATATTTCCATGTTCATACAGATAGCGGTGTAGATATTTCCATTTTCTTACTGATAGCGGTGTAGTTATTTCCATGTTCATACAGTTAGCGGTGTAGATATTTCCATGTTCATACAGATGGCGGTTTAGATATTTACATGTTCATACAGATGGCGGTGTAAATATTTCCAAGTTCTTACAGATGGCGGTGTAGATATTTCCATGTTCATAGAGATGGCGGTGTAGATATTTCCGTGTTTATGCAGATGGTGGTGTAGATATTTCCATGTTTATAGAGATAGTGGTGTAGTTATTTCCAAGTTTATAGAGACAGCGTTGTAGATATTTCCATGTTTATACAGATAGCGGTGAAGTTATTTCCGTGTTTATACAGATAGCGGTGTAGATATTTCCATGTTTATACAGATCGCGGTGTAGATATTTCCATGTTTATAGAGATAGTGGTGTAGATAATTCCAATTTTATACAGATAGCAGTGTAGATATTTCCAAGTTCATACAGATAGCGGTGTAGATATTTCCACGTTTATAGAGATGGCTGTGTAGATATTTCCATGTTCATACAGATGGCCGTGTAGATATTTCCATGTTTATAGGGATGGCGGTGTAGATATTTTCATGTTTACACAGATGGCGGTGTAGATATTTCCATGTTTACACAGATAGCGGTGTAGACATTTCCATGTTTACACAGATAGCGGTGTGGATATTTCCATGTTCATACAAATGTCAGTGTAGATATTTCCATGTTCATAGAGATGACGGAGTAGATATTTACATCTTCATACAGATAGCGGTACAGATATTTCCATGTTCATACAGTAAGCGGTGTAGATATTTCCATGTTCATACAGATGGAAGTGTAGATATTTACATGTTCATACAGATGTCGGTGTGGATATTTCCATGTTTATAGAGATTGTAGTGTAGTTATTTCAAAGTTTATAGAGACAGCGTTGCAGATATTTCCATGTTTATAGAAACAGCGTTGTAGATATTTCCATGTTTATAGAGATAGCGGTGAAGATATTGCCATGTTTATACAGATACCGGTGTAGATATTTCCATGTTTATACAGATAGCGGTGTAGATATTTCCATGTTGATAGAGATAGTGGTGTAGATAATTCCAATTTTATACAGATTGCAGTGTAGATATTTCCACGTTCATACAGATAGCGGTGTAGATATTTCCACGTTTATAGAGATGGCGGTGTAGATATTTCCATGTTCATACAGATGGCGGTGTAGATATTTCCATGTTTATAGAGATGGCAGTGTAGATATTTTCATGTTTACACAGATGGCGTTGTAGATATTTCCATGTTTACACAGATAGCGGTGTAGACATTTCCATGTTTACATAGATAGCGGTGTGGATATATCCATGTTTATGCAGATAGCGGTGTAGATATTTCCATGTTCATACAGAAAGCGGTGCGGATATTTCCATGTTTATACAGATAGTGGTGCAGATATTTCCATGTTTATACAGATAGCGGTGTAGATATTTCCATGTTCATACAGTTAGCCGTGTAGATATTTCCATGTTCATACAGAGGGCGGTGTAGATATTTCCATGTTCATACAGATGGCGGTGTAGATATTTCCATGTTCGTATGGATGGCAGTGTAGATATTTCCATGTTCATACAGGTGGCGGTGTAGATATTTCCATGTTTATACAGATAGCAGTGTAGTTATTTCCTTGTTTATAGAGAAAGCAGTGCAGATATTTCCATTGATAAACAGATAGCTGTGTAGATATTTGCATGTTCATACAGATAGCGGTATAGATATTTCCATGTTCATAGAGATAGCGGTGTAGATATTTCCATGTTCATACAGATGGCGGTGTAGATATTTACATGTTCATAGAGATGGTGTAGATATTTCCATGTTTATGCATATAGCGGTATAGATATTTCCATGTTTATACAGATGGTGGTGTAGAAATTTCCATGTTTATAGAGATGGTGGTCTAGATATTTCCATGTTTATAGAGATAGTAGTGCAGTTATTTCCAAGTTTATAGAGACAGCGTTGTAGATATTTCCATGTTTATACAGATAGCGGTGAAGGTATTTCCATGTTTATACAGATAGCGGTGTAGATATTTCTATGTTCATACAGTTAGCGGTGAAGATATTTCCATGTTCATACAGATGGCGGTGTAGATATTTACATGTTCATACAGATGGTGGTATAGATATTTGCATGTTCGTACAGATGGCGGTGTAGATATTTCAATGTTCATAGAGATGGCGGTGTAGATATTTCCATGTTTATGCAGATAGCGATATAGATATTTCCATGTTTATACAGATGGTGGTGTAGATATTTCCATGTTTATAGAGATGGCGGTCTAGATATTTCCATGTTTACAGAGATAGTTTTGTAGTTATTTCCAAATTTATAGAGACAGCGTTGTAGATATTTCCATGTTTATACAGATAGCGGTGAAGATATTTCCATGTTTATACAGATAGCTGGGTAGATATTTCCATGTTCATACAGATAGCAGTGTAGATATTTCCATGTTTATAGAGATAGTGGTGTAGATAATTTCAATTTATACCGAGAGCAGTGTAGATATTTCCAAGTGCCTACAGATAGCGGTGTAGATATTTCCACGTTTATAGAGATGGCGGTGTAGATATTTCCATGTTCATACAAATGGCGGTGTAGGTATTTCCATGTTCATAGAGATGGCGGTGTAGATATTTCCATGTTCATACAAATGGCAGTGTAGATATTTCCATGTTCATAGAGATGGCGGTGTAGATATTTCCATGTTTGTACTGATAGCAGTGTAGTTATTTCCATGTTTATAGAGATAGCAGTGTAGATATTTCCATTGATATACAGATAGCTGTGTGGATATTTGCATGTTTATACAGATAGCGGTGTAAATATTTCCATGTTTATACAGATAGCGGTGTAGATATTTCCATGTTCATACAGTTAGCAGTGTAGATATTTCCATGTTCTTACAGATGGCAGTGTAGATATTTACATGTTCATACAGATGGCGGTGTAGATATTTCCATGTTCATACAGATGGTGGTGTAGATATTTCCATGTTCATACAGATAGCGTTGTAGATATTTCCATGTTCATACAGATAGCGGTGTAGATATTTCCATGTTCATACTGTTAGCGGTGTAGATATTTCCATGTTCATACAGATGGCGGTGCATATATTTACATGTTCATACAGATGGCGGTGTAGATATTTCCATGTTCTTACGGATGGCGGTGTAGATATTTCCATGTTCATACAGGTGGCGGTGTAGATATTTCCATGTTTATACAGATAGCAGTGTAGTTATTTCCATGTTTATAGAGATAGCATTGTAGATATTTCCATTGATATACAGATAGCTGTGTAGATATTTGGATGTTCATACAGATAGCGGTGTAGATATTTCCATGTTCGTACAGATAGCGGTGTAGATATTTCCATGTTCATACAGATAGCGGTGTAGATATTTCCATGTTCATACAGATAACGGTGTAGATATTTCCATGTTCATACAGATAGCGGTGTAGATATTTCCATGTTCAGTTAGCGGTGAAGATATTTCCATGTTCATACAGATGGCGGTGTAGATATTTACATGTTCATACAGATGGCGGTATAGATATTTCCATGTTCGTACAGATGGCGGTGTAGATATTTACATGTTCATGGAGATGGCGGTGTAGATATTTCCATGTTTATGCAGATAGCGGTATAGATATTTTCATGTTTATACAGATGGTGGTGTAGATATTTCCATGTACATACAGGTGGCGGTGTAGATATTTCCATGTTTATACAGATAGCAGTGTAGTTATTTCCATGTTTATAGAGATAGCAGTGTAGATATTTTCATTGATATACTGATAGCTGTGTAGATATTTGCATGTCTATACAGATAGCGGTGTAGATATTTCCATGTTCATACAGATAGCGGTGTAGATATTTCCATGTTTATACTGATGGTGGTGCGGATATTTCCATGTTTATACAGATAGTTGGGCAGATATTTCCATGTTTATACAGATAGCTTTGTGGATATTTCCATGTTCATGCAAATGGCGGTGTAGATATTTCCATGTTCATAGAGATGGCGGTGTAGATATTTCCATGTACATACAAATGGCGGTGCAGATATTTCCATGTTCATACAGTTAGCCGTGTAGATATTTCCATGTTCATCCAGAGGGCGGTGTAGATATTTCCATGTTCATACAGATGGCGGTGTAGATATTTCCATGTTCGTATGGATGGCAGTGTAGATATTTCCATGTTCATAGAGATGGCGTTGTAGATATTTCCATGTTTATACAGATAGCAGAGTAGTTATTTCCTTGTTTATAGAGAAAGCAGTGCAGATATTTCCATTGATAAACAGATAGCTGTGTAGATATTTGCATGTTCATACAGATAGCGGTATAGATATTTCCATGTTCATACAGAGAGCGGTGTAGATATTTCAATGTTCATACCGATGGCGGTGTAGATATTTACATGTTCATGGAGATGGCGGTGTAGATATTTCCATGTTTATGCAGATAGCGGTATAGATATTTCCATGTTTATACAGATGGTGGTGTAGAAATTTCCATGTTTATAGAGATGGCGGTCTAGATATTTCCATGTTTATAGAGATAGTGGTGTAGTTATTTCCAAGTTTATAGAGACTGCGTTGTAGATATTTCCATGTTTATACAGATAGCGGTGAAGATATTTCCATGTTTATACAGATAGCGGTGTAGATATTTCCATGTTAATACAGATAGCGGTGTAGATATTTCCATGTTTATAGAGATAGTGGTGTAGATAATTCCAATTTTATACAGATAGCAGTGTAGATATTTCCAAGTTCATACAGATAGCGGTGTAGATATGTCCACGTTTATAGAGATGGCGTTGTAGATATTTCCATGTTCATACAGATGGCGGTGTAGATATTTCCATGTTTATAGAGATGGCGGTGTAGATATTTTCATGTTTACACAGATGGCGGTGTAGATATTTCCATGTTTACACAGATAGCGGTGTTGACATTTCCATGTTTACACAGATAGCGGTGTGGATATTTCCATGTTTATGCAGATAGCGGTATAGATATTTCCATGTTTATACAGATAGTTTTGCAGATATTTCCATGTTTATAAAGGTAGCGGTGTAGATATTTCCAGCTTAATACAGATAGCGGTGTAGATATTTCCATGTTCCTACAGATGGCGGTGTAGATATGTCCATGTTCATACAGATGGCGGTGTAGATATTTTGAAGTTTATAGAGATAGCGTTGTAGTTATTTCCATATTTATAGAGAAATCTGTGTAGGTATTTCCATGTGTATGCAGATAGCTGTGTAGATATTTCCATGTTCATGCAGATAGCGGTGTAGATATTTCCATGTTCATCCAGATGCCGGTGTAGATATTTGCATGTTCATACAGATTGCGGTGTAGATATTTCCATGTTCATACAGATAGCGGTGTAGATATTTCCATGTTCATACAGAGAGCGGTGTAGATATTTCCATGTTCATACAGATAGCGCTGTAGATATTTCCATGTTTATACAGATAGTGGTGTAGATAATTCCAGTTTTATACAGATAGCAGTGTAGATAATTCTAAGTTCATACAGATAGCGGTGTAGATATTTCCACGTTTATAGAGATGGCGGTGTAGATATTTCCATGTTCATACAGATGACGGTTTAGATATTTCCATGCTTATAGAGATGGCGGTGTAGATATTTTCCTGTTTACACAGATAGCGGTGTAGTCATTTCCATGTTTACACAGATAGCGGTGTGGATATTTCCATGTTTATGCAGATAGCGGTGTAGATATTTCCATGTTTATACAGATAGCGGTGCGGATATTTCCATGTTTATAAAGATAGTGGTGCAGATATTTCCATGCTTATACAGATAGCGGTGTAGATATTTCCATTTTAATAGAGATGGCGGTGTAGATATATTCATGTTCGTACAGATGGCGGTGTAGATATTTCAATGTTCATACTGATGGCGGTGTAGGTATTTCGAAGTTTATAGAGATAACGCTGTAGTTATTTCCATATTTATAGAGATATCTGTATAGGTATTTCCGAAAATATGCAGATAGCTGTGTAGATATTTCCATGTTCATGCAGATAGCAGTGTAGATATTTCCATGTTCATCCAGATGCCGGTGTAGATATATCCATGTTCATACAGTTGTCAGTGAAGATATTTCCATGTTCTTACAGATGGCGGTGTAGATATTTCCATGATCATACAAATGGCAGTGTAGGTATTTGCATGTTCGTAGAGATGGCGGTGTAGATATTTCCATGTTCATACAAATGGCGGTGTAGGTATTTCCATATTCATAGACATGGCGGTGTAGATATTTCCACGTTTATACAGATAGCAGTGTAGATATTTCCATGCTTATAGAGATAGCAGTGTAGATATTTCCATTGATATACAGATAGCTGTGTAGATATTTGCATGTTCATACAGATAGCGGTGTAGATATTTCCATGTTCATACAGATAGCCGTGTAGATATTTCCATGTTGATACAGATAGCGGTGTAGATATTTCCATGTTCATACAGATAACGGTGTAGATATTTCCATGTTCATAGAGATAGCGGTGTAGATATTTCCATTTTCCTACAGTAAGCGGTGTAGATATTTCCATGTTCATACAGATGGCCGTGTAGATATTTACATGTTCATACACATGGCGGTGTAGATATTTCCATGTTCGTACAGATGGCGGTGTAGATATTTCCAGGTTCATAGAGATGGCGGTGTAGATATTTCCATGTTAATGCAGATAGCGGTATAGATATTTCCATGTTTATACAGATGGTGGTGTAGATATTTCCATGTTTATAGAGATGGAGGTCTAGATATTTCCATGTTTATAGAGATAGTTGTGTAGTTATTTCCAAGTTTATAGAGACAGCGTTGTAGATATTTCCATGTTTATACAGATAGTTGTGAAGATATTTCCATGTTTATACAGATAGCGGTGTAGATATTTCCATGTTTATACAGATAGCAGTGTAGATATTTCCATGTTTATAGAGATAGTGGTGTAGATAATTCCAATTTTATACAGATAGCAGTGTAGATATTTCCATGTTTATAGAGATAGTGGTGTAGATAATTCCAATTTTATACAGATAGCAGTGTAGATATTTCCAAATTCTTACAGATAGCGGTGTAGATATTTCGACGTTTATACAGATGGCGGTGTAGATATTTCCATGTTCATACAGATGGCGGTGTAGATATTTCCATGTTTATAGAGATGGCGGTGTAGATATTTTAATGTTTACACAGATGGCGGTGTAGATATTTCCGTGTTTACACAGATAGCTGTGTAGACATTTCCATGTTTACATGGATAGCGGTGTGGATATTTCCATGTTTATGCAGTTAGCGGTGTAGATATTTCCATGTTTATACAGATAGCGGTGCGGATATTTCCATGTTTATACAGATAGTTGGGCAGATATTTCCATGTTTATACAGATAGCAGTGTAGATATTTCCATCTTAATACAGATGGCGGTGTAGATATGTCCATGTTCGTACAGATGGCGTTGTACATATTTCCATGTTCATACAGATGGCAGTGTAGATATTTTGAAGTTTATAGAGATAGCGCTGTAGTTATTTCCATATTTATTGAGAAATCTGTGTAGATATTTCCATGTATATGCTGATAGATGTGTAGACATTTCCATTTTCATGCAGATAGCGGTGTAGATATTTCCATGTTCATCCAGATGCCGGTGAAGATATATCCATGTTCATACAGATGGGGGTGAATATATTTCCATGTTCATACAGATGGCGTTGTAGATATTTCCATGTTCATGCAAATGGCGGTGTAGATATTTCCATGTTCATAGAGATGGCGGTGTAGATATTTCCATGTACATACAAATGGCGGTGTAGATATTTCCATGTTGGTACAGATGGCGGTGCAGATATTTCCATGTTCATACAGTTATCCGTGTAGATATTTCCATGTTCATACAGAGGGCGGTGTAGATATTTCCATGTTCATACAGATGGCGGTGTAGATATTTCCATGTTCGTATGGATGGCAGTGTAGATATTTCCATGTTCATACAGGTGGCGGTGTAGATATTTCCATGTTTATGCAGATAGCAGTGTAGTTATTTCCTTGTTTATAGAGAAAGCAGTGCAGATATTTCCATTGATAAACAGATAGCTGTGTAGATATTTTCATGTTCATACAGACAGCGGTATAGATATTTCCATGTTCATAGAGATAGCGGTGTAGATATTTCCATGTTCATACAGATGGCAGTGTAGATATTTACATGTTCATAGAGATGGTGTAGATATTTCCATGTTTATGCAGATAGCGGTATAGATATTTCCATGTTTATACAGATGGTGGTGTAGAAATTTCCATGTTTATAGAGATGGCGGTCTAGATATTTCCATGTTTATAGAGATAGCAGTGTAGTTATTTCCAAGTTTATAGAGACAGCGTTGTAGATATTTCCATGTTTATACAGATAGCGGTGAAGATATTTCCATGTTTATACAGATAGCGGTGTAGATATTTCCATGTTTATACAGACAGCGGTGTAGATATTTCCATGTTTATAGAGATAGTGGTGTAGATAATTCCACGTTTATAGAGATGGCGTTGTAGATATTTCCATGTTCATACAGATGGCGGTGTAGATATTTCCATGTTTATAGAGATGGCGGTGTAGATATTTTCATGTTTACACAGATGGCGGTGTAGATATTTTCCTGTTTACACAGATAGCGGTGTAGTCATTTCCATGTTTACACAGATAGCGGTGTGGATATTTCCATGTTTATGCAGATAGCGGTGTAGATATTTCCATGTTTATACAGATAGCGGTGCGGATATTTCCATGTTTATAGAGATAGTGGTGTAGATAATTTCAATTTATACCGAGAGCAGTGTAGATATTTCCAAGTTCATACAGATAGCTGTGTAGATATTTCCACGTTTATAGAGATGACGGTGTAGATATTTCCATGTTCATGGAGATGGCGGTGTAGATATTTCCATGTTCATACAAATGGCGGTGTAGGTATTTCCATGTTCATAGACATGGCGGTGTAGATATTTCCATGTTCATTCAAATGGCGGTGTAGATATTTCCATGTTCATAGAGATGGCGGTGTAGATATTTCCATGTTCATACAGTTAGCGGTGTAGATATTTCCATGTTCTTACAGATGGCAGTGTAGATATTTCCATGTTCATACAGATAGCGGTGTAGATATTTCCATGTTCATACAGATGGCGGTGTAGATATTTCCATGTTCATACAGATAGCGGTGTAGATATTTCCATGTTCATACAGATAGCGGTGTAGATATTTCCATGTTCATACAGATAGCGGTGTAGATATTTCCATGTTCATACAGGTGGCGGTGCAGATATTTACATGTTCATACAGATGGCGGTGTAGATATTTCCATGTTCGTACGGATGGCAGTGTAGATATTTCCATGTTCATACAGGTGGCGGTGTAGATATTTCCATGTTTATACAGATAGCAGTGTAGTTATTTCCATGTTTATAGAGATAGCATTGTAGATATTTCCATTGATATACAGATAGCTGTGTAGATATTTGCATGTTCATACAGATAGCGGTGTAGATATTTCCATGTTCATACAGATAGCAGTGTAGATATATTTCCATGTTCATGCAGTTAGGGGTGTAGATATTTCCATGTTCATACAAATGGCGGCGTAGACATTTCCATGTTTATACAGATAGCAGTGTAGATATTTCCATGTTTATAGAGATAGCAGTGTAGATATTTCCACTGATATACAGATAGCTGTGTAGATATTTGCATGTTCATACAGACAGCGGTGTAGGTATTTCCATGTTCATACAGATAGCGGTGTAGATATTTCCATGTTCGTACAGATGGCGGTGTAGATATTTCCATGTTTATATAGATGGCGATATAGATATTTCCATGTTTACACAGACGGCGGTGTAGATATTTCCATGTTTACACAGATAGCGGTGTAGACATTTCCATGTTTACTCAGATAGCGGTGTGGATATCTCCATGTTTATGCAGATAGCGGTGTAGATATTTCCATGTTTATACAGCTAGCGGTGCGGTTATTTCCATGTTTATACAGATAGTGGTGGAGATATTTCCATGTTTATACAGATAGTGGTGTAGATATTTCCATCTTATTACAGATGGCGGTGTAGATATGTCCATGTTCGTACAGATGGCGGTGTAGATATTTCCATGTTCATACAGATGGCGGTGTAGATATTTCGAAGTTTATAGAGATAGCGCTGTAGTTATTTCCATATTTATAGAGAAATCTGTGTAGATATTTCCATGTATATGCAGATAGCTGTGTAGATATTTCCATGTTCATACAGATAGCGGTGTAGATATTTCCATGTTCATAGAGATAACGGTGTAGATATTTACATCTTCATACAGATAGTGGTACAGATATTTCCATGTTCATACAGTAAGCGGTGTAGATATTTCCATGTTCATAGAGATGGCAGTGTAGATATTTACATGTTCATACAGATGTCGGTGTGGATATTTCCATGTTTATAGAGATAGTAGTGTAGTTATTTCAAAGTTTATAGAGACAGCGTTGCAGATATTTCCATGTTTATAGAGACAGCGTTGTAGATATTTATATGTTTATAGAGATAGCGGTGAAGATATTGCCATGTTTATACAGATAGCGGTGTAGATATTTCCATGTTTATACAGATAGCGGTGTAGATATTTCCATGTTTATAGAGATAGTGGTGTAGATAATTCCAATTTTATACAGATAGCCGTGTAGATATTTCCACGTTCATACAGATAGCGGTGTAGATATTTCCACGTTTATAGAGATGGCGGTGTAGATATTTCCATGTTCATACAGATGGCGGTGTAGATATTTCCATGTTTATAGAAATGGCAGTGTAGATATTTTCATGTTTACACAGATGGCGGTGTAGATATTTCCATGTTTACACAGATAGCGGTGTAGACATTTCCATGTTTACACAGATAGCGGTGTGGATATTTCCATGTTTATGCAGATAGTGGTGTAGATATTTCCATGTTTATACAGAAATCGGTGCCGATATTTCCATGTTTATACAGATAGTGGTGCAGATATTTCCATGTTAATACAGATAGCGGTGTAGATATTTCCATCTTAATACAGATGGCGGTGTAGATATTTCTATCTTTATGCAGATAGTGGTATAAATATTTCCATGTTTATACAGATGGTTGTGTAGATATTTCCATGTTTATGCAGAGGGCGGTATAGATATTTCCATGTTTATGCAGATGGTGGTTTAGATATTTCCATGTTCATACCGATGGCGGTGTAGATATTTCGAAGTTTATAGAGATAGCGCTGTAGTTATTTCTAAATTTATATAGAAATCTGTGTAGATATTTCCATGCATATGCAGATAGCTGTGTAGATATTTCCATGTTCATGCAGATAGCGGTGTAGTCATTTCCATGTTCATCCAGATTCCGGTGTAGATACATCCATGTTCATACAGATGGCGGTGAAGATATTTCCATCTTCATACAGATGGCTGTGTAGATATTTCCATGTTCATACAGGTGTCCGTGTAGATATTTCCATGTTTATACAGATAGCAGTGTAGTTATTTCCATGTTTACAGAGATAGCAGTGTAGATATTTCCATTGATATACAGATAGCTGTGTAGATATTTGCATGTTCATACAGATAGCGGTGTAGATATTTCCATGTTCATACAGCTAGCGGTGTAGATATTTCCATGTTCATACAGAGTGCGGTGTAGATATTTCCATGTTCATACAGATAGCGGTGTAGATATTTCCATTTTCTTACTGATAGCGGTGTAGTTATTTCCATGTTCATACAGTTAGCGGTGTAGATATTTCCATGTTCATACAGATGGCGGTTTAGATATTTACATGTTCATACAGATGGCGGTGTAAATATTTCCAAGTTCTTACAGATGGCGGTGTAGATATTTCCATGTTCATAGAGATGGCGGTGTAGATATTTCCGTGTTTATGCAGATGGTGGTGTAGATATTTCCATGTTTATAGAGATAGTGGTGTAGTTATTTCCAAGTTTATAGAGACAGCGTTGTAGATATTTCCATGTTTATACAGATAGCGGTGAAGTTATTTCCGTGTTTATACAGATAGCGGTGTAGATATTTCCATGTTTATACAGATCGCGGTGTAGATATTTCCATGTTTATAGAGATAGTGGTGTAGATAATTCCAATTTTATACAGATAGCAGTGTAGATATTTCCAAGTTCATACAGATAGCGGTGTAGATATTTCCACGTTTATAGAGATGGCTGTGTAGATATTTCCATGTTCATACAGATGGCCGTGTAGATATTTCCATGTTTATAGGGATGGCGGTGTAGATATTTTCATGTTTACACAGATGGCGGTGTAGATATTTCCATGTTTACACAGATAGCGGTGTAGACATTTCCATGTTTACACAGATAGCGGTGTGGATATTTCCATGTTCATACAAATGTCAGTGTAGATATTTCCATGTTCATAGAGATGACGGAGTAGATATTTACATCTTCATACAGATAGCGGTACAGATATTTCCATGTTCATACAGTAAGCGGTGTAGATATTTCCATGTTCATACAGATGGAAGTGTAGATATTTACATGTTCATACAGATGTCGGTGTGGATATTTCCATGTTTATAGAGATTGTAGTGTAGTTATTTCAAAGTTTATAGAGACAGCGTTGCAGATATTTCCATGTTTATAGAAACAGCGTTGTAGATATTTCCATGTTTATAGAGATAGCGGTGAAGATATTGCCATGTTTATACAGATACCGGTGTAGATATTTCCATGTTTATACAGATAGCGGTGTAGATATTTCCATGTTGATAGAGATAGTGGTGTAGATAATTCCAATTTTATACAGATTGCAGTGTAGATATTTCCACGTTCATACAGATAGCGGTGTAGATATTTCCACGTTTATAGAGATGGCGGTGTAGATATTTCCATGTTCATACAGATGGCGGTGTAGATATTTCCATGTTTATAGAGATGGCAGTGTAGATATTTTCATGTTTACACAGATGGCGTTGTAGATATTTCCATGTTTACACAGATAGCGGTGTAGACATTTCCATGTTTACACAGATAGCGGTGTGGATATTTCCATGTTTATGCAGATAGCGGTGTAGATATTTCCATGTTCATACAGAAAGCGGTGCGGATATTTCCATGTTTATACAGATAGTGGTGCAGATATTTCCATGTTTATACAGATAGCGGTGTAGATATTTCCATCTTAATACAGATGGCGGTGTAGATATTTCTATGTTTATGCAGATAGTGGTATAGATATTTCCATGTTTATACAGATGGTGGTATAGATATTTCCATGTTTATGCAGAGGGCGGAATAGATATTTCCATGTTTATACAGATGGTGGTTTAGATATTTCCATGTTCATACAGATGGCGGTGTAGATATTTCGAAGTTTATAGAGATAGCGCTGTAGTCATTTCTAAATTTATATAGAAATCTGTGTAGATATTTCCATGTATATGCAGATAGCTGTGTAGATATTTCCATGTTCATGCAGATAGCGGTGTAGTTATTTCCATGTTCATCCAGATTCCGGTGTAGATACATCCAGGTTCATACAGATGGCGGTGAAGATATTTCCATGTTCATACAGATGGCTGTGTAGATATTTCCATGTTCATACAGGTGGCGGTGTAGATATTTCCATGTTTATACAGATAGCAGTGTAGTTATTTCCATGTTTACAAAGATAGCAGTGTAGATATTTCCATTGATATACAGATAGCTGTGTAGATATTTCCATGTTCATACAGATAGCGGTGTAGATATTTCCATGTTAATATAGATAACGGTGTAGATATTTCCATCTTCATACAGATAGCGGTGTAGATATTTCCATGTTCATAGAGATGGCAGTGTAGATATTTCCATGTTTATACAGGTAGCAGGGTAGTTATTTCCATGTTTATATAGATGGCAGTGTAGGTATTTTCATTGATATACAGATAGCTGTGTAGATATTTGCATGTTCATACAGATAGCCGTGTAGATATTTCCACGTTTATAGGGATGGCGGTGTAAATATTTCCATGTTCATACAGATGGTGGTGTAGATATTTCCATGTTTATAGGGATGGCGGTGTAGATATTTCCATGTTCATACAAATGGCGGTGTACATATTTCCATGTTCATAGAGATGGCGGTGTAGATATTTCCATGTTCATACAAATGGCGGTGTAGATATTTCCATGTTCATAGAGATGGCGGTGTAGATATTTCCATATTTATACAGATAGCGGTGTAGTTATTTCCATGTTTATAGAGATCGCAGTGTAGATATTTCCTTTGATATACAGATAGCTGTGTAGATATTTGCATATTCATACAGATAGCGGTGTAGTTATTTCCATGTTCATTCAGATAGCGGTGTAGATATTTCCATGTTCATACGGATAGCGGTGTAGATGTTTCCATGTTCATACAGATAGCGGTGTAGATATTTCCATGTTCAAACAGATAGCGTTGTAGATATTTCCATGTTCATATGGATAGCGGTGTAGATATTTCCAATTTCATACAGTTAGCGGTGTAGATATTTCCATGTTCATACAGATGGCGGTGTAGATATTTACATGTTCATACAGATGGCGGTGTAGATATTTCCATGTTCATACAGATAGCGGTGTAGATATTTCCATGTTCATACAGATAGCGGTCTAGATATTTCCATGTTAATACAGATAGCGCTGTAGATATTTCCATGTTCTTACCGATAGCAGTGTAGATATTTCCATGTTCATACAGTTAGCGGTGTAGATATTTCCATGTTCTTAGAGATGGCGTTGTAGATATCTCCATGTTTATGCAGATAGCGGTATAGATATTTCCATGTTTATACAGATGGTGGTGTAGATATTTCCATGTTTATAGAGATGGCAGTGTAGATATTTCCATGTTTATACAGATAACGGTGTAGATATTTCCATGTTCATACAGATAGCGGTGTAGATATTTCCATGTTCATACAAATGGCGGTGTAGGTATTTCCATATTCATAGAGATGGCGGTGTAGATATTTCCATGTTCATACTGATGGTGGTGTAGGTATTTCGAAGTTTATAGAGATAATGCTGTAGTTATTTCCATAATTATAGAGATATCTGTATAGGTATTTCCGTGTATATGCAGATAACTGTGTAGATATTTCCATGTTCATGCAGATAGCTGTGTTGATATTTCCATGTTCATCCAGATGCCGGTGTAGATATATCCATGTTCATACAGATGTCGGTGAAGATGTTTCCATTTTCTTACAGATGGCGGTGTAGATATTTCCATGTTCATACAAATGGCAGTGTAGGTATTTGCATGTTCGTAGAAATGGCGGTGTAGATATTTCCATGTTCATACAAATGGCGGTGTAGGTATTTCCATGTTCATAGACATGGCGGTTTAGATATTTCCATGTTTATACAGATAGCAGTGTAGTTATTTCCGTGCTTCTAGAGATAGCAGTGTAGATATTTCCATTGATATACAGATAGCGGTGTAGATATTTGCATGTTCATACAGATAGCGGTGTAGATATTTCCATGTTCATACAGATAGCGGTGTAGATATTTCCATGTTCATACAGATAGCGGTGTAGATATTTCCATGTTCATACAGATAACGGTGTAGATATTTCCATGTTCATACAGATAGCGGTGTAGATATTTCCATTTTCCTACAGTAAGCGGTGTAGATATTTCCATGTTCATACAGATGGCCGTGTAGATATTTACATGTTCATACACATGGCGGTGTAGATATTTCCATGTTCGTACAGAATGCGGTGTAGATATTTCCAGGTTCATAGAGACGGCGGTGTAGATATTTCCATGTTTATGCAGATAGCGGTATAGATATTTCCATGTTTATACAGATGGTGGTGTAGATATTTCCATGTTTATAGAGATGGAGGTCTAGATATTTCCATGTTTATAGAGATAGTTGTGTAATTATTTCCAAGTTTATAGAGACAGCGTTGTAGATATTTCCATGTTTATACAGATAGCGGTGAAGATATTTCCATGTCTATACAGATAGCGGTGTAGATATTTCCATGTTTATACAGATAGCAGTGTAGATATTTCCATGTTTATAGAGATAGTGGTGTAGATAATTCCAATTTTATACAGATAGCAGTCTAGATATTTCCAAATTCTTACAGATAGCGGTGTAGATATTTCGACATTTATACAGATGGCGGTGTAGATATTTCCATGTTCATACAGATGCCGATGTAGATATTTCCATGTTTATAGAGATGGCGGTGTAGATATTTTAATGTTTACACAGATGGCGGTGTAGATATTTCCGTGTTTACACAGATAGCGTTGTAGACATTTCCATGTTTACATGGATAGCGGTGTGGATATTTCCATGTTTATGCAGATAGCGGTGTAGATATTTCCATGTTTATACAGATAGCGGTGCGGATATTTCCATGTTTATACAGATAGTTGGGCAGATATTTCCATGTTTATACAGATAGCGGTGTAGATATTTCCATCTTAATACAGATGGCGGTGTAGATATGTCCATGTTCGTACAGATGGCGTTGTACATATTTCCATGTTCATACAGATGGCAGTGTAGATATTTTGAAGTTTATAGAGATAGCGCTGTAGTTATTTCCATATTTATTGAGAAGTCTGTGTAGATATTTCCATGTATATGCTGATAGATGTGTAGACATTTCCATTTTCATGCAGATAGCGGTGTAGATATTTCCATGTTCATCCAGATGCCGGTGTAGATATATCCATGTTCATACAGACGGGGGTGAAGATATTTCCATGTTCATACAGATGGCTTTGTAGATATTTCCATGTTCATGCAAATGGCGGTGTAGATATTTCCATGTTCATAGAGATGGCGGTGTAGATATTTCCATGTACATACAAATGGCGGTGTAGATATTTCCATGTTCGTACAGATGGCGGTGCAGATATTTCCATGTTCATACAGTTAGCCTTGTAGATATTTCCATGTTCATACAGAGGGCGGTGTAGATATTTCCATGTTCATACAGATGGCGGTGTAGATATTTCCATGTTCGTATGGATGGCAGTGTAGATATTTCCATGTTCATACAGGTGGCTGTGTAGATATTTCCATGTTTATACAGATAGCAGTGTAGTTATTTCCTTGTTTATAGAGAAAGCAGTGCAGATATTTCCATTGATAAACAGATAGCTGTGTAGATATTTGCATGTTCATACAGATAGCGGTATAGATATTTCCATGTTCATAGAGATAGCGGTGTAGATATTTCCATGTTCATACAGATGGCGGTGTAGATATTTACATGTTCATAGAGATGGTGTAGATATTTCCATGCTTATGCAGATAGCGGTATAGATATTTCCATGTTTATACAGATGGTGGTGTAGAAATTTCCATGTTTATAGAGATGGCGGTCTAGATATTTCCATGTTTATAGAGATAGTAGTGTAGTTATTTCCAAGTTTATAGAGACAGCGTTGTAGATATTTCCATGTTTATACAGATAGCGTTGAAGATATTTCCATGTTTATACAGATAGCGGTGTAGATATTTCCATGTTTATACAGATAGCGGTGTAGATATTTCCATGTTTATAGAGATAGTGGTGTACATAATTCCAATTTTATACAGAGAGCAGTGTAGATATTTCCAAGTTCATACAGATAGCGGTGTAGATATTTCCATGTTTATAGAGATGGCGTTGTAGATATTTCCATGTTCATACAGATGGCAGTGTAGATATTTCCATGTTTATAGAGATGGCGGTGTAGATATTTTCATGTTTACACAGATGGCGGTGTAGATATTTTCCTGTTTACACAGATAGCGGTGTAGTCATTTCCATGTTTACACAGATAGCGGTGTGGATATTTCCATGTTTATGCAGATAGCGGTGTAGATATTTCCATGTTTATACAGATAGCGGTGCGGATATTTCCATGTTTATAGGGATAGTGGTGTAGATAATTTCAGTTTATTCCGACAACAGTGTAGATATTTCCAAGTTCATACAGATAGCGGTGTAGATATTTCCACGTTTATAGAGATGGCGGTGTAGATATTTCCATGTTCATGCAGATGGCGGTGTAGATGTTTCCATGTTCATACAGATAGCGTTGTAGATATTTCCATGTTCATACAGGTGGCGGTGCAGATATTTACATGTTCATACAGATGGCGGTGTAGATATTTCCATGTTCGTACGGATGGCAGTGTAGATATTTCCATGTTCATACAGGGGGCGGTGTAGATATTTCCATGTTTATACAGATAGCAGTGTACTTATTTCCATGTTTATAGAGATAGCATTGTAGATATTTCCATTGATATACAGATAGCTGTGTAGATATTTGCATGTTCATACAGATAGCGGTGTAGATACTTCCATGTTCGTACAGGTAGCGGTGTAGATATTTCCATGTTCATACAGATAGCGGTGTAGGTATTTCCATGTTCATAGAGATAACGGTGTAGATATTTCCATGTTCATACAGATAGCGGTGTAGATATTCCTATGTTCATACAGTTAGCGGTGAAGATATTTCCATGTTCATAGAGATGGCGGTGTAGATATTTACATGTTCATACAGATGGCGGCATAGATATTTCCATGTTCGTACAGATGGCGGTGTAAATATTTCCATGTTCATAGAAATGTCGGTGTAGATATTTCCATGTTTATGCAGATAGCGGTATAGATATTTCCTTGTTTATACAGATGGTGGTGTAGATATTTCCATGTTTATAGAGATGGCAGTCTAGATATTTCCATGTTTACAGAGATAGTGGTGTAGTTATTTCCAAGTTTATAGCGACAGCGTTGTAGATATTTCCATGTTTATACAGATAGCGGTGAAGATATTTCCATGTTTATACAGATAGCGTGGATATTTCCATGTTTATACAGATAGCAGTGTACATATTTCCATATTTATAGAGATGGCGGTGTAGATATTTTCATGTTTACACAGATGGCGGTGTAGATATTTCCATGTTTACACAGATAGCGGTGTAGATATTTCCATGTTTACACAGATAGCGGTGTGGATATTTCCATGTTTATGCAGATAGCGGTGTAGATATTTCCATGTTTATACAGATAGCGGTGCGGATATTTCCATGTTTATGCAGATAGCGGTGTAGATATTTCCATGTTTATACAGATAGCGGTGAAGATATTTCCATGTCTATACAGATAGCGGTGTAGATATTTCCATGTTTATACAGATAGCAGTGTAGATATTTCCATGTTTATAGAGATAGTGGTGTAGATAATTCCAATTTTATACAGATAGCAGTCTAGATATTTCCAAATTCTTACAGATAGCGGTGTAGATATTTCGACGTTTATACAGATGGCGGTGTAGATATTTCCATGTTCATACAGATGCCGATGTAGATATTTCCATGTTTATAGAGATGGCGGTGTAGATAGTTTAATGTTTACACAGATGGCGGTGTAGATATTTCCGTGTTTACACAGATAGCGGTGTAGACATTTCCATGTTTACATGGATAGCGGTGTGGATATTTCCATGTTTATGCAGATAGCGGTGTAGATATTTCCATGTTCATCCAGATGCCGGTGTAGATATATCCATGTTCATACAGATGGGGGTGAAGATATTTCCATGTTCATACAGATGGCTTTGTAGATATTTCCATGTTCATGCAAATGGCGGTGTAGATATTTCCATGTTCATAGAGATGGCGGTGTAGATATTTCCATGTACATACAAATGGCGGTGTAGATATTTCCATGTTCGTACAGATGGCGGTGCAGATATTTCCATGTTCATACAGTTAGCCTTGTAGATATTTCCATGTTCATACAGAGGGCGGTGTAGATATTTCCATGTTCATACAGATGGCGGTGTAGATATTTCCATGTTCGTATGGATGGCAGTATAGATATTTCCATGTTCATACAGGTGGCGGTGTAGATATTTCCATGTTTATACAGATAGCAGTGTAGTTATTTCCTTGTTTATAGAGAAAGCAGTGCAGATATTTCCAATGATAAACAGATAGCTGTGTAGATATTTGCATGTTCATACAGATAGCGGTATAGATTTTTCCATGTTCATAGAGATAGCGGTGTAGATATTTCCATGTTCATACAGATGGCGGTGTAGATATTTACATGTTCATAGAGATGGTGTAGATATTTCCATGTTTATGCAGATAGCGGTATAGATATTTCCATGTTTATACAGATGGTGGTGTGGAAATTTCCATGTTTATAGAGATGGCGGTCTAGATATTTCCATGTTTATAGAGACAGCGTTGTAGATATTTCCATGTTTATACAGATAGCGGTGAAGATATTTCCATGTTCATACAGATGGCGGTATAGATATTTCCATGTTCATACAGTTAGTGGTGTAGATATTTCCACGTTCATGCAAATGGCGGTGTAGATATTTCCATGTTCATAGAGATGGCGGTGTAGATATTTCCAAGTACATACAAATGGTGGTGTAGATATTTCCATGTTCATAGAGATGGCGGTGTAGATCTTTCCATGTTTATACAGATAGCAGTGTAGTTATTTCCATGTTTATAGAGATAGCAGTGTAGATATTTCCATTGATATGCAGATAGCGGTGTAGATATTTCCATGTTCATACAGATAGCGGTGTAGATATTTCCATGTTCATACAGTTAGCGGTGTAGATATTTCCATGTTCATACATATGGTGGTGTAGATATTTACATATTCATACAGATGGCGGTTTAGATATTTACATGTTCATACAGATGGCGGTGTAGATAATTCCATGTTCATACAGATAGCGGTGTAGTTATTTCCATGTTCATATCAATAGCGGTGTAGATATTTCCATGTTCATACAGTTAGCGGTGTAGATATTTCCATGTTCATACAGACGGCGGTGTAGATATTTCCATGTTCATACACATGGCGGTGTAGATATTTCCATGTTCGTATGGATGGCAGTGTAGATATTTCCATGTTCATATAGGTGGCGGTGTAGATATTTCCATGTTTATACAGATAGCAGTGTAGTTATTTCCATGTTTATAGAGATAGCAGTGTGGATATTTCCATTGATATACAGATAGCTTTGTAGGTATTGGCATGTTCATACAGATAGCGGTGTAGATATTCCATGTTCGTACAGATAGCTGTGTAGATATTTCCATGTTCATACAGATAGCGGTGTAGATATTTCCATGTTCATACAGATAACGGTGTAGATATATCCATCTTCATACAGATAGCGGTGTAGATATTTCCACGTTCATACAGATAGCGATGTAGATATTTCCATGTTCATAGAGATAACGGTGTAGATATTTCCATGTTTATAGGGATGGCGGTGTGGATATTTTTATGTTTACACAGATGGCGCTGTATATATTTCCATGTTTACACAGATAGCGGTGTAGACATTTCCATGTTTACACAGATAGCGGTGTGGATACTTCCATGTTCATACAAATGTCGGTGTAGATATTTCCATGTTCATAGAGATGACGGAGCAGGTATTTCCATGTTTATTCAGATAGCAGTGTAGATATTACCATGTTTGTAGAGATAGCAGTGTAGATATTTCCATTGATATACAGATAGCTGTGTAGATATTTGCATGTTCATACACATAGCGGTGTAGATATTTCCATGTTCATACAGATAGCGGTGTAGATATTTCCATGTTCGTACAGAGATCGGTGTAGATATTTCCATGTTCATTCAGATAGCGGTGTAGGAATTTCCCTGTTCATACACTTAGCGGTGTAGATATTTCCATGTTCATACAGAAGGCAGTGTAGATATTTACATGTTCATACAGATGGCGGTGTAGATATTTCCATGTTCGTACGGATGGCAGTGTAGATATTTCCATGTTCATAGAGGTGGTGGTGTAGATATTTCCGTGTTTATACAGATAGCAGTGTAGTTATTTCCATGTTTACAGAGATAGCAGTGTAGATATTTCCATTGATATACAGATAGCTGTGTAGTTATTTGCATGTTCATACAGATAGCGGTGTACATATTTCCGTGTTCATACAGATAGCGGTGTAGATATTTCCATGTTCATACAGAGAGCGGTGTAGATATTTCCATGTTCATACAGATAGCGGTGTAGATATTTCCATTTTCTTACAGATAGCGGTGTAGTTATTTCCATGTTCATACAGCTAGCGGTGTAGATATTTCCATGTTCATACAGATGGCGATTTAGATATTTACATGTTCATACAGATGGCGGTGTAAATATTTCCAAGTTCTTACAGATGGCGGTGTAGATATTTCCATGTTCATATAGATGGCGGTGTAGATATTTCCATGTTTATGCCGATAGCGGTATAGATATTTCCATGTTTATACAGATGGTGGTGTAGATATTTCCATGTTTACAGAGATGGCGTTCTAGATATTTCCATGTTTATAGAGATAGTGGTGTAGTTATTTCCAAGTTTATAGAGACAGCGTTGTAGATATTTCCATGTTTATACAGATAGCGGTGAAGATATTTCCGTGTTTATACAGATAGCGGTGTAGATATTTCCATGTTTATACAGATCACGGTGTAGATATTTCCATGTTTATAGAGATAGTGGTGTAGATAATTCCAATTTTATACAGATAGCAGTGTAGATATTTCCAAGTTCATACAGATAGCGGTGTAGATATTTCCACATTTATAGAAATGGCTGTGTAGATATTTCCATGTTCATACAGATGGCCGTGTAGATATTTCCATGTTTATAGGGATGGCGGTGTAGATATTTTCATGTTTACACAGATGGCGGTGTAGATATTTCCATGTTTACACAGATAGCGGTGTAGACATTTCCATGTTTACACAGATAGCGGTGTGGATATTTCCATGTTCATACAAATGTCAGTGTAGATATTTCCATGTTCATAGAGATGACGGAGTAGATATTTACATCTTCATACAGATAGCGGTACAGATATTTCCATGTTCATACAGTAAGCGGTGTAGATATTTCCATGTTCATACAGATGGAAGTGTAGATATTTACATGTTCATACAGATGTCGGTGTGGATATTTCCATGTTTATAGAGATAGTAGTGTAGTTATTTCAAAGTTTATAGAGACAGCGTTGCAGATATTTCCATGTTTATAGAGACAGCGTTGTAGATATTTCCATGTTGATAGAGATAGTGGTGTAGATAATTCCAATTTTATACAGATTGCAGTGTAGATATTTCCACGTTCATACAGATAGCGGTGTAGATATTTCCACATTTATAGAGATGGCGGTGTAGATATTTCCATGTTCATACAGATGGCGGTGTAGATATTTCCATGTTTATAGAGATGGCAGTGTAGATATTTTCATGTTTACACAGATGGCGTTGTAGATATTTCCATGTTTACACAGATAGCGGTGTAGACATTTCCATGTTTACACAGATAGCGGTGTGGATATTTCCATGTTTATGCAGATAGCGGTGTAGATATTTCCATGTTTATACAGAAAGCGGTGCGGATATTTCCATGTTTATACAGATAGTGGTGCAGATATTTCCATGTTTATACAGATAGCGGTGTAGATATTTCCATCTTAATACAGATGGCGGTGTAGATATTTCTATGTTTATGCAGATAGCGGTATAGATATTTCCATGTTTATACAGATGGTGGTGTAGATATTTCCATGTTTATGCAGAGGGCGGAATAGATATTTCCATGTTTATACAGATGGTGGTTTAGATATTTCCATGTTCATACAGATGGCGGTGTAGATATTTCGAAGTTTATAGAGATAGCGCTGTAGTTATTTCTAAATTTATATAGAAATCTGTGTAGATATTTCCATGTATATGCAGATGGCTGTGTAGATATTTCCATGTTCATGCAGATAGCGGTGTAGTTATTTCAATGTTCATCCAGATTCCGGTGTAGACACATCCATGTTCATACAGATGGCGGTGAAGATATTTCCATGTTCATACAGATGGCTGTGTAGATATTTCCATGTTCATACAGGTGGCGGTGTAGATATTTCCATGTTTATACAGATAGCAGTGTAGTTTTTTCCATGTTTACAAAGATAGCAGTGTAGGTATTTCCATTGATATACAGATCGCTGTGTAGATATTTCCATGTTCATACAGATAGCGGTGTAGATATTTCCATGTTCATACAGATAACGGTGTAGATATTTCCATCTTCATACAGATAGCGCTGTAGATATTTCCATGTTCATAGAGATGGCGGTGTAGATATTTCCATGTTTATACAGATAGCAGTGTAGTTATGTCCATGTTTATATAGATGGAAGTGTAGGTATTTTCATTGATATACAGATAGCTGTGTAGATATTTGCATGTTCATACAGATAGCCGTGTAGACATTTCCATGTTCATACACATAGCGGTGTAGATATTTCCATGTTCATACAGAGAGCGGTGTAGATATTTCCATGTTCATACAGATAGCGGTTTAGATATTTCTTTGTTCATACAGAGAGCGGTGTAGGTATTTCCATGTTCATACAGATAGCGGTTTAGATATTTCTTTGTTCATACAGATAGCGGTGTAGATATTTCCATGTTCATACAGTTAGCGGTGTAGATATTTCCATGTTCATACAGATGGCAGTGTAGATATTTACATGTTCATACAGATGGCGGTGGAGATATTTCCATGTTCGTACGGATGGCAGTGTAGATATTTCCATGTTCATTCAGGTGGCGGTTTATATATTTCCATGTTTATACTGATAGCAGTGTAGTTATTTCCATGTTTATAGAGATAGCAGTGTAGATATTTCCACTGATATACAGATAGCTGTGTAGATATTTGCATGTTCATACAGACAGCGGTGTAGGTATTTCCATGTTCATACAGATAGCGGTGTAGATATTTCCATGTTCGTACAGATGGCGGTGTAGATATTTCCATGTTTATATAGATGGCGATATAGATATTTCCATGTTTACACAGACGGCGGTGTAGATATTTCCATGTTTACACAGATAGCGGTGTAGACATTTCCATGTTTACTCAGATAGCGGTGTGGATATCTCCATGTTTATGCAGATAGCGGTGTAGATATTTCCATGTTTATACAGCTAGCGGTGCGGTTATTTCCATGTTTATACAGATAGTGGTGGAGATATTTCCATGTTTATACAGATAGTGGTGTAGATATTTCCATCTTATTACAGATGGCGGTGTAGATATGTCCATGTTCGTACAGATGGCGGTGTAGATATTTCCATGTTCATACAGATGGCGGTGTAGATATTTCGAAGTTTATAGAGATAGCGCTGTAGTTATTTCCATATTTATAGAGAAATCTGTGTAGATATTTCCATGTATATGCAGATAGCTGTGTAGATATTTCCATGTTCATACAGATAGCGGTGTAGATATTTCCATGTTCATAGAGATAACGGTGTAGATATTTACATCTTCATACAGATAGTGGTACAGATATTTCCATGTTCATACAGTAAGCGGTGTAGATATTTCCATGTTCATAGAGATGGCAGTGTAGATATTTACATGTTCATACAGATGTCGGTGTGGATATTTCCATGTTTATAGAGATAGTAGTGTAGTTATTTCAAAGTTTATAGAGACAGCGTTGCAGATATTTCCATGTTTATAGAGACAGCGTTGTAGATATTTATATGTTTATAGAGATAGCGGTGAAGATATTGCCATGTTTATACAGATAGCGGTGTAGATATTTCCATGTTTATACAGATAGCGGTGTAGATATTTCCATGTTTATAGAGATAGTGGTGTAGATAATTCCAATTTTATACAGATAGCCGTGTAGATATTTCCACGTTCATACAGATAGCGGTGTAGATATTTCCACGTTTATAGAGATGGCGGTGTAGATATTTCCATGTTCATACAGATGGCGGTGTAGATATTTCCATGTTTATAGAGATGGCAGTGTAGATATTTTCATGTTTACACAGATGGCGGTGTAGATATTTCCATGTTTACACAGATAGCGGTGTAGACATTTCCATGTTTACACAGATAGCGGTGTGGATATTTCCATGTTTATGCAGATAGTGGTGTAGATATTTCCATGTTTATACAGAAATCGGTGCCGATATTTCCATGTTTATACAGATAGTGGTGCAGATATTTCCATGTTAATACAGATAGCGGTGTAGATATTTCCATCTTAATACAGATGGCGGTGTAGATATTTCTATCTTTATGCAGATAGTGGTATAAATATTTCCATGTTTATACAGATGGTTGTGTAGATATTTCCATGTTTATGCAGAGGGCGGTATAGATATTTCCATGTTTATGCAGATGGTGGTTTAGATATTTCCATGTTCATACCGATGGCGGTGTAGATATTTCGAAGTTTATAGAGATAGCGCTGTAGTTATTTCTAAATTTATATAGAAATCTGTGTAGATATTTCCATGCATATGCAGATAGCTGTGTAGATATTTCCATGTTCATGCAGATAGCGGTGTAGTCATTTCCATGTTCATCCAGATTCCGGTGTAGATACATCCATGTTCATACAGATGGCGGTGAAGATATTTCCATCTTCATACAGATGGCTGTGTAGATATTTCCATGTTCATACAGGTGGCCGTGTAGATATTTCCATGTTTATACAGATAGCAGTGTAGTTATTTCCATGTTTACAGAGATAGCAGTGTAGATATTTCCATTGATATACAGATAGCTGTGTAGATATTTGCATGTTCATACAGATAGCGGTGTAGATATTTCCATGTTCATACAGCTAGCGGTGTAGATATTTCCATGTTCATACAGAGTGCGGTGTAGATATTTCCATGTTCATACAGATAGCGGTGTAGATATTTCCATTTTCTTACTGATAGCGGTGTAGTTATTTCCATGTTCATACAGTTAGCGGTGTAGATATTTCCATGTTCATACAGATGGCGGTTTAGATATTTACATGTTCATACAGATGGCGGTGTAAATATTTCCAAGTTCTTACAGATGGCGGTGTAGATATTTCCATGTTCATAGAGATGGCGGTGTAGATATTTCCGTGTTTATGCAGATGGTGGTGTAGATATTTCCATGTTTATAGAGATAGTGGTGTAGTTATTTCCAAGTTTATAGAGACAGCGTTGTAGATATTTACATGTTTATACAGATAGCGGTGAAGTTATTTCCGTGTTTATACAGATAGCGGTGTAGATATTTCCATGTTTATACAGATCGCGGTGTAGATATTTCCATGTTTATAGAGATAGTGGTGTAGATAATTCCAATTTTATACAGATAGCAGTGTAGATATTTCCAAGTTCATACAGATAGCGGTGTAGATATTTCCACGTTTATAGAGATGGCTGTGTAGATATTTCCATATTCATACAGATGGCCGTGTAGATATTTCCATGTTTATAGGGATGGCGGTGTAGATATTTTCATGTTTACACAGATGGCGGTGTAGATATTTCCATGTTTACACAGATAGCGGTGTAGACATTTCCATGTTTACACAGATAGCGGTGTGGATATTTCCATGTTCATACAAATGTCAGTGTAGATATTTCCATGTTCATAGAGATGACGGAGTAGATATTTACATCTTCATACAGATAGCGGTACAGATATTTCCATGTTCATACAGTAAGCGGTGTAGATATTTCCATGTTCATACAGATGGAAGTGTAGATATTTACATGTTCATACAGATGTCGGTGTGGATATTTCCATGTTTATAGAGATTGTAGTGTAGTTATTTCAAAGTTTATAGAGACAGCGTTGCAGATATTTCCATGTTTATAGAAACAGCGTTGTAGATATTTCCATGTTTATAGAGATAGCGGTGAAGATATTGCCATGTTTATACAGATACCGGTGTAGATATTTCCATGTTTATACAGATAGCGGTGTAGATATTTCCATGTTGATAGAGATAGTGGTGTAGATAATTCCAATTTTATACAGATTGCAGTGTAGATATTTCCACGTTCATACAGATAGCGGTGTAGATATTTCCACGTTTATAGAGATGGCGGTGTAGATATTTCCATGTTCATACAGATGGCGGTGTAGATATTTCCATGTTTATAGAGATGGCAGTGTAGATATTTTCATGTTTACACAGATGGCGTTGTAGATATTTCCATGTTTACACAGATAGCGGTGTAGACATTTCCATGTTTACACAGATAGCGGTGTGGATATTTCCATGTTTATGCAGATAGCGGTGTAGATATTTCCATGTTTATACAGAAAGCGGTGCGGATATTTCCATGTTTATACAGATAGTGGTGCAGATATTTCCATGTTTATACAGATAGCGGTGTAGATATTTCCATCTTAATACAGATGGCGGTGTAGATATTTCTATGTTTATGCAGATAGCGGTATAGATATTTCCATGTTTATACAGATGGTGGTGTAGATATTTCCATGTTTATGCAGAGGGCGGAATAGATATTTCCATGTTTATACAGATGGTGGTTTAGATATTTCCATGTTCATACAGATGGCGGTGTAGATATTTCGAAGTTTATAGAGATAGCGCTGTAGTTATTTCTAAATTTATATAGAAATCTGTGTAGATATTTCCATGTATATGCAGATAGCTGTGTAGATATTTCCATGTTCATGCAGATAGCGGTGTAGTTATTTCAATGTTCATCCAGATTCCGGTGTAGACACATCCATGTTCATACAGATGGCCGTGAAGATATTTCCATGTTCATACAGATGGCTGTGTAGATATTTCCATGTTCATACAGGTGGCGGTGTAGATATTTCCATGTTTATACAGATAGCAGTGTAGTTTTTTCCATGTTTACAAAGATAGCAGTGTAGGTATTTCCATTGATATACAGATCGCTGTGTAGATATTTCCATGTTCATACAGATAGCGGTGTAGATATTTCCATGTTCATACAGATAACGGTGTAGATATTTCCATCTTCATACAGATAGCGCTGTAGATATTTCCATGTTCATAGAGATGGCGGTGTAGATATTTCCATGTTTATACAGATAGCAGTGTAGTTATGTCCATGTTTATATAGATGGAAGTGTAGGTATTTTCATTGATATACAGATAGCTGTGTAGATATTTGCATGTTCATACAGATAGCCGTGTAGACATTTCCATGTTCATACACATAGCGGTGTAGATATTTCCATGTTCATACAGAGAGCGGTGTAGATATTTCCATGTTCATACAGATAGCGGTTTAGATATTTCTTTGTTCATACAGAGAGCGGTGTAGGTGTTTCCATGTTCATACAGATAGCGGTTTAGATATTTCTTTGTTCATACAGATAGCGGTGTAGATATTTCCATGTTCATACAGTTAGCGGTGTAGATATTTCCATGTTCATACAGATGGCAGTGTAGATATTTACATGTTCATACAGATGGCGGTGGAGATATTTCCATGTTCGTACGGATGGCAGTGTAGATATTTCCATGTTCATTCAGGTGGCGGTTTATATATTTCCATGTTTATACTGATAGCAGTGTAGTTATTTCCATGTTTATAGAGATAGCAGTGTAGATATTTCCATTGATATACAGATAGCTGTGTAGATATTTCCATGTTCATACAGATAGCGGTGTAGATATTTCCATGTTCATACAGATAACGGTGTAGATATTTCCATGTTCATACAGATAGCAGTGTAGATATATTTCCATGTTCATGCAGTTAGGGGTGTAGATATTTCCATGTTCATACAAATGGCGGCGTAGACATTTCCATGTTTATACAGATAGCAGTGTAGATATTTCCATGTTTATAGAGATAGCAGTGTAGATATTTCCACTGATATACAGATAGCTGTGTAGATATTTGCATGTTCATACAGACAGCGGTGTAGGTATTTCCATGTTCATACAGATAGCGGTGTAGATATTTCCATGTTCGTACAGATGGCGGTGTAGATATTTCCATGTTTATATAGATGGCGATATAGATATTTCCATGTTTGCACAGACGGCGGTGTAGATATTTCCATGTTTACACAGATAGCGGTGTAGACATTTCCATGTTTACTCAGATAGCGGTGTGGATATCTCCATGTTTATGCAGATAGCGGTGTAGATATTTCCATGTTTATACAGCTAGCGGTGCGGTTATTTCCATGTTTATACAGATAGTGGTGGAGATATTTCCATGTTTATACAGATAGTGGTGTAGATATTTCCATCTTATTACAGATGGCGGTGTAGATATGTCCATGTTCGTACAGATGGCGGTGTAGATATTTCCATGTTCATACAGATGGCGGTGTAGATATTTCGAAGTTTATAGAGATAGCGCTGTAGTTATTTCCATATTTATAGAGAAATCTGTGTAGATATTTCCATGTATATGCAGATAGCTGTGTAGATATTTCCATGTTCATACAGATAGCGGTGTAGATATTTCCATGTTCATAGAGATAACGGTGTAGATATTTACATCTTCATACAGATAGTGGTACAGATATTTCCATGTTCATACAGTAAGCGGTGTAGATATTTCCATGTTCATAGAGATGGCAGTGTAGATATTTACATGTTCATACAGATGTCGGTGTGGATATTTCCATGTTTATAGAGATAGTAGTGTAGTTATTTCAAAGTTTATAGAGACAGCGTTGCAGATATTTCCATGTTTATAGAGACAGCGTTGTAGATATTTATATGTTTATAGAGATAGCGGTGAAGATATTGCCATGTTTATACAGATAGCGGTGTAGATATTTCCATGTTTATACAGATAGCGGTGTAGATATTTCCATGTTTATAGAGATAGTGGTGTAGATAATTCCAATTTTATACAGATAGCCGTGTAGATATTTCCACGTTCATACAGATAGCGGTGTAGATATTTCCACGTTTATAGAGATGGCGGTGTAGATATTTCCATGTTCATACAGATGGCGGTGTAGATATTTCCATGTTTATAGAGATGGCAGTGTAGATATTTTCATGTTTACACAGATGGCGGTGTAGATATTTCCATGTTTACACAGATAGCGGTGTAGACATTTCCATGTTTACACAGATAGCGGTGTGGATATTTCCATGTTTATGCAGATAGTGGTGTAGATATTTCCATGTTTATACAGAAATCGGTGCCGATATTTCCATGTTTATACAGATAGTGGTGCAGATATTTCCATGTTAATACAGATAGCGGTGTAGATATTTCCATCTTAATACAGATGGCGGTGTAGATATTTCTATCTTTATGCAGATAGTGGTATAAATATTTCCATGTTTATACAGATGGTTGTGTAGATATTTCCATGTTTATGCAGAGGGCGGTATAGATATTTCCATGTTTATGCAGATGGTGGTTTAGATATTTCCATGTTCATACCGATGGCGGTGTAGATATTTCGAAGTTTATAGAGATAGCGCTGTAGTTATTTCTAAATTTATATAGAAATCTGTGTAGATATTTCCATGCATATGCAGATAGCTGTGTAGATATTTCCATGTTCATGCAGATAGCGGTGTAGTCATTTCCATGTTCATCCAGATTCCGGTGTAGATACATCCATGTTCATACAGATGGCGGTGAAGATATTTCCATCTTCATACAGATGGCTGTGTAGATATTTCCATGTTCATACAGGTGGCCGTGTAGATATTTCCATGTTTATACAGATAGCAGTGTAGTTATTTCCATGTTTACAGAGATAGCAGTGTAGATATTTCCATTGATATACAGATAGCTGTGTAGATATTTGCATGTTCATACAGATAGCGGTGTAGATATTTCCATGTTCATACAGCTAGCGGTGTAGATATTTCCATGTTCATACAGAGTGCGGTGTAGATATTTCCATGTTCATACAGATAGCGGTGTAGATATTTCCATTTTCTTACTGATAGCGGTGTAGTTATTTCCATGTTCATACAGTTAGCGGTGTAGATATTTCCATGTTCATACAGATGGCGGTTTAGATATTTACATGTTCATACAGATGGCGGTGTAAATATTTCCAAGTTCTTACAGATGGCGGTGTAGATATTTCCATGTTCATAGAGATGGCGGTGTAGATATTTCCGTGTTTATGCAGATGGTGGTGTAGGTATTTCCATGTTTATAGAGATAGTGGTGTAGTTATTTCCAAGTTTATAGAGACAGCGTTGTAGATATTTACATGTTTATACAGATAGCGGTGAAGTTATTTCCGTGTTTATACAGATAGCGGTGTAGATATTTCCATGTTTATACAGATCGCGGTGTAGATATTTCCATGTTTATAGAGATAGTGGTGTAGATAATTCCAATTTTATACAGATAGCAGTGTAGATATTTCCAAGTTCATACAGATAGCGGTGTAGATATTTCCACGTTTATAGAGATGGCTGTGTAGATATTTCCATGTTCATACAGATGGCCGTGTAGATATTTCCATGTTTATAGGGATGGCGGTGTAGATATTTTCATGTTTACACAGATGGCGGTGTAGATATTTCCATGTTTACACAGATAGCGGTGTAGACATTTCCATGTTTACACAGATAGCGGTGTGGATATTTCCATGTTCATACAAATGTCAGTGTAGATATTTCCATGTTCATAGAGATGACGGAGTAGATATTTACATCTTCATACAGATAGCGGTACAGATATTTCCATGTTCATACAGTAAGCGGTGTAGATATTTCCATGTTCATACAGATGGAAGTGTAGATATTTACATGTTCATACAGATGTCGGTGTGGATATTTCCATGTTTATAGAGATTGTAGTGTAGTTATTTCAAAGTTTATAGAGACAGCGTTGCAGATATTTCCATGTTTATAGAAACAGCGTTGTAGATATTTCCATGTTTATAGAGATAGCGGTGAAGATATTGCCATGTTTATACAGATACCGGTGTAGATATTTCCATGTTTATACAGATAGCGGTGTAGATATTTCCATGTTGATAGAGATAGTGGTGTAGATAATTCCAATTTTATACAGATTGCAGTGTAGATATTTCCACGTTCATACAGATAGCGGTGTAGATATTTCCACGTTTATAGAGATGGCGGTGTAGATATTTCCATGTTCATACAGATGGCGGTGTAGATATTTCCATGTTTATAGAGATGGCAGTGTAGATATTTTCATGTTTACACAGATGGCGTTGTAGATATTTCCATGTTTACACAGATAGCGGTGTAGACATTTCCATGTTTACACAGATAGCGGTGTGGATATTTCCATGTTTATGCAGATAGCGGTGTAGATATTTCCATGTTCATACAGAAAGCGGTGCGGATATTTCCATGTTTATACAGATAGTGGTGCAGATATTTCCATGTTTATACAGATAGCGGTGTAGATATTTCCATCTTAATACAGATGGCGGTGTAGATATTTCTATGTTTATGCAGATAGCGGTATAGATATTTCCATGTTTATACAGATGGTGGTATAGATATTTCCATGTTTATGCAGAGGGCGGAATAGATATTTCCATGTTTATACAGATGGTGGTTTAGATATTTCCATGTTCATACAGATGGCGGTGTAGATATTTCGAAGTTTATAGAGATAGCGCTGTAGTCATTTCTAAATTTATATAGAAATCTGTGTAGATATTTCCATGTATATGCAGATAGCTGTGTAGATATTTCCATGTTCATGCAGATAGCGGTGTAGTTATTTCCATGTTCATCCAGATTCCGGTGTAGATACATCCAGGTTCATACAGATGGCGGTGAAGATATTTCCATGTTCATACAGATGGCTGTGTAGATATTTCCATGTTCATACAGGTGGCGGTGTAGATATTTCCATGTTTATACAGATAGCAGTGTAGTTATTTCCATGTTTACAAAGATAGCAGTGTAGATATTTCCATTGATATACAGATAGCTGTGTAGATATTCCCATGTTCATACAGATAGCGGTGTAGATATTTCCATGTTAATATAGATAACGGTGTAGATATTTCCATCTTCATACAGATAGCGGTGTAGATATTTCCATGTTCATAGAGATGGCAGTGTAGATATTTCCATGTTTATACAGGTAGCAGGGTAGTTATTTCCATGTTTATATAGATGGCAGTGTAGGTATTTTCATTGATATACAGATAGCTGTGTAGATATTTGCATGTTCATACAGATAGCCGTGTAGATATTTCCACGTTTATAGAGATGGCGGTGTAAATATTTCCATGTTCATACAGATGGTGGTGTAGATATTTCCATGTTTATAGGGATGGCGGTGTAGATATTTCCATGTTCATACAAATGGCGGTGTACATATTTCCATGTTCATAGAGATGGCGGTGTAGATATTTCCATGTTCATACAAATGGCGGTGTAGATATTTCCATGTTCATAGAGATGGCGGTGTAGATATTTCCATATTTATACAGATAGCGGTGTAGTTATTTCCATGTTTATAGAGATCGCAGTGTAGATATTTCCTTTGATATACAGATAGCTGTGTAGATATTTGCATGTTCATACAGATAGCGGTGTAGTTATTTCCATGTTCATTCAGATAGCGGTGTAGATATTTCCATGTTCATACGGATAGCGGTGTAGATGTTTCCATGTTCATACAGATAGCGGTGTAGATATTTCCATGTTCAAACAGATAGCGTTGTAGATATTTCCATGTTCATATGGATAGCGGTGTAGATATTTCCAATTTCATACAGTTAGCGGTGTAGATATTTCCATGTTCATACAGATGGCGGTGTAGATATTTACATGTTCATACAGATGGCGGTGTAGATATTTCCATGTTCATACAGATAGCGGTGTAGATATTTCCATGTTCATACAGATAGCGGTCTAGATATTTCCATGTTAATACAGATAGCGCTGTAGATATTTCCATGTTCTTACCGATAGCAGTGTAGATATTTCCATGTTCATACAGTTAGCGGTGTAGATATTTCCATGTTCTTAGAGATGGCGTTGTAGATATCTCCATGTTTATGCAGATAGCGGTATAGATATTTCCATGTTTATACAGATGGTGGTGTAGATATTTCCATGTTTATAGAGATGGCAGTGTAGATATTTCCATGTTCATACAGATGGCGGTGTAAATATTTCCATGTTAATAGGGATGGCGATGTAGATATTTCCATGTTTACACAGATAGCGGTGTAGACATTTCCATGTTTACACAGATAGCGGTGTGGATATTTGCATGTTTATGCAGATAGCAGTGTAGATATTTCCATGTTTATACAGATAGCGGTGCGGATATTTCCATGTTTATACAGATAGTTGGGCAGATATTTCCATGTTTATACAGATAGCGGTGTAGATATTTCCATCTTAATACAGATGGCGGTGTAGATATGTCCATGTTTGTACAGATGGCGGTGTAGATATTCCCATGTTCATACAGATGGCGGTGTAGATATTTCCATGTTCATACAGATAGCGTTGTAGATATTTCCATGTTCATACGGATAGCGGTGTAGATATTTCCATGTTCATACAGTTAGCGGTGTAGATATTTCCATGTTCATACAGATGGCGGTGTAGATATTTATATGTTCATACAGATGGCGGTGTAGATATTTCCATGTTCATACAGATAGCGGTGTAGATATTTCCATGTTCATACAGATAGCCGGCTAGATATTTCCATGTTAATACAGATAGCGATGTAGATATTTCCATGTTCTTACCGATAGCAGTGTAGATATTTCCATGTTCATACAGTTAGCGGTGTAGATATTTCCATGTTCTTAGAGATGGCGGTGTAGATATCTCCATGTTTATGCAGATAGCGGTATAGATATTTCCATGTTTATACAGATGGTGGTGTAGATATTTCCATGTTTATAGAGATGGCAGTGCAGATATTTCCATGTTCATACAGATGGCGGTGTAAGTATTTCCATGTTAATAGGGATGGCGGTGTAGATATTTTCATGTTTACACAGATGGCGATGTAGATATTTCCATGTTTACACAGATAGCAGTGTAGACATTTCCATGTTTACACAGATAGCGGTGTGGATATTTGCATGTTTATGCAGATATCAGTGTAGATATTTCCATGTTTATACAGATAGCGGTGCGGATATTTCCATGTTTATACAGATAGTTGGGCAGGTATTTCCATGTTTATACAGATAGCGGTGTAGATATTTCCATCTTAATACAGATGGCGGTGTAGATATGTCCATGTTTGTACAGATGGCGGTGTAGATATTTCCATGTTCATACAGATGGCGGTGTAGATATTTCGAAGTTTATAGAGATAGTGCTGTAGTTATTTCCATATACATAGAGAAATCTGTGTAGATATTTCCGTGTATATTCAGATAGCTGTGTAGATATTTCCATGTTCATGCAGATAGCGGTGTAGATATTTCCATGTTCATCCAGATGCCGGTGTACATATATCCATGTTCATACAGATGGTGGTGAAGATATTTCCATGTTCATACAGATGGTGGTGTAGATATTTCCATGTTCATACAAATGGCGGTGTAGATATTTCCATGTTCATAGAGATGGCGGTTTAGATAGTTCCATGTTCATACAAATGGCCGTGTAGATATTTCCATGTTCATAGAGATGGCGGTGTAGATATTCCCATATTTATACAGATAGCAGTGTAGTTATTTCCATGTTTATAGGGATAGCAGTGTATATATTTTCATTGATATACATATAGCTGTGTAGATATTTGCATGTTCATACAGATAGTGGTCTTGATATTTCCATGTTGATACAGATAGCGGTGTAGATATTTCCATGTTCATACAGATAGCGGTGTTGATATTTCCATGTTCATACAGATAGCGGTGTAGATATTTCCATGTTCATACAGATAGCGGTGTAGATATTTCCATGTTCATACAGATAGCGGTGTAGATATTTCCATGTTCATACAGATGGCGGTGTAGATATTTACATGTTCATACAGGTGGCGGTGTAGATATTTCCATGTTCATACAGATGGCGGTGTAGATATTTCCATGTTCATACAGATGGCGGTGTAGATATTTCCATGTTCATACAGATCGCGGTGTAGATATTTCCATGTTCATACCGATAGCGGTGTAGATATTTCCATGTTCATACTGTTAGTGGTGAAGATATTTCCATGTTCATACAGATGGCGGTGTAGATATTTTCATGTTCATACAGATGGCGGTGTAGATATTTCCATGTTCGTACGGATGGCAGTGTAGGTATTTCCATGTTCATACAGGTGGCGGTGTAGATATTTTCATGTTTATACAGATAGCAGTGTAGTTATTTCCATGTTTATGGAGACAGCTGTGTAGTTATTTCCATTGATATACAGATAGCTGTGTAGATATTTGCATGTTCATACAGATAGCGGTGTAGATATTTCCATGTTCGTACAGATAGCGGTGTAGATATTTCCATGTTCATACAGATAGCGGTGTAGATATTTCCATGTTCATACAGATAGCAGTGTAGATATTTGCATGTTCATACAGATAACGGTGTAGATATTTCCATGTTTATTCAGATGGCGGTGTAGAGATTTCCATGTTCATACAGATAGCGGTGTAGAGATTTCCATGTTCATACAGATAGCGGTATAGATATTTCCATGTTCATACCAATAGCGGTGTAGACATTTCTATGTTCATACAGATAATGGTGTAGATATTTCCATGTTCATACAGACAGCGGTGTAGATAATTCCATGTTCATACCGTTAGCGGTGTAGATATTTCCATGTTCATACAGATGGCAGTGTAGGTATTGACATGTTCATACAGATGGCGGTATAGATATTTCCATGTTCGTACAAATGGCGGTGTAGATATTTCCATGTTCATAGAGTTGGCGGTGTACATATTTCCATGTTTATACAGATGGTGGTGTAGATATTTACATGTTTATAGAGATGGCGGTCTAGATATTTCCATGTTTACAGAGATAGAGGTGTAGTTATTTCCAAGTTTATAGAGACAGCGTTGTAGATATTTCCTTGTTTATACAGATAGCGGTGAAGATATTTCCATGTTTATAGAGATAGCGTTGTAGATATTTCCATGTTTTTACAGATAGCAGTGTAGATATTTCCATGTTTACAGAGATAATGGTGTACATAATTTCAATTTTATACAGAGAGCAGTATTGATATTTCCAAGTTCATACAGATAGCGGTGTAGATATTTCCACGTTTATAGAGATGGCGGTGTAGATATTTCCATGTTCATACAGATGGTGGTGTAGATATTTCCATGTTTATAGGGATGGCGGTGTAGATATTTTCATGTTTACACAGATGGCAGTGTAGATATTTGCATGTTTACACAGATAGCGGTGTAGACATTTCCATGTTTACACAGATAGCGGTGTGGATATTTCCATGTTTATGCAGATAGCAGTGTAGATATTTGCATGTTTATACAGATAGCGGTTCGGATATTTCCATGTTTACAGAGATAGTTGGGCAGATATTTCCATGTTTATACAGATAGCAGTATAGATATTTCCATCTTAATAGAGATGGCGGTGTAGATATGTCCATGTTTGTATAGATGGCGGTGTAGATATTTCCATGTTCATACAGATGGCGGTGTAGATATTTCAAAGTTTATAGAGATAGCGCTGTAGTTATTTCCATATTTATAGAGAAATCTGTGTAGATATTTCCATGTATATTCAGAGAGCTGTGTAGATATTTCCATGTTCATGCAGATAGCGGTGTAGATATTTCCATGTTCATCGAGATGCCGGTGTACATATATCCATGTTCATACAGATGGCGGTGAAGATATTTCCATGTTCATACAGATGGCGGTGTAGGTATTTCCATGTTCATAGAGATGGCAGTGTAGATATTTACAGGTTCATACAAATGGCGGTGTAGATATTTCCATGTTCATAGAGATGGCGGTGTTGATATTTCAATATTTATAGAGATAGCAGTGTAGTTATTTCCATGTTTATAGAGATAGTAGTGTAGATATTTCCATTGATATACAGATAGCTCTGTAGATATTTGCATGTTCATAGAGATAGCGGTGTAGATATTTCCATGTTCATACAGATAGCAGTGTAGATATTTCCATGTTCATACAGATAGCGGTGTAGATATTTCCATGTTCATACAGATAGCGGTGAAGATATTTCCATGTTCATACAGATAGCGGTGTAGATATTTCCATGTTCATACAGTTAGCGGTTTAGATATTTCCATGTTCATACAGATGGCGGTGTAGATATCTACATGTTCATACAGATGGCGGTGTAGTTATTTCCATGTTCATACAGATAGCGGTGTAGATATTTCCATGTTCATACAGATAGCGGTGTAGATATTTCCATGTTCATACAGATAGCGGTGTAGATATTTCCATGTTCATAACAACAGCGGTGTAGACATTTCCATGTTCATATATTTAGCGGTGTAGATATTTCCATGTTCATACAGAGGGCGAAGATATTTCCATGTTCATACAGATAGAGGTGTAGATATTTCCATGTTCATACAGTTAGCGGTGTAGATATTTCCATGTTCATACCGATGGCAGTGTAGATATTTCCATGTTCATAGAGATGGCGGTGTTGATATCTCCATATTTATACAGATAGCAGTGTAGTTATTTCCATGTTTATAGAGATAGCAGTGTAGATATTTCCATTGATATACAGACAGCTGTGTAGATATTTGCATGGTCATACAGATAGCGGTGTAGATAATTCCATGTTCGTACAGATAGCGGTGTAGATATTTCCATGTTCATACAGATAGCGGTGTAGATATTTCCATGTTCATACAGATAATGGTGTAGATATTTCCATGTTCATACAGATAGCGGTGTAGATATTTCCATGTTCGTACAGTTAGCGGTGTAGATATTTCCATGTTCATACAGATGGCGGTGTAGATATTTACATGTTCATACAGATGGCGGTATAGATATTTCCATGTTCGTACAGATGGCGTTGTAGATATTTCCATGTTCTTAGAGATGGCGGTGTATATATCTCCATGTTTATGCAGATAGCGGTATAGATATTTCCATGTTTATTCAGATGGTGGTGTAGATATTTCCATGTTTATAGAGATGGCAGTGTAGGTATTTCCATGTTCATACAGGTGGCGGTGTAGATATTTCCATGTTTATACAGATAGCAGTGTAGTTATTTCCATGTTTATAGAGACAGCTGTGTAAATATTTCCATTGATATACAGATAGCTGTGTAGATATTTGCATGTTCATACAGATAGCGGTGTAGATATTTCCATGTTCGTACAGATAGCGGTGTAGATATTTCCATGTTCATACAGATATCGGTGTAGTTATTTCCATGTTCATACAGATAACGGTGTAGATATTTCCACGTTCATACAGATAGCAGTGTAGATATTTCCATGTTCATACAGTTAGTGGTGTAGATATTTCCATGTTAATACAGATGGCGGTGTAGATATTTACATGTTCATACAGATGGCGGTGTAGATATTTCCATGTTTTTGCAGTTAGCGGTATAGATATTTCCATGTTTATACAGATGGTGCTGTAGATATTTCCATGTTTATAGAGTTGGCTGTCTAGATATTTCCATGTTTACAGAGACAGTGGTGTAGTTATTTCCAAGTTTATAGAGACAGCGTTGTAGATATTTCCATATTTATACAGATAGCGGTGAAGATATTTCCATGTTTATACAGATAGCGGTGTAGATATTTCCATGTTTATACAGATAGCAGTGTAGATATTTCCATGTTTATAGAGATAGTGTTGTAGATAATTTCAATTTCAAACAGAGAGCAGTGTAGATATTTCCATGTTCATACAGATGGCGGTGTAAATATTTCCATGTTTATAGGGATGGCGGTGTAGATATTTCCATCTTAATACAGATGGTGGTGTAGATATGTACATGTTTGTACTGATGGCGGTGTAGATATTTCCATGTTCATACAGATGGCGGTGTAGATATTTCGAAGTTTATAGAGATAGCACTGTAGTTATTTCCATATTTATAGAGAAATCTGTGTAGATATTTCCGTGTATATTCAGATAGCTGTAGATATTTCCATGTTCATGCATATAGCGGTGTAGATATTTCCATGTTCATCCAGATGCCGGTGTACATATATCCATGTTCATACAGATGGCGGTGAAGATATTTCCATGTTCATACAGATGGTGGTGTAGATATTTCCATGTTCATACAAATGGCGGTGTAGATATTTCCAAGTTCATAGAGATGGCGGTGTAGATATTTGCATGTTCATAAAAATGGCGGTCTAGATATTTCCATGTTCATAGAGATGGCGGTGTAGATATTTCCATATTTATACAGATAGCAGTGTAGTTATTTCCAAGTTTATAGGGATAGCAGTGTAGATATTTTCATTGATATACAGATAGCTGTGTAGGTATTTGCATGTTCATACAGATAGCGGTCTAGATATTTCCATGTTCATACATATAGCGGTGTAGATATTTCCATGTTCATACAGATAGCGGTGTAGATATTTCCATGTTCATACAGATAGCGGTGTAGATATTTCCATGTTCATACAGATAGCGGTGTAGATATTTCCATGTTCATACAGTTAGCGGTGTAGCTATTTCCATGTTCGTACAGATGGCGGTGTAAATATTTCCATGTTTATAGGGATGGCGGTGTAGATATTTCCATGTTTACACAGATGGCGGTGTAGATATTTCCATGTTTACACAGATAGCGGTGTAGACATTTCCATGTTTACACAGATAGCGGTGTGCATATTTCCATGTTTACGCAGATAGCAGTGTAGATATTTCCATGTTTATACAGATAGCGGTGCGGATATTTCCATGTTTATACAGATAGTTGGGCAGATATTTCCATGTTTATACAGATAGCGGTGTAGATATTTCCATCTTAATACAGATGGCGGTGTAGATATGTCCATGTTTGTACAGATGGCAGTGTAGATATTTCCATGTTCATACAGATGGCGGTGTAGATATTTCGAAGTTTATAGAGATAGCGCTGTAGTTATTTCGATATTTATAGAGAAATCTGTGTAGATATTTCCGTGTATATTCAGATAGCTGTGTAGATATTTCCATGTTCATGCAGATAGCGGTGTAGATATTTCCATGTTCATCCAGATGCCGGTGTACATATATCCATGTTCATACAGATGGCGGTGAAGATATTTCCATGTTCATACAGATGGTGGTGTAGATATTTCCATGTTCATACAAATGGCGGTGTAGATATTTCCAAGTTCATAGAGATGGCGGTGTAGATATTTCCATGTTCATACAAATGGCGGTCTAGATATTTCCATGTTCATAGAGATGGCGGTGTAGATATTTCCATATTTATACAGATAGCAGTGTAGTTATTTCCATTTTTATAGGGATAGCAGTGTAGATATTTTCATTGATATACAGATAGTTGTGTAGATATTTGCATGTTCATACAGATAGCGGTCTAGATATTTCCATGTTCATACAGATAGCGGTGTAGATATTTCCATGTTCATACAGATCGCGGTGTAGATATTTCCATGTTAATACAGTTAGCGGTGTAGATATTTCCATGTTCATACAGATGGCGGTGTAGATATTTACATGTTCATACAGATGGCGGTGTAGATATTTCCATGTTCATACAGATAGCGGTGTAGATATTTCCATGTTCATGCAGATAACGGTGTAGATATTTCCACGTTCATACAGATAGCAGTGTAGATATTTCCATGTTCATACAGTTAGCGGTGTAGATATTTCCATGTTCATACAGATGGCGGTGTAGATATTTACATGTTCATTCAGATGGCGGTATAGATACTTCCATGTTCGTACAGATGGCGGTGTAGATATTTCCATGTTCATAGAGATGGCTGTTTAGATATTTCCATGTTTTTGCAGTTAGCGGTGTAGATATTTCCATGTTAATACAGATAGCGGTGTAGATATTTCCATGTTCATACCAATAGCGGTGTAGATATTTCCATGTTCATACAGTTAGTGGTGTAGATATTTCCATGTTCATACAGATGGCAGTGTAGATATTTACATGTTCATACAGATGGCGGTGTTGATATTTCAATGTTCGTACGGATGGCAGTGTAGATATTTCTGTGTTCATACAGGTGGCGGTGTAGATATTTCCATGTTTATACAGATAGCAGTGTAGTTATTTCCATGTTTATAGAGACAGCTGTGTAGATATTTCCATTGATATACAGATAGCTGTGTAGATATTTGCATGTTCATACAGATAGCAGTGTAGATATTTCCATGTTCGTACAGATAGCGGTGTAGATATTTCCATGTTCATACAGATAGCGGTGTAGATATTTCCATGTTCCTACAGATAACGGTGTAGATATTTCCACGTTCATACAGATAGCAGTGTAGATATTTCCATGTTCATACAGTTAGCGGTGTAGATATTTCCATGTTCATACAGATGGCGGTGTAGATATTTACATGTTCATACAGATGGCGGTATAGATACTTCCATGTTCGTACAGATGGCGGTGTAGATATTTCCATGTTCATTGAGATGGCGGTGTATATATTTCCATGTTTTTGCAGTTAGCGGTATAGATATTTCCATGTTTATACAGATGGTGCTGTAGTTATTTCCATGTTTATAGTGATGGCGGTCTAGATATTTCCATGTTTACAGAGATAGTGGTGTAGTTACTTCCAAGTTTATAGAGACAGCGTTGTAGATATTTCCATATTTATACAGATAGCGGTGAAGATATTTCCATGTTTATACAGATAGCGGTGTAGATATTTCCATGTTTATACAGATAGCAGTGTAGATATTTCCATGTTTATAGAGATAGTGTTGTAGATAATTTCAATTTCAAACAGAGAGCAGTGTAGATATTTCCAAGTTCATACAGATAGCGGTGTAGATATTTCCACGTTTATAGAGATGGCGGTGTAGATATTTCCATGTTCATACAGAGGACGGTGTAGATATTTCCATGATTATAGGGATGGCCGTGTAGATATTTTCATGTTTACACAGATGGCGGTGTAGATATTTCCATGTTTACACAGATAGCGGTGTAGACATTAACATGTTTACACAGATAGCGGTGCGGATATTTCCATGTTTATTCAGATAGCGGTGCAGATATTTCCATGTTTATACAGATATTTGGGCAGATATTTCCTTGTTTATACAGATAGCGGTGTAGATATTTCCATCTTAATACAGATGGCGGTGTTGATATGTCCATGATCGTACAGATGGCGGTGTAGATATGTCCATGATCATACAGATGGCGGTGTAGATATTTCGAAGTTTATAGAGATAGCGCTGTAGTTATTTCCATATTTATAGAGAAATCTGTGTAGATATTTCCGTGTATATTCAGATAGCTGTGTAGATATTTCCATGTTCATGCAGATAGCGGTGTAGATATTTCCATGTTCATCCAGATGCCGGTGTACATATATCCATGTTCATACAGATGGCGGTGAAGATATTTCCATGTTCATACAGATGGTGGTGTAGATATTTCCATGTTCATACAAACGGCGGTGTAGATATTTCCAAGTTCATAGAGATGGCGGTGTAGATATTTCCATGTTCATACAAATGGCGGTCTAGATATTTCCATGTTCATAGAGATGGCGGTGTAGATATTTCCATATTTATACAGATAGCAGTGTAGTTATTTCCATGTTTATAGGGATAGCAGTGTAGATATTTTCATTGATATACAGATAGCTGTGTAGATATTTGCATGTTCATACAGATAGCGGTCTAGATATTTCCATGTTCATACAGATAGCGGTGCAGATATTTCCATGTTCATACAGATAGCGGTGTAGATATTTCCATGTTCATACAGATGGCAGTGTAGATATTTACATGTTCATACAGATGGCGGTGTTGATATTTCAATGTTCGTACGGATGGCAGTGTAGATATTTCTGTGTTCATACAGGTGGCGGTGTAGATATTTCCATGTTTATACAGATAGCAGTGTAGTTATTTCCATGTTTATGGAGACAGCTGTGTAGATATTTCCATTGATATACAGATAGCTGTGTAGATATTTGCATGTTCATACAGATAGCAGTGTAGATATTTCCATGTTCGTACAGATAGCGGTGTAGATATTTCCATGTTCATACAGATAGCGGTGTAGATATTTCCATGTTCCTACAGATAACGGTGTAGATATTTCCACGTTCATACAGATAGCAGTGTAGATATTTCCATGTTCATACAGTTAGCGGTGTAGATATTTCCATGTTCATACAGATGGCGGTGTAGATATTTACATGTTCATACAGATGGCGGTATAGATACTTCCATGTTCGTACAGATGGCGGTGTAGATATTTCCATGTTCATAGAGATGGCGGTGTATATATTTCCATGTTTTTGCAGTTAGCGGTATAGATATTTCCATGTTTATACAGATGCTGCTGTAGTTATTTCCATGTTTATAGAGATGGCGGTCTAGATATTTCCATGTTTACAGAGATAGTGGTGTAGTTACTTCCAAGTTTATAGAGACAGTGTTGTAGATATTTCCATATTTATACAGATAGCGGTGAAGATATTTCCATGTTTATACAGATAGCGGTGTAGATATTTCCATGTTTATACAGATAGCAGTGTAGATATTTCCATGTTTATAGAGATAGTGTTGTAGATAATTTCAATTTCAAACAGAGAGCAGTGTAGATATTTCCAAGTTCATACAGATAGCGGTGTAGATATTTCCACGTTTATAGAGATGGCGGTGTAGATATTTCCATGTTCATACAGAGGACGGTGTAGATATTTCCATGTTTATAGGGATGGCCGTGTACATATTTTCATGTTTACACAGATGGCGGTGTAGATATTCCCATGTTTACACAGATAGCGGTGTAGACATTAACATGTTTACACAGATAGCGGTGCGGATATTTCCATGTTTATTCAGATAGCGGTGCAGATATTTCCATGTTTATACAGATATTTGGGCAGATATTTCCATGTTTATACAGATAGCGGTGTAGATATTTCCATCTTAATACAGATGGCGGTGTAGATATGTCCATGATCGTACAGATGGCGGTGTAGATATGTCCATGTTCATACAGATGGCGGTGTAGATATTTCGAAGTTTATAGAGATAGCGCTGTAGTTATTTCCATATTTATAGAGAAATCTGTGTAGATATTTCCGTGTATATTCAGATAGCTGTGTAGATATTTCCATGTTCATGCAGATAGCGGTGTAGATATTTCCATGTTCATCCAGATGCCGGTGTACATATATCCATGTTCATACAGATGGCGGTGAAGATATTTCCATGTTCATACAGATGGTGGTGTAGATATTTCCATGTTCATACAAATGGCGGTGTAGATATTTCCAAGTTCATAGAGATGGCGGTGTAGATATTTCCATGTTCATACAAATGGCGGTCTAGATATTTCCACGTTCATAGAGATGGCGGTGTAGATATTTCCATATTTATACAGATAGCAGTGTAGTTATTTCCATGTTTATAGGGATAGCAGTGTAGATATTTTCATTGATATACAGATAGCTGTGTAGATATTTGCATGTTCATACAGATAGCGGTCTAGATATTTCCATGTTCATACAGATAGCGGTGTAGATATTTCCATGTTCATACAGATAGCGGTGTAGATATTTCCATGTTCATACAGATAGCGGTGTAGATATTTCCATGTTCATACAGATAGCGGTGTAGATATTTCCATGTTCATACAGTTAGCGGTGTAGATATTTCCATGTTCATACAGATGGCGGTGTAGATATTTCCATGTTCATACAGATGGCGGTGTAGATATTTCCATGTTCATACAGATGGCGGTGTAGATATTTCCATGTTCATACAGATGGCGGTGTAGATATTTCCATGTTCATACAGATGGCGGTGTAGATATTTCCATGTTCATACCAATAGCGGTGTAGATATTTCCATGTTCATACAGTTAGTGGTGTAGATATTTCCATGTTCATACAGATGGCGGTGTAGATATTTACATGTTCATACAGATGGCGGTGTTGATATTTCCATGTTCGTACGGATGGCAGTGTAGATATTTCTGTGTTCATACAGGTGGCGGTGTAGATATTTCCATGTTTATACAGATAGCAGTGTAGTTATTTCCATGTTTATAGAGACAGCTGTGTAGATATTTCCATTGATATACAGATACCTGTGTAGATATTTGCATGTTCATACAGATAGCAGTGTAGATATTTCCATGTTCGTACAGATAGCGGTGTAGATATTTCCATGTTCATACAGATAGCGGTGTAGATATTTCCATGTTCATACAGATAACGGTGTAGATATTTCCACGTTCATACAGATAGCAGTGTAGATATTTCCATGTTCATACAGTTAGCGGTGTAGATATTTCCATGTTAATACAGATGGCGGTGTAGATATTTACATGTTCATACAGATGGCGGTATAGATACTTCCATGTTCGTACAGATGGCGGTGTAGATATTTCCATCTTCATAGAGATGGCGGTGTATATATTTCCATGTTTTTGCAGTTAGCGGTATAGATATTTCCATGTTTATACAGATGCTGCTGTAGTTATTTCCATGTTTATAGAGATGGCGGTCTAGATATTTCCATGTTTACAGAGATAGTGGTGTAGTTACTTCCAAGTTTATAGAGACAGCGTTGTAGATATTTCCATATTTATACAGATAGCGGTGAAGATATTTCCATGTTTATACAGATAGCGGTGTAGATATTTCCATGTTTATACAGATAGCAGTGTAGATATTTCCATGTTTATAGAGATAGTGTTGTAGATAATTTCAATTTCAAACAGAGAGCAGTGTAGATATTTCCAAGTTCATACAGATAGCGGTGTAGATATTTCCACGTTTATAGAGATGGCGGTGTAGATATTTCCATGTTCATACAGAGGACGGTGTAGATATTTCCATGTTTATAGGGATGGCCGTGTACATATTTTCATGTTTACACAGATGGCGGTGTAGATATTCCCATGTTTACACAGATAGCGGTGTAGACATTAACATGTTTACAAAGATAGCGGTGCGGATATTTCCATGTTTATTCAGATAGCGGTGCAGATATTTCCATGTTTATACAGATATTTGGGCAGATATTTCCATGTTTATACAGATAGCGGTGTAGATATTTCCATCTTAATACAGATGGCGGTGTAGATATGTCCATGATCGTACAGATGGCGGTGTAGATATGTCCATGTTCATACAGATGGCGGTGTAGATATTTCGAAGTTTATAGAGATAGCGCTGTAGTTATTTCCATATTTATAGAGAAATCTGTGTAGATATTTCCGTGTATATTCAGATAGCTGTGTAGATATTTCCATGTTCATGCAGATAGCGGTGTAGATATTTCCATGTTCATCCAGATGCCGGTGTACATATATCCATGTTCATACAGATGGCGGTGAAGATATTTCCATGTTCATACAGATGGCGGTGTAGGTATTTCCATGTTCATACAAATGGCGGTGTAGATATTTCCATGTTCACAGAGATGACGGTGTAGATATTTCCAGGTTCATACAAATGGCGGTGTAGATATTTCCATGTTCATAGAGATGGCGGTGTAGATATTTCCATGTTTATACAGATAGCAGTGTAGTTATTTCCATGTTTATAGAGATACCAATGTGGATATTTCCATTGATATACAGATAGCTGTGTAGATATTTACATGTTCATACAGATAGCGGTGTAGATATTTCCATGTTCATACAGTTAGCGGTGTAGATATTTCCATGTTCATACAGATGGCGGTGTAGATATTTCCATGTTCATACAGATAGCGGTGTAGAGATTTCCATGTTCATACAGATAGCGGTGTAGATATTTCCATGTTCATACAGATAGCGGTCTAGATATTTACAGGTTCATACCAATAGCGGTGTAGACATTTCCATGTTCATACAGTTAGCGGTGTAGATATTTCCATGTTCATACAGATGGCGGTGTAGATATTTACATTTTCATACAGATGGCGGTGTAGATATTTCCATGTTTGTACGGATGGCATTGTAGTCATTTCCATGTTCATACAGGTGGCGGTGTAGATATTTCCATGTTTATACAGATATCAGTGTAGTTTTTTCCATGTTTATAGAGACAGCTATGTAGATATTTCCATTGATATACAGATAGCTGAGTAGATATTTGCATGTTCACACAGATAGCGGTGTAGATATTTCCATGTTCGTACAGATAGCGGTGTAGATATTTCCATGTTCATACAGATAGCAGTGTAGATATTTCCATGTTCATACAGATAACGGTGTAGATATTTCCATGTTCATACCGATAACGGTGTAGATATTTCCATGTTCATACAGTTAGCGGTGTAGATATTTCCATGTTCATATAGATGGCGGTGTAGATATTTACATGTTCATACAGATGGCGGTATAGATATTTCCATGTTCGTACAGATGGCGGTGTAGATATTTTCATGTTCATAGAGATGGCATTGTAGATATTTCCATGTTTATGCAGATAGCGGTATAGATATTTCCATGTTTATACAGATGGTGGTGTAGATATTTCCATGTTTATAGAGATGGCGGTCTAGATATTTCCATGTTTACAGAGATAGTGGTGTAGTTATTTCCAAGTTTATAGAGACAACGTTCTAGATATTTCCATGTTTATACAGATAGCGGTGAAGGTATTTCCATGTTTATACAGATAGCGGTGTAGATATTTCCATTTTTATACAGATAGCAGTGTAGATATTTCCATGTTTATAGAGATAGTGTTGTAGATAATTTCAATTTCATACAGAGAGCAGTGTAGATATTTCCAAGTTCACACAGATAGCGGTTTAGATATTTCCACGTTTATAGAGATGGCAGTGTAGATATTTCCATGTTCAATCAGAGGACGGAGTAGATATTTCCATGTTTATAGGGATGGCGGTGTAGATATTTTCATGTTTACACAGATGGCGGTGTAGATATTTCCATGTTTACACAGATAGCGGTGTAGACATTTCCATGTCTACACAGATAGCGGTGCGGATATTTCCATGTTTATTCAGATAGCGGTGCGGATATTTCCATGTTTATACAGATAGTTGGGCAGATATTTCCATTTTTATACAGATAGTTGGGCAGATATTTCCATGTTTATACAGATAGCGGTGTAGATATTTCCATTTTAATACAGATGGCGGTGTATATATGTCCATCATCGTACAGATGGCGGTGTAGATATTTCCATGTTCATACAGATGGCGGTGTAGATATTTCGAGGTTTATAGAGATAGCGATGTAGTTATTTCCATATTTATAGAGAAATCTGTGTAGATATTTCCATGTATATTCAGATAGCTGTGTAGACGTTTCCATGTTCATGCAGATTACGGTGTAGATATTTTCATGTTCATCCAGATGCCGGTGTACATATATCCATGTTCATACAAATGGTGGTGAAGATATTTCCATGTTCATACAGATGGCGGTGTAGGTATTTCCATGTTCATACAAATGGCGGTGTAGATATTTCCATGTTCATAGAGATGGCGGTGTAGATATTTCCAGGTTCATACAAATGGCGGTGTAGATATTTCCATGTTCATAGAGATGGCGGTGTAGATATTTCCATGTTTATACAGATAGCAGTGTAGTTATTTCCATGTTTATAGAGATACCAGTCTGGATATTTCCATTGATATACAGATAGCTGTGTAGATATTAGCATGTTCATACAGATAGCGGTGTAGATATTTCCATGTTCATACAGATAGCAGTGTAGATATTTCCATGTTCATACAGATAGCGGTGTAGGTATTTCCATTTTCATACAGATAGCGGTGTAGATATTTCCATGTTCATACAGATAGCGGTGTAGATATTTAAATGTTCATACAGTTAGCGGTGTAGATATTTCCATGTTCATACAGATGGCGGTGTAGATATATACATGTTGATACAGATGGCGGTGTAGATATTTCCATGTTCATACAGATAGCGGTGTAGATATTTCCATGTTCATACAGATAGCGGTGTAGATATTTCCATGTTCATACAGATAGCGTTGTAGATATTTCCATGTTCATACAGATAGCGGTGTAGATATTTCCATGTTCATGTAGACAGCGATGTAGATATTTCCATCTTAATACAGATGGCGGTGTTTATATGTCCATGTTTCTACAGATGGCGGTGTAGATATTTCCATGTTCATACAGATGGCGGTGTAGATATTTCGAAGTTTATAGAGATAGCGCTGTAGTTATTTCCATATTTATAGAGAAATCTGTGTAGATATTTCCATGTATATGCAGACAGCTGTGTAGATATTTCCATGTTCATGCAGATAGCGGTGTAGATATTTCCATGTTCATCCAGATGCTGGTGTACATATATCCATGTTCATACAGATGGCGGTGAAGATATTTCCATGTTCATACAGATGGTGGTGTAGGTATTTCCATGTTCATACAAATGGCGGTGTAGATACTTCCATGTTCATAGAGATGGCGGTGTAGATATTTCCAGGTTCATACAAATGGCGTTGTAGATATTTCCATGTTCATAGAGATGGGCGTGTAGATAATTCCATGTTTATACAGATAGCAGTGTAGTTATTTCCATGTTTATAGAGATAACAGTGTGGATATTTCCATTGATATACAGATAGCTGTGTAGATATTTACATGTTCATACAGATAGCGGTGTAGATATTTGCATGTTCATATAGATAGCGGTGTAGATATTTCCATGTTCATACAGTTAGCGGTGTAGATATTTCCATGTTCATACAGATGGCGGTGTAGATATTTCCATGTTCATACAGATAGCGGTGTAGAGATTTCCATTTTCATACAGACAGCGGTGTAGATAATTCTATGTTCATACAGATAGCAGTCTAGATATTTCCAGGTTCATACCAATAGCGGTATAGACATTTCCATGTTCATACAGTTAGCGTTGTAGATATTTCCATGTTCATACAGATGGCGGTGAAGATATTTCCATGTTCATACAGATGGTGGTGTAGGTATTTCCATGTTCATACAAATGGCGGTGTAGATATTTCCATGTTAATAGAGATGGCGTTGTAGATATTTCCTTGTTTATGCTGATAGCTGTATAGATATTTCCATGTTTATACAGATGGTGGTTAAGATATTTCCATGTTTATAGAGATGGCGGTCTAGATATTTCCATGTTTACAGAGATAGTGGTGTAGTTATTTCCAAGTTTATAGAGACAGTGTTGTAGATATTTCCATGTTTATACAGATAGCGGTGAAGATATTTCCTTGTTTACACAGATAGCGGTGTAGATATTTCCATGTTTATACAGATAGCAGTGTAGATATTTCCATGTTTATAGAGATAGAGTTGTAGATAATTTCATTTTCATACAGAGAGCAGTGTAGCTATTTCCAAGTTCATACAGATAGCGGTGTAGATATTTCCACGTTTATAGAGATGGCGGTGAAGATATTTCCATGTTCATACAGATGGCGGTGTAGATATTTCCATGTTCATACAGATAGTGGTGTAGATATTTCCATGTTCATACCAATAGCGGTGTAGGCATTTCCATGTTAATACATTTAGCGGTGTAGATATTTCCATGCTCATACAGATGGCGGTGAAGATATTTACATGTTCATACAGATGGCGGTTTAGATATTTCCATGTTTGTACGGACGGCAGTGTAGATATTTCCATGTTCATACAGGTGGCGGTGTAGATATTTCCATGTTTATACAGATAGCAGTGTAGTTATTTCTATGTTAATAGAGATAGCGGTGTAGATATTTCCATTGATATACAGATAGCTGTGTAGATATTTGCATGTTCATACAGATAGCGGTGTAGATATTTCCATGTTCTTACAGATAGCGGTGTAGCTATTTCCATGTTCATACAGATAGCGGTGTAGATATTTCTATGTTCATACAGATAACGGTGTAGATATTTCCATGTTCATACAGACAGCGGTGTAGATATTTCCATGTTCATACAGTTAGCAGTGTAGATATTTCCATGTTCATCCAGATGCCGGTGTACATATATCCATGTTCATACAGATGGCGGTGAAGATATTTCCATGTTCATACAGATGGCGGTGAAGGTATTTCCATGTTCATACAGATGGTGGTGTAGGTATTTCTATGCTCATACAAATGGCGGTGTAGATATTTCCATCTTCATAGAGATGGCGGTGTAGATATTTCCAGGTTCATACAAATGGCGGTGTTGATATTTCCATGTTCATAGAGATGGCCGTGTAGATATTTCCATGTTTATACAGAGAGCAGTGTAGTTATTTCCATGTTTATAGAGATACCAGTGTGGATATTTCCATTGATATACAGATAGCTGTGTAGATATTTACATGTTCATACAGATAGCGGTGTAGATATTTCCATGTTCATAGAGATAGCGGTGTAGATATTTGCGTGTTCATATAGATAGCGGTGTAGATATTTCCATGTTCATACAGTTAGCGGTGTAGATATTTCCATGTTCATACAGATGGCGGTGTAGATATTTCCATGTTCATACAGATAGCGGTGTAGAGATTTCCATGTTCATACAGATAGCGGTGTAGATATTTCCATGTTCATACAGATAGCGGTCTAGATATTTCCAGGTTCATACCGATAGCGGTGTAGACATTTCCATGTTCATACAGTTAGCGGTGTAGATATTTCAATGTTCATACAGATGGCGGTGTAGATATTTACATTTTCATACAGATGGCGGTGTAGATATTTCCATGTTTGTACGGATGGCATTGTAGATATTTCTATGTTAATAGACATAGCGGTGTAGATATTTCCATTGATATACAGATAGCTGTGTAGATATTTTCATGTTCATACAGATAGCGGTGTAGTTATTTCCATGTTCACACAGATAGCGGTGTAGATATTTCCATGTTCACACAGATAGCGGTGTAGATATTTCCATGTTCATACAGTTAGCGGTGTAGATATTTCCATGTTCATACAGATGGCGGTGTAGATATTTACCTGTTCATACAGATGGCGGTATAGATATTTCCATGTTCGTACAGATGGCGGTGTAGATATTTCCATGTTCATAGAGATGGCGTTGTAGATATTTCCATGTTTATGCAGAGAGCGGTATAGATATTTCCATGTTTATACAGATGGTGCTGTAGATATTTCCATGTCTATAGAGATGGCTTTCTAGATATTTCCATGTTTACAGAGATAGTGGTGTAGTTATTTCCAAGTTTATAGAGACAGTGTAGTAGATATTTCCATGTTTATACAGATAGCGGTGAAGATATTTCCATGTTTACACAGATAGCGGTGTAGATATTTCCATGTTTATACAGATAGCAGTGTAGATATTTCCATGTTTATAGAGATAGAGTTGTAGATAATTTCATTTTCATACAGAGAGCAGTGTAGCTATTTCCAAGTTCATACAGATAGCGGTGTAGATATTTCCACGTTTATAGAGATGGCGGTGAAGATATTTCCATGTTCATACAGATGGCGGTGTAGATATTTCCATGTTCATACAGATAGTGGTGTAGATATTTCCATGTTCATACCAATAGCGGTGTAGGCATTTCCATGTTAATACATTTAGCGGTGTAGATATTTCCATGCTCATACAGATGGCGGTGAAGATATTTACATGTTCATACAGATGGCGGTTTAGATATTTCCATGTTTGTACGGACGGCAGTGTAGATATTTCCATGTTCATACAGGTGGCGGTGTAGATATTTCCATGTTTATACAGATAGCAGTGTAGTTATTTCTATGTTAATAGAGATAGCGGTGTAGATATTTCCATTGATATACAGATAGCTGTGTAGATATTTGCATGTTCATACAGATAGCGGTGTAGATATTTCCATGTTCTTACAGATAGCGGTGTAGCTATTTCCATGTTCATACAGATAGCGGAGTAGATATTTCTATGTTCATACAGATAACTGTGTAGATATTTCCATGTTCATACAGACAGCGGTGTAGATATTTCCATGTTCATACAGTTAGCAGTGTAGATATTTCCATGTTCATCCAGATGCCGGTGTACATATATCCATGTTCATACAGATGGCGGTGAAGATATTTCCATGTTCATACAGATGGCGGTGAAGGTATTTCCATGTTCATACAGATGGTGGTGTAGGTATTTCTATGCTCATACAAATGGCGGTGTAGATATTTCCATCTTCATAGAGATGGCGGTGTAGATATTTCCAGGTTCATACAAATGGCGGTGTTGATATTTCCATGTTCATAGAGATGGCCGTGTAGATATTTCCATGTTTATACAGAGAGCAGTGTAGTTATTTCCATGTTTATAGAGATACCAGTGTGGATATTTCCATTGATATACAGATAGCTGTGTAGATATTTACATGTTCATACAGATAGCGGTGTAGATATTTCCATGTTCATAGAGATAGCGGTGTAGATATTTGCGTGTTCATATAGATAGCGGTGTAGATATTTCCATGTTCATACAGTTAGCGGTGTAGATATTTCCATGTTCATACAGATGGCGGTGTAGATATTTCCATGTTCATACAGATAGCGGTGTAGAGATTTCCATGTTCATACAGATAGCGGTGTAGATATTTCCATGTTCATACAGATAGCGGTCTAGATATTTCCAGGTTCATACCAATAGCGGTGTAGACATTTCCATGTTCATACAGTTAGCGGTGTAGATATTTCCATGTTCATACAGATGGCGGTGTAGATATTTACATTTTCATACAGATGGCGGTGTAGGTATTTCCATGTTTGTACGGATGGCATTGTAGATATTTCTATGTTAATAGACATAGCGGTGTAGATATTTCCATTGATATACAGATAGCTGTGTAGATATTTGCATGTTCATACAGATAGCGGTGTAGATATTTCCATGTTCACACAGATAGCGGTGTATATATTTCCATGTTCACACAGATAGCGGTGTAGATATTTCCATGTTCATACAGTTAGCGGTGTAGATATTTCCATGTTCATACAGATGGCGGTGTAGATATTTACCTGTTCATACAGATGGCGGTATAGATATTTCCATGTTCGTACAGATGGCGGTGTAGATATTTCCATGTTCATAGAGATGGCGTTGTAGATATTTCCATGTTTATGCAGAGAGCGGTATAGATATTTCCATGTTTATACAGATGGTGCTGTAGATATTTCCATGTTTATAGAGATGGCTTTCTAGATATTTCCATGTTTACAGAGATAGTGGTGTAGTTATTTCCAAGTTTATAGAGACAGTGTTGTAGATATTTCCATGTTTATACAGATAGCGGTGAAGATATTTCCATGTTTACACAGATAGCGGTGTAGATATTTCCATGTTTATACAGATAGCAGTGTAGATATTTCCATGTTTATAGAGATAGAGTTGTAGATAATTTCATTTTCATACAGAGAGCAGTGTAGCTATTTCCAAGTTCATACAGATAGCGGTGTAGATATTTCCACGTTTATAGAGATGGCGGTGAAGATATTTCCATGTTCATACAGATGGCGGTGTAGATATTTCCATGTTCATACAGATAGTGGTGTAGATATTTCCATGTTCATACCAATAGCGGTGTAGGCATTTCCATGTTAATACATTTAGCGGTTTAGATATTTCCATGCTCATACAGATGGCGGTGAAGATATTTACATGTTCATACAGATGGCGGTTTAGATATTTCCATGTTTGTACGGACGGCAGTGTAGATATTTCCATGTTCATACAGGTGGCGGTGTAGATATTTCCATGTTTATACAGATAGCAGTGTAGTTATTTCTATGTTAATAGAGATAGCGGTGTAGATATTTCCATTGATATACAGATAGCTGTGTAGATATTTGCATGTTCATACAGATAGCGGTGTAGATATTTCCATGTTCTTACAGATAGCGGTGTAGCTATTTCCATGTTCATACAGATAGCGGTGTAGATATTTCTATGTTCATACAGATAACGGTGTAGATATTTCCATGTTCATACAGACAGCGGTGTAGATATTTCCATGTTCATACAGTTAGCAGTGTAGATATTTCCATGTTCATCCAGATGCCGGTGTACATATATCCATGTTCATACAGATGGCGGTGAAGATATTTCCATGTTCATACAGATGGCGGTGAAGGTATTTCCATGTTCATACAGATGGTGGTGTAGGTATTTCTATGCTCATACAAATGGCGGTGTAGATATTTCCATCTTCATAGAGATGGCGGTGTAGATATTTCCAGGTTCATACAAATGGCGGTGTTGATATTTCCATGTTCATAGAGATGGCCGTGTAGATATTTCCATGTTTATACAGAGAGCAGTGTAGTTATTTCCATGTTTATAGAGATACCAGTGTGGATATTTCCATTGATATACAGATAGCTGTGTAGATATTTACATGTTCATACAGATAGCGGTGTAGATATTTCCATGTTCATAGAGATAGCGGTGTAGATATTTGCGTGTTCATATAGATAGCGGTGTAGATATTTCCATGTTCATACAGTTAGCGGTGTAGATATTTCCATGTTCATACAGATGGCGGTGTAGATATTTCCATGTTCATACAGATAGCGGTGTAGAGATTTCCATGTTCATACAGATAGCGGTGTAGATATTTCCATGTTCATACAGATAGCGGTCTAGATATTTCCAGGTTCATACCAATAGCGGTGTAGACATTTCCATGTTCATACAGTTAGCGGTGTAGATATTTCCATGTTCATACAGATGGCGGTGTAGATATTTACATTTTCATACAGATGGCGGTGTAGATATTTCCATGTTTGTACGGATGGCATTGTAGATATTTCTATGTTAATAGACATAGCGGTGTAGATATTTCCATTGATATACAGATAGCTGTGTAGATATTTGCATGTTCATACAGATAGCGGTGTAGATATTTCCATGTTCACACAGATAGCGGTGTAGATATTTCCATGTTCACACAGATAGCGGTGTAGATATTTCCATGTTCATACAGTTAGCGGTGTAGATATTTCCATGTTCATACAGATGGCGGTGTAGATATTTACCTGTTCATACAGATGGCGGTATAGATATTTCCATGTTCGTACAGATGGCGGTGTAGATATTTCCATGTTCATAGAGATGGCGTTGTAGATATTTCCATGTTTATGCAGAGAGCGGTATAGATATTTCCATGTTTATACAGATGGTGCTGTAGATATTTCCATGTTTATAGAGATGGCTTTCTAGATATTTCCATGTTTACAGAGATAGTGGTGTAGTTATTTCCAAGTTTATAGAGACAGTGTTGTAGATATTTCCATGTTTATACAGATAGCGGTGAAGATATTTCCATGTTTATAGAGATACCAGTCTGGATATTTCCATTGATATACAGATAGCTGTGTAGATATTAGCATGTTCATACAGATAGCGGTGTAGATATTTCCATGTTCATACAGATAGCAGTGTAGATATTTCCATGTTCATACAGATAGCGGTGTAGGTATTTCCATTTTCATACAGATAGCGGTGTAGATATTTCCATGTTCATACAGATAGCGGTGTAGATATTTAAATGTTCATACAGTTAGCGGTGTAGATATTTCCATGTTCATACAGATGGCGGTGTAGATATATACATGTTGATACAGATGGCGGTGTAGATATTTCCTTGTTCATACAGATAGCGGTGTAGATATTTCCATGTTCATACAGATAGCGGTGTAGATATTTCCATGTTCATACAGATAGCGTTGTAGATATTTCCATGTTCATACAGATAGCGGTGTAGATATTTCCATGTTCATGTAGACAGCGATGTAGATATTTCCATCTTAATACAGATGGCGGTGTTTATATGTCCATGTTTCTACAGATGGCGGTGTAGATATTTCCATGTTCATACAGATGGCGGTGTAGATATTTCGAAGTTTATAGAGATAGCGCTGTAGTTATTTCCATATTTATAGAGAAATCTGTGTAGATATTTCCATGTATATGCAGACAGCTGTGTAGATATTTCCATGTTCATGCAGATAGCGGTGTAGATATTTCCATGTTCATCCAGATGCTGGTGTACATATATCCATGTTCATACAGATGGCGGTGAAGATATTTCCATGTTCATACAGATGGTGGTGTAGGTATTTCCATGTTCATACAAATGGCGGTGTAGATATTTCCATGTTCATAGAGATGGCGGTGTAGATATTTCCAGGTTCATACAAATGGCGTTGTAGATATTTCCATGTTCATAGAGATGGGCGTGTAGATATTTCCATGTTTATACAGATAGCAGTGTAGTTATTTCCATGTTTATAGAGATAACAGTGTGGATATTTCCATTGATATACAGATAGCTGTGTAGATATTTACATGTTCATACAGATAGCGGTGTAGATATTTGCATGTTCATATAGATAGCGGTGTAGATATTTCCATGTTCATACAGTTAGCGGTGTAGATATTTCCATGTTCATACAGATGGCGGTGTAGATATTTCCATGTTCATACAGATAGCGGTGTAGAGATTTCCATTTTCATACAGACAGCGGTGTAGATAATTCTATGTTCATACAGATAGCAGTCTAGATATTTCCAGGTTCATACCAATAGCGGTATAGACATTTCCATGTTCATACAGTTAGCGTTGTAGATATTTCCATGTTCATACAGATGGCGGTGAAGATATTTCCATGTTCATACAGATGGTGGTGTAGGTATTTCCATGTTCATACAAATGGCGGTGTAGATATTTCCATGTTAATAGAGATGGCGTTGTAGATATTTCCTTGTTTATGCTGATAGCTGTATAGATATTTCCATGTTTATACAGATGGTGGTTAAGATATTTCCATGTTTATAGATATGGCGGTCTAGATATTTCCATGTTTACAGAGATAGTGGTGTAGTTATTTCCAAGTTTATAGAGACAGTGTTGTAGATATTTCCATGTTTATACAGATAGCGGTGAAGATATTTCCATGTTTACACAGATAGCGGTGTAGATATTTCCATGTTTATTCAGATAGCAGTGTAGATATTTCCATGTTTATAGAGATAGAGTTGTAGATAATTTCATTTTCATACAGAGAGCAGTGTAGCTATTTCCAAGTTCATACAGATAGCGGTGTAGATATTTCCACGTTTATAGAGATGGCGGTGAAGATATTTCCATGTTCATACAGATGGCGGTGTAGATATTTCCATGTTCATACAGATAGTGGTGTAGATATTTCCATGTTCATACCAATAGCGGTGTAGGCATTTCCATGTTAATACATTTAGCGGTGTAGATATTTCCATGCTCATACAGATGGCGGTGAAGATATTTACATGTTCATACAGATGGCGGTTTAGATATTTCCATGTTTGTACGGACGGCAGTGTAGATATTTCCATGTTCATACAGGTGGCGGTGTAGATATTTCCATGTTTATACAGATAGCAGTGTAGTTATTTCTATGTTAATAGAGATAGCGGTGTAGATATTTCCATTGATATACAGATAGCTGTGTAGATATTTGCATGTTCATACAGATAGCGGTGTAGATATTTCCATGTTCTTACAGATAGCGGTGTAGCTATTTCCATGTTCATACAGATAGCGGTGTAGATATTTCTATGTTCATACAGATAACGGTGTAGATATTTCCATGTTCATACAGACAGCGGTGTAGATATTTCCATGTTCATACAGTTAGCAGTGTAGATATTTCCATGTTCATCCAGATGCCGGTGTACATATATCCATGTTCATACAGATGGCGGTGAAGATATTTCCATGTTCATACAGATGGCGGTGAAGGTATTTCCATGTTCATACAGATGGTGGTGTAGGTATTTCTATGCTCATACAAATGGCGGTGTAGATATTTCCATCTTCATAGAGATGGCGGTGTAGATATTTCCAGGTTCATACAAATGGCGGTGTTGATATTTCCATGTTCATAGAGATGGCCGTGTAGATATTTCCATGTTTATACAGAGAGCAGTGTAGTTATTTCCATGTTTATAGAGATACCAGTGTGGATATTTCCATTGATATACAGATAGCTGTGTAGATATTTACATGTTCATACAGATAGCGGTGTAGATATTTCCATGTTCATAGAGATAGCGGTGTAGATATTTGCGTGTTCATATAGATAGCGGTGTAGATATTTCCATGTTCATACAGTTAGCGGTGTAGATATTTCCATGTTCATACAGATGGCGGTGTAGATATTTCCATGTTCATACAGATAGCGGTGTAGAGATTTCCATGTTCATACAGATAGCGGTGTAGATATTTCCATGTTCATACAGATAGCGGTCTAGATATTTCCAGGTTCATACCGATAGCGGTGTAGACATTTCCATGTTCATACAGTTAGCGGTGTAGATATTTCCATGTTCATACAGATGGCGGTGTAGATATTTACATTTTCATACAGATGGCGGTGTAGATATTTCCATGTTTGTACGGATGGCATTGTAGATATTTCTATGTTAATAGACATAGCGGTGTAGATATTTCCATTGATATACAGATAGCTGTGTAGATATTTTCATGTTCATACAGATAGCGGTGTAGATATTTCCATGTTCACACAGATAGCGGTGTAGATATTTCCATGTTCACACAGATAGCGGTGTAGATATTTCCATGTTCATACAGTTAGCGGTGTAGATATTTCCATGTTCATACAGATGGCGGTGTAGATATTTACCTGTTCATACAGATGGCGGTATAGATATTTCCATGTTCGTACAGATGGCGGTGTAGATATTTCCATGTTCATAGAGATGGCGTTGTAGATATTTCCATGTTTATGCAGAGAGCGGTATAGATATTTCCATGTTTATACAGATGGTGCTGTAGATATTTCCATGTCTATAGAGATGGCTTTCTAGATATTTCCATGTTTACAGAGATAGTGGTGTAGTTATTTCCAAGTTTATAGAGACAGTGTAGTAGATATTTCCATGTTTATACAGATAGCGGTGAAGATATTTCCATGTTTACACAGATAGCGGTGTAGATATTTCCATGTTTATACAGATAGCAGTGTAGATATTTCCATGTTTATAGAGATAGAGTTGTAGATAATTTCATTTTCATACAGAGAGCAGTGTAGCTATTTCCAAGTTCATACAGATAGCGGTGTAGATATTTCCACGTTTATAGAGATGGCGGTGAAGATATTTCCATGTTCATACAGATGGCGGTGTAGATATTTCCATGTTCATACAGATAGTGGTGTAGATATTTCCATGTTCATACCAATAGCGGTGTAGGCATTTCCATGTTAATACATTTAGCGGTGTAGATATTTCCATGCTCATACAGATGGCGGTGAAGATATTTACATGTTCATACAAATGGCGGTTTAGATATTTCCATGTTTGTACGGACGGCAGTGTAGATATTTCCATGTTCATACAGGTGGCGGTGTAGATATTTCCATGTTTATACAGATAGCAGTGTAGTTATTTCTATGTTAATAGAGATAGCGGTGTAGATATTTCCATTGATATACAGATAGCTGTGTAGATATTTGCATGTTCATACAGATAGCGGTGTAGATATTTCCATGTTCTTACAGATAGCGGTGTAGCTATTTCCATGTTCATACAGATAGCGGTGTAGATATTTCTATGTTCATACAGATAACGGTGTAGATATTTCCATGTTCATACAGACAGCGGTGTAGATATTTCCATGTTCATACAGTTAGCAGTGTAGATATTTCCATGTTCATCCAGATGCCGGTGTACATATATCCATGTTCATACAGATGGCGGTGAAGATATTTCCATGTTCATACAGATGGCGGTGAAGGTATTTCCATGTTCATACAGATGGTGGTGTAGGTATTTCTATGCTCATACAAATGGCGGTGTAGATATTTCCATCTTCATAGAGATGGCGGTGTAGATATTTCCAGGTTCATACAAATGGCGGTGTTGATATTTCCATGTTCATAGAGATGGCCGTGTAGATATTTCCATGTTTATACAGAGAGCAGTGTAGTTATTTCCATGTTTATAGAGATACCAGTGTGGATATTTCCATTGATATACATATAGCTGTGTAGATATTTACATGTTCATACAGATAGCGGTGTAGATATTTCCATGTTCATAGAGATAGCGGTGTAGATATTTGCGTGTTCATATAGATAGCGGTGTAGATATTTCCATGTTCATACAGTTAGCGGTGTAGATATTTCCATGTTCATACAGATGGCGGTGTAGATATTTCCATGTTCATACAGATAGCGGTGTAGAGATTTCCATGTTCATACAGATAGCGGTGTAGATATTTCCATGTTCATACAGATAGCGGTCTAGATATTTCCAGGTTCATACCAATAGCGGTGTAGACATTTCCATGTTCATACAGTTAGCGGTGTAGATATTTCCATGTTCATACAGATGGCGGTGTAGATATTTACATTTTCATACAGATGGCGGTGTAGGTATTTCCATGTTTGTACGGATGGCATTGTAGATATTTCTATGTTAATAGACATAGCGGTGTAGATATTTCCATTGATATACAGATAGCTGTGTAGATATTTGCATGTTCATACAGATAGCGGTGTAGATATTTCCATGTTCACACAGATAGCGGTGTATATATTTCCATGTTCACACAGATAGCGGTGTAGATATTTCCATGTTCATACAGTTAGCGGTGTAGATATTTCCATGTTCATACAGATGGCGGTGTAGATATTTACCTGTTCATACAGATGGCGGTATAGATATTTCCATGTTCGTACAGATGGCGGTGTAGATATTTCCATGTTCATAGAGATGGCGTTGTAGATATTTCCATGTTTATGCAGAGAGCGGTATAGATATTTCCATGTTTATACAGATGGTGCTGTAGATATTTCCATGTTTATAGAGATGGCTTTCTAGATATTTCCATGTTTACAGAGATAGTGGTGTAGTTATTTCCAAGTTTATAGAGACAGTGTTGTAGATATTTCCATGTTTATACAGATAGCGGTGAAGATATTTCCATGTTTACACAGATAGCGGTGTAGATATTTCCATGTTTATACAGATAGCAGTGTAGATATTTCCATGTTTATAGAGATAGAGTTGTAGATAATTTCATTTTCATACAGAGAGCAGTGTAGCTATTTCCAAGTTCATACAGATAGCGGTGTAGATATTTCCACGTTTATAGAGATGGCGGTGAAGATATTTCCATGTTCATACAGATGGCGGTGTAGATATTTCCATGTTCATACAGATAGTGGTGTAGATATTTCCATGTTCATACCAATAGCGGTGTAGGCATTTCCATGTTAATACATTTAGCGGTTTAGATATTTCCATGCTCATACAGATGGCGGTGAAGATATTTACATGTTCATACAGATGGCGGTTTAGATATTTCCATGTTTGTACGGACGGCAGTGTAGATATTTCCATGTTCATACAGGTGGCGGTGTAGATATTTCCATGTTCATAGAGATAGCGGTGTAGATATTTGCGTGTTCATATAGATAGCGGTGTAGATATTTCCATGTTCATACAGTTAGCGGTGTAGATATTTCCATGTTCATACAGATGGCGGTGTAGATATTTCCATGTTCATACAGATAGCGGTGTAGAGATTTCCATGTTCATACAGATAGCGGTGTAGATATTTCCATGTTCATACAGATAGCGGTCTAGATATTTCCAGGTTCATACCGATAGCGGTGTAGACATTTCCATGTTCATACAGTTAGCGGTGTAGATATTTCCATGTTCATACAGATGGCGGTGTAGATATTTACATTTTCATACAGATGGCGGTGTAGGTATTTCCATGTTTGTACGGATGGCATTGTAGATATTTCTATGTTAATAGACATAGCGGTGTAGATATTTCCATTGATATACAGATAGCTGTGTAGATATTTGCATGTTCATACAGATAGCGGTGTAGATATTTCCATGTTCACACAGATAGCGGTGTATATATTTCCATGTTCACACAGATAGCGGTGTAGATATTTCCATGTTCATACAGTTAGCGGTGTAGATATTTCCATGTTCATACAGATGGCGGTGTAGATATTTACCTGTTCATACAGATGGCGGTATAGATATTTCCATGTTCGTACAGATGGCGGTGTAGATATTTCCATGTTCATAGAGATGGCGTTGTAGATATTTCCATGTTTATGCAGAGAGCGGTATAGATATTTCCATGTTTATACAGATGGTGCTGTAGATATTTCCATGTTTATAGAGATGGCTTTCTAGATATTTCCATGTTTACAGAGATAGTGGTGTAGTTATTTCCAAGTTTATAGAGACAGTGTTGTAGATATTTCCATGTTTATACAGATAGCGGTGAAGATATTTCCATGTTTACACAGATAGCGGTGTAGATATTTCCATGTTTATACAGATAGCAGTGTAGATATTTCCATGTTTATAGAGATAGAGTTGTAGATAATTTCATTTTCATACAGAGAGCAGTGTAGCTATTTCCAAGTTCATACAGATAGCGGTGTAGATATTTCCACGTTTATAGAGATGGCGGTGAAGATATTTCCATGTTCATACAGATGGCGGTGTAGATATTTCCATGTTCATACAGATAGTGGTGTAGATATTTCCATGTTCATACCAATAGCGGTGTAGGCATTTCCATGTTAATACATTTAGCGGTTTAGATATTTCCATGCTCATACAGATGGCGGTGAAGATATTTACATGTTCATACAGATGGCGGTTTAGATATTTCCATGTTTGTACGGACGGCAGTGTAGATATTTCCATGTTCATACAGGTGGCGGTGTAGATATTTCCATGTTCATAGAGATAGCGGTGTAGATATTTGCGTGTTCATATAGATAGCGGTGTAGATATTTCCATGTTCATACAGTTAGCGGTGTAGATATTTCCATGTTCATACAGATGGCGGTGTAGATATTTCCATGTTCATACAGATAGCGGTGTAGAGATTTCCATGTTCATACAGATAGCGGTGTAGATATTTCCATGTTCATACAGATAGCGGTCTAGATATTTCCAGGTTCATACCGATAGCGGTGTAGACATTTCCATGTTCATACAGTTAGCGGTGTAGATATTTCCATGTTCATACAGATGGCGGTGTAGATATTTACATTTTCATACAGATGGCGGTGTAGATATTTCCATGTTTGTACGGATGGCATTGTAGATATTTCTATGTTAATAGACATAGCGGTGTAGATATTTCCATTGATATACAGATAGCTGTGTAGATATTTTCATGTTCATACAGATAGCGGTGTAGATATTTCCATGTTCACACAGATAGCGGTGTAGATATTTCCATGTTCACACAGATAGCGGTGTAGATATTTCCATGTTCATACAGTTAGCGGTGTAGATATTTCCATGTTCATACAGATGGCGGTGTAGATATTTACCTGTTCATACAGATGGCGGTATAGATATTTCCATGTTCGTACAGATGGCGGTGTAGATATTTCCATGTTCATAGAGATGGCGTTGTAGATATTTCCATGTTTATGCAGAGAGCGGTATAGATATTTCCATGTTTATACAGATGGTGCTGTAGATATTTCCATGTTTATAGAGATGGCTTTCTAGATATTTCCATGTTTACAGAGATAGTGGTGTAGTTATTTCCAAGTTTATAGAGACAGTGTTGTAGATATTTCCATGTTTATACAGATAGCGGTGAAGATATTTCCATGTTTACACAGATAGCGGTGTAGATATTTCCATGTTTATACAGATAGCAGTGTAGATATTTCCATGTTTATAGAGATAGAGTTGTAGATAATTTCATTTTCATACAGAGAGCAGTGTAGCTATTTCCAAGTTCATACAGATAGCGGTGTAGATATTTCCACGTTTATAGAGATGGCGGTGAAGATATTTCCATGTTCATACAGATGGCGGTGTAGATATTTCCATGTTCATACAGATAGTGGTGTAGATATTTCCATGTTCATACCAATAGCGGTGTAGGCATTTCCATGTTAATACATTTAGCGGTTTAGATATTTCCATGCTCATACAGATGGCGGTGAAGATATTTACATGTTCATACAGATGGCGGTTTAGATATTTCCATGTTTGTACGGACGGCAGTGTAGATATTTCCATGTTCATACAGGTGGCGGTGTAGATATTTCCATGTTTATACAGATAGCAGTGTAGTTATTTCTATGTTAATAGAGATAGCGGTGTAGATATTTCCATTGATATACAGATAGCTGTGTAGATATTTGCATGTTCATACAGATAGCGGTGTAGATATTTCTATGTTCATACAGATAACGGTGTAGATATTTCCATGTTCATACAGACAGCGGTGTAGATATTTCCATGTTCATACAGTTAGCAGTGTAGATATTTCCATGTTCATCCAGATGCCGGTGTACATATATCCATGTTCATACAGATGGCGGTGAAGATATTTCCATGTTCATACAGATGGCGGTGAAGGTATTTCCATGTTCATACAGATGGTGGTGTAGGTATTTCTATGCTCATACAAATGGCGGTGTAGATATTTCCATCTTCATAGAGATGGCGGTGTAGATATTTCCAGGTTCATACAAATGGCGGTGTTGATATTTCCATGTTCATAGAGATGGCCGTGTAGATATTTCCATGTTTATACAGAGAGCAGTGTAGTTATTTCCATGTTTATAGAGATACCAGTGTGGATATTTCCATTGATATACAGATAGCTGTGTAGATATTTACATGTTCATACAGATAGCGGTGTAGATATTTCCATGTTCATAGAGATAGCGGTGTAGATATTTGCGTGTTCATATAGATAGCGGTGTAGATATTTCCATGTTCATACCGTTAGCGGTGTAGATATTTCCATGTTCATACAGATGGCGGTGTAGATATTTCCATGTTCATACAGATAGCGGTGTAGACATTTCCATGTTCATACAGATAGCGGTGTAGATATTTCCATGTTCACACAGATAGCGGTGTAGATATTTCCATGTTCACACAGATAGCGGTGTAGATATTTCCATGTTCATACAGTTAGCGGTGTAGATATTTCCATGTTCATACAGATGGCGGTGTAGATATTTACCTGTTCATACAGATGGCGGTATAGATATTTCCATGTTCGTACAGATGGCGGTGTAGATATTTCCATGTTCATAGAGATGGCGTTGTAGATATTTCCATGTTTATGCAGAGAGCGGTATAGATATTTCCATGTTTATACAGATGGTGCTGTAGATATTTCCATGTTTATAGAGATGGCTTTCTAGATATTTCCATGTTTACAGAGATAGTGGTGTAGTTATTTCCAAGTTTATAGAGACAGTGTTGTAGATATTTCCATGTTTATACAGATAGCGGTGAATATATTTCCATGTTTATACAGATAGCGGTGTAGATATTTCCATTGATACACAGATAGCAGTGTAGATATTTCCATGTTTATAGAGATAGTGTTGTAGATAATTTCAATTTCATACAGAGAGCAGTGTAGCTATTTCCAAGTTCATACAGATAGCGGTGTAGATATTTCCACGTTTATAGAGATGGCGGTGTAGATATTTCCATGTTCATACAGAGGACGGTGTAGATATTTCCATGTTTATAGGGATGGCGGTGTAGATATTTTCATGTTTACACGGATGGAGGTGTAGATATTTCCATGTTTACACAGATAGCGGTGTAGACATTTCCATGTTTACACAGATAGCGGTGCGGATATTTCAATGTTTATTCAGATAGCGGTGCGGATATTTCCATGTTTATACAGATAGTTGGGCAGATATTTCCATGTTTATACAGATAGTTGGGCAGATATTTCCATGTTTATACAGATAGCGGTGTAGATATTTCCATCTTAATACAGATGGCAGTGTAGATATGTCCATCATCGTACAGATGGCGGTGTAGATATTTCCATGTTCATACAGATGGCGGTGTAGATATTTCGAAGTTTATAGAGATAGCGATGTAGTTATTTCCATATTTATAGAGAAATCTGTGTAGATATTTCCATGTATATTCAGATAGCTGTGTAGATGTTTCCATGTTCATGCAGATTACGGTGTAGATATTTCCATGTTCATCCAGATGCCGGTGTACATATATCCATGTTCATACAAATGGCGGTGAAGATATTTCCATGTTCATACAGATGGCGGTGTAGGTATTTCCATGTTCATACAAATGGCGGTGTAGATATTTCCATGTTCATAGAGATGGCGGCATAGAGATTTCCAGGTTCATACAAAAGGCGGTGTAGATATTTCCATGTTCATAGAGATGGCGGTGTAGATATTTCCATGTTTATACAGATAGCAGTGTAGTTAATTCCATGTTTATAGAGATACCAGTCTGGATATTTCCATTGATATACAGATAGCTGTGTAGATATTAGCATGTTCATACAGATAGCGGTGTAGATATTTCCATATTCATACAGATAGCAGTGTAGATATTTCCATGTTCATAGAGATAGCGGTGTAGATATTTCCATGTTAATACAGATAGCGGTGTAGATATTTCCATGTTCATACAGATAGCGGTGTAGATATTTAAATGTTCATACAGTTAGCGGTGTAGATATTTCCATGTTCATACAGATGGCGGCGTAGATATATACATGTTGATACAGATGGCGGTGTAGATATTTCCATGTTCATACAGATAGCGGTGTAGATATTTCCATGTTCATACAGATAGCGTTGTAGGTATTTCCATGTTCATACCAATAGCGGTGTAGACATTTCCATGTTCATACATTTAGCGGTGTAGATATTTCCATGTTCATACAGATGGCGGTGAAGATATTTACATGTTCATACAGATGGCGGCGTAGTTATTTCCATGTTTGTACGGATGGCAGTGTAGATATTTCCATGTTCATACAGGTGGCGGTGTAGATATTTCCATGTTTATACAGATAGCAGTGTAGTTATTTCTATGTTAATAGAGATAGCGGTGTAGATATTTCCATTGATATACAGATAGCTGTGTAGATATTTGCATGTTCATACAGATAGCGGTGTACATATTTCCATGTTCTTACAGATAGCGGTGTAGCTATTTCCATGTTCATACAGATATCGGTGTAGATATTTCTAAGTTCATACAGATAACGGTGTAGATATTTCCATGTTCATACAGACAGCGGTGTAGATATTTCCATGTTCATACAGTTAGCGGTGTAGATATTTCCATGTTCATCCAGATGCCGGTGTACATATATCCATGTTCATACAGATGGCGGTGAAGATATTTCCATGTTCATACAGATGGTGGTGTAGGTATTTCCATGTTCATACAAATGGCGGTGTAGATATTTCCATGTTCATAGAGATGGCGTTGTAGATATTTCCAGGTTCATACAAATGGCGGTGTAGATATTTCCATGTTCATAGAGATGGCCGTGTAGATATTTCCATGTTTATACAGATAGCAGTGTAGTTATTTCCATGTTTATAGAGATACCAGTGTGGATATTTCCATTGATATACAGATAGCTGTGTAGATATTTACATGTTCATACAGATAGCGGTGTAGATATTTCCATGTTCATAGAGATAGCGGTGTAGATATTTGCATGTTCATATAGATAGCGGTGTAGATATTTCCATGTTCATACAGTTAGCGGTGTAGATATTTCCATGTTCATACAGATGGCGGTGTAGATATTTCCATGTTCATACAGATAGCGGTGTAGATATTTCCATGTTCATACAGATAGCGGTGTAGATATTTCCATGTTCATACAGATAGCGGTGTAGATATTTCCATGTTTATAGAGATGGCGGTCTAGATGTTTCCATGTTTACAGAGATAGGGGTGTAGTTATTTCCAAGTTTATAGAGACAGCGTTGTAGATATTTCCATGTTTATACAGATAGCGGTGAAGATATTTCCATGTTTATACAGATAGCGGTGTAGATATTTCCATGTTTATACAGATAGCAGTGTAGATATTCCCATGTTTATAGAGATAGTGTTGTAGATAATTTCAATTTCATACAGAGAGCAGTGTAGATATTTCCAAGTTCATACAGATAGCGGTGTAGATATTTCCACGTTTATAGAGATGGCGGTGTAGATATTTCCACGTTCATACAGAGGACGGTGTAGATATTTCCATGTTTATAGGGATTTCAGTGTAGATATTTTCATGTTTACACAGATGGCGGTGTAGATATTTCCATGTTTACACAGATAGCGGTGTAGACATTTCCATGTTTACACAGATAGCGGTGCGGATATTTCCATGTTTATTCAGATAGCGGTGCGTATATTTCCATGTTTATACAGATAGTTGGGCAGATATTTCCATGTTTATACAGATAGTTGGGCAGATATTTCCATGTTTATACAGATAGCGGTGTAGATATTTCCATCTTAATACAGATGGCGGTGTAGATATGTCCATCGTTGTACAGATGGCGGTGTAGATATTTCCATGTTCATACAGATAGCGGTGTAGATATTTCCATGTTCATACCAATAGCTGTGTAGGCATTTCCATGTTCATACATTTAGCGGTGTAGATAATTCCATGTTCAGACAGATGGCGGTGAAGATATTTACATGTTCATACAGATGGCGGTGTAGATATTTCCATGTTTGTACGGATGGCAGTGTAGGTATTTCCATGTTCATACAGGTGGCGGTGTAGATATTTCCATGTTTATACAGATAGCAGTGTAGTTATTTCCATGTTAATAGAGATAGCGGTGTAGATATTTCCATTGATATACAGATAGCTGTGTAGATATTTGCATGTTCATACCGATAGCGGTGTAGATATTTCCATGTTCGTACAGATAGCGGTGTAGCTATTTCCATGTTCATACAGATAGCGGTGTAGATATTTCTATGTTCATACAGATAACGGTGTAGATATTTCCATGTTCATACAGAGAGCGGTGTAGATATTTCCATGTTCATACAGTTAGCGGTGTACATATTTCCATGTTTATACAGATGGTGATGTAGATATTTCCATGTTTATAGAGATGGCGGTCTAGATATTTCCATGTTTACAGAGATAGTGGTTTAGTTATTTCCAAGTTTGTATAGACAGCGTTGTAGATATTTCCATGTTTATACAGATAGCGGTGGAGATATTTCCATGTTTATACAGATAGCGGTGTAGATATTTCCATGTTAAAACAGATAGCAGTGTAGATATCTCCATGTTTATAGAGATAGTGGTGTAGATAATTTCAATTTTATACAGAGAGCAGTGTAGATATTTCCAAGTTCATAGAGATAGCGCTGTAGATATTTCCACGTTTATAGAGATGGCGGTGTAGATATTTCCATGTTCATACAGATGGCGGTGTAGGTATTTCCATGTTTATAGGAATGGCGGTGTAGATATTTTCATGTTTACACAGATGGCGGTGTAGATATTTCCATGTTTACTCAGATAGCGGTGTAGACATTTCCATGTTTACACAGATAGCAGTGTGGATATTTCCATGTTTATACAAATAGTTGGGCCGATATTTCCATGTTTATACAGATAGCGGTGTAGATATTTCCATGTTCATACAAATGGCGGTGTAGATATGTCCATGTTTGTACAGATGGTGGTGTAGATATTTCCATGTTTATACAGAAGGCGGTGTAGATATTTTGAAGTTTATAGAGATAGCGCTGTAGTTATTTCCATATTTATAGAGAAATCTGTGTAGATATTTCCATGTATATTGAGATAGCTGTGTAGATATTTCCATGTTCATGCAGATAGCCGTGTAGACATTTCCATGTTCATCCAGATGCCGGAGTACATATATCCATGTTCAAACAGATGGTGGTGAAGATATTTCCATGTTCATACAAATAGCGGTGTAGATATTTCCATGTTCATACAGATAGCGGTGTAGATATTTCCATGTCCATACAGATAGCGCTGTAGATATTTCCATGTTCATACAGTTTGCGGTGTAGATATTTCCATGTTCATACAGATGGCGGTGTAGATATTTACATGTTCATACAGATGGTGGTGTAGATATTTCCATGTTCATACAGATAGCGGTGTAGATATTTCCATGTTCATACCAATAGCAGTGTAGATATTTCCTTGTTCATACAGTAAGCGGTGTAGATATTTCCATGTTCATACAGATGGCGGTGTAGGTATTTACATGTTCATACAGATGGCGGTGTAGATATTTCCATGTTCGTACGGATGGCAGTGTAGATATTTCCATGTTCATACAGGTGGCGGTGTAGATATTTCCCTGTTTATACAGATAGCAGTGTAGTTATTTCCATGTTTATAGAGATAGCAGTGTAGGTATTTCCATTGATATACAGATAGCTGTGTAGATATTTGCATGTTCATACAGATAGCGGTGTAGATATTTCCATGTTCGTACAGATAGCGGTGTAGATATTTCCATGTTCATACAGATAACGGTGTAGATATTTCCATGTTCATACAGATAGTGGTGTAGATATTTCCATGTTCATACCAATAGCGGTGTAGGCATTTCCATGTTAATACATTTAGCGGTGTAGATATTTCCATGCTCATACAGATGGCGGTGAAGATATTTACATGTTCATACAGATGGCGGTTTAGATATTTCCATGTTTGTACGGACGGCAGTCTAGATATTTCCATGTTCATACAGGTGGCGGTGTAGATATTTCCATGTTTATACAGATAGCAGTGTAGTTATTTCTATGTTAATAGAGATAGCGGTGTAGATATTTCCATTGATATACAGATAGCTGTGTAGATATTTGCATGTTCATACAGATTGCGGTGTAGATATTTCCATGTTCTTACAGATAGCGGTGTAGCTATTTCCATGTTCATACAGATAGCGGTGTAGATATTTCTATGTTCATACAGATAACGGTGTAGATATTTCCATGTTCATACAGACAGCGGTGTAGATATTTCCATGTTCATACAGTTAGCAGTGTAGATATTTCCATGTTCATCCAGATGCCGGTGTACATATATCCATGTTCATACAGATGGCGGTGAAGATATTTCCATGTTCATACAGATGGCGGTGAAGGTATTTCCATGTTCATACAGATGGTGGTGTAGGTATTTCTATGCTCATACAAATGGCGGTGTAGATATTTCCATCTTCATAGAGATGGCGGTGTAGATATTTCCAGGTTCATACAAATGGCGGTGTTGATATTTCCATGTTCATAGAGATGGCCGTGTAGATATTTCCATGTTTATACAGAGAGCAGTGTAGTTATTTCCATGTTTATAGAGATACCAGTGTGGATATTTCCATTGATATACATATAGCTGTGTAGATATTTACATGTTCATACAGATAGCGGTGTAGATATTTCCATGTTCATAGAGATAGCGGTGTAGATATTTGCGTGTTCATATAGATAGCGGTGTAGATATTTCCATGTTCATACAGTTAGCGGTGTAGATATTTCCATGTTCATACAGATGGCGGTGTAGATATTTCCATGTTCATACAGATAGCGGTGTAGAGATTTCCATGTTCATACAGATAGCGGTGTAGATATTTCCATGTTCATACAGATAGCGGTCTAGATATTTCCAGGTTCATACCAATAGCGGTGTAGACATTTCCATGTTCATACAGTTAGCGTTGTAGATATTTCCATGTTTATACAGATAGCGGTGAAGATATTTCCATGTTTATACAGATAGCGGTGTAGATATTTCCATGTTTATACAGATAGCAGTGTAGATATTCCCATGTTTATAGAGATAGTGTTGTAGATAATTTCAATTTCATACAGAGAGCAGTGTAGATATTTCCAAGTTCATACAGATAGCGGTGTAGATATTTCCACGTTTATAGAGATGGCGGTGTAGATATTTCCACGTTCATACAGAGGACGGTGTAGATATTTCCATGTTTATAGGGATTTCAGTGTAGATATTTTCATGTTTACACAGATGGCGGTGTAGATATTTCCATGTTTACACAGATAGCGGTGTAGACATTTCCATGTTTACACAGATAGCGGTGCGGATATTTCCATGTTTATTCAGATAGCGGTGCGGATATTTCCATGTTTATACAGATAGTTGGGCAGATATTTCCATGTTTATACAGATAGATGGGCAGATATTTCCATGTTTATACAGATAGCGGTGTAGATATTTCCATCTTAATACAGATGGCGGTGTAGATATGTCCATCGTCGTACAGATGGCGGTGTAGATACTTCCATGTTCATACAGATAGCGGTGTAGATATTTCCATGTTCATACCAATAGCGGTGTAGGCATTTCCATGTTCATACATTTAGCGGTGTAGATAATTCCATGTTCATACAGATGGCGGTGAAGATATTTACATGTTCATACAGATGGCGGTGTAGATATTTCCATGTTTGTACGGATGGCAGTGTAGGTATTTCCATGTTCAAACAGGTGGCGGTGTAGATATTTCCATGTTTATACAGATAGCAGTGTAGTTATTTCCATGTTAATAGAGATAGCGGTGTAGATATTTCCATTGATATACAGATAGCTGTGTAGATATTTGCATGTTCATACAGATAGCGGTGTAGATATTTCCATGTTCATACAGATAGCGGTGTAGCTATTTCCATGTTCATACAGATAGCGGTGTAGATATTTCTATGTTCATACAGATAATGGTGTAGATATTTCCATGTTCATACAGAGAGCGGTGTAGATATTTCCATGTTCATACAGTTAGCGGTGTACATATTTCCATGTTTATACAGATGGTGATGTAGATATTTCCATGTTTATAGAGATGGCGGTCTAGATATTTCCATGTTTACAGAGATAGTGGTTTAGTTATTTCCAAGTTTGTATAGACAGCGTTGTAGATATTTCCATGTTTATACAGATAGCGGTGGAGATATTTCCATGTTTATACAGATAGCGGTGTAGATAATTTCAATTTTATACATAGAGCAGTGTAGATATTTCCAAGTTCATAGAGATAGCGCTGTAGATATTTCCACGTTTATAGAGATGGCGGTGTAGATATTTCCATGTTCATACAGATGGCGGTGTAGATATTTCCATGTTTATAGGAATGGCGGTGTAGATATTTTCATGTTTACACAGATGGCGGTGTAGATATTTCCATGTTTACTCAGATAGCGGTGTAGACATTTCCAATTACACAGATAGCAGTGTGGGTATTTCCATGTTTATACAAATAGTTGGGCAGATATTTCCATGTTTATACAGATAGCGGTGTAGATATTTCCATGTTCATACAAATGGCGGTGTAGATATGTCCATGTTTGTACAGATGGCGGTGTAGATATTTCCATGTTTATACAGATGGCGGTGTAGATATTTCGAAGTTTATAGAGATAGCGCTGTAGTTATTTCCATATTTATAGAGAAATCTGTGTAGATATTTCCATGTATATTCAGATAGCTGTGTAGATATTTCCATGTTCATGCAGATAGCCGTGTAGACATTTCCATGTTCATCCAGATGCCGGAGTATATATATCCATGTTCATACAGATGGTGGTGAAGATATTTCCATGTTCATACAAATAGCGGTGTAGATATTTCCATGTTCATACAGATAGCGGTGTAGATATTTCCATGTCCATACAGATAGCGCTGTAGATATTTCCATGTTCATACAGTTTGCGGTGTAGATATTTCCATGTTCATACAGATGGCGGTGTAGATATTTACATGTTCATACAGATGGTGGTGTAGATATTTCCATGTTCATACAGATAGCGGTGTAGATATTTCCATGTTCATACCAATAGCAGTGTAGATATTTCCTTGTTCATACAGTTAGCGGTGTAGATATTTCCATGTTCATACAGATGGCGGTGTAGGTATTTACATGTTCATACAGATGGCGGTGTAGATATTTCCATGTTCGTACGGATGGCAGTGTAGATATTTCCATGTTCATACAGGTGGCGGTGTAGATATTTCCCTGTTTATACAGATAGCAGTGTAGTTATTTCCATGTTTATAGAGATAGCAGTGTAGGTATTTCCATTGATATACAGATAGCTGTGTAGATATTTGCATGTTCATACAGATAGCGGTGTAGATATTTCCATGTTCGTACAGATAGCGGTGTAGATATTTCCATGTTCATACAGATAACGGTGTAGATATTTGCATGTTCCTACAGATAGCGGTGTAGATATTTCCATGTTCATACAGGTAACGGTGTAGATATTTCCATGCTCATACAGATGGCGCTGTAGATATTTACATGTTCATACAGATGGCAGTGTAGATATTTCCATGTTCGTACAGATGGCGGTGTAGGTATTTCCATGTTTATACAGATAGCGGTGTAGATATTTCCATGTTTATACAGATAACCGTGTAGATATTTCCATGTTTATACAGATAGTGGTGTAGATAATTTCAATTTTATACAGATAGCAGTGTAGATATTTCCAAGTTCATATAGATAGCGGTGTAGATATTTCCCCGTTTATAGAGATGGCGGTGTAGATATTTCCATGTTCATCCAGATGGCGGTGTAGATATTTCCATGTTCATACAGATGGCGGTTAAGATATTTCCATGTTCATACAGATAGCGGTGTACATATTTCCATGTTCATACAAATGGCGGTGTAGATATTTCCATGTTCATAGAGATGGCGGTGTAGATATTTCCATGTTCATACCAATGGCGGTGTAGATATTTCCATGTTCATATAGATGTCGGTGTAGATATTTCCCTGTTCATACAGAGAGCGGTGTAGATATTTCCATGTTCATACAGTTAGCGGTGTACATATTTCCATGTTTATACAGATGGTGATGTAGATATTTCCATGTTTATAGAGATGGCGGTCTAGATATTTCCATGTTTACAGAGATAGTGGTTTAGTTATTTCCAAGTTTGTATAGACAGCGTTGTAGATATTTCCATGTTTATACAGATAGCGGTGGAGATATTTCCATGTTTATACAGATAGCGGTGTAGATATTTCCATGTTAAAACAGATAGCAGTGTAGATATCTCCATGTTTATAGAGATAGTGGTGTAGATAATTTCAATTTTATACAGAGAGCAGTGTAGATATTTCCAAGTTCATAGAGATAGCGCTGTAGATATTTCCACGTTTATAGAGATGGCGGTGTAGATATTTCCATGTTCATACAGATGGCGGTGTAGATATTTCCATGTTTATAGGAATGGCGGTGTAGATATTTTCATGTTTACACAGATGGCGGTGTAGATATTTCCATGTTTACTCAGATAGCGGTGTAGACATTTCCATGTTTACACAGATAGCAGTGTGGATATTTCCATGTTTATACAAATAGTTGGGCAGATATTTCCATGTTTATACAGATAGCGGTGTAGGTATTTCCATGTTCATACAAATGTCGGTGTAGATATGTCCATGTTTGTACAGATGGCGGTGTAGATATTTCCATGTTTATACAGATGGCGGTGTAGATATTTCGAAGTTTATAGAGATAGCGCTGTAGTTATTTCCATATTTATAGAGAAATCTGTGTAGATATTTCCATGTATATTCAGATAGCTGTGTAGATATTTCCATGTTCATGCAGATAGCCGTGTAGACATTTCCATGTTCATCCAGATGCCGGAGTATATATATCCATGTTCATACAGATGGTGGTGAAGATATTTCCATGTTCATACAAATAGCGGTGTAGATATTTCCATGTTCATACAGATAGCGGTGTAGATATTTCCATGTCCATACAGATAGCGCTGTGATATTTCCATGTTCATACAGTTTGCGGTGTAGATATTTCCATGTTCATACAGATGGCGGTGTAGATATTTACATGTTCATACAGATGGTGGTGTTGATATTTCCATGTTCATACAGATAGCGGTGTAGATATTTCCATGTTCATACCAATAGCAGTGTAGATATTTCCTTGTTCATACAGTTAGCGGTGTAGATATTTCCATGTTCATACAGATGGCGGTGTAGGTATTTACATGTTCATACAGATGGCGGTGTAGATATTTCCATGTTCGTACGGATGGCAGTGTAGATATTTCCATGTTCATACAGGTGGCGGTGTAGATATTTCCCTGTTTATACAGATAGCAGTGTAGTTATTTCCATGTTTATAGAGATAGCAGTGTAGGTATTTCCATTGATATACAGATAGCTGTGTAGATATTTGCATGTTCATACAGATAGCGGTGTAGATATTTCCATGTTCGTACAGATAGCGGTGTAGATATTTCCATGTTCATACAGATAACGGTGTAGATATTTGCATGTTCCTACAGATAGCGGTGTAGATATTTCCATGTTCATACAGGTAACGGTGTAGATATTTCCATGCTCATACAGATGGCGCTGTAGATATTTACATGTTCATACAGATGGCAGTGTAGATATTTCCATGTTCGTACAGATGGCGGTGTAGGTATTTCCATGTTTATACAGATAGCGGTGTAGATATTTCCATGTTTATACAGATAACCGTGTAGATATTTCCATGTTTATACAGATAGTGGTGTAGATAATTTCAATTTTATACAGATAGCAGTGTAGATATTTCCAAGTTCATATAGATAGCGGTGTAGATATTTCCCCGTTTATAGAGATGGCGGTGTAGATATTTCCATGTTCATCCAGATGGCGGTGTAGATATTTCCATGTTCATACAGATGGCGGTTAAGATATTTCCATGTTCATACAGATAGCGGTGTAGATATTTCCATGTTCATACAAATGGCGGTGTAGATATTTCCATGTTCATAGAGATGGCGGTGTAGATATTTCCATGTTCATACCAATGGCGGTGTAGATATTTCCATGTTCATATAGATGTCGGTGTAGATATTTCCATGTTTATACAGATAGCAGTGTAGTTATTTCCATGTTTATAGAGATAGCAGTGTAGATATTTCCATTGATATAGAGATACCTGTGTAGATATTTGCATGTTCATACAGATAGCGGTGTAGATATTTCCATGTTCATGCAGATAGCGGTGTAGATATTTCCATGTTCATACAGATAGCAGTGTAGATATTTCCATGTTCATACAGATAGCGGTGTAGATATTTCCATGTTCATACAGATAGCGGTGTAGATATTTCCATGTTCATACAGTTAGCGGTGTAGATATTTCCATGTTTATAGAGATAGTGGTGTAGTTATTTCCAAGTTTATAGAGACAGGGTTGTAGATATTTCCATGTTTATACAGATACCGGTGAAGATATTTCCATGTTTATACACATAGCGGTGTAGATATTTCCATGTTTATACAGATAGCAGTGTAGATATTTCCATGTTTATAGAGATAGTGGTGTAGATAATTTCAGTTTTATACCGAGAGCAGTGTAGATATTTCCAAGTTCATACACATAGCGGTGTAGCTATTTCCACGTTTATAGACATGGCGGTGTAGATATTTCCATGTTCATACTGATGGCGGTGTAGATATTTCCATGTTTATAGAGATGGCGGTGTAGATATTTCCATGTTTACACAGATAGCGGTGTAGACAATTCCATGTTTACACAGACAGCGGTGTGGATATTTCCATGTTTATGCAGATAGCGGTGTAGATATTTCCATGTTTATAAAGATAGCGGTGCGTATATTTCCACATTTATACAGATAGTTGGGCAGATATTTCCATGTTTATACAGATAGCGGTGTAGATATTTCCATCTTAATACAGATGGCGGTGTAGATATGTCCATGTTCATACAGATGGCGGTGTAGATATTTCCATGTTCGTACAGATAGCGGTGTAGATATTTCCATGTTCACACAGATAGCGGTGTAGATATTTCCATGTTCATACAGGTAGCGGTGTAGATATTTCCATGTTCATACAGATAACGCTGTAGATAGTTCCATGTTCATACAGATAGCGGTGTACTTATTTCCATGTTCATACAGTTAGCGGTGTAGATATTTCCATGTTCATACAGATGGCGGTGTAGATATTTACCTGTTCATACAGATGGCGGTATAGATATTTCCATGTTCGTACAGATGGCGGTGTAGATATTTCCATGTTCATAGAGATGGCGTTGTAGATATTTCCTTGTTTATGCAGAGAGCGGTATAGATATTTCCATGTTTATACAGATGGTGCTGTAGATATTTCCATGTTTATAGAGATGGCGGTCTAGATATTTCCATGTTTACAGAGATAGTGGTGTAGTTATTTCCAAGTTTATAGAGACAGGGTTGTAGATATTTCCATGTTTATACAGATAGCGGTGAAGATATTTCCATGTTTATACAGATAGCGGTGTAGATATTTCCATTGATATACAGATAGCAGTGTAGATATTTCCATGTTTATAGAGATAGTGTTGTAGATAATTTCAATTTCATACAGAGAGCAGTGTAGATATTTCCAAGTTCATACAGATAGCGGTGTAGATATTTCCATGTTTATAGGGATGGCGGTGTAGATATTTTCATGTTTACACGGATGGCGGTGTAGATATTTCCATGTTTACACAGATAGCGGTGTAGACATTTCCATGTTTACACAGATAGCGGTGCGGATATTTCCATGTTTATTCAGATAGCGGTGCGGATATTTCCATGTTTATACAGATAGTTGGGCAGATATTTCCATGTTTATACAGATAGTTGGGCAGATATTTCCATGTTTATACAGATAGCGGTGTAGATATTTCCATCTTAATACAGATGGCGGTGTAGATATGTCCATCATCGTACAGATGGGGGTGTAGATATTTCCATGTTCATACAGATGGCGGTGTAGATATTTCGAAGTTTATAGAGATAGCGATGTAGTTATTTCCATATTTATAGAGAAATCTGTGTAGATATTTCCATGTATATTCAGATAGCTGTGTAGATGTTTCCATGTTCATGCAGATTACGGTGTAGATATTTCCATGTTCATCCAGATGCCGGTGTACATATATCCATGTTCATACAAATGGCGGTGAAGATATTTCCATGTTCATACAGATGGCGGTGTAGGTATTTCCATGTTCATACAAATGGCTGTGTAGATATTTCCATGTTCATAGAGATGGCGGCATAGATATTTCCAGGTTCATACAAATGGCGGTGTAGATATTTCCATGTTCATAGAGATGGCGGTGTAGATATTTCCATGTTTATACAGATAGCAGTGTAGTTAATTCCATGTTTATAGAGATACCAGTCTGGATATTTCCATTGATATACAGATAGCTGTGTAGATATTAGCATGTTCATACAGATAGCGGTGTAGATATTTACATGTTCATACAGATAGCGGTGTAGATATTTCCATGTTCTTAGAGATAGCGGTGTAGATATTTGCATGTTCATATACATAGCGGTGTAGATATTTCCATGTTCATACAGATAGCGGTGTAGATATTTCCATGTTCATACCAATAGCGGTGTAGGCATTTCCATGTTCATACATTTAGCGGTCTAGATAATTCCATGTTCATACAGATGGCGGTGAAGATATTTACATGTTCATACAGATGGCGGTGTAGATATTTCCATGTTTGTACGGATGGCAGTGTAGGTATTTCCATGTTCATACAGGTGGCGGTGTAGATATTTCCATGTTTATACAGATGGTGATGTAGATATTTCCATGTTTATAGAGATGGCGGTCTAGATATTTCCATGTTTACAGAGATAGTGTTTTAGTTATTTCCAAGTTTGTATAGACAGCGTTGTATATATTTCCATGTTTATACAGATAGCGGTGGAGATATTTCCATGTTTATACAGATAGCGGTGTAGATATTACCATGTTAAAACAGATAGCAGTGTAGATATCTCCATGTTTATAGAGATAGTGGTGTAGATAATTTCAATTTTAAACAGAGAGCAGTGTAGACATTTCCAAGTTCATAGAGATAGCGCTGTAGATATTTCCACGTTTATAGAGATGGCGGTGTAGATATTTCCATGTTCATACAGATGGCGGTGTAGATATTTTCATGTTTACACAGATGGCGGTGTAGATATTTCCATGTTTACTCAGATAGCGGTGTAGACATTTCCATGTTTACACTGATAGCAGTGTGGATATTTCCATGTTTATACAGATAGCGGTGTAGATATTTCCATGTTTATACAGATAGCAGTGTAGATATTTCCATGTGTATAGAGATAGTGTTGTAGATAATTTCAATTTCATACAAAGAGCAGTGTAGATATTTCCAAGTTCATACAGATAGCGGTGTAGATATTTCCACGTTTATAGAGATGGCGGTGTAGATATTTCCATGTTCATACAGAGGACGGTGTAGATATTTCCATGTTTATAGGGATTTCGGTGTAGATATTTTCATGTTTACACAGATGGCGGTGTAGATATTTCCATGTTTACACAGATAGCGGTGTAGACATTTCCATGTTTACACAGATAGCGGTGCGGATATTTCCATGTTTATTCAGATAGCGGTGCGGATATTTCCATGTTTATACAGATAGTTGGGCAGATATTTCCATGTTTATACAGATAGTTGGGCAGATATTTCCATGTTTATACAGATAGCGGTGTAGATATTTCCATCTTAATACAGATGGCGGTGTAGATATGTCCATCGTCGTACAGATGGCGGTGTAGATATTTCAATGTTCATACAGATAGCGGTGTAGATATTTCCATGTTCATACCAATAGCGGTGTAGGCATTTCCATGTTCATACATTTAGCGGTCTAGATAATTCCATGTTCATACAGATGGCGGTGAAGATATTTACATGTTCATACAGATGGCGGTGTAGATATTTCCATGTTTGTACGGATGGCAGTGTAGGTATTTCCATGTTCATACAGGTGGCGGTGTAGATATTTCCATGTTTATACAGATAGCAGTGTAGTTATTTCCATGTTAATAGAGATAGCGGTGTAGATATTTCCATTGATATACAGATAGCTGTGTAGATATTTGCATGTTCATACAGATAGCGGTGTAGATATTTCCATGTTCGTACAGATATCGGTGTAGCTATTTCCATGTTCATACAGATAGCGGTGTAGATATTTCTATGTTCATACAGATAACGGTGCAGATATTTCCAAGTTCATACAGACAGCGGTGTAGATATTTCCATGTTCATACAGTTAGCGGTGTACATATTTCCATGTTTATACAGATGGTGATGTAGATATTTCCATGTTTATAGAGATGGCGGTCTAGATATTTCCATGTTTACAGAGATAGTGTTTTAGTTATTTCCAAGTTTGTATAGACAGCGTTGTAGATATTTCCATGTTTATACAGATAGCGGTGGAGATATTTCCATGTTTATACAGATAGCGGTGTAGATATTACCATGTTAAAACAGATAGCAGTGTAGATATCTCCATGTTTATAGAGATAGTGGTGTAGATAATTTCAATTTTATACAGAGAGCAGTGTAGACATTTCCAAGTTCATAGAGATAGCGCTGTAGATATTTCCACGTTTATAGAGATGGCGGTGTAGATATTTCCATGTTCATACAGATGGCGGTGTAGATATTTCCATGTTTATAGGAATGGCGGTGTAGATATTTTCATGTTTACACAGATGGCGGTGTAGATATTTCCATGTTTACTCAGATAGCGGTGTAGACATTTCCATGTTTACACAGATAGCAGTGTGGATATTTCCATGTTTATACAAATAGTTGGGCAGATATTTCCATGTTTATACAGATAGCAGTGTAGATATTTCCATGTTCATACAAATGGCGGTGTAGATATGTCCATGTTTGTACAGATGGCGGTGTAGATATTTCCATGTTTATACAGATGTCGGTGTAGATATTTCGAAGTTTATAGAGATAGCGCTGTAGTTATTTCCATATTTATAGAGAAATCTGTGTAGATATTTCCATGTATATTCAGATAGCTGTGTACATATTTCCATGTTCATGCAGATAGCCGTGTAGACATTTCCATGTTCATCCAGATGCCGGAGTACATATATCCATGTTCATACAGATGGTGGTGAAGATATTTCCATTTTCATACAAATAGCGGTGTAGATATTTCCATGTTCATACAGATAGCGGTGTAGATATTTCCATGTCCATACAGATAGCGGTGTAGATATATAAATGTTCAAACAATTAGCGGTGTAGATATTTCCATGTTCATACAGATGGCGGTGTAGATATATACATGTTGATACAGATGGCGGTGTAGATATTTCCATGTTCATACAGATAGCGGTGTAGATATTTCCATGTTCATACAGATAGCGTTGTAGGTATTTCCATGTTCATACCAATAGCGGTGTAGACATTTCCATGTTCATACATTTAGCGGTGTAGATATTTCCATGTTCATACAGATGGCGGTGAAGATATTTACATGTTCATACAGATGGCGGTGTAGATATTTCCATGTTTGTACGGATGGCAGTATAGATATTTCCATGTTCATACAGGTGGCGGTGTAGATATTTCCATGTTTATACAGATAGCAGTGTGGTTATTTCTATGTTAATAGAGATAGCGGTGTAGATATTTCCATTGATATACAGATAGCTGTGTAGATATTTGCATGTTCATACAGATAGCGGTGTAGATATTTCCATGTTCTTACAGATAGCGGTGTAGTTATTTCCATGTTCATACAGATATCGGTGTAGATATTTCTATGTTCATACAGATAACGGTGTAGATATTTCCATCTTCATACAGACAGCGGTGTAGATATTTCCATGTTCATAAAGTTAGCGGTGTAGATATTTCCATGTTCATCCAGATGCCGGTGTACATATATCCATGTTCATACAGATGGCGGTGAAGATATTTCCATGTTCATACAGATGGTGGTGTAGGTATTTCCATGTTCATACAAATGGCGGTGTAGATATTTCCATGTTCATAGAGATGGCGTTGTAGATATTTCCAGGTTCATACAAATGGCGGTGTAGATATTTCCATGTTCATAGAGATGGCCGTGTAGATATTTCCATGTTTATACAGATAGCAGTGTAGTTATTTCCATGTTTATAGAGATACCAGTGTGGATATTTCCATTGATATACAGATAGCTGTGTAGATATTTACATGTTCATACAGATAGCGGTGTAGATATTTCCATGTTCATAGAGATAGCAGTGTAGATATTTGCATGTTCATATAGATAGCGGTGTAGATATTTCCATGTTCATACAGTTAGCGGTGTAGATATTTCCATGTTCATACAGATGGCGGTGTAGATATTTCCATGTTCATACAGATAGCGGTGTAGATATTTCCATGTTCATACAGATAGCGGTGTAGATATTTCCATGTTCATACAGATAGCGGTGTAGATATTTCAATGTTTACAGAGATAGTGGTGTAGTTATTTCCAAGTTTATAGAGACAGCGCTGTAGATATTTCCATGTTTATACAGAGAGCGGTGAAGATATTTCCATGTTTATACAGATAGCGGTGTAGATATTTCCATTTTTATACAGATAGCAGTGTAGATATTTCCATGTTTATAGAGATAGTGTTGTAGATAATTTCAATTTCATACAGAGAGCAGTGTAGATATTTCCAAGTTCATACAGATAGCGGTGTAGATATTTCCACGTTTATAGAGATGGCGGTGTAGATATTTCCATGTTCATACAGAGGACGGTGTAGATATTTCCATGTTTATAGGGATTTCGGTGTAGATATTTTCATGTTTACACAGATGGCGGTGTAGATATTTCCATGTCTACACAGATAACGGTGTAGACATTTCCATGTTTACACAGATAGCAGTGCGGATATTTCCATGTTTATTCAGATAGCGGTGCGGATATTTCCATGTTTATACAGATAGTTGGGCAGATATTTCCATGTTTATACAGATAGTTGGGCAGATATTTCCATGTTTATACAGATAGCGGTGTAGATATTTCCATCTTAATACAGATGGCGGTGTAGATATGTCCATCGTCGTACAGATGGCGGTGTAGATATTTCCATGTTCATACAGATAGCGGTGTAGATATTTCCATGTTCATACCAATAGCGGTGTAGGCATTTCCATGTTCATACATTTAGCGGTGTAGATAATTCCATGTTCATACAGATGGCGGTGAAGATATTTACATGTTCATACAGATGGCGGTGTAGATATTTCCATGTTTGTACGGATTGCAGTGTAGGTATTTCCATGTTCATACAGGTGGCGGTGTAGATATTTCCATGTTTATACAGATAGCAGTGTAGTTATTTCCATGTTAATAGAGATAGCGGTGTAGATATTTCCATTGATATACAGATAGCTGTGTAGATATTTGCATGTTCATACTGATAGCGGTGTAGATATTTCCATGTTCGTACAGACAGCGGTGTAGCTATTTCCATGTTCATACAGATAGCGGTGTAGATATTTCTATGTTCATACAGATAACGGTGTAGATATTTCCATGTTTATACAGATAGCGGTGTAGATATTTCCATGTTAAAACAGATAGCAGTGTAGATATCTCCATGTTTATAGAGATAGTGGTGTAGATAATTTCAATTTTATACAGAGAGCAGTGTAGATATTTCCAAGTTCATAGAGATAGCGCTGTAGATATTTCCAAGTTTATAGAGATGGCGGTGTAGATATTTCCATGTTCATACAGATGGCGGTGTAGATATTTCCATGTTTATAGGAATGGCGGTGTAGATATTTTCATGTTTACACAGATGGCGGTGTAGATATTTCCATGTTTACTCAGATAGCGGTGTAGACATTTCCATGTTTACACAGATAGCAGTGTGGATATTTCCATGTTTATACAAATAGTTGGGCAGATATTTCCATGGTTATACAGATAGCGGTGTAGATATTTCCATGTTCATACAAATGGCGGTGTAGATATGTCCATGTTTGTACAGATGGCGGTGTAGATAATTCCATGTTTATACAGATGGCGGTGTAGATATTTCGAAGTTTATAGAGATAGCGCTGTAGTTATTTCCATATTTATAGAGAAATCTGTGTAGATATTTCCATGTATATTCAGATAGCTGTGTAGATATTTCCATGTTCATGCAGATAGCCGTGTAGACATTTCCATGTTCATCCAGATGCCGGAGTACATATATCCATGTTCATACAGATGGTGGTGAAGATATTTCCATGTTCATACAAATAGCGGTGTAGATATTTCCATGTTCATACAGATAGCGGTGTAGATATTTCCATGTCCATACAGATAGCGCTGTAGATATTTCCATGTTCATACAGTTTGCGGTGTAGGTATTTCCATGTTCATACAGATGGCGGTGTAGATATTTACATGTTCATACAGATGGTGGTGTAGATATTTCCATGTTCGTACAGATAGCGGTGTAGATATTTCCATGTTCATACCAATAGCGGTGTAGATATTTCCTTGTTCATACAGTTAGCGGTGTAGATATTTCTATGTTCATACAGATGGCGGTGTAGGTATTTACATGTTCATACAGATGGCGGTGTAGATATTTCCATGTTCGTACGGATGGCAGTGTAGATATTTCCATGTTCATACAGGTGGCGGTGTAGATATTTCCCTGTTTATACAGATAGCAGTGTAGTTATTTCCATGTTTATAGAGATAGCAGTGTAGGTATTTCCATTGATATACAGATAGCTGTGTAGATATTTGCATGTTCATACAGATAGCGGTGTAGATATTTCCATGTTCGTACAGATAGCGGTGTAGATATTTCCATGTTCATACAGATAACGGTGTAGATATTTGCATGTTCCTACAGATAGCGGTGTAGATATTTCCATGTTCATACAGGTAACGGTGTAGGTATTTCCATGCTCATACAGATGGCGCTGTAGATATTTACATGTTCATACAGATGGCAGTGTAGATATTTCCATGTTCGTACAGATGGCGGTGTAGGTATTTCCATGTTTATACAGATAGCGGTGTAGATATTTCCATGTTTATACAGATAACCGTGTAGATATTTCCATTTTTATAGAGATAGTGGTGTAGATAATTTCAATTTTATACAGATAGCAGTGTAGATATTTCCAAGTTCATATAGATAGTGGTGTAGATATTTCCCCGTTTATAGAGATGGCGGTGTAGATATTTCCATGTTTATCCAGATGGCGGTGTAGATATTTCCATGTTCATACAGATGGCGGTTAAGATATTTCCATGTTCATACAGATAGCGGTGTAGATATTTCCATGTTCATACAAATGGCGGTGTAGATATTTCCATGTTCATAGAGATGGCGGTGTAGATATTTCCATGTTCATACCAATGGCGCTGTAGATATTTCCATGTTCATATAGATGTCGGTGTAGATATTTCCATGTTTATACAGATAGCAGTGCAGTTATTTCCATGTTTATAGAGATAGCAGTGTAGATATTTCCATTGATATAGAGATAGCTGTGTAGATATTTGCATGTTCATACAGGTAGCGGTGTAGGTATTTCCATGTTCATGCAGATAGCGGTGTAGATATTTCCATGTTCATACAGATAGCAGTGTAGATATTTCCATGTTCATACAGATAGCGGTGTTGATATTTCCATGTTCATACAGATAGCGGTGTAGATATTTCCATGTTCATACAGATAGCAGTGTAGATATTTCCATGTTCATGCAGATAGCGGTGTTGATATTTCCATGTTCATACAGATAGCGGTGTAGATATTTCCATGTTCATACAGTTAGCGGTGTAGATATTTCCATGTTTATAGAGATAGTGGTGTAGTTATTTCCAAGTTTATAGAGACAGGGTTGTAGATATTTCCATGTTTATACAGATACCGGTGAAGATATTTCCATGTTTATACACATAGCGGTGTAGATTCTTCCATGTTTATACAGATAGCAGTGTAGATATTTCCATGTTTATAGAGATAGTGGTGTAGATAATTTCAATTTTATACCGAGAGCAGTGTAGATATTTCCAAGTTCATACACATAGCGGTGTAGATATTTCCACGTTTATAGACATGGCGGTGTAGATATTTCCATGTTCATACTGATGGCGGTGTAGATATTTCCATGTTTATAGAGATGGCGGTGTAGATATTTCCATGTTTACACAGATAGCGGTGTAGACATTTCCATGTTTACACAGACAGCGGTGTGGATATTTCCATGTTTATGCAGATAGCAGTGTAGACATTTCCATGTTTATAAAGATAGCGGTGCGTATATTTCCACATTTATACAGATAGTTGGGCAGATATTTCCATGTTTATACAGATACCGGTGTAGATATTTCCATCTTAATACAGATGGCGGTGTAGATATGTCCATGTTCATACAGATGGCGGTGTAGATATTTCCATGTTCGTACAGATGGCGGTGTAGATATTTCGAAGTTTATAGAGACAGCGCTGTAGTTATTTCCATATTTATAGAGAAATCTGTGTAGATATTTCCGTGCATATGCAGACAGCTGTGTAGATATTTCCATGTTCATGCAGATAGCGGTGAAGATATTTCCATGTTCATGCAGATAGCGGTGTAGATATTTCCATGTTCATCCAGATGCCGGTGTAGATATATCCATGTTCATACAGATGGCGGTGAAGATATTTCCATGTTCATACAGATGGCGGTGTAGATATTTCCATGTTCATACAAATGGCGGTGTAAATATTTCCATGTTTATAGAGATGGCGGTGTAGATATTTCCATGTTCATGCAGAAGCGGTGTAGATATTTCCATGTTCATACAGATAGCGGTGTAGATATTTCCATGTTCATACAGTTAGCGGTGTAGATATTTCCATGTTCATACAGATGGCGGTGAAGATATTTCCATGTTCATACTGATAGCAGTGTAGATATTTCCATGTTCATACAGATGGCGGTGTAGATATTTACATGTTCATACAGATGGCGGTGTAGATATTTCCATGTTCGTACGGATGGCAGTGTAGATATTTCCATGTTCATACAGGTGGCGGTGTAGATATTTCCATGTTTATACAGATAGAGGTGTAGTTATTTCCTTGTTGATAGAGATAGCTGTTTAGATATTTCCATTGACATACAGATAGCTGTGTAGATATTTGCATGTTCATAGAGATAGCGGTGTAGATATTTCCATATCTGTACAGATAGCGGTGTAGATATTTCTATCTTCATACAGATAGCGGTGTAGATATTTCCATGTTCATACAGTTAGCTGTGTAGATATTTCCATGTTCATACAGATGGCGGTGTAGATATTTACAAGTTCATACAGATGGTGGTATAGATATTTCCATGTTCGTACAGATGGCGGTGTAGATATTTACATGTTCGTACACATGGCGGTGTAAATATTTACATGTTCATACAGATGGCAGTGTAGATATTTCCATGTTCATAGAGATGGCAGTGTAGATATTTCCATTGATATACAGATAGCTGTGTAGATATTTGCATGTTCATACAGATAGCGGTGTAGATATTTCCATGTTCATACAGATGGCGGTGTAGATATTTACATGTTCGTACAGATGGCAGTGTAAATATTTACATGTTCCTACAGATGGCAGTGTAGATATTTCCATGTTCATAGAGATGCAGTGTAGATATTTCCATGTTTATGCAGATAGCGGTATTGATATTTCCATGTTTATACAGATGGTGTTGTAGATATTTAAATGTTTATAGAGATGGTTGTCTAGATATTTCCATCTTCATAGAGACAATGGTGTAGTTATTTCCAAGTTTATAGAGACAGCGTTGTAGATATTTCCATGTTTATACAGATATCCGTGAAGATATTTCCATGTTTATACAGATAGCGGTGTAGATATTTCCATGTTTATACAGATAGCAGTGTAGATATTTCCATGTTTATAGAGATAGTGGTGTAGATAATTTCAATTTTATACCGAGAGCAGTGTAGATATTTCCAAGTTCATACAGATAGCGGTGTTGATATTTCCACGTTTATAGAGATGGCAGTGTTGATATGTCCATGTTCATACTGATGGCGGTGTAGATATTTCCATGTTCATACAAATGGCGGTGTAGATATTTCCATGTTCATAGAGAAGGCGGTGTAGATATTTCCATGTTTATACAGATAGCACAGTAGTTATTTCCATGTTTATATAGATGGCAGTGTAGGTATTTTCATTGATATACAGATAGCTGTGTAGATATTTGCATGTTCATACAGATAGCCGTGTAGACATTTCCATGTTCATACACATAGCGGTGTAGATATTTCCATGTTCATACAGATAGCGGTGTAGATATTTCTTTGTTCATACAGATAGAGGTGTAGGTATTTCCATGTTCTTACAGTTAGCGGTGTAGATATTTCCATGTTCATACAGATGGCGGTGTAGATATTTACATGTTCATACAGATGGCGGTGGAGATATTTCCATGTTCGTACGGATTGCAGTGTAGATATTTCCATGTTCATACAGGTGTCGGTTTATATATTTCCATGTTTATACTGATAGCAGTGTAGTTATTTACATGTTTTTAGAGATAGCAGTGTAGATATTTCCATTGATATACAGATAGCTGTGTAGATATTTCCATGTTCATACAGATAGCGGTGTAGATATTTCCAAGTTCATACAGATAACGGTGTAGATATTTCCATGTTCATACAGATAGCGGTGTAGATATTTCCATGTTCATACAGTTAGGGGTGTAGATATTTCCATGTTCATACAAATGGCGGTGTAGACATTTCCATGTTTATACAGATAGCAGTGTAGATATTTCCATGTTTATAGAGATAGCAGTGTAGATATTTCCATTGATATACAGATAGCTGTGTAGATATTTGCATGTTCATACACATAGCGGTGTAGGTAATTCCATGTTCATACAGATAGCGGTGTAGATATTTCCATGTTCGTACAGATGGCGGTGTAGATATTTACATGTTTATAGAGATGGCGATGTAGATATTTTCATGTTTACACAGATGGCGGTGTAGATATTTCCATGTTTACACAGATAGCGGTGTAGACATTTCCATGTTTACACAGATAGCGGTGTGGATATCTCCATGTTTATGCAGATAGCGGTGAAGATATTTCCATGTTTATACAGATATTGGTGCGGTTATTTCCATGTTTATACAGATAGTGGTGGAGATATTTCCATGTTTATACAGATAGCGGTGTAGATATTTCCATCTTATTACAGATGGCGGTGTAGATATGTCCATGTTCGTACAGATGGCGGAGTAGATATTTCCATGTTCATACAGATGGCGGTGTAGATATTTCGAAGTTTATAGAGATAGCGCTGTAGTTATTTCCATATTTATAGAAAAATCTGTGTTGATATTTCCATGTATATGCAGATAGCTGTGTAGATATTTCCATGTTCATACAGATAGCGGTGTAGATATTTCCATGTTCATAGAGATAACGGTGTAGATATTTACATCTTCATACAGATAGCGGTACAGATATTTCCATGTTCAAACAGTAAGCGGTGTAGATATTTCCATGTTCATACAGATGGCAGTGTAGATATTTACATGTTCATACAGATGTCGGTGTGGATATTTCCATGTTTATAGAGATAGTAGTGTAGTTAGTTCAAAGTTTATAGAGACAGCTTTGCAGATACTTCCATGTTTATAGAGACAGCATTGTAGATATTTCCATGTTTATAGAGATAGCGGTGAAGATATTTCCATGTTTATACAGATAGCGGTGTAGATATTTCCATGTTTATACAGATAGCGGTGTAGATATTTCCATGTTCATAGAGATAACGGAGTAGATATTTACATCTTCATACAGATAGCGGTACAGATATTTCCATGTTCATACAGTAAGCAGTGTAGATATTTCCATGTTCATACAGATGGCAGTGTAGATATTTCCAAGTTCGTACAGATAGCGGTGTAGATATTTCCACGTTTATAGAGATGGCGGTGTAGATAATTCCATCTTCATACAGATGGCGGTGTAGATATTTCCAAGTTTATAAGGATGGCGGTGTAGATATTTTCATGTTTACACACATGGCAGTGTAGATATTTCCATGTTTACACAGATAGCGGTCTAGACATTTCCATGTTTACACAGATAGCGGTGTGGATATTTCCATGTTTATGCAGATAGCAGTGTAGATATTTCCAAGTTTATACAGATAGCGGTGCGGATATTTCCATGTTTATACAGATAGTTGGGCAGATATTTCCATGTTTATACAGATAGCGGTGTTGATATTTCCATCTTAATACAGATAGCCGTGTAGATATGTCCATGTTTTTACAGATGGCGGTGTAGATATTTCCATGTTCATACAGATGGCGGTGTAGATATTTCGAAGTTTATAGAGATAGCGCTGTAGTTATTTCCATATTTATAGAGAAATCTCTGTAGATATTTCCATGTATATTCAGATAGCTGTGTAGATATTTCCATGTTCATGCAGATAGCGGTGTAGATATTTCCATGTTCATCCAGACGCTGGTGTACATATATCCATGTTCATACAGATGGAGGTGAAGATATTTCCATGTTCATACAGATGGTGGTGTAGATATTTCAATGTTCATACAAATGGCGGTGTAGATATTTCCATGTTCATAGAGATGGCGGTGTAGATATTTCCATGTTCATACAAATGGCGGTGTAGATATTTCCATGTTCATAGAGATGGCGGTGTAGATATTTCCATATTTATACAGATAGCAGTGTAGTTATTTCCATGTTTATAGAGATAGCAGTGTAGTTATTTCCATTGATATACAGATAGCTGTGTAGATATTTGCATGTTCATACAGATAGCGGTGTAGATATTTCCATGTTCATACAGATAGCGGTGTAGATATTTCCATGTTCATACAGATAGCGGTGTAGATATTTCCATGTTCATACAGATAGCGGTGTAGATATTTCCATGTTCATACAGTTAGCGGTGTAGATATTTCCATGTTCATACAGATGGCAGTGTAGATATTTCCATGTTCATAGAAATGGCGGTGTAGATATTTCCATATTTATACAGATAGCAGTGTGGTTATTTCCAAGTTTATAGAGATAGCAGTGTAGATATTTCCATTGATATACAGATAGCTGTGTAGATATTTGCATGGTCATCCAGATAGCGGTGTAGATATTTCCATGTTCGTACAGATAGCGGTGTAGATATTTCCATGTTCATACAGATAGCAGTGTAGATATTTCCATGTTCATACAGATAACGGTGTATATATTTCCATGTTCATACAGATAGCGGTGTAGATATTTCCATGTTCATACAGTTAGCAGTGTAGATATTTCCATGTTAATACAGATGGCGGTGTAGATATTTACATGTTCATACAGATGGCGGTATAGATATTTCCATGTTCGTACAGATGGCGTTGTAGATATTTCCATGTTCATGGAGATGGTGGTGTAGATATTTCCATGTTTATGCAGATAGCGGTATAGATATTTCCATGTTTATACAAATGGTGGTGTAGATATTTCCATGTTTATAGAGACGGTGGTGTAGATATTTCCATGTTCATACAGATGGCGGTGTAAAGATTTCCTCGTTTATAGGGATGGCGGTGTAGATATTTTCATGTTTACAGAGACGGCAGTGTAGATATTTCCATGTTTACACAGATAGCGGTGTAGTCATTTCCATGTTTACACAGATAGCGGTGTGGATATTTCCATGTTTATGCAGATAGCAGTATAGATATTTCCATGTTCATACAGATAGCGGTGCGGATATTTCCATGTTTATACAGATAGTTGGGCAGATATTTCCATGTTTATACAGATATCGGTGTAGATATTTCCATCTTAATACAGATGGCGGTGTAGATATGTCCATGTTTGTACAGATGGCGGTGTAGATATTTCCATGTTCATATAGATGGCGGTGTAGATATTTCAAAGTTTATAGAGATAGCGCTGTAGTTATTTCCATATTTGTAGAGAAATCTGTGTAGATCTTTCCATGTATATTCAGATGGCTGTGTAGATATTTCCATGTTCATGCAGATAGTGGTGTATATATTTCCATGTTCTTCCAGATGCCGGTGTACATATATCCATGTTCATACAGATGGCGGTGAAGATATTTCCAAGTTCATACAGATGGTGGTGTAGATATTTCCATGTTCATACAAATGGCGGTGTAGATATTTCCATGTTCATAGAGATGGCGGTGTAGATATTTCCATGTTCATACAAATGGCAGTGTAGATATTTCCATGTTCATAGAGATGGAGGTGTAGATATTTCCATATTTATACAGATAGCAGTGTTGTTATTTCCATGTTTATAGGGATAGCATTGTAGATTTTTCCATGTTCATACAGATAGCGGTGTAGATATTTCCATGTTCATACAGATAGCAGTGTAAATATTTCCATGTTCATACAGATAGCGGTGTAGATATTTCCATGTTCATACACTTAGTGGTGTAGATATTTCCATGTTCTTACAGATGGCGGTATAGATATTTACATGTTCATACAGATGGCGGTGTAGATATTTCCATGTTCATACAGATAGCGGTGTAGATATTTACATGTTCATACAGATAGCGGTGTATATATTTCCATGTTCATACAGATAGCGGTGTAGATATTTCCATGTTCATACCAATAGCGCTGTAAACATTTCCATGTTCATACATTTAGCGGTGTAGATATTTCCATGTTCATACAGATGGCGGTGAACATATTTATATGTTCATACAGATGGCGGTGTAGACATTTCCATGTTTGTACGGATGGCAGTGTAGATATTTCCATATTCATACAGGTGGCGGTGTAGATATTTCCATGTATGTACAGATAGCATTGTAGTTATTTCCATGTTAATAGAGATATCTGTGTAGATATTTCCATTGATATACAGATAGCTGTGTAGACATTTCCATGTTCATACAGATAGCGGTGTAGATATTTCCATGTTCGTACAGATAGCGGTGTAGATATTTCCATATTCATACAGATGGCGGTGTAGATATTTACATGTTGATACAGATGGCGGTATAAATATTTCCATGTTCGTACAGATGGCAGTGTAGATATTTCCATGTTAATAGAGTTGGCGGTGTAGATATTTCCATGTTTATGCAGATGGCGGTATAGATATTTCCATGTTTACAGAGATAGTGGTGTAGTTATTTCCAAGTTTATAGAGACAGCGTTGTAGATATTTCCATGTTTATACAGATAGCGGTGAAGATATTTCCATGTTTATACAGATAGCGGTATAGATATTTAAATCTTTATACTGATAGCAGTGTAGATATTTCCATGTTTATAGAGATAGTGGTGTAGATAATTTCAATTTTATACAGAGAGCAGTGTAGATATTTCCAAGTTCATACAGATAGCGGTGTAGATATTTCCACGTTTATAGAGATGGCGGTGTAGAAATTTCCATGTTCATACAGACGGCGGTGTAGATATTTCCATGTTTATAGGGATGGCGGTGTAGATATTTTCATGTTTAAACAGATGGCAGTGTAGATATTTCCATGTTTACACAGATAGCGGTGTAGACATTTCCATGTTTACACAGATAGCGGTGTGGATATTTCCATGTTTATGCAGATAGCAGTGTAGATATTTCCATGTTTATACAGATAGCGGTGCGGATATTTCCATGTTTATACAGATAGTTGGGCAGATATTTCCATGTTTATACAGATAGCGGTGTAGATATTTCCATCTTAATACAGATGGCGGTGTAGATATGTCCATGTTTGTACAGATGGCGGTGTAGATATTTCGAAGTTTATAGAGATAGCGCTGTAGTTATTTCCATATTTATAGAGAAATCTATGTTGATATTTCCATGTATATGCAGATAGCTGTGTAGATATTTCCATGTTCATACAGATAGCGGTGTAGATATTTCCATGTTCATAGAGATAACGGTGTAGATATTTACATCTTCATACAGATAACGGTACAGATATTTCCATGTTCATACAGTAAGCAGTGTAGATATTTCCATGTTCATACAGATGGCAGTGTAGATATTTACATGTTCATACAGATGTCGGTGTGGATATTTCCACGTTTAAAGAGATAGTAGAGTAGTTATTTCAAAGTTTATAGAGACAGCGTTGCAGATACTTCCATGTTTATAGAGACAGCGTTGTAGATATTTCCATGTTTATAGAGATGGCGGTGAAGATATTTCCATGTTTATACAGATAGCGGTGTAGATATTTTCATGTTTATACAGATAGCGGTGTAGATATTTCCATGTTGATTGAGACAGTGATGTAGATAACTCCAATTTTATACAGATAGCAGTGTAGATATTTCCACGTTCATACAGATAGCGGTGTAGCTATTTCCACGTTTATACAGATGGCGGTGTAGATATTTCCATGTTCATACAGATGGCGGTGTAGATATTTCCATGTTTATAGAGATGGAGGTGTAGATATTTTCATGTTTTCACAGATGGCGGTGTAGATAGTTCCATGTTTCCACAGATAGCGGTGTAGACATTTCCATGATTACACAGATAGCGGTGTGGATATTTCCATGTTTATGCAGATAGCGGTGTAGATATTTCCATGTTTATACAGAAAGCGGTGCGGATATATCCATGTTTATACAGATAGTGGTGCAGATATTTCCATGCTTATACAGATAGCGGTGTAGATATTTCCATCTTAATACAGATGGCGGTGTAGATATTTCCATGTTTATGCAGATAGCGGTAAAGATATTTCCATGTTTATACAGATGATGGTGTAGATATTTCCATGTTTATGCAGAGGGCGGTATAGATATTTCCATGTTCGTACAGATGGCGGTGTAGATATTTCCATGTTCCTAGAGATGGCGGTGTAGTTATTTCCATGTTTATGCAGATAGCGGTATAGATGTTTCCATGTTTATACAGATGGTGGTTTAGATATTTCCATGTTTATAGAGATGGCGGTCTAGATATTTCCATGTTTACAGAGATAGTGGTGTAGTTATTTCCAAGTTTATAGAGACAGCGTTGTAGATATTTCCATGTTTATACAGATAGCGGTGAAGATATTTCCATGTTTATACAGATAGTGGTGTTGATATTTCCATGTTTATACAGATAGCAGTGTAGATATTTCCATGTTTATAGAGATAGTGGTGTAGATAATTTCCATTTTATACAGAGAGCAGTGTAGATATTTCCAAGTTCGTACAGATAGCGGTGTAGATATTTCCACGTTTATAGAGATGGCGTTGTAGATAATTCCATGTTCATACAGATGGCGGTGTAGATATTTCCAAGTTTATAAGGATGGCGGTGTAGATATTTTCATGTTTACACAGATGGCAGTGTAGATATTTCCATGTTTGCACAGATAGCGGTCTAGACATTTCCATGTTTACACAGATAGCGGTGTGGATATTTCCGTGTTTATGCAGATAGCAGTGTAGATATTTCCAAGTATATACAGATAGCGGTGCGGATATTTCCATGTTTATACAGATAGTTGGGCAGATATTTCCATGTTTATACAGATAGCGGTGTTGATATTTCCATCTTAATACAGATAGCCGTGTAGATATGTCCATGTTTTTACAGATGGCGGTGTAGATATTTCCATATTTATACAGATAGCAGTGTAGTTATTTCCATGTTTATAGGCATAGCAGTGTAGATATTTTCATTGATATACAGATAGCTGTGTAGATATTTCCATGTTCATACAGATAGCGGTGTAGATATTTCCATGTTCATACAGATAGCGTTGTAGATATTTCCATGTTCATACCAATAGCGGTGTAGATATTTCCATGTTCATACAGTTAGCGGTTTAGATATTTCCATGTTCATACAGATGGCGGAGTAGTTATTTACATGTTCATACAGATGGCGGTGTAGATATTTCCATGTTCGTACGGATGGCAGTGTAGATATTTCCATGTTCATACAGGTGGCGGTGTATATATTTTCCTGTTTATACAGATAGCAGTGTAGTTATTTCCATGTTTATAGAGATTGCAGTGTAGGTATTTCCATTGATATACAGATAGCTGTGTAGATATTTGCATGTTCATACAGATAGCGGTGTAGATATTTCCATGTTCGTACAGATAGCGGTGTAGATATCTCCATGTTGATACAGATAACGTTGTAGATATATCTATGTTCATACAGATAGCGGTGTAGATATTTCCATGTACATACAGTTAGCGGTGTAGATATTTATATGCTCACACAGATGGCGGTGTAGATATTTACATGTTCATACAGATGGCAGTGTAGATATTTCCATGTTCGTACAGATGGCGGTGTAGGTATTTCCATGTTCATAGAGATGGTGGTGTACATATTTCCATGTTTATGTAGATAGCAGTATAGATATTTCCATGTTTATACAGACGGTGGTGTAGATATTTCCATGTTTATAGAGATGGCGGTCTAGATATTTCCATGTTTATAGAGATAGAGGTGTAGTTAGTTCCAAGTTTATAGAGACAGCGTTGTAGATATTTCCATGTTTATACAGATAGCGGTGAAGATATTTCCATGTTTATACAGGTAGCGGTGTAGATATTTCCATTTTTATACAGATAACAGTGTAGATATTTCCATGTTTATAGAGATAGTGGTGTAGATAATTTCAATTTTATACAGATAGCAGTGTAGATATTTCCAACTTCATATAGATAGTTGTGTAGATATTTCCACGTTTATAGAGATGGCGGTGTAGATATTTCCATGTTCATACCAATGGCGGTGTAGATATTTCCATGTTCACAGAGATGGCGATGTAGATATTTCCATGTTCATACCAATGACGGTGTAGATATTTCCATGTTCATAGAGATGGTGGTGTAGATATTTCCATGTTTATACAGATAGCAGTGTAGTTATTTCCATGTTTATTGAGATAGCAGTGTAGGTATTTCCAATAATATACAGATAGCTGTGTAGATATTTGCATGTTCATACAGATAGCGGTGTAGATATTTCCATGTTCATACAGATAGCGGTGTAGATATTTCCATGTTCATAAAGATAGAGGTGTAGATATTTCCATGTTCATACAGATAGTGGTGTAGATATTTCCATGTTCATACAGATAGCGGTGTAGATGTTTCCATGTTCATACAGTTAGCGGTGTAGATATTTGCATGTTTATAGAGATAGTGGTGTAGTTATTTCCACGTTTATAGAGACAGCGTTGTAGATATTTCCACGTTTATACAGACAGCGTTGTAGATATTTCCATGTTTATACAGATAGCGGTGAAGATATTTCCATGTTTATACACATAGCGGTGTAGATATTTCCATGTATATACCGAGAGCAGTGTATATATTTCCAAGTCCATACAGATAGCGGTGTAGATATTTCCACGTTTATAGAGATGGCAGTGTAGATATTTCCATCTTCATACTGATGGCGGTGTAGATATTTCCATGTTTATAGAGATGGCGGTGTAGATATTTTTATATTTACACAGATAGCGGTGTGGATATTTCCATGTTTATGCAGATAGCGGTGTAGATATTTCCATGTTTATAAAGATAGCGGTGCGGATACTTCCATGTTTATACAGATAGTTGGGCAGAGATTTCCATGTTTATACAGATAGCGGTGTAGATATTTGCATGTTCATACAGATGGCGGTGTAGATATTTATATGTTCATACAGATGGCGGTGCAGATATTTCCATGTTCATTCGGATGGCAGTGTAGATATTTCCTTGTTCATACAGGTGGCGGTGTAGATATTTCCATGTTTATACAGATAGCGGTGTAGTTATTTCCATGTTTATAGAGACAGCTGTGTAGATATTTCCATTGATATACCGATAGCTGTGTAGATATTTGCATGTTCATACTGCTAGCGGTGTAGATATTTCCATTTTCGTACAGATTGCGGTGTAGATATTTCCATGTTCATACAGATAGCGGTGTAGATATTTCCATGTTCATACAGATAACGGTGTAGATATTTCCATGTTCATACAGATGGCGGTGTAGATATTTACATGTTCATACAGATGGCGGTGTAGATATTTCCATGTTCGTACGGATGGCAGTGTAGATATTTCCATGTTCATACAGGTGGCGGTGTATATATTTTGCTGTTTATACAGATAGCAGTGTAGTTATTTCCATGTTTATAGAGATAGCAATGTAGGTATTTCCATTGATATACAGATAGCTGTGTAGATATTTGCATGTTCATACACATAGCGGTGTAGATATTTCCATGTTCGTACACATAGCGGTGTAGATATCTCCATGTTGATACTGATAACGGTGTAGATATTTCCATGTTCATACAGATAGCGGTGTAGATATTTCCATGTACATACAGTTAGCGGTGTGGATATTTATATGCTCACACAGATGGCGGTGTAGATATTTACATGTTCATACAGATGGCAGTGTAGATATTTCCATGATCGTACAGATGGCGGTGTAGATATTTCCATGTTCATACAGATGGCGGTGAAGATATTTATATGTTCATACAGATTGGGGTGTAGACATTTCCATGTTTGTACGGATGGCAGTGTAGATATTTCCTTGTTCATACTGGTGGCGGTTTATATATTTCCATGTTTATACAGATAGCAGTGTAGTTATTTCCATGTTAATGGAGATAAATGTGTAGATATTTCCATTGATATACAGATAGCTGTGTAGATATTTGCAAGTTCATACAGATAGTGGTGTAGATATTTCCATGTTCGTACAGATAGCGGTGTAGATATTTCCATGTTCATACAGATAGCGGTGTAGATATTTCCATGTTCATACAGATAACGGTGTAGATATTTACATGTTCATACAGACAGCGGTGTAGATATTTCCATGTTCATACAGTTAGCGGTGTAGATATTTCCATGTTCATAAAGATGGCGGTGTAGATATTTACATGTTCATACAGATGGCGGTATAGATATTTCCATGTTCGTACAGATGGCGGTGTAGATATTTCCATGTTCATAGAGATGGCGGTGTACATATATACATGTTTATCCAGATAGCGGTATAGATATTTCCATGTTTATACAGATGGTGGTGTAGATATTTCCATGTTTATAGAGATGGCGGTCTAGATATTTCCATGTTTACAGAGATAGAGGTGTAGTTATTTCCAAGTTTATAGAGACAGCGTTGTAGATATTTCCATGTTTATACAAATAGCGGTGAAGATATTTCCATGTTTATACAGATAGCAGTGTAGATATTTCCATGTTTTTAGAGATAGTGGTGTAGATAATTTCAATTTTACACAGAGAGCAATGTAGATATTTCCAAGTTCATACAGATAGCCGTGTAGATATTTCCACGTTTCTAGAGATGGCAGTGTAAATATTTCCATGTTCATACAGATGGTGGTGTAGATATTTCCATCTTTATAGGGATGGCGGTGTAGATATTTTCATGTTTACACAGATGGCAGTGTAGATATTTCCATGGTTACACTGATAGCGGTGTAGGCATTTCCATGTTTACACAGATAGCGGTGTGGATATTTCCATGTTTATGCAGATAGCAGTGTAGATATTTCCATGTTTATACAGATAGCGGTTCGGATATTTCCATGTTTATACAGATAGTTGGGCAGATATTTCCATGTTTATACAGAGAGCAGTGTAGATATTTCCTTCTTAATACAGATGGCGGTGTAGATATGTCCATGTTTGTACAGATGGCGGTGTAGATATTTCCATGTTCATACAGATGGCGGTGTAGATATTTCGAAGTTTATAGAGATAGCGCTGTAGTTATTTCCATATTTATAGAGTAATCTGTGTAGATATTTCCATGTATATTCAGATAGCTTTGTAGATATTTCCATGTTCATGCAGATAGTGGTGTAGTTATTTCCATGTTCATCCAGATGCCGGTGTACATATATCCATGTTCATACAGATGGCGGTGAAGATATTTCCATGTTCATACAGATGGCGGTGTAGATATTTCCATGTTCATACAAATGGCGGTGTAGATATTTCCATGTTCATAGAGATGGCGGTGTAGATATTTCCATGTTCATACAGATGGCGGTGTAGATATTTCAAAATTCATACAGATAGCGGTGTAGATATTTCCATGTTCATACAGATAGCGGTGTAGATAATTCCATGTTCATACCAATAGCAATGTAGATATTTCCATGTTCATACAGTTAGTGGTGTAGATATTTCCATGTTCATACAGATGGCGGTGTAGATATTTCCATGTTCATACAGATGGCGGTGTAGATATATCCATGTTCATACAGATAGCGGTGTAGATATTTCCATGTTCATACAGATGGCGGTGTAGATATTTACATGTTCATACAGATGGCGGTATAGATATTTCCATGTTCGTACAGATGGCGGTGTAGATATTTCCATGTTCATAGAGATGGCGGTGTACATATATCCATGTTTATCCAGATAGCGGTATAGATATTTCCATGTTTATACAGATGGTGGTGTAGATATTTCCATGTTTATAGAGATGGCGGTCTAGATATTTCCATGTTTACAGAGATAGTGGTGTAGTTATTTCCAAGTTTATAGAAACAGCGTTGTAGATATTTCCATGTTTATACAAATAGCGGTGAAGATATTTCCATGTTTATACAGATAGCAGTGTAGATATTTCCATGTTTTTAGAGATAGTGGTGTAGATAATTTCAATTTTACACAGAGAGCAATGTAGATATTTCCAAGTTCATACAGATAGCCGTGTAGATATTTCCACGTTTATAGAGATGGCAGTGTAAATATTTCCATGTTCATACAGATGGTGGTGTAGATATTTCCATCTTTATAGGGATGGCGGTGTAGATATTTTCATGTTTACACAGATGGCAGTGTAGATATTTCCATGGTTACACTGATAGCGGTGTAGACATTTCCATGTTTACACAGATAGCGGTGTGGATATTTCCATGTTTATGCAGATAGCAGTGTAGATATTTCCATGTTTATACAGATAGCGGTTCGGATATTTCCATGTTTATACAGATAGTTGGGCAGATATTTCCATGTTTATACAGATAGCAGTGTAGATATTTCCTTCTTAATACAGATGGCGGTGTAGATATGTCCATGTTTGTACAGATGGCGGTGTAGATATTTCCATGTTCATACAGATGGCGGTGTAGATATTTCCATGTTCATACAGATGGCGGTGTAGATATATCCATGTTCATACAGATAGCGGTGTAGATATTTCCATGTTCATACAGATAGCGGTGTAGATATTTCCATGTTCATACCAATAGCAATGTAGATATTTCCATGTTCATACAGTTAGTGGTGTAGATATTTCCATGTTCATACAGATGGCGGTGTAGATATTTACATGTTCATACAGATGGCGGTGTAGATATTTCCATGTTCGTACAGATAGCGGTGTAGATATTTCCATGTTCATACAGATAGCGGTGTAGATATTTCCATGTTCATACAGATAACGGTGTAGATATTTCCATGTTCATACAGATAGCAGTGTAGATATTTCCATGTTCATACAGTTAGCGGTGTAGATATTTCCATGTTCATACAGATGGTGGTGTAGATATTTACATGTTCATACAGAGGGTGGTATAGATATTTCCATGTTCGTACAGATGGCGGTGTAGATATTTCCATGTTCATAGAGATGGCGGTGTAGATATTTCCATGTTTTAGCAGTTAGCGGTATAGATATTTCCATGTTTATACAGATGGTGCTGTAGATATTTCCATGTTTATAGAGATGGCGGTCTAGTTATTTCCATGTTTACAGAGATAGTGGTGTAGTTATTTCCAAGTTTATAGAGACAGCGTTGTAGATATTTCCATGTTTATACAGATGTCGGTGAAGATATTTCCATGTTTATACAGATAGCGGTGTAGATATTTAAATGTTCATACAGTTAGCGGTGTAGATATTTCCATGTTCATACAAATGGCGGTGTAGATATTTCCATGTTCATAGAGATGGCCGTGTAGATATTTCCATGTTTATACAGATATCAGTGTAGTTATTTCCATGTTTATAGAGATACTAGTGTGGATATTTCCATTGATATACAGATATCTGTGTAGATATTTACATGTTCATACAGATGGCGGTGTAGATATTTACATTTTCATACAGATGGCGGTGTAGATATTTCAATGTTTGTACGGATGGCATTGTAGATATTTCCATGTTCATACAGGTGGCGGTGTAGATATTTCCATGTTTATACAGATAGCAGTGTAGTTATTTCCATGTTTATAGAGACAGCTGTGTAGATATTTCCATTGATATACAGATAGCTGTGTAGATATTTGCATGTTCACACAGATAGCGGTGTAGATATTTCCCTGTTCGTACAGATAGCGGTGTAGATATTTCAATGTTCATACAGATAGCGGTGTAGATATTTCCATGTTCATACAGATAACGGTGTAGATATTTCCATGTTCATACAGATAGCGGTGTACATATTTCCATGTTCATACAGTTAGCGGTGTAGATATTTCCATGTTCATACAGATGGCGGTGTAGATATTTACCTGTTCATATAGATGGCGGTATAGATATTTCCATGTCCGTACAGATGGCGGTGTAGATATTTCCATGTTCATAGAGATGGCGTTGTAGATATTTCCATGTTTATGCAGATAGCGGTATAGATATTTCCATGTTTATACAGATGGTGGTGTAGATAATTCCATGTTTATAGAGATGGCGGTCTAGATATTTCCATGTTTACAGAGATAGTGGTGTAGTTATTTCCAAGTTTATAGAGACAGTGTTGTAGATATTTCCATGTTTATACAGATAGCGGTGAAGATATTTCCATGTTTATACAGATAGCGGTGTAGATATTTCCATGTTTATACAGATAGCAGTGTAGATATTTCCATGTTTATAGAGATAGTGTTTTAGATAATTTCAATTTCATACAGAGAGCAGTGTAGATATTTCCAAGTTCATACAGATAGCGGTGTAGATATTTTAACGTTTATAGAGATGGCGGTGTAGATATTTCCATGTTCATACAGAGGACGCTGTAGATATTTCCATGTTTAAAGGGATGGCGGTGTAGATATTTTCATGTTTACACAGATGGCGGTGTAGATATTTCCATGTTTACACAGATAGCGGTGTAGATATTTCCATGTTTACACAGATAGCGGTGCGGATATTTCCATGTTTATTCAGATAGCGGTGCAGATATTTCCATGTTTATACAGATAGTTGGGCAGATATTTCCATGTTCATACAGATAGTTGGGCAGATATTTCCATGTTTATACAGATAGCGGTGTAGATATTTCCATCTTAATACAGTTGGCGGTGTAGATATGTCCATCATCGTACAGATGGCGGTGTAGATATTTCCATGTTCATACAGATGGCGGTGTAGATATTTCGAAGTTTATAGAGATAGCGATGTAGTTATTTCCATATTTATAGAGAAATCTGTGTAGATATTTCCATTTATATTCAGATAGCTGTGTAGGTGTTTCCATGTTCATGCAGATTACGGTGTAGATATTTCCATGTTCATCCAGATGCCGGTGTACATATATCCATGTTCATACAAATGGCGGTGAAGATATTTTCATGTTCATACAGATGGCCTTTTTGGTATTTCCATGTTCATACAAATGGCGGTGTAGATATTTCCATGTTCATAGAGATGGCGGCGTAGATATTTCCAGGTTCATACAAATGGCGGTGTAGATATTTCCATGTTCATAGAGATGGCGGTGTAGATATTTCCATGTTTATTCAGATAGCAGTGTAGTTAATTCCATGTTTATAGAGATACCAGTCTGGATATTTCCATTGATATACAGATAGCTGTGTAGATATTAGCATGTTCATACAGATAGCGGTGTAGATATTTCCATGTTCATACAGATAGCAGTGTAGATATTTCCATGTTCATAGAGATAGCGGTGTAGATATTTCCATGTTAATACAGATAGCCGTGTAGATATTTCCATGTTCATACAGATAGCGGTGTAGATATTTCCATGTTCATACAGTTAGCGGTGTAGATATTTCCATGTTCATACAGATGGCGGTGTAGATATATACATTTTGATACAGATGGCGGTGTAGATATTTCCATGTTCATACAGATAGCCGTGTAGATATTTCCATGTTCATACAGATAGCGTTGTAGGTATTTCCATGTTCATACCAATAGCGGTGTAGACATTTCCATGTTCATACATTTAGCGGTGAGATATTTCCATGTTCATACAGATGGCGGTGAAGATATTTACATGTTCATACAGATGGCGGTGTAGATATTTCCATGTTTGTACGGATGGCAGTGTAGATATTTCCATGTTCATACAGGTGGCGGTGTTGATATTTCCATGTTTATACAGATAGCAGTGTAGTTATTTCTATGTTAATTGAGATAGCGGTGTAGATATTTCCATTGATATACAGATAGCTGTGTAGATATTTGCATGTTCATACAGATAGCGGTGTAGATATTTCCATGTTCTTTCAGATAGCGGTGTAGCTATTTCCATGTTCATAGAGATAGCGGTGTAGATATTTCTATGTTCATACAGATAACGGTGTAGATATTTCCATGTTCATACAGACAGCGGTGTAGATATTTCCATGTTTATAGAGATAATGATGTAGATAATTTCAATTTTATACAGAGAGCAGTGTAGATATTTCCAAGTTCATACAGATATCGGTGTAGATATTTCCACATTTATAGAGATGGCGGTGTAGATATTTCCATGTTCATACAGATGGCGGGGTAGATATTTCCATGTTTATAGGGATGGCGGTGTAGATATTTTCATGTTTGCACAGATGGCGGTGTAGATATTTCCCTGTTTACACAGATAGCGGTGTAGACATTTCCATGTTTACACAGATAGCGGTGTAGATATTTCCATGTTTATGCAGATAGCAGTGTAGATATTTCCATGTTTATACAGATGGCGGTGTAGATATTTCCATGTTCATACAGATAGCGGTGTAGAGATTTCCATATTCATACAGATAGCGGTGTAGATATTTCCATGTTCATAAAGATAGCGGTGTAGATATTTCCATGTTCATACAGATAGCGGTGTAGATATTTCCATGTTCATATAGATAGCAGTGCAGATATTTCCATCTTAATGCAGATGGCGGTGTAGATATGTCCATGTTTCTACAGATGGCGGTGTAGTTATTTCCATGTTCATACAGATGGCGGTGTAGATATTTCGAAGTTTATAGAGACAGCGCTGTAGTTATTTCCATATTTATAGGGAAATCTGTGTAGATATTTCCATGTATATGCAGATAGCTGTGTAGATATTTCCATGTTCATGCAGATAGCGGTGCAGATATTTCCATGTTCATCCAGATGCCGGTGTACATATATCCATGTTCATACAGATGGCGGTGAAGATATTTCCATGTTCATACAGATGGTGGTGTAGGTATTTCCATGTTCATACAAATGGCGGTGTAGATATTTCCATGTTCATAGAGATGGCGGTGTAGATATTTCCAGGTTCATACAAATGGCGGTGTAGATATTTCCATGTTCATAGAGATGGCCGTGTAGATATTTCCATGTTTATACAGATACCAGTGTAGTTATTTCCATGTTTACAGACATACCAGTGTGGATATTTCCATCGATATACAGATAGCTGTGTAGATATTTACATGTTCATACAGATAGCGGTGTAGATATTTCTATGTTCATAGAGATAGCGGTGTAGATATTTGCATGTTCATACAGATAGTGGTGTAGATATTTCCATGTTCATACAGTTAGCAGTGTAGATATTTCCATGTTCATACAGATGGCGGTGTAGATATTTCCATGTTCATACAGATAGCGGTGTAGAGATTTCCATGTTCATACAGATAGCGGTGTAGATATTTCCATGTTCATACAGATAGCAGTCTAGGTATTTCCAGGTTCATACCAATAGAGGTGTAGACATTTCCATGTTCATACAGTTAGCGTTGTAGATATTTCCATGTTCATACAGATGGCGGTGAAGATATTTCCATGTTCATACAGATGGTGGTGTAGGTATTTCCATGTTCATACAAATGGCGGTGTAGATATTTCCATGTTCATAGAGATGGCGTTGTAGATATTTCCATGTTTATGCAGATAGCGGTATAGATATTTCCATGTTTATACAGATGGTGGTGAAGATATTTCCATGTTTATAGAGATGGCGGTCTAGATATTTCCATGTTTACAGAGATAGTGGTGTAGTTATTTCCAAGTTTATAGAGACAGTGTTGTAGATATTTCCATGTTTATACAGATAGCGGTGAAGCTATTTCCATGTTTATACAGATAGCGGTGTAGATATTTCCATGTTTATACAGATAGCAGTGTAGATATTTCCATGTTTATAGAGATAGTTTTGTAGATAATTTCATTTTCATACAGAGATCAGTGTAGATGATTCCAAGTTCATACAGATAGCGGTGTAGATATTTCCACGTTTATAGAGATGGCGGTGTAAATATTTCCATGTTCATACAGATGTCGGTGTAGATATTTCCATGTTCATACAGATAGCGGTGTAGATATTTCCATGTTCATACCAATAGCGGTGTAGGCATTTCCATGTTCATACATTTAGCGGTGTAGATAATTCAATGTTCATACAGATGGCGGAGAAGATATTTACATGTTCATACAGATGGCGGTGTAGATATTTCCATGTTTGTATGGATGGCAGTGTAGATATTTCCATGTTCATACAGGTGGCGGTGTAGATATTTCCATGTTTATACAGATAGCAGTGTAGTTATTTCCAAGTTAATAGAGATAGCGGTGTAGATATTTCCACTGTTATACAGATAGCTGTGTAGATATTTGCATGTTCATACAGATTGCGGTGTAGATATTTCCATGTTTGTACAGATAGCGGTGTAGCTATTTCCATGTTCATACAGATAGCGGTGTAGATATTTCTATGTTCATACAGATAACGGTGTAGATATTTCCATGTTCATACAGACAGCGGTGTAGATATTTCCATGTTCATACAGTTAGCGGTGTACATATTTCCATGTTTATACAGATGGTGGTGTAGATATTTCCATGTTTATAGACATGGCGGTCTAGATATTTCCATGTTTACAGAGATAGTGGTTTAGTTATTTCCAAGTTTGTAGAGACAGCGTTGTAGATATTTCCATGTTTTTACAGATAGCGGTGGAGATATTTCCATGTTTATACAGATAGCGGTGTAGATATTTCCATGTTAAAACAGATAGTAGTGTAGATATTTCCATGTTTATAGAGATAGTGGTGTAGATAATTTCAATTTTATACAGAGAGCAGTGTAGATATTTCCAAGTTCATACAGATAGCGGTGTAGATATTTCCACGTTTATAGAGATGGCGGTGTAGATATTTCCATGTTCATACAGATGGCGGTGTAGATATTTCCATGTTGATAGGAATGGCGGTGTAGATATTTTCATGTTTACACAGATGGCGGTGTAGATATTTCCATGTTTACTGAGATAGCGGTTTAGACATTTCCATGTTTACACAGATAGCGGTGTGGATATTTCCATGTTTATACAAATAGTTGGGCAGATATTTCCATGTTTATACAGATAGCGGTGTAGATATTTCCATGTTCATACAAATGGCGGTGTAGATATGTCCATGTTTGTACAGATGGCGGTGTAGATATTTCCATGTTTAACCGATGGCGGTGTAGATATTTCGAAGTTTATAGAGATAGCGCTGTAGTTATTTCCATATTTATAGAGAAATGTGTGTAGATATTTCCATGTATATTCAGATAGCTGTGTAGAAATTTCCATGTTCATGCAGATAGCGGTGTAGATATTTCCATGTTCATCCAGATGCCGGTGTACATATATCCATGTTCATACAGATGGCGGTGAAGATATTTCCATGTTCATACAAATAGCGGTGTAGATATTTCCATGTTCATACAGATAGCGGTGTAGATATTTCCATGTCCATACAGATAGCGGTGTAGATATTTCCATGTTCATACAGTTTGCGGTGTAGATATTTCCATGTTCATACAGATGGCGGTGTAGATATTTACATGTTCATACAGATGGAGGTGTAGATATTTCCATGTTCATACAGATAGCGGTGTAGATATTTCCATGTTCATACAGATAGCGGTGTAGATATTTCCATGTTCATACAGATAGCGGTGTAGATATTTCCATGTTCATACAGATAGCGGTGTAGATATTTCCATGTTCATACCGATAGCGGTGTAGATATTTCCTTGTTCATACAGTTAGCGGTGTAGATACTTCCATGTGCATGCAGATGGCGGTGTAGATATTTACTTGTTCATACAGATGGCGGTGTAGATATTTCCATGTTCGTACGGATGGCAGTGTAGATATTTCCATGTTCATACAGGTGGCGGTGTAGATATTTCCCTGTTTATACAGATAGCAGTTTAGTTATTTGCATGTTTATAGAGATAGCTGTGTAGGTATTTCCATTGATAAACAGATAGCTGTCTAGATATTTGCATGTTCATACAGATAGCGGTGTAGATATTTCCATGTTCGTACAGATAGCGGTGTAGATATTTCCATGTTCATACAGATAGCGGTGTAGATATTTCCATGTTCATACAGATAGCAGTCTAGGTATTTCCAGGTTCATACCAATAGCGGTGTAGACATTTCCATGTTCATACAGTTAGCGTTGTAGATATTTCCATGTTCATACAGATGGCGGTGAAGATATTTCCATGTTCATACAGATGGTGGTGTAGGTATTTCCATGTTCATACAAATGGCGGTGTAGATATTTCCATGTTCATAGAGATGGCGTTGTAGATATTTCCATGTTTATGCAGATAGCGGTATAGATATTTCCATGTTTATACAGATGGTGGTGAAGATATTTCCATGTTTATAGAGATGGCGGTCTAGATATTTCCATGTTTACAGAGATAGTGGTGTAGTTATTTCCAAGTTTATAGAGACAGTGTTGTAGATATTTCCATGTTTATACAGATAGCGGTGAAGCTATTTCCATGTTTATACAGATAGCGGTGTAGATATTTCCATGTTTATACAGATAGCAGTGTAGATATTTCCATGTTTATAGAGATAGTTTTGTAGATAATTTCATTTTCATACAGAGATCAGTGTAGATGATTCCAAGTTCATACAGATAGCGGTGTAGATATTTCCACGTTTATAGAGATGGCGGTGTAAATATTTCCATGTTCATACAGATGTCGGTGTAGATATTTCCATGTTCATACAGATAGCGGTGTAGATATTTCCATGTTCATACCAATAGCGGTGTAGGAATTTCCATGTTCATACATTTAGCGGTGTAGATAATTCAATGTTCATACAGATGGCGGAGAAGATATTTACATGTTCATACAGATGGCGGTGTAGATATTTCCATGTTTGTATGGATGGCAGTGTAGATATTTCCATGTTCATACAGGTGGCGGTGTAGATATTTCCATGTTTATACAGATAGCAGTGTAGTTATTTCCAAGTTAATAGAGATAGCGGTGTAGATATTTCCACTGTTATACAGATAGCTGTGTAGATATTTGCATGTTCATACAGATTGCGGTGTAGATATTTCCATGTTTGTACAGATAGCGGTGTAGCTATTTCCATGTTCATACAGATAGCGGTGTAGATATTTCTATGTTCATACAGATAACGGTGTAGATATTTCCATGTTCATACAGACAGCGGTGTAGATATTTCCATGTTCATACAGTTAGCGGTGTACATATTTCCATGTTTATACAGATGGTGGTGTAGATATTTCCATGTTTATAGACATGGCGGTCTAGATATTTCCATGTTTACAGAGATAGTGGTTTAGTTATTTCCAAGTTTGTAGAGACAGCGTTGTAGATATTTCCATGTTTTTACAGATAGCGGTGGAGATATTTCCATGTTTATACAGATAGCGGTGTAGATATTTCCATGTTAAAACAGATAGTAGTGTAGATATTTCCATGTTTATAGAGATAGTGGTGTAGATAATTTCAATTTTATACAGAGAGCAGTGTAGATATTTCCAAGTTCATACAGATAGCGGTGTAGATATTTCCACGTTTATAGAGATGGCGGTGTAGATATTTCCATGTTCATACAGATGGCGGTGTAGATATTTCCATGTTGATAGGAATGGCGGTGTAGATATTTTCATGTTTACACAGATGGCGGTGTAGATATTTCCATGTTTACTGAGATAGCGGTTTAGACATTTCCATGTTTACACAGATAGCGGTGTGGATATTTCCATGTTTATACAAATAGTTGGGCAGATATTTCCATGTTTATACAGATAGCGGTGTAGATATTTCCATGTTCATACAAATGGCGGTGTAGATATGTCCATGTTTGTACAGATGGCGGTGTAGATATTTCCATGTTTAACCGATGGCGGTGTAGATATTTCGAAGTTTATAGAGATAGCGCTGTAGTTATTTCCATATTTATAGAGAAATGTGTGTAGATATTTCCATGTATATTCAGATAGCTGTGTAGAAATTTCCATGTTCATGCAGATAGCGGTGTAGATATTTCCATGTTCATCCAGATGCCGGTGTACATATATCCATGTTCATACAGATGGCGGTGAAGATATTTCCATGTTCATACAAATAGCGGTGTAGATATTTCCATGTTCATACAGATAGCGGTGTAGATATTTCCATGTCCATACAGATAGCGGTGTAGATATTTCCATGTTCATACAGTTTGCGGTGTAGATATTTCCATGTTCATACAGATGGCGGTGTAGATATTTACATGTTCATACAGATGGAGGTGTAGATATTTCCATGTTCATACAGATAGCGGTGTAGATATTTCCATGTTCATACAGATAGCGGTGTAGATATTTCCATGTTCATACAGATAGCGGTGTAGATATTTCCATGTTCATACAGATAGCGGTGTAGATATTTCCATGTTCATACCAATAGCGGTGTAGATATTTCCTTGTTCATACAGTTAGCGGTGTAGATACTTCCATGTGCATGCAGATGGCGGTGTAGATATTTACTTGTTCATACAGATGGCGGTGTAGATATTTCCATGTTCGTACGGATGGCAGTGTAGATATTTCCATGTTCATACAGGTGGCGGTGTAGATATTTCCCTGTTTATACAGATAGCAGTTTAGTTATTTGCATGTTTATAGAGATAGCAGTGTAGGTATTTCCATTGATATACAGATAGCTGTCTAGATATTTGCATGTTCATACAGATAGCGGTGTAGATATTTCCATGTTCGTACAGATAGCGGTGTAGATATTTCCATGTTCATACAAATAACGGTGTAGATATTTGCATGTTCCTACAGATAGCGGTGTAGATATTTCCATGTTCATACAGGTGACGGTGTAGATATTTCCATGCTCATACAGATGGCGCTGTAGATATTTACATGTTCATACAGATGGCAGTGTAGATATTTCCATGTTCGTACAGATGGCGGTGTAGGTATTTCCATGTTTATACAGATAGCGGTGTAGATATTTCCATGTTTATACAGATAACCGTGTAGATATTTCCATGTTTATAGAGATAGTGGTGTAGATAATTTCAATTTTATACAGATAGCAGTGTAGATATTTCCAAGTTCATATAGATAGTGGTGTAGATATTTCCCCGTTTATAGAGATGGCGGTGTAGATATTTCCATGTTCATCCAGATGGCGGTGTAGATATTTCCATGTTCATACAGATGGCGGTTAAGATATTTCCAAGTTCATACAGATGGCGGTGTAGATATTTCCATGTTCATACAAATGTTGGTTTAGATATTTCCATGTTCATAGAGATGGCGGTGTAGATATTTCCATGTTCATACCAATGGCGGTGTAGATATTTCCATGTTCATATAGTTGTCGGTGTAGATATTTCCATGTTTATACAGATAGCAGTGTAGTTATTTCCATGTTTATAGAGATAGCAGTGTAGATATTTCCATTGATATAGAGATAGCTGTGTAGATATTTGCATGTTCATACAGATAGCGGTGTAGATATTTCCATGTTCTTTCAGATAGCGGTGTAGCTATTTCCATGTTCATAGAGATAGCGGTGTAGATATTTCTATGTTCATACAGATAACGGTGTAGATATTTCCATGTTCATACAGACAGCGGTGTAGATATTTCCATGTTTATAAGATAATGATGTAGATAATTTCAATTTTATACAGAGAGCAGTGTAGATATTTCCAAGTTCATACAGATATCGGTGTAGATATTTCCACATTTATAGAGATGGCGGTGTAGATATTTCCATGTTCATACAGATGGCGGGGTAGATATTTCCATGTTTATAGGGATGGCGGTGTAGATATTTTCATGTTTGCACAGATGGCGGTGTAGATATTTCCCTGTTTACACAGATAGCGGTGTAGACATTTCCATGTTTACACAGATAGCGGTGTAGATATTTCCATGTTTATGCAGATAGCAGTGTAGATATTTCCATGTTTATACAGATGGCGGTGTAGATATTTCCATGTTCATACAGATAGCGGTGTAGAGATTTCCATATTCATACAGATAGCGGTGTAGATATTTCCATGTTCATAAAGATAGCGGTGTAGATATTTCCATGTTCATACAGATAGCGGTGTAGATATTTCCATGTTCATATAGATAGCAGTGCAGATATTTCCATCTTAATGCAGATGGCGGTGTAGATATGTCCATGTTTCTACAGATGGCGGTGTAGTTATTTCCATGTTCATACAGATGGCGGTGTAGATATTTCGAAGTTTATAGAGACAGCGCTGTAGTTATTTCCATATTTATAGGGAAATCTGTGTAGATATTTCCATGTATATGCAGATAGCTGTGTAGATATTTCCATGTTCATGCAGATAGCGGTGCAGATATTTCCATGTTCATCCAGATGCCGGTGTACATATATCCATGTTCATACAGATGGCGGTGAAGATATTTCCATGTTCATACAGATGGTGGTGTAGGTATTTCCATGTTCATACAAATGGCGGTGTAGATATTTCCATGTTCATAGAGATGGCGGTGTAGATATTTCCAGGTTCATACAAATGGCGGTGTAGATATTTCCATGTTCATAGAGATGGCCGTGTAGATATTTCCATGTTTATACAGATACCAGTGTAGTTATTTCCATGTTTACAGACATACCAGTGTGGATATTTCCATCGATATACAGATAGCTGTGTAGATATTTACATGTTCATACAGATAGCGGTGTAGATATTTCTATGTTCATAGAGATAGCGGTGTAGATATTTGCATGTTCATACAGATAGTGGTGTAGATATTTCCATGTTCATACAGTTAGCAGTGTAGATATTTCCATGTTCATACAGATGGCGGTGTAGATATTTCCATGTTCATACAGATAGCGGTGTAGAGATTTCCATGTTCATACAGATAGCGGTGTAGATATTTCCATGTTCATACAGATAGCAGTCTAGGTATTTCCAGGTTCATACCAATAGAGGTGTAGACATTTCCATGTTCATACAGTTAGCGTTGTAGATATTTCCATGTTCATACAGATGGCGGTGAAGATATTTCCATGTTCATACAGATGGTGGTGTAGGTATTTCCATGTTCATACAAATGGCGGTGTAGATATTTCCATGTTCATAGAGATGGCGTTGTAGATATTTCCATGTTTATGCAGATAGCGGTATAGATATTTCCATGTTTATACAGATGGTGGTGAAGATATTTCCATGTTTATAGAGATGGCGGTCTAGATATTTCCATGTTTACAGAGATAGTGGTGTAGTTATTTCCAAGTTTATAGAGACAGTGTTGTAGATATTTCCATGTTTATACAGATAGCGGTGAAGCTATTTCCATGTTTATACAGATAGCGGTGTAGATATTTCCATGTTTATACAGATAGCAGTGTAGATATTTCCATGTTTATAGAGATAGTTTTGTAGATAATTTCATTTTCATACAGAGATCAGTGTAGATGATTCCAAGTTCATACAGATAGCGGTGTAGATATTTCCACGTTTATAGAGATGGCGGTGTAAATATTTCCATGTTCATACAGATGTCGGTGTAGATATTTCCATGTTCATACAGATAGCGGTGTAGATATTTCCATGTTCATACCAATAGCGGTGTAGGCATTTCCATGTTCATACATTTAGCGGTGTAGATAATTCAATGTTCATACAGATGGCGGAGAAGATATTTACATGTTCATACAGATGGCGGTGTAGATATTTCCATGTTTGTATGGATGGCAGTGTAGATATTTCCATGTTCATACAGGTGGCGGTGTAGATATTTCCATGTTTATACAGATAGCAGTGTAGTTATTTCCAAGTTAATAGAGATAGCGGTGTAGATATTTCCACTGTTATACAGATAGCTGTGTAGATATTTGCATGTTCATACAGATTGCGGTGTAGATATTTCCATGTTTGTACAGATAGCGGTGTAGCTATTTCCATGTTCATACAGATAGCGGTGTAGATATTTCTATGTTCATACAGATAACGGTGTAGATATTTCCATGTTCATACAGACAGCGGTGTAGATATTTCCATGTTCATACAGTTAGCGGTGTACATATTTCCATGTTTATACAGATGGTGGTGTAGATATTTCCATGTTTATAGACATGGCGGTCTAGATATTTCCATGTTTACAGAGATAGTGGTTTAGTTATTTCCAAGTTTGTAGAGACAGCGTTGTAGATATTTCCATGTTTTTACAGATAGCGGTGGAGATATTTCCATGTTTATACAGATAGCGGTGTAGATATTTCCATGTTAAAACAGATAGTAGTGTAGATATTTCCATGTTTATAGAGATAGTGGTGTAGATAATTTCAATTTTATACAGAGAGCAGTGTAGATATTTCCAAGTTCATACAGATAGCGGTGTAGATATTTCCACGTTTATAGAGATGGCGGTGTAGATATTTCCATGTTCATACAGATGGCGGTGTAGATATTTCCATGTTGATAGGAATGGCGGTGTAGATATTTTCATGTTTACACAGATGGCGGTGTAGATATTTCCATGTTTACTGAGATAGCGGTTTAGACATTTCCATGTTTACACAGATAGCGGTGTGGATATTTCCATGTTTATACAAATAGTTGGGCAGATATTTCCATGTTTATACAGATAGCGGTGTAGATATTTCCATGTTCATACAAATGGCGGTGTAGATATGTCCATGTTTGTACAGATGGCGGTGTAGATATTTCCATGTTTAACCGATGGCGGTGTAGATATTTCGAAGTTTATAGAGATAGCGCTGTAGTTATTTCCATATTTATAGAGAAATGTGTGTAGATATTTCCATGTATATTCAGATAGCTGTGTAGAAATTTCCATGTTCATGCAGATAGCGGTGTAGATATTTCCATGTTCATCCAGATGCCGGTGTACATATATCCATGTTCATACAGATGGCGGTGAAGATATTTCCATGTTCATACAAATAGCGGTGTAGATATTTCCATGTTCATACAGATAGCGGTGTAGATATTTCCATGTCCATACAGATAGCGGTGTAGATATTTCCATGTTCATACAGTTTGCGGTGTAGATATTTCCATGTTCATACAGATGGCGGTGTAGATATTTACATGTTCATACAGATGGAGGTGTAGATATTTCCATGTTCATACAGATAGCGGTGTAGATATTTCCATGTTCATACAGATAGCGGTGTAGATATTTCCATGTTCATACAGATAGCGGTGTAGATATTTCCATGTTCATACAGATAGCGGTGTAGATATTTCCATGTTCATACCGATAGCGGTGTAGATATTTCCTTGTTCATACAGTTAGCGGTGTAGATACTTCCATGTGCATGCAGATGGCGGTGTAGATATTTACTTGTTCATACAGATGGCGGTGTAGATATTTCCATGTTCGTACGGATGGCAGTGTAGATATTTCCATGTTCATACAGGTGGCGGTGTAGATATTTCCCTGTTTATACAGATAGCAGTTTAGTTATTTGCATGTTTATAGAGATAGCTGTGTAGGTATTTCCATTGATATACAGATAGCTGTCTAGATATTTGCATGTTCATACAGATAGCGGTGTAGATATTTCCATGTTCGTACAGATAGCGGTGTAGATATTTCCATGTTCATACAGATAGCGGTGTAGATATTTCCATGTTCATACAGATAGCAGTCTAGGTATTTCCAGGTTCATACCAATAGCGGTGTAGACATTTCCATGTTCATACAGTTAGCGTTGTAGATATTTCCATGTTCATACAGATGGCGGTGAAGATATTTCCATGTTCATACAGATGGTGGTGTAGGTATTTCCATGTTCATACAAATGGCGGTGTAGATATTTCCATGTTCATAGAGATGGCGTTGTAGATATTTCCATGTTTATGCAGATAGCGGTATAGATATTTCCATGTTTATACAGATGGTGGTGAAGATATTTCCATGTTTATAGAGATGGCGGTCTAGATATTTCCATGTTTACAGAGATAGTGGTGTAGTTATTTCCAAGTTTATAGAGACAGTGTTGTAGATATTTCCATGTTTATACAGATAGCGGTGAAGCTATTTCCATGTTTATACAGATAGCGGTGTAGATATTTCCATGTTTATACAGATAGCAGTGTAGATATTTCCATGTTTATAGAGATAGTTTTGTAGATAATTTCATTTTCATACAGAGATCAGTGTAGATGATTCCAAGTTCATACAGATAGCGGTGTAGATATTTCCACGTTTATAGAGATGGCGGTGTAAATATTTCCATGTTCATACAGATGTCGGTGTAGATATTTCCATGTTCATACAGATAGCGGTGTAGATATTTCCATGTTCATACCAATAGCGGTGTAGGAATTTCCATGTTCATACATTTAGCGGTGTAGATAATTCAATGTTCATACAGATGGCGGAGAAGATATTTACATGTTCATACAGATGGCGGTGTAGATATTTCCATGTTTGTATGGATGGCAGTGTAGATATTTCCATGTTCATACAGGTGGCGGTGTAGATATTTCCATGTTTATACAGATAGCAGTGTAGTTATTTCCAAGTTAATAGAGATAGCGGTGTAGATATTTCCACTGTTATACAGATAGCTGTGTAGATATTTGCATGTTCATACAGATTGCGGTGTAGATATTTCCATGTTTGTACAGATAGCGGTGTAGCTATTTCCATGTTCATACAGATAGCGGTGTAGATATTTCTATGTTCATACAGATAACGGTGTAGATATTTCCATGTTCATACAGACAGCGGTGTAGATATTTCCATGTTCATACAGTTAGCGGTGTACATATTTCCATGTTTATACAGATGGTGGTGTAGATATTTCCATGTTTATAGACATGGCGGTCTAGATATTTCCATGTTTACAGAGATAGTGGTTTAGTTATTTCCAAGTTTGTAGAGACAGCGTTGTAGATATTTCCATGTTTTTACAGATAGCGGTGGAGATATTTCCATGTTTATACAGATAGCGGTGTAGATATTTCCATGTTAAAACAGATAGTAGTGTAGATATTTCCATGTTTATAGAGATAGTGGTGTAGATAATTTCAATTTTATACAGAGAGCAGTGTAGATATTTCCAAGTTCATACAGATAGCGGTGTAGATATTTCCACGTTTATAGAGATGGCGGTGTAGATATTTCCATGTTCATACAGATGGCGGTGTAGATATTTCCATGTTGATAGGAATGGCGGTGTAGATATTTTCATGTTTACACAGATGGCGGTGTAGATATTTCCATGTTTACTGAGATAGCGGTTTAGACATTTCCATGTTTACACAGATAGCGGTGTGGATATTTCCATGTTTATACAAATAGTTGGGCAGATATTTCCATGTTTATACAGATAGCGGTGTAGATATTTCCATGTTCATACAAATGGCGGTGTAGATATGTCCATGTTTGTACAGATGGCGGTGTAGATATTTCCATGTTTAACCGATGGCGGTGTAGATATTTCGAAGTTTATAGAGATAGCGCTGTAGTTATTTCCATATTTATAGAGAAATGTGTGTAGATATTTCCATGTATATTCAGATAGCTGTGTAGAAATTTCCATGTTCATGCAGATAGCGGTGTAGATATTTCCATGTTCATCCAGATGCCGGTGTACATATATCCATGTTCATACAGATGGCGGTGAAGATATTTCCATGTTCATACAAATAGCGGTGTAGATATTTCCATGTTCATACAGATAGCGGTGTAGATATTTCCATGTCCATACAGATAGCGGTGTAGATATTTCCATGTTCATACAGTTTGCGGTGTAGATATTTCCATGTTCATACAGATGGCGGTGTAGATATTTACATGTTCATACAGATGGAGGTGTAGATATTTCCATGTTCATACAGATAGCGGTGTAGATATTTCCATGTTCATACAGATAGCGGTGTAGATATTTCCATGTTCATACAGATAGCGGTGTAGATATTTCCATGTTCATACAGATAGCGGTGTAGATATTTCCATGTTCATACCAATAGCGGTGTAGATATTTCCTTGTTCATACAGTTAGCGGTGTAGATACTTCCATGTGCATGCAGATGGCGGTGTAGATATTTACTTGTTCATACAGATGGCGGTGTAGATATTTCCATGTTCGTACGGATGGCAGTGTAGATATTTCCATGTTCATACAGGTGGCGGTGTAGATATTTCCCTGTTTATACAGATAGCAGTTTAGTTATTTGCATGTTTATAGAGATAGCAGTGTAGGTATTTCCATTGATATACAGATAGCTGTCTAGATATTTGCATGTTCATACAGATAGCGGTGTAGATATTTCCATGTTCGTACAGATAGCGGTGTAGATATTTCCATGTTCATACAAATAACGGTGTAGATATTTGCATGTTCCTACAGATAGCGGTGTAGATATTTCCATGTTCATACAGGTGACGGTGTAGATATTTCCATGCTCATACAGATGGCGCTGTAGATATTTACATGTTCATACAGATGGCAGTGTAGATATTTCCATGTTCGTACAGATGGCGGTGTAGGTATTTCCATGTTTATACAGATAGCGGTGTAGATATTTCCATGTTTATACAGATAACCGTGTAGATATTTCCATGTTTATAGAGATAGTGGTGTAGATAATTTCAATTTTATACAGATAGCAGTGTAGATATTTCCAAGTTCATATAGATAGTGGTGTAGATATTTCCCCGTTTATAGAGATGGCGGTGTAGATATTTCCATGTTCATCCAGATGGCGGTGTAGATATTTCCATGTTCATACAGATGGCGGTTAAGATATTTCCAAGTTCATACAGATGGCGGTGTAGATATTTCCATGTTCATACAAATGTTGGTTTAGATATTTCCATGTTCATAGAGATGGCGGTGTAGATATTTCCATGTTCATACCAATGGCGGTGTAGATATTTCCATGTTCATATAGTTGTCGGTGTAGATATTTCCATGTTTATACAGATAGCAGTGTAGTTATTTCCATGTTTATAGAGATAGCAGTGTAGATATTTCCATTGATATAGAGATAGCTGTGTAGATATTTGCATGTTCATACAGATAGCGGTGTAGATATTTCCATGTTCATACAGATAGCGGTGTAGATATTTCCATGTTCATACAGATAGCGGTGTAGATATTTCCATGTTCATACAGATAGCGGTGTAGATATTTCCATGTTCATACAGATAGCGGTGTAGATATTTCCATGTTCATACAGTTAGCGGTGTAGATATTTCCATATTTATAGAGATAGTGGTGTAGTTATTTCCAAGTTTATAGAGACAGGGTTGTAGATATTTCCATGTTTATACAGATACCGGTGAAGATATTTCCATGTTTATACACATAGCGGTGTAGATATTTCCATGTTTATACAGATAGCAGTGTAGATATTTCCATGTTTATAGAGATAGTGGTGTAGATAATTTCAATTTTATACCGAGAGCAGTGTAGATATTTCCAAGTTCATACACATAGCGGTGTAGATATTTCCACGTTTATAGACATGGCGGTGTAGATATTTCCATGTTCATACTGATGCCGGTGTAGATATTTCCATGTTTATAGAGATGGCGGTGTAGATATTTCCATGTTTACACAGATAGCGGTGTTGACATTTCCATGTTTACACAGACAGCGGTGTGGACATTTCCATGTTTATGCAGATAGCGGTGTAGATATTTCCATGTTTATAAAGATAGCGGTGCGGATATTTCCACATTTATACAGATAGTTGGGCAGATATTTCCATGTTTATACAGATAGCGGTGTAGATATTTCCATCTTAATACAGATGTCGGTGTAGATATGTCCATGTTCATACAGATGGCGGTGTAGATATTTCCATGTTCGTACAGATGGCGGTGTAGATATTTCGAAGTTTATAGAGACAGCGCTGTAGTTATTTCCATATTTATAGTGAAATCTGTGTAGATATTTCCGTGCATATGCAGACAGCTGTGTAGATATTTCCATGTTCATGCAGATAGCGGTGAAGATATTTCCATGTTCATACAGATATCGGTGTAGATATTTCCATGTTCATCCAGATGCCGGTTTAGATATATCCATGTTCATACAGATGGCGGTGAAGATATTTCCATGTTCATACAGATGGCGGTGAAGATATTTCCATGTTCATACAAATGGCGGTGTAAATATTTCCATGTTTATAGAGATGGCGGTGTAGATATTTCCATGTTCATGCAGATAGCGGTGTAGATATTTCCATGTTCATACAGTTAGCGGTGTAGATATTTCCATGTTCATACAGATGGCGGTGTAGATATTTCCATGTTCATACAGATAGCGGTGTAGATATTTCCATGTTTATAAAGATGGCGGTGTAGATATTTCCATGTTCATAGAGATGGCGGTGTAGATATTTCCATGTTCATACAAATGGCGGTGTAGATATTTCCGTGTTCATAGAGATGGCGGTGTAGATATTTCCATATTTATACAGATAGCAGTGTAGTTATTTCCATGTTTATAGAGATAGCAGTGTAGATTTTTCCATTGATATACAGATAGCTGTGTAGATATTTGCATGTTCATACAGATAGCGGTGTAGATATTTCCATGTTCATTCAGATAGCGGTGTAGATATTTCCATGTTCATACAGATAGCGGTGTAGATATTTCCATGTTCATTCAGATAGCGGTGTAGATATTTCCATGTTCATACAGATCGCGGTGTAGATATTTCCATGTTCATACAGATGGCGGTGTAGATATTTCCATGTTCATACAGTTAGCGGTGTAGAAATTTCCATGTTCATACAGATGGCAGTGTAGATATTTACATGTTCAGACAGATGGCTGTGTAGATATTTCCATGTTCATACAGATAGCGGTGTAGATATTTCCATGTTCATACAGATAGCGGTGTAGATATTTCCATGTTAATACAGATATCGATGTAGATATTTCCATGTTCTTACCGATAGCGGTGTAGATATTTCCATGTTCATACAGTTAGCGGTGTAGATATTTCCATGTTCATACAGATGGCGGTGTAGATATTTACATGTTCATACAGATGGCGGTGTAGATATTTCCATGTTCCTACGGATGGCCGTGTAGATATTTCCATGTTCATACTGGTGGCGGTGTAGATATTTCCATGTTTATACAGATAGCTGTGTAGTTATTTCCATGTTTATTGAAATAGCTGTGTAGATATTTCCATTGATATACAGATAGCTGTGTAGATATTTGCATGTTCATACAGATAGCGGTGTAGATATTTCCATGTTCGTACAGATAGCGGTGTAGATATTTCCATGTTCTTACAGAGAGCGGTGTAGATATTTCCATGTTCGTACAGACAGCGGTGTAGATATTTCCATGTTCATACAGAGAGCGGTGTAGATATTTCCATGTTCATACAGATAGCGGTGTATATATTTCCATGTTCATACAGATAGCGGTGTAGGTATTTCCATGTTCATACAGTTAGCGGTGTAGATATTTCCATGTTCATACAGATGGCGGTTTAGATATTTACATGTTCATACAGATGGCGGTGTAAATATTTCCAAGTTCTTACAGATGGCGGTGTAGATATTTCCATGTTCATAGAGATGGCGGTGTAGATATTTCCATGTTTATGCAGATAGCGGTATAGATATTTCCATGTTTATACAGATGGTGGTGTAGATATTTCCATGTTTATACAGATAGCGGTCTGGATATTTCCATGTTTATAGAGATAGTGGTGTAGTTATTTCAAAGCTTATAGAGACAGCATTGTAGATATTTCCATGTTTATACAGATAGCGGTGAATTTATTTCCATGTTTATACAGATAGCGGGGTATATATTTCCATGTTTATAGACATAGTGGGGTAGATAATTCCAATTTTATACAGATAGCAGTGTAGATATTTCCAAGTTCATACTGATAGCAGTGTAGATATTTCCACGTTTATAGAGATGGCGGTGTAGATATTTCCATGTTCATACAGATGGCGGTGTAGATATTTCCATGTTTATAGAGATGGCGGTGTAGATATTTTCATGCTTACACAGATGGCATTGTAGATATTTCCATGTTTACACAGATAGCAGTGTAGACATTTCCATGTTTACACAGATAGCGGTGTGGATATTTCCATGTTTATGCAGATAGCGGTGTAGATATTTCCATGTTTATACAGATAGCGGTGCGGTTATTTCCATGTTTATACAGATAGTCGTGCAGATATTTCCATGTTTATACAGATATCTGTGTAGATATTTCCATCTTAAAACAGATGGAGGTGTAGATATGTCCATGTTCGTACAGATGGCGGTGTAGATATTTCCATGTTCATACAGATGGCGGTGTAGATATTTCGAAGTTTATAGAGATAGCGCTGTAGTTATTTCCATATTGATAGAGAAATCAGTGTAGATATTTCCATGTATATGCAGATAGCTGTGTAGATATTTCCATGTTCATGCAGATAGCGGTGTAGATATTTCCATGTTCATCCAGATGCCCGTGTACATATATCCATGTTCATACAGATGGCGGGGAGGATATTTCCAAGTTCATACAGATGGTGGTGTAGGTAGTTCCATGTTCATGCAAATGGCGGTGTAGATATTTCCATGTTCATAGAGATGGCAGTGTAGATATTTCCAGGTTCATACAAATGGTGGTGTAGATATTTCCATGTTCATAGAGATGGCCGTGTAGATATTTCCATGTTTATACAGATAGCAGTGTAGTTATTTCCATGTTTATAGAGATACCAGTGTGGATATTTCCATTGATGTACAGATAGCTGTGTAGATATTTACCTGTTCATTCAGATAGCGGTGTACATATATCCATGTTCATACAGATAGCAGTGTAGATATTTCCAAGTTCATACAGATAGTGGTGTAGATATTTCCATGTTCATACAGATAGCGGTGTAGATATTTCCATGTTCATACAGATAGCGGTGTAGATATTTCCATGTTCATACAGTTAGCGGTGTAGATATTTCCATGTTCCTACAGACGGCGGTGTAGATATTTACATGTTCATAAAGATGGCGGTGTAGATATTTCCATGTTCATACAGATAGCGGAGTAGAGATTTCCATGTTCATACAGATAGCGGTGTAGACATTTCCATGTTCATACAGTTAGCGGTGTAGATATTTCCATGTTCATACAGTTAGCGGTGTAGATATTTACATGTTCATACAGATGGCGGTGTAGATATTTCCATGTTCGTACGGATGGCAGTGTAGATATTTCCATGTTCATACAGTTAGCGGTGTAGATATTTACATGTTCATACAGGTGGCGGTGTAGGTATTTCCATGTTTATACAGATAGCAGTGTAGTTATTACCATGTTTATAGAGATAGCAGTGTAGATATTTCCATTCATATACAGATAGCTGTGTAGATATTTGCATGGTCATACAGATAGCGGTGTAGGTATTTCCATGTTCGTACAGATAGCGGTGTAGATATTTCCATGTTCATACAGATAGCGGTATAGATATTTCCATGTTCTTACAGATAACGGTGTAGATATTTCCATGTTCATACAGATAGCGGTGTAGATATTTCCATGTTCATACAGTTAGCGGTGTAGATATTTCCATGTTCATACAGATGGCGGTATAGATAATTCCATGTTCGTACAGATGGCGGTGTAGATATTTCCATGTTCATAGAGATGGCGGTGTAGATATTTCCATGTTTATGCAGATAGCGGAATAGATATTTCCATGTTTATACAGATGGAGGTGTAAATATTTCCATGTTTATAGAGATGGCGGTCTAGATATTTCCATGTTTACAGAGATAGTGGTGTAGTTATTTCCAAGTTTATAGAGACAGTGTTGTAGATATTTCCATGTTTATACAGATAGCGGTGAAGTTATTTCCATGTTTGTACAGATAGCGGTGTAGATATTTCCATGTTTATACAGATAGTAGTGTGGATATTTCCATGTTTATAGAGATAGTGGTGTAGATAATTTCAATTTTATACAGAGAGCAGTGTAGATATTTCCAAGTTCATACAGATAGAGGTGTAGATATTTCCACGTTTATAGAGATGGTGGTGCAGATATTTCCATGTTCATACAGAGGACGGTGTAGATATTTCCATGTTTATAGGGATGGCGGTGTAGATATTTTCATGTTTACACAGATGGCGGTGTAGATATTTCCATGTTTACACAGATAGCGGTGTAGACATTTCCATGTTTACACAGACAGCGGTGTGGATATTTCCATGTTTATGCAGATAGCAGTGTAGATATTTCCATGTTTATACAGATAGCGGTGCGGATATTTCCATGTTTATTCAGATACCGTTGCAGATATTTCCATGTTTATACAGATAGTTGGGCAGATATTTCCATGTTTATACAGATAGCGGTGTGGATATTTCCATCTTAATACAGATGGCGGTGTAGATATGACCATGTTTGTACAGATAACGGTGTAGATATTTCCATGTTCATACAGATGGCGGTGTAGATATTTCGAAGTTTATAGAGATAGCGCTGTAGTTATTTGCATATTCATAGAGAAATCTGTGTAGATATTTCCATGTATATTCAGATAGCTGTGTAGATAGATCCATGTTCATGCAGATAGCGGTGTAGATATTTCCATGTTTATCCAGATGCCGGTGTACATATAACCATGTTCATATAGATGGCGGTGAAGATATTTCCATGTTCATACAGATGGTGGTGTAGATATTTCCATGTTCATACAAATGGCGGTGTAGATATTTCCATGTTCATAGAGATGGCGGTGTAGATATTTCCATGTTCATACAAATGGCGGTGTAGATATTTCCATGTTTGTACGGATGGCAGTGTAGATACTTCCATGTTCATATAGGTAGCGGTGTAGATATTTCCATGTTTATACAGATAGCAGTGTAGTTATTTCCATGTTTCTAGAGATAATAGTGTAGATACTTCCATTGATATACTGATAGCTGTGTAGATATTTCCATGTTCATAGAGATAGCGGTGTAGATATTTCCATGTTCATACAGATAGCGGTGTAGATATTTCCATGTTCATACAGATAGCGGTGTAGATATTTCCATGTACATACAGATAGCGGTGTAGATATTTCCATGTTCATACAGATAGCGGTGTAGATATTTCCATGTTCATACAGTTAGCGGTTTAGGTATTTCCATGTTCATACAGATGGCGGTGTAGATATTTACATATTCATACAGATGGCGGTGTAGTTATTTCCGTGTTCATACAGATAGCGGTGTTGATATTTCCATGTTCATACAGATAGCGGTGTAGATATTTCCATGTTCATACCAATAGCGGTGTAGACATTTCCATGTTCATACATTTAGCGGTGTAGATATTTCCATGTTCATACAGATGGCGAAGATATTTCCCTGTTCATACACATAGCGGTGTAGATATTTCCATGTTCATACAGTTAGTGGTGTAGATATTTCCATGTTCATACAGATGGCGGTGAATATATTTCCATGTTCATAGAGATGGCGGTGTAGATATATCCATATTTATACAGATAGCAGTGTAGTTATTTCCATGTTTATAGAGATTGCAGTGTAGATATTTCCATTGATATACAGAAAGCTGTGTAGGTAATGGCATGGTCATACAGATAGCGGTGTAGATATTTCCATGTTCGTACAGATAGCGGTGTAGATATTTCCATGTTCATAAACATAGCGGTGTTGATATTTCCATGTTCATACAGATAACGGTGTAGATATTTCCATGTTCATACAGATAGCGGTGTAGATATTTCCATGTTCATACAGTTAGCGGTGTAGATATTTCCATGTTCATACAGTTAACGGTGTAGATATTTCCATGTTCAAACAGATGGCGGTGTAGATATTTACATGTTCATACAGATGGCGGTGTAGATATTTCCATTTTCATAGAGATGGCCGTGTAGATATTTCCATAATTATACAGATAGCAGTGTAGTTATTTCATGTTTATAGAGATACCAGTGTGGCTATTTCCATTGATATACAGATAGCTGTGTAGGTATTTACATGTTCATACAGATAGCGGTGTAGATATTTCCATGTTCATACAGATAGCGGTGTAGATATTTCCCTGTTCATACAGATAGCGGTGTAGATATTTCCATGTTCATACAGATAGCGGTTTAGATATTTCCATGTTCATACAGATAGTGGTGTAGATCTTTCCATGTTCATACAGTTAGCGGTGTAGATATTTCCATGTTCATACAGATGGCGGTGTAGATATTTACATGTTCATACAGATGGCGTTGTAGATATTTCTATGTTCATACAGATAGCGATGTAGATATTTCCATGTTCGTACGGATGGCAGTGTAGATATTTCCATATTCATACAGATAGCGGTGTAGATATTTCCATATTCATACAGATAACCGTGTGGATATTTCCATGTTCATACAGATAGCGGTGTAGATATTTCAATGTTCATACAGTTAGCGGTGTAGATATTTCCATATTCGTACAGATGGCGGTGTAGATATTTCCATGTTCATAGAGATGGCGGTGTAGTTATTTCCATGTTTATGCAGATAGCGGTATAGATATTTCCATGTTTATACAGATGTTGGTTTAGATATTTCCATGTTTATAGAGATGGTGGTCTAGATATTTCCATGTTTACAGAGATAGTGGTGTAATTATTTCCAAGTTTATAGAGACAGCGTTGTAGATATTTCCATGTTTATACAGATAGCGGTGAAGGTATTTCCATGTTTATACAGATAGTGGTGTAGATATTTCCATGGTTATACAGATAACAGTGTAGATATTTCCATGTTTATAGAGATAGTGGTGTAGATAATTTCAAATTTATACAGAGAGCAGTGTAGATATTTCCAAGTTCATACAGATAGCGGTGTAGCTATTTCCACGTTTATAGAGATGGCGGTGTAGATATTTCCATGTTCATACAGAGGACGGTGTAGATATTTCCATGTTTATAGGGATGGCGGTGTAGATATTTTCATGTTTACACAGATGGCGGTGTAGATATTTCCATGTTTACACAGATAAAGGTGTAGACATTTCCATGTTTACACAGATAGCGGTGTGGAAATTTCCATGTTTATGCAGATAGCAGTGTAGATATTTCCATGTTAATACAGATAGCGGTGCGGATATTTCCATGTTTATACAGATAGTTGGGCAGATATTTCCATGTTTATACAGATAGCCGTGTAGATATTTCCATCATAATACAGATGGCGGTGTAGATATGTCCATGTTTGTACAGATGGCGGTGTAGATATTTCCATGTTCATACAGATGGCGGTGTAGATATTTCGAAGTTTATAGAGATAGTGATGTAGTTATTTCCATATTTATTGAGAAATCTGTGTAGATATTTCCATGTATATTCAGATAGCTGTGTAGATATTTCCATGTTCATGCAGATAGCCGTGTAGACATTTCCATGTTCATCCAGATGCCGGAGTACATATATCCATGTTCATACAGATGGTGGTGAAGATATTTCCATGTTCATACAAATAGCGGTGTAGATATTTCCATGTTCATACAGATAGCGGTGTAGATATTTCCATGTCCATACAGATAGCGCTGTAGATATTTCCATGTTCATACAGTTTGCGGTGTAGGTATTTCCATGTTCATACAGATGGCGGTGTAGATATTTACATGTTCATACAGATGGTGGTGTAGATATTTCCATGTTCGTACAGATAGCGGTGTAGATATTTCCATGTTCATACCAATAGCGGTGTAGATATTTCCTTGTTCATACAGTTAGCGGTGTAGATATTTCTATGTTCATACAGATGGCGGTGTAGGTATTTACATGTTCATACAGATGGCGGTGTAGATATTTCCATGTTCGTACGGATGGCAGTGTAGATATTTCCATGTTCATACAGGTGGCGGTGTAGATATTTCCCTGTTTATACAGATAGCAGTGTAGTTATTTCCATGTTTATAGAGATAGCAGTGTAGGTATTTCCATTGATATACAGATAGCTGTGTAGATATTTGCATGTTCATACAGATAGCGGTGTAGATATTTCCATGTTCGTACAGATAGCGGTGTAGATATTTCCATGTTCATACAGATAACGGTGTAGATATTTCCATGTTCATACAGATAGTGGTGTAGATATTTCCATGTTCATACCAATAGCGGTGTAGGCATTTCCATGTTAATACATTTAGCGGTGTAGATATTTCCATGCTCATACAGATGGCGGTGAAGATATTTACATGTTCATACAGATGGCGGTTTAGATATTTCCATGTTTGTACGGACGGCAGTGTAGATATTTCCATGTTCATACAGGTGGCGGTGTAGATATTTCCATGTTTATACAGATAGCAGTGTAGTTATTTCTATGTTAATAGAGATAGCGGTGTAGATATTTCCATTGATATACAGATAGCTGTGTAGATATTTGCATGTTCATACAGATTGCGGTGTAGATATTTCCATGTTCTTACAGATAGCGGTGTAGCTATTTCCATGTTCATACAGATAGCGGTGTAGATATTTCTATGTTCATACAGATAACGGTGTAGATATTTCCATGTTCATACAGACAGCGGTGTAGATATTTCCATGTTCATACAGTTAGCAGTGTAGATATTTCCATGTTCATCCAGATGCCGGTGTACATATATCCATGTTCATACAGATGGCGGTGAAGATATTTCCATGTTCATACAGATGGCGGTGAAGGTATTTCCATGTTCATACAGATGGTGGTGTAGGTATTTCTATGCTCATACAAATGGCGGTGTAGATATTTCCATCTTCATAGAGATGGCGGTGTAGATATTTCCAGGTTCATACAAATGGCGGTGTTGATATTTCCATGTTCATAGAGATGGCCGTGTAGATATTTCCATGTTTATACAGAGAGCAGTGTAGTTATTTCCATGTTTATAGAGATACCAGTGTGGATATTTCCATTGATATACAGATAGCTGTGTAGATATTTACATGTTCATACAGATAGCGGTGTAGATATTTCCATGTTCATAGAGATAGCGGTGTAGATATTTGCGTGTTCATATAGATAGCGGTGTAGATATTTCCATGTTCATACAGTTAGCGGTGTAGATATTTCCATGTTCATACAGATGGCGGTGTAGATATTTCCATGTTCATACAGATAGCGGTGTAGAGATTTCCATGTTCATACAGATAGCGGTGTAGATATTTCCATGTTCATACAGATAGCGGTCTAGATATTTCCAGGTTCATACCGATAGCGGTGTAGACATTTCCATGTTCATACAGTTAGCGGTGTAGATATTTCCATGTTCATACAGATGGCGGTGTAGATATTTACATTTTCATACAGATGGCGGTGTAGATATTTCCATGTTTGTACGGATGGCATTGTAGATATTTCTATGTTAATAGACATAGCGGTGTAGATATTTCCATTGATATACAGATAGCTGTGTAGATATTTTCATGTTCATACAGATAGCGGTGTAGATATTTCCATGTTCACACAGATAGCGGTGTAGATATTTCCATGTTCACACAGATAGCGGTGTAGATATTTCCATGTTCATACAGTTAGCGGTGTAGATATTTCCATGTTCATACAGATGGCGGTGTAGATATTTACCTGTTCATACAGATGGCGGTATAGATATTTCCATGTTCGTACAGATGGCGGTGTAGATATTTCCATGTTCATAGAGATGGCGTTGTAGATATTTCCATGTTTATGCAGAGAGCGGTATAGATATTTCCATGTTTATACAGATGGTGCTGTAGATATTTCCATGTCTATAGAGATGGCTTTCTAGATATTTCCATGTTTACAGAGATAGTGGTGTAGTTATTTCCAAGTTTATAGAGACAGTGTAGTAGATATTTCCATGTTTATACAGATAGCGGTGAAGATATTTCCATGTTTACACAGATAGCGGTGTAGATATTTCCATGTTTATACAGATAGCAGTGTAGATATTTCCATGTTTATAGAGATAGAGTTGTAGATAATTTCATTTTCATACAGAGAGCAGTGTAGCTATTTCCAAGTTCATACAGATAGCGGTGTAGATATTTCCACGTTTATAGAGATGGCGGTGAAGATATTTCCATGTTCATACAGATGGCGGTGTAGATATTTCCATGTTCATACAGATAGTGGTGTAGATATTTCCATGTTCATACCAATAGCGGTGTAGGCATTTCCATGTTAATACATTTAGCGGTGTAGATATTTCCATGCTCATACAGATGGCGGTGAAGATATTTACATGTTCATACAGATGGCGGTTTAGATATTTCCATGTTTGTATGGACGGCAGTGTAGATATTTCCATGTTCATACAGGTGGCGGTGTAGATATTTCCATGTTTATACAGATAGCAGTGTAGTTATTTCTATGTTAATAGAGATAGCGGTGTAGATATTTCCATTGATATACAGATAGCTGTGTAGATATTTGCATGTTCATACAGATAGCGGTGTAGATATTTCCATGTTCTTACAGATAGCGGTGTAGCTATTTCCATGTTCATACAGATAGCGGTGTAGATATTTCTATGTTCATACAGATAACTGTGTAGATATTTCCATGTTCATACAGACAGCGGTGTAGATATTTCCATGTTCATACAGTTAGCAGTGTAGATATTTCCATGTTCATCCAGATGCCGGTGTACATATATCCATGTTCATACAGATGGCGGTGAAGATATTTCCATGTTCATACAGATGGCGGTGAAGGTATTTCCATGTTCATACAGATGGTGGTGTAGGTATTTCTATGCTCATACAAATGGCGGTGTAGATATTTCCATCTTCATAGAGATGGCGGTGTAGATATTTCCAGGTTCATACAAATGGCGGTGTTGATATTTCCATGTTCATAGAGATGGCCGTGTAGATATTTCCATGTTTATACAGAGAGCAGTGTAGTTATTTCCATGTTTATAGAGATACCAGTGTGGATATTTCCATTGATATACAGATAGCTGTGTAGATATTTACATGTTCATACAGATAGCGGTGTAGATATTTCCATGTTCATAGAGATAGCGGTGTAGATATTTGCGTGTTCATATAGATAGCGGTGTAGATATTTCCATGTTCATACAGTTAGCGGTGTAGATATTTCCATGTTCATACAGATGGCGGTGTAGATATTTCCATGTTCATACAGATAGCGGTGTAGAGATTTCCATGTTCATACAGATAGCGGTGTAGATATTTCCATGTTCATACAGATAGCGGTCTAGATATTTCCAGGTTCATACCAATAGCGGTGTAGACATTTCCATGTTCATACAGTTAGCGGTGTAGATATTTCCATGTTCATACAGATGGCGGTGTAGATATTTACATTTTCATACAGATGGCGGTGTAGATATTTCCATGTTTGTACGGATGGCATTGTAGATATTTCTATGTTAATAGACATAGCGGTGTAGATATTTCCATTGATATACAGATAGCTGTGTAGATATTTGCATGTTCATACAGATAGCGGTGTAGATATTTCCATGTTCACACAGATAGCGGTGTATATATTTCCATGTTCACACAGATAGCGGTGTAGATATTTCCATGTTCATACAGTTAGCGGTGTAGATATTTCCATGTTCATACAGATGGCGGTGTAGATATTTACCTGTTCATACAGATGGCGGTATAGATATTTCCATGTTCGTACAGATGGCGGTGTAGATATTTCCATGTTCATAGAGATGGCGTTGTAGATATTTCCATGTTTATGCAGAGAGCGGTATAGATATTTCCATGTTTATACAGATGGTGCTGTAGATATTTCCATGTTTATAGAGATGGCTTTCTAGATATTTCCATGTTTACAGAGATAGTGGTGTAGTTATTTCCAAGTTTATAGAGACAGTGTTGTAGATATTTCCATGTTTATACAGATAGCGGTGAAGATATTTCCATGTTTACACAGATAGCGGTGTAGATATTTCCATGTTTATACAGATAGCAGTGTAGATATTTCCATGTTTATAGAGATAGAGTTGTAGATAATTTCATTTTCATACAGAGAGCAGTGTAGCTATTTCCAAGTTCATACAGATAGCGGTGTAGATATTTCCACGTTTATAGAGATGGCGGTGAAGATATTTCCATGTTCATACAGATGGCGGTGTAGATATTTCCATGTTCATACAGATAGTGGTGTAGATATTTCCATGTTCATACCAATAGCGGTGTAGGCATTTCCATGTTAATACATTTAGCGGTTTAGATATTTCCATGCTCATACAGATGGCGGTGAAGATATTTACATGTTCATACAGATGGCGGTTTAGATATTTCCATGTTTGTACGGACGGCAGTGTAGATATTTCCATGTTCATACAGGTGGCGGTGTAGATATTTCCATGTTTATACAGATAGCAGTGTAGTTATTTCTATGTTAATAGAGATAGCGGTGTAGATATTTCCATTGATATACAGATAGCTGTGTAGATATTTGCATGTTCATACAGATAGCGGTGTAGATATTTCCATGTTCTTACAGATAGCGGTGTAGCTATTTCCATGTTCATACAGATAGCGGTGTAGATATTTCTATGTTCATACAGATAACGGTGTAGATATTTCCATGTTCATACAGACAGCGGTGTAGATATTTCCATGTTCATACAGTTAGCAGTGTAGATATTTCCATGTTCATCCAGATGCCGGTGTACATATATCCATGTTCATACAGATGGCGGTGAAGATATTTCCATGTTCATACAGATGGCGGTGAAGGTATTTCCATGTTCATACAGATGGTGGTGTAGGTATTTCTATGCTCATACAAATGGCGGTGTAGATATTTCCATCTTCATAGAGATGGCGGTGTAGATATTTCCAGGTTCATACAAATGGCGGTGTTGATATTTCCATGTTCATAGAGATGGCCGTGTAGATATTTCCATGTTTATACAGAGAGCAGTGTAGTTATTTCCATGTTTATAGAGATACCAGTGTGGATATTTCCATTGATATACAGATAGCTGTGTAGATATTTACATGTTCATACAGATAGCGGTGTAGATATTTCCATGTTCATAGAGATAGCGGTGTAGATATTTGCGTGTTCATATAGATAGCGGTGTAGATATTTCCATGTTCATACAGTTAGCGGTGTAGATATTTCCATGTTCATACAGATGGCGGTGTAGATATTTCCATGTTCATACAGATAGCGGTGTAGAGATTTCCATGTTCATACAGATAGCGGTGTAGATATTTCCATGTTCATACAGATAGCGGTCTAGATATTTCCAGGTTCATACCAATAGCGGTGTAGACATTTCCATGTTCATACAGTTAGCGGTGTAGATATTTCCATGTTCATACAGATGGCGGTGTAGATATTTACATTTTCATACAGATGGCGGTGTAGATATTTCCATGTTTGTACGGATGGCATTGTAGATATTTCTATGTTAATAGACATAGCGGTGTAGATATTTCCATTGATATACAGATAGCTGTGTAGATACTTGCATGTTCATACAGATAGCGGTGTAGATATTTCCATGTTCACACAGATAGCGGTGTAGATATTTCCATGTTCACACAGATAGCGGTGTAGATATTTCCATGTTCATACAGTTAGCGGTGTAGATATTTCCATGTTCATACAGATGGCGGTGTAGATATTTACCTGTTCATACAGATGGCGGTATAGATATTTCCATGTTCGTACAGATGGCGGTGTAGATATTTCCATGTTCATAGAGATGGCGTTGTAGATATTTCCATGTTTATGCAGAGAGCGGTATAGATATTTCCATGTTTATACAGATGGTGCTGTAGATATTTCCATGTTTATAGAGATGGCTTTCTAGATATTTCCATGTTTACAGAGATAGTGGTGTAGTTATTTCCAAGTTTATAGAGACAGTGTTGTAGATATTTCCATGTTTATACAGATAGCGGTGAAGATATTTCCATGTTTATAGAGATACCTGTCTGGATATTTCCATTGATATACAGATAGCTGTGTAGATATTAGCATGTTCATACAGATAGCGGTGTAGATATTTCCATGTTCATACAGATAGCAGTGTAGATATTTCCATGTTCATACAGATAGCGGTGTAGGTATTTCCATTTTCATACAGATAGCGGTGTAGATATTTCCATGTTCATACAGATAGCGGTGTAGATATTTAAATGTTCATACAGTTAGCGGTGTAGATATTTCCATGTTCATACAGATGGCGGTGTAGATATATACATGTTGATACAGATGGCGGTGTAGATATTTCCATGTTCATACAGATAGCGGTGTAGATATTTCCATGTTCATACAGATAGCGGTGTAGATATTTCCATGTTCATACAGATAGCGTTGTAGATATTTCCATGTTCATACAGATAGCGGTGTAGATATTTCCATGTTCATGTAGACAGCGATGTAGATATTTCCATCTTAATACAGATGGCGGTGTTTATATGTCCATGTTTCTACAGATGGCGGTGTAGATATTTCCAGGTTCATACAAATGGCGGTGTTGATATATCCATGTTCATAGAGATGGCCGTGTAGATATTTCCATGTTTATACAGAGAGCAGTGTAGTTATTTCCATGTTTATAGAGATACCAGTGTGGATATTTCCATTGATATACAGATAGCTGTGTAGATATTTACATGTTCATACAGATAGCGGTGTAGATATTTCCATGTTCATAGAGATAGCGGTGTAGATATTTGCGTGTTCATATAGATAGCGGTGTAGATATTTCCATGTTCATACAGTTAGCGGTGTAGATATTTCCATGTTCATACAGATGGCGGTGTAGATATTTCCATGTTCATACAGATAGCGGTGTAGAGATTTCCATGTTCATACAGATAGCGGTGTAGATATTTCCATGTTCATACAGATAGCGGTCTAGATATTTCCAGGTTCATACCAATAGCGGTGTAGACATTTCCATGTTCATACAGTTAGCGGTGTAGATATTTCCATGTTCATACAGATGGCGGTGTAGATATTTACATTTTCATACAGATGGCGGTGTAGATATTTCCATGTTTGTACGGATGGCATTGTAGATATTTCTATGTTAATAGACATAGCGGTGAAGATATTTCCATTGATATACAGATAGCTGTGTAGATACTTGCATGTTCATACAGATAGCGGTGTAGATATTTCCATGTTCACACAGATAGCGGTGTAGATATTTCCATGTTCACACAGATAGCGGTGTAGATATTTCCATGTTCATACAGTTAGCGGTGTAGATATTTCCATGTTCATACAGATGGCGGTGTAGATATTTACCTGTTCATACAGATGGCGGTATAGATATTTCCATGTTCGTACAGATGGCGGTGTAGATATTTCCATGTTCATAGAGATGGCGTTGTAGATATTTCCATGTTTATGCAGAGAGCGGTATAGATATTTCCATGTTTATACAGATGGTGCTGTAGATATTTCCATGTTTATAGAGATGGCTTTCTAGATATTTCCATGTTTACAGAGATAGTGGTGTAGTTATTTCCAAGTTTATAGAGACAGTGTTGTAGATATTTCCATGTTTATACAGATAGCGGTGAAGATATTTCCATGTTTATAGAGATACCTGTCTGGATATTTCCATTGATATACAGATAGCTGTGTAGATATTAGCATGTTCATACAGATAGCGGTGTAGATATTTCCATGTTCATACAGATAGCAGTGTAGATATTTCCATGTTCATACAGATAGCGGTGTAGGTATTTCCATTTTCATACAGATAGCGGTGTAGATATTTCCATGTTCATACAGATAGCGGTGTAGATATTTAAATGTTCATACAGTTAGCGGTGTAGATATTTCCATGTTCATACAGATGGCGGTGTAGATATATACATGTTGATACAGATGGCGGTGTAGATATTTCCATGTTCATACAGATAGCGGTGTAGATATTTCCATGTTCATACAGATAGCGGTGTAGATATTTCCATGTTCATACAGATAGCGTTGTAGATATTTCCATGTTCATACAGATAGCGGTGTAGATATTTCCATGTTCATGTAGACAGCGATGTAGATATTTCCATCTTAATACAGATGGCGGTGTTTATATGTCCATGTTTCTACAGATGGCGGTGTAGATATTTCCATGTTCATACAGATGGCGGTGTAGATATTTCGAAGTTTATAGAGATAGCGCTGTAGTTATTTCCATATTTATAGAGAAATCTGTGTAGATATTTCCATGTATATGCAGACAGCTGTGTAGATATTTCCATGTTCATGCAGATAGCGGTGTAGATATTTCCATGTTCATCCAGATGCTGGTGTACATATATCCATGTTCATACAGATGGCGGTGAAGATATTTCCATGTTCATACAGATGGTGGTGTAGGTATTTCCATGTTCATACAAATGGCGGTGTAGATATTTCCATGTTCATAGAGATGGCGGTGTAGATATTTCCAGGTTCATACAAATGGCGTTGTAGATATTTCCATGTTCATAGAGATGGGCGTGTAGATATTTCCATGTTTATACAGATAGCAGTGTAGTTATTTCCATGTTTATAGAGATAACAGTGTGGATATTTCCATTGATATACAGATAGCTGTGTAGATATTTACATGTTCATACAGATAGCGGTGTAGATATTTGCATGTTCATATAGATAGCGGTGTAGATATTTCCATGTTCATACAGTTAGCGGTGTAGATATTTCCATGTTCATACAGATGGCGGTGTAGATATTTCCATGTTCATACAGATAGCGGTGTAGAGATTTCCATTTTCATACAGACAGCGGTGTAGATAATTCTATGTTCATACAGATAGCAGTCTAGATATTTCCAGGTTCATACCAATAGCGGTATAGACATTTCCATGTTCATACAGTTAGCGTTGTAGATATTTCCATGTTCATACAGATGGCGGTGAAGATATTTCCATGTTCATACAGATGGTGGTGTAGGTATTTCCATGTTCATACAAATGGCGGTGTAGATATTTCCATGTTAATAGAGATGGCGTTGTAGATATTTCCTTGTTTATGCTGATAGCTGTATAGATATTTCCATGTTTATACAGATGGTGGTTAAGATATTTCCATGTTTATAGAGATGGAGGTCTAGATATTTCCATGTTTACAGAGATAGTGGTGTAGTTATTTCCAAGTTTATAGAGACAGTGTTGTAGATATTTCCATGTTTATACAGATAGCGGTGAAGATATTTCCATGTTTACACAGATAGCGGTGTAGATATTTCCATGTTTATTCAGATAGCAGTGTAGATATTTCCATGTTTATAGAGATAGAGTTGTAGATAATTTCATTTTCATACAGAGAGCAGTGTAGCTATTTCCAAGTTCATACAGATAGCGGTGTAGATATTTCCACGTTTATAGAGATGGCGGTGAAGATATTTCCATGTTCATACAGATGGCGGTGTAGATATTTCCATGTTCATACAGATAGTGGTGTAGATATTTCCATGTTCATACCAATAGCGGTGTAGGCATTTCCATGTTAATACATTTAGCGGTGTAGATATTTCCATGCTCATACAGATGGCGGTGAAGATATTTACATGTTCATACAGATGGCGGTTTAGATATTTCCATGTTTGTACGGACGGCAGTGTAGATATTTCCATGTTCATACAGGTGGCGGTGTAGATATTTCCATGTTTATACAGATAGCAGTGTAGTTATTTCTATGTTAATAGAGATAGCGGTGTAGATATTTCCATTGATATACAGATAGCTGTGTAGATATTTGCATGTTCATACAGATAGCGGTGTAGATATTTCCATGTTCTTACAGATAGCGGTGTAGCTATTTCCATGTTCATACAGATAGCGGTGTAGATATTTCTATGTTCATACAGATAACGGTGTAGATATTTCCATGTTCATACAGACAGCGGTGTAGATATTTCCATGTTCATACAGTTAGCAGTGTAGATATTTCCATGTTCATCCAGATGCCGGTGTACATATATCCATGTTCATACAGATGGCGGTGAAGATATTTCCATGTTCATACAGATGGCGGTGAAGGTATTTCCATGTTCATACAGATGGTGGTGTAGGTATTTCTATGCTCATACAAATGGCGGTGTAGATATTTCCATCTTCATAGAGATGGCGGTGTAGATATTTCCAGGTTCATACAAATGGCGGTGTTGATATTTCCATGTTCATAGAGATGGCCGTGTAGATATTTCCATGTTTATACAGAGAGCAGTGTAGTTATTTCCATGTTTATAGAGATACCAGTGTGGATATTTCCATTGATATACAGATAGCTGTGTAGATATTTACATGTTCATACAGATAGCGGTGTAGATATTTCCATGTTCATAGAGATAGCGGTGTAGATATTTGCGTGTTCATATAGATAGCGGTGTAGATATTTCCATGTTCATACAGTTAGCGGTGTAGATATTTCCATGTTCATACAGATGGCGGTGTAGATATTTCCATGTTCATACAGATAGCGGTGTAGAGATTTCCATGTTCATACAGATAGCGGTGTAGATATTTCCATGTTCATACAGATAGCGGTCTAGATATTTCCAGGTTCATACCGATAGCGGTGTAGACATTTCCATGTTCATACAGTTAGCGGTGTAGATATTTCCATGTTCATACAGATGGCGGTGTAGATATTTACATTTTCATACAGATGGCGGTGTAGATATTTCCATGTTTGTACGGATGGCATTGTAGATATTTCTATGTTAATAGACATAGCGGTGTAGATATTTCCATTGATATACAGATAGCTGTGTAGATATTTTCATGTTCATACAGATAGCGGTGTAGATATTTCCATGTTCACACAGATAGCGGTGTAGATATTTCCATGTTCACACAGATAGCGGTGTAGATATTTCCATGTTCATACAGTTAGCGGTGTAGATATTTCCATGTTCATACAGATGGCGGTGTAGATATTTACCTGTTCATACAGATGGCGGTATAGATATTTCCATGTTCGTACAGATGGCGGTGTAGATATTTCCATGTTCATAGAGATGGCGTTGTAGATATTTCCATGTTTATGCAGAGAGCGGTATAGATATTTCCATGTTTATACAGATGGTGCTGTAGATATTTCCATGTCTATAGAGATGGCTTTCTAGATATTTCCATGTTTACAGAGATAGTGGTGTAGTTATTTCCAAGTTTATAGAGACAGTGTAGTAGATATTTCCATGTTTATACAGATAGCGGTGAAGATATTTCCATGTTTACACAGATAGCGGTGTAGATATTTCCATGTTTATACAGATAGCAGTGTAGATATTTCCATGTTTATAGAGATAGAGTTGTAGATAATTTCATTTTCATACAGAGAGCAGTGTAGCTATTTCCAAGTTCATACAGATAGCGGTGTAGATATTTCCACGTTTATAGAGATGGCGGTGAAGATATTTCCATGTTCATACAGATGGCGGTGTAGATATTTCCATGTTCATACAGATAGTGGTGTAGATATTTCCATGTTCATACCAATAGCGGTGTAGGCATTTCCATGTTAATACATTTAGCGGTGTAGATATTTCCATGCTCATACAGATGGCGGTGAAGATATTTACATGTTCATACAGATGGCGGTTTAGATATTTCCATGTTTGTACGGACGGCAGTGTAGATATTTCCATGTTCATACAGGTGGCGGTGTAGATATTTCCATGTTTATACAGATAGCAGTGTAGTTATTTCTATGTTAATAGAGATAGCGGTGTAGATATTTCCATTGATATACAGATAGCTGTGTAGATATTTGCATGTTCATACAGATAGCGGTGTAGATATTTCCATGTTCTTACAGATAGCGGTGTAGCTATTTCCATGTTCATACAGATAGCGGTGTAGATATTTCTATGTTCATACAGATAACTGTGTAGATATTTCCATGTTCATACAGACAGCGGTGTAGATATTTCCATGTTCATACAGTTAGCAGTGTAGATATTTCCATGTTCATCCAGATGCCGGTGTACATATATCCATGTTCATACAGATGGCGGTGAAGATATTTCCATGTTCATACAGATGGCGGTGAAGGTATTTCCATGTTCATACAGATGGTGGTGTAGGTATTTCTATGCTCATACAAATGGCGGTGTAGATATTTCCATCTTCATAGAGATGGCGGTGTAGATATTTCCAGGTTCATACAAATGGCGGTGTTGATATTTCCATGTTCATAGAGATGGCCGTGTAGATATTTCCATGTTTATACAGAGAGCAGTGTAGTTATTTCCATGTTTATAGAGATACCAGTGTGGATATTTCCATTGATATACAGATAGCTGTGTAGATATTTACATGTTCATACAGATAGCGGTGTAGATATTTCCATGTTCATAGAGATAGCGGTGTAGATATTTGCGTGTTCATATAGATAGCGGTGTAGATATTTCCATGTTCATACAGTTAGCGGTGTAGATATTTCCATGTTCATACAGATGGCGGTGTAGATATTTCCATGTTCATACAGATAGCGGTGTAGAGATTTCCATGTTCATACAGATAGCGGTGTAGATATTTCCATGTTCATACAGATAGCGGTCTAGATATTTCCAGGTTCATACCAATAGCGGTGTAGACATTTCCATGTTCATACAGTTAGCGGTGTAGATATTTCCATGTTCATACAGATGGCGGTGTAGATATTTACATTTTCATACAGATGGCGGTGTAGGTATTTCCATGTTTGTACGGATGGCATTGTAGATATTTCTATGTTAATAGACATAGCGGTGTAGATATTTCCATTGATATACAGATAGCTGTGTAGATATTTGCATGTTCATACAGATAGCGGTGTAGATATTTCCATGTTCACACAGATAGCGGTGTATATATTTCCATGTTCACACAGATAGCGGTGTAGATATTTCCATGTTCATACAGATGGCGGTGTAGATATTTACCTGTTCATACAGATGGCGGTATAGATATTTCCATGTTCGTACAGATGGCGGTGTGGATATTTCCATGTTCATAGAGATGGCGTTGTAGATATTTCCATGTTTATGCAGAGAGCGGTATAGATATTTCCATGTTTATACAGATGGTGCTGTAGATATTTCCATGTTTATAGAGATGGCTTTCTAGATATTTCCATGTTTACAGAGATAGTGGTGTAGTTATTTCCAAGTTTATAGAGACAGTGTTGTAGATATTTCCATGTTTATACAGATAGCGGTGAAGATATTTCCATGTTTACACAGATAGCGGTGTAGATATTTCCATGTTTATACAGATAGCAGTGTAGATATTTCCATGTTTATAGAGATAGAGTTGTAGATAATTTCATTTTCATACAGAGAGCAGTGTAGCTATTTCCAAGTTCATACAGATAGCGGTGTAGATATTTCCACGTTTATAGAGATGGCGGTGAAGATATTTCCATGTTCATACAGATGGCGGTGTAGATATTTCCATGTTCATACAGATAGTGGTGTAGATATTTCCATGTTCATACCAATAGCGGTGTAGGCATTTCCATGTTAATACATTTAGCGGTTTAGATATTTCCATGCTCATACAGATGGCGGTGAAGATATTTACATGTTCATACAGATGGCGGTTTAGATATTTCCATGTTTGTACGGACGGCAGTGTAGATATTTCCATGTTCATACAGGTGGCGGTGTAGATATTTCCATGTTTATACAGATAGCAGTGTAGTTATTTCTATGTTAATAGAGATAGCGGTGTAGATATTTCCATTGATATACAGATAGCTGTGTAGATATTTGCATGTTCATACAGATAGCGGTGTAGATATTTCCATGTTCTTACAGATAGCGGTGTAGCTATTTCCATGTTCATACAGATAGCGGTGTAGGTATTTCCATTTTCATACAGATAGCGGTGTAGATATTTCCATGTTCATACAGATAGCGGTGTAGATATTTAAATGTTCATACAGTTAGCGGTGTAGATATTTCCATGTTCATACAGATGGCGGTGTAGATATATACATGTTGATACAGATGGCGGTGTAGATATTTCCATGTTCATACAGATAGCGGTGTAGATATTTCCATGTTCATACAGATAGCGGTGTAGATATTTCCATGTTCATACAGATAGCGTTGTAGATATTTCCATGTTCATACAGATAGCGGTGTAGATATTTCCATGTTCATGTAGACAGCGATGTAGATATTTCCATCTTAATACAGATGGCGGTGTTTATATGTCCATGTTTCTACAGATGGCGGTGTAGATATTTCCATGTTCATACAGATGGCGGTGTAGATATTTCGAAGTTTATAGAGATAGCGCTGTAGTTATTTCCATATTTATAGAGAAATCTGTGTAGATATTTCCATGTATATGCAGACAGCTGTGTAGATATTTCCATGTTCATGCAGATAGCGGTGTAGATATTTCCATGTTCATCCAGATGCTGGTGTACATATATCCATGTTCATACAGATGGCGGTGAAGATATTTCCATGTTCATACAGATGGTGGTGTAGGTATTTCCATGTTCATACAAATGGCGGTGTAGATATTTCCATGTTCATAGAGATGGCGGTGTAGATATTTCCAGGTTCATACAAATGGCGTTGTAGATATTTCCATGTTCATAGAGATGGGCGTGTAGATATTTCCATGTTTATACAGATAGCAGTGTAGTTATTTCCATGTTTATAGAGATAACAGTGTGGATATTTCCATTGATATACAGATAGCTGTGTAGATATTTACATGTTCATACAGATAGCGGTGTAGATATTTGCATGTTCATATAGATAGCGGTGTAGATATTTCCATGTTCATACAGTTAGCGGTGTAGATATTTCCATGTTCATACAGATGGCGGTGTAGATATTTCCATGTTCATACAGATAGCGGTGTAGAGATTTCCATTTTCATACAGACAGCGGTGTAGATAATTCTATGTTCATACAGATAGCAGTCTAGATATTTCCAGGTTCATACCAATAGCGGTATAGACATTTCCATGTTCATACAGTTAGCGTTGTAGATATTTCCATGTTCATACAGATGGCGGTGAAGATATTTCCATGTTCATACAGATGGTGGTGTAGGTATTTCCATGTTCATACAAATGGCGGTGTAGATATTTCCATGTTAATAGAGATGGCGTTGTAGATATTTCCTTGTTTATGCTGATAGCTGTATAGATATTTCCATGTTTATACAGATGGTGGTTAAGATATTTCCATGTTTATAGAGATGGAGGTCTAGATATTTCCATGTTTACAGAGATAGTGGTGTAGTTATTTCCAAGTTTATAGAGACAGTGTTGTAGATATTTCCATGTTTATACAGATAGCGGTGAAGATATTTCCATGTTTACACAGATAGCGGTGTAGATATTTCCATGTTTATTCAGATAGCAGTGTAGATATTTCCATGTTTATAGAGATAGAGTTGTAGATAATTTCATTTTCATACAGAGAGCAGTGTAGCTATTTCCAAGTTCATACAGATAGCGGTGTAGATATTTCCACGTTTATAGAGATGGCGGTGAAGATATTTCCATGTTCATACAGATGGCGGTGTAGATATTTCCATGTTCATACAGATAGTGGTGTAGATATTTCCATGTTCATACCAATAGCGGTGTAGGCATTTCCATGTTAATACATTTAGCGGTGTAGATATTTCCATGCTCATACAGATGGCGGTGAAGATATTTACATGTTCATACAGATGGCGGTTTAGATATTTCCATGTTTGTACGGACGGCAGTGTAGATATTTCCATGTTCATACAGGTGGCGGTGTAGATATTTCCATGTTTATACAGATAGCAGTGTAGTTATTTCTATGTTAATAGAGATAGCGGTGTAGATATTTCCATTGATATACAGATAGCTGTGTAGATATTTGCATGTTCATACAGATAGCGGTGTAGATATTTCCATGTTCTTACAGATAGCGGTGTAGCTATTTCCATGTTCATACAGATAGCGGTGTAGATATTTCTATGTTCATACAGATAACGGTGTAGATATTTCCATGTTCATACAGACAGCGGTGTAGATATTTCCATGTTCATACAGTTAGCAGTGTAGATATTTCCATGTTCATCCAGATGCCGGTGTACATATATCCATGTTCATACAGATGGCGGTGAAGATATTTCCATGTTCATACAGATGGCGGTGAAGGTATTTCCATGTTCATACAGATGGTGGTGTAGGTATTTCTATGCTCATACAAATGGCGGTGTAGATATTTCCATCTTCATAGAGATGGCGGTGTAGATATTTCCAGGTTCATACAAATGGCGGTGTTGATATTTCCATGTTCATAGAGATGGCCGTGTAGATATTTCCATGTTTATACAGAGAGCAGTGTAGTTATTTCCATGTTTATAGAGATACCAGTGTGGATATTTCCATTGATATACAGATAGCTGTGTAGATATTTACATGTTCATACAGATAGCGGTGTAGATATTTCCATGTTCATAGAGATAGCGGTGTAGATATTTGCGTGTTCATATAGATAGCGGTGTAGATATTTCCATGTTCATACAGTTAGCGGTGTAGATATTTCCATGTTCATACAGATGGCGGTGTAGATATTTCCATGTTCATACAGATAGCGGTGTAGAGATTTCCATGTTCATACAGATAGTGGTGTAGATATTTCCATGTTCATACAGATAGCGGTCTAGATATTTCCAGGTTCATACCGATAGCGGTGTAGACATTTCCATGTTCATACAGTTAGCGGTGTAGATATTTCCATGTTCATACAGATGGCGGTGTAGATATTTACATTTTCATACAGATGGCGGTGTAGATATTTCCATGTTTGTACGGATGGCATTGTAGATATTTCTATGTTAATAGACATAGCGGTGTAGATATTTCCATTGATATACAGATAGCTGTGTAGATATTTTCATGTTCATACAGATAGCGGTGTAGATATTTCCATGTTCACACAGATAGCGGTGTAGATATTTCCATGTTCACACAGATAGCGGTGTAGATATTTCCATGTTCATACAGTTAGCGGTGTAGATATTTCCATGTTCATACAGATGGCGGTGTAGATATTTACCTGTTCATACAGATGGCGGTATAGATATTTCCATGTTCGTACAGATGGCGGTGTAGATATTTCCATGTTCATAGAGATGGCGTTGTAGATATTTCCATGTTTATGCAGAGAGCGGTATAGATATTTCCATGTTTATACAGATGGTGCTGTAGATATTTCCATGTCTATAGAGATGGCTTTCTAGATATTTCCATGTTTACAGAGATAGTGGTGTAGTTATTTCCAAGTTTATAGAGACAGTGTAGTAGATATTTCCATGTTTATACAGATAGCGGTGAAGATATTTCCATGTTTACACAGATAGCGGTGTAGATATTTCCATGTTTATACAGATAGCAGTGTAGATATTTCCATGTTTATAGAGATAGAGTTGTAGATAATTTCATTTTCATACAGAGAGCAGTGTAGCTATTTCCAAGTTCATACAGATAGCGGTGTAGATATTTCCACGTTTATAGAGATGGCGGTGAAGATATTTCCATGTTCATACAGATGGCGGTGTAGATATTTCCATGTTCATACAGATAGTGGTGTAGATATTTCCATGTTCATACCAATAGCGGTGTAGGCATTTCCATGTTAATACATTTAGCGGTGTAGATATTTCCATGCTCATACAGATGGCGGTGAAGATATTTACATGTTCATACAGATGGCGGTTTAGATATTTCCATGTTTGTACGGACGGCAGTGTAGATATTTCCATGTTCATACAGGTGGCGGTGTAGATATTTCCATGTTTATACAGATAGCAGTGTAGTTATTTCTATGTTAATAGAGATAGCGGTGTAGATATTTCCATTGATATACAGATAGCTGTGTAGATATTTGCATGTTCATACAGATAGCGGTGTAGATATTTCCATGTTCTTACAGATAGCGGTGTAGCTATTTCCATGTTCATACAGATAGCGGTGTAGATATTTCTATGTTCATACAGATAACTGTGTAGATATTTCCATGTTCATACAGACAGCGGTGTAGATATTTCCATGTTCATACAGTTAGCAGTGTAGATATTTCCATGTTCATCCAGATGCCGGTGTACATATATCCATGTTCATACAGATGGCGGTGAAGATATTTCCATGTTCATACAGATGGCGGTGAAGGTATTTCCATGTTCATACAGATGGTGGTGTAGGTATTTCTATGCTCATACAAATGGCGGTGTAGATATTTCCATCTTCATAGAGATGGCGGTGTAGATATTTCCAGGTTCATACAAATGGCGGTGTTGATATTTCCATGTTCATAGAGATGGCCGTGTAGATATTTCCATGTTTATACAGAGAGCAGTGTAGTTATTTCCATGTTTATAGAGATACCAGTGTGGATATTTCCATTGATATACAGATAGCTGTGTAGATATTTACATGTTCATACAGATAGCGGTGTAGATATTTCCATGTTCATAGAGATAGCGGTGTAGATATTTGCGTGTTCATATAGATAGCGGTGTAGATATTTCCATGTTCATACAGTTAGCGGTGTAGATATTTCCATGTTCATACAGATGGCGGTGTAGATATTTCCATGTTCATACAGATAGCGGTGTAGAGATTTCCATGTTCATACAGATAGCGGTGTAGATATTTCCATGTTCATACAGATAGCGGTCTAGATATTTCCAGGTTCATACCAATAGCGGTGTAGACATTTCCATGTTCATACAGTTAGCGGTGTAGATATTTCCATGTTCATACAGATGGCGGTGTAGATATTTACATTTTCATACAGATGGCGGTGTAGGTATTTCCATGTTTGTACGGATGGCATTGTAGATATTTCTATGTTAATAGACATAGCGGTGTAGATATTTCCATTGATATACAGATAGCTGTGTAGATATTTGCATGTTCATACAGATAGCGGTGTAGATATTTCCATGTTCACACAGATAGCGGTGTATATATTTCCATGTTCACACAGATAGCGGTGTAGATATTTCCATGTTCATACAGTTAGCGGTGTAGATATTTCCATGTTCATACAGATGGCGGTGTAGATATTTACCTGTTCATACAGATGGCGGTATAGATATTTCCATGTTCGTACAGATGGCGGTGTGGATATTTCCATGTTCATAGAGATGGCGTTGTAGATATTTCCATGTTTATGCAGAGAGCGGTATAGATATTTCCATGTTTATACAGATGGTGCTGTAGATATTTCCATGTTTATAGAGATGGCTTTCTAGATATTTCCATGTTTACAGAGATAGTGGTGTAGTTATTTCCAAGTTTATAGAGACAGTGTTGTAGATATTTCCATGTTTATACAGATAGCGGTGAAGATATTTCCATGTTTACACAGATAGCGGTGTAGATATTTCCATGTTTATACAGATAGCAGTGTAGATATTTCCATGTTTATAGAGATAGAGTTGTAGATAATTTCATTTTCATACAGAGAGCAGTGTAGCTATTTCCAAGTTCATACAGATAGCGGTGTAGATATTTCCACGTTTATAGAGATGGCGGTGAAGATATTTCCATGTTCATACAGATGGCGGTGTAGATATTTCCATGTTCATACAGATAGTGGTGTAGATATTTCCATGTTCATACCAATAGCGGTGTAGGCATTTCCATGTTAATACATTTAGCGGTTTAGATATTTCCATGCTCATACAGATGGCGGTGAAGATATTTACATGTTCATACAGATGGCGGTTTAGATATTTCCATGTTTGTACGGACGGCAGTGTAGATATTTCCATGTTCATACAGGTGGCGGTGTAGATATTTCCATGTTTATACAGATAGCAGTGTAGTTATTTCTATGTTAATAGAGATAGCGGTGTAGATATTTCCATTGATATACAGATAGCTGTGTAGATATTTGCATGTTCATACAGATAGCGGTGTAGATATTTCCATGTTCTTACAGATAGCGGTGTAGCTATTTCCATGTTCATACAGATAGCGGTGTAGATATTTCTATGTTCATACAGATAACGGTGTAGATATTTCCATGTTCATACAGACAGCGGTGTAGATATTTCCATGTTCATACAGTTAGCAGTGTAGATATTTCCATGTTCATCCAGATGCCGGTGTACATATATCCATGTTCATACAGATGGCGGTGAAGATATTTCCATGTTCATACAGATGGCGGTGAAGGTATTTCCATGTTCATACAGATGGTGGTGTAGGTATTTCTATGCTCATACAAATGGCGGTGTAGATATTTCCATCTTCATAGAGATGGCGGTGTAGATATTTCCAGGTTCATACAAATGGCGGTGTTGATATTTCCATGTTCATAGAGATGGCCGTGTAGATATTTCCATGTTTATACAGAGAGCAGTGTAGTTATTTCCATGTTTATAGAGATACCAGTGTGGATATTTCCATTGATATACAGATAGCTGTGTAGATATTTACATGTTCATACAGATAGCGGTGTAGATATTTCCATGTTCATAGAGATAGCGGTGTAGATATTTGCGTGTTCATATAGATAGCGGTGTAGATATTTCCATGTTCATACAGTTAGCGGTGTAGATATTTCCATGTTCATACAGATGGCGGTGTAGATATTTCCATGTTCATACAGATAGCGGTGTAGAGATTTCCATGTTCATACAGATAGCGGTGTAGATATTTCCATGTTCATACAGATAGCGGTCTAGATATTTCCAGGTTCATACCAATAGCGGTGTAGACATTTCCATGTTCATACAGTTAGCGGTGTAGATATTTCCATGTTCATACAGATGGCGGTGTAGATATTTACATTTTCATACAGATGGCGGTGTAGATATTTCCATGTTTGTACGGATGGCATTGTAGATATTTCTATGTTAATAGACATAGCGGTGTAGATATTTCCATTGATATACAGATAGCTGTGTAGATATTTGCATGTTCATACAGATAGCGGTGTAGATATTTCCATGTTCACACAGATAGCGGTGTAGATATTTCCATGTTCACACAGATAGCGGTGTAGATATTTCCATGTTCATACAGTTAGCGGTGTAGATATTTCCATGTTCATACAGATGGCGGTGTAGATATTTACCTGTTCATACAGATGGCGGTATAGATATTTCCATGTTCGTACAGATGGCGGTGTAGATATTTCCATGTTCATAGAGATGGCGTTGTAGATATTTCCATGTTTATGCAGAGAGCGGTATAGATATTTCCATGTTTATACAGATGGTGCTGTAGATATTTCCATGTTTATAGAGATGGCTTTCTAGATATTTCCATGTTTACAGAGATAGTGGTGTAGTTATTTCCAAGTTTATAGAGACAGTGTTGTAGATATTTCCATGTTTATACAGATAGCGGTGAAGATATTTCCATGTTTATACAGATAGCGGTGTAGATATTTCCATTGATACACAGATAGCAGTGTAGATATTTCCATGTTTATAGAGATAGTGTTGTAGATAATTTCAATTTCATACAGAGAGCAGTGTAGCTATTTCCAAGTTCATACAGATAGCGGTGTAGATATTTCCACGTTTATAGAGATGGCGGTGTAGATATTTCCATGTTCATACAGAGGACGGTGTAGATATTTCCATGTTTATAGGGATGGCGGTGTAGATATTTTCATGTTTACACGGATGGAGGTGTAGATATTTCCATGTTTACACAGATAGCGGTGTAGACATTTCCATGTTTACACAGATAGCGGTGCGGATATTTCCATGTTTATTCAGATAGCGGTGCGGATATTTCCATGTTTATACAGATAGTTGGGCAGATATTTCCATGTTTATACAGATAGTTGGGCAGATATTTCCATGTTTATACAGATAGCGGTGTAGATATTTCCATCTTAATACAGATGGCAGTGTAGATATGTCCATCATTGTACAGATGGCGGTGTAGATATTTCCATGTTCATACAGATGGCGGTGTAGATATTTCGAAGTTTATAGGGATAGCGATGTAGTTATTTCCATATTTATAGAGAAATCTGTGTAGATATTTCCATGTATATTCAGATAGCTGTGTAGATGTTTCCATGTTCATGCAGATTACGGTGTAGATATTTCCATGTTCATCCAGATGCCGGTGTACATATATCCATGTTCATACAAATGGCGGTGAAGATATTTCCATGTTCATACAGATGGCGGTGTAGGTATTTCCATGTTCATACAAATGGCGGTGTAGATATTTCCATGTTCATAGAGATGGCGGCATAGAGATTTCCAGGTTCATACAAAAGGCGGTGTAGATATTTCCATGTTCATAGAGATGGCGGTGTAGATATTTCCATGTTTATACAGATAGCAGTGTAGTTAATTCCATGTTTATAGAGATACCAGTCTGGATATTTCCATTGATATACAGATAGCTGTGTAGATATTAGCATGTTCATACAGATAGCGGTGTAGATATTTCCATATTCATACAGATAGCAGTGTAGATATTTCCATGTTCATAGAGATAGCGGTGTAGATATTTCCATGTTAATACAGATAGCGGTGTAGATATTTCCATGTTCATACAGATAGCGGTGTAGATATTTAAATGTTCATACAGTTAGCGGTGTAGATATTTCCATGTTCATACAGATGGCGGCGTAGATATATACATGTTGATACAGATGGCGGTGTAGATATTTCCATGTTCATACAGATAGCGGTGTAGATATTTCCATGTTCATACAGATAGCGTTGTAGGTATTTCCATGTTCATACCAATAGCGGTGTAGACATTTCCATGTTCATACATTTAGCGGTGTAGATATTTCCATGTTCATACAGATGGCGGTGAAGATATTTACATGTTCATACAGATGGCGGCGTAGTTATTTCCATGTTTGTACGGATGGCAGTGTAGATATTTCCATGTTCATACAGGTGGCGGTGTAGATATTTCCATGTTTATACAGATAGCAGTGTAGTTATTTCTATGTTAATAGAGATAGCGGTGTAGATATTTCCATTGATATACAGATAGCTGTGTAGATATTTGCATGTTCATACAGATAGCGGTGTACATATTTCCATGTTCTTACAGATAGCGGTGTAGCTATTTCCATGTTCATACAGATATCGGTGTAGATATTTCTAAGTTCATACAGATAACGGTGTAGATATTTCCATGTTCATACAGACAGCGGTGTAGATATTTCCATGTTCATACAGTTAGCGGTGTAGATATTTCCATGTTCATCCAGATGCCGGTGTACATATATCCATGTTCATACAGATGGCGGTGAAGATATTTCCATGTTCATACAGATGGTGGTGTAGGTATTTCCATGTTCATACAAATGGCGGTGTAGATATTTCCATGTTCATAGAGATGGCGTTGTAGATATTTCCAGGTTCATACAAATGGCGGTGTAGATATTTCCATGTTCATAGAGATGGCCGTGTAGATATTTCCATGTTTATACAGATAGCAGTGTAGTTATTTCCATGTTTATAGAGATACCAGTGTGGATATTTCCATTGATATACAGATAGCTGTGTAGATATTTACATGTTCATACAGATAGCGGTGTAGATATTTCCATGTTCATAGAGATAGCGGTGTAGATATTTGCATGTTCATATAGATAGCGGTGTAGATATTTCCATGTTCATACAGTTAGCGGTGTAGATATTTCCATGTTCATACAGATGGCGGTGTAGATATTTCCATGTTCTTACAGATAGCGGTGTAGATATTTCCATGTTCATACAGATAGCGGTGTAGATATTTCCATGTTCATACAGATAGCGGTGTAGATATTTCCATGTTTATAGAGATGGCGGTCTAGATGTTTCCATGTTTACAGAGATAGGGGTGTAGTTATTTCCAAGTTTATAGAGACAGCGTTGTAGATATTTCCATGTTTATACAGATAGCGGTGAAGATATTTCCATGTTTATACAGATAGCGGTGTAGATATTTCCATGTTTATACAGATAGCAGTGTAGATATTCCCATGTTTATAGAGATAGTGTTGTAGATAATTTCAATTTCATACAGAGAGCAGTGTAGATATTTCCAAGTTCATACAGATAGCGGTGTAGATATTTCCACGTTTATAGAGATGGCGGTGTAGATATTTCCACGTTCATACAGAGGACGGTGTAGATATTTCCATGTTTATAGGGATTTCAGTGTAGATATTTTCATGTTTACACAGATGGCGGTGTAGATATTTCCATGTTTACACAGATAGCGGTGTAGACATTTCCATGTTTACACAGATAGCGGTGCGGATATTTCCATGTTTATTCAGATAGCGGTGCGTATATTTCCATGTTTATACAGATAGTTGGGCAGATATTTCCATGTTTATACAGATAGTTGGGCAGATATTTCCATGTTTATACAGATAGCGGTGTAGATATTTCCATCTTAATACAGATGGCGGTGTAGATATGTCCATCGTTGTACAGATGGCGGTGTAGATATTTCCATGTTCATACAGATAGCGGTGTAGATATTTCCATGTTCATACCAATAGCTGTGTAGGCATTTCCATGTTCATACATTTAGCGGTGTAGATAATTCCATGTTCAGACAGATGGCGGTGAAGATATTTACATGTTCATACAGATGGCGGTGTAGATATTTCCATGTTTGTACGGATGGCAGTGTAGGTATTTCCATGTTCATACAGGTGGCGGTGTAGATATTTCCATGTTTATACAGATAGCAGTGTAGTTATTTCCATGTTAATAGAGATAGCGGTGTAGATATTTCCATTGATATACAGATAGCTGTGTAGATATTTGCATGTTCATACCGATAGCGGTGTAGATATTTCCATGTTCGTACAGATAGCGGTGTAGCTATTTCCATGTTCATACAGATAGCGGTGTAGATATTTCTATGTTCATACAGATAACGGTGTAGATATTTCCATGTTCATACAGAGAGCGGTGTAGATATTTCCATGTTCATACAGTTAGCGGTGTACATATTTCCATGTTTATACAGATGGTGATGTAGATATTTCCATGTTTATAGAGATGGCGGTCTAGATATTTCCATGTTTACAGAGATAGTGGTTTAGTTATTTCCAAGTTTGTATAGACAGCGTTGTAGATATTTCCATGTTTATACAGATAGCGGTGGAGATATTTCCATGTTTATACAGATAGCGGTGTAGATATTTCCATGTTAAAACAGATAGCAGTGTAGATATCTCCATGTTTATAGAGATAGTGGTGTAGATAATTTCAATTTTATACAGAGAGCAGTGTAGATATTTCCAAGTTCATAGAGATAGCGCTGTAGATATTTCCACGTTTATAGAGATGGCGGTGTAGATATTTCCATGTTCATACAGATGGCGGTGTAGGTATTTCCATGTTTATAGGAATGGCGGTGTAGATATTTTCATGTTTACACAGATGGCGGTGTAGATATTTCCATGTTTACTCAGATAGCGGTGTAGACATTTCCATGTTTACACAGATAGCAGTGTGGATATTTCCATGTTTATACAAATAGTTGGGCCGATATTTCCATGTTTATACAGATAGCGGTGTAGATATTTCCATGTTCATACAAATGGCGGTGTAGATATGTCCATGTTTGTACAGATGGCGGTGTAGATATTTCCATGTTTATACAGAAGGCGGTGTAGATATTTCGAAGTTTATAGAGATAGCGCTGTAGTTATTTCCATATTTATAGAGAAATCTGTGTAGATATTTCCATGTATATTCAGATAGCTGTGTAGATATTTCCATGTTCATGCAGATAGCCGTGTAGACATTTCCATGTTCATCCAGATGCCGGAGTACATATATCCATGTTCAAACAGATGGTGGTGAAGATATTTCCATGTTCATACAAATAGCGGTGTAGATATTTCCATGTTCATACAGATAGCGGTGTAGATATTTCCATGTCCATACAGATAGCGCTGTAGATATTTCCATGTTCATACAGTTTGCGGTGTAGATATTTCCATGTTCATACAGATGGCGGTGTAGATATTTACATGTTCATACAGATGGTGGTGTAGATATTTCCATGTTCATACAGATAGCGGTGTAGATATTTCCATGTTCATACCAATAGCAGTGTAGATATTTCCTTGTTCATACAGTTAGCGGTGTAGATATTTCCATGTTCATACAGATGGCGGTGTAGGTATTTACATGTTCATACAGATGGCGGTGTAGATATTTCCATGTTCGTACGGATGGCAGTGTAGATATTTCCATGTTCATACAGGTGGCGGTGTAGATATTTCCCTGTTTATACAGATAGCAGTGTAGTTATTTCCATGTTTATAGAGATAGCAGTGTAGGTATTTCCATTGATATACAGATAGCTGTGTAGATATTTGCATGTTCATACAGATAGCGGTGTAGATATTTCCATGTTCGTACAGATAGCGGTGTAGATATTTCCATGTTCATACAGATAACGGTGTAGATATTTCCATGTTCATACAGATAGTGGTGTAGATATTTCCATGTTCATACCAATAGCGGTGTAGGCATTTCCATGTTAATACATTTAGCGGTGTAGATATTTCCATGCTCATACAGATGGCGGTGAAGATATTTACATGTTCATACAGATGGCGGTTTAGATATTTCCATGTTTGTACGGACGGCAGTGTAGATATTTCCATGTTCATACAGGTGGCGGTGTAGATATTTCCATGTTTATACAGATAGCAGTGTAGTTATTTCTATGTTAATAGAGATAGCGGTGTAGATATTTCCATTGATATACAGATAGCTGTGTAGATATTTGCATGTTCATACAGATTGCGGTGTAGATATTTCCATGTTCTTACAGATAGCGGTGTAGCTATTTCCATGTTCATACAGATAGCGGTGTAGATATTTCTATGTTCATACAGATAACGGTGTAGATATTTCCATGTTCATACAGATAGTGGTGTAGATAATTCCAGTTTTATACAGATAGCAGTGTAGGTATTTCTAAGTTCATACAGATAGCGGTGTAGACATTTCCACGTTTATAGAGACAGCATTGTAGATATTTCCATGTTTATACAGATAGCGGTGAAGATATTTCCATGTTTATAAAGATAGCGGTGTAGATATTTCCATGTTCATCCAGATGCCGGTGTAGATATTTGCATGTTCATACAGATAGCGGTGTAGATATTTCCATGTTCATACAGATAGCTGTGTAGATATTTCCATGTTCATACAGACAGCGGTGTAGATATTTCCATGTTCATACAGATAGCGGTGTAGATATTTCCATGTTCATACAGATAGTGGTGTAGATAATTCCAGTTTTATACAGATAGCAGTGTAGGTATTTCTAAGTTCATACAGATAGCGGTGTAGACATTTCCACGTTTATAGAGATGGCGGTGTAGATATTTCCATGTTCATACCGATGGCGGTTTAGATATTTCCATGCTTATAGAGATGGCGGTGTAGATATTTTCCTGTTTACACAGATAGCGGTGTAGTCATTTCCATGTTTACACAGATAGCGGTGTGGATATTTCCATGTTTATTCAGATAGCGGTGTAGATATTTCCATGTTCATACAGATGGCGGTGTAGATATTTACATGTTCATGGAGATGGCGGTGTTGATATTTCCATGTTTATGCAGATAGCGGTATAGATATTTCCATGTTTATACAGATGGTGGTGTAGAAATTTCCATGTTTTTAGAGATGGCGGTCTAGATATTTCCATGTTCATACAGATAGCGGTGTAGATATTTCCATGTTCATACAGAGAGCGGTGTAGATATTTCCATGTTCATACAGATAGCGGTGTAGATATTTCCATGTTCATACAGATAGTGGTGTAGATAATTCCAGTTTTATACAGATAGCAGTGTAGGTTTTCCTAAGTTCATACAGATAGCGGTGTAGACATTTCCACGTTTATAGAGATGGCGGTGTAGATATTTCCATGTTCATACAGATGGCGGTTTAGATATTTCCATGCTTATAGAGATGGCGGTGTAGATATTTTCCTGTTTACACAGATAGCGGTGTAGTCATTTCCATGTTTACACAGATAGCGGTGTGGATATTTCCATGTTTATGCAGATAGCGGTGTAGATATTTCCATGTTTATACAGATAGCGGTGCGGATATTTCCATGTTTATACAGATAGTGGTGCAGATATTTCCATGCTTATACAGATAGCGGTGTAGATTTTTCCATCTTAATAGAGATGGCGGTGTAGATATGTCCATGTCCGTACAGATGGCGGTGTAGATATTTCCATGTTCATACTGATGGTGGTGTAGGTATTTCGAAGTTTATAGAGATAATGCTGTAGTTATTTCCATATTTATAGAGATATCTGTATAGGTATTTCCGTGTATATGCAGATAGCTGTGTAGATATTTCCATGTTCATGCAGATAGCTGTGTAGATATTTCCATGTTCATCCAGATGCCGGTGTAGATATATCCATGTTCATACAGATGTCGGTGAAGATATTTCCATGTTCTTACAGATGGCGGTGTAGATATTTCCATGTTCATACAAATGGCGGTGTAGGTATTTCCATGTTCATAGACATGGCGGTTTAGATATTTCCATGTTTATACAGATAGCAGTGTAGTTATTTCCATGTTTATAGAGATAGCAGTGTAGATATTTCCATTGTTATACAGATAGCTGTGAAGATATTTGCATGTTCATACAGATAGCGGTGTAGGTATTTCCATGTTTATACAGATAGCGGTGTAGATATTTCCATGTTCATACAGATAGCAGTGTAGATATTTCCATGTTCATACAGTTAGCGCTGTAGATATTTCCATGTTCTTACAGATGGCAGTGTAGATATTTACATGTTCATACAGATAGCGGTGTAGATATTTCCATGTTCATACAGATGGCGGTGTAGATATTTCCATGTTCATACAGATAGCGGTGTAGATATTTCCATGTTCATACAGATAGCGGTGTAGATATTTCCATGTTCATACAGTTAGCGTTGTAGATATTTCCATGTTCGTACAGGTGGCGGTGCAGATATTTACATGTTCATACAGATGGCGGTGTAGATATTTCCATGTTCGTACGGATGGCAGTGTAGATATTTCCATGTTCATACAGGTGGCGGTGTAGATATTTCCATGTTTATACAGATAGCAGTGTAGTTATTTCTATGTTTATAGAGATAGCATTGTAGATATTTCCATTGATATACAGATAGCTTTATAGATATTTGCATGTTCATACAGATAGCGGTGTAGATATTTCCATGTTCATACAGATAGCGGTGTAGATATTTCCATGTTGATACAGATAGCGGTGTAGATATTTCCATGTTCATACAGATAGCGGTGTAGGTATTTCCATGTTCTTACAGTTAGCGGTGTAGATATTTCCATGTTCATACAGATGGCGGTGTAGATATTTCCATGTTCATATAGATGGCAGTGTAGATATTTCCATGTACATACAGGTGGCGGTGTAGATATTTCCATGTTTATATAGATAGCAGTGTAGTTATTTCCATGTTTATAGAGATAGCAGTGTAGATATTTCCATCGATATACTGATAGCTGTGTAGATATTTGCATGTCCATACAGATAGCGGTGTAGATATTTCCATGTTCATACAGATAGCGGTGTAGATATTTCCATGTTTATACAGATAGTGGTGCGGATATTTCCATGTTTATACAGATAGTTGGGCAGATATTTCCATGTTTATAAAGATAGCGGTGTGGATATTTCCATCTTAATACAGATGGCGGTGTAGATATGTCCATGTTCATACAAATGGCGTTGTACATATTTCCATGTTCATACAGATGGCGGTGTAGATATTTCCATGTTCGTATGGATGGCAGTGTAGATATTTCCATGTTCATACAGGTGGCGTTGTAGATATTTCCATGTTTATACAGATAGCAGTGTAGTTATTTCCTTGTTTATAGAGAAAACAGTGCAGATATTTCCATTGATAAACAGATAGCTGTGTAGATATTTGCATGTTCATACAGATAGCGGTATAGATATTTCCATGTTCATAGAGATAGCGGTGTAGATATTTCCATGTTCATACAGATGGCGGTGTAGATATTTACATGTTCATGGAGATGGCGGTGTAGATATTTCCATGTTTATGCAGATAGCGGTATAGATATTTCCATGTTTATACAGATGGTGGTGTAGAAATTTCCATGTTTTTAGAGATGGCGGTCTAGATATTTCCATGTTTATAGAGATAGTGGTGTAGTTATTTCCAAGTTTATAGAGACAGCGTTGTAGATATTTCCTTGTTTATACAGATAGCGGTGAAGATATTTCCATGTTTATACAGATAGCGGTGTAGATATTTCCATGTTCATCCAGATGCCGGTGTAGATATTTGCATGTTCATACAGATAGCGGTGTAGATATTTCCATGTTCATACAGATAGCTGTGTAGATATTTCCATGTTCATACAGAGAGCAGTGTAGATATTTCCATGTTCATACAGATAGCGGTGTAGATATTTCCATGTTCATACAGATAGTGGTGTAGATAATTCCAGTTTTATACAGATAGCAGTGTAGGTATTTCTAAGTTCATACAGATAGCGGTGTAGACATTTCCACGTTTATAGAGATGGCGGTGTAGATATTTCCATGTTCATACAGATGGCGGTTTAGATATTTCCATGCTTATAGAGATGGCGGTGTAGATATTTTCCTGTTTACACAGATAGCGGTGTAGTCATTTCCATGTTTACACAGATAGCGGTGTGGATTTTTCCATGTTTATGCAGATAGCGGTGTAGATATTTCCATGTTTATACAGATAGCGGTGCGGATATTTCCATGTTTATACAGATAGTGGTGCAGATATTTCCATGCTTATACAGATAGCGGTTTAGATATTTCCAACTTAATAGAGATGGCGGTGTAGATATGTCCATGTCCGTACAGATGGCGGTGTAGATATTTCCATGTTCATACTGATGGTGGTGTAGGTATTTCGAAGTTTATAGAGATAATGCTGTAGTTATTTCCATATTTATAGAGATATCTGTATAGGTATTTCCGTGTATATGCAGATAGCTGTGTAGATATTTCCATGTTCATGCAGATAGCTGTGTAGATATTTCCATGTTCATCCAGATGCCGGTGTAGATATATCCACGTTCATACAGATGTCGGTGAAGATATTTCCATGTTCTTACAGATGGCGGTGTAGAAATTTCCATGTTCATACAAATGGCAGTGTAGGTATTTGCATGTTCGTAGAGATGGCGGTGTAGATATTTCCATGTTCATACAAATGGCGGTGTAGGTATTTCCATGTTCATAGACATGGCGGTTTAGATATTTCCATGTTTATAAAGATAGCAGTGTAGTTATTTCCAAGTTTATAGAGACAGCGTTGTAGATATTTCCATGTTTATACAGATAGCGGTGAAGATATTTCCATGTTTATACAGATAGCGGTGTAGATATTTCCATGTTTATACAGATAGCGGTGTAGATATTTCCATGTTTATAGAGATAGTGGTGTAGATAATTCCAATTTTATACAGATAGCGGTGTAGATATTTCCAAGTTCATACAGATAGCGGTGTAGATATTTCCACGTTTATAGAGATGGCGTTGTAGATACTTCCGGGTTCATACAGATGGCAGTGTAGATATTTCCATGTTTATAGAGATGGCAGTGTAGATATTTTCATGTTTACACAGATGGCGGTGTAGATATTTTCCTGTTTACACAGATAGCGGTGTAGTCATTTCCATGTTTACACAGATAGCGGTGTGGATATTTCCATGTTTATGCAGATAGCGGTGTAGGTATTTCCATGTTTATACAGATAGCGGTGCGGATATTTCCATGTTTATAGAGATAGTGGTGTAGATAATTTCAGTTTATACCGAGAGCAGTGTAGATATTTCCAAGTTCATTCAGATAGCGGTGTAGCTATTTCCACGTTTATAGAGATGGCGTTGTAGATATTTCCATGTTCATGCAGATGGCGGTGTAGATATTTCCATGTTCATACAAATGGCGGTGTAGGTATTTGCATGTTCATATAGATGGCGGTGTAGATATTTCCATGTTCATACAAATGGCGGTGTAGATATTTCCATGTTCATAGAGATGGCGGTGTAGATATTTACATGTTTATACAGATAGCAGTGTAGTTATTTCCATCTTTATAGAGATAGCAGTGTAGATATTTCCATTGTTATACAGATAGCTGTGAAGATATTTGCATGTTCATACAGATAGCGGTGTAGGTATTTCCATGTTTATACAGATAGCGGTGTAGATATTTCCATGTTTATAGAGATAGTGGTGTAGATAATTCCAATTTTATACAGATAGCGGTGTAGATATTTCCAAGTTCATACAGATAGCGGTGTAGATATTTCCACGTTTATAGAGATGGCGTTGTAGATACTTCCGTGTTCATACAGATGGCAGTGTAGATATTTCCATGTTTATAGAGATGGCAGTGTAGATATTTTCATGTTTACACAGATGGCGGTGTAGATATTTTCCTGTTTACACAGATAGCGGTGTAGTCATTTCCATGTTTACACAGATAGCGGTGTGGATATTTCCATGTTTATGCAGATAGCGGTGTAGGTATTTCCATGTTTATACAGATAGCAGTGCGGATATTTCCATGTTTATAGAGATAGTGGTGTAGATAATTTCAGTTTATACCGAGAGCAGTGTAGATATTTCCAAGTTCATACAGATAGCGGTGTAGCTATTTCCACGTTTATAGAGATGGCGTTGTAGATATTTCCATGTTCATGCAGATGGCGGTGTAGATATTTCCATGTTCATACAAATGGCGGTGTAGGTATTTGCATGTTCATAGAGATGGCGGTGTAGATATTTCCATGTTCATACAAATGGCGGTGTAGATATTTCCATGTTCATAGAGATGGCGGTGTAGATATTTACATGTTTATACAGATAGCAGTGTAGTTATTTCCATCTTTATAGAGATAGCAGTGTAGATATTTCCATTGTTATACAGATAGCTGTGAAGATATTTGCATGTTCATACAGATAGCGGTGTAGGTATTTCCATGTTTATACAGATAGCGGTGTAGATATTTCCATGTTCATACAGATAGCGGTGTAGATATTTCCATGTTCATACAGTTAGCGCTGTAGATATTTCCATGTTCTTACAGATGGCAGTGTATATATTTACATGTTCATACAGATAGCGGTGTAGATATTTCCATGTTCATACAGATGGCGGTGTAGATATTTCCATGTTCATACAGATAGCGGTGTAGATATTTCCATGTTCATACTGATAGCGGTGTAGATATTTCCATGTTCATACAGTTAGCGTTGTAGATATTTCCATGTTCATACAGGTGGCGGTGCAGATATTTACATGTTCATACAGATGGCGGTGTAGATATTTCCATGCTCGTACGGATGGCAGTGTAGATATTTCCATGTTCATACAGGTGGCGGGGTAGATATTTCCATGTTTATACAGATAGCAGTGTAGTTATTTCCATGTTTATAGAGATAGCATTGTAGATATTTCCATTGATATACAGATAGCTGTGTAGATATTTGCATGTTCATACAGATAGCGGTGTAGATATTTCCATGTTCATACAGATAGCGGTGTAGATATTTCCATGTTGATACAGATAGCGGTGTAGATATTTCCATGTTCATACAGATAACGGTGTAGATATTTCCATGTTCATACAGATAGCGGTGTAGATATTTCCATTTTCCTACAGTAAGCGGTGTAGACATTTCCATGTTCATACAGATGGCCGTGTAGATATTTACATGTTCATACACATGGCGGTGTAGATATTTCCATGTTCGTACAGATGGCGGTGTAGATATTTGCAGGTTCATAGAGATGGCGGTGTAGTTATTTCCATGTTTATGCAGATAGCGGTATAGATATTTCCGTGTTTATACAGATGGTGGTGTAGATATTTCCATGTTTATAGAGATGGAGGTCCAGATATTTCCATGTTTATAGAGATAGTTGTGTAGTTATTTCCAAGTTTATAGAGACAGCGTTGTAGATATTTCCATGTTTATACAGATAGCGGTGAAGATATTTCCATGTTTATACAGATAGCGGTGTAGATATTTCCATGTTTATACAGATAGCAGTGTAGATATTTCCATGTTTATAGAGATAGTGGTGTAGATAATTCCAATTTTATACAGATAGCAGTGTAGATATTTCCAAATTCTTACAGATAGCGGTGTAGATATTTCGACGTTTATACAGATGGCGGTGTAGATATTTCCATGTTCATACAGATGGCGGTGTAGATATTTCCATGTTTATAGAGATGGCGGTGTAGATATTTTAATGTTTACACAGATGGCGGTGTAGATATTTCCGTGTTTACACAGATAGCTGTGTAGACATTTCCATGTTTACATGGATAGCGGTGTGGATATTTCCATGTTTATGCAGATAGCGGTGTAGATATTTCCATGTTTATACAGATAGCGGTGCGGATATTTCCATGTTTATACAGATAGTTGGGCAGATATTTCCATGTTTATACAGATAGCGGTGTAGATATTTCCATCTTAATACAGATGGCGGTTTAGATATGCCCATGTTCGTACAGATGGCGTTGTACGTATTTCCATGTTCATACAGATGGCAGTGTAGATATTTTGAAGTTTATAGAGATAGCGCTATAGTTATTTCCATATTTATTGAGAAATCTGTGTAGATATTTCCATGTATATGCTGATAGATGTGTAGACATTTCCATTTTCATGCAGATAGCGGTGTAGATATTTCCATGTTCATCCAGATGCCGGTGTAGATATATCCATGTTCATACAGATGGGGGTGAAGATATTTCCATGTTCATACAGATGGAGTTGTAGATATTTCCATGTTCATGCAAATGGCGGTGTAGATATTTCCATGTTCATAGAGATGGCGGTGTAGATATTTCCATGTACATACAAATGGTGGTGTAGATATTTCCATGTTCGTACAGATGGCGGTGCAGATATTTCCATGTTCATACAGTTAGCCGTGTAGATATTTCCATGTTCATACAGAGGGCGGTGTAGATATTTCCATGTTCATACAGATGGCGGTGTAGATATTTCCATGTTCGTATGGATGGCAGTGTAGATATTTCCATGTTCATACAGGTGGCGGTGTAGATATTTCCATGTTTATACAGATAGCAGTGTAGTTATTTCCTTGTTTATAGAGAAAGCAGTGCAGATATTTCCATTGATAAACAGATAGCTGTGTAGATATTTGCATGTTCATACAGATAGCGGTATAGATATTTCCATGTTCATAGAGATAGCGGTGTAGATATTTCCATGTTCATACAGATGGCGGTGTAGATATTTACATGTTCATAGAGATGGTGTAGATATTTCCATGTTTATGCATATAGCGGTATAGATATTTCCATGTTTATACAGATGGTGGTGTAGAAATTTCCATGTTTATAGAGATGGTGGTCTAGATATTTCCATGTTTATAGAGATAGTAGTGCAGTTATTTCCAAGTTTATAGAGACAGCGTTGTAGATATTTCCATGTTTATACAGATAGCGGTGAAGGTATTTCCATGTTTATACAGATAGCGGTGTAGATATTTCTATGTTCATACAGTTAGCGGTGAAGATATTTCCATGTTCATACAGATGGCGGTGTAGATATTTACATGTTCATACAGATGGTGGTATAGATATTTGCATGTTCGTACAGATGGCGGTGTAGATATTTCCATGTTCATAGAGATGGCGGTGTAGATATTTCCATGTTTATGCAGATAGCGATATAGATATTTCCATGTTTATACAGATGGTGGTGTAGATATTTCCATGTTTATAGAGATGGCGGTCTAGATATTTCCATGTTTACAGAGATAGTTTTGTAGTTATTTCCAAATTTATAGAGACAGCGTTGTAGATATTTCCATGTTTATACAGATAGCGGTGAAGATATTTCCATGTTTATACAGATAGCTGGGTAGATATTTCCATGTTCATACAGATAGCAGTGTAGATATTTCCATGTTTATAGAGATAGTGGTGTAGATAATTTCAATTTATACCGAGAGCAGTGTAGATATTTCCAAGTGCCTACAGATAGCGGTGTAGATATTTCCACGTTTATAAAGATGGCGGTGTAGATATTTCCATGTTCATACAAATGGCGGTGTAGGTATTTCCATGTTCATAGAGATGGCGGTGTAGATATTTCCATGTTCATACAAATGGCAGTGTAGATATTTCCATGTTCATAGAGATGGCGGTGTAGATATTTCCATGTTTGTACTGATAGCAGTGTAGTTATTTCCATGTTTATAGAGATAGCAGTGTAGATATTTCCATTGATATACAGATAGCTGTGTGGATATTTGCATGTTTATACAGATAGCGGTGTAAATATTTCCATGTTTATACAGATAGCGGTGTAGATATTTCCATGTTCATACAGTTAGCAGTGTAGATATTTCCATGTTCTTACAGATGGCAGTGTAGATATTTACATGTTCATACAGATGGCGGTGTAGATATTTCCATGTTCATACAGATGGTGGTGTAGATATTTCCATGTTCATACAGATAGCGTTGTAGATATTTCCATGTTCATACAGATAGCGGTGTAGATATTTCCATGTTCATACTGTTAGCGGTGTAGATATTTCCATGTTCATACAGATGGCGGTGCATATATTTACATGTTCATACAGATGGCGGTGTAGATATTTCCATGTTCTTATGGATGGCGGTGTAGATATTTCCATGTTCATACAGGTGGCGGTGTAGATATTTCCATGTTTATACAGTTAGCAGTGTAGTTATTTCTATGTTTGTAGAGATAGCATTGTAGATATTTCCATTGATATACAGATAGCTGTGTAGATATTTGGATGTTCATACAGATAGCGGTGTAGATATTTCCATGTTCGTACAGATAGCGGTGTAGATATTTCCATGTTCATACAGATAGCGGTGTAGATATTTCCATGTTCATACAGATAACGGTGTAGATATTTCCATGTTCATACAGATAGCGGTGTAGATATTTCCATGTTCAGTTAGCGGTGAAGATATTTCCATGTTCATACGGATGGCGGTGTAGATATTTACATGTTCATACAGATGGCGGTATAGATATTTCCATGTTCGTACAGATGGCGGTGTAGATATTTACATGTTCATAGAGATGGCGGTGTAGATATTTCCATGTTTATGCAGATAGCGGTATAGATATTTTCATGTTTATACAGATGGTGGTGTAGATATTTCCATGTACATACAGGTGGCGGTGTAGATATTTCCATGTTTATACAGATAGCAGTGTAGTTATTTCCATGTTTATAGAGATAGCAGTGTAGATATTTTCATTGATATACTGATAGCTGTGTAGATATTTGCATGTCTATACAGATAGCGGTGTAGATATTTCCATGTTCATACAGATAGCGGTGTAGATATTTCCATGTTTATACTGATGGTGGTGCGGATATTTCCATGTTTATACAGATAGTTGGGCAGATATTTCCATGTTTATACAGATAGCTTTGTGGATATTTCCATGTTCATGCAAATGGCGGTGTAGATATTTCCATGTTCATAGAGATGGCGGTGTAGATATTTCCATGTACATACAAATGGTGGTGTAGATATTTCCATGTTCGTACAGATGGCGGTGCAGATATTTCCATGTTCATACAGTTAGCCGTGTAGATATTTCCATGTTCATACAGAGGGCGGTGTAGATATTTCCATGTTCATACAGATGGCGGTGTAGATATTTCCATGTTCGTATGGATGGCAGTGTAGATATTTCCATGTTCATACAGGTGGCGGTGTAGATATTTCCATGTTTATACAGATAGCAGTGTAGTTATTTCCTTGTTTATAGAGAAAGCAGTGCAGATATTTCCATTGATAAACAGATAGCTGTGTAGATATTTGCATGTTCATACAGATAGCGGTATAGATATTTCCATGTTCATAGAGATAGCGGTGTAGATATTTCCATGTTCATACAGATGGCGGTGTAGATATTTACATGTTCATAGAGATGGTGTAGATATTTCCATGTTTATGCATATAGCGGTATAGATATTTCCATGTTTATACAGATGGTGGTGTAGAAATTTCCATGTTTATAGAGATGGTGGTCTAGATATTTCCATGTTTATAGAGATAGTAGTGCAGTTATTTCCAAGTTTATAGAGACAGCGTTGTAGATATTTCCATGTTTATACAGATAGCGGTGAAGGTATTTCCATGTTTATACAGATAGCGGTGTAGATATTTCTATGTTCATACAGATAGCGGTGAAGATATTTCCATGTTCATACAGATGGCGGTGTAGATATTTACATGTTCATACAGATGGTGGTATAGATATTTGCATGTTCGTACAGATGGCGGTGTAGATATCTCCATGTTCATAGAGATGGCGGTGTAGATATTTCCATGTTTATGCAGATAGCGATATAGATATTTCCATGTTTATACAGATGGTGGTGTAGATATTTCCATGTTTATAGAGATGGCGGTCTAGATATTTCCATGTTTACAGAGATAGTTTTGTAGTTATTTCCAAATTTATAGAGACAGCGTTGTAGATATTTCCATGTTTATACAGATAGCGGTGAAGATATTTCCATGTTTATACAGATAGCTGGGTAGATATTTCCATGTTCATACAGATAGCAGTGTAGATATTTCCATGTTTATAGAGATAGTGGTGTAGATAATTTCAATTTATACCGAGAGCAGTGTAGATATTTCCAAGTGCCTACAGATAGCGGTGTAGATATTTCCACGTTTATAGAGATGGCGGTGTAGATATTTCCATGTTCATACAAATGGCGGTGTAGGTATTTCCATGTTCATAGAGATGGCGGTGTAGATATTTCCATGTTCATACAAATGGCAGTGTAGATATTTCCATGTTCATAGAGATGGCGGTGTAGATATTTCCATGTTTGTACTGATAGCAGTGTAGTTATTTCCATGTTTATAGAGATAGCAGTGTAGATATTTCCATTGATATACAGATAGCTGTGTGGATATTTGCATGTTTATACAGATAGCGGTGTAAATATTTCCATGTTTATACAGATAGCGGTGTAGATATTTCCATGTTCATACAGTTAGCAGTGTAGATATTTCCATGTTCTTACAGATGGCAGTGTAGATATTTACATGTTCATACAGATGGCGGTGTAGATATTTCCATGTTCATACAGATGGTGGTGTAGATATTTCCATGTTCATACAGATAGCGTTGTAGATATTTCCATGTTCATACAGATAGCGGTGTAGATATTTCCATGTTCATACTGTTAGCGGTGTAGATATTTCCATGTTCATACAGATGGCGGTGCATATATTTACATGTTCATACAGATGGCGGTGTAGATATTTCCATGTTCTTACGGATGGCGGTGTAGATATTTCCATGTTCATACAGGTGGCGGTGTAGATATTTCCATGTTTATACAGATAGCAGTGTAGTTATTTCCATGTTTATAGAGATAGCATTGTAGATATTTCCATTGATATACAGATAGCTGTGTAGATATTTGGATGTTCATACAGATAGCGGTGTAGATATTTCCATGTTCGTACAGATAGCGGTGTAGATATTTCCATGTTCATACAGATAGCGGTGTAGATATTTCCATGTTCATACAGATAACGGTGTAGATATTTCCATGTTCATACAGATAGCGGTGTAGATATTTCCATGTTCAGTTAGCGGTGAAGATATTTCCATGTTCATACAGATGGCGGTGTAGATATTTACATGTTCATACAGATGGCGGTATAGATATTTCCATGTTCGTACAGATGGCGGTGTAGATATTTACATGTTCATAGAGATGGCGGTGTAGATATTTCCATGTTTATGCAGATAGCGGTATAGATATTTTCATGTTTATACAGATGGTGGTGTAGATATTTCCATGTACATACAGGTGGCGGTGTAGATATTTCCATGTTTATACAGATAGCAGTGTAGTTATTTCCATGTTTATAGAGATAGCAGTGTAGATATTTTCATTGATATACTGATAGCTGTGTAGATATTTGCATGTCTATACAGATAGCGGTGTAGATATTTCCATGTTCATACAGATAGCGGTGTAGATATTTCCATGTTTATACTGATGGTGGTGCGGATATTTCCATGTTTATACAGATAGTTGGGCAGATATTTCCATGTTTATACAGATAGCTTTGTGGATATTTCCATGTTCATGCAAATGGCGGTGTAGATATTTCCATGTTCATAGAGATGGCGGTGTAGATATTTCCATGTACATACAAATGGCGGTGCAGATATTTCCATGTTCATACAGTTAGCCGTGTAGATATTTCCATGTTCATCCAGAGGGCGGTGTAGATATTTCCATGTTCATACAGATGGCGGTGTAGATATTTCCATGTTCGTATGGATGGCAGTGTAGATATTTCCATGTTCATAGAGATGGCGTTGTAGATATTTCCATGTTTATACAGATAGCAGAGTAGTTATTTCCTTGTTTATAGAGAAAGCAGTGCAGATATTTCCATTGATAAACAGATAGCTTTGTAGATATTTGCATGTTCATACAGATAGCGGTATAGATATTTCCATGTTCATACAGAGAGCGGTGTAGATATTACAATGTTCATACCGATGGCGGTGTAGATATTTACATGTTCATGGAGATGGCGGTGTAGATATTTCCATGTTTATGCAGATAGCGGTATAGATATTTCCATGTTTATACAGATGGTGGTGTAGAAATTTCCATGTTTATAGAGATGGCGGTCTAGATATTTCCATGTTTATAGAGATAGTGGTGTAGTTATTTCCAAGTTTATAGAGACTGCGTTGTAGATATTTCCATGTTTATACAGATAGCGGTGAAGATATTTCCATGTTTATACAGATAGCGGTGTAGATATTTCCATGTTAATACAGATAGCGGTGTAGATATTTCCATGTTTATAGAGATAGTGGTGTAGATAATTCCAATTTTATACAGATAGCAGTGTAGATATTTCCAAGTTCATACAGATAGCGGTGTAGATATGTCCACGTTTATAGAGATGGCGTTGTAGATATTTCCATGTTCATACAGATGGCGGTGTAGATATTTCCATGTTTATAGAGATGGCGGTGTAGATATTTTCATGTTTACACAGATGGCGGTGTAGATATTTCCATGTTTACACAGATAGCGGTGTGGACATTTCCATGTTTACACAGATAGCGGTGTGGATATTTCCATGTTTATGCAGATAGCGGTATAGATATTTCCATGTTTATACAGATAGTTTTGCAGATATTTCCATGTTTATAAAGGTAGCGGTGTAGATATTTCCAGCTTAATACAGATGGCGGTGTAGATATTTCCATGTTCCTACAGATGGCGGTGTAGATATGTCCATGTTCATACAGATGTCGGTGTAGATATTTTGAAGTTTATAGAGATAGCGTTGTAGTTATTTCCATATTTATAGAGAAATCTGTGTAGGTATTTCCATGTGTATGCAGATAGCTGTGTAGATATTTCCATGTTCATGCAGATAGCGGTGTAGATATTTCCATGTTCATCCAGATGCCGGTGTAGATATTTGCATGTTCATACAGATTGCGGTGTAGATATTTCCATGTTCATACAGATAGCGGTGTAGATATTTCCATGTTCATACAGAGAGCGGTGTAGATATTTCCATGTTCATACAGATAGCGCTGTAGATATTTCCATGTTTATACAGATAGTGGTGTAGATAATTCCAGTTTTATACAGATAGCAGTGTAGATAATTCTAAGTTCATACAGATAGCGGTGTAGATATTTCCACGTTTATAGAGATGGCGGTGTAGATATTTCCATGTTCATACAGATGACGGTTTAGATATTTCCATGCTTATAGAGATGGCGGTGTAGATATTTTCCTGTTTACACAGATAGCGGTGTAGTCATTTCCATGTTTACACAGATAGCGGTGTGGATATTTCCATGTTTATGCAGATAGCGGTGTAGATATTTCCATGTTTATACAGATAGCGGTGCGGATATTTCCATGTTTATAAAGATAGTGGTGCAGATATTTCCATGCTTATACAGATAGCGGTGTAGATATTTCCATTTTAATAGAGATGGCGGTGTAGATATATTCATGTTCGTACAGATGGCGGTGTAGATATTTCAATGTTCATACTGATGGCGGTGTAGGTATTTCGAAGTTTATAGAGATAACGCTGTAGTTATTTCCATATTTATAGAGATATCTGTATAGGTATTTCCGAAAATATGCAGATAGCTGTGTAGATATTTCCATGTTCATGCAGATAGCAGTGTAGATATTTCCATGTTCATCCAGATGCCGGTGTAGATATATCCATGTTCATACAGTTGTCAGTGAAGATATTTCCATGTTCTTACAGATGGCGGTGTAGATATTTCCATGATCATACAAATGGCAGTGTAGGTATTTGCATGTTCGTAGAGATGGCGGTGTAGATATTTCCATGTTCATACAAATGGCGGTGTAGCTATTTCCATATTCATAGACATGGCGGTGTAGATATTTCCACGTTTATACAGATAGCAGTGTAGATATTTCCATGCTTATAGAGATAGCAGTGTAGATATTTCCATTGATATACAGATAGCTGTGTAGATATTTGCATGTTCATACAGATAGCGGTGTAGATATTTCCATGTTCATACAGATAGCCGTGTAGATATTTCCATGTTGATACAGATAGCGGTGTAGATATTTCCATGTTCATACAGATAACGGTGTAGATATTTCCATGTTCATACAGATAGCGGTGTAGATATTTCCATTTTCCTACAGTAAGCGGTGTAGATATTTCCATGTTCATACAGATGGCCGTGTAGATATTTACATGTTCATACACATGGCGGTGTAGATATTTCCATGTTCGTACAGATGGCGGTGTAGATATTTCCAGGTTCATAGAGATGGCGGTGTAGATATTTCCATGTTAATGCAGATAGCGGTATAGATATTTCCATGTTTATACAGATGGTGGTGTAGATATTTCCATGTTTATAGAGATGGAGGTCTAGATATTTCCATGTTTTTAGAGATAGTTGTGTAGTTATTTCCAAGTTTATAGAGACAGCGTTGTAGATATTTCCATGTTTATACAGATAGTTGTGAAGATATTTCCATGTTTATACAGATAGCGGTGTAGATATTTCCATGTTTATACAGATAGCAGTGTAGATATTTCCATGTTTATAGAGATAGTGGTGTAGATAATTCCAATTTTATACAGATAGCAGTGTAGATATTTCCATGTTTATAGAGATAGTGGTGTAGATAATTCCAATTTTATACAGATAGCAGTGTAGATATTTCCAAATTCTTACAGATAGCGGTGTAGATATTTCGACGTTTATACAGATGGCGGTGTAGATATTTCCATGTTCAGTTAGCGGTGAAGATATTTCCATGTTCATACAGATAGCGGTGTAGATATTTCCATGTTCAGTTAGCGGTGAAGATATTTCCATGTTCATACAGATGGCGGTGTAGATATTTACATGTTCATACAGATGGCGGTATAGATATTTCCATGTTCGTACAGATGGCGGTGTAGATATTTACATGTTCATAGAGATGGCGGTGTAGATATTTCCATGTTTATGCAGATAGCGGTATAGATATTTTCATGTTTATACAGATGGTGGTGTAGATATTTCCATGTACATACAGGTGGCGGTGTAGATATTTCCATGTTTATACAGATAGCAGTGTAGTTATTTCCATGTTTATAGAGATAGCAGTGTAGATATTTTCATTGATATACTGATAGCTGTGTAGATATTTGCATGTCTATACAGATAGCGGTGTAGATATTTCCATGTTCATACAGATAGCGGTGTAGATATTTCCATGTTTATACTGATGGTGGTGCGGATATTTCCATGTTTATACAGATAGTTGGGCAGATATTTCCATGTTTATACAGATAGCTTTGTGGATATTTCCATGTTCATGCAAATGGCGGTGTAGATATTTCCATGTTCATAGAGATGGCGGTGTATATATTTCCATGTACATACAAATGGCGGTGCAGATATTTCCATGTTCATACAGTTAGCCGTGTAGATATTTCCATGTTCATCCAGAGGGCGGTGTAGATATTTCCATGTTCATACAGATGGCGGTGTAGATATTTCCATGTTCGTATGGATGGCAGTGTAGATATTTCCATGTTCATAGAGATTGCGTTGTAGATATTTCCATGTTTATACAGATAGCAGAGTAGTTATTTCCTTGTTTATAGAGAAAGCAGTGCAGATATTTCCATTGATAAACAGATAGCTTTGTAGATATTTGCATGTTCATACAGATAGCGGTATAGATATTTCCATGTTCATACAGAGAGCGGTGTAGATATTTCAATGTTCATACCGATGGCGGTGTAGATATTTACATGTTCATGGAGATGGCGGTGTAGATATTTCCATGTTTATGCAGATAGCGGTATAGATATTTCCATGTTTATACAGATGGTGGTGTAGAAATTTCCATGTTTATAGAGATGGCGGTCTAGATATTTCCATGTTTATAGAGATAGTGGTGTAGTTATTTCCAAGTTTATAGAGACTGCGTTGTAGATATTTCCATGTTTATACAGATAGCGGTGAAGATATTTCCATGTTTATACAGATAGCGGTGTAGATATTTCCATGTTAATACAGATAGCGGTGTAGATATTTCCATGTTTATAGAGATAGTGGTGTAGATAATTCCAATTTTATACAGATAGCAGTGTAGATATTTCCAAGTTCATACAGATAGCGGTGTAGATATGTCCACGTTTATAGAGATGGCGTTGTAGATATTTCCATGTTCATACAGATGGCGGTGTAGATATTTCCATGTTTATAGAGATGGCGGTGTAGATATTTTCATGTTTACACAGATGGCGGTGTAGATATTTCCATGTTTACACAGATAGCGGTGTGGACATTTCCATGTTTACACAGATAGCGGTGTGGATATTTCCATGTTTATGCAGATAGCGGTATAGATATTTCCATGTTTATACAGATAGTTTTGCAGATATTTCCATGTTTATAAAGGTAGCGGTGTAGATATTTCCAGCTTAATACAGATGGCGGTGTAGATATTTCCATGTTCCTACAGATGGCGGTGTAGATATGTCCATGTTCATACAGATGGCGGTGTAGATATTTTGAAGTTTATAGAGATAGCGTTGTAGTTATTTCCATATTTATAGAGAAATCTGTGTAGGTATTTCCATGTGTATGCAGATAGCTGTGTAGATATTTCCATGTTCATGCAGATAGCGGTGTAGATATTTCCATGTTCATCCAGATGCCGGTGTAGATATTTGCATGTTCATACAGATTGCGGTGTAGATATTTCCATGTTCATACAGATAGCGGTGTAGATATTTCCATGTTCATACAGAGAGCGGTGTAGATATTTCCATGTTCATACAGATAGCGCTGTAGATATTTCCATGTTTATACAGATAGTGGTGTAGATAATTCCAGTTTTATACAGATAGCAGTGTAGATAATTCTAAGTTCATACAGATAGCGGTGTAGATATTTCCACGTTTATAGAGATGGCGGTGTAGATATTTCCATGTTCATACAGATGACGGTTTAGATATTTCCATGCTTATAGAGATGGCGGTGTAGATATTTTCCTGTTTACACAGATAGCGGTGTAGTCATTTCCATGTTTACACAGATAGCGGTGTGGATATTTCCATGTTTATGCAGATAGCGGTGTAGATATTTCCATGTTTATACAGATAGCGGTGCGGATATTTCCATGTTTATAAAGATAGTGGTGCAGATATTTCCATGCTTATACAGATAGCGGTGTAGATATTTCCATTTTAATAGAGATGGCGGTGTAGATATATTCATGTTCGTACAGATGGCGGTGTAGATATTTCAATGTTCATACTGATGGCGGTGTAGGTATTTCGAAGTTTATAGAGATAACGCTGTAGTTATTTCCATATTTATAGAGATATCTGTATAGGTATTTCCGAAAATATGCAGATAGCTGTGTAGATATTTCCATGTTCATGCAGATAGCAGTGTAGATATTTCCATGTTCATCCAGATGCCGGTGTAGATATATCCATGTTCATACAGTTGTCAGTGAAGATATTTCCATGTTCTTACAGATGGCGGTGTAGATATTTCCATGATCATACAAATGGCAGTGTAGGTATTTGCATGTTCGTAGAGATGGCGGTGTAGATATTTCCATGTTCATACAAATGGCGGTGTAGGTATTTCCATATTCATAGACATGGCGGTGTAGATATTTCCACGTTTATACAGATAGCAGTGTAGATATTTCCATGCTTATAGAGATAGCAGTGTAGATATTTCCATTGATATACAGATAGCTGTGTAGATATTTGCATGTTCATACAGATAGCGGTGTAGATATTTCCATGTTCATACAGATAGCCGTGTAGATATTTCCATGTTGATACAGATAGCGGTGTAGATATTTCCATGTTCATACAGATAACGGTGTAGATATTTCCATGTTCATACAGATAGCGGTGTAGATATTTCCATTTTCCTACAGTAAGCGGTGTAGATATTTCCATGTTCATACAGATGGCCGTGTAGATATTTACATGTTCATACACATGGCGGTGTAGATATTTCCATGTTCGTACAGATGGCGGTGTAGATATTTCCATGTTCATACAGATGGCGGTGTAGATATTTACATGTTCATAGAGATGGTGTATATATTTCCATGTTTATGCAGATAGCGGTATAGATATTTCCATGTTTATACAGATGGTGGTGTAGATATTTCCATGTTTATAGAGATGGAGGTCTAGATATTTCCATGTTTTTAGAGATAGTTGTGTAGTTATTTCCAAGTTTATAGAGACAGCGTTGTAGATATTTCCATGTTTATACAGATAGTTGTGAAGATATTTCCATGTTTATACAGATAGCGGTGTAGATATTTCCATGTTTATACAGATAGCAGTGTAGATATTTCCATGTTTATAGAGATAGTGGTGTAGATAATTCCAATTTTATACAGATAGCAGTGTAGATATTTCCATGTTTATAGAGATAGTGGTGTAGATAATTCCAATTTTATACAGATAGCAGTGTAGATATTTCCAAATTCTTACAGATAGCGGTGTAGATATTTCGACGTTTATACAGATGGCGGTGTAGATATTTCCATGTTCATACAGATGGCGGTGTAGATATTTCCATGTTTTTAGAGATGGCGGTGTAGATATTTTAATGTTTACACAGATGGCGGTGTAGATATTTCCGTGTTTACACAGATAGCGTTGTAGACATTTCCATGTTTACATGGATAGCGGTGTGGATATTTCCATGTTTATGCAGATAGCGGTGTAGATATTTCCATGTTTATACAGATAGCGGTGCGGATATTTCCATGTTTATACAGATAGTTGGGCAGATATTTCCATGTTTATACAGATAGCGGTGTAGATATTTCCATCTTAATACAGATGGCGGTGTAGATATGTCCATGTTCGTACAGATGGCGTTGTACATATTTCCATGTTCATACAGATGGCAGTGTAGATATTTTGAAGTTTATAGAGATAGCGCTGTAGTTATTTCCATATTTATTGAGAAATCTGTGTAGATATTTCCATGTATATGCTGATAGATGTGTAGACATTTCCATTTTCATGCAGATAGCGGTGTAGATATTTCCATGTTCATCCAGATGCCGGTGAAGATATATCCATGTTCATACAGATGGGGGTGAATATATTTCCATGTTCATACAGATGGCGTTGTAGATATTTCCATTTTCATGCAAATGGCGGTGTAGATATTTCCATGTTCATAGAGATGGCGGTGTAGATATTTCCATGTACATACAAATGGCAGTGTAGATATTTCCATGTTGGTACAGATGGCGGTGCAGATATTTCCATGTTCATACAGTTATCCGTGTAGATATTTCCATGTTCATACAGAGGGCGGTGTAGATATTTCCATGTTCATACAGATGGCGGTGTAGATATTTCCATGTTCGTATGGATGGCAGTGTAGATATTTCCATGTTCATACAGGTGGCGGTGTAGATATTTCCATGTTTATGCAGATAGCAGTGTAGTTATTTCCTTGTTTATAGAGAAAGCAGTGCAGATATTTCCATTGATAAACAGATAGCTGTGTAGATATTTTCATGTTCATACAGACAGCGGTATAGATATTTCCATGTTCATAGAGATAGCGGTGTAGATATTTCCATGTTCATACAGATGGCAGTGTAGATATTTACATGTTCATAGAGATGGTGTAGATATTTCCATGTTTATGCAGATAGCGGTATAGATATTTCCATGTTTATACAGATGGTGGTGTAGAAATTTCCATGTTTATAGAGATGGCGGTCTAGATATTTCCATGTTTATAGAGATAGCAGTGTAGTTATTTCCAAGTTTATAGAGACAGCGTTGTAGATATTTCCATGTTTATACAGATAGCGGTGAAGATATTTCCATGTTTATACAGATAGCGGTGTAGATATTTCCATGTTTATTCAGACAGCGGTGTAGATATTTCCATGTTTATAGAGATAGTGGTGTAGATAATTCCACGTTTATAGAGATGGCGTTGTAGATATTTCCATGTTCATACAGATGGCGGTGTAGATATTTCCATGTTTATAGAGATGGCGGTGTAGATATTTTCATGTTTACACAGATGGCGGTGTAGATATTTTCCTGTTTACACAGATAGCGGTGTAGTCATTTCCATGTTTACACAGATAGCGGTGTGGATATTTCCATGTTTATGCAGATAGCGGTGTAGATATTTCCATGTTTATACAGATAGCGGTGCGGATATTTCCATGTTTATAGAGATAGTGGTGTAGATAATTTCAATTTATACCGAGAGCAGTGTAGATATTTCCAAGTTCATACAGATAGCGGTGTAGATATTTCCACGTTTATAGAGATGACGGTGTAGATATTTCCATGTTCATGCAGATGGCGGTGTAGATATTTCCATGTTCATACAAATGGCGGTGTAGGTATTTCCATGTTCATAGACATGGCGGTGTAGATATTTCCATGTTCATACAAATGGCGGTGTAGATATTTCCATGTTCATAGAGATGGCGGTGTAGATATTTCCATGTTTATACAGATAGCAGTGTAGTTATTTCCATGTTTATAGAGATAGCAGTGTAGATATTTCCATTGATATACAGATAGCTGTGTAGATATTTGCATGTTCATACAGATAGCGGTGTAGGTATTTCCATGTTTATACAGATAGCGGTGTAGATATTTCTATGTTCATACAGATAGCGGTGTAGATATTTCCATGTTCATACAGTTAGCGGTGTAGATATTTCCATGTTCTTACAGATGGCAGTGTAGATATTTCCATGTTCATACAGATAGCGGTGTAGATATTTCCATGTTCATACAGATGGCGGTGTAGATATTTCCATGTTCATACAGATAGCGGTGTAGATATTTCCATGTTCATACAGATAGCGGTGTAGATATTTCCATGTTCATACAGATAGCGGTGTAGATATTTCCATGTTCATACAGGTGGCGGTGCAGATATTTACATGTTCATACAGATGGCGGTGTAGATATTTCCATGTTCGTACGGATGGCAGTGTAGATATTTCCATGTTCATACAGGTGGCGGTGTAGATATTTCCATGTTTATACAGATAGCAGTGTAGTTATTTCCATGTTTATAGAGATAGCATTGTAGATATTTCCATTGATATACAGATAGCTGTGTAGATATTTGCATGTTCATACAGATAGCGGTGTAGATATTTCCATGTTCGTACAGATAGCGGTGTAGATATTTCCATGTTCATACAGATAGCGGTGTAGATATTTCCATGTTCATACAGATAACGGTGTAGATATTTCCATGTTCATACAGATAGCGGTGTAGATATTTCCATGTTCATACAAATGGCGGTGTAGGTATTTCCATATTCATAGAGATGGCGGTGTAGATATTTCCATGTTCATACTGATGGTGGTGTAGGTATTTCGAAGTTTATAGAGATAATGCTGTAGTTATTTCCATAATTATAGAGATATCTGTATAGGTATTTCCGTGTATATGCAGATAACTGTGTAGATATTTCCATGTTCATGCAGATAGCTGTGTTGATATTTCCATGTTCATCCAGATGCCGGTGTAGATATATCCATGTTCATACAGATGTCGGTGAAGATGTTTCCATTTTCTTACAGATGGCGGTGTAGATATTTCCATGTTCATACAAATGGCAGTGTAGGTATTTGCATGTTCGTAGAAATGGCGGTGTAGATATTTCCATGTTGATACAAATGGCGGTGTAGGTATTTCCATGTTCATAGACATGGCGGTTTAGATATTTCCATGTTTATACAGATAGCAGTGTAGTTATTTCCGTGCTTCTAGAGATAGCAGTGTAGATATTTCCATTGATATACAGATAGCTGTGTAGATATTTGCATGTTCATACAGATAGCGGTGTAGATATTTCCATGTTCATACAGATAGCGGTGTAGATATTTCCATGTTCATACAGATAGCGGTGTAGATATTTCCATGTTCATACAGATAACGGTGTAGATATTTGCATGTTCATACAGATAGCGGTGTAGATATTTCCATTTTCCTACAGTAAGCGGTGTAGATATTTCCATGTTCATACAGATGGCCGTGTAGATATTTACATGTTCATACACATGGCGGTGTAGATATTTCCATGTTCGTACAGAATGCGGTGTAGATATTTCCAGGTTCATAGAGACGGCGGTGTAGATATTTCCATGTTTATGCAGATAGCGGTATAGATATTTCCATGTTTATACAGATGGTGGTGTAGATATTTCCATGTTTATAGAGATGGAGGTCTAGATATTTCCATGTTTATAGAGATAGTTGTGTAATTATTTCCAAGTTTATAGAGACAGCGTTGTAGATATTTCCATGTTTATACAGATAGCGGTGAAGATATTTCCATGTCTATACAGATAGCGGTGTAGATATTTCCATGTTTATACAGATAGCAGTGTAGATATTTCCATGTTTATAGAGATAGTGGTGTAGATAATTCCAATTTTATACAGATAGCAGTCTAGATATTTCCAAATTCTTACAGATAGCGGTGTAGATATTTCGACATTTATACAGATGGCGGTGTAGATATTTCCATGTTCATACAGATGCCGATGTAGATATTTCCATGTTTATAGAGATGGCGGTGTAGATATTTTAATGTTTACACAGATGGCGGTGTAGATATTTCCGTGTTTACACAGATAGCGTTGTAGACATTTCCATGTTTACATGGATAGCGGTGTGGATATTTCCATGTTTATGCAGATAGCGGTGTAGATATTTCCATGTTTATACAGATAGCGGTGCGGATATTTCCATGTTTATACAGATAGTTGGGCAGATATTTCCATGTTTATACAGATAGCGGTGTAGATATTTCCATCTTAATACAGATGGCGGTGTAGATATGTCCATGTTCGTACAGGTGGCGTTGTACATATTTCCATGTTCATACAGATGGCAGTGTAGATATTTTGAAGTTTATAGAGATAGCGCTGTAGTTATTTCCATATTTATTGAGAAGTCTGTGTAGATATTTCCATGTATATGCTGATAGATGTGTAGACATTTCCATTTTCATGCAGATAGCGGTGTAGATATTTCCATGTTCATCCAGATGCCGGTGTAGATATATCCATGTTCATACAGACGGGGGTGAAGATATTTCCATGTTCATACAGATGGCTTTGTAGATATTTCCATGTTCATGCAAATGGCGGTGTAGATATTTCCATGTTCATACAGATGGCGGTGTAGATATTTCCATGTACATACAAATGGCGGTGTAGATATTTCCATGTTCGTACAGATGGCGGTGCAGATATTTCCATGTTCATACAGTTAGCCTTGTAGATATTTCCATGTTCATACAGAGGGCGGTGTAGATATTTCCATGTTCATACAGATGGCGGTGTAGATATTTCCATGTTCGTATGGATGGCAGTGTAGATATTTCCATGTTCATACAGGTGGCGGTGTAGATATTTCCATGTATATACAGATAGCAGTGTAGTTATTTCCTTGTTTATAGAGAAAGCAGTGCAGATATTTCCATTGATAAACAGATAGCTGTGTAGATATTTGCATGTTCATACAGATAGCGGTATAGATATTTCCATGTTCATAGAGATAGCGGTGTAGATATTTCCATGTTCATACAGATGGCGGTGTAGATATTTACATGTTCATAGAGATGGTGTAGATATTTCCATGCTTATGCAGATAGCGGTATAGATATTTCCATGTTTATACAGATGGTGGTGTAGAAATTTCCATGTTTATAGAGATGGCGGTCTAGATATTTCCATGTTTATAGAGATAGTAGTGTAGTTATTTCCAAGTTTATAGAGACAGCGTTGTAGATATTTCCATGTTTATACAGATAGCGTTGAAGATATTTCCATGTTTATACAGATAGCGGTGTAGATATTTCCATGTTTATACAGATAGCGGTGTAGATATTTCCATGTTTATAGAGATAGTGGTGTACATAATTCCAATTTTATACAGAGAGCAGTGTAGATATTTCCAAGTTCATACAGATAGCGGTGTAGATATTTCCATGTTTATAGAGATGGCGTTGTAGATATTTCCATGTTCATACAGATGGCAGTGTAGATATTTCCATGTTTATAGAGATGGCGGTGTAGATATTTTCATGTTTACACAGATGGCGGTGTAGATATTTTCCTGTTTACACAGATAGCGGTGTAGTCATTTCCATGTTTACACAGATAGCGGTGTGGATATTTCCATGTTTATGCAGATAGCGGTGTAGATATTTCCATGTTTATACAGATAGCGGTGCGGATATTTCCATGTTTATAGAGATAGTGGTGTAGATAATTTCAGTTTATACCGACAACAGTGTAGATATTTCCAAGTTCATACAGATAGCGGTGTAGATATTTCCACGTTTATAGAGATGGCGGTGTAGATATTTCCATGTTCATGCAGATGGCGGTGTAGATGTTTCCATGTTCATACAGATAGCGTTGTAGATATTTCCATGTTCATACAGGTGGCGGTGCAGATATTTATATGTTCATACAGATGGCGGTGTAGATATTTCCATGTTCGTACGGATGGCAGTGTAGATATTTCCATGTTCATACAGGGGGCGGTGTAGATATTTCCATGTTTATACAGATAGCAGTGTACTTATTTCCATGTTTATAGAGATAGCATTGTAGATATTTCCATTGATATACAGATAGCTGTGTAGATATTTGCATGTTCATACAGATAGCGGTGTAGATACTTCCATGTTCGTACAGGTAGCGGTGTAGATATTTCCATGTTCATACAGATAGCGGTGTAGGTATTTCCATGTTCATAGAGATAACGGTGTAGATATTTCCATGTTCATACAGATAGCGGTGTAGATATTCCTATGTTCATACAGTTAGCGGTGAAGATATTTCCAAGTTCATAGAGATGGCGGTGTAGATATTTACATGTTCATACAGATGGCGGCATAGATATTTCCATGTTCGTACAGATGGCGGTGTAAATATTTCCATGTTCATAGAAATGTCGGTGTAGATATTTCCATGTTTATGCAGATAGCGGTATAGATATTTCCTTGTTTATACAGATGGTGGTGTAGATATTTCCATGTTTATAGAGATGGCAGTCTAGATATTTCCATGTTTACAGAGATAGTGGTGTAGTTATTTCCAAGTTTATAGCGACAGCGTTGTAGATATTTCCATGTTTATACAGATAGCGGTGAAGATATTTCCATGTTTATACAGATAGCGTGGATATTTCCATGTTTATACAGATAGCAGTGTACATATTTCCATATTTATAGAGATGGCGGTGTAGATATTTTCATGTTTACACAGATGGCGGTGTAGATATTTCCATGTTTACACAGATAGCGGTGTAGATATTTCCATGTTTACACAGATAGCGGTGTGGATATTTCCATGTTTATGCAGATAGCGGTGTAGATATTTCCATGTTTATACAGATAGCGGTGCGGATATTTCCATGTTTATGCAGATAGCGGTGTAGATATTTCCATGTTTATACAGATAGCGGTGAAGATATTTCCATGTCTATACAGATAGCGGTGTAGATATTTCCATGTTTATACAGATAGCAGTGTAGATATTTCCATGTTTATAGAGATAGTGGTGTAGATAATTCCAATTTTATACAGATAGCAGTCTAGATATTTCCAAATTCTTACAGATAGCGGTGTAGATATTTCGACGTTTATACAGATGGCGGTGTAGATATTTCCATGTTCATACAGATGCCGATGTAGATATTTCCATGTTTATAGAGATGGCGGTGTAGATAGTTTAATGTTTACACAGATGGCGGTGTAGATATTTCCGTGTTTACACAGATAGCGGTGTAGACATTTCCATGTTTACATGGATAGCGGTGTGGATATTTCCATGTTTATGCAGATAGCGGTGTAGATATTTCCATGTTCATCCAGATGCCGGTGTAGATATATCCATGTTCATACAGATGGGGGTGAAGATATTTCCATGTTCATACAGATGGCTTTGTAGATATTTCCATGTTCATGCAAATGGCGGTGTAGATATTTCCATGTTCATAGAGATGGCGGTGTAGATATTTCCATGTACATACAAATGGCGGTGTAGATATTTCCATGTTCGTACAGATGGCGGTGCAGATATTTCCATGTTCATACAGTTAGCCTTGTAGATATTTCCATGTTCATACAGAGGGCGGTGTAGATATTTCCATGTTCATACAGATGGCGGTGTAGATATTTCCATGTTCGTATGGATGGCAGTATAGATATTTCCATGTTCATACAGGTGGCGGTGTAGATATTTCCATGTTTATACAGATAGCAGTGTAGTTATTTCCTTGTTTATAGAGAAAGCAGTGCAGATATTTCCAATGATAAACAGATAGCTGTGTAGATATTTGCATGTTCATACAGATAGCGGTATAGATTTTTCCATGTTCATAGAGATAGCGGTGTAGATATTTCCATGTTCATACAGATGGCGGTGTAGATATTTACATGTTCATAGAGATGGTGTAGATATTTCCATGTTTATGCAGATAGCGGTATAGATATTTCCATGTTTATACAGATGGTGGTGTGGAAATTTCCATGTTTATAGAGATGGCGGTCTAGATATTTCCATGTTTATAGAGACAGCGTTGTAGATATTTCCATGTTTATACAGATAGCGGTGAAGATATTTCCATGTTCATACAGATGGCGGTATAGATATTTCCATGTTCATACAGTTAGTGGTGTAGATATTTCCACGTTCATGCAAATGGCGGTGTAGATATTTCCATGTTCATAGAGATGGCGGTGTAGATATTTCCAAGTACATACAAATGGTGGTGTAGATATTTCCATGTTCATAGAGATGGCGGTGTAGATCTTTCCATGTTTATACAGATAGCAGTGTAGTTATTTCCATGTTTATAGAGATAGCAGTGTAGATATTTCCATTGATATGCAGATAGCGGTGTAGATATTTCCATGTTCATACAGATAGCGGTGTAGATATTTCCATGTTCATACAGTTAGCGGTGTAGATATTTCCATGTTCATACATATGGTGGTGTAGATATTTACATATTCATACAGATGGCGGTATAGATATTTACATGTTCATACAGATGGCGGTGTAGATAATTCCATGTTCATACAGATAGCGGTGTAGTTATTTCCATGTTCATATCAATAGCGGTGTAGATATTTCCATGTTCATACAGTTAGCGGTGTAGATATTTCCATGTTCATACAGACGGCGGTGTAGATATTTCCATGTTCATACACATGGCGGTGTAGATATTTCCATGTTCGTATGGATGGCAGTGTAGATATTTCCATGTTCATATAGGTGGCGGTGTAGATATTTCCATGTTTATACAGATAGCAGTGTAGTTATTTCCATGTTTATAGAGATAGCAGTGTGGATATTTCCATTGATATACAGATAGCTTTGTAGGTATTGGCATGTTCATACAGATAGCGGTGTAGATATTCCATGTTCGTACAGATAGCTGTGTAGATATTTCCATGTTCATACAGATAGCGGTGTAGATATTTCCATGTTCATACAGATAACGGTGTAGATATATCCATCTTCATACAGATAGCGGTGTAGATATTTCCACGTTCATACAGATAGCGATGTAGATATTTCCATGTTCATAGAGATAACGGTGTAGATATTTCCATGTTTATAGGGATGGCGGTGTGGATATTTTTATGTTTACACAGATGGCGCTGTATATATTTCCATGTTTACACAGATAGCGGTGTAGACATTTCCATGTTTACACAGATAGCGGTGTGGATACTTCCATGTTCATACAAATGTCGGTGTAGATATTTCCATGTTCATAGAGATGACGGAGCAGATATTTCCATGTTTATTCAGATAGCAGTGTAGATATTACCATGTTTGTAGAGATAGCAGTGTAGATATTTCCATTGATATACAGATAGCTGTGTAGATATTTGCATGTTCATACACATAGCGGTGTAGATATTTCCATGTTCATACAGATAGCGGTGTAGATATTTCCATGTTCGTACAGAGATCGGTGTAGATATTTCCATGTTCATTCAGATAGCGGTGTAGGAATTTCCCTGTTCATACACTTAGCGGTGTAGATATTTCCATGTTCATACAGAAGGCAGTGTAGATATTTACATGTTCATACAGATGGCGGTGTAGATATTTCCATGTTCGTACGGATGGCAGTGTAGATATTTCCATGTTCATAGAGGTGGTGGTGTAGATATTTCCGTGTTTATACAGATAGCAGTGTAGTTATTTCCATGTTTACAGAGATAGCAGTGTAGATATTTCCATTGATATACAGATAGCTGTGTAGTTATTTGCATGTTCATACAGATAGCGGTGTACATATTTCCGTGTTCATACAGATAGCGGTGTAGATATTTCCATGTTCATACAGAGAGCGGTGTAGATATTTCCATGTTCATACAGATAGCGGTGTAGATATTTCCATTTTCTTACAGATAGCGGTGTAGTTATTTCCATGTTCATACAGCTAGCGGTGTAGATATTTCCATGTTCATACAGATGGCGATTTAGATATTTACATGTTCATACAGATGGCGGTGTAAATATTTCCAAGTTCTTACAGATGGCGGTGTAGATATTTCCATGTTCATAGAGATGGCGGTGTAGATATTTCCATGTTTATGCCGATAGCGGTATAGATATTTCCATGTTTATACAGATGGTGGTGTAGATATTTCCATGTTTACAGAGATGGCGTTCTAGATATTTCCATGTTTATAGAGATAGTGGTGTAGTTATTTCCAAGTTTATAGAGACAGCGTTGTAGATATTTCCATGTTTATACAGATAGCGGTGAAGATATTTCCGTGTTTATACAGATAGCGGTGTAGATATTTCCATGTTTATACAGATCACGGTGTAGATATTTCCATGTTTATAGAGATAGTGGTGTAGATAATTCCAATTTTATACAGATAGCAGTGTAGATATTTCCAAGTTCATACAGATAGCGGTGTAGATATTTCCACATTTATAGAAATGGCTGTGTAGATATTTCCATGTTCATACAGATGGCCGTGTAGATATTTCCATGTTTATAGGGATGGCGGTGTAGATATTTTCATGTTTACACAGATGGCGGTGTAGATATTTCCATGTTTACACAGATAGCGGTGTAGACATTTCCATGTTTACACAGATAGCGGTGTGGATATTTCCATGTTCATACAAATGTCAGTGTAGATATTTCCATGTTCATAGAGATGACGGAGTAGATATTTACATCTTCATACAGATAGCGGTACAGATATTTCCATGTTCATACAGTAAGCGGTGTAGATATTTCCATGTTCATACAGATGGAAGTGTAGATATTTACATGTTCATACAGATGTCGGTGTGGATATTTCCATGTTTATAGAGATAGTAGTGTAGTTATTTCAAAGTTTATAGAGACAGCGTTGCAGATATTTCCATGTTTATAGAGACAGCGTTGTAGATATTTCCATGTTGATAGAGATAGTGGTGTAGATAATTCCAATTTTATACAGATTGCAGTGTAGATATTTCCACGTTCATACAGATAGCGGTGTAGATATTTCCACATTTATAGAGATGGCGGTGTAGATATTTCCATGTTCATACAAATGGCGGTGTAGATATTTCCATGTTTATAGAGATGGCAGTGTAGATATTTTCATGTTTACACAGATGGCGTTGTAGATATTTCCATGTTTACACAGATAGCGGTGTAGACATTTCCATGTTTACACAGATAGCGGTGTGGATATTTCCATGTTTATGCAGATAGCGGTGTAGATATTTCCATGTTTATACAGAAAGCGGTGCGGATATTTCCATGTTTATACAGATAGTGGTGCAGATATTTCCATGTTTATACAGATAGCGGTGTAGATATTTCCATCTTAATACAGATGGCGGTGTAGATATTTCTATGTTTATGCAGATAGCGGTATAGATATTTCCATGTTTATACAGATGGTGGTGTAGATATTTCCATGTTTATGCAGAGGGCGGAATAGATATTTCCATGTTTATACAGATGGTGGTTTAGATATTTCCATGTTCATACAGATGGCGGTGTAGATATTTCGAAGTTTATAGAGATAGCGCTGTAGTTATTTCTAAATTTATATAGAAATCTGTGTAGATATTTCCATGTATATGCAGATAGCTGTGTAGATATTTCCATGTTCATGCAGATAGCGGTGTAGTTATTTCAATGTTCATCCAGATTCCGGTGTAGACACATCCATGTTCATACAGATGGCGGTGAAGATATTTCCATGTTCATACAGATGGCTGTGTAGATATTTCCATGTTCATACAGGTGACGGTGTAGATATTTCCATGTTTATACAGATAGCAGTGTAGTTTTTTCCATGTTTACAAAGATAGCAGTGTAGGTATTTCCATTGATATACAGATCGCTGTGTAGATATTTCCATGTTCATACAGATAGCGGTGTAGATATTTCCATGTTCATACAGATAACGGTGTAGATATTTCCATCTTCATACAGATAGCGCTGTAGATATTTCCATGTTCATAGAGATGGCGGTGTAGATATTTCCATGTTTATACAGATAGCAGTGTAGTTATGTCCATGTTTATATAGATGGAAGTGTAGGTATTTTCATTGATATACAGATAGCTGTGTAGATATTTGCATGTTCATACAGATAGCCGTGTAGACATTTCCATGTTCATACACATAGCGGTGTAGATATTTCCATGTTCATACAGAGAGCGGTGTAGATATTTCCATGTTCATACAGATGGCGGTTTAGATATTTCTTTGTTCATACAGAGAGCGGTGTAGGTATTTCCATGTTCATACAGATAGCGGTTTAGATATTTCTTTGTTCATACAGATAGCGGTGTAGATATTTCCATGTTCATACAGTTAGCGGTGTAGATATTTCCATGTTCATACAGATGGCAGTGTAGATATTTACATGTTCATACAGATGGCGGTGGAGATATTTCCATGTTCGTACGGATGGCAGTGTAGATATTTCCATGTTCATTCAGGTGGCGGTTTATATATTTCCATGTTTATACTGATAGCAGTGTAGTTATTTCCATGTTTATAGAGATAGCAGTGTAGATATTTCCATTGATATACAGATAGCTGTGTAGATATTTCCATGTTCATACAGATAGCGGTGTAGATATTTCCATGTTCATACAGATAACGGTGTAGATATTTCCATGTTCATACAGATAGCAGTGTAGATATATTTCCATGTTCATGCAGTTAGGGGTGTAGATATTTCCATGTTCATACAAATGGCGGCGTAGACATTTCCATGTTTATACAGATAGCAGTGTAGATATTTCCATGTTTATAGAGATAGCAGTGTAGATATTTCCACTGATATACAGATAGCTGTGTAGATATTTGCATGTTCATACAGACAGCGGTGTAGGTATTTCCATGTTCATACAGATAGCGGTGTAGATATTTCCATGTTCGTACAGATGGCGGTGTAGATATTTCCATGTTTATATAGATGGCGATATAGATATTTCCATGTTTACACAGACGGCGGTGTAGATATTTCCATGTTTACACAGATAGCGGTGTAGACATTTCCATGTTTACTCAGATAGCGGTGTGGATATCTCCATGTTTATGCAGATAGCGGTGTAGATATTTCCATGTTTATACAGCTAGCGGTGCGGTTATTTCCATGTTTATACAGATAGTGGTGGAGATATTTCCATGTTTATACAGATAGTGGTGTAGATATTTCCATCTTATTACAGATGGCGGTGTAGATATGTCCATGTTCGTACAGATGGCGGTGTAGATATTTCCATGTTCATACAGATGGCGGTGTAGATATTTCGAAGTTTATAGAGATAGCGCTGTAGTTATTTCCATATTTATAGAGAAATCTGTGTAGATATTTCCATGTATATGCAGATAGCTGTGTAGATATTTCCATGTTCATACAGATAGCGGTGTAGATATTTCCATGTTCATAGAGATAACGGTGTAGATATTTACATCTTCATACAGATAGTGGTACAGATATTTCCATGTTCATACAGTAAGCGGTGTAGATATTTCCATGTTCATAGAGATGGCAGTGTAGATATTTACATGTTCATACAGATGTCGGTGTGGATATTTCCATGTTTATAGAGATAGTAGTGTAGTTATTTCAAAGTTTATAGAGACAGCGTTGCAGATATTTCCATGTTTATAGAGACAGCGTTGTAGATATTTATATGTTTATAGAGATAGCGGTGAAGATATTGCCATGTTTATACAGATAGCGGTGTAGATATTTCCATGTTTATACAGATAGCGGTGTAGATATTTCCATGTTTATAGAGATAGTGGTGTAGATAATTCCAATTTTATACAGATAGCCGTGTAGATATTTCCACGTTCATACAGATAGCGGTGTAGATATTTCCACGTTTATAGAGATGGCGGTGTAGATATTTCCATGTTCATACAGATGGCGGTGTAGATATTTCCATGTTTATAGAGATGGCAGTGTAGATATTTTCATGTTTACACAGATGGCGGTGTAGATATTTCCATGTTTACACAGATAGCGGTGTAGACATTTCCATGTTTACACAGATAGAGGTGTGGATATTTCCATGTTTATGCAGATAGTGGTGTAGATATTTCCATGTTTATACAGAAATCGGTGCCGATATTTCCATGTTTATACAGATAGTGGTGCAGATATTTCCATGTTAATACAGATAGCGGTGTAGATATTTCCATCTTAATACAGATGGCGGTGTAGATATTTCTATCTTTATGCAGATAGTGGTATAAATATTTCCATGTTTATACAGATGGTTGTGTAGATATTTCCATGTTTATGCAGAGGGCGGTATAGATATTTCCATGTTTATGCAGATGGTGGTTTAGATATTTCCATGTTCATACCGATGGCGGTGTAGATATTTCGAAGTTTATAGAGATAGCGCTGTAGTTATTTCTAAATTTATATAGAAATCTGTGTAGATATTTCCATGCATATGCAGATAGCTGTGTAGATATTTCCATGTTCATGCAGATAGCGGTGTAGTCATTTCCATGTTCATCCAGATTCCGGTGTAGATACATCCATGTTCATACAGATGGCGGTGAAGATATTTCCATCTTCATACAGATGGCTGTGTAGATATTTCCATGTTCATACAGGTGGCCGTGTAGATATTTCCATGTTTATACAGATAGCAGTGTAGTTATTTCCATGTTTACAGAGATAGCAGTGTAGATATTTCCATTGATATACAGATAGCTGTGTAGATATTTGCATGTTCATACAGATAGCGGTGTAGATATTTCCATGTTCATACAGCTAGCGGTGTAGATATTTCCATGTTCATACAGAGTGCGGTGTAGATATTTCCATGTTCATACAGATAGCGGTGTAGATATTTCCATTTTCTTACTGATAGCGGTGTAGTTATTTCCATGTTCATACAGTTAGCGGTGTAGATATTTCCATGTTCATACAGATGGCGGTTTAGATATTTACATGTTCATACAGATGGCGGTGTAAATATTTCCAAGTTCTTACAGATGGCGGTGTAGATATTTCCATGTTCATAGAGATGGCGGTGTAGATATTTCCGTGTTTATGCAGATGGTGGTGTAGATATTTCCATGTTTATAGAGATAGTGGTGTAGTTATTTCCAAGTTTATAGAGACAGCGTTGTAGATATTTCCATGTTTATACAGATAGCGGTGAAGTTATTTCCGTGTTTATACAGATAGCGGTGTAGATATTTCCATGTTTATACAGATCGCGGTGTAGATATTTCCATGTTTATAGAGATAGTGGTGTAGATAATTCCAATTTTATACAGATAACAGTGTAGATATTTCCAAGTTCATACAGATAGCGGTGTAGATATTTCCACGTTTATAGAGATGGCTGTGTAGATATTTCCATGTTCATACAGATGGCCGTGTAGATATTTCCATGTTTATAGGGATGGCGGTGTAGATATTTTCATGTTTACACAGATGGCGGTGTAGATATTTCCATGTTTACACAGATAGCGGTGTAGACATTTCCATGTTTACACAGATAGCGGGGTGGATATTTCCATGTTCATACAAATGTCAGTGTAGATATTTCCATGTTCATAGAGATGACGGAGTAGATATTTACATCTTCATACAGATAGCGGTACAGATATTTCCATGTTCATACAGTAAGCGGTGTAGATATTTCCATGTTCATACAGATGGAAGTGTAGATATTTACATGTTCATACAGATGTCGGTGTGGATATTTCCATGTTTATAGAGATTGTAGTGTAGTTATTTCAAAGTTTATAGAGACAGCGTTGCAGATATTTCCATGTTTATAGAAACAGCGTTGTAGATATTTCCATGTTTATAGAGATAGCGGTGAAGATATTGCCATGTTTATACAGATACCGGTGTAGATATTTCCATGTTTATACAGATAGCGGTGTAGATATTTCCATGTTGATAGAGATAGTGGTGTAGATAATTCCAATTTTATACAGATTGCAGTGTAGATATTTCCACGTTCATACAGATAGCGGTGTAGATATTTCCACGTTTATAGAGATGGCAGTGTAGATATTTCCATGTTCATACAGATGGCGGTGTAGATATTTCCATGTTTATAGAGATGGCAGTGTAGATATTTTCATGTTTACACAGATGGCGTTGTAGATATTTCCATGTTTACACAGATAGCGGTGTAGACATTTCCATGTTTACACAGATAGCGGTGTGGATATTTCCATGTTTATGCAGATAGCGGTGTAGATATTTCCATGTTCATACAGAAAGCGGTGCGGATATTTCCATGTTTATACAGATAGTGGTGCAGATATTTCCATGTTTATACAGATAGCGGTGTAGATATTTCCATCTTAATACAGATGGCGGTGTAGATATTTCTATGTTTATGCAGATAGCGGTATAGATATTTCCATGTTTATACAGATGGTGGTATAGATATTTCCATGTTTATGCAGAGGGCGGAATAGATATTTCCATGTTTATACAGATGGTGGTTTAGATATTTCCATGTTCATACAGATGGCGGTGTAGATATTTCGAAGTTTATAGAGATAGCGCTGTAGTCATTTCTAAATTTATATAGAAATCTGTGTAGATATTTCCATGTATATGCAGATAGCTGTGTAGATATTTCCATGTTCATGCAGATAGCGGTGTAGTTATTTCCATGTTCATCCAGATTCCGGTGTAGATACATCCAGGTTCATACAGATGGCGGTGAAGATATTTCCATGTTCATACAGATGGCTGTGTAGATATTTCCATGTTCATACAGGTGGCGGTGTAGATATTTCCATGTTTATACAGATAGCAGTGTAGTTATTTCCATGTTTACAAAGATAGCAGTGTAGATATTTCCATTGATATACAGATAGCTGTGTAGATATTTCCATGTTCATACAGATAGCGGTGTAGATATTTCCAGGTTAATATAGATAACGGTGTAGATATTTCCATCTTCATACAGATAGCGGTGTAGATATTTCCATGTTCATAGAGATGGCAGTGTAGATATTTCCATGTTTATACAGGTAGCAGGGTAGTTATTTCCATATTTATATAGATGGCAGTGTAGGTATTTTCATTGATATACAGATAGCTGTGTAGATATTTGCATGTTCATACAGATAGCCGTGTAGATATTTCCACGTTTATAGAGATGGCGGTGTAAATATTTCCATGTTCATACAGATGGTGGTGTAGATATTTCCATGTTTATAGGGATGGCGGTGTAGATATTTCCATGTTCATACAAATGGCGGTGTACATATTTCCATGTTCATAGAGATGGCGGTGTAGATATTTCCATGTTCATACAAATGGCGGTGTAGATATTTCCATGTTCATAGAGATGGCGGTGTAGATATTTCCATATTTATACAGATAGCGGTGTAGTTATTTCCATGTTTATAGAGATCGCAGTGTAGATATTTCCTTTGATATACAGATAGCTGTGTAGATATTTGCATGTTCATACAGATAGCGGTGTAGTTATTTTAATGTTCATTCAGATAGCGGTGTAGATATTTCCATGTTCATACGGATAGCGGTGTAGATGTTTCCATGTTCATACAGATAGCGGTGTAGATATTTCCATGTTCAAACAGATAGCGTTGTAGATATTTCCATGTTCATATGGATAGCGGTGTAGATATTTCCAATTTCATACAGTTAGCGGTGTAGATATTTCCATGTTCATACAGATGGCGGTGTAGATATTTACATGTTCATACAGATGGCGGTGTAGATATTTCCATGTTCATACAGATAGCGGTGTAGATATTTCCATGTTCATACAGATAGCGGTCTACATATTTCCATGTTAATACAGATAGCGCTGTAGATATTTCCATGTTCTTACCGATAGCAGTGTAGATATTTCCATGTTCATACAGTTAGCGGTGTAGATATTTCCATGTTCTTAGAGATGGCGTTGTAGATATCTCCATGTTTATGCAGATAGCGGTATAGATATTTCCATGTTTATACAGATGGTGGTGTAGATATTTCCATGTTTATAGAGATGGCAGTGTAGATATTTCCATGTTCATACAGATGGCGGTGTAAATATTTCCATGTTAATAGGGATGGCGATGTAGATATTTCCATGTTTACACAGATAGCGGTGTAGACATTTCCATGTTTACACAGATAGCGCTGTGGATATTTGCATGTTTATGCAGATAGCAGTGTAGATATTTCCATGTTTATACAGATAGCGGTGCGGATATTTCCATGTTTATACAGATAGTTGGGCAGATATTTCCATGTTTATACAGATAGCGGTGTAGATATTTCCATCTTAATACAGATGGCGGTGTAGATATGTCCATGTTTGTACAGATGGCGGTGTAGATATTCCCATGTTCATACAGATGGCGGTGTAGATATTTCCATGTTCATACAGATAGCGTTGTAGATATTTCCATGTTCATACGGATAGCGGTGTAGATATTTCCATGTTCATACAGTTAGCGGTGTAGATATTTCCATGTTCATACAGATGGCGGTGTAGATATTTATATGTTCATACAGATGGCGGTGTAGATATTTCCATGTTCATACAGATAGCCGGCTAGATATTTCCATGTTAATACAGATAGCGATGTAGATATTTCCATGTTCTTACCGATAGCAGTGTAGATATTTCCATGTTCATACAGTTAGCGGTGTAGATATTTCCATGTTCTTAGAGATGGCGGTGTAGATATCTCCATGTTTATGCAGATAGCGGTATAGATATTTCCATGTTTATACAGATGGTGGTGTAGATATTTCCATGTTTATAGAGATGGCAGTGCAGATATTTCCATGTTCATACAGATGGCGGTGTAAGTATTTCCATGTTAATAGGGATGGCGGTGTAGATATTTTCATGTTTACACAGATGGCGATGTAGATATTTCCATGTTTACACAGATAGCAGTGTAGACATTTCCATGTTTACACAGATAGCGGTGTGGATATTTGCATGTTTATGCAGATATCAGTGTAGATATTTCCATGTTTATACAGATAGCGGTGCGGATATTTCCATGTTTATACAGATAGTTGGGCAGGTATTTCCATGTTTATACAGATAGCGGTGTAGATATTTCCATCTTAATACAGATGGCGGTGTAGATATGTCCATGTTTGTACAGATGGCGGTGTAGATATTTCCATGTTCATACAGATGGCGGTGTAGATATTTCGAAGTTTATAGAGATAGTGCTGTAGTTATTTCCATATACATAGAGAAATCTGTGTAGATATTTCCGTGTATATTCAGATAGCTGTGTAGATATTTCCATGTTCATGCAGATAGCGGTGTAGATATTTCCATGTTCATCCAGATGCCGGTGTACATATATCCATGTTCATACAGATGGTGGTGAAGATATTTCCATGTTCATACAGATGGTGGTGTAGATATTTCCATGTTCATACAAATGGCGGTGTAGATATTTCCATGTTCATAGAGATGGCGGTTTAGATAGTTCCATGTTCATACAAATGGCCGTGTAGATATTTCCATGTTCATAGAGATGGCGGTGTAGATATTCCCATATTTATACAGATAGCAGTGTAGTTATTTCCATGTTTTTAGGGATAGCAGTGTATATATTTTCATTGATATACATATAGCTGTGTAGATATTTGCATGTTCATACAGATAGTGGTCTTGATATTTCCATGTTGATACAGATAGCGGTGTAGATATTTCCATGTTCATACAGATAGCGGTGTAGATATTTCCATGTTCATACAGATAGCGGTGTAGATATTTCCATGTTCATACAGATAGCGGTGTAGATATTTCCATGTTCATACAGATAGCGGTGTAGATATTTCCATGTTCATACAGATGGCGGTGTAGATATTTACATGTTCATACAGGTGGCGGTGTAGATATTTCCATGTTCATACAGGTGGCGGTGTAGATATTTCCATGTTCATACAGATGGCGGTGTAGATATTTCCATGTTCATACAGATCGCGGTGTAGATATTTCCATGTTCATACCGATAGCGGTGTAGATATTTCCATGTTCATACTGTTAGTGGTGAAGATATTTCCATGTTCATACAGATGGCGGTGTAGATATTTTCATGTTCATACAGATGGCGGTGTAGATGTTTCCATGTTCGTACGGATGGCAGTGTAGGTATTTCCATGTTCATACAGGTGGCGGTGTAGATATTTCCATGTTTATACAGATAGCAGTGTAGTTATTTCCATGTTTATGGAGACAGCTGTGTAGATATTTCCATTGATATACAGATAGCTGTGTAGATATTTGCATGTTCATACAGATAGCGGTGTAGATATTTCCATGTTCGTACAGATAGCGGTGTAGATATTTCCATGTTCATACAGATAGCGGTGTAGATATTTCCATGTTCATACAGATAGCAGTGTAGATATTTGCATGTTCATACAGATAACGGTGTAGATATTTCCATGTTTATTCAGATGGCGGTGTAGAGATTTCCATGTTCATACAGATAGCGGTGTAGAGATTTCCATGTTCATACAGATAGCGGTATAGATATTTCCATGTTCATACCAATAGCGGTGTAGACATTTCTATGTTCATACAGATAATGGTGTAGATATTTCCATGTTCATACAGACAGCGGTGTAGATAATTCCATGTTCATACCGTTAGCGGTGTAGATATTTCCATGTTCATACAGATGGCAGTGTAGGTATTGACATGTTCATACAGATGGCGGTATAGATATTTCCATGTTCGTACAAATGGCGGTGTAGATATTTCCATGTTAATAGAGTTGGCGGTGTACATATTTCCATGTTTATACAGATGGTGGTGTAGATATTTACATGTTTATAGAGATGGCGGTCTAGATATTTCCATGTTTACAGAGATAGAGGTGTAGTTATTTCCAAGTTTATAGAGACAGCGTTGTAGATATTTCCTTGTTTATACAGATAGCGGTGAAGATATTTCCATGTTTATAGAGATAGCGTTGTAGATATTTCCATGTTTTTACAGATAGCAGTGTAGATATTTCCATGTTTATAGAGATAATGGTGTACATAATTTCAATTTTATACAGAGAGCAGTATTGATATTTCCAAGTTCATACAGATAGCGGTGTAGATATTTCCACGTTTATAGAGATGGCGGTGTAGATATTTCCATGTTCATACAGATGGTGGTGTAGATATTTCCATGTTTATAGGGATGGCGGTGTAGATATTTTCATGTTTACACAGATGGCAGTGTAGATATTTGCATGTTTACACAGATAGCGGTGTAGACATTTCCATGTTTACACAGATAGCGGTGTGGATATTTCCATGTTTATGCAGATAGCAGTGTAGATATTTGCATGTTTATACAGATAGCGGTTCGGATATTTCCATGTTTACAGAGATAGTTGGGCAGATATTTCCATGTTTATACAGATAGCAGTATAGATATTTCCATCTTAATAGAGATGGCGGTGTAGATATGTCCATGTTTGTATAGATGGCGGTGTAGATATTTCCATGTTCATACAGATGGCGGTGTAGATATTTCAAAGTTTATAGAGATAGCGCTGTAGTTATTTCCATATTTATAGAGAAATCTGTGTAGATATTTCCATGTATATTCAGAGAGCTGTGTAGATATTTCCATGTTCATGCAGATAGCGGTGCAGATATTTCCATGTTCATCGAGATGCCGGTGTACATATATCCATGTTCATACAGATGGCGGTGAAGATATTTCCATGTTCATACAGATGGCGGTGTAGGTATTTCCATGTTCATAGAGATGGCAGTGTAGATATTTACAGGTTCATACAAATGGCGGTGTAGATATTTCCATGTTCATAGAGATGGCGCTGTTGATATTTCAATATTTATAGAGATAGCAGTGTAGTTATTTCCATGTTTATAGAGATAGTAGTGTAGATATTTCCATTGATATACAGATAGCTCTGTAGATATTTGCATGTTCATAGAGATAGCGGTGTAGATATTTCCATGTTCATACAGATAGCAGTGTAGATATTTCCATGTTCATACAGATAGCGGTGTAGATATTTCCATGTTCATACAGATAGCGGTGAAGATATTTCCATGTTCATACAGATAGCGGTGTAGATATTTCCATGTTCATACAGTTAGCGGTTTAGATATTTCCATGTTCATACAGATGGCGGTGTAGATATCTACATGTTCATACAGATGGCGGTGTAGTTATTTCCATGTTCATACAGATAGCGGTGTAGATATTTCCATGTTCATACAGATAGCGGTGTAGATATTTCCATGTTCATACAGATAGCGGTGTAGATATTTCCATGTTCATAACAACAGCGGTGTAGACATTTCCATGTTCATATATTTAGCGGTGTAGATATTTCCATGTTCATACAGAGGGCGAAGATATTTCCATGTTCATACAGATAGAGGTGTAGATATTTCCATGTTCATACAGTTAGCGGTGTAGATATTTCCATGTTCATACAGATGGCAGTGTAGATATTTCCATGTTCATAGAGATGGCGGTGTTGATATCTCCATATTTATACAGATAGCAGTGTAGTTATTTCCATGTTTATAGAGATAGCAGTGTAGATATTTCCATTGATATACAGACAGCTGTGTAGATATTTGCATGGTCATACAGATAGCGGTGTAGATAATTCCATGTTCGTACAGATAGCGGTGTAGATATTTCCATGTTCATACAGATAGCGGTGTAGATATTTCCATGTTCATACAGATAATGGTGTAGATATTTCCATGTTCATACAGATAGCGGTGTAGATATTTCCATGTTCGTACAGTTAGCGGTGTAGATATTTCCATGTTCATACAGATGGCGGTGTAGATATTTACATGTTCATACAGATGGCGGTATAGATATTTCCATGTTCGTACAGATGGCGTTGTAGATATTTCCATGTTCTTAGAGATGGCGGTGTATATATCTCCATGTTTATGCAGATAGCGGTATAGATATTTCCATGTTTATTCAGATGGTGGTGTAGATATTTCCATGTTTATAGAGATGGCAGTGTAGGTATTTCCATGTTCATACAGGTGGCGGTGTAGATATTTCCATGTTTATACAGATAGCAGTGTAGTTATTTCCATGTTTATAGAGACAGCTGTGTAAATATTTCCATTGATATACAGATAGCTGTGTAGATATTTGCATGTTCATACAGATAGCGGTGTAGATATTTCCATGTTCGTACAGATAGCGGTGTAGATATTTCCATGTTCATACAGATATCGGTGTAGTTATTTCCATGTTCATACAGATAACGGTGTAGATATTTCCACGTTCATACAGATAGCAGTGTAGATATTTCCATGTTCATACAGTTAGTGGTGTAGATATTTCCATGTTAATACAGATGGCGGTGTAGATATTTACATGTTCATACAGATGGCGGTGTAGATATTTCCATGTTTTTGCAGTTAGCGGTATAGATATTTCCATGTTTATACAGATGGTGCTGTAGATATTTCCATGTTTATAGAGTTGGCTGTCTAGATATTTCCATGTTTACAGAGACAGTGGTGTAGTTATTTCCAAGTTTATAGAGACAGCGTTGTAGATATTTCCATATTTATACAGATAGCGGTGAAGATATTTCCATGTTTATACAGATAGCGGTGTAGATATTTCCATGTTTATACAGATAGCAGTGTAGATATTTCCATGTTTATAGAGATAGTGTTGTAGATAATTTCAATTTCAAACAGAGAGCAGTGTAGATATTTCCATGTTCATACAGATGGCGGTGTAAATATTTCCATGTTTATAGGGATGGCGGTGTAGATATTTCCATCTTAATACAGATGGTGGTGTAGATATGTACATGTTTGTACTGATGGCGGTGTAGATATTTCCATGTTCATACAGATGGCGGTGTAGATATTTCGAAGTTTATAGAGATAGCACTGTAGTTATTTCCATATTTATAGAGAAATCTGTGTAGATATTTCCGTGTATATTCAGATAGCTGTAGATATTTCCATGTTCATGCATATAGCGGTGTAGATATTTCCATGTTCATCCAGATGCCGGTGTACATATATCCATGTTCATACAGATGGCGGTGAAGATATTTCCATGTTCATACAGATGGTGGTGTAGATATTTCCATGTTCATACAAATGGCGGTGTAGATATTTCCAAGTTCATAGAGATGGCGGTGTAGATATTTGCATGTTCATAAAAATGGCGGTCTAGATATTTCCATGTTCATAGAGATGGCGGTGTAGATATCTCCATATTTATACAGATAGCAGTGTAGTTATTTCCAAGTTTATAGGGATAGCAGTGTAGATATTTTCATTGATATACAGATAGCTGTGTAGGTATTTGCATGTTCATACAGATAGCGGTCTAGATATTTCCATGTTCATACATATAGCGGTGTAGATATTTCCATGTTCATACAGATAGCGGTGTAGATATTTCCATGTTCATACAGATAGCGGTGTAGATATTTCCATGTTCATACAGATAGCGGTGTAGATATTTCCATGTTCATACAGTTAGCGGTGTAGCTATTTCCATGTTCGTACAGATGGCGGTGTAAATATTTCCATGTTTATAGGGATGGCGGTGTAGATATTTCCATGTTTACACAGATGGCGGTGTAGATATTTCCATGTTTACACAGATAGCGGTGTAGACATTTCCATGTTTACACAGATAGCGGTGTGCATATTTCCATGTTTACGCAGATAGCAGTGTAGATATTTCCATGTTTATACAGATAGCGGTGCGGATATTTCCATGTTTATACAGATAGTTGGGCAGATATTTCCATGTTTATACAGATAGCGGTGTAGATATTTCCATCTTAATACAGATGGCGGTGTAGATATGTCCATGTTTGTACAGATGGCAGTGTAGATATTTCCATGTTCATACAGATGGCGGTGTAGATATTTCGAAGTTTATAGAGATAGCGCTGTAGTTATTTCGATATTTATAGAGAAATCTGTGTAGATATTTCCGTGTATATTCAGATAGCTGTGTAGATATTTCCATGTTCATGCAGATAGCGGTGTAGATATTTCCATGTTCATCCAGATGCCGGTGTACATATATCCATGTTCATACAGATGGCGGTGAAGATATTGCCATGTTCATACAGATGGTGGTGTAGATATTTCCATGTTCATACAAATGGCGGTGTAGATATTTCCAAGTTCATAGAGATGGCGGTGTAGATATTTCCATGTTCATACAAATGGCGGTCTAGATATTTCCATGTTCATAGAGATGGCGGTGTAGATATTTCCATATTTATACAGATAGCAGTGTAGTTATTTCCATGTTTATAGGGATAGCAGTGTAGATATTTTCATTGATATACAGATAGCTGTGTAGATATTTGCATGTTCATACAGATAGCGGTCTAGATATTTCCATGTTCATACAGATAGCGGTGTAGATATTTCCATGTTCATACAGATAGCGGTGTAGATATTTCCATGTTAATACAGTTAGCGGTGTAGATATTTCCATGTTCATACAGATGGCGGTGTAGATATTTACATGTTCATACAGATGGCGGTGTAGATATTTCCATGTTCATACAGATAGCGGTGTAGATATTTCCATGTTCATACAGATAACGGTGTAGATATTTCCACGTTCATACAGATAGCAGTGTAGATATTTCCATGTTCATACAGTTAGCGGTGTAGATATTTCCATGTTCATACAGATGGCGGTGTAGATATTTACATGTTCATTCAGATGGCGGTATAGATACTTCCATGTTCGTACAGATGGCGGTGTAGATATTTCCATGTTCATAGAGATGGCTGTTTAGATATTTCCATGTTTTTGCAGTTAGCGGTGTAGATATTTCCATGTTCATACAGATAGCGGTGTAGATATTTCCATGTTCATACCAATAGCGGTGTAGATATTTCCATGTTCATACAGTTAGTGGTGTAGATATTTCCATGTTCATACAGATGGCAGTGTAGATATTTACATGTTCATACAGATGGCGGTGTTGATATTTCAATGTTCGTACGGATGGCAGTGTAGATATTTCTGTGTTCATACAGGTGGCGGTGTAGATATTTCCATGTTTATACAGATAGCAGTGTAGTTATTTCCATGTTTATAGAGACAGCTGTGTAGATATTTCCATTGATATACAGATAGCTGTGTAGATATTTGCATGTTCATACAGATAGCAGTGTAGATATTTCCATGTTCGTACAGATAGCGGTGTAGATATTTCCATGTTCATACAGATAGCGGTGTAGATATTTCCATGTTCCTACAGATAACGGTGTAGATATTTCCACGTTCATACAGATAGCAGTGTAGATATTTCCATGTTCATACAGTTAGCGGTGTAGATATTTCCATGTTCATACAGATGGCGGTGTAGATATTTACATGTTCATACAGATGGCGGTATAGATACTTCCATGTTCGTACAGATGGCGGTGTAGATATTTCCATGTTCATTGAGATGGCGGTGTATATATTTCCATGTTTTTGCAGTTAGCGGTATAGATATTTCCATGTTTATACAGATGGTGCTGTAGTTATTTCCATGTTTATAGTGATGGCGGTCTAGATATTTCCATGTTTACAGAGATAGTGGTGTAGTTACTTCCAAGTTTATAGAGACTGCGTTGTAGATATTTCCATATTTATACAGATAGCGGTGAAGATATTTCCATGTTTATACAGATAGCGGTGTAGATATTTCCATGTTTATACAGATAGCAGTGTAGATATTTCCATGTTTATAGAGATAGTGTTGTAGATAATTTCAATTTCAAACAGAGAGCAGTGTAGATATTTCCAAGTTCATACAGATAGCGGTGTAGATATTTCCACGTTTATAGAGATGGCGGTGTAGATATTTCCATGTTCATACAGAGGACGGTGTAGATATTTCCATGTTTATAGGGATGGCCGTGTAGATATTTTCATGTTTACACAGATGGCGGTGTAGATATTTCCAGGTTTACACAGATAGCGGTGTAGACATTTCCATGTTTACACAGATAGCGGTGCGGATATTTCCATGTTTATTCAGATAGCGGTGCAGATATTTCCATGTTTATACAGATATTTGGGCAGATATTTCCTTGTTTATACAGATAGCGGTGTAGATATTTCCATCTTAATACAGATGGCGGTGTTGATATGTCCATGATCGTACAGATGGCGGTGTAGATATGTCCATGATCATACAGATGGCGGTGTAGATATTTCGAAGTTTATAGAGATAGCGCTGTAGTTATTTCCATATTTATAGAGAAATCTGTGTAGATATTTCCGTGTATATTCAGATAGCTGTGTAGATATTTCCATGTTCATGCAGATAGCGGTGTAGATATTTCCATGTTCATCCAGATGCCGGTGTACACATATCCATGTTCATACAGATGGCGGTGAAGATATTTCCATGTTCATACAGATGGTGGTGTAGATATTTCCATGTTCATACAAATGGCGGTGTAGATATTTCCAAGTTCATAGAGATGGCGGTGTAGATATTTCCATGTTCATACAAATGGCGGTCTAGATATTTCCATGTTCATAGAGATGGCGGTGTAGATATTTCCATATTTATACAGATAGCAGTGTAGTTATTTCCATGTTTATAGGGATAGCAGTGTAGATATTTTCATTGATATACAGATAGCTGTGTAGATATTTGCATGTTCATACAGATAGCGGTCTAGATATTTCCATGTTCATACAGATAGCGGTGCAGATATTTCCATGTTCATACAGATAGCGGTGTAGATATTTCCATGTTCATACAGATGGCAGTGTAGATATTTACATGTTCATACAGATGGCGGTGTTGATATTTCAATGTTCGTACGGATGGCAGTGTAGATATTTCTGTGTTCATACAGGTGGCGGTGTAGATATTTCCATGTTTATACAGATAGCAGTGTAGTTATTTCCATGTTTATAGAGACAGCTGTGTAGATATTTCCATTGATATACAGATAGCTGTGTAGATATTTGCATGTTCATACAGATAGCAGTGTAGATATTTCCATGTTCGTACAGATAGCGGTGTAGATATTTCCATGTTCATACAGATAGCGGTGTAGATATTTCCATGTTCCTACAGATAACGGTGTAGATATTTCCACGTTCATACAGATAGCAGTGTAGATATTTCCATGTTCATACAGTTAGCGGTGTAGATATTTCCATGTTCATACAGATGGCGGTGTAGATATTTACATGTTCATACAGATGGCGGTATAGATACTTCCATGTTCGTACAGATGGCGGTGTAGATATTTCCATGTTCATTGAGATGGCGGTGTATATATTTCCATGTTTTTGCAGTTAGCGGTATAGATATTTCCATGTTTATACAGATGGTGCTGTAGTTATTTCCATGTTTATAGTGATGGCGGTCTAGATATTTCCATGTTTACAGAGATAGTGGTGTAGTTACTTCCAAGTTTATAGAGACAGCGTTGTAGATATTTCCATATTTATACAGATAGCGGTGAAGATATTTCCATGTTTATACAGATAGCGGTGTAGATATTTCCATGTTTATACAGATAGCAGTGTAGATATTTCCATGTTTATAGAGATAGTGTTGTAGATAATTTCAATTTCAAACAGAGAGCAGTGTAGATATTTCCAAGATCATACAGATAGCGGTGTAGATATTTCCACGTTTATAGAGATGGCGGTGTAGATATTTCCATGTTCATACAGAGGACGGTGTAGATATTTCCATGTTTATAGGGATTGCCGTGTAGATATTTTCATGTTTACACAGATGGCGGTGTAGATATTTCCATGTTTACACAGATAGCGGTGTAGACATTTCCATGTTTACACAGATAGCGGTGCGGATATTTCCATGTTTATTCAGATAGCGGTGCAGATATTTCCATGTTTATACAGATATTTGGGCAGATATTTCCTTGTTTATACAGATAGCGGTGTAGATATTTCCATCTTAATACAGATGGCGGTGTTGATATGTCCATGATCGTACAGATGGCGGTGTAGATATGTCCATGATCATACAGATGGCGGTGTAGATATTTCGAAGTTTATAGAGATAGCGCTGTAGTTATTTCCATATTTATAGAGAAATCTGTGTAGGTATTTCCGTGTATATTCAGATAGCTGTGTAGATATTTCCATGTTCATGCAGATAGCGGTGTAGATATTTCCATGTTCATCCAGATGCCGGTGTACATATATCCATGTTCATACAGATGGCGGTGAAGATATTTCCATGTTCATACAGATGGTGGTGTAGATATTTCCATGTTCATACAAATGGCGGTGTAGATATTTCCAAGTTCATAGAGATGGCGGTGTAGATATTTCCATGTTCATACAAATGGCGGTCTAGATATTTCCATGTTCATAGAGATGGCGGTGTAGATATTTCCATATTTATACAGATAGCAGTGTAGTTATTTCCATGTTTATAGGGATAGCAGTGTAGATATTTTCATTGATATACAGATAGCTGTGTAGATATTTGCATGTTCATACAGATAGCGGTCTAGATATTTCATTGTTCATACAGATAGCGGTGTAGATATTTCCATGTTCATACAGATAGCGGTGCAGATATTTCCATGTTCATACAGATAGCGGTGTAGATATTTCCATGTTCATACAGATAGCGGTGTAGATATTTCCATGTTCATACAGTTAGCGGTGTAGATATTTCCATGTTCATACAGATGGCGGTGTAGATATTTCCATGTTCATACAGATGGCGGTGTAGATATTTCCATGTTCATACAGATGGCGGTGTAGATATTTCCATGTTCATACAGATGGCGGTGTAGATATTTCCATGTTCATACAGATGGCGGTGTAGATATTTCCATGTTCATACCAATAGCGGTGTAGATATTTCCATGTTCATACAGTTAGTGGTGTAGATATTTCCATGTTCATACAGATGGCGGTGTAGATATTTACATGTTCATACAGATGGCGGTGTTGATATTTCCATGTTCGTACGGATGGCAGTGTAGATATTTCTGTGTTCATACAGGTGGCGGTGTAGATATTTCCATGTTTATACAGATAGCAGTGTAGTTATTTCCATGTTTATAGAGACAGCTGTGTAGATATTTCCATTGATATACAGATAGCTGTGTAGATATTTGCATGTTCATACAGATAGCAGTGTAGATATTTCCATGTTCGTACAGATAGCGGTGTAGATATTTCCATGTTCATACAGATAGCGGTGTAGATATTTCCATGTTCATACAGATAACGGTGTAGATATTTCCACGTTCATACAGATAGCAGTGTAGATATTTCCATGTTCATACAGTTAGCGGTGTAGATATTTCCATGTTAATACAGATGGCGGTGTAGATATTTACATGTTCATACAGATGGCGGTATAGATACTTCCATGTTCGTACAGATGGCGGTGTAGATATTTCCATGTTCATAGAGATGGCGGTGTATATATTTCCATGTTTTTGCAGTTAGCGGTATAGATATTTCCATGTTTATACAGATGCTGCTGTAGTTATTTCCATGTTTATAGAGATGGCGGTCTAGATATTTCCATGTTTACAGAGATAGTGGTGTAGTTACTTCCAAGTTTATAGAGACAGCGTTGTAGATATTTCCATATTTATACAGATAGCGGTGAAGATATTTCCATGTTTATACAGATAGCGGTGTAGATATTTCCATGTTTATACAGATAGCAGTGTAGATATTTCCATGTTTATAGAGATAGTGTTGTAGATAATTTCAATTTCAAACAGAGAGCAGTGTAGATATTTCCAAGTTCATACAGATAGCGGTGTAGATATTTCCACGTTTATAGAGATGGCGGTGTAGATATTTCCATGTTCATACAGAGGACGGTGTAGATATTTCCATGTTTATAGGGATGGCCGTGTACATATTTTCATGTTTACACAGATGGCGGTGTAGATATTCCCATGTTTACACAGATAGCGGTGTAGACATTAACATGTTTACACAGATAGCGGTGCGGATATTTCCATGTTTATTCAGATAGCGGTGCAGATATTTCCATGTTTATACAGATATTTGGGCAGATATTTCCATGTTTATACAGATAGCGGTGTAGATATTTCCATCTTAATACAGATGGCGGTGTAGATATGTCCATGATCGTACAGATGGCGGTGTAGATATGTCCATGTTCATACAGATGGCGGTGTAGATATTTCGAAGTTTATAGAGATAGCGCTGTAGTTATTTCCATATTTATAGAGAAATCTGTGTAGATATTTCCGTGTATATTCAGATAGCTGTGTAGATATTTCCATGTTCATGCAGATAGCGGTGTAGATATTTCCATGTTCATCCAGATGCCGGTGTACATATATCCATGTTCATACAGATGGCGGTGAAGATATTTCCATGTTCATACAGATGGTGGTGTAGATATTTCCATGTTCATAGAAATGGCGGTGTAGATATTTCCAAGTTCATAGAGATGGCGGTGTAGATATTTCCATGTTCATACAAATGGCGGTCTAGATATTTCCACGTTCATAGAGATGGCGGTGTAGATATTTCCATATTTATACAGATAGCAGTGTAGTTATTTCCATGTTTATAGGGATAGCAGTGTAGATATTTTCATTGATATACAGATAGCTGTGTAGATATTTGCATGTTCATACAGATAGCGGTCTAGATATTTCCATGTTCATACAGATAGCGGTGTAGATATTTCCATGTTCATACAGATAGCGGTGTAGATATTTCCATGTTCATACAGATAGCGGTGTAGATATTTCCATGTTCATACAGATAGCGGTGTAGATATTTCCATGTTCATACAGTTAGCGGTGTAGATATTTCCATGTTCATACAGATGGCGGTGTAGATATTTCCATGTTCATACAGATGGCGGTGTAGATATTTCCATGTTCATACAGATGGCGGTGTAGATATTTCCATGTTCATACAGATGGCAGTGTAGATATTTCCATGTTCATACAGATGGCGGTGTAGATATTTCCATGTTCATACCAATAGCGGTGTAGATATTTCCATGTTCATACAGTTAGTGGTGTAGATATTTCCATGTTCATACAGATGGCGGTGTAGATATTTACATGTTCATACAGATGGCGGTGTTGATATTTCCATGTTCGTACGGATGGCAGTGTAGATATTTCTGTGTTCATACAGGTGGCGGTGTAGATATTTCCATGTTTATACAGATAGCAGTGTAGTTATTTCCATGTTTATAGAGACAGCTGTGTAGATATTTCCATTGATATACAGATAGCTGTGTAGATATTTGCATGTTCATACAGATAGCAGTGTAGATATTTCCATGTTCGTACAGATAGCGGTGTAGATATTTCCATGTTCATACAGATAGCGGTGTAGATATTTCCATGTTCATACAGATAACGGTGTAGATATTTCCACGTTCATACAGATAGCAGTGTAGATATTTCCATGTTCATACAGTTAGCGGTGTAGATATTTCCATGTTAATACAGATGGCGGTGTAGATATTTACATGTTCATACAGATGGCGGTATAGATACTTCCATGTTCGTACAGATGGCGGTGTAGATATTTCCATCTTCATAGAGATGGCGGTGTATATATTTCCATGTTTTTGCAGTTAGCGGTATAGATATTTCCATGTTTATACAGATGCTGCTGTAGTTATTTCCATGTTTATAGAGATGGCGGTCTAGTTATTTCCATGTTTACAGAGATAGTGGTGTAGTTACTTCCAAGTTTATAGAGACAGCGTTGTAGATATTTCCATATTTATACAGATAGCGGTGAAGATATTTCCATGTTTATACAGATAGCGGTGTAGATATTTCCATGTTTATACAGATAGCAGTGTAGATATTTCCATGTTTATAGAGATAGTGTTGTAGATAATTTCAATTTCAAACAGAGAGCAGTGTAGATATTTCCAAGTTCATACAGATAGCGGTGTAGATATTTCCACGTTTATAGAGATGGCGGTGTAGATATTTCCATGTTCATACAGAGGACGGTGTAGATATTTCCATGTTTATAGGGATGGCCGTGTACATATTTTCATGTTTACACAGATGGCGGTGTAGATATTCCCATGTTTACACAGATAGCGGTGTAGACATTAACATGTTTACACAGATAGCGGTGCGGATATTTCCATGTTTATTCAGATAGCGGTGCAGATATTTCCATGTTTATACAGATATTTGGGCAGATATTTCCATGTTTATACAGATAGCGGTGTAGATATTTCCATCTTAATACAGATGGCGGTGTAGATATGTCCATGATCGTACAGATGGCGGTGTAGATATGTCCATGTTCATACAGATGGCGGTGTAGATATTTCGAAGTTTATAGAGATAGCGCTGTAGTTATTTCCATATTTATAGAGAAATCTGTGTAGATATTTCCGTGTATATTCAGATAGCTGTGTAGATATTTCCATGTTCATGCAGATAGCGGTGTAGATATTTCCATGTTCATCCAGATGCCGGTGTACATATATCCATGTTCATACAGATGGCGGTGAAGATATTTCCATGTTCATACAGATGGTGGTGTAGATATTTCCATGTTCATAGAAATGGCGGTGTAGATATTTCCAAGTTCATAGAGATTGCGGTGTAGATATTTCCATGTTCATACAAATGGCGGTCTAGATATTTCCACGTTCATAGAGATGGCGGTGTAGATATTTCCATATTTATACAGATAGCAGTGTAGTTATTTCCATGTTTATAGGGATAGCAGTGTAGATATTTTCATTGATATACAGATAGCTGTGTAGATATTTGCATGTTCATACAGATAGCGGTCTAGATATTTCCATGTTCATACAGATAGCGGTGTAGATATTTCCATGTTCATACAGATAGCGGTGTAGATATTTCCATGTTCATACAGATAGCGGTGTAGATATTTCCATGTTCATACAGATAGCGGTGTAGATATTTCCATGTTCACACAGTTGGCTGTGTAGATATTTCCATGTTCATACAGATGGCGGTGTAGATATTTACATGTTCATACAGATGGCGGTGTAGATATTTCCATGTTCATACAGATGGCGGTGTAGATATTTCCATGTTCATACAGATAGCGGTGCAGATATTTCCATGTTCATACAGATAGCGGTGTAGATATTTCCATGTTCATACCGATAGCGGTGTAGATATTTCCATGTTCATACAGATAGTGGTGTAGATATTTCCATGTTCATGCAGATGGCGGTGTAGATATTTACATGTTCATACAGATGGCGGTGTTGATATTTCAATGTTCGTACGGATGGCAGTGTAGATATTTCTGTGTTCATACAGGTGGCAGTGTAGATATTTCCATGTTTATACAGATAGCAGTGTAGTTATTTCCATGTTTATAGAGACAGCTGTGTAGATATTTCCATTGATATACAGATAGCTGTGTAGATATTCGCATGTTCATACAGATAGCAGTGTAGATATTTCCATGTTCGTACAGATAGCGGTGTAGATATTTCCATGTTCATACAGATAGCGGTGTAGATATTTCCATGTTCATACAGATAACGGTGTAGATATTTCCACGTTCATACAGATAGCAGTGTAGATATTTCCATGTTCATACAGTTAGCGGTGTAGATATTTCCATGTTCATACAGATTGCGGTGTAGATATTTACATGTTCATACTGATGGCGGTATAAATATTTCCATGTTCGTACAGATGGCGGTGTAGATATTTCCATGTTCATAGAGATGGCGGTGTAGATATTTCCATGTTTTTGCAGTTAGCGGTATAGATATTTCCATGTTTATACAGATGGTGCTGTAGTTATTTCCATGTTTATAGAGATGGCGGTCTAGATATTTCCATGTTTACAGAGATAGTGGTGTAGTTATTTCCAAGTTTATAGAGACAGCGTTGTAGATATTTCCATATTTATACAGATAGCGGTGAAGATATTTCCATGTTTATACAGATAGCGGTGTAGATATTTCCATGTTTATACAGATAGCAGTGTAGTTATTTCCATGTTTATAGAGATAGTGTTGTAGATAATTTCAATTTCAAACAGAGAGCAGTGTAGATATTTCCAAGTTCATACAGATAGCGGTGTAGATATTTCCACGTTTATAGAGATGGCGGTGTAGATATTTCCATGTTCATACAGAGGACGGTGTAGATATTTCCATGTTTATAGGGATGGCAGTGTACATATTTTCATGTTTACACAGATGGCGGTGTAGATATTTCCATGTTTACACAGATAGCGGTGTAGACATTTCCATGTTTACACAGATAGCGGTGCGGATATTTCCATGTTTATTCAGATAGCGGTGCAGATATTTCCATGTTTATACAGATATTTGGGCAGATATTTCCATGTTTATACAGATAGCGGTGTAGATATTTCCATCTTAATACAGATGGCGGTGTAGATATGTCCATCATCGTACAGATGGCGGTGTAGATATTTCCATGTTCATACAGATGGCGGTGAAGATATTTCGAAGTTTATAGAGATAGCGATGTAGTTATTTCCATATTTATAGAGAAATCTGTGTAGATATTTCCATGTATATTCAGATAGCTGTGTAGATGTTTCCTTGTTCATGCAGATTACGGTGTAGATATTTCCATGTTCATCCAGATGCCGCTGTACATATATCCATGTTCATACAAATGGTGGTGAAGATATTTCCATGTTCATACAGATGGCGGTGTAGGTATTTCCATGTTCATACAAATGGCGGTGTAGATATTTCCATGTTCACAGAGATGACGGTGTAGATATTTCCAGGTTCATACAAATGGCGGTGTAGATATTTCCATGTTCATAGAGATGGCGGTGTAGATATTTCCATGTTTATACAGATAGCAGTGTAGTTATTTCCATGTTTATAGAGATACCAATGTGGATATTTCCATTGATATACAGATAGCTGTGTAGATATTTACATGTTCATACAGATAGCGGTGTAGATATTTCCATGTTCATACAGTTAGCGGTGTAGATATTTCCATGTTCATACAGATGGCGGTGTAGATATTTCCATGTTCATACAGATAGCGGTGTAGAGATTTCCATGTTCATACAGATAGCGGTGTAGATATTTCCATGTTCATACAGATAGCGGTCTAGATATTTACAGGTTCATACCAATAGCGGTGTAGACATTTCCATGTTCATACAGTTAGCGGTGTAGATATTTCCATGTTCATACAGATGGCGGTGTAGATATTTACATTTTCATACAGATGGCGGTGTAGATATTTCCATGTTTGTACGGATGGCATTGTAGTTATTTCCATGTTCATACAGGTGGCGGTGTAGATATTTCCATGTTTATACAGATATCAGTGTAGTTTTTTCCATGTTTATAGAGACAGCTATGTAGATATTTCCATTGATATACAGATAGCTGAGTAGATATTTGCATGTTCACACAGATAGCGGTGTAGATATTTCCATGTTCGTACAGATAGCGGTGTAGATATTTCCATGTTCATACAGATAGCAGTGTAGATATTTCCATGTTCATACAGATAACGGTGTAGATATTTCCATGTTCATACCGATAACGGTGTAGATATTTCCATGTTCATACAGTTAGCGGTGTAGATATTTCCATGTTCATATAGATGGCGGTGTAGATATTTACATGTTCATACAGATGGCGGTATAGATATTTCCATGTTCGTACAGATGGCGGTGTAGATATTTTCATGTTCATAGAGATGGCATTGTAGATATTTCCATGTTTATGCAGATAGCGGTATAGATATTTCCATGTTTATACAGATGGTGGTGTAGATATTTCCATGTTTATAGAGATGGCGGTCTAGATATTTCCATGTTTACAGAGATAGTGGTGTAGTTATTTCCAAGTTTATAGAGACAACGTTCTAGATATTTCCATGTTTATACAGATAGCGGTGAAGATATTTCCATGTTTATACAGATAGCGGTGTAGATATTTCCATTTTTATACAGATAGCAGTGTAGATATTACCATGTTTATAGAGATAGTGTTGTAGATAATTTCAATTTCATACAGAGAGCAGTGTAGATATTTCCAAGTTCACACAGATAGCGGTTTAGATATTTCCACGTTTATAGAGATGGCAGTGTAGATATTTCCATGTTCAATCAGAGGACGGAGTAGATATTTCCATGTTTATAGGGATGGCGGTGTAGATATTTTCATGTTTACACAGATGGCGGTGTAGATATTTCCATGTTTACACAGATAGCGGTGTAGACATTTCCATGTCTACACAGATAGCGGTGCGGATATTTCCATGTTTATTCAGATAGCGGTGCGGATATTTCCATGTTTATACAGATAGTTGGGCAGATATTTCCATTTTTATACAGATAGTTGGGCAGATATTTCCATGTTTATACAGATAGCGGTGTAGATATTTCCATTTTAATACAGATGGCGGTGTATATATGTCCATCATCGTACAGATGGCGGTGTAGATATTTCCATGTTCATACAGATGGCGGTGTAGATATTTCGAGGTTTATAGAGATAGCGATGTAGTTATTTCCATATTTATAGAGAAATCTGTGTAGATATTTCCATGTATATTCAGATAGCTGTGTAGACGTTTCCATGTTCATGCAGATTACGGTGTAGATATTTTCATGTTCATCCAGATGCCGGTGTACATATATCCATGTTCATACAAATGGTGGTGAAGATATTTCCATGTTCATACAGATGGCGGTGTAGGTATTTCCATGTTCATACAAATGGCGGTGTAGATATTTCCATGTTCATAGAGATGGCGGTGTAGATATTTCCAGGTTCATACAAATGGCGGTGTAGATATTTCCATGTTCATAGAGATGGCGGTGTAGATATTTCCATGTTTATACAGATAGCAGTGTAGTTATTTCCATGTTTATAGAGATACCAGTCTGGATATTTCCATTGATATACAGATAGCTGTGTAGATATTAGCATGTTCATACAGATAGCGGTGTAGATATTTCCATGTTCATACAGATAGCAGTGTAGATATTTCCATGTTCATACAGATAGCGGTGTAGGTATTTCCATTTTCATACAGATAGCGGTGTAGATATTTCCATGTTCATACAGATAGCGGTGTAGATATTTAAATGTTCATACAGTTAGCGGTGTAGATATTTCCATGTTCATACAGATGGCGGTGTAGATATATACATGTTGATACAGATGGCGGTGGAGATATTTCCATGTTCATACAGATAGCGGTGTAGATATTTCCATGTTCATACAGATAGCGGTGTAGATATTTCCATGTTCATACAGATAGCGTTGTAGATATTTCCATGTTCATACAGATAGCGGTGTAGATATTTCCATGTTCATGTAGACAGCGATGTAGATATTTCCATCTTAATACAGATGGCGGTGTTTATATGTCCATGTTTCTACAGATGGCTGTGTAGATATTTCCATGTTCATACAGATGGCGGTGTAGATATTTCGAAGTTTATAGAGATAGCGCTGTAGTTATTTCCATATTTATAGAGAAATCTGTGTAGATATTTCCATGTATATGCAGACAGCTGTGTAGATATTTCCATGTTCATGCAGATAGCGGTGTAGATATTTCCATGTTCATCCAGATGCTGGTGTACATATATCCATGTTCATACAGATGGCGGTGAAGATATTTCCATGTTCATACAGATGGTGGTGTAGGTATTTCCATGTTCATACAAATGGCGGTGTAGATATTTCCATGTTCATAGAGATGGCGGTGTAGATATTTCCAGGTTCATACAAATGGCGTTGTAGATATTTCCATGTTCATAGAGATGGGCGTGTAGATATTTCCATGTTTATACAGAGAGCAGTGTAGTTATTTCCATGTTTATAGAGATACCAGTGTGGATATTTCCATTGATATACAGATAGCTGTGTAGATATTTACATGTTCATACAGATAGCGGTGTAGATATTTCCATGTTCATACAGATGGCGGTGTAGATATTTCCATGTTCATACAGATAGCGGTGTAGATATTTCCATGTTCATACAGATGGCGGTGTAGATATTTCCATGTTCATACAGATAGCGGTGTAGAGATTTCCATTTTCATACAGACAGCGGTGTAGATAATTCTATGTTCATACAGATAGCAGTCTAGATATTTCCAGGTTCATACCAATAGCGGTATAGACATTTCCATGTTCATACAGTTAGCGTTGTAGATATTTCCATGTTCATACAGATGGCGGTGAAGATATTTCCATGTTCATACAGATGGTGGTGTAGGTATTTCCATGTTCATACAAATGGCGGTGTAGATATTTCCATGTTAATAGAGATGGCGTTGTAGATATTTCCTTGTTTATGCTGATAGCTGTATAGATATTTCCATGTTTATACAGATGGTGGTTAAGATATTTCCATGTTTATAGAGATGGCGGTCTAGATATTTCCATGTTTACAGAGATAGTGGTGTAGTTATTTCCAAGTTTATAGAGACAGTGTTGTAGATATTTCCATGTTTATACAGATAGCGGTGAAGATATTTCCATGTTTACACAGATAGCGGTGTAGATATTTCCATGTTTATTCAGATAGCAGTGTAGATATTTCCATGTTTATAGAGATAGAGTTGTAGATAATTTCATTTTCATACAGAGAGCAGTGTAGCTATTTCCAAGTTCATACAGATAGCGGTGTAGATATTTCCACGTTTATAGAGATGGCGGTGAAGATATTTCCATGTTCATACAGATGGCGGTGTAGATATTTCCATGTTCATACAGATAGTGGTGTAGATATTTCCATGTTCATACCAATAGCGGTGTAGGCATTTCCATGTTAATACATTTAGCGGTGTAGATATTTCCATGCTCATACAGATGGCGGTGAAGATATTTACATGTTCATACAGATGGCGGTTTAGATATTTCCATGTTTGTACGGACGGCAGTGTAGATATTTCCATGTTCATACAGGTGGCGGTGTAGATATTTCCATGTTTATACAGATAGCAGTGTAGTTATTTCTATGTTAATAGAGATAGCGGTGTAGATATTTCCATTGATATACAGATAGCTGTGTAGATATTTGCATGTTCATACAGATAGCGGTGTAGATATTTCCATGTTCTTACAGATAGCGGTGTAGCTATTTCCATGTTCATACAGATAGCGGTGTAGATATTTCTATGTTCATACAGATAACGGTGTAGATATTTCCATGTTCATACAGACAGCGGTGTAGATATTTCCATGTTCATACAGTTAGCAGTGTAGATATTTCCATGTTCATCCAGATGCCGGTGTACATATATCCATGTTCATACAGATGGCGGTGAAGATATTTCCATGTTCATACAGATGGCGGTGAAGGTATTTCCATGTTCATACAGATGGTGGTGTAGGTATTTCTATGCTCATACAAATGGCGGTGTAGATATTTCCATCTTCATAGAGATGGCGGTGTAGATATTTCCAGGTTCATACAAATGGCGGTGTTGATATTTCCATGTTCATAGAGATGGCCGTGTAGATATTTCCATGTTTATACAGAGAGCAGTGTAGTTATTTCCATGTTTATAGAGATACCAGTGTGGATATTTCCATTGATATACAGATAGCTGTGTAGATATTTACATGTTCATACAGATAGCGGTGTAGATATTTCCATGTTCATAGAGATAGCGGTGTAGATATTTGCGTGTTCATATAGATAGCGGTGTAGATATTTCCATGTTCATACAGTTAGCGGTGTAGATATTTCCATGTTCATACAGATGGCGGTGTAGATATTTCCATGTTCATACAGATAGCGGTGTAGAGATTTCCATGTTCATACAGATAGCGGTGTAGATATTTCCATGTTCATACAGATAGCGGTCTAGATATTTCCAGGTTCATACCGATAGCGGTGTAGACATTTCCATGTTCATACAGTTAGCGGTGTAGATATTTCCATGTTCATACAGATGGCGGTGTAGATATTTACATTTTCATACAGATGGCGGTGTAGATATTTCCATGTTTGTACGGATGGCATTGTAGATATTTCTATGTTAATAGACATAGCGGTGTAGATATTTCCATTGATATACAGATAGCTGTGTAGATATTTTCATGTTCATACAGATAGCGGTGTAGATATTTCCATGTTCACACAGATAGCGGTGTAGATATTTCCATGTTCACACAGATAGCGGTGTAGATATTTCCATGTTCATACAGTTAGCGGTGTAGATATTTCCATGTTCATACAGATGGCGGTGTAGGTATTTACCTGTTCATACAGATGGCGGTATAGATATTTCCATGTTCGTACAGATGGCGGTGTAGATATTTCCATGTTCATAGAGATGGCGTTGTAGATATTTCCATGTTTATGCAGAGAGCGGTATAGATATTTCCATGTTTATACAGATGGTGCTGTAGATATTTCCATGTCTATAGAGATGGCTTTCTAGATATTTCCATGTTTACAGAGATAGTGGTGTAGTTATTTCCAAGTTTATAGAGACAGTGTAGTAGATATTTCCATGTTTATACAGATAGCGGTGAAGATATTTCCATGTTTACACAGATAGCGGTGTAGATATTTCCATGTTTATACAGATAGCAGTGTAGATATTTCCATGTTTATAGAGATAGAGTTGTAGATAATTTCATTTTCATACAGAGAGCAGTGTAGCTATTTCCAAGTTCATACAGATAGCGGTGTAGATATTTCCACGTTTATAGAGATGGCGGTGAAGATATTTCCATGTTCATACAGATGGCGGTGTAGATATTTCCATGTTCATACAGATAGTGGTGTAGATATTTCCATGTTCATACCAATAGCGGTGTAGGCATTTCCATGTTAATACATTTAGCGGTGTAGATATTTCCATGCTCATACAGATGGCGGTGAAGATATTTACATGTTCATACAGATGGCGGTTTAGATATTTCCATGTTTGTACGGACGGCAGTGTAGATATTTCCATGTTCATACAGGTGGCGGTGTAGATATTTCCATGTTTATACAGATAGCAGTGTAGTTATTTCTATGTTAATAGAGATAGCGGTGTAGATATTTCCATTGATATACAGATAGCTGTGTAGATATTTGCATGTTCATACAGATAGCGGTGTAGATATTTCCATGTTCTTACAGATAGCGGTGTAGCTATTTCCATGTTCATACAGATAGCGGTGTAGATATTTCTATGTTCATACAGATAACTGTGTAGATATTTCCATGTTCATACAGATAGCGTTGTAGATATTTCCATGTTCATACAGATAGCGGTGTAGATATTTCCATGTTCATGTAGACAGCGATGTAGATATTTCCATCTTAATACAGATGGCGGTGTTTATATGTCCATGTTTCTACAGATGGCGGTGTAGATATTTCCATGTTCATACAGATGGCGGTGTAGATATTTCGAAGTTTATAGAGATAGCGCTGTAGTTATTTCCATATTTATAGAGAAATCTGTGTAGATATTTCCATGTATATGCAGACAGCTGTGTAGATATTTCCATGTTCATGCAGATAGCGGTGTAGATATTTCCATGTTCATCCAGATGCTGGTGTACATATATCCATGTTCATACAGATGGCGGTGAAGATATTTCCATGTTCATACAGATGGTGGTGTAGGTATTTCCATGTTCATACAAATGGCGGTGTAGATATTTCCATGTTCATAGAGATGGCGGTGTAGATATTTCCAGGTTCATACAAATGGCGTTGTAGATATTTCCATGTTCATAGAGATGGGCGTGTAGATATTTCCATGTTTATACAGAGAGCAGTGTAGTTATTTCCATGTTTATAGAGATACCAGTGTGGATATTTCCATTGATATACAGATAGCTGTGTAGATATTTACATGTTCATACAGATAGCGGTGTAGATATTTCCATGTTCATACAGATGGCGGTGTAGATATTTCCATGTTCATACAGATAGCGGTGTAGATATTTCCATGTTCATACAGATGGCGGTGTAGATATTTCCATGTTCATACAGATAGCGGTGTAGAGATTTCCATTTTCATACAGACAGCGGTGTAGATAATTCTATGTTCATACAGATAGCAGTCTAGATATTTCCAGGTTCATACCAATAGCGGTATAGACATTTCCATGTTCATACAGTTAGCGTTGTAGATATTTCCATGTTCATACAGATGGCGGTGAAGATATTTCCATGTTCATACAGATGGTGGTGTAGTTATTTCCATGTTCATACAAATGGCGGTGTAGATATTTCCATGTTAATAGAGATGGCGTTGTAGATATTTCCTTGTTTATGCTGATAGCTGTATAGATATTTCCATGTTTATACAGATGGTGGTTAAGATATTTCCATGTTTATAGAGATGGCGGTCTAGATATTTCCATGTTTACAGAGATAGTGGTGTAGTTATTTCCAAGTTTATAGAGACAGTGTTGTAGATATTTCCATGTTTATACAGATAGCGGTGAAGATATTTCCATGTTTACACAGATAGCGGTGTAGATATTTCCATGTTTATTCAGATAGCAGTGTAGATATTTCCATGTTTATAGAGATAGAGTTGTAGATAATTTCATTTTCATACAGAGAGCAGTGTAGCTATTTCCAAGTTCATACAGATAGCGGTGTAGATATTTCCACGTTTATAGAGATGGCGGTGAAGATATTTCCATGTTCATACAGATGGCGGTGTAGATATTTCCATGTTCATACAGATAGTGGTGTAGATATTTCCATGTTCATACCAATAGCGGTGTAGGCATTTCCATGTTAATACATTTAGCGGTGTAGATATTTCCATGCTCATACAGATGGCGGTGAAGATATTTACATGTTCATACAGATGGCGGTTTAGATATTTCCATGTTTGTACGGACGGCAGTGTAGATATTTCCATGTTCATACAGGTGGCGGTGTAGATATTTCCATGTTTATACAGATAGCAGTGTAGTTATTTCTATGTTAATAGAGATAGCGGTGTAGATATTTCCATTGATATACAGATAGCTGTGTAGATATTTGCATGTTCATACAGATAGCGGTGTAGATATTTCCATGTTCTTACAGATAGCGGTGTAGCTATTTCCATGTTCATACAGATAGCGGTGTAGATATTTCTATGTTCATACAGATAACGGTGTAGATATTTCCATGTTCATACAGACAGCGGTGTAGATATTTCCATGTTCATACAGTTAGCAGTGTAGATATTTCCATGTTCATCCAGATGCCGGTGTACATATATCCATGTTCATACAGATGGCGGTGAAGATATTTCCATGTTCATACAGATGGCGGTGAAGGTATTTCCATGTTCATACAGATGGTGGTGTAGGTATTTCTATGCTCATACAAATGGCGGTGTAGATATTTCCATCTTCATAGAGATGGCGGTGTAGATATTTCCAGGTTCATACAAATGGCGGTGTTGATATTTCCATGTTCATAGAGATGGCCGTGTAGATATTTCCATGTTTATACAGAGAGCAGTGTAGTTATTTCCATGTTTATAGAGATACCAGTGTGGATATTTCCATTGATATACAGATAGCTGTGTAGATATTTACATGTTCATACAGATAGCGGTGTAGATATTTCCATGTTCATAGAGATAGCGGTGTAGATATTTGCGTGTTCATATAGATAGCGGTGTAGATATTTCCATGTTCATACAGTTAGCGGTGTAGATATTTCCATGTTCATACAGATGGCGGTGTAGATATTTCCATGTTCATACAGATAGCGGTGTAGAGATTTCCATGTTCATACAGATAGCGGTGTAGATATTTCCATGTTCATACAGATAGCGGTCTAGATATTTCCAGGTTCATACCGATAGCGGTGTAGACATTTCCATGTTCATACAGTTAGCGGTGTAGATATTTCCATGTTCATACAGATGGCGGTGTAGATATTTACATTTTCATACAGATGGCGGTGTAGATATTTCCATGTTTGTACGGATGGCATTGTAGATATTTCTATGTTAATAGACATAGCGGTGTAGATATTTCCATTGATATACAGATAGCTGTGTAGATATTTTCATGTTCATACAGATAGCGGTGTAGATATTTCCATGTTCACACAGATAGCGGTGTAGATATTTCCATGTTCACACAGATAGCGGTGTAGATATTTCCATGTTCATACAGTTAGCGGTGTAGATATTTCCATGTTCATACAGATGGCGGTGTAGGTATTTACCTGTTCATACAGATGGCGGTATAGATATTTCCATGTTCGTACAGATGGCGGTGTAGATATTTCCATGTTCATAGAGATGGCGTTGTAGATATTTCCATGTTTATGCAGAGAGCGGTATAGATATTTCCATGTTTATACAGATGGTGCTGTAGATATTTCCATGTCTATAGAGATGGCTTTCTAGATATTTCCATGTTTACAGAGATAGTGGTGTAGTTATTTCCAAGTTTATAGAGACAGTGTAGTAGATATTTCCATGTTTATACAGATAGCGGTGAAGATATTTCCATGTTTACACAGATAGCGGTGTAGATATTTCCATGTTTATACAGATAGCAGTGTAGATATTTCCATGTTTATAGAGATAGAGTTGTAGATAATTTCATTTTCATACAGAGAGCAGTGTAGCTATTTCCAAGTTCATACAGATAGCGGTGTAGATATTTCCACGTTTATAGAGATGGCGGTGAAGATATTTCCATGTTCATACAGATGGCGGTGTAGATATTTCCATGTTCATACAGATAGTGGTGTAGATATTTCCATGTTCATACCAATAGCGGTGTAGGCATTTCCATGTTAATACATTTAGCGGTGTAGATATTTCCATGCTCATACAGATGGCGGTGAAGATATTTACATGTTCATACAGATGGCGGTTTAGATATTTCCATGTTTGTACGGACGGCAGTGTAGATATTTCCATGTTCATACAGGTGGCGGTGTAGATATTTCCATGTTTATACAGATAGCAGTGTAGTTATTTCTATGTTAATAGAGATAGCGGTGTAGATATTTCCATTGATATACAGATAGCTGTGTAGATATTTGCATGTTCATACAGATAGCGGTGTAGATATTTCCATGTTCTTACAGATAGCGGTGTAGCTATTTCCATGTTCATACAGATAGCGGTGTAGATATTTCTATGTTCATACAGATAACTGTGTAGATATTTCCATGTTCATACAGACAGCGGTGTAGATATTTCCATGTTCATACAGTTAGCAGTGTAGATATTTCCATGTTCATCCAGATGCCGGTGTACATATATCCATGTTCATACAGATGGCGGTGAAGATATTTCCATGTTCATACAGATGGCGGTGAAGGTATTTCCATGTTCATACAGATGGTGGTGTAGGTATTTCTATGCTCATACAAATGGCGGTGTAGATATTTCCATCTTCATAGAGATGGCGGTGTAGATATTTCCAGGTTCATACAAATGGCGGTGTTGATATTTCCATGTTCATAGAGATGGCCGTGTAGATATTTCCATGTTTATACAGAGAGCAGTGTAGTTATTTCCATGTTTATAGAGATACCAGTGTGGATATTTCCATTGATATACAGATAGCTGTGTAGATATTTACATGTTCATACAGATAGCGGTGTAGATATTTCCATGTTCATAGAGATAGCGGTGTAGATATTTGCGTGTTCATATAGATAGCGGTGTAGATATTTCCATGTTCATACAGTTAGCGGTGTAGATATTTCCATGTTCATACAGATGGCGGTGTAGATATTTCCATGTTCATACAGATAGCGGTGTAGAGATTTCCATGTTCATACAGATAGCGGTGTAGATATTTCCATGTTCATACAGATAGCGGTCTAGATATTTCCAGGTTCATACCAATAGCGGTGTAGACATTTCCATGTTAATACAGTTAGCGGTGTAGATATTTCCATGTTCATACAGATGGCGGTGTAGATATTTACATTTTCATACAGATGGCGGTGTAGGTATTTCCATGTTTGTACAGATGGCATTGTAGATATTTCTATGTTAATAGACATAGCGGTGTAGATATTTCCATTGATATACAGATAGCTGTGTAGATATTTGCATGTTCATACAGATAGCGGTGTAGATATTTCCATGTTCACACAGATAGCGGTGTATATATTTCCATGTTCACACAGATAGCGGTGTAGATATTTCCATGTTCATACAGTTAGCGGTGTAGATATTTCCATGTTCATACAGATGGCGGTGTAGATATTTACCTGTTCATACAGATGGCGGTATAGATATTTCCATGTTCGTACAGATGGCGGTGTAGATATTTCCATGTTCATAGAGATGGCGTTGTAGATATTTCCATGTTTATGCAGAGAGCGGTATAGATATTTCCATGTTTATACAGATGGTGCTGTAGATATTTCCATGTTTATAGAGATGGCTTTCTAGATATTTCCATGTTTACAGAGATAGTGGTGTAGTTATTTCCAAGTTTATAGAGACAGTGTTGTAGATATTTCCATGTTTATACAGATAGCGGTGAAGATATTTCCATGTTTACACAGATAGCGGTGTAGATATTTCCATGTTTATACAGATAGCAGTGTAGATATTTCCATGTTTATAGAGATAGAGTTGTAGATAATTTCATTTTCATACAGAGAGCAGTGTAGCTATTTCCAAGTTCATACAGATAGCGGTGTAGATATTTCCACGTTTATAGAGATGGCGGTGAAGATATTTCCATGTTCATACAGATGGCGGTGTAGATATTTCCATGTTCATACAGATAGTGGTGTAGATATTTCCATGTTCATACCAATAGCGGTGTAGGCATTTCCATGTTAATACATTTAGCGGTTTAGATATTTCCATGCTCATACAGATGGCGGTGAAGATATTTACATGTTCATACAGATGGCGGTTTAGATATTTCCATGTTTGTACAGATAGCAGTGTAGTTATTTCTATGTTAATAGAGATAGCGGTGTAGATATTTCCATTGATATACAGATAGCTGTGTAGATATTTGCATGTTCATACAGATAGCGGTGTAGATATTTCCATGTTCTTACAGATAGCGGTGTAGCTATTTCCATGTTCACACAGATAGCGGTGTAGATATTTCTATGTTCATACAGATAACGGTGTAGATATTTCCATGTTCATACAGGTGGCGGTGTAGATATTTCCATGTTTATACAGATAGCAGTGTAGTTATTTCTATGTTAATAGAGATAGCGGTGTAGATATTTCCATTGATATACAGATAGCTGTGTAGATATTTGCATGTTCATACAGATAGCGGTGTAGATATTTCCATGTTCTTACAGATAGCGGTGTAGCTATTTCCATGTTCATACAGATAGCGGTGTAGATATTTCTATGTTCATACAGATAACGGTGTAGATATTTCCATGTTCATACAGACAGCGGTGTAGATATTTCCATGTTCATACAGTTAGCAGTGTAGATATTTCCATGTTCATCCAGATGCCGGTGTACATATATCCATGTTCATACAGATGGCGGTGAAGATATTTCCATGTTCATACAGATGGCGGTGAAGGTATTTCCATGTTCATACAGATGGTGGTGTAGGTATTTCTATGCTCATACAAATGGCGGTGTAGATATTTCCATCTTCATAGAGATGGCGGTGTAGATATTTCCAGGTTCATACAAATGGCGGTGTTGATATTTCCATGTTCATAGAGATGGCCGTGTAGATATTTCCATGTTTATACAGAGAGCAGTGTAGTTATTTCCATGTTTATAGAGATACCAGTGTGGATATTTCCATTGATATACAGATAGCTGTGTAGATATTTACATGTTCATACAGATAGCGGTGTAGATATTTCCATGTTCATAGAGATAGCGGTGTAGATATTTGCGTGTTCATATAGATAGCGGTGTAGATATTTCCATGTTCATACAGTTAGCGGTGTAGATATTTCCATGTTCATACAGATGGCGGTGCAGATATTTCCATGTTCATACAGATAGCGGTGTAGAGATTTCCATGTTCATACAGATAGCGGTGTAGATATTTCCATGTTCATACAGATAGCGGTCTAGATATTTCCAGGTTCATACCAATAGCGGTGTAGACATTTCCATGTTCATACAGTTAGCGGTGTAGATATTTCCATGTTCATACAGATGGCGGTGTAGATATTTACATTTTCATACAGATGGCGGTGTAGATATTTCCATGTTTGTACGGATGGCATTGTAGATATTTCTATGTTAATAGACATAGCGGTGTAGATATTTCCATTGATATACAGATAGCTGTGTAGATATTTGCATGTTCATACAGATAGCGGTGTAGATATTTCCATGTTCACACAGATAGCGGTGTAGATATTTCCATGTTCACACAGATAGCGGTGTAGATATTTCCATGTTCATACAGTTAGCGGTGTAGATATTTCCATGTTCATACAGATGGCGGTGTAGATATTTACCTGTTCATACAGATGGCGGTATAGATATTTCCATGTTCGTACAGATGGCGGTGTAGATATTTCCATGTTCATAGAGATGGCGTTGTAGATATTTCCATGTTTATGCAGAGAGCGGTATAGATATTTCCATGTTTATACAGAAGGTGCTGTAGATATTTCCATGTTTATAGAGATGGCTTTCTAGATATTTCCATGTTTACAGAGATAGTGGTGTAGTTATTTCCAAGTTTATAGAGACAGTGTTGTAGATATTTCCATGTTTATACAGATAGCGGTGAAGATATTTCCATGTTTATACAGATAGCGGTGTAGATATTTCCATTGATACACAGATAGCAGTGTAGATATTTCCATGTTTATAGAGATAGTGTTGTAGATAATTTCAATTTCATACAGAGAGCAGTGTAGCTATTTCCAAGTTCATACAGATAGCGGTGTAGATATTTCCACGTTTATAGAGATGGCGGTGTAGATATTTCCATGTTCATACAGAGGACGGTGTAGATATTTCCATGTTTATAGGGATGGCGGTGTGGATATTTTCATGTTTACACGGATGGAGGTGTAGATATTTCCATGTTTACACAGATAGCGGTGTAGACATTTCCATGTTTACACAGATAGCGGTGCGGATATTTCCATGTTTATTCAGATAGCGGTGCGGATATTTCCATGTTTATACAGATAGTTGGGCAGATATTTCCATGTTTATACAGATAGTTGGGCAGATATTTCCATGTTTATACAGATAGCGGTGTAGATATTTCCATCTTAATACAGATGGCAGTGTAGATATGTCCATCATCGTACAGATGGCGGTGTAGATATTTCCATGTTCATACAGATGGCGGTGTAGATATTTCGAAGTTTATAGAGATAGCGATGTAGTTATTTCCATATTTATAGAGAAATCTGTGTAGATATTTCCATGTATATTCAGATAGCTGTGTAGATGTTTCCATGTTCATGCAGATTACGGTGTAGATATTTCCATGTTCATCCAGATGCCGGTGTACATATATCCATGTTCATACAAATGGCGGTGAAGATATTTCCATGTTCATACAGATGGCGGTGTAGGTATTTCCATGTTCATACAAATGGCGGTGTAGATATTTCCATGTTCATAGAGATGGCGGCATAGAGATTTCCAGGTTCATACAAAAGGCGGTGTAGATATTTCCATGTTCATAGAGATGGCGGTGTAGATATTTCCATGTTTATACAGATAGCAGTGTAGTTAATTCCATGTTTATAGAGATACCAGTCTGGATATTTCCATTGATATACAGATAGCTGTGTAGATATTAGCATGTTCATACAGATAGCGGTGTAGATATTTCCATATTCATACAGATAGCAGTGTAGATATTTCCATGTTCATAGAGATAGCGGTGTAGATATTTCCATGTTAATACAGATAGCGGTGTAGATATTTCCATGTTCATACAGATAGCGGTGTAGATATTTAAATGTTCATACAGTTAGCGGTGTAGATATTTCCATGTTCATACAGATGGCGGCGTAGATATATACATGTTGATACAGATGGCGGTGTAGATATTTCCATGTTCATACAGATAGCGGTGTAGATATTTCCATGTTCATACAGATAGCGTTGTAGGTATTTCCATGTTCATACCAATAGCGGTGTAGACATTTCCATGTTCATACATTTAGCGGTGTAGATATTTCCATGTTCATACAGATGGCGGTGAAGATATTTACATGTTCATACAGATGGCGGCGTAGTTATTTCCATGTTTGTACGGATGGCAGTGTAGATATTTCCATGTTCATACAGGTGGCGGTGTAGATATTTCCATGTTTATACAGATAGCAGTGTAGTTATTTCTATGTTAATAGAGATAGCGGTGTAGATATTTCCATTGATATACAGATAGCTGTGTAGATATTTGCATGTTCATACAGATAGCGGTGTAGATATTTCCATGTTCTTACAGATAGCGGTGTAGCTATTTCCATGTTCATACAGATATCGGTGTAGATATTTCTAAGTTCATACAGATAACGGTGTAGATATTTCCATGTTCATACAGACAGCGGTGTAGATATTTCCATGTTCATACAGTTAGCGGTGTAGATATTTCCATGTTCATCCAGATGCCGGTGTACATATATCCATGTTCATACAGATGGCGGTGAAGATATTTCCATGTTCATACAGATGGTGGTGTAGGTATTTCCATGTTCATACAAATGGCGGTGTAGATATTTCCATGTTCATAGAGATGGCGTTGTAGATATTTCCAGGTTCATACAAATGGCGGTGTAGATATTTCCATGTTCATAGAGATGGCCGTGTAGATATTTCCATGTTTATACAGATAGCAGTGTAGTTATTTCCATGTTTATAGAGATACCAGTGTGGATATTTCCATTGATATACAGATAGCTGTGTAGATATTTACATGTTCATACAGATAGCGGTGTAGATATTTCCATGTTCATAGAGATAGCGGTGTAGATATTTGCATGTTCATATAGATAGCGGTGTAGATATTTCCATGTTCATACAGTTAGCGGTGTAGATATTTCCATGTTCATACAGATGGCGGTGTAGATATTTCCATGTTCATACAGATAGCGGTGTAGATATTTCCATGTTCATACAGATAGCGGTGTAGATATTTCCATGTTCATACAGATAGCGGTGTAGATATTTCCATGTTTATAGAGATGGCGGTCTAGATGTTTCCATGTTTACAGAGATAGGGGTGTAGTTATTTCCAAGTTTATAGAGACAGCGTTGTAGATATTTCCATGTTTATACAGATAGCGGTGAAGATATTTCCATGTTTATACAGATAGCGGTGTAGATATTTCCATGTTTATACAGATAGCAGTGTAGATATTCCCATGTTTATAGAGATAGTGTTGTAGATAATTTCAATTTCATACAGAGAGCAGTGTAGATATTTCCAAGTTCATACAGATAGCGGTGTAGATATTTCCACGTTTATAGAGATGGCGGTGTAGATATTTCCACGTTCATACAGAGGACGGTGTAGATATTTCCATGTTTATAGGGATTTCAGTGTAGATATTTTCATGTTTACACAGATGGCGGTGTAGATATTTCCATGTTTACACAGATAGCGGTGTAGACATTTCCATGTTTACACAGATAGCGGTGCGGATATTTCCATGTTTATTCAGATAGCGGTGCGTATATTTCCATGTTTATACAGATAGTTGGGCAGATATTTCCATGTTTATACAGATAGTTGGGCAGATATTTCCATGTTTATACAGATAGCGGTGTAGATATTTCTATCTTAATACAGATGGCGGTGTAGATATGTCCATCGTTGTACAGATGGCGGTGTAGATATTTCCATGTTCATACAGATAGCGGTGTAGATATTTCCATGTTCATACCAATAGCTGTGTAGGCATTTCCATGTTCATACATTTAGCGGTGTAGATAATTCCATGTTCAGACAGATGGCGGTGAAGATATTTACATGTTCATACAGATGGCGGTGTAGATATTTCCATGTTTGTACGGATGGCAGTGTAGGTATTTCCATGTTCATACAGGTGGCGGTGTAGATATTTCCATGTTTATACAGATAGCAGTGTAGTTATTTCCATGTTAATAGAGATAGCGGTGTAGATATTTCCATTGATATACAGATAGCTGTGTAGATATTTGCATGTTCATACCGATAGCGGTGTAGATATTTCCATGTTCGTACAGATAGCGGTGTAGCTATTTCCATGTTCATACAGATAGCGGTGTAGATATTTCTATGTTCATACAGATAACGGTGTAGATATTTCCATGTTCATACAGAGAGCGGTGTAGATATTTCCATGTTCATACAGTTAGCGGTGTACATATTTCCATGTTTATACAGATGGTGATGTAGATATTTCCATGTTTATAGAGATGGCGGTCTAGATATTTCCATGTTTACAGAGATAGTGGTTTAGTTATTTCCAAGTTTGTATAGACAGCGTTGTAGATATTTCCATGTTTATACAGATAGCGGTGGAGATATTTCCATGTTTATACAGATAGCGGTGTAGATATTTCCATGTTAAAACAGATAGCAGTGTAGATATCTCCATGTTTATAGAGATAGTGGTGTAGATAATTTCAATTTTATACAGAGAGCAGTGTAGATATTTCCAAGTTCATAGAGATAGCGCTGTAGATATTTCCACGTTTATAGAGATGGCGGTGTAGATATTTCCATGTTCATACAGATGGCGGTGTAGGTATTTCCATGTTTATAGGAATGGCGGTGTAGATATTTTCATGTTTACACAGATGGCGGTGTAGATATTTCCATGTTTACTCAGATAGCGGTGTAGACATTTCCATGTTTACACAGATAGCAGTGTGGATATTTCCATGTTTATACAAATAGTTGGGCCGATATTTCCATGTTTATACAGATAGCGGTGTAGATATTTCCATGTTCATACAAATGGCGGTGTAGATATGTCCATGTTTGTACAGATGGCGGTGTAGATATTTCCATGTTTATACAGAAGGCGGTGTAGATATTTCGAAGTTTATAGAGATAGCGCTGTAGTTATTTCCATATTTATAGAGAAATCTGTGTAGATATTTCCATGTATATTCAGATAGCTGTGTAGATATTTCCATGTTCATGCAGATAGCCGTGTAGACATTTCCATGTTCATCCAGATGCCGGAGTACATATATCCATGTGCATACAGATGGTGGTGAAGATATTTCCATGTTCATACAAATAGCGGTGTAGATATTTCCATGTTCATACAGATAGCGGTGTAGATATTTCCATGTCCATACAGATAGCGCTGTAGATATTTCCATGTTCATACAGTTTGCGGTGTAGATATTTCCATGTTCATACAGATGGCGGTGTAGATATTTACATGTTCATACAGATGGTGGTGTAGATATTTCCATGTTCATACAGATAGCGGTGTAGATATTTCCATGTTCATACCAATAGCAGTGTAGATATTTCCTTGTTCATACAGTTAGCGGTGTAGATATTTCCATGTTCATACAGATGGCGGTGTAGGTATTTACATGTTCATACAGATGGCGGTGTAGATATTTCCATGTTCGTACGGATGGCAGTGTAGATATTTCCATGTTCATACAGGTGGCGGTGTAGATATTTCCCTGTTTATACAGATAGCAGTGTAGTTATTTCCATGTTTATAGAGATAGCAGTGTAGGTATTTCCATTGATATACAGATAGCTGTGTAGATATTTGCATGTTCATACAGATAGCGGTGTAGATATTTCCATGTTCGTACAGATAGCGGTGTAGATATTTCCATGTTCATACAGATAACGGTGTAGATATTTCCATGTTCATACAGATAGTGGTGTAGATATTTCCATGTTCATACCAATAGCGGTGTAGGCATTTCCATGTTAATACATTTAGCGGTGTAGATATTTCCATGCTCATACAGATGGCGGTGAAGATATTTACATGTTCATACAGATGGCGGTTTAGATATTTACATGTTTGTACGGACGGCAGTGTAGATATTTCCATGTTCATACAGGTGGCGGTGTAGATATTTCCATGTTTATACAGATAGCAGTGTAGTTATTTCTATGTTAATAGAGATAGCGGTGTAGATATTTCCATTGATATACAGATAGCTGTGTAGATATTTGCATGTTCATACAGATTGCGGTGTAGATATTTCCATGTTCTTACAGATAGCGGTGTAGCTATTTCCATGTTCATACAGATAGCGGTGTAGATATTTCTATGTTCATACAGATAACGGTGTAGATATTTCCATGTTCATACAGACAGCGGTGTAGATATTTCCATGTTCATACAGTTAGCAGTGTAGATATTTCCATGTTCATCCAGATGCCGGTGTACATATATCCATGTTCATACAGATGGCGGTGAAGATATTTCCATGTTCATACAGATGGCGGTGAAGGTATTTCCATGTTCATACAGATGGTGGTGTAGGTATTTCTATGCTCATACAAATGGCGGTGTAGATATTTCCATCTTCATAGAGATGGCGGTGTAGATATTCCCAGGTTCATACAAATGGCGGTGTTGATATTTCCATGTTCATAGAGATGGCCGTGTAGATATTTCCATGTTTATACAGAGAGCAGTGTAGTTATTTCCATGTTTATAGAGATACCAGTGTGGATATTTCCATTGATATACAGATAGCTGTGTAGATATTTACATGTTCATACAGATAGCGGTGTAGATATTTCCATGTTCATAGAGATAGCGGTGTAGATATTTGCGTGTTCATATAGATAGCGGTGTAGATATTTCCATGTTCATACAGTTAGCGGTGTAGATATTTCCATGTTCATACAGATGGCGGTGTAGATATTTCCATGTTCATACAGATAGCGGTGTAGAGATTTCCATGTTCATACAGATAGCGGTGTAGATATTTCCATGTTCATACAGATAGCGGTCTAGATATTTCCAGGTTCATACCAATAGCGGTGTAGACATTTCCATGTTCATACAGTTAGCGGTGTAGATATTTCCATGTTCTTACAGATGGCGGTGTAGATATTTACATTTTCATACAGATGGCGGTGTAGATATTTCCATGTTTGTACGGATGGCATTGTAGATATTTCTATGTTAATAGACATAGCGGTGTAGATATTTCCATTGATATACAGATAGCTGTGTAGATATTTGCATGTTCATACAGATAGCGGTGTAGATATTTCCATGTTCACACAGATAGCGGTGTAGATATTTCCATGTTCACACAGATAGCGGTGTAGATATTTCCATGTTCATACAGTTAGCGGTGTAGATATTTCCATGTTCATACAGATGGCGGTGTAGATATTTACCTGTTCATACAGATGGCGGTATAGATATTTCCATGTTCGTACAGATGGCGGTGTAGATATTCCCATGTTCATAGAGATGGCGTTGTAGATATTTCCATGTTTATGCAGAGAGCGGTATAGATATTTCCATGTTTATACAGATGGTGCTGTAGATATTTCCATGTTTATAGAGATGGCTTTCTAGATATTTCCATGTTTACAGAGATAGTGGTGTAGTTATTTCCAAGTTTATAGAGACAGTGTTGTAGATATTTCCATGTTTATACAGATAGCGGTGAAGATATTTCCATGTTTATACAGATAGCGGTGTAGATATTTCCATTGATATACAGATAGCAGTGTAGATATTTCCATGTTTATAGAGATAGTGTTGTAGATAATTTCAATTTCATACAGAGAGCAGTGTAGCTATTTCCAAGTTCATACAGATAGCGGTGTAGATATTTCCACGTTTATAGAGATGGCGGTGTAGATATTTCCATGTTCATACAGAGGACGGTGTAGATATTTCCATGTTTATAGGGATGGCGGTGTAGATATTTTCATGTTTACACGGATGGAGGTGTAGATATTTCCATGTTTACACAGATAGCGGTTTAGACATTTCCATGTTTACACAGATAGCGGTGCGGATATTTCCATGTTTATTCAGATAGCGGTGCGGATATTTCCATGTTTATACAGATAGTTGGGCAGATATTTCCATGTTTATACAGATAGTTGGGCAGATATTTCCATGTTTATACAGATAGCGGTGTAGATATTTCCATCTTAATACAGATGGCAGTGTAGATATGTCCATCATCGTACAGATGGCGGTGTAGATATTTCCATGTTCATACAGATGGCGGTGTAGATATTTCGAAGTTTATAGAGATAGCGATGTAGTTATTTCCATATTTATAGAGAAATCTGTGTAGATATTTCCATGTATATTCAGATAGCTGTGTAGATGTTTCCATGTTCATGCAGATTACGGTGTAGATATTTCCATGTTCATCCAGATGCCGGTGTACATATATCCATGTTCATACAAATGGCGGTGAAGATATTTCCATGTTCATACAGATGGCGGTGTAGGTATTTCCATGTTCATACAAATGGCGGTGTAGATATTTCCATGTTCATAGAGATGGCGGCATAGATATTTCCAGGTTCATACAAATGGCGGTGTAGATATTCCCATGTTCATAGAGATGGCGGTGTAGATATTTCCATGTTTATACAGATAGCAGTGTAGTTAATTCCATGTTTATAGAGATACCAGTCTGGATATTTCCATTGATATACAGATAGCTGTGTAGATATTAGCATGTTCATACAGATAGCGGTGTAGATATTTCCATGTTCATACAGATAGCAGTGTAGATATTTCCATGTTCATAGAGATAGCGATGTAGATATTTCCATGTTAATACAGATAGCGGTGTAGATATTTCCATGTTCATACAGATAGCGGTGTAGATATTTAAATGTTCATACAGTTAGCGGTGTAGATATTTCCATGTTCATACAGATGGCGGCGTAGATATATACATGTTGATACAGATGGCGGTGTAGATATTTCCATGTTCATACAGATAGCGGTGTAGATATTTCCATGTTCATTCAGATAGCGTTGTAGGTATTTCCATGTTCATACCAATAGCGGTGTAGACATTTCCATGTTCATACATTTAGCGGTGTAGATATTTCCATGTTCATACAGATGGCGGTGAAGATATTTACATGTTCATACAGATGGCGGCGTAGTTATTTCCATGTTTGTACGGATGGCAGTGTAGATATTTCCATGTTCATACAGGTGGCGGTGTAGATATTTCCAAGTTTATACAGATAGCAGTGTAGTTATTTCTATGTTAATAGAGATAGCGGTGTAGATATTTCCATTGATATACAGATAGCTGTGTAGATATTTGCATGTTCATACAGATAGCGGTGTAGATATTTCCATGTTCTTACAGATAGCGGTGTAGCTATTTCCACGTTCATACAGATATCGGTGTAGATATTTCTAAGTTCATACAGATAACGGTGTAGATATTTCCATGTTCATACAGACAGCGGTGTAGATATTTCCATGTTCATACAGTTAGCGGTGTAGATATTTCCATGTTCATCCAGATGCCGGTGTACATATATCCATGTTCATACAGATGGCGGTGAAGATATTTCCATGTTCATACAGATGGTGGTGTAGGTATTTCCATGTTCATACAAATGGCGGTGTAGATATTTCCATGTTCATAGAGATGGCGTTGTAGATATTTCCAGGTTCATACAAATGGCGGTGTAGATATTTCCATGTTCATAGAGATGTCCGTGTAGATATTTCCATGTTTATACAGATAGCAGTGTAGTTATTTCCATGTTTATAGAGATACCAGTGTGGATATTTCCATTGATATACAGATAGCTGTGTAGATATTTACATGTTCATACAGATAGCGGTGTAGATATTTCCATGTTCATAGAGATAGCGGTGTAGATATTTGCATGTTCATATAGATAGCGGTGTAGATATTTCCATGTTCATACAGTTAGCGGTGTAGATATTTCCATGTTCATACAGATGGCGGTGTAGATATTTCCATGTTCATACAGATAGCGGTGTAGATATTTCCATGTTCATACAGATAGCGGTGTAGATATTTCCATGTTCATACAGATAGCGGTGTAGATATTTCCATGTTTATAGAGATGGCGGTCTAGATATTTCCATGTTTACAGAGATAGGGGTGTAGTTATTTCCAAGTTTATAGAGACAGCGTTGTAGATATTTCCATGTTTATACAGATAGCGGTGAAGATATTTCCATGTTTATACAGATAGCGGTGTAGATATTTCCATGTTTATACAGATAGCAGTGTAGATATTCCCATGTTTATAGAGATAGTGTTGTAGATAATTTCAATTTCATACAGAGAGCAGTGTAGATATTTCCAAGTTCATACAGATAGCGGTGTAGATATTTCCACGTTTATAGAGATGGCGGTGTAGATATTTCCACGTTCATACAGAGGACGGTGTAGATATTTCCATGTTTATAGGGATTTCAGTGTAGATATTTTCATGTTTACACAGATGGCGGTGTAGATATTTCCATGTTTACACAGATAGCGGTGTAGACATTTCCATGTTTACACAGATAGCGGTGCGGATATTTCCATGTTTATTCAGATAGCGGTGCGGATATTTCCATGTTTATACAGATAGTTGGGCAGATATTTCCATGTTTATACAGATAGTTGGGCAGATATTTCCATGTTTATACAGATAGCGGTGTAGATATTTCCATCTTAATACAGATGGCGGTGTAGATATGTCCATCGTCGTACAGATGGCGGTGTAGATACTTCCATGTTCATACAGATAGCGGTGTAGATATTTCCATGTTCATACCAATAGCGGTGTAGGCATTTCCATGTTCATACATTTAGCGGTGTAGATAATTCCATGTTCATACAGATGGCGGTGAAGATATTTACATGTTCATACAGATGGCGGTGTAGATATTTCCATGTTTGTACGGATGGCAGTGTAGGTATTTCCATGTTCATACAGGTGGCGGTGTAGATATTTCCATGTTTATACAGATAGCAGTGTAGTTATTTCCATGTTAATAGAGATAGCGGTGTAGATATTTCCATTGATATACAGATAGCTGTGTAGATATTTGCATGTTCATACAGATAGCGGTGTAGATATTTCCATGTTCATACAGATAGCGGTGTAGCTATTTCCATGTTCATACAGATAGCGGTGTAGATATTTCTATGTTCATACAGATAATGGTGTAGATATTTCCATGTTCATACAGAGAGCGGTGTAGATATTTCCATGTTCATACAGTTAGCGGTGTACATATTTCCATGTTTATACAGATGGTGATGTAGATATTTCCATGTTTATAGAGATGGCGGTCTAGATATTTCCATGTTTACAGAGATAGTGGTTTAGTTATTTCCAAGTTTGTATAGACAGCGTTGTAGATATTTCCATGTTTATACAGATAGCGGTGGAGATATTTCCATGTTTATACAGATAGCGGTGTAGATATTTCCATGTTAAAACAGATAGCAGTGTAGATATCTCCATGTTTATAGAGATAGTGGTGTAGATAATTTCAATTTTATACAGAGAGCAGTGTAGATATTTCCAAGTTCATAGAGATAACGCTGTAGATATTTCCACGTTTATAGAGATGGCGGTGTAGATATTTCCATGTTCATACAGATGGCGGTGTAGATATTCCCATGTTTATAGGAATGGCGGTGTAGATATTTTCATGTTTACACAGATGGCGGTGTAGATATTTCCATGTTTACTCAGATAGCGGTGTAGACATTTCCATGTTTACACAGATAGCAGTGTGGATATTTCCATGTTTATACAAATAGTTGGGCAGATATTTCCATGTTTATACAGATAGCGGTGTAGATATTTCCATGTTCATACAAATGGCGGTGTAGATATGTCCATGTTTGTACAGATGGCGGTGTAGATATTTCCATGTTTATACAGATGGCGGTGTAGATATTTCGAAGTTTATAGAGATAGCGCTGTAGTTATTTCCATATTTATAGAGAAATCTGTGTAGATATTTCCATGTATATTCAGATAGCTGTGTAGATATTTCCATGTTCATGCAGATAGCCGTGTAGACATTTCCATGTTCATCCAGATGCCGGAGTATATATATCCATGTTCATACAGATGGTGGTGAAGATATTTCCATGTTCATACAAATAGCGGTGTAGATATTTCCATGTTCATACAGATAGCGGTGTAGATATTTCCATGTCCATACAGATAGCGCTGTAGATATTTCCATGTTCATACAGTTTGCGGTGTAGATATTTCCATGTTCATACAGATGGCGGTGTAGATATTTACATGTTCATACAGATGGTGGTGTTGATATTTCCATGTTCATACAGATAGCGGTGTAGATATTTCCATGTTCATACCAATAGCAGTGTAGATATTTCCTTGTTCATACAGTTAGCGGTGTAGATATTTCCATGTTCATACAGATTGCGGTGTAGGTATTTACATGTTCATACAGATGGCGGTGTAGATATTTCCATGTTCGTACGGATGGCAGTGTAGATATTTCCATGTTCATACAGGTGGCGGTGTAGATATTTCCCTGTTTATACAGATAGCAGTGTAGTTATTTCCATGTTTATAGAGATAGCAGTGTAGGTATTTCCATTGATATACAGATAGCTGTGTAGATATTTGCATGTTCATACAGATAGCGGTGTAGATATTTCCATGTTCGTACAGATAGCGGTGTAGATATTTCCATGTTCATACAGATAACGGTGTAGATATTTGCATGTTCCTACAGATAGCGGTGTAGATATTTCCATGTTCATACAGGTAACGGTGTAGATATTTCCATGCTCATACAGATGGCGCTGTAGATATTTACATGTTCATACAGATGGCAGTGTAGATATTTCCATGTTCGTACAGATGGCGGTGTAGGTATTTCCATGTTTATACAGATAGCGGTGTAGATATTTCCATGTTTATACAGATAACCGTGTAGATATTTCCATGTTTATACAGATAGTGGTGTAGATAATTTCAATTTTATACAGATAGCAGTGTAGATATTTCCAAGTTCATATAGATAGCGGTGTAGATATTTCCCCGTTTATAGAGATGGCGGTGTAGATATTTCCATGTTCATCCAGATGGCGGTGTAGATATTTCCATGTTCATACAGATGGCGGTTAAGATATTTCCATGTTCATACAGATAGCGGTGTAGATATTTCCATGTTCATACAAATGGCGGTGTAGATATTTCCATGTTCATAGAGATGGCGGTGTAGATATTTCCATGTTCATACCAATGGCGGTGTAGATATTTCCATGTTCATATAGATGTCGGTGTAGATATTTCCATGTTTATACAGATAGCAGTGTAGTTATTTCCATGTTTATAGAGATAGCAGTGTAGATATTTCCATTGATATAGAGATAGCTGTGTAGATATTTGCATGTTCATACAGATAGCGGTGTAGATATTTCCATGTTCATGCAGATAGCGGTGTAGATATTTCCATGTTCATACAGATAGCAGTGTAGATATTTCCATGTTCATACAGATAGCGGTGTAGATATTTCCATGTTCATACAGATAGCGGTGTAGATATTTCCATGTTCATACAGTTAGCGGTGTAGATATTTCCATGTTTATAGAGATAGTGGTGTAGTTATTTCCAAGTTTATAGAGACAGGGTTGTAGATATTTCCATGTTTATACAGATACCGGTGAAGATATTTCCATGTTTATACACATAGCGGTGTAGATATTTCCATGTTTATACAGATAGCAGTGTAGATATTTCCATGTTTATAGAGATAGTGGTGTAGATAATTTCAGTTTTATACCGAGAGCAGTGTAGATATTTCCAAGTTCATACACATAGCGGTGTAGCTATTTCCACGTTTATAGACATGGCGGTGTAGATATTTCCATGTTCATACTGATGGCGGTGTAGATATTTCCATGTTTATAGAGATGGCGGTGTAGATATTTCCATGTTTACACAGATAGCGGTGTAGACATTTCCATGTTTACACAGACAGCGGTGTGGATATTTCCATGTTTATGCAGATAGCGGTGTAGATATTTCCATGTTTATAAAGATAGCGGTGCGTATATTTCCACATTTATACAGATAGTTGGGCAGATATTTCCATGTTTATACAGATAGCGGTGTAGATATTTCCATCTTAATACAGATGGCGGTGTAGATATGTCCATGTTCATACAGATGGCGGTGTAGATATTTCCATGTTCGTACAGATAGCGGTGTAGATATTTCCATGTTCACACAGATAGCGGTGTAGATATTTCCATGTTCATACAGGTAGCGGTGTAGATATTTCCATGTTCATACAGATAACGCTGTAGATAGTTCCATGTTCATACAGATAGCGGTGTACTTATTTCCATGTTCATACAGTTAGCGGTGTAGATATTTCCATGTTCATACAGATGGCGGTGTAGATATTTACCTGTTCATACAGATGGCGGTATAGATATTTCCATGTTCGTACAGATGGCGGTGTAGATATTTCCATGTTCATAGAGATGGCGTTGTAGATATTTCCTTGTTTATGCAGAGAGCGGTATAGATATTTCCATGTTTATACAGATGGTGCTGTAGATATTTCCATGTTTATAGAGATGGCGGTCTAGATATTTCCATGTTTACAGAGATAGTGGTGTAGTTATTTCCAAGTTTATAGAGACAGGGTTGTAGATATTTCCATGTTTATACAGATAGCGGTGAAGATATTTCCATGTTTATACAGATAGCGGTGTAGATATTTCCATTGATATACAGATAGCAGTGTAGATATTTCCATGTTTATAGAGATAGTGTTGTAGATAATTTCAATTTCATACAGAGAGCAGTGTAGATATTTCCAAGTTCATACAGATAGCGGTGTAGATATTTCCATGTTTATAGGGATGGCGGTGTAGATATTTTCATGTTTACACGGATGGCGGTGTAGATATTTCCATGTTTACACAGATAGCGGTGTAGACATTTCCATGTTTACACAGATAGCGGTGCGGATATTTCCATGTTTATTCAGATAGCGGTGCGGATATTTCCATGTTTATACAGATAGTTGGGCAGATATTTCCATGTTTATACAGATAGTTGGGCAGATATTTCCATGTTTATACAGATAGCGGTGTAGATATTTCCATCTTAATACAGATGGCGGTGTAGATATGTCCATCATCGTACAGATGGCGGTGTAGATATTTCCATGTTCATACAGATGGCGGTGTAGATATTTCGAAGTTTATAGAGATAGCGATGTAGTTATTTCCATATTTATAGAGAAATCTGTGTAGATATTTCCATGTATATTCAGATAGCTGTGTAGATGTTTCCATGTTCATGCAGATTACGGTGTAGATATTTCCATGTTCATCCAGATGCCGGTGTACATATATCCATGTTCATACAAATGGCGGTGAAGATATTTCCATGTTCATACAGATGGCGGTGTAGGTATTTCCATGTTCATACAAATGGCTGTGTAGATATTTCCATGTTCATAGAGATGGCGGCATAGATATTTCCAGGTTCATACAAATGGCGGTGTAGATATTTCCATGTTCATAGAGATGGCGGTGTAGATATTTCCATGTTTATACAGATAGCAGTGTAGTTAATTCCATGTTTATAGAGATACCAGTCTGGATATTTCCATTGATATACAGATAGCTGTGTAGATATTAGCATGTTCATACAGATAGCGGTGTAGATATTTACATGTTCATACAGATAGCGGTGTAGATATTTCCATGTTCTTAGAGATAGCGGTGTAGATATTTGCATGTTCATATACATAGCGGTGTAGATATTTCCATGTTCATACAGATAGCGGTGTAGATATTTCCATGTTCATACCAATAGCGGTGTAGGCATTTCCATGTTCATACATTTAGCGGTCTAGATAATTCCATGTTCATACAGATGGCGGTGAAGATATTTACATGTTCATACAGATGGCGGTGTAGATATTTCCATGTTTGTACGGATGGCAGTGTAGGTATTTCCATGTTCATACAGGTGGCGGTGTAGATATTTCCATGTTTATACAGATGGTGATGTAGATATTTCCATGTTTATAGAGATGGCGGTCTAGATATTTCCATGTTTACAGAGATAGTGTTTTAGTTATTTCCAAGTTTGTATAGACAGCGTTGTATATATTTCCATGTTTATACAGATAGCGGTGGAGATATTTCCATGTTTATACAGATAGCGGTGTAGATATTACCATGTTAAATCAGATAGCAGTGTAGATATCTCCATGTTTTTAGAGATAGTGGTGTAGATAATTTCAATTTTAAACAGAGAGCAGTGTAGACATTTCCAAGTTCATAGAGATAGCGCTGTAGATATTTCCACGTTTATAGAGATGGCGGTGTAGATATTTCCATGTTCATACAGATGGCGGTGTAGATATTTTCATGTTTACACAGATGGCGGTGTAGATATTTCCATGTTTACTCAGATAGCGGTGTAGACATTTCCATGTTTACACTGATAGCAGTGTGGATATTTCCATGTTTATACAGATAGCGGTGTAGATATTTCCATGTTTATACAGATAGCAGTGTAGATATTTCCATGTTTATAGAGATAGTGTTGTAGATAATTTCAATTTCATACAAAGAGCAGTGTAGATATTTCCAAGTTCATACAGATAGCGGTGTAGATATTTCCACGTTTATAGAGATGGCGGTGTAGATATTTCCATGTTCATACAGAGGACGGTGTAGATATTTCCATGTTTATAGGGATTTCGGTGTAGATATTTTCATGTTTACACAGATGGCGGTGTAGATATTTCCATGTTTACACAGATAGCGGTGTAGACATTTCCATGTTTACACAGATAGCGGTGCGGATATTTCCATGTTTATTCAGATAGCGGTGCGGATATTTCCATGTTTATACAGATAGTTGGGCAGATATTTCCATGTTTATACAGATAGTTGGGCAGATATTTCCATGTTTATACAGATAGCGGTGTAGATATTTCCATCTTAATACAGATGGCGGTGTAGATATGTCCATCGTCGTACAGATGGCGGTGTAGATATTTCAATGTTCATACAGATAGCGGTGTAGATATTTCCATGTTCATACCAATAGCGGTGTAGGCATTTCCATGTTCATACATTTAGCGGTCTAGATAATTCCATGTTCATACAGATGGCGGTGAAGATATTTACATGTTCATACAGATGGCGGTGTAGATATTTCCATGTTTGTACGGATGGCAGTGTAGGTATTTCCATGTTCATACAGGTGGCGGTGTAGATATTTCCATGTTTATACAGATAGCAGTGTAGTTATTTCCATGTTAATAGTGATAGCGGTGTAGATATTTCCATTGATATACAGATAGCTGTGTAGATATTTGCATGTTCATACAGATAGCGGTGTAGATATTTCCATGTTCGTACAGATATCGGTGTAGCTATTTCCATGTTCATACAGATAGCGGTGTAGATATTTCTATGTTCATACAGATAACGGTGTAGATATTTCCAAGTTCATACAGACAGCGGTGTAGATATTTCCATGTTCATACAGTTAGCGGTGTACATATTTCCATGTTTATACAGATGGTGATGTAGATATTTCCATGTTTATAGAGATGGCGGTCTAGATATTTCCATGTTTACAGAGATAGTGTTTTAGTTATTTCCAAGTTTGTATAGACAGCGTTGTAGATATTTCCATGTTTATACAGATAGCGGTGGAGATATTTCCATGTTTATACAGATAGCGGTGTAGATATTACCATGTTAAAACAGATAGCAGTGTAGATATCTCCATGTTTATAGAGATAGTGGTGTAGATAATTTCAATTTTATACAGAGAGCAGTGTAGACATTTCCAAGTTCATAGAGATAGCGCTGTAGATATTTCCACGTTTATAGAGATGGCGGTGTAGATATTTCCATGTTCATACAGATGGCGGTGTAGATATTTCCATGTTTATAGGAATGGCGGTGTAGATATTTTCATGTTTACACAGATGGCGGTGTAGATATTTCCATGTTTACTCAGATAGCGGTGTAGACATTTCCATGTTTACACAGATAGCAGTGTGGATATTTCCATGTTTATACAAATAGTTGGGCAGATATTTCCATGTTTATACAGATAGCAGTGTAGATATTTCCATGTTCATACAAATGGCGGTGTAGATATGTCCATGTTTGTACAGATGGCGGTGTAGATATTTCCATGTTTATACAGATGGCGGTGTAGATATTTCGAAGTTTATAGAGATAGCGCTGTAGTTATTTCCATATTTATAGAGAAATCTGTGTAGATATTTCCATGTATATTCAGATAGCTGTGTACATATTTCCATGTTCATGCAGATAGCTGTGTAGACATTTCCATGTTCATCCAGATGCCGGAGTACATATATCCATGTTCATACAGATGGTGGTGAAGATATTTCCATTTTCATACAAATAGCGGTGTAGATATTTCCATGTTCATACAGATAGCGGTGTAGATATTTCCATGTCCATACAGATAGCGGTGTAGATATTTAAATGTTCAAACAATTAGCGGTGTAGATATTTCCATGTTCATACAGATGGCGGTGTAGATATATACATGTTGATACAGATGGCGGTGTAGATATTTCCATGTTCATACAGATAGCGGTGTAGATATTTCCATGTTCATACAGATAGCGTTGTAGGTATTTCCATGTTCATACCAGTAGTGGTGTAGACATTTCCATGTTCATACATTTAGCGGTGTAGATATTTCCATGTTCATACAGATGGCGGTGAAGATATTTACATGTTCATACAGATGGCGGTGTAGATATTTCCATGATTGTACGGATGGCAGTATAGATATTTCCATGTTCATACAGGTGGCGGTGTAGATATTTCCATGTTTATACAGATAGCAGTGTGGTTATTTCTATGTTAATAGAGATAGCGGTGTAGATATTTCCATTGATATACAGATAGCTGTGTAGATATTTGCATGTTCATACAGATAGCGGTGTAGATATTTCCATGTTCTTACAGATAGCGGTGTAGTTATTTCCATGTTCATACAGATATCGGTGTAGATATTTCTATGTTCATACAGATAACGGTGTAGATATTTCCATCTTCATACAGACAGCGGTGTAGATATTTCCATGTTCATAAAGTTAGCGGTGTAGATATTTCCATGTTCATCCAGATGCCGGTGTACATATATCCATGTTCATACAGATGGCGGTGAAGATATTTCCATGTTCATACAGATGGTGGTGTAGGTATTTCCATGTTCATACAAATGGCGGTGTAGATATTTCCATGTTCATAGAGATGGCGTTGTAGATATTTCCAGGTTCATACAAATGGCGGTGTAGATATTTCCATGTTCATAGAGATGGCCGTGTAGATATTTCCATGTTTATACAGATAGCAGTGTAGTTATTACCATGTTTATAGAGATACCAGTGTGGATATTTCCATTGATATACAGATAGCTGTGTAGATATTTACATGTTCATACAGATAGCGGTGTAGATATTTCCATGTTCATAGAGATAGCAGTGTAGATATTTGCATGTTCATATAGATAGCGGTGTAGATATTTCCATGTTCATACAGTTAGCGGTGTAGATATTTCCATGTTCATACAGATGGCGGTGTAGATATTTCCATGTTCATACAGATAGCGGTGTAGATATTTCCATGTTCATACAGATAGCGGTGTAGATATTTCCATGTTCATACAGATAGCGGTGTAGATATTTCAATGTTTACAGAGATAGTGGTGTAGTTATTTCCAAGTTTATAGAGACAGCGTTGTAGATATTTCCATGTTTATACAGAGAGCGGTGAAGATATTTCCATGTTTATACAGATAGCGGTGTAGATATTTCCATTTTTATACAGATAGCAGTGTAGATATTTCCATGTTTATAGAGATAGTGTTGTAGATAATTTCAATTTCATACAGAGAGCAGTGTAGATATTTCCAAGTTCATACAGATAGCGGTGTAGATATTTCCACGTTTATAGAGATGGCGGTGTAGATATTTCCATGTTCATACAGAGGACGGTGTAGATATTTCCATGTTTATAGGGATTTCGGTGTAGATATTTTCATGTTTACACAGATGGCGGTGTAGATATTTCCATGTCTACACAGATAACGGTGTAGACATTTCCATGTTTACACAGATAGCAGTGCGGATATTTCCATGTTTATTCAGATAGCGGTGCAGATATTTCCATGTTTATACAGATAGTTGGGCAGATATTTCCATGTTTATACAGATAGTTGGGCAGATATTTCCATGTTTATACAGATAGCGGTGTAGATATTTCCATCTTAATACAGATGGCGGTGTAGATATGTCCATCGTCGTACAGATGGCGGTGTAGATATTTCCATGTTCATACAGATAGCGGTGTAGATATTTCCATGTTCATACCAATAGCGGTGTAGGCATTTCCATGTTCATACATTTAGCGGTGTAGATAATTCCATGTTCATACAGATGGCGGTGAAGATATTTACATGTTCATACAGATGGCGGTGTAGATATTTCCATGTTTGTACGGATGGCAGTGTAGGTATTTCCATGTTCATACAGGTGGCGGTGTAGATATTTCCATGTTTATACAGATAGCAGTGTAGTTATTTCCATGTTAATAGAGATAGCGGTGTAGATATTTCCATTGATATACAGATAGCTGTGTAGATATTTGCATGTTCATACTGATAGCGGTGTAGATATTTCCATGTTCGTACAGATAGCGGTGTAGCTATTTCCATGTTCATACAGATAGCGGTGTAGATATTTCTATGTTCATACAGATAACGGTGTAGATATTTCCATGTTTATACAGATAGCGGTGTAGATATTTCCATGTTAAAACAGATAGCAGTGTAGATATCTCCATGTTTATAGAGATAGTGGTGTAGATAATTTCAATTTTATACAGAGAGCAGTGTAGATATTTCCAAGTTCATAGAGATAGCGCTGTAGATATTTCCAAGTTTATAGAGATGGCGGTGTAGATATTTCCATGTTCATACAGATGGCGGTGTAGATATTTCCATGTTTATAGGAATGGCGGTGTAGATATTTTCATGTTTACACAGATGGCGGTGTAGATATTTCCATGTTTACTCAGATAGCGGTGTAGACATTTCCATGTTTACACAGATAGCAGTGTGGATATTTCCATGTTTATACAAATAGTTGGGCAGATATTTCCATGTTTATACAGATAGCGGTGTAGATATTTCCATGTTCATACAAATGGCGGTGTAGATATGTCCATGTTTGTACAGATGGCGGTGTAGATATTTCCATGTTTATACAGATGGCGGTGTAGATATTTCGAAGTTTATAGAGATAGCGCTGTAGTTATTTCCATATTTATAGAGAAATCTGTGTAGATATTTCCATGTATATTCAGATAGCTGTGTAGATATTTCCATGTTCATGCAGATAGCCGTGTAGACATTTCCATGTTCATCCAGATGCCGGAGTACATATATCCATGTTCATACAGATGGTGGTGAAGATATTTCCATGTTCATACAAATAGCGGTGTAGATATTTCCATGTTCATACAGTTTGCGGTGTAGGTATTTCCATGTTCATACAGATGGCGGTGTAGATATTTACATGTTCATACAGATGGTGGTGTAGATATTTCCATGTTCGTACAGATAGCGGTGTAGATATTTCCATGTTCATACCAATAGCGGTGTAGATATTTCCTTGTTCATACAGTTAGCGGTGTAGATATTTCTATGTTCATACAGATGGCGGTGTAGGTATTTACATGTTCATACAGATGGCGGTGTAGATATTTCCATGTTCGTACGGATGGCAGTGTAGATATTTCCATGTTCATACAGGTGGCGGTGTAGATATTTCCCTGTTTATACAGATAGCAGTGTAGTTATTTCCATGTTTATAGAGATAGCAGTGTAGGTATTTCCATTGATATACAGATATCTGTGTAGATATTTGCATGTTCATACAGATAGCGGTGTAGATATTTCCATGTTCGTACAGATAGCGGTGTAGATATTTCCATGTTCATACAGATAACGGTGTAGATATTTGCATGTTCCTACAGATAGCGGTGTAGATATTTCCATGTTCATACAGGTAACGGTGTAGGTATTTCCATGCTCATACAGATGGCGCTGTAGATATTTACATGTTCATACAGATGGCAGTGTAGATATTTCCATGTTCGTACAGATGGCGGTGTAGGTATTTCCATGTTTATACAGATAGCGGTGTAGATATTTCCATGTTTATACAGATAACCGTGTAGATATTTCCATTTTTATAGAGATAGTGGTGTAGATAATTTCAATTTTATACAGATAGCAGTGTAGATATTTCCAAGTTCATATAGATAGTGGTGTAGATATTTCCCCGTTTATAGAGATGGCGGTGTAGATATTTCCATGTTTATCCAGATGGCGGTGTAGATATTTCCATGTTCATACAGATGGCGGTTAACATATTTCCATGTTCATACAGATAGCGGTGTAGATATTTCCATGTTCATACAAATGGTGGTGTAGATATTTCCATGTTCATAGAGATGGCGGTGTAGATATTTCCAGGTTCATACCAATGGCGCTGTAGATATTTCCATGTTCATATAGATGTCGGTGTAGATATTTCCATGTTTATACAGATAGCAGTGCAGTTATTTCCATGTTTATAGAGATAGCAGTGTAGATATTTCCATTGATATAGAGATAGCTGTGTAGATATTTGCATGTTCATACAGGTAGCGGTGTAGGTATTTCCATGTTCATGCAGATAGCGGTGTAGATATTTCCATGTTCATACAGATAGCAGTGTAGATATTTCCATGTTCATACAGATAGCGGTGTTGATATTTCCATGTTCATACAGATAGCGGTGTAGATATTTCCATGTTCATACAGATAGCAGTGTAGATATTTCCATGTTCATGCAGATAGCGGTGTTGATATTTCCATGTTCATACAGATAGCGGTGTAGTTATTTCCATGTTCATACAGTTAGCGGTGTAGATATTTCCATGTTTATAGAGATAGTGGTGTAGTTATTTCCAAGTTTATAGAGACAGGGTTGTAGATATTTCCATGTTTATACAGATACCGGTGAAGATATTTCCATGTTTATACACATAGCGGTGTAGATTCTTCCATGTTTATACAGATAGCAGTGTAGATATTTCCATGTTTATAGAGATAGTGGTGTAGATAATTTCAATTTTATACCGAGAGCAGTGTAGATATTTCCAAGTTCATACACATAGCGGTGTAGATATTTCCACGTTTATAGACATGGCGGTGTAGATATTTCCATGTTCATACTGATGGCGGTGTAGATATTTCCATGTTTATAGAGATGGCGGTGTAGATATTTCCATGTTTACACAGATAGCGGTGTAGACATTTCCATGTTTACACAGACAGCGGTGTGGATATTTCCATGTTTATGCAGATAGCAGTGTAGACATTTCCATGTTTATAAAGATAGCGGTGCGTATATTTCCACATTTATACAGATAGTTGGGCAGATATTTCCATGTTTATACAGATACCGGTGTAGATATTTCCATCTTAATACAGATGGCGGTGTAGATATGTCCATGTTCATACAGATGGCGGTGTAGATATTTCCATGTTCGTACAGATGGCGGTGTAGATATTTCGAAGTTTATAGAGACAGCGCTGTAGTTATTTCCATATTTATAGAGAAATCTGTGTAGATATTTCCGTGCATATGCAGACAGCTGTGTAGATATTTCCATGTTCATGCAGATAGCGGTGAAGATATTTCCATGTTCATGCAGATAGCGGTGTAGATATTTCCATGTTCATCCAGATGCCGGTGTAGATATATCCATGTTCATACAGATGGCGGTGAAGATATTTCCATGTTCATACAGATGGCGGTGTAGATATTTCCATGTTCATACAAATGGCGGTGTAAATATTTCCATGTTTATAGAGATGGCGGTGTAGATATTTCCATGTTCATGCAGAAGCGGTGTAGATATTTCCATGTTCATACAGATAGCGGTGTAGATATTTCCATGTTCATACAGTTAGCGGTGTAGATATTTCCATGTTCATACAGATGGCGGTGAAGATATTTCCATGTTCATACTGATAGCAGTGTAGATATTTCCATGTTCCTACAGATAGCGGTGTAGTTATTTCCATGTTCATACAGATAGCGGTGTAGATATTTCCATGTTCATCCAGATGCTGGTATACATATATCCATGTTCATACAGATGGCGGTGAAGATATTTCCATGTTCATACAGATGGCGGTGTAGATATTTCCATGTTCATACAGATAGCGGTGTAGATATTTCCATGTTCATAGAGATGGCGGTGTAGATATTTCCATGTTCATACAAATGGCGGTGTAGATATTTCCGTGTTCATAGAGATGGCGGTGTAGATATTTCCATATTTATACAGATAGCAGTGTAGTTATTTCCATGTTTATAGAGATAGCAGTGTAGATTTTTCCTTTGATATACAGATAGCTGTGTAGATATTTGCATGTTCATACAGATAGCGGTGTAGATATTTCCATGTTCATTCAGATAGCGGTGCGGATATTACCATGTTTATACAGATAGTTGGGCAGATATTTCCATGTTTATACAGATAGTTGGGCAGATATTTCCATGTTTATACAGATAGCGGTGTAGATATTTCCATCTTAATACAGATGGCGGTGTAGATATGTCCATCATCATACAGATGGCGGTGTAGATATTTCCATGTTCATACAGATGGCGGTGTAGATATTTCGAAGTTTATAGAGATAGCGATGTAGTTATTTCCATATTTATCAAGAAATCTGTGTAGATATTTCCATGTATATTCAGATAGCTGTGTAGATGTTTCCGTGTTCATGCAGATTACGGTGTAGATATTTCCATGTTCATCCAGATGCCGGTGTACATATATCCATGTTCATACAGATGGCGGTGTAGATATTTCCATGTTCGTACAGATAGCAGTGTAGATATTTCCATGTTCATAGAGATAGCGGTGTAGATATTTCCATGTTAATACAGATAGCGGTGTAGATATTTCCATGTTCATACAGATAGCGGTGTAGATATTTAAATGTTCATACAGTTAGCGGTGTAGATATTTCCATGTTCATACAGATGGCGGTGTAGATATATACATGTTGATACAGATGGCGGTGTAGATATTTCCATGTTCATACAGATAGCGGTGTAGATATTTCCATGTTCATACAGATAGCGTTGTAGGTATTTCCATGTTCATACCAATAGCGGTGTAGACATTTCCATGTTCATACATTTAGCGGTGTAGATATTTCCATGTACATACAGATGGCGGTGAAGATATTTACATGTTCATACAGATGGCGGTGTAGATATTTCCATGTTTGTACGGATGGCATTGTAGATATTTCCATGTTCATACAGGTGGCGGTGTAGATATTTCCATGTTTATACAGATAGCAGTGTAGTTATTTCTATGTTAATAGAGATAGCGGTGTAGATATTTCCATTGATATACAGATAGCTGTGTAGATATTTGCATGTTCATACAGATAGCGGTGTAGATATTTCCATATTCTTACAGATAGCGGTGTAGCTATTTCCATGTTCATACAGATATCGGTGTAGATATTTCTATGTTCATACAGATAACGGTGTAGATATTTCCATGTTCATACAGACAGCGGTGTAGATATTTCCATGTTCATACAGTTAGCGGTGTAGATATTTCCATGTTCATCCAGATGCCGGTGTACATATATCCATGTTCATACAGATGGCGGTGAAGATATTTCCATGTTCATACAGATGGTGGTGTAGGTATTTCCATGTTCATACAAATGGCGGTGTAGATATTTCCATGTTCATAGAGATGGCGTTGTAGATATTTCCAGGTTCATACAAATGGCGGTGTAGATATTTCCATGTTCATAGAGATGGCCGTGTAGATATTTCCATGTTTATACAGAGAGCAGTGTAGTTATTTCCATGTTTATAGAGATACCAGTGTGGATATTTCCATTGATATACAGATAGCTGTGTAGATATTTACATGTTCATACAGATAGCGGTGTAGATATTTCCATGTTCATAGAGATAGCGGTGTAGATATTTGCATGTTCATATAGATAGCGGTGTAGATATTTCCATGTTCATACAGTTAGCGGTGTAGAGATTTCCATGTTCATATATTTAGCGGTGTAGATATTTCCATGTTCATACAGGTGGCGATGATATTTCCCTGTTCATACACATAGCGGTGTAGATATTTCCATGTTCATACAGTTAGTGGTGTAGATATTTCCATGTTCATACAGATGGTGGTGAATATATTTCCATGTTCATAGAGATGGAGGTGTAGATATATCCATATTTATACAGATAGCAGTGTAGTTATTTCCATGTTTATAGAGATAGCAGTGTAGATATTTCCATTGATATACAGAAAGCTGTGTAGATAATGGCATGGTCATACAGATAGCGGTGTAGATATTTCCATGTTCGTACAGATAGCGGTGTAGACATTTCCATGTTCATAAAGATAGCGGTGTTGATATTTCCATGTTCATACAGATAACGGTGTAGATATTTCCATGTTCATACAGATAGCGGTGTAGATATTTCCATGTTCATACAGTTAGCGGTGTAGATATTTCCATGTTCATACAGTTAGCGGTGTAGATATTTCCATGTTCAAACAGATGGCGGTGTAGATATTTACATGTTCATACAGATGGCGGTGTAGATATTTCCATTTTCATAGAGATGGCCGTGTAGATATTTCCATGATTATACAGGATAGCAGTGTAGTTATTTCCATGTTTATAGAGTTACCAGTGTGGCTATTTCCATTGATATACAGATAGCTGTGTAGATATTTACAGGTTCATACAGATAGCGGTGTAGATATTTCCATGTTCATACAGATAGCGGTGTAGATATTTCCATGTTCATTCAGATAGCGGTGTAGATATTTCCATGTTCATACAGATAGCGGTGTAGATATTTCCATGTTCATACAGATAGTGTTGTAGATATTACCATGTTCATACAGTTAGCGGTGTAGATATTTCCATGTTCATACTGTTAGCGGTGTAGATATTTACATGTTCATACAGATGGCGGTGTAGATATTTACATGTTCATACAGATGGCGTTGTTGATATTTCTATGTTCATACAGATAGCGATGTAGAGATTTCCATGTTCATACTGATAGCGGTGTAGATATTTCCATGTTCATACAGATAGCGGTCTAGATATTTCCAGGTTCACACCAATAGTGGTGTAGACATTTCCATGTTCATACATTTAGCGGTGTAGATATTTCCATGTTCATACAGATGGCGGTGTATTTACAAGTTCATACAGATGGCGGTGTAGATATTTCCATGTTCGTATGGATGGCAGTGTAGATATTTCCATGTTCATACAGATAGCGGTGTAGATATTTCCATATTCATACAGATAACGGTGTAGATATTTCCATGTTCATACAGATAGCGGTGTAGATATTTCATTGTTCATACAGTCAGCGGTGTAGATATTTCCATGTTCATACAGATGGCGGTGTAGATATTTACATGTTCATACAGATGGCGGTATAGATATTTCCATGTTCGTACAGATGGCGGTGTAGATATTTCCATGTTCATAGAGATGGCGGTGTAGTTATTTCCATGTTTATGCAGATAGCCGTATTGATATTTCCATGTTTATACAGATGGTGGTTTAGATATTTCCATGTTTATAGAGATGGTGGTCTAGATATTTCCTTGTTTACAGAAACAGTGGTGTTGTTATTTCCAAGTTTATAGAGATAGCGTTGTAGATATTTCCATGTTTATACAGATGGCGGTGAAGATATTTCCATGTTTATACAGATAGTGGTGTAGATATTTCCATGGTTATACAGATAGCAGTGTAGATATTTCCATGTTTATAGAGATAGTGGTGTAGATAATTTCAAATTTATACAGAGAGCAGTGTAGATATTTCCAAGTTCATACAGATAGCGGTGTAGATATTTCCACGTTTATAGAGATGGCGGTGTAGATATTTCCATGTTCATACAGAGGACGGTGTAGATATTTCCATGTTTATAGGGATGGCGGTGTAGATATTTTCATGTTTACACAGATGGCGGTGTAGATATTTCCATGTTTACACAGATAAAGGTGTAGACATTTCCATGTTTACACAGATAGCGGTGTGGATATTTCCATGTTTATGCAGATAGCAGTGTAGATATTTCCATGTTAATACAGATAGCGGTGCGGATCTTTCCATGTTTATACAGATAGTTGGGCAGATATTTCCATGTTTATACAGATAGCGGTGTAGATATTTCCATCATAATACAGATGGCGGTGTAGATATGTCCATGTTTGTACAGATGGCGGTGTAGATATTTCCATGTTCATACAGATGGCGGTGTAGATATTTTGAAGTTTATTGAGATAGCGCTGTAGTTATTTCCATATTTATAGAGAAAACTCTGTAGATATTTCCATGTATATTCAGATAGCTGTGTAGATATTTCCATGTTCATGCAGATAGCGGTGTAGATATTTCCATGTTCATCCAGATGCCGGTGTACATATATCCATGTTCATACAGATGGCGGTGAAGATATTTCCATGTTCATACAGATGGTGGTGTAGATATTTCCATGTTCATACAAATGGCGGTGTAGATATTTCCATGTTCATAGAGATGGTGGTGTAGATATTTCCATATTTATACAGATAGCAGTGTAGTTATTTCCATATTTATAGAGAAAACTCTGTAGATATTTCCATGTATATTCAGATAGCTGTGTAGATATTTCCATGTTCATGCAGATAGCGGTGTAGATATTTCCATGTTCATCCAGATGCCGGTGTACATATATCCATGTTCATACAGATGGCGGTGAAGATATTTCCATGTTCATACAGATGGTGGTGTAGATATTTCCATGTTCATACAAATGGCGGTGTAGATATTTCCATGTTCATAGAGATGGTGGTGTAGATATTTCCATATTTATACAGATAGCAGTGTAGTTATTTCAATGTTTATAGAGATAGCAGTGTAGATATTTCCATTGATATACAGATAGCTGTGTAGATATTTGCATGTTCATACAGATAGCGGTGTAGATATTTCCATGTTCATTCAGATAGCGGTGTGGATATTTCCATGTTCATACAGATAGCGGTGTAGATATTTCCATGTTCATACAGATAGCGTTGTAGATATTTCCATGTTCATACAGATAGCTGTGTAGATATTTCCATGTTCATACAGATAGCGGTGTAGATATTTCCATGTTCATACAGTTAGCGGTGTAGATATTTCCATGTTCGTACAGATGGCGGTGTAGATATTTACATGTTCGTACAGATGGCGGTGTAGATATTTCCATGTTCATACAGATAGCGGTGTAGATATTTCCATGTTCATACAGATATCGGTGTAGATATTTCCATGTTAGTACAGATAGCGATGTAGATATTTCCATGTTCTTACAGATAGCGGTGTAGATATTTCCATGTTCATACAGTTAGCGGTGTAGATATTTCCATGTTCATACAAACGGCGGTGTATATATTTCCATGTTCATAGAGATGGCGGTGTAGATATTTCCATGTTCATACAGGTGGCGGTGTAGATATTTCCATGTTTATACACATAGCAGTGTAGTTATTTCCTTGTTGAAAGAGATAGCTGTGTAGATATTTCCCTTGACATACAGATAGCTGTGTAGATATTTGCATGTTCATACAGATAGCGGTGTAGATATTTCCATATTCGTACAGATAGCGGTGTAGATATTTCCATCTTCATACAGATAGCGGTGTAGATATTTCCATGTTCATACAGATAACGGTGTAGATATTTCCATGTTCATACAGATAGCGTTGTAGATATTTCCATGTTCATACAGTTAGCGGTGTGGATATTTCCATGTTCATACAGATGGCGGTGTAGATATTTACATGTTCATACAGATGGTGGTATAGATATTTCCATGTTCGTACAGATGGCGGTGTAGATATTTACATGTTCGTACACTTGGCGGTGTAAATATTTACATGTTCATACAGATGGCAGTGTAGATATTTCCATGTTCATAGAGATGGCAGTGTAGATATTTCCATTGATATACAGATAGCTGTGTAGATATTTGCATGTTCATACAGATAGCGGTGTAGATATTTCCATGTTTATGCAGATGGTGTTGTAGGTATTTCCATGTTTATAGAGATGGCAGTCTAGATATTTCCATCTTTATAGAGACAGTGGTGTAGTTATTTCCAAGTTTATAGAGACAGCGTTGTAGATATTTCCATGTTTATACAGATAGCGGTGAAGATATTTCCATGTTTATACAGATAGCGGTGTAGATATTTCCATGTTTATACAGATAGCAGTGTAGACATTTCCATGTTTATAGAGATAGTGGTGTAGATAATTTCAATTTTATACCGAGAGCAGTGTAGATATTTCCAAGTTCATACAGATAGCAGTGTTGATATTTCCACGTTTATAGAGATGGCAGTGTTGATATTTCCATGTTCATACTGATGGCGGTGTAGATATTTCCATGTTCATACAAATGGCGGTGTAGATATTTCCGTGTTCATAGAGAAGGCGGTGTAGATATTTCCATGTTCAAACAAATGGCGGTGTAGATATTTCCATGTTCATAGAGATGGCGGTGTAGATATTTCCATGTTTATACAGATAGCACTGTAGTTATTTCCATGTTTATATAGATGGCAGTGTAGGTATTTTCATTGATATACAGATAGCTGTGTAGATATTTGCATGTTCATACAGATAGCCGTGTAGACATTTCCATGTTCATACACATAGCGGTGTAGATATTTCCATGTTCATACAGATAGCGGTATAGATATTTCTTTGTTCATACGGATAGCGGTGTAGATATTTCCATTTTCATACAGTTAGCGGTGTAGATATTTCCATGTTCATAAAGATGGCGGTGTAGATATTTACCTGTTCATACAAATGGCGGTGGAGATATTTCCATGTTCGTACGGACTGCAGTGTAGATATTTCCATGTTCGTACAGGTGTTGGTTTATATATTTCCATGTTTATACTGATAGCAGTGAAGTTATTTCCATGTTTATAGAGATAGCAGTGTAGATATTTCCATTGATATACAGATAGCTGTGTAGATATTTCCATGTTCATACAGATATCGGTGTAGATATTTCCAAGTTCATACAGATAACGGTGTAGATATTTCCATGTTCATACAGATAGCGGTGTAGATATTTCCATGTTCATACAGTTAGGGGTGTAGATAATTCCATGTTCATACAAATGGCGGTGTAGAGATTTCCATGTTTATACAGATAGCAGTGTAGATATTTCCGTGTTTATAGAGATAGCAGTGTAGATATTTCCATTGATATACAGATAGCTGTGTAGATATTTGCATGTTCATACACATAGCGGTGTAGGTAATTCCATGTTCATACAGATAGCGGTGTAGATATTTCCATGGTCGTACAGATGGCGGTGTAGATATATCCATGTTTATAGAGATGGCGATGTAGATATTTTCATGTTTACACAGATGGCGGTGTAGATATTTCCATATTTACACAGATAGCGGTGTAGACATTTCCATGTTTACACAGATAGCGGTGTGGATATCTCCATGTTTATGCAGATAGCGGTGTAGATATTTCCATGTTTATACAGATAGCGGTGCGGTTATTTCCATGTTTATACAGATAGTGGTGGAGATATTTCCATGTTTATACAGATAGCGGTGTATATATTTCCATCTTATTACAGATGGCGGTGTAGATATGTCCATGTTCGTACAGATGGCGGAGTACATATTTCCATGTTCATACAGATGGCGGTGTAGATATTTCGAAGTTTATAGAGATAGCGCTGTAGTTATTTCCATATTTATAGAGAAATCTATGTTGATATTTCCATGTATATGCAGATAGCTGTGTAGATATTTCCATGTTCATACAGATAGCACTGTTGATATTTCCATGTTCATAGAGATAACGGTGTAGATATTTACATCTTCATACAGATAGCGGTACAGATATTTCCCTGTTCATACAGTAAGCGGTGTAGATATTTCCATGTTCATACAGTTGGCAGTGTAGATATTTACATGTTCATACAGATGTCGTTGTGGATATTTCCACGTTTATAGACATAGTAGTGTTGTTATTTCAAAGTTTATAGAGACAGCGTTGCAGATACTTCCATGTTTATAGAGACAGCTTTGTAGATATTTCCATGTTTATAGAGATAGCGGTGAAGATATTTCCATGTTCATACAGATAGCGGTGTAGATATTTCCATATTCAAACAGATGGCGGTGTAGATATTTCCATGTTCATACAGATAGCGGTGTAGATATTTCCATGTTCATACAGTTAGCGGTGTAGATATTTCCATGTTCATACAGATGGCGGTGTAGATATTTACATGTTCATACAGATGGCGGTGTAGATATTTCCATGTTCATACAGATGGCGGTGTAGATATTTCCATGTTCATACAGATAGCGGTGAAGATATTTAAATGTTAATACAGATAGCGATGTAGATATTTCCATGTTCTTACCGATAGCGGTGTAGATATTTCCATGTTCATACAGTTAGCCGTGTAGATATTTCCATGTTCATACAGATGGAGGTGTAGATATTTCCATGTTCGTACGGATGGCAGTGTAGATATTTCCATGTTCATACAGGTGGCGGTGTAGATATTTCCATGTTTATACAGATAGCGGTGTAGTTATTTCCTTGTTGATAGAGATAGCTGTTTAGATATTTCCATTGACATACAGATAGCTGTGTAGATATTTGCATGTTCATAGAGATAGCGGTGTAGATATTTCCATATCTGTACAGATAGCGGTGTAGATATTTCTATCTTCATACAGATAGCGGTGTAGATATTTCCATGTTCATACAGTTAGCTGTGTAGATATTTCCATGTTCATACAGATGGCGGTGTAGATATTTACAAGTTCATACAGATGGTGGTATAGATATTTCCATGTTCGTACAGATGGCGGTGTAGATATTTACATGTTCGTACACATGGCGGTGTAAATATTTACATGTTCATACAGATGGCAGTGTAGATATTTCCATGTTCATAGAGATGGCAGTGTAGATATTTCCATTGATATACAGATAGCTGTGTAGATATTTGCATGTTCATACAGATAGCGGTGTAGATATTTCCATGTTCATACAGATGGCGGTGTAGATATTTACATGTTCGTACAGATGGCAGTGTAAATATTTACATGTTCCTACAGATGGCAGTGTAGATATTTCCATGTTCATAGAGATGCAGTGTAGATATTTCCATGTTTATGCAGATAGCGGTATTGATATTTCCATGTTTATACAGATGGTGTTGTAGATATTTAAATGTTTATAGAGATGGCAGTCTAGATATTTCCATCTTTATAGAGACAATGGTATAGTTATTTCCAAGTTTATAGAGACAGCGTTGTAGATATTTCCATGTTTATACAGATATCCGTGAAGATATTTCCATGTTTATACAGATAGCGGTGTAGATATTTCCATGTTTATACAGATAGCAGTGTAGATATTTCCATGTTTATAGAGATAGTGGTGTAGATAATTTCAATTTTATACCGAGAGCAGTGTAGATATTTCCAAGTTCATACAGATAGCGGTGTTGATATTTCCACGTTTATAGAGATGGCAGTGTTGATATGTCCATGTTCATACTGATGGCGGTGTAGATATTTCCATGTTCATACAAATGGCGGTGTAGATATTTCCATGTTCATAGAGAAGGCGGTGTAGATATTTCCATGTTTATACAGATAGCACAGTAGTTATTTCCATGTTTATATAGATGGCAGTGTAGGTATTTTCATTGATATACAGATAGCTGTGTAGATATTTGCATGTTCATACAGATAGCCGTGTAGACATTTCCATGTTCATACACATAGCGGTGTAGATATTTCCATGTTCATACAGATAGCGGTGTAGATATTTCTTTGTTCATACAGATAGCGGTGTAGGTATTTCCATGTTCTTACAGTTAGCGGTGTAGATATTTCCATGTTCATACAGATGGCGGTGTAGATATTTACATGTTCATACAGATGGCGGTGGAGATATTTCCATGTTCGTACGGATTGCAGTGTAGATATTTCCATGTTCATACAGGTGTCGGTTTATATATTTCCATGTTTATACTGATAGCAGTGTAGTTATTTACATGTTTTTAGAGATAGCAGTGTAGATATTTCCATTGATATACAGATAGCTGTGTAGATATTTCCATGTTCATACAGATAGCGGTGTAGATATTTCCAAGTTCATACAGATAACGGTGTAGATATTTCCATGTTCATACAGATAGCGGTGTAGATATTTCCATGTTCATACAGTTAGGGGTGTAGATATTTCCATGTTCATACAAATGGCGGTGTAGACATTTCCATGTTTATACAGATAGCAGTGTAGATATTTCCATGTTTATAGAGATAGCAGTGTAGATATTTCCATTGATATACAGATAGCTGTGTAGATATTTGCATGTTCATACACATAGCGGTGTAGGTAATTCCATGTTCATACAGATAGCGGTGTAGATATTTCCATGTTCGTACAGATGGCGGTGTAGATATTTACATGTTTATAGAGATGGCGATGTAGATATTTTCATGTTTACACAGATGGCGGTGTAGATATTTCCATGTTTACACAGATAGCGGTGTAGACATTTCCATGTTTACACAGATAGCGGTGTGGATATCTCCATGTTTATGCAGATAGCGGTGAAGATATTTCCATGTTTATACAGATATTGGTGCGGTTATTTCCATGTTTATACAGATAGTGGTGGAGATATTTCCATGTTTATACAGATAGCGGTGTAGATATTTCCATCTTATTACAGATGGCGGTGTAGATATGTCCATGTTCGTACAGATGGCGGAGTAGATATTTCCATGTTCATACAGATGGCGGTGTAGATATTTCGAAGTTTATAGAGATAGCGCTGTAGTTATTTCCATATTTATAGAAAAATCTGTGTTGATATTTCCATGTATATGCAGATAGCTGTGTAGATATTTCCATGTTCATACAGATAGCGGTGTAGATATTTCCATGTTCATAGAGATAACGGTGTAGATATTTACATCTTCATACAGATAGCGGTACAGATATTTCCATGTTCAAACAGTAAGCGGTGTAGATATTTCCATGTTCATACAGATGGCAGTGTAGATATTTACATGTTCATACAGATGTCGGTGTGGATATTTCCATGTTTATAGAGATAGTAGTGTAGTTAGTTCAAAGTTTATAGAGACAGCTTTGCAGATACTTCCATGTTTATAGAGACAGCGTTGTAGATATTTCCATGTTTATAGAGATAGCGGTGAAGATATTTCCATGTTTATACAGATAGCGGTGTAGATATTTCCATGTTTATACAGATAGCGGTGTAGATATTTCCATGTTCATAGAGATAACGGAGTAGATATTTACATCTTCATACAGATAGCGGTACAGATATTTCCATGTTCATACAGTAAGCAGTGTAGATATTTCCATGTTCATACAGATGGCAGTGTAGATATTTCCAAGTTCGTACAGATAGCGGTGTAGATATTTCCACGTTTATAGAGATGGCGGTGTAGATAATTCCATCTTCATACAGATGGCGGTGTAGATATTTCCAAGTTTATAAGGATGGCGGTGTAGATATTTTCATGTTTACACACATGGCAGGGTAGATATTTCCATGTTTACACAGATAGCGGTCTAGACATTTCCATGTTTACACAGATAGCGGTGTGGATATTTCCATGTTTATGCAGATAGCAGTGTAGATATTTCCAAGTTTATACAGATAGCGGTGCGGATATTTCCATGTTTATACAGATAGTTGGGCAGATATTTCCATGTTTATACAGATAGCGGTGTTGATATTTCCATCTTAATACAGATAGCCGTGTAGATATGTCCATGTTTTTACAGATGGCGGTGTAGATATTTCCATGTTCATACAGATGGCGGTGTAGATATTTCGAAGTTTATAGAGATAGCGCTGTAGTTATTTCCATATTTATAGAGAAATCTCTGTAGATATTTCCATGTATATTCAGATAGCTGTGTAGATATTTCCATGTTCATGCAGATAGCGGTGTAGATATTTCCATGTTCATCCAGACGCTGGTGTACATATATCCATGTTCATACAGATGGAGGTGAAGATATTTCCATGTTCATACAGATGGTGGTGTAGATATTTCAATGTTCATACAAATGGCGGTGTAGATATTTCCATGTTCATAGAGATGGCGGTGTAGATATTTCCATGTTCATACAAATGGCGGTGTAGATATTTCCATGTTCATAGAGATGGCGGTGTAGATATTTCCATATTTATACAGATAGCAGTGTAGTTATTTCCATGTTTATAGAGATAGCAGTGTAGTTATTTCCATTGATATACAGATAGCTGTGTAGATATTTGCATGTTCATACAGATAGCGGTGTAGATATTTCCATGTTCATACAGATAGCGGTGTAGATATTTCCATGTTCATACAGATAGCGGTGTAGATATTTCCATGTTCAGATAGCGGTGTAGATATTTCCATGTTCATACAGTTAGCGGTGTAGATATTTCCATGTTCATACAGATGGCAGTGTAGATATTTCCATGTTCATAGAAATGGCGGTGTAGATATTTCCATATTTATACAGATAGCAGTGTGGTTATTTCCAAGTTTATAGAGATAGCAGTGTAGATATTTCCATTGATATACAGATAGCTGTGTAGATATTTGCATGGTCATCCAGATAGCGGTGTAGATATTTCCATGTTCGTACAGATAGCGGTGTAGATATTTCCATGTTCATACAGATAGCAGTGTAGATATTTCCATGTTCATACAGATAACGGTGTATATATTTCCATGTTCATACAGATAGCGGTGTAGATATTTCCATGTTCATACAGTTAGCAGTGTAGATATTTCCATGTTAATACAGATGGCGGTGTAGATATTTACATGTTCATACAGATGGCGGTATAGATATTTCCATGTTCGTACAGATGGCGTTGTAGATATTTCCATGTTCATGGAGATGGTGGTGTAGATATTTCCATGTTTATGCAGATAGCGGTATAGATATTTCCATGTTTATACAAATGGTGGTGTAGATATTTCCATGTTTATAGAGACGGTGGTGTAGATATTTCCATGTTCATACAGATGGCGGTGTAAAGATTTCCTCGTTTATAGGGATGGCGGTGTAGATATTTTCATGTTTACAGAGACGGCGGTGTAGATATTTCCATGTTTACACAGATAGCGGTGTAGTCATTTCCATGTTTACACAGATAGCGGTGTGGATATTTCCATGTTTATGCAGATAGCAGTATAGATATTTCCATGTTCATACAGATAGCGGTGCGGATATTTCCATGTTTATACAGATAGTTGGGCAGATATTTCCATGTTTATACAGATATCGGTGTAGATATTTCCATCTTAATACAGATGGCGGTGTAGATATGTCCATGTTTGTACAGATGGCGGTGTAGATATTTCCATGTTCATATAGATGGCGGTGTAGATATTTCAAAGTTTATAGAGATAGCGCTGTAGTTATTTCCATATTTGTAGAGAAATCTGTGTAGATCTTTCCATGTATATTCAGATGGCTGTGTAGATATTTCCATGTTCATGCAGATAGTGGTGTATATATTTCCATGTTCTTCCAGATGCCGGTGTACATATATCCATGTTCATACAGATGGCGGTGAAGATATTTCCAAGTTCATACAGATGGTGGTGTAGATATTTCCATGTTCATACAAATGGCGGTGTAGATATTTCCATGTTCATAGAGATGGCGGTGTAGATATTTCCATGTTCATACAAATGGCAGTGTAGATATTTCCATGTTCATAGAGATGGAGGTGTAGATATTTCCATATTTATACAGATAGCAGTGTTGTTATTTCCATGTTTATAGGGATAGCATTGTAGATTTTTCCATGTTCATACAGATAGCGGTGTAGATATTTCCATGTTCATACAGATAGCAGTGTAAATATTTCCATGTTCATACAGATAGCGGTGTAGATATTTCCATGTTCATACACTTAGTGGTGTAGATATTTCCATGTTCTTACAGATGGCGGTATAGATATTTACATGTTCATACAGATGGCGGTGTAGATATTTCCATGTTCATACAGATAGCGGTGTAGATATTTACATGTTCATACAGATAGCGGTGTAGATATTTCCATGTTCATACAGATAGCGGTGTAGATATTTCCATGTTCATACCAATAGCGCTGTAAACATTTCCATGTTCATACATTTAGCGGTGTAGATATTTCCATGTTCATACAGATGGCGGTGAACATATTTATATGTTCATACAGATGGCGGTGTAGACATTTCCATGTTTGTACGGATGGCAGTGTAGATATTTCCATATTCATACAGGTGGCGGTGTAGATATTTCCATGTATGTACAGATAGCATTGTAGTTATTTCCATGTTAATAGAGATATCTGTGTAGATATTTCCATTGATATACAGATAGCTGTGTAGACATTTCCATGTTCATACAGATAGCGGTGTAGATATTTCCATGTTCGTACAGATAGCGGTGTAGATATTTCCATATTCATACAGATGGCGGTGTAGATATTTACATGTTGATACAGATGGCGGTATAAATATTTCCATGTTCGTACAGATGGCAGTGTAGATATTTCCATGTTAATAGAGTTGGCGGTGTAGATATTTCCATGTTTATGCAGATGGCGGTATAGATATTTCCATGTTTACAGAGATAGTGGTGTAGTTATTTCCAAGTTTATAGAGACAGCGTTGTAGATATTTCCATGTTTATACAGATAGCGGTGAAGATATTTCCATGTTTATACAGATAGCGGTATAGATATTTAAATCTTTATACTGATAGCAGTGTAGATATTTCCATGTTTATAGAGATAGTGGTGTAGATAATTTCAATTTTATACAGAGAGCAGTGTAGATATTTCCAAGTTCATACAGATAGCGGTGTAGATATTTCCACGTTTATAGAGATGGCGGTGTAGAAATTTCCATGTTCATACAGACGGCGGTGTAGATATTTCCATGTTTATAGGGATGGCCGTGTAGATATTTTCATGTTTAAACAGATGGCAGTGTAGATATTTCCATGTTTACACAGATAGCGGTGTAGACATTTCCATGTTTACACAGATAGCGGTGTGGATATTTCCATGTTTATGCAGATAGCAGTGTAGATATTTCCATGTTTATACAGATAGCGGTGCGGATATTTCCATGTTTATACAGATAGTTGGGCAGATATTTCCATGTTTATACAGATAGCGGTGTAGATATTTCCATCTTAATACAGATGGCGGTGTAGATATGTCCATGTTTGTACAGATGGCGGTGTAGATATTTCGAAGTTTATAGAGATAGCGCTGTAGTTATTTCCATATTTATAGAGAAATCTATGTTGATATTTCCATGTATATGCAGATAGCTGTGTAGATATTTCCATGTTCATACAGATAGCGGTGTAGATATTTCCATGTTCATAGAGATAACGGTGTAGATATTTACATCTTCATACAGATAACGGTACAGATATTTCCATGTTCATACAGTAAGCAGTGTAGATATTTCCATGTTCATACAGATGGCAGTGTAGATATTTACATGTTCATACAGATGTCGGTGTGGATATTTCCACGTTTAAAGAGATAGTAGTGTAGTTATTTCAAAGTTTATAGAGACTGCGTTGCAGATACTTCCATGTTTATAGAGACAGCGTTGTAGATATTTCCATGTTTATAGAGATGGCGGTGAAGATATTTCCATGTTTATACAGATAGCGGTGTAGATATTTTCATGTTTATACAGATAGCGGTGTAGATATTTCCATGTTGATTGAGACAGTGATGTAGATAACTCCAATTTTATACAGATAGCAGTGTAGATATTTCCACGTTCATACAGATAGCGGTGTAGCTATTTCCACGTTTATACAGATGGCGGTGTAGATATTTCCATGTTCATACAGATGGCGGTGTAGATATTTCCATGTTTATAGAGATGGAGGTGTAGATATTTTCATGTTTTCACAGATGGCGGTGTAGATAGTTCCATGTTTCCACAGATAGCGGTGTAGACATTTCCATGATTACACAGATAGCGGTGTGGATATTTCCATGTTTATGCAGATAGCGGTGTAGATATTTCCATGTTTATACAGAAAGCGGTGCGGATATATCCATGTTTATACAGATAGTGGTGCAGATATTTCCATGCTTATACAGATAGCGGTGTAGATATTTCCATCTTAATACAGATGGCGGTGTAGATATTTCCATGTTTATGCAGATAGCGGTAAAGATATTTCCATGTTTATACAGATGATGGTGTAGATATTTCCATGTTTATGCAGAGGGCGGTATAGATATTTCCATGTTCGTACAGATGGCGGTGTAGATATTTCCATGTTCCTAGAGATGGCGGTGTAGTTATTTCCATGTTTATAGGCATAGCAGTGTAGATATTTTCATTGATATACAGATAGCTGTGTAGATATTTCCATGTTCATACAGATAGCGGTGTAGATATTTCCATATTTATACAGATAGCAGTGTAGTTATTTCCATGTTTATAGGCATAGCAGTGTAGATATTTTCATTGATATACAGATAGCTGTGTAGATATTTCCATGTTCATACAGATAGCGGTGTAGATATTTCCATGTTCATACAGATAGCGTTGTAGATATTTCCATGTTCATACCAATAGCGGTGTAGATATTTCCATGTTCATACAGTTAGCGGTTTAGATATTTCCATGTTCATACAGATGGCGGAGTAGTTATTTACATGTTCATACAGATGGCGGTGTAGATATTTCCATGTTCGTACGGATGGCAGTGTAGATATTTCCATGTTCATACAGGTGACGGTGTATATATTTTCCTGTTTATACAGATAGCAGTGTAGTTATTTCCATGTTTATAGAGATTGCAGTGTAGGTATTTCCATTGATATACAGATAGCTGTGTAGATATTTGCATGTTCATACAGATAGCGGTGTAGATATTTCCATGTTCGTACAGATAGCGGTGTAGATATCTCCATGTTGATACAGATAACGTTGTAGATATATCTATGTTCATACAGATAGCGGTGTAGATATTTCCATGTACATACAGTTAGCGGTGTAGATATTTATATGCTCACACAGATGGCGGTGTAGATATTTACATGTTCATACAGATGGCAGTGTAGATATTTCCATGTTCGTACAGATGGCGGTGTAGGTATTTCCATGTTAATAGAGATGGTGGTGTACATATTTCCATGTTTATGTAGATAGCAGTATAGATATTTCCATGTTTATACAGACGGTGGTGTAGATATTTCCATGTTTATAGAGATGGCGGTCTAGATATTTCCATGTTTATAGAGATAGAGGTGTAGTTAGTTCCAAGTTTATAGAGACAGCGTTGTAGATATTTCCATGTTTATACAGATAGCGGTGAAGATATTTCCATGTTTATACAGGTAGCGGTGTAGATATTTCCATTTTTATACAGATAACAGTGTAGATATTTCCATGTTTATAGAGATAGTGGTGTAGATAATTTCAATTTTATACAGATAGCAGTGTAGTTATTTCCAACTTCATATAGATAGTTGTGTAGATATTTCCACGTATATAGAGATGGCGGTGTAGATATTTCCATGTTCATACCAATGGCGGTGTAGATATTTCCATGTTCACAGAGATGGCGATGTAGATATTTCCATGTTCATACCAATGACGGTGTAGATATTTCCATGTTCATAGAGATGGTGGTGTAGATATTTCCATGTTTATACAGATAGCAGTGTAGTTATTTCCATGTTTATTGAGATAGCAGTGTAGGTATTTCCAATAATATACAGATAGCTGTGTAGATATTTGCATGTTCATACAGATAGCGGTGTAGATATTTCCATGTTCATACAGATAGCGGTGTAGATATTTCCATGTTCATAAAGATAGAGGTGTAGATATTTCCATGTTCATACAGATAGTGGTGTAGATATTTCCATGTTCATACAGATAGCGGTGTAGATGTTTCCATGTTCATACAGTTAGCGGTGTAGATATTTGCATGTTTATAGAGATAGTGGTGTAGTTATTTCCACGTTTATAGAGACAGCGTTGTAGATATTTCCACGTTTATACAGACAGCGTTGTAGATATTTCCATGTTTATACAGATAGCGGTGAAGATATTTCCATGTTTATACACATAGCGGTGTAGATATTTCCATGTATATACCGAGAGCAGTGTATATATTTCCAAGTCCATACAGATAGCGGTGTAGATATTTCCACGTTTATAGAGATGGCAGTGTAGATATTTCCATCTTCATACTGATGGCGGTGTAGATATTTCCATGTTTATAGAGATGGCGGTGTAGATATTTTTATATTTACACAGATAGCGGTGTGGATATTTCCATGTTTATGCAGATAGCGGTGTAGATATTTCCATGTTTATAAAGATAGCGGTGCGGATACTTCCATGTTTATACAGATAGTTGGGCAGAGATTTCCATGTTTATACAGATAGCGGTGTAGATATTTGCATGTTCATACAGATGGCGGTGTAGATATTTATATGTTCATACAGATGGCGGTGCAGATATTTCCATGTTCATTCGGATGGCAGTGTAGATATTTCCTTGTTCATACAGGTGGCGGTGTAGATATTTCCATGTTTATACAGATAGCGGTGTAGTTATTTCCATGTTTATAGAGACAGCTGTGTAGATATTTCCATTGATATACCGATAGCTGTGTAGATATTTGCATGTTCATACTGATAGCGGTGTAGATATTTCCATTTTCGTACAGATTGCGGTGTAGATATTTCCATGTTCATACAGATAGCGGTGTAGATATTTCCATGTTCATACAGATAACGGTGTAGATATTTCCATGTTCATACAGATGGCGGTGTAGATATTTACATGTTCATACAGATGGCGGTGTAGATATTTCCATGTTCGTACGGATGGCAGTGTAGATATTTCCATGTTCATACAGGTGGCGGTGTATATATTTTCCTGTTTATACAGATAGCAGTGTAGTTATTTCCATGTTTATAGAGATAGCAATGTAGGTATTTCCATTGATATACAGATAGCTGTGTAGATATTTGCATGTTCATACACATAGCGGTGTAGATATTTCCATGTTCGTACACATAGCGGTGTAGATATCTCCATGTTGATACTGATAACGGTGTAGATATTTCCATGTTCATACAGATAGCGGTGTAGATATTTCCATGTACATACAGTTAGCGGTGTGGATATTTATATGCTCACACAGATGGCGGTGTAGATATTTACATGTTCATACAGATGGCAGTGTAGATATTTCCATGTTCGTACAGATGGCGGTGTAGATATTTCCATGTTCATACAGATGGCGGTGAAGATATTTATATGTTCATACAGATTGGGGTGTAGACATTTCCATGTTTGTACGGATGGCAGTGTAGATATTTCCTTGTTCATACTGGTGGCGGTTTATGTATTTCCATGTTTATACAGATAGCAGTGTAGTTATTTCCATGTTAATGGAGATAAATGTGTAGATATTTCCATTGATATACAGATAGCTGTGTAGATATTTGCAAGTTCATACAGATAGCGGTGTAGATATTTCCATGTTCGTACAGATAGCGGTGTAGATATTTCCATGTTCATACAGATAGCGGTGTAGATATTTCCATGTTCATACAGATAACGGTGTAGATATTTCCATGTTCATACAGACAGCGGTGTAGATATTTCCATGTTCATACAGTTAGCGGTGTAGATATTTCCATGTTCATACAGATGGCGGTGTAGATATTTACATGCTCATACAGATGGCGGTATAGATATTTCCATGTTCGTACAGATGGCGGTGTAGATATTTCCATGTTCATAGAGATGGCGGTGTACATATATCCATGTTTATCCAGATAGCGGTATAGATATTTCCATGTTTATACAGATGGTGGTGTAGATATTTCCATGTTTATAGAGATGGCGGTCTAGATATTTCCATGTTTACAGAGATAGTGGTGTAGTTATTTCCAAGTTTATAGAGACAGCGTTGTAGATATTTCCATGTTTATACAAATAGCGGTGAAGATATTTCCATGTTTATACAGATAGCAGTGTAGATATTTCCATGTTTTTAGAGATAGTGGTGTAGATAATTTCAATTTTACACAGAGAGCAATGTAGATATTTCCAAGTTCATACAGATAGCCGTGTAGATATTTCCACGTTTCTAGAGATGGCAGTGTAAATATTTCCATGTTCATACAGATGGTGGTGTAGATATTTCCATCTTTATAGGGATGGCGGTGTAGATATTTTCATGTTTACACAGATGGCAGTGTAGATATTTCCATGGTTACACTGATAGCGGTGTAGGCATTTCCATGTTTACACAGATAGCGGTGTGGATATTTCCATGTTTATGCAGATAGCAGTGTAGATATTTCCATGTTTATACAGATAGCGGTTCGGATATTTCCATGTTTATACAGATAGTTGGGCAGATATTTCCATGTTTATACAGAGAGCAGTGTAGATATTTCCTTCTTAATACAGATGGCGGTGTAGATATGTCCATGTTTGTACAGATGGCGGTGTAGATATTTCCATGTTCATACAGATGGCGGTGTAGATATTTCGAAGTTTATAGAGATAGCGCTGTAGTTATTTCCATATTTATAGAGTAATCTGTGTAGATATTTCCATGTATATTCAGATAGCTTTGTAGATATTTCCATGTTCATGCAGATAGTGGTGTAGTTATTTCCATGTTCATCCAGATGCCGGTGTACATATATCCATGTTCATACAGATGGCGGTGAAGATATTTCCATGTTCATACAGATGGCGGTGTAGATATTTCCATGTTCATACAAATGGCGGTGTAGATATTTCCATGTTCATAGAGATGGCGGTGTAGATATTTCCATGTTCATACAGATGGCGGTGTAGATATTTCAATATTCATACAGATAGCGGTGTAGATATTTCCATGTTCATACAGATAGCGGTGTAGATAATTCCATGTTCATACCAATAGCAATGTAGATATTTCCATGTTCATACAGTTAGTGGTGTAGATATTTCCATGTTCATACAGATGGCGGTGTAGATATTTCCATGTTCATACAGATGGCGGTGTAGATATATCCATGTTCATACAGATAGCGGTGTAGATATTTCCATGTTCATACAGATGGCGGTGTAGATATTTACATGTTCATACAGATGGCGGTATAGATATTTCCATGTTCGTACAGATGGCGGTGTAGATATTTCCATGTTCATAGAGATGGCGGTGTACATATATCCATGTTTATCCAGATAGCGGTATAGATATTTCCATGTTTATACAGATGGTGGTGTAGATATTTCCATGTTTATAGAGATGGCGGTCTAGATATTTCCATGTTTACAGAGATAGTGGTGTAGTTATTTCCAAGTTTATAGAAACAGCGTTGTAGATATTTCCATGTTTATACAAATAGCGGTGAAGATATTTCCATGTTTATACAGATAGCAGTGTAGATATTTCCATGTTTTTAGAGATAGTGGTGTAGATAATTTCAATTTTACACAGAGAGCAATGTAGATATTTCCAAGTTCATACAGATAGCCGTGTAGATATTTCCACGTTTATAGAGATGGCAGTGTAAATATTTCCATGTTCATACAGATGGTGGTGTAGATATTTCCATCTTTATAGGGATGGCGGTGTAGATATTTTCATGTTTACACAGATGGCAGTGTAGATATTTCCATGGTTACACTGATAGCGGTGTAGACATTTCCATGTTTACACAGATAGCGGTGTGGATATTTCCATGTTTATGCAGATAGCAGTGTAGATATTTCCATGTTTATACAGATAGCGGTTCGGATATTTCCATGTTTATACAGATAGTTGGGCAGATATTTCCATGTTTATACAGATAGCAGTGTAGATATTTCCTTCTTAATACAGATGGCGGTGTAGATATGTCCATGTTTGTACAGATGGCGGTGTAGATATTTCCATGTTCATACAGATGGCGGTGTAGATATTTCGAAGTTTATAGAGATAGCGCTGTAGTTATTTCCATATTTATAGAGTAATCTGTGTAGATATTTCCATGTTTATTCAGATAGCTTTGTAGATATTTCCATGTTCATGCAGATAGTGGTGTAGTTATTTCCATGTTCATCCAGATGCCGGTGTACATATATCCATGTTCATACAGATGGCGGTGAAGATATTTCCATGTTCATACAGATGGTGGTGTAGATATTTCCATGTTCATACAAATGGCGGTGTAGATATTTCCATGTTCATAGAGATGGCGGTGTAGATATTTCCATGTTCATACAGATGGCGGTGTAGATATTTCAATATTCATACAGATAGCAGTGTAGATATTTCCATGTTCATACAGATAGCGGTGTAGATATTTCCATGTTCATACCAATAGCAATGTAGATATTTCCATGTTCATACAGTTAGTGGTGTAGATATTTCCATGTTCATACAGATGGCGGTGTAGATATTTCCATGTTCATACAGATGGCGGTGTAGATATATCCATGTTCATACAGATAGCGGTGTAGATATTTCCATGTTCATACAGATAGCGGTGTAGATATTTCCATGTTCATACCAATAGCAATGTAGATATTTCCATGTTCATACAGTTAGTGGTGTAGATATTTCCATGTTCATACAGATGGCGGTGTAGATATTTACATGTTCATACAGATGGCGGTGTAGATATTTCCATGTTCGTATGGATGACAGTGTAGATATTTCCATGTTCGTACAGGTGGCGGTGTAGATGTTTCCATGTTTATACAGGTAGCAGTGTAGTTATTTCCATGTTTATAGAGACAGCTGTGTAGATATTTCCATTGATATACAGATAGCCGTGTAGATATTTGCATGTTCATACAGATAGCGGTGTAGATATTTCCATGTTCGTACAGATAGCGGTGTAGATATTTCCATGTTCATACAGATAGCGGTGTAGATATTTCCATGTTCATACAGATAACGGTGTAGATATTTCCATGTTCATACAGATAGCAGTGTAGATATTTCCATGTTCATACAGTTAGCGGTGTAGATATTTCCATGTTCATACAGATGGTGGTGTAGATATTTACATGTTCATACAGAGGGTGGTATAGATATTTCCATGTTCGTACAGATGGCGGTGTAGATATTTCCATGTTCATAGAGATGGCGGTGTAGATATTTCCATGTTTTAGCAGTTAGCGGTATAGATATTTCCATGTTTATACAGATGGTGCTGTAGATATTTCCATGTTTATAGAGATGGCGGTCTAGTTATTTCCATGTTTACAGAGATAGTGGTGTAGTTATTTCCAAGTTTATAGAGACAGCGTTGTAGATATTTCCATGTTTATACAGATGTCGGTGAAGATATTTCCATGTTTATACAGATAGCGGTGTAGATATTTAAATGTTCATACAGTTAGCGGTGTAGATATTTCCATGTTCATACAAATGGCGGTGTAGATATTTCCATGTTCATAGAGATGGCCGTGTAGATATTTCCATGTTTATACAGATATCAGTGTAGTTATTTCCATGTTTATAGAGATACTAGTGTGGATATTTCCATTGATATACAGATATCTGTGTAGATATTTACATGTTCATACAGATAGCGGTGTAGATATTTCCATGTTCATAGAGATAGCGGTGTAGATATTTGCGTGTTCATATAGATAGCGGTGTAGATATTTCCATGTTCATACAGTTAGCGGTGTAGATATTTCCATGTTCATACAGATGGCGGTGTAGATATTTCCATGTTCATACAGATAGCGGTGTAGAGATTTCCACGTTCATACAGATAGCGGTGTAGATATTTCCATGTTCATACAGATAGCGGTCAAGATATTTCCAGGTTCATACCAATAGCGGTGTTGACATTTCCATGTTCATACAGTTAGCGGTGTAGATATTTCCATGTTCATACAGATGGCGGTGTAGATATTTACATTTTCATACAGATGGCGGTGTAGATATTTCCATGTTTGTACGGATGGCATTGTAGATATTTCCATGTTCATACAGGTAGCGGTGTAGATATTTCCATGTTTATACAGATAGCAGTGTAGTTATTTCCATGTTTATAGAGACAGCTGTGTAGATATTTCCATTGATATACAGATAGCTGTGTAGATATTTGCATGTTCACACAGATAGCGGTGTAGATATTTCCCTGTTCGTACAGATAGCGGTGTAGATATTTCAATGTTCATACAGATAGCGGTGTAGATATTTCCATGTTCATACAGATAACGGTGTAGATATTTCCATGTTCATACAGATAGCGGTGTACATATTTCCATGTTCATACAGTTAGCGGTGTAGATATTTCCATGTTCATACAGATGGCGGTGTAGATATTTACCTGTTCATATAGATGGCGGTATAGATATTTCCATGTCCGTACAGATGGCGGTGTAGATATTTCCATGTTCATAGAGATGGCGTTGTAGATATTTCCATGTTTATGCAGATAGCGGTATAGATATTTCCATGTTTGTACAGATGGTGGTGTAGATAATTCCATGTTTATAGAGATGGCGGTCTAGATATTTCCATGTTTACAGAGATAGTGGTGTAGTTATTTCCAAGTTTATAGAGACAGTGTTGTAGATATTTCCATGTTTATACAGATAGCGGTGAAGATATTTCCATGTTTATACAGATAGCGGTGTAGATATTTCCATGTTTATACAGATAGCAGTGTAGATATTTCCATGTTTATAGAGATAGTGTTTTAGATAATTTCAATTTCATACAGAGAGCAGTGTAGATATTTCCAAGTTCATACAGATAGCGGTGTAGATATTTTAACGTTTATAGAGATGGCGGTGTAGATATTTCCATGTTCATACAGAGGACGCTGTAGATATTTCCATGTTTAAAGGGATGGCGGTGTAGATATTTTCATGTTTACACAGATGGCGGTGTAGATATTTCCATGTTTACACAGATAGCGGTGTAGATATTTCCATGTTTACACAGATAGCGGTGCGGATATTTCCATGTTTATTCAGATAGCGGTGCAGATATTTCCATGTTTATACAGATAGTTGGGCAGATATTTCCATGTTTATACAGATAGTTGGGCAGATATTTCCATGTTTATACAGATAGCGGTGTAGATATTTCCATCTTAATACAGTTGGCGGTGTAGATATGTCCATCATCGTACAGATGGCGGTGTAGATATTTCCATGTTCATACAGATGGCGGTGTAGATATTTCGAAGTTTATAGAGATAGCGATGTAGTTATTTCCATATTTATAGAGAAATCTGTGTAGATATTTCCATTTATATTCAGATAGCTGTGTAGGTGTTTCCATGTTCATGCAGATTACGGTGTAGATATTTCCATGTTCATCCAGATGCCGGTGTACATATATCCATGTTCATACAAATGGCGGTGAAGATATTTTCATGTTCATACAGATGGCCTTTTTGGTATTTCCATGTTCATACAAATGGCGGTGTAGATATTTCCATGTTCATAGAGATGGCGGCGTAGATATTTCCAGGTTCATACAAATGGCGGTGTAGATATTTCCATGTTCATAGAGATGGCGGTGTAGATATTTCCATGTTTATTCAGATAGCAGTGTAGTTAATTCCATGTTTATAGAGATACCAGTCTGGATATTTCCATTGATATACAGATAGCTGTGTAGATATTAGCATGTTCATACAGATAGCGGTGTAGATATTTCCATGTTCATACAGATAGCAGTGTAGATATTTCCATGTTCATAGAGATAGCGGTGTAGATATTTCCATGTTAATACAGATAGCGGTGTAGATATTTCCATGTTCATACAGATAGCGGTGTAGATATTTCCATGTTCATACAGTTAGCGGTGTAGATATTTCCATGTTCATACAGATGGCGGTGTAGATATATACATTTTGATACAGATGGCGGTGTAGATATTTCCATGTTCATACAGATAGCCGTGTAGATATTTCCATGTTCATACAGATAGCGTTGTAGGTATTTCCATGTTCATACCAATAGCGGTGTAGACATTTCCATGTTCATACATTTAGCGGTGAGATATTTCCATGTTCATACAGATGGCGGTGAAGATATTTACATGTTCATACAGATGGCGGTGTAGATATTTCCATGTTTGTACGGATGGCAGTGTAGATATTTCCATGTTCATACAGGTGGCGGTGTTGATATTTCCATGTTTATACAGATAGCAGTGTAGTTATTTCTATGTTAATTGAGATAGCGGTGTAGATATTTCCATTGATATACAGATAGCTGTGTAGATATTTGCATGTTCATACAGATAGCGGTGTAGATATTTCCATGTTCTTTCAGATAGCGGTGTAGCTATTTCCATGTTCATAGAGATAGCGGTGTAGATATTTCTATGTTCATACAGATTACGGTGTAGATATTTCCATGTTCATACAGACAGCGGAGTAGATATTTCCATGTTCATACAGTTAGCGGTGTAGATATTTCCATGTTCATCCAGATGCCGGTGTACATATATCCATGTTCATACAGATGGCGGTGAAGATATTTCCATGTTCATACAGATGGTGGTGTAGGTATTTCCATGTTCATACAAATGGCGGTGTAGATATTTCCATGTTCATAGAGATGGCGGTGTAGATATTTCCATGTTTATACAGATAGCAGTGTAGTTAATTCCATGTTTATAGAGATACCAGTCTGGATATTTCCATTGATATACAGATAGCTGTGTAGATATTAGCATGTTCATACAGATAGCGGTGTAGATATTTCCATGTTCATACAGATAGCAGTGTAGATATTTCCATGTTCATAGAGATAGCGGTGTAGATATTTCCATGTTAATACAGATAGCGGTGTAGATATTTCCATGTTCATACAGATAGCGGTGTAGATATTTAAATGTTCATACAGTTAGCGGTGTAGATATTTCCATGTTCATACAGATGGCGGTGTAGATATATACATGTTGATACAGATGGCGGTGTAGATATTTCCATGTTCATACAGATAGCGGTGTAGATATTTCCATGTTCATACAGATAGCGGTGTAGATATTTCCATGTTCATACAGATAGCGCTGTAGGTATTTCCATGTTCATACCAATAGCGGTGTAAACATTTCCATGTTCATATATTTAGCGGTGTAGATATTTCCATGTTCATACAGATGGCGGTGAAGATATTTACATGTTCATACAGATGGCGGAGTAGATATTTCCATGTTTGTACGGATGGCAGTGTAGATATTTCCATGTTCATACAGGTGGCGGTGTAGATATTTCCATGTTTATACAGATAGCAGTGTAGTTATTTCTATGTTAATAGAGATAGCGGTGTAGATATTTCCATTGATATACAGATAGCTGTGTAGATATTTGCATGTTCATACAGATAGCGGTGTAGATATTTCCATGTTCGTACAGATAGCGGTGTAGCTATTTCCATGTTCATACAGATAGCGGTGTAGATATTTCTATGTTCATACAGATAACGGTGTAGATATTTCCATGTTCATACAGACAGCGGTGTAGATATTTCCATGTTCATACAGTTAGCGGTGTAGATATTTCCATGTTCATACAGATGACGGTGTAGATATTTACATGTTCATACAGATGGCGGTATAGATATTTCCATGTTCTTACAGATGGCGGTGTAGATATTTCCATGTTCATAGAGATGGCGGTGTAGATATTTCCATGTTTATGCAGATAGCGGTATAGATATTTCCATGTTTATACAGATGGTGTTGTAGATATTTCCATGTTTATAGAGATGGCGGTCTAGATATTTCCATGTTTACAGAGATAGTGGCGTAGTTATTTCCAAGTTTATAGAGACAGCATTGTAGATATTTCCATGTTTATACAGATAGCGGTGAAGATATTTCCATGTTTATACAGATAGCGGTGTAGATATTTCCATGTTTATACAGATAGCAGTGTAGATATTTCCATGTTTATAGAGATAATGATGTAGATAATTTCAATTTTATACAGAGAGCAGTGTAGATATTTCCAAGTTCATACAGATAGCGGTGTAGATATTTCCACATTTATAGAGATGGCGGTGTAGATATTTCCATGTTCATACAGATGGCGAGGTAGATATTTCCATGTTTATAGGGATGGCGGTGTAGATATTTTCATGTTTGCACAGATGGCGGTGTAGATATTTCCCTGTTTACACAGATAGCGGTGTAGACATTTCCATGTTTACACAGATAGCGGTGTAGATATTTCCATGTTTATGCAGATAGCAGTGTAGATATTTCCATGTTTATACAGATGGCGGTGTAGATATTTCCATGTTCATACAGATAGCGGTGTAGAGATTTCCATATTCATACAGATAGCGGTGTAGATATTTCCATGTTCATAAAGATAGCGGTGTAGATATTTCCATGTTCATACAGATAGCGGTGTAGATATTTCCATGTTCATATAGATAGCAGTGCAGATATTTCCATCTTAATGCAGATGGCGGTGTAGATATGTCCATGTTTCTACAGATGGCGGTGTAGATATTTCCATGTTCATACAGATGGCGGTGTAGATATTTCGAAGTTTATAGAGACAGCGCTGTAGTTATTTCCATATTTATAGGGAAATCTGTGTAGATATTTCCATGTATATGCAGATAGCTGTGTAGATATTTCCATGTTCATGCAGATAGCGGTGCAGATATTTCCATGTTCATCCAGATGCCGGTGTACATATATCCATGTTCATACAGATGGCGGTGAAGATATTTCCATGTTCATACAGATGGTGGTGTAGGTATTTCCATGTTCATACAAATGGCGGTGTAGATATTTCCATGTTCATAGAGATGGCGGTGTAGATATTTCCAGGTTCATACAAATGGCGGTGTAGATATTTCCATGTTCATAGAGATGGCCGTGTAGATATTTCCATGTTTATACAGATACCAGTGTAGTTATTTCCATGTTTACAGACATACCAGTGTGGATATTTCCATCGATATACAGATAGCTGTGTAGATATTTACATGTTCATACAGATAGCGGTGTAGATATTTCTATGTTCATAGAGATAGCGGTGTAGATATTTGCATGTTCATACAGATAGTGGTGTAGATATTTCCATGTTCATACAGTTAGCAGTGTAGATATTTCCATGTTCATACAGATGGCGGTGTAGATATTTCCATCTTAATACAGTTGGCGGTGTAGATATGTCCATCATCGTACAGATGGCGGTGTAGATATTTCCATGTTCATACAGATGGCGGTGTAGATATTTCGAAGTTTATAGAGATAGCGATGTAGTTATTTCCATATTTATAGAGAAATCTGTGTAGATATTTCCATTTATATTCAGATAGCTGTGTAGGTGTTTCCATGTTCATGCAGATTACGGTGTAGATATTTCCATGTTCATCCAGATGCCGGTGTACATATATCCATGTTCATACAAATGGCGGTGAAGATATTTTCATGTTCATACAGATGGCCTTTTTGGTATTTCCATGTTCATACAAATGGCGGTGTAGATATTTCCATGTTCATAGAGATGGCGGCGTAGATATTTCCAGGTTCATACAAATGGCGGTGTAGATATTTCCATGTTCATAGAGATGGCGGTGTAGATATTTCCATGTTTATTCAGATAGCAGTGTAGTTAATTCCATGTTTATAGAGATACCAGTCTGGATATTTCCATTGATATACAGATAGCTGTGTAGATATTAGCATGTTCATACAGATAGCGGTGTAGATATTTCCATGTTCATACAGATAGCAGTGTAGATATTTCCATGTTCATAGAGATAGCGGTGTAGATATTTCCATGTTAATACAGATAGCGGTGTAGATATTTCCATGTTCATACAGATAGCGGTGTAGATATTTCCATGTTCATACAGTTAGCGGTGTAGATATTTCCATGTTCATACAGATGGCGGTGTAGATATATACATTTTGATACAGATGGCGGTGTAGATATTTCCATGTTCATACAGATAGCCGTGTAGATATTTCCATGTTCATACAGATAGCGTTGTAGGTATTTCCATGTTCATACCAATAGCGGTGTAGACATTTCCATGTTCATACATTTAGCGGTGAGATATTTCCATGTTCATACAGATGGCGGTGAAGATATTTACATGTTCATACAGATGGCGGTGTAGATATTTCCATGTTTGTACGGATGGCAGTGTAGATATTTCCATGTTCATACAGGTGGCGGTGTTGATATTTCCATGTTTATACAGATAGCAGTGTAGTTATTTCTATGTTAATTGAGATAGCGGTGTAGATATTTCCATTGATATACAGATAGCTGTGTAGATATTTGCATGTTCATACAGATAGCGGTGTAGATATTTCCATGTTCTTTCAGATAGCGGTGTAGCTATTTCCATGTTCATAGAGATAGCGGTGTAGATATTTCTATGTTCATACAGATTACGGTGTAGATATTTCCATGTTCATACAGACAGCGGAGTAGATATTTCCATGTTCATACAGTTAGCGGTGTAGATATTTCCATGTTCATCCAGATGCCGGTGTACATATATCCATGTTCATACAGATGGCGGTGAAGATATTTCCATGTTCATACAGATGGTGGTGTAGGTATTTCCATGTTCATACAAATGGCGGTGTAGATATTTCCATGTTCATAGAGATGGCGGTGTAGATATTTCCATGTTTATACAGATAGCAGTGTAGTTAATTCCATGTTTATAGAGATACCAGTCTGGATATTTCCATTGATATACAGATAGCTGTGTAGATATTAGCATGTTCATACAGATAGCGGTGTAGATATTTCCATGTTCATACAGATAGCAGTGTAGATATTTCCATGTTCATAGAGATAGCGGTGTAGATATTTCCATGTTAATACAGATAGCGGTGTAGATATTTCCATGTTCATACAGATAGCGGTGTAGATATTTAAATGTTCATACAGTTAGCGGTGTAGATATTTCCATGTTCATACAGATGGCGGTGTAGATATATACATGTTGATACAGATGGCGGTGTAGATATTTCCATGTTCATACAGATAGCGGTGTAGATATTTCCATGTTCATACAGATAGCGGTGTAGATATTTCCATGTTCATACAGATAGCGCTGTAGGTATTTCCATGTTCATACCAATAGCGGTGTAAACATTTCCATGTTCATATATTTAGCGGTGTAGATATTTCCATGTTCATACAGATGGCGGTGAAGATATTTACATGTTCATACAGATGGCGGAGTAGATATTTCCATGTTTGTACGGATGGCAGTGTAGATATTTCCATGTTCATACAGGTGGCGGTGTAGATATTTCCATGTTTATACAGATAGCAGTGTAGTTATTTCTATGTTAATAGAGATAGCGGTGTAGATATTTCCATTGATATACAGATAGCTGTGTAGATATTTGCATGTTCATACAGATAGCGGTGTAGATATTTCCATGTTCGTACAGATAGCGGTGTAGCTATTTCCATGTTCATACAGATAGCGGTGTAGATATTTCTATGTTCATACAGATAACGGTGTAGATATTTCCATGTTCATACAGACAGCGGTGTAGATATTTCCATGTTCATACAGTTAGCGGTGTAGATATTTCCATGTTCATACAGATGACGGTGTAGATATTTACATGTTCATACAGATGGCGGTATAGATATTTCCATGTTCTTACAGATGGCGGTGTAGATATTTCCATGTTCATAGAGATGGCGGTGTAGATATTTCCATGTTTATGCAGATAGCGGTATAGATATTTCCATGTTTATACAGATGGTGTTGTAGATATTTCCATGTTTATAGAGATGGCGGTCTAGATATTTCCATGTTTACAGAGATAGTGGCGTAGTTATTTCCAAGTTTATAGAGACAGCATTGTAGATATTTCCATGTTTATACAGATAGCGGTGAAGATATTTCCATGTTTATACAGATAGCGGTGTAGATATTTCCATGTTTATACAGATAGCAGTGTAGATATTTCCATGTTTATAGAGATAATGATGTAGATAATTTCAATTTTATACAGAGAGCAGTGTAGATATTTCCAAGTTCATACAGATAGCGGTGTAGATATTTCCACATTTATAGAGATGGCGGTGTAGATATTTCCATGTTCATACAGATGGCGGGGTAGATATTTCCATGTTTATAGGGATGGCGGTGTAGATATTTTCATGTTTGCACAGATGGCGGTGTAGATATTTCCCTGTTTACACAGATAGCGGTGTAGACATTTCCATGTTTACACAGATAGCGGTGTAGATATTTCCATGTTTATGCAGATAGCAGTGTAGATATTTCCATGTTTATACAGATGGCGGTGTAGATATTTCCATGTTCATACAGATAGCGGTGTAGAGATTTCCATATTCATACAGATAGCGGTGTAGATATTTCCATGTTCATAAAGATAGCGGTGTAGATATTTCCATGTTCATACAGATAGCGGTGTAGATATTTCCATGTTCATATAGATAGCAGTGCAGATATTTCCATCTTAATGCAGATGGCGGTGTAGATATGTCCATGTTTCTACAGATGGCGGTGTAGATATTTCCATGTTCATACAGATGGCGGTGTAGATATTTCGAAGTTTATAGAGACAGCGCTGTAGTTATTTCCATATTTATAGGGAAATCTGTGTAGATATTTCCATGTATATGCAGATAGCTGTGTAGATATTTCCATGTTCATGCAGATAGCGGTGCAGATATTTCCATGTTCATCCAGATGCCGGTGTACATATATCCATGTTCATACAGATGGCGGTGAAGATATTTCCATGTTCATACAGATGGTGGTGTAGGTATTTCCATGTTCATACAAATGGCGGTGTAGATATTTCCATGTTCATAGAGATGGCGGTGTAGATATTTCCAGGTTCATACAAATGGCGGTGTAGATATTTCCATGTTCATAGAGATGGCCGTGTAGATATTTCCATGTTTATACAGATACCAGTGTAGTTATTTCCATGTTTACAGACATACCAGTGTGGATATTTCCATCGATATACAGATAGCTGTGTAGATATTTACATGTTCATACAGATAGCGGTGTAGATATTTCTATGTTCATAGAGACAGCGGTGTAGATATTTGCATGTTCATACAGATAGTGGTGTAGATATTTCCATGTTCATACAGTTAGCAGTGTAGATATTTCCATGTTCATACAGATGGCGGTGTAGATATTTCCATGTTCATACAGATAGCGGTGTAGAGATTTCCATGTTCATACAGATAGCGGTGTAGATATTTCCATGTTCATACAGATAGCAGTCTAGGTATTTCCAGGTTCATACCAATAGCGGTGTAGACATTTCCATGTTCATACAGTTAGCGTTGTAGATATTTCCATGTTCATACAGATGGCGGTGAAGATATTTCCATGTTCATACAGATGGTGGTGTATGTATTTCCATGTTCATACAAATGGCGGTGTAGATATTTCCATGTTCATAGAGATGGCGTTGTAGATATTTCCATGTTTATGCAGATAGCGGTATAGATATTTCCATGTTTATACAGATGGTGGTGAAGATATTTCCATGTTTATAGAGATGGCGGTCTAGATATTTCCATGTTTACAGAGATAGTGGTGTAGTTATTTCCAAGTTTATAGAGACAGTGTTGTAGATATTTCCATGTTTATACAGATAGCGGTGTAGATATTTCCATCTTAATACAGTTGGCGGTGTAGATATGTCCATCATCGTACAGATGGCGGTGTAGATATTTCCATGTTCATACAGATGGCGGTGTAGATATTTCGAAGTTTATAGAGATAGCGATGTAGTTATTTCCATATTTATAGAGAAATCTGTGTAGATATTTCCATTTATATTCAGATAGCTGTGTAGGTGTTTCCATGTTCATGCAGATTACGGTGTAGATATTTCCATGTTCATCCAGATGCCGGTGTACATATATCCATGTTCATACAAATGGCGGTGAAGATATTTTCATGTTCATACAGATGGCCTTTTTGGTATTTCCATGTTCATACAAATGGCGGTGTAGATATTTCCATGTTCATAGAGATGGCGGCGTAGATATTTCCAGGTTCATACAAATGGCGGTGTAGATATTTCCATGTTCATAGAGATGGCGGTGTAGATATTTCCATGTTTATTCAGATAGCAGTGTAGTTAATTCCATGTTTATAGAGATACCAGTCTGGATATTTCCATTGATATACAGATAGCTGTGTAGATATTAGCATGTTCATACAGATAGCGGTGTAGATATTTCCATGTTCATACAGATAGCAGTGTAGATATTTCCATGTTCATAGAGATAGCGGTGTAGATATTTCCATGTTAATACAGATAGCGGTGTAGATATTTCCATGTTCATACAGATAGCGGTGTAGATATTTCCATGTTCATACAGTTAGCGGTGTAGATATTTCCATGTTCATACAGATGGCGGTGTAGATATATACATTTTGATACAGATGGCGGTGTAGATATTTCCATGTTCATACAGATAGCCGTGTAGATATTTCCATGTTCATACAGATAGCGTTGTAGGTATTTCCATGTTCATACCAATAGCGGTGTAGACATTTCCATGTTCATACATTTAGCGGTGAGATATTTCCATGTTCATACAGATGGCGGTGAAGATATTTACATGTTCATACAGATGGCGGTGTAGATATTTCCATGTTTGTACGGATGGCAGTGTAGATATTTCCATGTTCATACAGGTGGCGGTGTTGATATTTCCATGTTTATACAGATAGCAGTGTAGTTATTTCTATGTTAATTGAGATAGCGGTGTAGATATTTCCATTGATATACAGATAGCTGTGTAGATATTTGCATGTTCATACAGATAGCGGTGTAGATATTTCCATGTTCTTTCAGATAGCGGTGTAGCTATTTCCATGTTCATAGAGATAGCGGTGTAGATATTTCTATGTTCATACAGATTACGGTGTAGATATTTCCATGTTCATACAGACAGCGGAGTAGATATTTCCATGTTCATACAGTTAGCGGTGTAGATATTTCCATGTTCATCCAGATGCCGGTGTACATATATCCATGTTCATACAGATGGCGGTGAAGATATTTCCATGTTCATACAGATGGTGGTGTAGGTATTTCCATGTTCATACAAATGGCGGTGTAGATATTTCCATGTTCATAGAGATGGCGGTGTAGATATTTCCATGTTTATACAGATAGCAGTGTAGTTAATTCCATGTTTATAGAGATACCAGTCTGGATATTTCCATTGATATACAGATAGCTGTGTAGATATTAGCATGTTCATACAGATAGCGGTGTAGATATTTCCATGTTCATACAGATAGCAGTGTAGATATTTCCATGTTCATAGAGATAGCGGTGTAGATATTTCCATGTTAATACAGATAGCGGTGTAGATATTTCCATGTTCATACAGATAGCGGTGTAGATATTTAAATGTTCATACAGTTAGCGGTGTAGATATTTCCATGTTCATACAGATGGCGGTGTAGATATATACATGTTGATACAGATGGCGGTGTAGATATTTCCATGTTCATACAGATAGCGGTGTAGATATTTCCATGTTCATACAGATAGCGGTGTAGATATTTCCATGTTCATACAGATAGCGCTGTAGGTATTTCCATGTTCATACCAATAGCGGTGTAAACATTTCCATGTTCATATATTTAGCGGTGTAGATATTTCCATGTTCATACAGATGGCGGTGAAGATATTTACATGTTCATACAGATGGCGGAGTAGATATTTCCATGTTTGTACGGATGGCAGTGTAGATATTTCCATGTTCATACAGGTGGCGGTGTAGATATTTCCATGTTTATACAGATAGCAGTGTAGTTATTTCTATGTTAATAGAGATAGCGGTGTAGATATTTCCATTGATATACAGATAGCTGTGTAGATATTTGCATGTTCATACAGATAGCGGTGTAGATATTTCCATGTTCGTACAGATAGCGGTGTAGCTATTTCCATGTTCATACAGATAGCGGTGTAGATATTTCTATGTTCATACAGATAACGGTGTAGATATTTCCATGTTCATACAGACAGCGGTGTAGATATTTCCATGTTCATACAGTTAGCGGTGTAGATATTTCCATGTTCATACAGATGACGGTGTAGATATTTACATGTTCATACAGATGGCGGTATAGATATTTCCATGTTCTTACAGATGGCGGTGTAGATATTTCCATGTTCATAGAGATGGCGGTGTAGATATTTCCATGTTTATGCAGATAGCGGTATAGATATTTCCATGTTTATACAGATGGTGTTGTAGATATTTCCATGTTTATAGAGATGGCGGTCTAGATATTTCCATGTTTACAGAGATAGTGGCGTAGTTATTTCCAAGTTTATAGAGACAGCATTGTAGATATTTCCATGTTTATACAGATAGCGGTGAAGATATTTCCATGTTTATACAGATAGCGGTGTAGATATTTCCATGTTTATACAGATAGCAGTGTAGATATTTCCATGTTTATAGAGATAATGATGTAGATAATTTCAATTTTATACAGAGAGCAGTGTAGATATTTCCAAGTTCATACAGATAGCGGTGTAGATATTTCCACATTTATAGAGATGGCGGTGTAGATATTTCCATGTTCATACAGATGGCGGGGTAGATATTTCCATGTTTATAGGGATGGCGGTGTAGATATTTTCATGTTTGCACAGATGGCGGTGTAGATATTTCCCTGTTTACACAGATAGCGGTGTAGACATTTCCATGTTTACACAGATAGCGGTGTAGATATTTCCATGTTTATGCAGATAGCAGTGTAGATATTTCCATGTTTATACAGATGGCGGTGTAGATATTTCCATGTTCATACAGATAGCGGTGTAGAGATTTCCATATTCATACAGATAGCGGTGTAGATATTTCCATGTTCATAAAGATAGCGGTGTAGATATTTCCATGTTCATACAGATAGCGGTGTAGATATTTCCATGTTCATATAGATAGCAGTGCAGATATTTCCATCTTAATGCAGATGGCGGTGTAGATATGTCCATGTTTCTACAGATGGCGGTGTAGATATTTCCATGTTCATACAGATGGCGGTGTAGATATTTCGAAGTTTATAGAGACAGCGCTGTAGTTATTTCCATATTTATAGGGAAATCTGTGTAGATATTTCCATGTATATGCAGATAGCTGTGTAGATATTTCCATGTTCATGCAGATAGCGGTGCAGATATTTCCATGTTCATCCAGATGCCGGTGTACATATATCCATGTTCATACAGATGGCGGTGAAGATATTTCCATGTTCATACAGATGGTGGTGTAGGTATTTCCATGTTCATACAAATGGCGGTGTAGATATTTCCATGTTCATAGAGATGGCGGTGTAGATATTTCCAGGTTCATACAAATGGCGGTGTAGATATTTCCATGTTCATAGAGATGGCCGTGTAGATATTTCCATGTTTATACAGATACCAGTGTAGTTATTTCCATGTTTACAGACATACCAGTGTGGATATTTCCATCGATATACAGATAGCTGTGTAGATATTTACATGTTCATACAGATAGCGGTGTAGATATTTCTATGTTCATAGAGATAGCGGTGTAGATATTTGCATGTTCATACAGATAGTGGTGTAGATATTTCCATGTTCATACAGTTAGCAGTGTAGATATTTCCATGTTCATACAGATGGCGGTGTAGATGTTTCCATGTTCATACAGATAGCGGTGTAGAGATTTCCATGTTCATACAGATAGCGGTGTAGATATTTCCATGTTCATACAGATAGCAGTCTAGGTATTTCCAGGTTCATACCAATAGCGGTGTAGACATTTCCATGTTCATACAGTTAGCGTTGTAGATATTTCCATGTTCATACAGATGGCGGTGAAGATATTTCCATGTTCATACAGATGGTGGTGTAGGTATTTCCATGTTCATACAAATGGCGGTGTAGATATTTCCATGTTCATAGAGATGGCGTTGTAGATATTTCCATGTTTATGCAGATAGCGGTATAGATATTTCCATGTTTATACAGATGGTGGTGAAGATATTTCCATGTTTATAGAGATGGCGGTCTAGATATTTCCATGTTTACAGAGATAGTGGTGTAGTTATTTCCAAGTTTATAGAGACAGTGTTGTAGATATTTCCATGTTTATACAGATAGCGGTGAAGCTATTTCCATGTTTATACAGATAGCGGTGTAGATATTTCCATGTTTATACAGATAGCAGTGTAGATATTTCCATGTTTATAGAGATAGTTTTGTAGATAATTTCATTTTCATACAGAGATCAGTGTAGATGATTCCAAGTTCATACAGATAGCGGTGTAGATATTTCCACGTTTATAGAGATGGCGGTGTAAATATTTCCATGTTCATACAGATGTCGGTGTAGATATTTCCATGTTCATACAGATAGCGGTGTAGATATTTCCATGTTCATATCAATAGCGGTGTAGGCATTTCCATGTTCATACATTTAGCGGTGTAGATAATTCAATGTTCATACAGATGGCGGAGAAGATATTTACATGTTCATACAGATGGCGGTGTAGATATTTCCATGTTTGTATGGATGGCAGTGTAGATATTTCCATATTCATACAGATAACCGTGTGGATATTTCCATGTTCATACAGATAGCGGTGTAGATATTTCAATGTTCATACAGTTAGCGGTGTAGATATTTCCATATTCGTACAGATGGCGGTGTAGATATTTCCATGTTCATAGAGATGGCGGTGTAGTTATTTCCATGTTTATGCAGATAGCGGTATAGATATTTCCATGTTTATACAGATGTTGGTTTAGATATTTCCATGTTTATAGAGATGGTGGTCTAGATATTTCCATGTTTACAGAGATAGTGGTGTAATTATTTCCAAGTTTATAGAGACAGCGTTGTAGATATTTCCATGTTTATACAGATAGCGGTGAAGGTATTTCCATGTTTATACAGATAGTGGTGTAGATATTTCCATGGTTATACAGATAACAGTGTAGATATTTCCATGTTTATAGAGATAGTGGTGTAGATAATTTCAAATTTATACAGAGAGCAGTGTAGATATTTCCAAGTTCATACAGATAGCGGTGTAGCTATTTCCACGTTTATAGAGATGGCGGTGTAGATATTTCCATGTTCATACAGAGGACGGTGTAGATATTTCCATGTTTATAGGGATGGCGGTGTAGATATTTTCATGTTTACACAGATGGCGGTGTAGATATTTCCATGTTTACACAGATAAAGGTGTAGACATTTCCATGTTTACACAGATAGCGGTGTGGAAATTTCCATGTTTATGCAGATAGCAGTGTAGATATTTCCATGTTAATACAGATAGCGGTGCGGATATTTCCATGTTTATACAGATAGTTGGGCAGATATTTCCATGTTTATACAGATAGCCGTGTAGATATTTCCATCATAATACAGATGGCGGTGTAGATATGTCCATGTTTGTACAGATGGCGGTGTAGATATTTCCATGTTCATACAGATAGCGGTGTAGATATTTCCATGTTCATACAGATAGCGGTGTAGATATTTCCATGTTCATACAGATAGTGGTGTAGATATTTCCATGTTCATACAGTTAGCGGTGTAGATATTTCCATGTTCATACAGATGGCGGTGTAGATATTTACATGTTCATACAGATGGCGTTGTAGATATTTCTATGTTCATACAGATAGTGATGTAGAGATTTCCATGTTCATACTGATAGCGGTGTAGATATTTCCATGTTCATACAGATAGCGGTGTAGATATTTCCAGGTTCACACCAATAACGGTGTAGACATTTCCATGTTCATACATTTAGCGGTGTAGATATTTCCATGTTCATACAGATGGCGGTGTAGATATTTACAAGTTCATACAGATGGCGGTGTAGATATTTCCATGTTCGTACGGATGGCAGTGTAGATATTTCCATGTTCATACAGATAGCGGTGTAGATATTTCCATATTCATACAGATAACCGTGTAGATATTTCCATGTTCATACAGATAGCGGTGTAGATATTTCAATGTTCATACAGTTAGCTGTGTAGATATTTCCATATTCGTACAGATGGCGGTGTAGATATTTCCATGTTCATAGAGATGGCGGTGTAGTTATTTCCATGTTTATGCAGATAGCGGTATAGATATTTCCATGTTTATACAGATGGTGGTTTAGATATTTCCATGTTTGTAGAGATGGTGGTCTAGATATTTCCATGTTTACAGAGATAGTGGTGTAGTTATTTCCAAGTTTATAGAGACAGCGTTGTAGATATTTCCATGTTTATACAGATAGCAGTGAAGATATTTCCATGTTTATACAGATAGTGGTGTAGATATTTCCATGGTTATACAGATAGCAGTGTAGATATTTCCATGTTTATAGAGATAGTTGTGTAGATAATTTCAAATTTATACAGAGAGCAGTGTAGATATTTCCAAGTTCATACAGATAGCGGTGTAGATATTTCCACGTTTATAGAGATGGCGGTGTAGATATTTCCATGTTCATACAGAGGACGGTGTAGATATTTCCATGTTTATAGGGATGGCGGTGTAGATATTTTCATGTTTACACAGATGGCGGTGTAGATATTTCCATGTTTACACAGATAAAGGTGTAGACATTTCCATGTTTACACAGATAGCGGTGTGGATATTTCCATGTTTATGCAGATAGCAGTGTAGATATTTCCATGTTAATACAGATAGCGGTGCGGATATTTCCATGTTTATACAGATAGTTGGGCAGATATTTCCATGTTTATACAGATAGCGGAGTAGATATTTCCATCATAATACAGATGGCGGTGTAGATATGTCCATGTTTGTACAGATGGCGGTGTAGATATTTCCATGTTCATACAGATGGCGGTGTAGATATTTCGAAGTTTATAGAGATAGCGCTGTAGTTATTTCCATATTTATAGAGAAATCTCTGTAGATATTTCCATGTATATTCAGATAGCTGTGTAGATATTTCCATGTTCATGCAGATAGCGGTGTAGATATTTCCATGTTCATCCAGATGCCGGTGTACATATATACATGTTCATACAGATGGCGGTGAAGATATTTCCATGTTCATACAGATGGTGGTGTAGGTATTTCCAAGTTCATACAAATGGCAGTGTAGATGTTTCCATGTTCATAGAGATGGCGGTGTAGATATTTCCATGTTCATACAAATGGCGGTGTATATATTTCCATGTTCATAGAGATGGCGGTGTAGATATTTCCATATTTATACAGATAGCAGTGTAGTTATTTCCATGTTTATAGGGATAGCAGTGTAGATATTTTCATTGATATACAGATAGCTGTGTAGATATTTGCATGTTCATTCAGATAGCGGTCTAGATATTTCCATGTTCATACAGATAGCGGTGTAGATATTTCCATGTTCATACAGATAGCGGTGTAGATATTTCCATGTTCATACAGATAGCGGTGTAGATATTTCCATGTTCATACAGATAGCGGTGTAGATATTTCCATGTTCATACAGTTAGCGGTGTAGATATTTCCATGTTCATACAGATGGCGGTGTAGATATTTACATGTTCATACAGATGGCGGTGTAGATATTTCCATGTTCATACAGATGGCGGTGTAGATATTTCCATGTTCATACAGAGGGCGGTGTAGATATTTCCATGTTCATACAGATAGCGGTGTAGATATTTCCATGTTCATACCGATAGCGGTGTAGATATTTCCATGTTCATACAGTTAGTGGTGTAGATATTTCCATGTTCATACAGATGGCGGTGTAGATATTTACATGTTCATACAGATGGCGGTGTTGATATTTCCATGTTCGTACGGATGGCAGTGTAGATATTTCCGTGTTCATACAGGTGGCGGTGTAGATATTTCCATCTTTTTGCAGTTAGCGGTATAGATATTTCCATGTTTATACAGATGGTGCTGTAGTTATTTCCATGTTTATAGAGATGGCGGTCTAGATATTTCCATGTTTACAGAGATAGTGGTGTAGTTATTTCCAAGTTTATAGAGACAGCGTTGTAGATATTTCCATATTTATACAGATAGCGGTGAAGATATATCCATGTTTATACAGATAGCGGTGTAGATATTTCCATGTTTATACAGATAGCAGTGTAGATATTTCCATGTTTATAGAGATAGTGTTGTAGATAATTTCAATTTCAAACAGAGAGCAGTGTAGATATTTCCAAGTTCATACAGATAGCGGTGTAGATATTTCCACGTTTATAGAGATGGCGGTGTAGATATTTCCATGTTCATACAGAGGACGGTGTAGATATTTCCATGTTTATAGGGATGGCCGTGTAGATATTTTCATGTTTACACAGATGGCGGTGTAGATATTTCCATGTTTACACAGATATCGGTGTAGACATTTCCATGTTTACACAGATAGCGGTGCGGATATTTCCATGTTTATTCAGATAGCGGTGCAGATATTTCCATGTTTATACAGATATTTGGGCAGATATTTCCATGTTCGTATAGATAGCGGTGTAGATATTTCCATGTTCATACAGATAGCGGTGTAGATATTTCCATGTTCATACAGATAATGGTGTAGATATTTCCATGTTCATACAGATAGCGGTGTACATATTTCCATGTTCATACAGTTAGAGGTGTAGATATTTCCATGTTCATACAGATGGCGGTGAAGGTATTTACCTGTTCATACAGATGGCGGTATAGATATTTCCATGTTCGTACAGATGGCGGTGTAGATATTTCCATGTTCATAGAGATGGCGTTGTAGATATTTCCATGTTTATGCAGATAGCGGTATAGATATTTCCATGTTTATACAGATGGTGGTGTAGATATTTCCATGTTTATAGAGATGGCGTTCTAGATATTTCCATGTTTACAGAGATAGTGGTGTAGTTATTTCCAAGTTTATAGAGACAGTGTTGTAGATATTTCCATGATTATACAGATAGCGGTGAAGATATTTCCATGTTTATACAGATAGCGGTGTAGATATTTCCATGTTTATACAGAAAGCAGTGTAGATATTTCCATGTTTATAGAGATAGTGTTGTAGATAATTTCAATTTCATACAGAGAGCAGTGTAGATATTTCCAAGTTCATACAGATAGCGGTGTAGATATTTCCACGTTTATAGAGATGGCGGTGTAGATATTTCCATGTTCATACAGAGGACGGTGTAGATATTTCCATGTTTATAGGGATGGCGGTGTAGATATTTTCATGTTTACACGGATGGTGGTGTAGATATTTCCATGTTTACACAGATAGCGGTGTAGACATTTCCATGTTTACACAGATAGCGGTGCGGATATTTCCATGTTTATTCAGATAGCGGTGCGGATATTTCCATGTTTATACAGATAGTTGGGCAGATATTTCCATGTTTATACTGATAGTTGGGCAGATATTTCCATGTTTATACAGATAGCGGTGTAGATATTTCCATCTTAATACAGTTGGCGGTGTAGATATGTCCATCATCGTACAGATGGCGGTGTAGATATTTCCATGTTCATACAGATGGCGGTGTAGATATTTCGAAGTTTATAGAGATAGCGATGTAGTTATTTCCATATTTATAGAGAAATCTGTGTAGATATTTCCATTTATATTCAGATAGCTGTGTAGGTGTTTCCATGTTCATGCAGATTACGGTGTAGATATTTCCATGTTCATCCAGATGCCGGTGTACATATATCCATGTTCATACAAATGGCGGTGAAGATATTTCCATGTTCATACAGATGGCCTTTTAGGTATTTCCATGTTCATACAAATGGCGGTGTAGATATTTCCATGTTCATAGAAATGGCGGCGTAGATATTTCCAGGTTCATACAAATGGCGGTGTAGATATTTCCATGTTCATAGAGATGGCGGTGTAGATATTTCCATGTTTATTCAGATAGCAGTGTAGTTAATTCCATGTTTATAGAGATACCAGTCTGGATATTTCCATTGATATACAGATAGCTGTGTAGATATTAGCATGTTCATACAGATAGCGGTGTAGATATTTCCATGTTCATACAGATAGCAGTGTAGATATTTCCATGTTCATAGAGATAGCGGTGTAGATATTTCCATGTTCTTACAGATAGCGGTGTAGATATTTGCATGTTCATACAGATAGCGGTGTACATATTTAAATGTTCATACAGTTAGCGGTGTAGATATTTCCATGTTCATACAGATGGCGGTGTAGATATATACATTTTGATACAGATGGCGGTGTAGATATTTCCATGTTCATACAGATAGCCGTGTAGATATTTCCATGTTCATACAGATAGCGTTGTAGGTATTTCCATGTTCATACCAATAGCGGTGTAGACATTTCCATGTTCATACATTTAGCGGTGAGATATTTCCATGTTCATACAGATGGCGGTGAAGATATTTACATGTTCATACAGATGGCGGTGTAGATATTTCCATGTTTGTACGGATGGCAGTGTAGATATTTCCATGTTCATACAGGTGGCGGTGTTGATATTTCCATGTTTATACAGATAGCAGTGTAGTTATTTCTATGTTAATTGAGATAGCGGTGTAGATATTTCCATTGATATACAGATAGCTGTGTAGAAATTTGCATGTTCATACAGATAGCGGTGTAGATATTTCCATGTTCTTTCAGATAGCGGTGTAGCTATTTCCATGTTCATAGAGATAGCGGTGTAGATATTTCTATGTTCATACAGATAACGGTGTAGATATTTCCATGTTCATACAGACAGCGGAGTAGATATTTCCATGTTCATACAGTTAGCGGTGTAGATATTTCCATGTTCATCCAGATGCCGGTGTACATATATCCATGTTCATACAGATGGCGGTGAAGATATTTCCATGTTCATACAGATGGTGGTGTAGGTATTTCCATGTTCATACAAATGGCGGTGTAGATATTTCCATGTTCATAGAGATGGCGGTGTAGATATTTCCATGTTTATACAGATAGCAGTGTAGTTAATTCCATGTTTATAGAGATACCAGTCTGGATATTTCCATTGATATACAGATAGCTGTGTAGATATTAGCATGTTCATACAGATAGCGGTGTAGATATTTCCATGTTCATACAGATAGCAGTGTAGATATTTCCATGTTCATAGAGATAGCGGTGTAGATATTTCCATGTTAATACAGATAGCGGTGTAGATATTTCCATGTTCATACAGATAGCGGTGTAGATATTTAAATGTTCATACAGTTAGCGGTGTAGATATTTCCATGTTCATACAGATGGCGGCGTAGATATATACATGTTGATACAGATGGCGGTGTAGATATTTCCATGTTCATACAGATAGCAGTGTAGATATTTCCATGTTCATACAGATAGCGGTGTAGATATTTCCATGTTCTTACAGATAGCGCTGTAGGTATTTCCATGTTCATACCAATAGCGGTGTAGACATTTCCATGTTCATATATTTAGCGGTGTAGATATTTCCATGTTCATACAGATGGCGGTGAAGATATTTACATGTTCATACAGATGGCCGAGTAGATATTTCCATGTTTGTACGGATGGCAGTGTAGATATTTCCATGTTCATACAGGTGGCGGTGTAGATATTTCCATGTTTATACAGATAGCAGTGTAGTTATTTCTATGTTAATAGAGATAGCTGTGTAGATATTTCCATTGATATACAGATAGCTGTGTAGATATTTGCATGTTCATACAGATAGCGGTGTAGATATTTCAATGTTCGTACAGATAGCGGTGTAGCCATTTCCATGTTCATACAGATAGCGGTGTAGATATTTCTATGTTCATACAGATAACGGTGTAGATATTTCCATGTCCATACAGACAGCAGTGTAGATATTTCGATGTTCATACAGTTAGCGTTGTAGATATTTCCATGTTCATACAGATGACGGTGTAGATATTTACATGTTCATACAGATGGCGGTATAGATATTTCCATGTTCTTACAGATGGCGGTGTAGATATTTCCATGTTCATAGAGATGGCGGTGTAGATAGTTCCATGTTCATACAAATGGCGGTGTAGATATTTCCATTTTCATAGAGATGGCGGTGTAGATATTTCCAGGTTCATACAAATGGCGATGTAGATATTTCCATGTTCATAGAGATGGCCGTGTAGATATTTCCATGTTTATACAGATACCAGTGTAGTTATTTCCATGTTTACAGACATACCAGTGTGGATATTTCCATTGATATACAGATAGCTGTGTAGATATTTACATGTTCATACAGATAGCGGTGTAGATATTTCCATGTTCATAGAGGTAGCGGTGTAGATATTTGCATGTTCATATAGATAGCGGTGTAGATATTTCCATGTTCATACAGTTAGCAGTGTAGATATTTCCATGTTCATACAGATGGCGGTGTAGATATTTCCATGTTCATACAGATAGCGGTGTAGAGATTTCCATGTTCATACAGATAGCGGTGTAGATATTTCCATGTTCATACAGATAGCAGTCTAGATATTTCCAGGTTCATACCAATAGCGGTGTAGACATTTCCATGTTCATACAGTTAGCGTTGTAGATATTTCCAAGTTCATACAGATGGCGGTGAAGATATTTCCATGTTCATACAGATGGTGGTGTTGGTATTTCCATGTTCATACAAAAGGCGGTGTAGATATTTCCATGTTCATAGAGATGGCGTTGTAGATATTTCCATGTTTATGCAGATAGCGGTATAGATATTTCCATGTTTATACAGATGGTGGTGAAGATATTTCCATGTTTATAGAGATGGCGGTCTAGATATTTCCATGTTTACAGAGATAGTGGTGTAGTTATTTCCAAGTTTATAGAGACAGTGTTGTATATATTTCCATGTTTATACAGATAGCGGTGAAGATATTTCCATGTTTATACAGATAGCGGTGAAGATATTTCCATGTTTATACAGATAGCAGTGTAGATATTTCCATGTTTATAGAGATAGTTTTGTAGATAATTTCATTTTCATACAGAGATCAGTGTAGATATTTCCAAGTTCATACAGATAGCGGTGTAGATATTTCCACGTTTATAGAGATGGCGGTGTAAATATTTCCATGTTCATACAGATGTCGGTGTAGATATTTCCATGTTCATACAGATAGCGGTGTAGATATTTCCATGTTCATACCAATAGCGGTGTAGGCATTTCCATGTTCATACATTTAGCGGTGTAGATAATTCCATGTTCATACAGATGGCGGAGAAGATATTTACATGTTCATACAGATGGCGGTGTAGATATTTCCATGTTTGTACGGATGGCAGTGTAGATATTTCCATGTTCATACAGGTGGCGGTGTAGATATTTCCATGTTTATACAGATAGCAGTGTAGTTATTTGCAAGTTAATAGAGATAGCGGTGTAGATATTTCCATTCATATACAGATAGCTGTGTAGATATTTGCATGTTCATACAGATAGCGGTGTAGATATTTCCATGTTCATACAGATAGCGGTGTAGCTATTTCCATGTTCATACAGATAGCGGTGTAGATATTTCTATGTTCATACAGATAACCGTGTAGATATTTCTATGTTCATACAGACAGCGGTGTAGATATTTCCATGTTCATACAGTTAGCGGTGTACATATTTCCATGTTTATACAGATGGTGGTGTAGATATTTCCATGTTTATAGACATGGCGGTCTAGATATTTCCATGTTTACACAGATAGTGGTTTAGTTATTTCCAAGTTTGTAGAGACAGCGTTGTAGATATTTCCATGTTTTTACAGATAGCGGTGGAGATATTTCCATGTTTATACAGATAGCGGTGTAGATATTTCCATGTTAAAACAGATAGTAGTGTAGATATTTCCATGTTTATAGAGATAGTGGTGTAGATAATTTCAATTTTATACAGAGAGCAGTGTAGATATTTCCAAGTTCATACAGATAGCGGAGTAGATATTTCCACGTTTACAGAGATGGCGGTGTAGATATTTCCATGTTCATACAAATGGCGGTGAAGATATTTCCATGTTTATAGGAATGGCGGTGTAGATATTTTCATGTTTACACAGATGGCGGTGTAGATATTTCCATGTTTACTGAGATAGCGGTGTAGACATTTCCATGTTTACACAGATAGCGGTGTAGATATTTCCATGTTCATCCAGATGCCGGTGTACATATATCCATGTTCATACAGATGGCGGTGAAGATATTTCCATGTTCATACAAATAGCGTTGTAGATATTTCCATGTTCATACAGATAGCGGTGTAGATATTTCCATGTCCATACAGATAGCGGTGTAGATATTTCCATGTTCATACAGTTTGCGGTGTAGATATTTCCATGTTCATACAGATGGCGGTGTAGATATTTACATGTTCATATAGATGGTGGTGTAGATATTTCCATGTTCATACAGATAGCGGTGTAGGTATTTCCATGTTCATACAGATAGCGGTGTAGATATTTCCATGTTCATACAGATAGCGGTGTAGATATTTCCATGTTCATACAGATAGCGGTGTAGATATTTCCATGTTCATACCGATAGCGGTGTAGATATTTCCTTGTTCATACAGTTAGCGGTGTAGATATTTCCATGTGCATGCAGATGGCGGTGTAGATATTTACATGTTCATACAGATGGCGGTGTAGATATTTCCATGTTCGTACGGATGGCAGTGTAGATATTTCCATGTTCATACAGGTGGCGGTGTAGATATTTCCCTGTTTATACAGATAGCAGTGTAGTTATTTCCATGTTTATAGAGATAGCAGTGTAGGTATTTCCATTGATATACAGATAGCTGTCTAGATATTTGCATGTTCATACAGATAGCGGTGTAGATATTTCCATGTTCGTACAGATAGCGGTGTAGATATTTCCATGTTCATACAGATAACGGTGTAGATATTTGCATGTTCCTACAGATAGCGGTGTAGATATGTCCATGTTCATACAGGTAACGGTGTAGATATTTCCATGCTCATACAGATGGCGCTGTAGATATTTACATGTTCATGCTGATGGCAGTGTAGATATTTCCATGTTCGTACAGATGGCGGTGTAGGTATTTCCATGTTTATACAGATAGCGGTGTAGATATTTCCATGTTTATACAGATAACCGTGTAGATATTTCCATGTTTATAGAGATAGTGGTGTAGATAATTTCAATTTTATACAGATAGCAGTGTAGATATTTCCAAGTTCATATACATAGCGGTGTAGATATTTCCCCGTTTATAGAGATGGCGGTGTAGATATTTCCATGTTCATACAGATGGCGGTGTAGATATTTCCATGTTCATACAAATGGCGGTGTAGATATTTCCATGTTCATAGAGATGGCGGTGTAGATATTTCCATGTTCATACCAATGGCGGTGTAGATATTTCCATGTTCATATAGTTGTCGGTGTAGATATTTCCATGTTTATACAGATAGCAGTGTAGTTATTTCCATGTTTATAGAGATAGCAGTCTAGATATTTCCATTGATATAGAGATAGCTGTGTAGATATTTGCATGTTCATACAGATAGCGGTGTAGATATTTCCATGTTCATACAGATAGCGGTGTAGATATTTCCCTGTTCATACAGATAGCGGTGTAGATATTTCCATGTTCATACAGATAGCGGTGTAGATATTTCCATGTTCATACAGATAGCGGTGTAGATATTTCCATGTTCATACAGTTAGCGGTGTAGATATTTCCATGTTTATAGAGATAGTGGTGTAGTTATTTCCAAGTTTATAGAGACAGGGTTGTAGATATTTCCATGTTTATACAGATACCAGTGAAGGTATTTCCATGTTTATACACATAGCGGTGTAGATATTTCCATGTTTATACAGATAGCAGTGTAGATATTTCCATGTTTATAGAGATAGTGGTGTAGATAATTTCAATTTTATACCGAGAGCAGTGTAGATATTTCCAAGTTCATACACATAGCGGTGTAGATATTTCCACATTTATAGACTTGGCGGTGTATATATTTCCATGTTCATACTGATGGCGGTGTAGATATTTCCATGTTTATAGAGATGGCGGTGTAGATATTTCCATGTTTACACAGATAGCGGTGTAGACATTTCCATGTTTACACAGACAGCGGTGTGGATATTTCCATGTTTATGCAGATAGCGGTGTAGATATTTCCATGTTTATAAAGATAGCGGTGCGGATATTTCCACATTTATACAGATAGTTGGGCAGATATTTCCATGTTTATACAGATAGTGGTGTAGATATTTCCATCTTAATACAGATGGCGGTGTAGATATGTCCATGTTCATACAGATGGCGGTGTAGATATTTCCATGTTCGTACAGATGGCGGTGTAGATATTTCGAAGTTTATAGAGACAGCGCTGTAGTTATTTCCATATTTATAGTGAAATCTGTGTAGATATTTCCGTGCATATGCAGACCGCTGTGTAGATATTTCCATGTTCATGCAGATAGCGGTGAAGATATTTCCATGTTCATGCAGATATCAGTGTAGATATTTCCATGTTCATCCAGATGCCGGTGTAGATATATCCATGTTCATACAGATGGCGGTGAAGATATTTCCATGTTCATACAAATGGCGGTGTAAATATTTCCATGTTTATAGAGATGGCGGTTTAGATATTTCCATGTTCATGCAGAAGCGGTGTAGATATTTCCATGTTCATACAGATAGCGGTGTAGATATTCCATGTTCATACAGTTAGCGGTGTAGATATTTCCATGTTCGTACAGATGGCGGTGAAGATATTTCCATGTTCATACAGATAGCGGTGTAGATATTTCCATGTTCATCCAGATGCTGGTGTACATATATCCATGTAAATACAGATGGCGGTGAAGATATTTCCATGTTCATACAGATGGCGGTGTAGATATTTCCATGTTCATACAAATTGCGGTGTAGATATTTCCATGTTCATAGAGATGGCGGTGTAGATATTTCCATGTTCATACAAATGGCGGTGTAGATATTTCCGTGTTCATAGAGATGGCGGTGTAGATATTTCCATATTTATACAGATAGCAGTGTAGTTATTTCCATGTTTATAGAGATGGCAGTGTAGATTTTTCCATTGATATACAGATAGCTGTGTAGATATTTGCATGTTCATACAGATAGCGGTGTAGATATTTCCATGTTCATTCAGATAGCGGTGTAGATATTTCCATGTTCATACAGATAGCGGTGTAGATATTTCCATGTTCATACAGATAGCGGTGTAGATATTTCCATGTTCATACAGATCGCGGTGTAGATATTTCCATGTTCATACAGATGGCGGTGTAGATATTTCCATGTTCATACAGTTAGCGGTGTAGATATTTCCATGTTCATACAGATGGCAGTGTAGATATTTACATGTTCAGACAGATGGCTGTGTAGATATTTCCATGTTCATACAGATAGCGGTGTAGATATTTCCATGTTCATACAGATAGCGGTGTAGATATTTCCATGTTCATACAGATAGCGGTGTAGATATTCCATGTTCATACAGTTAGCGGTGTAGATATTTCCATGTTCGTACAGATGGCGGTGAAGATATTTCCATGTTCATACAGATAGCGGTGTAGATATTTCCATGTTCATCCAGATGCTGGTGTACATATATCCATGTAAATACAGATGGCGGTGAAGATATTTCCATGTTCATACAGATGGCGGTGTAGATATTTCCATGTTCATACAGTTAGCGGTGTAGATATTTCCATGTTCATAGAGATGGCGGTGTAGATATTTCCATGTTCATACAAATGGCGGTGTAGATATTTCCGTGTTCATAGAGATGGCGGTGTAGATATTTCCATATTTATACAGATAGCAGTGTAGTTATTTCCATGTTTATAGAGATGGCAGTGTAGATTTTTCCATTGATATACAGATAGCTGTGTAGATATTTGCATGTTCATACAGATAGCGGTGTAGATATTTCCATGTTCATTCAGATAGCGGTGTAGATATTTCCATGTTCATACAGATAGCGGTGTAGATATTTCCATGTTCATAAAGATAGCGGTGTAGATATTTCCATGTTCATACAGATCGCGGTGTAGATATTTCCATGTTCATACAGATGGCGGTGTAGATATTTCCATGTTCATACAGTTAGCGGTGTAGATATTTCCATGTTCATACAGATGGCAGTGTAGATATTTACATGTTCAGACAGATGGCTGTGTAGATATTTCCATGTTCATACAGATAGCGGTGTAGATATTTCCATGTTCATACAGATAGCGGTGTAGATATTTCCATGTTAATACAGATATCGATGTAGATATTTCCATGTTCTTACCGATAGCGGTGTAGATATTTCCATGTTCATACAGTTAGCGGTGTAGATATTTCCATGTTCATACAGATGGCGGTGTAGATATTTACATGTTCATACAGATGGCGGTGTAGATATTTCCATGTTCCTACGGATGGCCGTGTAGATATTTCCATGTTCATACAGGTGGCGGTGTAGATATTTCCATGTTTATACAGATAGCAGTGTAGATATTTCCATGTTTATAGAAATAGCTGTGTAGATATTTCCATTGATATACAGATAGCTGTGTAGATATTTGCATGTTCATACAGATAGCGGTGTAGATATTTCCATGTTCGTACAGATAGCGGTGTAGATATTTCCATGTTCATACAGAGAGCGGTGTAGATATTTCCATGTTCATACAGATAGCGGTGTATATATTTCCATGTTCATACAGATAGCGGTGTAGGTATTTCCATGTTCATACAGTTAGCGGTGTAGATATTTCCATGTTCATACAGATGGCGGTTTAGATATTTACATGTTCATACAGATGGCGGTGTAAATATTTCTAAGTTCTTACAGATGGCGGTGTAGATATTTCCATGTTCATAGAGATGGCGGTGTAGATATTTCCATGTTTATGCAGATAGCGGTATAGATATTTCCATGTTTATACAGATGGTGGTGTAGATATTTCCATGTTTATACAGATGGCGGTCTGGATATTTCCATGTTTATAGAGATAGTGGTGTAGTTATTTCCAAGCTTATAGAGACAGCATTGTAGATATTTCCATGTTTATACAGATAGCGGTGAAGTTATTTCCATGTTTATACAGATAGCGGTGTAGATATTTCCATGTTTATACAGATAGCGGGGTATATATTTCCATGTTTATAGACATAGTGGGGTAGATAATTCCAATTTTATACAGATAGCAGTGTAGATATTTCCAAGTTAATACTGATAGCAGTGTAGATATTTCCACGTTTATAGAGATGGCGGTGTAGATATTTCCATGTGCATACAGATGGTGGTGTAGATATCTCCATGTTTATAGAGATGGCGGTGTAGATATTTTCATGCTTACACAGATGGCAGTGTAGATATTTCCATGTTTACACAGATAGCAGTGTAGACATTTCCATGTTTACACAGATAGCGGTGTGGATATTTCCATGTTTATGCAGATAGCGGTGTAGATATTTCCATGTTTATACAGATAGCGGTGCGGTTATTTCCATGTTTATACAGATAGTCGTGCAGATATTTCCATGTTTATACAGATATCGGTGTAGATATTTCCATCTTAAAACAGATGGAGGTGTAGATATCTCCATGTTCGTACAGATGGCGGTGTAGATATTTCCATGTTCATACAGATGGCGGTGTAGATATTTCGAAGTTTATAGAGATAGCGCTGTAGTTATTTCCATATTGATAGAGAAATCAGTGTAGATACTTCCATGTATATGCAGATAGCTGTGTAGATATTTCCATGTTCATGCAGATAGCGGTGTAGATATTTCCATGTTCATCCAGATGCCCGTGTACATATATCCATGTTCATACAGATGGCGGGGAGGATATTTCCATGTTCATACAGATGGTGGTGTAGGTATTTCCATGTTCATGCAAATGGCGGTGTAGATATTTCCATGTTCATAGAGATGGCAGTGTAGATATTTCCAGGTTCATACAAATGGTGGTGTAGATATTTCCATGTTCATAGAGATGGCCGTGTAGATATTTCCATGTTTATACAGATAGCGGTGTATATATTTCCATGTTCATACAGATAGCGGTGTAGATATTTCCATGTTCATACAGATAGCGGTGTAGATATGTCCATGTTCATACAGTTAGCGGTGTAGATATTTCCATGTTCATACAGATGTCGGTGTAGATATTTCCATGTTCATACAGATAGCGGTGTAGATATTTCCATGTTCATACAGATGGCGAAGATATTTCCCTGTTCATACACATAGCGGTGTAGATATTTCCATGTTCATACAGTTAGTGGGGTAGATATTTCCATGTTCATACAGATAGCGGTGTATATATTTCCATGTTCATACAGATAGCGGTGTAGATATTTCCATGTTCATACAGATAGTGGTGTAGATATTTCCATGTTCATACAGTTAGCGGTGTAGATATTTCCATGTTCATACAGATGGCGGTGTAGATATTTACATGTTCATACAGATGGCGTTGTAGATATTTCTATGTTCATACAGATAGCGATGTAGATATTTCCATGTTCGTACGGATGGCAGTGTAGATATTTCCATGTTCATACAGATAGCGGTGTAGATATTTCCATATTCATACAGATAACCGTGTAGATATTTCCATGTTCATACAGATAGCGGTGTAGATATTTCAATGTTCATTCAGTTAGCGGTGTAGATATTTCCATATTCGTACAGATGGCGGTGTAGATATTTCCATGTTCATAGAGATGGCGGTGTAGTTATTTCCATGTTTATGCAGATAGCGGTATAGATATTTCCATGTTTATACAGATGGTGGTTTAGATATTTCCATGTTTATAGAGATGGTGGTCTAGATATTTCCATGTTTACAGAGATAGTGGTGTAGTTATTTCCAAGTTTATAGAGACAGCGTTGTAGATATTTCCATGTTTATACAGATAGCGGTGAAGATATTTCCATGTTTATACAGATAGTGGTGTAGATATTTCCATGGTTATACAGATAACAGTGTAGATATTTCCAAGTTTATAGAGATAGTTTTGTAGATAATTTCAAATTTATACAGAGAGCAGTGTAGATATTTCCAAGTTCATACAGATAGCGGTGTAGATATTTCCAAGTTTATAGAGACAGCGTTGTAGATATTTGCATGTTCATACAGATAGCGATGTAGAGATTTCCATGTTCATAATGATAGCGGTGTAGATATTTCCATGTTCATACAGATGGTGGTGTAGGTATTTCCATGTTCATACAAATGGCGGTGTAGATATTTCCATGTTCATAGAGATGGTGGTGTAGATATTTACATGTTCATACAAATGGCGGTGTATATATTTCCATGTTCATAGAGATGGCGGTGTAGATATTTCCATATTTATACAGATAGCAGTGTATTTATTTCCATGTTTATAGAGATAGCAGTGTAGATATTTCCATTGATATACAGATAGCTGTGTAGATATTTGCATGTTCATACAGATAGCGGTGTAGATATTTCCATGTTCATTCAGATAGCGGTGTAGATATTTCCATGTTCATACAGATAGCGGTGTAGATATTTCCATGTTCATACAGATAGCGGTGCAGATATTTCCATGTTTATACAGATATTTGGGCAGATATTTCCATGTTCGTACAGATAGCGGTGTAGATTTTTCCATGTTCATACAGAGAGCGGTGTAGATATTTCCATGTTCATACAGAGAACGGTGTAGATATTTCCATGTTCATACAGATAGCGGTGTACATATTTCCATGTTCATACAGTTAGCGGTGTAGATATTTCCATGTTCATACAGATGGCGATGTAGATATTTACCTGTTCATACAGATGGCGGTATAGATATTTCCATGTTCGTACAGATGGCGGTGTAGATATTTCCATGTTCATAGAGATGGCGTTGTAGGTATTTCCATGTTTATGCAGATAGCGGTATAGATATTTCCATGTTTATACAGATGGTGGTGTAGATATTTCCATGTTTATAGAGAAGGCGTTCTAGATATTTCCATCTTTACAGAGATAGTGGTGTAGTTATTTCCAAGTTTATAGAGACAGTGTTGTAGATATTTCCATGATTATACAGATAGCGGTGAAGATATTTCCATGTTTATACAGATAGCGGTGTAGATATTTCCATGTTTATACAGATAGCAGTGTAGATATTTCCATGTTTAAAGAGATAGTGTTGTAGATAATTTCAATTTCATACAGAGAGCAGTTTAGATATTTCCAAGTTCATACAGATAGCGGTGTACATATTTCCACGTTTATAGAGATGGCGGTGTAGATATTTCCATGTTCATACAGAGGACGGTGTAGATATTTCCATGTTTATAGGGATGGCGGTGTAGATATTTTCATGTTTACACGGATGCCGGTGTAGATATTTCCATGTTTACACAGATAGCGGTGTAGACATTTCCATGTTTACACATATAGCGGTGCGGATATTTCCATGTTTATTCAGATAGCGGTGCGGATATTTCCATGTTTATACAGATAGTTGGGCAGATATTTCCATGTTTATACAGATAGTTGGGCAGATATTTCCATGTTTATACAGATAGCGGTGTAGATATTTCCATCTTAATACAGTTGGCGGTGTAGATATGTCCATCATCGTACAGATGGCGGTGTAGATATTTCCATGTTCATTCAGATGGCGGTGTAGATATTTCGAAGTTTATAGAGATAGCGATGTAGTTATTTCCATATTTATAGAGAAATCCGTGTAGATATTTCCATGTATATTCAGATAGCTGTGTAGATGTTTCCATGTTCATGCAGATTACGGTGTAGATATTTCCATGTTCATCCAGATGCCGGTGCACATATATCCATGTTCATACAAATGGCAGTGAAGATATTTCCATGTTCATACAGATGGCGGTGTAGATATTTCGAAGTTTATAGAGATAGCGCTGTAGTTATTTCCATATTTATAGAGAAATCTGTGTAGATATTTCCGTGTATATTCAGATAGCTGTGTAGATATTTCCATGTTCATGCAGATAGCGGTGTAGATATTTCCATGTTCATCCAGATGCCAGTGTACATATATCCATGTTCATACAGATGGCGGTGAAGATATTTCCATGTTCATACAGATGGTGGTGTAGATATTTCCATGTTCATACAAATGGCGGTGTAGATATTTCCAAGTTCATAGAGATGGCGGTGTAGATATTTCCATGTTCATACAAATGGCGGTCTAGATATTTCCATGTTCATAGAGATGGCGGTGTAGATATTTCCATATTTATACAGATAGCAGTGTAGTTATTACCATGTTTATAGTGACAGCAGTGTAGATATTTTCATTGATATACAGATAGCTGTGTAGATATTTGCATGTTCATACAGATAGCGGTCTAGATATTTCCATGTTCATACAGATAGCGGTGTAGATATTTCCATGTTCATACAGATAGCGGTGTAGATATTTCCATGTTCATACAGATAGCGGTGTAGATATTTCCATGTTCATACAGATAGCGGTGTAGATATTTCCATGTTCGTACAGATAGCGGTGTAGATATTTCCATGTTCATACAGATGGCGGTGTAGATATTTACATGTTCATACAGATGGCGTTATAGATATTTCCATGTTCATACAGATGGCGGTGTAGATATTTCCATGTTCATACAGATGGCGGTGTAGATATTTCCATGTTCATACAGATAGCGGTGTAGATAATTCCATGTTCATACCGATAGCGGTGTAGATATTTCCATGTTCATACAGTTAGTGGTGTAGATATTTCCATGTTCATACAGATGGCGGTGTAGATATTTACATGTTCATACAGATGGCTGTGTTGATATTTCCATGTTCGTAGGATGGCAGTGTAGATATTTCCGTGTTCATACAGGTGGCGGTGTAGATATTTCCATGTTTATACAGATAGCAGTGTAGTTATTTCCATGTTTATAGAGACAGCTGTGTAGATATTTCCATTGATATACAGATAGCTGTGTAGATATTTGCATGTTCATACAGATAGCGGTGTAGATATTTCCATGTTGGTACAGATAGCGGTGTAGATATTTCCATGTTCATACAGATAGCGGTGTAGATATTTCCATGTTCATACAGATAACGGTGTAGATATTTCCACGTTCATACAGATAGCAGTGTAGATATTTCCATGTTCATACAGTTAGCGGTGTAGATATTTCCATGTTTATACAGATGGCGGTGTAGATATTTCCATGTTCGTACAGATGGCGGTGTAGATATTTCCATGTTCATAGAGATGGCGGTGTAGATATTTCCATGTTTTTGCAGTTAGCGGTATAGATATTTCCATGTTTATACAGATGGTGCTGTAGTTATTTCCATGTTTATAGAGATGGCGGTCTAGATATTTCCATGTTTACAGAGATAGTGGTGTAGTTATTTCCAAGTTTATAGAGACAGCGTTGTAGATATTTCCATATTTATACAGATAGCGGTGAAGATATTTCCATGTTTATACAGATAGCGGTGTAGATATTTCCATGTTTATACAGATAGCAGTGTAGATATTTCCATGTTTATAGAGATAGTGTTGTAGATAATTTCAATTTCAAACAGAGAGCAGTGTAGATATTTCCAAGTTCATACAGATAGCGGTGTAGATATTTCCACGTTTATAGAGATGGCGGTGTAGATATTTCCATGTTCATACAGAGGACGGTGTAGATATTTCCATGTTTATAGGGATGGCCGTGTAGATATTTTCATGTTTACACAGATGGCGGTGTAGATATTTCCATGTTTACACAGATAGCGGTGTAGCATTTCCATGTTTACACAGATAGCGGTGCGGATATTTCCATGTTTATTCAGATAGCGGTGCAGATATTTCCATGTTTATACAGATATTTGGGCAGATATTTCCATGTTCGTACAGATAGCGGTGTAGATATTTCCATGTTCATACAGATAGCGGTGTAGATATTTCCATGTTCATACAGATAACGGTGTAGATATTTCCATGTTCATACAGATAGCGGTGAACATGTTTCCATGTTCATACAGTTAGCGGTGTAGATATTTCCATGTTCATACAGATGGCGATGTAGATATTTACCTGTTCATACAGATGGCGGTATAGATATTTCCATGTTCGTACAGATGGCGGTGTAGATATTTCCATGTTCATAGAGATGGCGTTGTAGGTATTTCCATGTTTATGCAGATAGCGGTATAGATATTTCCATGTTTATACAGATGGTGGTGTAGATATTTCCATGTTTATAGAGATGGCGTTCTAGATATTTCCATCTTTACAGAGATAGTGGTGTAGTTATTTCCAAGTTTATAGAGACAGTGTTGTAGATATTTCCATGATTATACAGATAGCGGTGAAGATATTTCCATGTTTATACAGATAGCGGTGTAGATATTTCCATGTTTATACAGATAGCAGTGTAGATATTTCCATGTTTAAAGAGATAGTGTTGTAGATAATTTCAATTTCATACAGAGAGCAGTGTAGATATTTCCAAGTTCATACAGATAGCGGTGTACATATTTCCACGTTTATAGAGATGGCGGTGTAGATATTTCCATGTTCATACAGAGGACGGTGTAGATATTTCCATGTTTATAGGGATGGCGGTGTAGATATTTTCATGTTTACACGGATGGCGGTGTAGATATTTCCATGTTTACACAGATAGCGGTGTAGACATTTCCATGTTTACACAGATAGCGGTGCGGATATTTCCATGTTTATTCAGATAGCGGTGCGGATATTTCCATGTTTATACAGATAGTTGGGCAGATATTTCCATGTTTATACAGATAGTTGGGCAGATATTTCCATGTTTATACAGATAGCGGTGTAGATATTTCCATCTTAATACAGTTGGCGGTGTAGATATGTCCATCATCGTACAGATGGTGGTGTAGATATTTCCATGTTCATACAGATGGCGGTGTAGATATTTCGAAGTTTATAGAGATAGCGATGTAGTTATTTCCATATTTATAGAGAAATCTGTGTAGATATTTCCATGTATATTCAGATAGCTGTGTAGATGTTTCCATGTTCATGCAGATTACGGTGTAGATATTTCCATGTTCATCCAGATGCCGGTGTACATATATCCATGTTCATACAAATGGCGGTGAAGATATTTCCATGTTCATACAGATGGCGGTGTAGGTATTTCCATGTTCATACAAATGGCGGTGTAGATATTTCCATGTTCATAGAGATGGCGGCGTAGGTATTTCCAGGTTCATACAAATGGCGGTGTAGATATTTCCATGTTCATAGAGATGGCAGTGTAGATATTTCCATGTTTATACAGATAGCAGTGTAGTTAATTCCATGTTTATAGAGATACCAGTCTGGATATTTCCATTGATATACAGATAGCTGTGTAGATATTAGCATGTTCATACAGATAGCGGTGTAGATATTTCCATGTTCATACAGATAGCAGTGTAGATATTTCCATGTTCATAGAGATAGCGGTGTAGATATTTCCATGTTCATACAGATAGCGGTGTAGATATTTCCATGTTCATACAGATAGAGGTGTAGATATTTAAATGTTCATACAGTTAGCGGTGTAGATATTTCCATGTTCATACAGATGGCGGTGTAGATATATACATGTTGATACAGATGGCGGTGTAGATATTTCCATGTTCATACAGATAGCTGTGTAGATATTTCCATGTTCATACAGATAGCGTTGTAGGTATTTCCATGTTCATACCAATAGCGGTGTAGACATTTCCATGTTCATACATTTAGCGGTGTAGATATTTCCATGTTCATACAGATGGCGGTGAAGATATTTACATGTTCATACAGATGGCGGTGTAGATATTTCCATGTTTGTACGGATGGCAGTGTAGATATTTCCATGTTCATATAGGTGGCGGTGTAGATATTTCCATGTTTATACAGATAGCAGTGTAGTTATTTCTATGTTAATAGAGATAGCGGTTTAGATATTTCCATTGATATACAGATAGCTGTGTAGATATTTGCATGTTCATACAGATAGCGGTGTAGATATTTCCATGTTCTTACAGATAGCGGTGTAGCTATTTCCATGTTCATACAGACAGCGGAGTAGATATTTCCATGTTCATACAGTTAGCGGTGTAGATATTTCCATGTTCATCCAGATGCCGGTGTACATATATCCATGTTCATACAGATGGCGGTGAAGATATTTCCATGTTCATACAGATGGTGGTGTAGGTATTTCCATGTTCATACAAATGGCGGTGTAGATATTTCCATGTTCATAGAGATGGCGGTGTAGATATTTCCAGGTTCATACAAATGGCAGTGTAGATATTTCCATGTTCATAGAGATGGCCGTGTAGATATTTCCAGGTTGATACAGATAGCAGTGTAGTTATTTCCATGTTTATAGAGATACCAGTGTGGATATTTCCATTGATATACAGATAGCTGTGTAGATATTTCCATGTTCATACAGATAGCGGTGTAGATATTTCCATGTTCATAGAGATAGCGGTGTAGATATTTGCATGTTCATATAGATAGCGGTGTAGATATTTCCATGTTCATACAGTTAGCGGTGTAGATATTTCCATGTTCATACAGATGGCGGTGTAGATATTTCCATGTTCATACAGATAGTGGTGTAGATATTTCCATGTTCATACAGATAGCGGTGTAGATATTTCCATGTTCATACAGATAGCGGTGTAGATATTTCCATGTTTATAGAGATGGCGGTCTAGATATTTCCATGTTTACAGAGATAGTGGTGTAGTTATTTCCAAGTTTATAGAGACAGCGTTGTAGATATTTCCATGTTTATACAGATAGCGGTGAAGATATTTCCATGTTTATACAGATAGCGGTGTAGATATTTCCATGTTTATACAGATAGCAGTGTAGATATTTCCATGTTTATAGAGATAGTGTTGTAGATAATTTGAATTTCATACAGAGAGTAGTGTAGATATTTCCAAGTTCATACAGATAGCGGTGTAGATATTTCCACGTTTATAGAGATGGCGGTGTAGATATTTCCATGTTCATACAGAGGACGGTGTAGATATTTCCATGTTTATAGGGATGGGGGTGTAGATATTTTCATGTTTACACAGATGGCGGTGTAGATATTTCCATGTTTACACAGATAGCGGTGTAGACATTTCCATGTTTACACAGATAGCGGTGCGGATATTTCCATGTTTATTCAGATAGCGGTGCGGATATTTCCATGTTTATACAGATAGTTGGGCGGATATTTCCATGTTTATACAGATAGTTGGGCAGATATTTCCATGTTTATACAGATAGCGGTGTAGATATTTCCATCTTAATACAGATGGCGGTGTAGATATGTCCATCATCGTACAGATGGCGGTGTAGATATTTCCATGTTCATACAGATAGCGGTGTAGATATTTCCATGTTCATACCAATAGCTGTGTAGGCATTTCCATGTTCTTTCATTTAGCGGTGTAGATAATTCCATGTTCATACAGATTGCGGTGAAGATATTTACATGTTCATACAGATGGCGGTGTAGATATTTCCATGTTTGAACGGATGGCAGTGTAGATATTTCCATGTTCATACAGGTGGCGGTGTAGATATTTCCATGTTTATACAGATAGCAATGTAGTTGTTTCCATGTTAATAGAGATAGCGGTGTAGATATTTCCATTGATATACAGATAGCTGTGTAGATATTTGCATGTTCATACAGATAGCGGTGTAGCTATTTCCATGTTCGTACAGATAGCGGTGTAGCTATTTCCATGTTCATACAGATAGCGGTGTTGATATTTCTATGTTCATACAGATAACGGTGTAGATATTTCCATGTTCATACAGACAGCGGTGTAGATATTTCCATGTTCATACAGTTAGCGGTGTACATATTTCCATGTTTATACAGATGGTGATGTAGATATTTCCATGTTCATAGAGATGGCGGTCTAGATATTTCCATGTTTAAAGAGATAGTGGTTTAGTTATTTCCAAGTTTGTAGAGACAGCGTTGTAGATATTTCCATGTTTATACAGATAGTGGTGGAGATATTTCCATGTTTATACAGATAGCGGTGTAGATATTTCCATGTTAAAACAGATAGCAGTGTAGATATCTCCATGTTTATAGAGATAGTGGTGTAGATAATTTCAATTTTATACAGAGAGCAGTGTAGATATTTCCAAGTTAATAGAGATAGCGCTGTAGATATTTCCACGTTTATAGAGATGGCGGTGTAGATATTTCCATGTTCATACAGATGGCGGTGTAGATATTTCCATGTTTATAGGAATGGCGGTGTAGATATTTTCATGTTTACACAGATGGCGGTGTAGATATTTCCATGTTTACTCAGATAGCGTTGTAGACATTTCCATGTTTACACAGATAGCAGTGTGGATATTTCCATGTTTATACAAATAGTTGGGCAGATATTTCCATGTTTATACAGATAGCGGTGTAGATATTTCCATGTTCATACAAATGGCAGTGTAGATATGTCCATGTTTGTACAGATGGCGGTGTAGATATTTCCATGTTTATACAGATGGCGGTGTAGATATTTCGAAGTTTATAGAGATAGCGCTGTAGTTATTTCCATATTTATAGAGAAATCTGTGTAGATATTTCCATGTATATTCAGATAGCTGTGTAGATATTTCCATGTTCATGCAGATAGCCGTGTAGACATTTCCATGTTCATCCAGATGCCGGTGTAAATATATCCATGTTCATACAGATGGCGGTGAAGATATTTCCATGTTCATACAAATAGCGGTGTAGATATTTCCATGTTCATACAGATAGCGGTGTAGATATTTCCATGTCCATACAGATAGCGGTGTAGATAATTCCATGTTCATACAGTTTGCGGTGTAGATATTTCCATGTTCATACAGATGGCGGTGTAGATATTTACATGTTCATACAGATGGGGGTGTAGATATTTCCATGTTCATACAGATAGCGGTGTAGATATTTCCATGTTCATACAGATAGCGGTGTAGATATTTCCATGTTCATACAGATAGCGGTGTAGATATTTCCAGGTTCATACCAATAGCGGTGTAGATATTTCCTTGTTCATACAGTTAGCGGTGTAGATATTTCCATGTTCATACAGATGGCGGTGTAGGTATTTACATGTTCATACAGATGGCGGTGTAGATATTTCCATGTTCGTATGGATGGCAGTGTAGATATTTCCATGTTCATACAGGTGGCGGTGTAGATATTTCCCTGTTTATACAGATAGCAGTGTAGTTATTTCCATGTTTATAGAGATAGCAGTGTAGGTATTTCCATTGATATACAGATAGCTGTGTAGATATTTGCATGTTCATTCAGATAGCGGTGTAGATATTTCCATGTTCGTACAGATAGCGGTGTAGATATTTCCATGTTCATACAGATAACGGTGAAGATATTTGCATGTTCCTACAGATAGCGGTGTAGATATTTCCATGTTCATACAGGTAACGGTGTAGATATTTCCATGCTCATACAGATGGCGGTGTAGATATTTACATGTTCATACAGATGGCAGTGTAGATATTTCCATGTTCGTACAGATGGCGGTGTAGGTATTTCCATGTTTATACAGATAGCGGTGAAGATATTTCCATGTTTATACAGATAACCGTGTAGATATTTCCATGTTTATAGAGATAGTGGTGTAGATAATTTCAATTTTATACAGATAGCAGTGTAGATATTTCCAAGTTCATATAGATACTGGTGTAGATATTTCCCCGTTTATAGAGATGGCGGTGTAGATATTTCCATGTTCATCCAGATGGCGGTGTAGATATTTCCATCTTTTTGCAGTTAGCGGTATAGATATTTCCATGTTTATACAGATGGTGCTGTAGTTATTTCCATGTTTATAGAGATGGCGGTCTAGATATTTCCATGTTTACAGAGATAGTGGTGTAGTTATTTCCAAGTTTATAGAGACAGCGTTGTAGATATTTCCATATTTATACAGATAGCGGTGAAGATATTTCCATGTTTATACAGATAGCGGTGTAGATATTTCCATCTTTATACAGATAGCAGTGTAGATATTTCCATGTTTATAGAGATAGTGTTGTAGATAATTTCAATTTCAAACAGAGAGCAGTGTAGATATTTCCAAGTTCATACAGATAGCGATGTAGATATTTCCACGTTTATAGAGATGGCGGTGTAGATATTTCCATGTTCATACAGAGGACGGTGTAGATATTTCCATGTTTATAGGGATGGCCGTGTAGATATTTTCATGTTTACACAGATGGCGGTGTAGATATTTCCATGTTTACACAGATAGCGGTGTAGACATTTCCATGTTTACACAGATAGCGGTGCGGATATTTCCATGTTTATTCAGATAGCGGTGCAGATATTTCCATGTTTATACAGATATTTGGGCAGATATTTCCATGTTCGTACAGATAGCGGTGTAGATATTTCCATGTTCATACAGATAGCGGTGTAGATATTTCCATGTTCATACAGATAACGGTGTAGATATTTCCATGTTCATACAGATAGCGGTGTACATATTTCCATGTTCATACCGTTAGCGGTGTAGATATTTCCATGTTCATACAGGTGGCGGTGTTGATATTTACCTGTTCATACAGATGGCGGTATAGATATTTCCATGTTCGTACAGATGGCGGTGTAGATATTTCCATGTTCATAGAGATGGCGTTGTAGATATTTCCATGTTTATGCAGATAGCGGTATAGATATTTCCATGTTTATACAGATGGTGGTGTAGATATTTCCATGTTTATAGAGATGGCGTTCTAGATATTTCCATGTTTACAGAGATAGTGGTGTAGTTATTTCCAAGTTTATAGAGACAGTGTTGTAGATATTTCCATGATTATACAGATAGCGGTGAAGATATTTCCATGTTTATACAGATAGCGGTGTAGATATTTCCATGTTTATACAGATAGCAGTGTAGATATTTCCATGTTTATAGAGATAGTGGTGTAGATAATTTCAATTTCATACAGAGAGCAGTGTAGATATTTCCAAGTTCATACAGATAGCGGTGTAGATATTTCCACGTTTATAGAGATGGCGGTGTAGATATTTCCATGTTTATACAGAGGACGGTGTAGATATTTCCATGTTTATAGGGATGGCGGTGTAGATATTTTCATGTTTTCCCGGATGGTGGTGTAGATATTTCCATGTTTACACAGATAGCGGTTTAGACATTTCCATGTTTACACAGATAGCGGTGCGGATATTTCCATGTTTATTCAGAAAGCGGTGCGGATATTTCCATGTTTATACAGATAGTTGGGCAGATATTTCCATGTTTATACAGATAGTTGGGCAGATATTTCCATGTTTATACAGATAGCGGTGTAGATATTTCCATCTTAATACAGTTGGCGGTGTAGATATGTCCATCATCGTACAGATGGCGGTGTAGATATTTCCATGTTCATACAGATGGCGGTGTAGATATTTCAAAGTTTATAGAGATAGCGATGTAGTTATTTCCATATTTATAGAGAAATCTGTGTAGATATTTCCATGTATATTCAGATAGCTGTGTAGAGGTTTCCATGTTCATGCAGATTACGGTGTAGATATTTCCATGTTCATCCAGATGCCGGTGTACATATATCCATGTTCATACAAATGGCGGTGAAGATATTTCCATGTTCATACAGATGGCCTTGTAGGTATTTCCACGTTCATACAAATGGCGGTGTAGATATTTCCATGTTCATAGAGATGGCGGCGTAGATATTTCCAGGTTCATACAAATGGCGGTGTAGATATTTCCATGTTCATAGAGATGGCGGTGTAGATATTTCCATGTTTATACAGATAGCAGTGTAGTTAATTCCATGTTTATAGAGATACCAGTCTGGATATTTCCATTGATATACAGATAGCTGTGTAGACATTAGCATGTTCATACAGATATCGGTGTAGATATTTCTATGTTCATACCGATATCTGTGTAGATATTTCCATGTTCATACAGTTAGTGGTGTAGATATTTCCATGTTCATACAGATGGCGGTGTAGATATTTACATGTTCATACAGATGGCGGTGTTGATATTTCCATGTTCGTACGGATGGCAGTGTAGATATTTCCGTGTTCATACAGGTGGCGGTGTAGATATTTCCATGTTTATACAGATAGCAGTGTAGTTATTTCCATGTTTGTAGAGACAGCTGTGTTGATATTTCCATTGATATACAGATAGCTGTGTAGATATTTGCATGTTCATACAGATAGCGGTGTAGATATTTCCATGTTCGTACAGATAGCGGTGTAGATATTTCCATGTTCATACAGATAGCGGTGTAGATATTTCCATTTTCATACAGATAACGGTGTAGATATTTCCACGTTCATACAGATAGCAGTGTAGATATTTCCATGTTCATACAGTTAGCGGTGTAGATATTTCCATGTTCATACAGATGGCGGTGTAGATATTTACATGTTCATACAGATGGCGGTATAGATATTTCCATGTTCGTACAGATGGCGGTGCAGATATTTCCATGTTCATAGAGATGGCGGTGTAGATATTTCCATCTTTTTGCAGTTAGCGGTATAGATATTTCCATCTTTATACAGATTGTGCTGTAGTTATTTCCATGTTTATAGAGATGGCGGTCTAGATATTTCCATGTTTACAGAGATAGTGGTGTAGTTATTTCCAAGTTTATAGAGACAGCGTTGTAGATATTTCCATATTTATACAGATAGCGGTGAAGATATTTCCATGTTTATACAGATAGCGGTGTAGATATTTCCATGTTTATACAGATAGCAGTGTAGATATTTCCATGTTTATAGAGATAGTGTTGTAGATAATTTCAATTGCAAACAGAGAGCAGTGTAGATATTTCCAAGTTCATACAGATAGTGGTGTAGATATTTCCACGTTTATAGAGATGGCGGTGTAGATATTTCCATGTTCATACAGAGGACGGTGTAGATATTTCCATGTTTATAGGGATGGCCGTGTAGATATTTTCATGTTTACACAGATGGCGGTGTAGATATTTCCATGTTTACACAGATAGCGGTGTAGACATTTCCATGTTTACACAGATAGCGGTGCGGATATTTCCATGTTTATTCAGATAGCGGTGCAGATATTTCCATGTTTATACAGATATTTGGGCAGATATTTCCATGTTCGTACAGATAGCGGTGTAGATATTTCCATGTTCATACAGTTAGCGGTGTAGATATTTCCATGTTCATAGAGATGGCCGTGTAGATATTTCCAGGTTTATACAGATAGCAGTGCAGTTATTTCCATGTTTATAGAGATACCAGTGTGGATATTTCCATTGATATACAGATATCTGTGTAGATATTTCCATGTTCATACAGATAGCGGTGTAGATATTTCCATGTTCATAGAGATAGCGGTGTAGATATTTGCATGTTCATATAGATAGCGGTGTAGATATTTCCATGTTCATACAGTTAGCGGTGTAGATATTTCCATGTTCATACAGATGTCGGTGTAGATATTTCCATGTTCATACAGATAGCGGTGTAGATATTTCCATGTTCATACAGATGGCGAAGATAGTTCCCTGTTCATACACATAGCGGTGTAGATATTTCCATGTTCATACAGTTAGTGGGGTAGATATTTCCATGTTCATACAGATAGCGGTGTATATATTTCCATGTTCATACAGATAGCGGTGTAGATATTTCCATGTTCATACAGATAGTGGTGTAGATATTTCCATGTTCATACAGTTAGCGGTGTAGATATTTCCATGTTCATACAGATGGCGGTGTATATATTTACATGTTCATACAGATGGCGTTGTAGATATTTCTATGTTCATACAGATAGCGATGTAGATATTTCCATGTTCGTACGGATGGCAGTGTAGATATTTCCATGTTCATACAGATAGCGGTGTAGATATTTCCATATTCATACAGATAACCGTGTAGATATTTCCATGTTCATACAGATAGCGGTGTAGATATTTCAATGTTCATACAGTTAGCGGTGTAGATATTTCCATATTCGTACAGATGGCGGTGTAGATATTTCCATGTTCATAGAGATGGCGGTGTAGTTATTTCCATGTTTATGCAGATAGCGGTATAGATATTTCCATGTTTATACAGATGGTGGTTTAGATATTTCCATGTTTATAGAGATGGTGGTCTAGATATTTCCATGTTTACAGAGATAGTGGTGTAGTTATTTCCAAGTTTATAGAGACAGCGTTGTAGATATTTCCATGTTTATACAGATAGCGGTGAAGATATTTCCATGTTTATACAGATAGTGGTGTAGATATTTCCATGGTTATACAGATAACAGAGTAGATATTTCCATGTTTATAGAGATAGTTTTGTAGATAATTTCAAATTTATACAGAGAGCAGTGTAGATATTTCCAAGTTCATACAGATAGCGGTGTAGATATTTCCAAGTTTATAGAGACAGCGTTGTAGATATTTGCATGTTCATACAGATAGCGATGTAGAGATTTCCATGTTCATAATGATAGCGGTGTAGATATTTCCATGTTCATACAGATGGTGGTGTAGGTATTTCCATGTTCATACAAATGGCGGTGTAGATATTTCCATGTTCATAGAGATGGTGGTGTAGATATTTACATGTTCATACAAATGGCGGTGTATATATTTCCATGTTCATAGAGATGGCGGTGTAGATATTTCCATATTTATACAGATAGCAGTGTATTTATTTCCATGTTTATAGAGATAGCAGTGTAGATATTTCCATTGATATACAGATAGCTGTGTAGATATTTGCATGTTCATACAGATAGCGGTGTAGATATTTCCATGTTCATTCAGATAGCGGTGTAGATATTTCCATGTTCATACAGATAGCGGTGTAGATATTTCCATGTTCATACAGATAGCGGTGCAGATATTTCCATGTTTATACAGATATTTGGGCAGATATTTCCATGTTCGTACAGATAGCGGTGTAGATATTTCCATGTTCATACAGATAGCGGTGTAGATATTTCCATGTTCATACAGATAACGGTGTAGATATTTCCATGTTCATACAGATAGCGGTGTACATATTTCCATGTTCATACAGTTAGCGGTGTAGATATTTCCATGTTCATACAGATGGCGATGTAGATATTTACCTGTTCATACAGATGGCGGTATAGATATTTCCATGTTCGTACAGATGGCGGTGTAGATATTTCCATGTTCATAGAGATGGCGTTGTAGGTATTTCCATGTTTATGCAGATAGCGGTATAGATATTTCCATGTTTATACAGATGGTGGTGTAGATATTTCCATGTTTATAGTGAAGACGTTCTAGATATTTCCATCTTTACAGAGATAGTGGTGTAGTTATTTCCAAGTTTATAGAGACAGTGTTGTAGATATTTCCATGATTATACAGATAGTGGTGAAGATATTTCCATGTTTATACACATAGCGGTGTAGATATTTCCATGTTTATACAGATAGCAGTGTAGATATTTCCATGTTTAAAGAGATAGTGTTGTAGATAATTTCAATTTCATACAGAGAGCAGTGTAGATATTTCCAAGTTCATACAGATAGCGGTGTACATATTTCCACGTTTATAGAGATGGCGGTGTAGATATTTCCATGTTCATACAGAGGACGGTGTAGATATTTCCATGTTTATAGGGATGGCGGTGTAGATATTTTCATGTTTTCCCGGATGGTGGTGTAGATATTTCCATGTTTACACAGATAGCGGTTTAGACATTTCCATGTTTACACAGATAGCGGTGCGGATATTTCCATGTTTATTCAGATAGCGGTGCGGATATTTCCATGTTTATACAGATAGTTGGGCAGATATTTCCATGTTTATACAGATAGTTGGGCAGATATTTCCATGTTTATACAGATAGCGGTGTAGATATTTCCATCTTAATACAGTTGGCGGTGTAGATATGTCCATCATCGTACAGATGGCGGTGTAGATATTTCCATGTTCATACAGATGGCGGTGTAGATATTTCGAAGTTTATAGAGATAGCGATGTAGTTATTTCCATATTTATAGAGAAATCTGTGTAGATATTTCCATGTATATTCAGATAGCTGTGTAGATGTTTCCATGTTCATGCAGATTACGGTGTAGATATTTCCATGTTCATCCAGATGCCGGTGTACATGTATCCATGTTCATACAAATGGCAGTGAAGATATTTCCATGTTCATACAGATGGCGGTGTAGATATTTCGAAGTTTATAGAGATAGCGCTGTAGTTATTTCCATATTTATAGAGAAATCTGTGTAGATATTTCCGTGTATATTCAGATAGCTGTGTAGATATTTCCATGTTCATGCAGATAGCGGTGTAGATATTTCCATGTTCATCCAGATGCCAGTGTACGTATATCCATGTTCATACAGATGGCGGTGAAGATATTTCCATGTTCATACAGATGGTGGTGTAGATATTTCCATGTTCATACAAATGGCGGTGTAGATATTTCCAAGTTCATAGAGATGGCGGTGTAGATATTTCCATGTTCATACAAATGGCGGTCTAGATATTTCCATGTTCATAGAGATGGCGGTGTAGATATTTCCATATTTATACAGATAGCAGTGTAGTTATTTCCATGTTTATAGTGATAGCAGTGTAGATATTTTCATTGATATACAGATAGCTGTGTAGATATTTGCATGTTCATACAGATAGCGGTCTAGATATTTCCATGTTCATACAGATAGCGGTGTAGATATTTCCATGTTCATACAGATAGCGGTGTAGATATTTCCATGTTCATACAGATAGCGGTGTAGATATTTCCATGTTCATACAGATAGCGGTGTAGATATTTCCATGTTCATACAGTTAGCGGTGTAGATATTTCCATGTTCATACAGATGGCGGTGTAGATATTTACATGTTCATACAGATGGCGGTATAGATATTTCCATGTTCATACAGATGGCGGTGTAGATATTTCCATGTTCATACAGATGGCGGTGTAGATATTTCCATGTTCATACAGATAGCGGTGTAGATATTTCCATGTTCATACCGATAGCGGTGTAGATATTTCCATGTTCATACAGTTAGTGGTGTAGATATTTCCATGTTCATACAGATGGCGGTGTAGATATTTACATGTTCATACAGATGGCGGTGTTGATATTTCCATGTTCGTAGGATGGCAGTGTAGATATTTCCGTGTTCATACAGGTAGCGGTGTAGATATTTCCATGTTTATACAGATAGCAGTGTAGATATTTCCATGTTTAAAGAGATAGTGTTGTAGATAATTTCAATTTCATACAGAGAGCAGTGTAGATATTTCCAAGTTCATACAGATAGCGGTGTACATATTTCCACGTTTATAGAGATGGCGGTGTAGATATTTCCATGTTCATACAGAGGACGGTGTAGATATTTCCATGTTTATAGGGATGGCGGTGTAGATATTTTCATGTTTACACGGATGGCGGTGTAGATATTTCCATGTTTACACAGATAGCGGTGTAGACATTTCCATGTTTACACAGATAGCGGTGCGGATATTTCCATGTTTATTCAGATAGCGGTGCGGATATTTCCATGTTTATACAGATAGTTGGGCAGATATTTCCATGTTTATACAGATAGTTGGGCAGATATTTCCATGTTTATACAGATAGCGGTGTAGATATTTCCATCTTAATACAGTTGGCGGTGTAGATATGTCCATCATCGTACAGATGGCGGTGTAGATATTTCCATGTTCATACAGATGGCGGTGTAGATATTTCGAAGTTTATAGAGATAGCGATGTAGTTATTTCCATATTTATAGAGAAATCTGTGTAGATATTTCCATGTATATTCAGATAGCTGTGTAGATGTTTCCATGTTCATGCAGATTACGGTGTAGATATTTCCATGTTCATCCAGATGCCGGTGTACATATATCCATGTTCATACAAATGGCAGTGAAGATATTTCCATGTTCATACAGATGGCGGTGTAGATATTTCGAAGTTTATAGAGATAGCGCTGTAGTTATTTCCATATTTATAGAGAAATCTGTGTAGATATTTCCGTGTATATTCAGATAGCTATGTAGATATTTCCATGTTCATGCAGATAGCGGTGTAGATATTTCCATGTTCATCCAGATGCCAGTGTACATATATCCATGTTCATACAGATGGCGGTGAAGATATTTCCATGTTCATACAGATGGTGGTGTAGATATTTCCATGTTCATACAAATGGCGGTGTAGATATTTCCAAGTTCATAGAGATGGCGGTGTAGATATTTCCATGTTCATACAAATGGCGGTCTAGATATTTCCATGTTCATAGAGATGGCGGTGTAGATATTTCCATATTTATACAGATAGCAGTGTAGTTATTTCCATGTTTATAGTGATAGCAGTGTAGATATTTTCATTGATATACAGATAGCTGTGTAGATATTTGCATGTTCATACAGATAGCGGTCTAGATATTTCCATGTTCATACAGATAGCGGTGTAGATATTTCCATGTTCATACAGATAGCGGTGTAGATATTTCCATGTTCATACAGATAGCGGTGTAGATATTTCCATGTTCATACAGATAGCGGTGTAGATATTTCCATGTTCATACAGTTAGCGGTGTAGATATTTCCATGTTCATACAGATGGCGGTGTAGATATTTACATGTTCATACAGATGGCGGTATAGATATTTCCATGTTCATACAGATGGCGTTGTAGATATTTCCATGTTCATACAGATGGCGGTGTAGATATTTCCATGTTCATACAGATAGCGGTGTAGATATTTCCATGTTCATACCGATAGCGGTGTAGATATTTCCATGTTCATACAGTTAGTGGTGTAGATATTTCCATGTTCATACAGATGGCGGTGTAGATATTTACATGTTCATACAGATGGCGGTGTTGATATTTCCATGTTCGTAGGATGGCAGTGTAGATATTTCCGTGTTCATACAGGTGGCGGTGTAGATATTTCCATGTTTATACAGATAGCAGTGTAGTTATTTCCATGTTTATAGAGACAGCTGTGTAGATATTTCCATTGATATACAGATAGCTGTGTAGATATTTGCATGTTCATACAGATAGCGGTGTAGATATTTCCATGTTCGTACAGATAGCGGTGTAGATATTTCCATGTTCATACAGATAGCGGTGTAGATATTTCCATGTTCATACAGATAACGGTGTAGATATTTCCACGTTCATACAGATAGCAGTGTAGATATTTCCATGTTCATACAGTTAGCGGTGTAGATATTTCCATGTTCATACAGAGGGCGGTGTAGATATTTCCATGTTCGTACAGATGGCGGTGTAGATATTTCCATGTTCATAGAGATGGCGGTGTAGATATTTCCATGTTTTTGCAGTTAGCGGTATAGATATTTCCATGTTTATACAGATGGTGCTGTAGTTATTTCCATGTTTATAGAGATGGCGGTCTAGATATTTCCATCTTTACAGAGATAGTGGTGTAGTTATTTCCAAGTTTATAGAGACAGCGTTGTAGATATTTCCATATTTATACAGATAGCGGTGAAGATATTTCCATGTTTATACAGATAGCGGTGTAGATATTTCCATGTTTATACAGATAGCAGTGTAGATATTTCCATGTTTATAGAGATATTGTTGTAGATAATTTCAATTTCAAACAGAGAGCATTGTGGATATTTCCAAGTTCATACAGATAGCGGTGTAGATATTTCCACGTTTATAGAGATGGCGGTGTAGATATTTCCATGTTCATACAGAGGGCGGTGTAGATATTTCCATGTTTATAGGGATGGCGGTGTAGATATTTCCATGTTTACACAGATAGCGGTGTAGACATTTCCATGTTTACACAGATAGCGGTGCGGATATTTCCATGTTTATTCAGATAGCGGTGCGGATATTTCCATGTTTATACAGATAGTTGGGCAGATATTTCCATGTTTATACAGATAGTTGGGCAGATATTTCCATGTTAATACAGATAGCGGTGTAGATATTTCCATCTTAATACAGTTGGCGGTGTAGATATGTCCATCATCGTACAGATGGCGGTGTAGATATTTCCATGTTCATACAGATGGCGGTGTAGATATTTCGAAGTTTATAGAGATAGCGATGTAGTTATTTCCATATTTATTGAGAAATCTGTGTAGATATTTCCATGTATATTCAGATAGCTGTGTAGATGTTTCCATGTTCATGCAGATTACGGTGTAGATATTTCCATGTTCATCCAGATGCCGGTGTACATATATCCATGTTCATACAAATGGCAGTGAAGATATTTCCATGTTCATACAGATGGCGGTGTAGATATTTCGAAGTTTATAGAGATAGCGCTGTAGTTATTTCCATATTTATAGAGAAATCTGTGTAGATATTTCCGTGTATATTCAGATAGCTGTGTAGATATTTCCATGTTCATGCAGATAGCGGTGTAGATATTTCCATGTTCATCCAGATGCCAGTGTACATATATCCATGTTCATACAGATGGCGGTGAAGATATTTCCATGTTCATACAGATGGTGGTGTAGATATTTCCATGTTCATACAAATGGCGGTGTAGATATTTCCAAGTTCATAGAGATGGCGGTGTAGATATTTCCATGTTCATACAAATGGCGGTCTAGATATTTCCATGTTCATAGAGATGGCGGTGTAGATATTTCCATATTTATACAGATAGCAGTGTAGTTATTTCCATGTTTATAGTGATAGCAGTGTAGATATTTTCATTGATATACAGATAGCTGTGTAGATATTTGCATGTTCATACAGATAGCGGTCTAGATATTTCCATGTTCATACAGATAGCGGTGTAGATATTTCCATGTTCATACAGATAGCGGTGTAGATATTTCCATGTTCATACAGATAGCGGTGTAGATATTTCCATGTTCATACAGATAGCGGTGTAGATATTTCCATGTTCATACAGTTAGCGGTGTAGATATTTCCATGTTCATACAGATGGCGGTGTAGATATTTACATGTTCATACAGATGGCGGTATAGATATTTCCATGTTCATACAGATGGCGGTGTAGATATTTCCATGTTCATACAGATGGCGGTGTAGATATTTCCATGTTCATACAGATAGCGGTGTAGATATTTCCATGTTCATACCGATAGCGGTGTAGATATTTCCATGTTCATACAGTTAGTGGTGTAGATATTTCCATGTTCATACAGATGGCGGTGTAGATATTTACATGTTCATACAGATGGCGGTGTTGATATTTCCATGTTCGTAGGATGGCAGTGTAGATATTTCCGTGTTCATACAGGTGGCGGTGTAGATATTTCCATGTATATACAGATAGCAGTGTAGTTATTTCCATGTTTATAGAGACAGCTGTGTAGATATTTCCATTGATATACAGATAGCTGTGTAGATATTTGCATGTTCATACAGATAGCGGTGTAGATATTTCCATGTTCGTACAGATAGCGGTGTAGATATTTCCATGTTCATACAGATAGCGGTGTAGATATTTCCATGTTCATACAGATAACGGTGTAGATATTTCCACGTTCATACAGATAGCAGTGTAGATATTTCCATGTTCATAGAGATGGCGGTGTAGATATTTCCATGTTTTTGCAGTTAGCGGTATAGATATTTCCATGTTTATACAGATGGTGCTGTAGTTATTTCCATGTTTATAGAGATGGCGGTCTAGATATTTCCATGTTTACAGAGATAGTGGTGTAGTTATTTCCAAGTTTATAGAGACAGCGTTGTAGATATTTCCATATTTATACAGATAGCGGTGAAGATATTTCCATGTTTATACAGATAGCGGTGTAGATATTTCCATGTTTATACAGATAGCAGTGTAGATATTTCCATGTTTATAGAGATAGTGTTGTAGATAATTTCAATTTCAAACAGAGAGCAGTGTAGATATTTCCAAGTTCATACAGATAGCGGTGTAGATATTTCCACGTTTATAGAGATGGCGGTGTAGATATTTCCATGTTCATACAGAGGACGGTGTAGATATTTCCATGTTTATAGGGATGGCCGTGTAGATATTTTCATGTTTACACAGATGGCGGTGTAGATATTTCCATGTTTACACAGATAGCGGTGTAGCATTTCCATGTTTACACAGATAGCGGTGCGGATATTTCCATGTTTATTCAGATAGCGGTGCAGATATTTCCATGTTTATACAGATATTTGGGCAGATATTTCCATGTTCGTACAGATAGCGGTGTAGATATTTCCATGTTCATACAGATAGCGGTGTAGATATTTCCATGTTCATACAGATAACGGTGTAGATATTTCCATGTTCATACAGATAGCGGTGTACATGTTTCCATGTTCATACAGTTAGCGGTGTAGATATTTCCATGTTCATACAGATGGCGATGTAGATATTTACCTGTTCATACAGATGGCGGTATAGATATTTCCATGTTCGTACAGATGGCGGTGTAGATATTTCCATGTTCATAGAGATGGCGTTGTAGGTATTTCCATGTTTATGCAGATAGCGGTATAGATATTTCCATGTTTATACAGATGGTGGTGTAGATATTTCCATGTTTATAGAGAAGGCGTTCTAGATATTTCCATCTTTACAGAGATAGTGGTGTAGTTATTTCCAAGTTTATAGAGACAGTGTTGTAGATATTTCCATGATTATACAGATAGCGGTGAAGATATTTCCATGTTTATACAGATAGCGGTGTAGATATTTCCATGTTTATACAGATAGCAGTGTAGATATTTCCATGTTTAAAGAGATAGTGTTGTAGATAATTTCAATTTCATACAGAGAGCAGTGTAGATATTTCCAAGTTCATACAGATAGCGGTGTACATATTTCCACGTTTATAGAGATGGCGGTGTAGATATTTCCATGTTCATACAGAGGACGGTGTAGATATTTCCATGTTTATAGGGATGGCGGTGTAGATATTTCCATGTTTACACAGATAGCGGTGTAGACATTTCCATGTTTACACAGAAAGCGGTGCGGATATTTCCATGTTTATTCAGATAGCGGTGCGGATATTTCCATGTTTATACAGATAGTTGGGCAGATATTTCCATGTTTATACAGATAGTTGGGCAGATATTTCCATGTTTATACAGATAGCGGTGTAGATATTTCCATGTTTATACAGATAGCAGTGTAGATATTTCCATGTTTATAGAGATAGTGGTGTAGATAATTTCAATTTTATACAGATAGCAGTGTAGATATTTCCAAGTTCATATAGATAGTGGTGTAGATATTTCCCCGTTTATAGAGATGGCGGTGTAGATATTTCCATGTTCATCCAGATGGCGGTGTAGATATTTCCATGTTCATACAGATGGCGGTTAAGATATTTCCATGTTCATACAGATGGCGGTGTAGATATTTCCATGTTCATACAAATGGCGGTGTAGATATTTCCATGTTCATAGAGATGGCGGGGTAGATATTTCCATGTTCATACCAATGGCGGTGTAGATATTTCCATGTTCATATAGATGTCGGTGTAGATATTTCCATGTTTATACAGATAGCAGTGTACTTATTTCCATGTTTATAGAGATAGCAGTGTAGATATTTCCATTGATATAGAGATAGCTGTGTAGATATTTGCATGTTCATACAGATAGCGGTGTAGATATTTCCATGTTCATGCAGATAGAGGTGTAGATATTTCCATGTTCATACAGATAGCGGTGTAGGTATTTCCATGTTCATACAGATAGCGGTGTAGATATTTCCATGTTCATACAGATAGCGGTGTAGATATTTCCATGTTCATACAGTTAGCGGTGTAGATATTTCCATGTTTATAGAGATAGTGGTGTAGTTATTTCCAAGTTTATAGAGACAGGGTTGTAGATATTTCCATGTTTATACAGATACCGGTGAAGATATTTCCATGTCTATACACATAGCGGTGTAGATATTTCCATGTTTATACAGATAGCAGTGTAGATATTTCCATGTTTATAGAGATAGTGGTGTAGATAATTTCAATTTTATACCGAGAGCAGTGTAGATATTTCCAAGTTCATACACACAGCGGTGTAGATATTTCCACGTTTATAGACATGGCGGTGTAGATATTTCCATGTTCATACTGATGGCGGTGTAGATATTTCATGTTTATAGAGATGGCGGTGTAGATATTTCCATGTTTACACAGATAGCGGTGTAGACATTTCCATGTTTACACAGACAGCGGTGTGGATATTTCCATGTTTATGCAGATAGCGGTGTAGATATTTCCATGTTTATAAAGATAGCGGTGCGGATATTTCCACATTTATACAGATAGTTGGGCAGATATTTCCATGTTTATACAGATAGCGGTGTAGATATTTCCATCTTAATACAGATGGCGGTGTAGATATGTCCATGTTCATACAGATGGCGGTGTAGATATTTCCATGTTCGTACAGATGGCGGTATAGATATTTCGAAGTTTATAGAGACAGCGCTGTAGTTATTTCCATATTTATAGAGAAATCTGTGTAGATATTTCCGTGCATATGCAGACAGCTGTGTAGATATTTCCATGTTCATGCAGATAGCGGTGAAGATATTTCCATGTTCATGCAGATAGCGGTGTAGATATTTCCATGTTCATCCAGACGCCGGTGTAGATATATCCATGTTCATACAGATGGCGGTGAAGATATTTCCATGTTCATACAGATGGCGGTGTAGATATTTCCATGTTCATACAAATGGCGGTGTAAATATTTCCATGTTTATAGAGATGGCGGTGTAGATATTTCCATGTTCATGCAGAAGCGGTGTAGATATTTCCATGTTGATACAGATAGCGGTGTAGATATTTCCATGTTCATACAGTTAGCGGTGTAGATATTTCCATGTTCATACAGATGGCGGTGAAGATATTTCCATGTTCATACAGATGGCGGTGTAGATATTTCCATGTTCATACAGATAGCGGTGTAGATATTTCCATGTTCATACAGATAGCGGTGTAGATATTTCCATGTTCATCCAGATGCTGGTGTACATATATCCATGTTCATACAGATGGCGGTGAAGATATTTCCATGTTCATACAGATGGCAGTGTAGATATTTCCATGTTCATACAAATTGCGGTGTAGATATTTCCATGTTCATACAAATGGCGTTGTAGATATTCCCGTGTTCATAGAGATGGCGGTGTAGATATTTCCATATTTATACAGATAGCAGTGTAGTTATTTCCATGTTTATAGAGATAGCAGTGTAGATTTTTCCATTGATATACAGATAGCTGTGTAGATATTTGCATGTTCATACAGATAGCGGTGTAGATATTTCCATGTTCATTCAGATAGCGGTGTAGATATTTCCATGTTCATACAGATAGCGGTGTAGATATTTCCATGTTCATACAGATAGCGGTGTAGATATTTCCATGTTCATACAGATGGCGGTTTAGATATTTACATGTTCATACAGATGGCGGTGTAGGTATTTAAATGTTCATACAGATAGCGGTGTAGGTATTTCCATGTTCATACAGTTAGCGGTGTAGATATTTCCATGTTCATACAGATGGCGGTTTAGATATTTACATGTTCATACAGATGGCGGTGTAAATATTTCCAAGTTCTTACAGATGGCGGTGTAGATATTTCCATGTTCATAGAGATGGCGGTGTAGATATTTCCATGTTTATGCAGATAGCGGTACAGATATTTCCATGTTTATACAGATGGTGGTGTAGATATTTCCATGTTTATACAGATGGTGGTCTGGATATTTCCATGTTTATAGAGATAGTGGTGTAGTTATTTCAAAGCTTATAGAGAAAGCATTGTAGATATTTCCATGTTTATACAGATAGCGGTGAAGTTATTTCCATGTTTACACAGATAGCAGTGTAGATATTTCCATGTTTATACAGATAGCGGGGTAGATATTTCCATGTTTATAGACATAGTGGGGTAGATAATTCCAATTTTATACAGATAGCAGTGTAGATATTTCCAAGTTCATACTGATAGCAGTGTAGATATTTCCACGTTTATAGAGATGGCGGTTTAGATATTTCCATGTTCATACACATGGCGGTGTAGATATTTCCATGTTTATAGAGATGGCGGTGTAGATATTTTCATGCTTACACAGATGGCAGTGTAGATATTTCCATGTTTACACAGATAGCAGTGTAGACATTTCTATGTTTATAGAGATAGCGGTGTGGATATTTCCATGTTTATGCAGATAGCGGTGTAGATATTTTCAATTTTATACAGATAGCAGTGTAGATATTTCCAAGTTCATATAGATAGCGTAGTAGAGATTTCCATGTTCATACAGATAGCGGTGTAGACATTTCCATGTTCATACAGTTAGCGGTGTAGATATTTCCATGTTCATACAGATGGCGGTGTAGATATTTACATGTTCATACAGATGGCGGTGTAGATATTTCCATGTTCGTACGGATGGCAGTGTAGATATTTCCATGTTCATACAGGTGGCGGTGTAGATATTTCCATGTTTATACAGATAGCAGTGTAGTTATTTCCATGTTTATAGAGATAGCAGTGTAGGTATTTCCATTCATATACAGATAGCTGTGTAGATATTTGCATGGTCATACAGATAGCGGTGTAGATATTTCCATGTTCGTACAGATAGCGGTGTACATATTTCCATGTTCATACAGATAGCGGTGTAGATATTTCCATGTTCATACAGATAACGGTGTAGATATTTCCATGTTCATACAGATAGCTGTGTAGATATTTCCATGTCCATACAGTTAGCGGTGTAGATATCTCCTTGTTCATACAGATGGCGGTGTAGATATTTACATGTTCATACAGATGTCGGTATAGATATTTCCATGTTCGTACAGATGGCGGTGTAGATATTTCCATGTTCATAGAGATGGCGGTGTAGATATTTCCATGTTTATGCAGATAGCGGAATAGATATTTCCATGTTTATACAGATGGTGGTGTAAATATTTCCATGTTTATAGAGATGGCGGTCTAGATATTTCCATGTTTACAGAGATACTGGTGTAGTTATTTCCAAGTTTATAGAGACAGCGTTGTAGATATTTCCATGTTTATACTGATAGCAGTGAAGATATTTCCATGTTTATACAGATAGCGGTGTAGATATTTCCATGTTTATACAGATAGCAGTGTGGATATTTCCATGTTTATAGAGATAGTGGTGTAGATAATTTCAATTTTATACAGACAGCAGTGTAGATATTTCCAAGATCATACAGATAGAGGTGTAGATATTTCCACGTTTATAGAGACGGTGTTGCAGATATTTCCATGTTCATACAGAAGACGGTGTAGATATTTCCATGTTTATAGGGATGGCGGTGTAGATATTTTCATGTTTACACAGATGGCGGTGTAGATATTTCCATGTTTACACAGATAGCGGTGTAGACATTTCCATGTTTACACAGACAGCGGTGTGGATATTTCCATGTTTATGCAGATAGCATTGTAGATATTTCCATTTTTATACAGATAGCGGTGCGGATATTTCCATGTTTATTCAGATAGCGGTGCGGATATTTCCATGTTTATACAGATAGTTGGGCAGATATTTCCATGTTTATACAGATAGCGGTGTGGATATTTCCATCTTAATACAGTTGGCGGTGTAGATATGTCCATGTTTGTACAGATAACGGTGTAGATATTTCCATGTTCATACAGATGGCGGTGTAGATATTTCGAAGTTTATAGAGATAGCGCTGTAGTTATTTCCATATTCATAGAGAAATCTGTGTAGATATTTCCATGTATATTCAGATAGCTGTGTAGATAGATCCATGTTCATGCAGATAGCGGTGTAGATATTTCCATGTTCATCCAGATGCCGGTGTACATATAAACATGTTCATATAGATGGCGGTGAAGATATTTCCATTTTCATACAGATGGTGGTGTAGATATTTCCATGTTCATACAAATGGCGGTGTAGATATTTCCATGTTCATAGAGATGGCGGTGTAGATATTTCCATGTTCATACAAATGGCGGTGTAGATAATTCCATGTTCGTACGGATGGCAGTGTAGATACTTCCATGTTCATATAGGTGGCGGTGTAGATATTTCCATGTTTATACAGATAGCAGTGTAGTTATTTCCATGTTTCTAGAGATTGTAGTGTAGATACCTCCATTGATATACAGATAGCTGTGTAGATATTTCCATATTCATAGAGATAGCGGTGTAGATATTTCCATGTTCATACAGATAGCGGTGTAGATATTTCCATGTTCATACAGATAGCGGTGTAGATATTTCCATGTTCATACAGATAGCGGTGTAGATATTTCCATGTTCGTACAGATAGCTGTGTACAGATTTCCATGTTCATACAGATAGCGGTGTAGATATTTCCATGTTCATACAGATAACGGTGTAGATATTTCCATGTTCATACAGATAGCTGTGTAGATATTCCCATGTTCATACAGTTAGCGGTGTAGATATCTCCTTGTTCATACAGATGGCGGTGTAGATATTTACATGTTCATACAGATATCGGTATAGATATTTCCATGTTCGTACAGATGGCGGTGTAGATATTTCCATGTTCATAGAGATGGCGTTGTAGATATTTCCATGTTTATGCAGATAGCGGAATAGATATTTCCATGTTTATACAGATGGTGGTGTAAATATTTCCATGTTTATAGAGATGGCGGTCTAGATATTTCCATGTTTACAGAGATACTGGTGTAGTTATTTCCAAGTTTATAGAGACAGCGTTGTAGATATTTCCATGTTTATACTGATAGCGGTGAAGATATTTCCATGTTTATACAGATAGCGGTGTAGATATTTCCATGTTTATACAGATAGCAGTGTGGATATTTCCATGTTTATAGAGATAGTGGTGTAGATAATTTCAATTTTATACAGACAGCAGTGTAGATATTTCCAAGATCATACAGACAGAGGTGTAGATATTTCCACGTTTATAGAGATGGTGGTGCAGATATTTCCATGTTCATACAGAGGACGGTGTAGATATTTCCATGTTTATAGGGATGGCGGTGTAGATATTTTCATGTTTACACAGATGGCGGTGTAGATATTTCCATGTTTACACAGGTAGCGGTGTAGACATTTCCATGTTTACACAGACAGCGGTGTGGATATTTCCATGTTTATGCAGATAGCATTGTAGATATTTCCATGTTTATACAGATAGCGGGGCGGATATTTCCATGTTTATTCAGATAGCGGTGCGGATATTTCCATGTTTATACAGATAGTTGGGCAGATATTTCCATGTTTATACAGATAGCGGTGTGGATATTTCCATCTTAATACAGTTGGCGGTGTAGATATGTCCATGTTTGTACAGATAACGGTGTAGATATTTCCATGTTCATACAGATGGCGGTGTAGATATTTCGAAGTTTATAGAGATAGCGCTGTAGTTATTTCCATATTCATAGAGAAATCTGTGTAGATATTTCCATGTATATTCAGATAGCTGTGTAGATAGATCCATGTTCATGCAGATAGCGGTGTAGATATTTCCATGTTCATATAGATAGCGGTGTAGATATTTCCATGTTCATACAGATAGCGGTGTAGATATTTCCATGTTCATGCAGTTAGCGGTTTAGGTATTTCCATGTTCATACAGATGGCGGTGTAGATATTTACATGTTCATACAGATGGCGGTGTAGTTATTTCCGTGTTCATACAGATAGCGGTGTTGATATTTCCATGTTCATACAGATAGCGGTGTAGATATTTCCATGTTCATACCAATAGCGGTGTAGACATTGCCATGTTCATATATTTAGCGGTGTAGATATTTCCATTTTCATACAGGTGGCGAAGATATTTCCCTGTTCATACACATAGCGGTGTAGATATTTCCATGTTCATACAGTTAGTGGTGTAGATATTTCCATGTTCATACAGATGGCGGTGAATATATTTCCGTGTTCATAGAGATGGCGGTGTAGATATATCCATATTTATACAGATAGCAGTGTAGTTATTTCCATGTTTATAGAGATAGCAGTGTAGATATTTCCATTGATATACAGAAAGCTGTGTAGATATTGGCATGGTCATACAGATAGCGGTGTAGATATTTCCATGTTCGTACAGATAGCGGTGTAGATATTTCCATGTTCATAAAGATAGCGGTGTTGATATTTCCATGTTCATACAGATAACGGTGTAGATATTTCCATGCTCATACAGATAGCGGTGTAGATATTTCCATGTTCATACAGTTAGCGGTGTAGATATTTCCATGTTCATACAGTTAGCGGTGTAGATATTTCCATGTTCAAACAGATGACGGTGTAGATATTTACATGTTCATACAGATGGCGGTGTAGATATTTCCATTTTCATAGAGATGGCCGTGTAGATATTTCCATGATTATACAGATAGCAGTGTAGTTATTTCCATGTTTATAGAGATACCAGTGTGGCTATTTCCATTGATATACAGATAGCTGTGTAGATATTTACATGTTCATACAGATAGCGGTGTAGATAATTCCATGTACATACAGATAGCGGTGTAGATATTTCCATGTTCATACAGATAGCGGTGTAGATATTTCCATGTTCATACAGATAGCGGTGTAGATATTTCCATGTTCATACAGATAGTGTTGTAGATATTTCCATGTTCATACAGTTAACGGTGTAGATATTTCCATGTTCATACAGTTAGCGGTGTAGATATTTCCATGTTCATAGAGATGGCGGTGTAGATATTTCCATGTTCATACAGATGGCGTTGTAGATATTTCTGTGTTCATACAGATAGCGATGTAGAGATTTCCATGTTCATACTGATAGCGGTGTAGATATTTCCATGTTCATACAGATAGCGGTCTAGATATTTCCAGGTTCACACCAATAGCGGTGTAGACATTTCCATGTTCACACAGTTAGCGGTGTAGATATTTCCATGTTCATACAGATGGCGGTGTAGATATCTACAAGTTCATACAGATGGCGGTGTAGATATTTCCATGTTCGTACGGATGGCAGTGTAGATATTTCCATGTTCATACAGATAGCGGTGTAGATATTTCCATATTCATACAGATAACGGTGTAGATATTTCCATGTTCATACAGATAGCGGTGTAGATATTTCAATGTTCATACAGTTAGCGGTGTAGATATTTCCATGTTCATACAGATGGCGGTGTAGATATTTACATGTTCATACAGATGGCGGTATAGATATTTCCATGTTCGTACAGATGGCGGTGTAGATATTTCCATGTTCAGAGAGATGGCGGTGTAGTTATTTCCATGTTTATGCAGATAGCGGTATAGATATTTCCATATTTATACAGATGGTGGTTTAGATATTTCCATGTTTATAGAGATGGTGGTCTAGATATTTCCATGTTTACAGAGACAGTGGTGTTTTTATTTCCAAGTTTATAGAGACAGCGTTGTAGATATCTCCATGTTTATACAGATAGCGGTGAAGATATTTCCATGTTTATACAGATAGTGGTGTAGATATTTCCATGTTTATACAGATAGCAGTGTAGATATTTCCATGTTTATAGAGATAGTGGTGTAGATAATTTCAAATTTATACAGAGAGCAGTGTAGATATTTCCAAGTTCATACAGATAGCGGTGTAGATATTTCCACGTTTATAGAGATGGCGGTGTAGATATTTCCATGTTCATACAGAGGACGGTGTAGATATTTCCATGTTTATAGGGATGGCGGTGTAGATATTTTCATGTTTACACAGATGGCGGTGTAGATATTTCCATGTTTACACAGATAAAGGTGTAGACATTTCCATGTTTACACAGATAGCGGTGTGGATATTTCCATGTTTATGCAGATAGCAGTCTAGATATTTCCATGTTAATACAGATAGCGGTGCGGATATTTCCATGTTTATACAGATAGTTGGGCAGATATTTCCATGTTTATACAGATAGCGGTGTAGATATTACCATCATAATACAGATGGCGGTGTAGATATGTCCATGTTTGTACAGATGGCGGTGTAGATATTTCCATGTTCATACAGATGGCGGTGTAGATATTTCGAAGTTTATTGAGATAGCGTTGTAGTTATTTCCATATTTATAGAGAAAACTCTGTATATATTTCCATGTATATTCAGATAGCTGTGTAGATATTTCCATGTTCATGCAGATAGCGGTGTAGATATTTCCATGTTCATCCAGATGCCGGTGTACATATATCCATGTTCATACAGATGGCGGTGAATATATTTCCATGTTCATACAGATGGTGGTGTAGATATTTCCATGTTCATACAAATGGCGGTGTAGATATTTCCATGTTCATAGAGATGGCGGTGTAGATATTTCCATGTTCATACAAATGGCGGTGTATATATTTCCATGTTCATAGAGATGGCGGTGTAGATATTTCCATATTTATACAGATAGCAGTGTAGTTATTTCCATGTTTATAGAGATAGCAGTGTAGATATTTCTATTGATATACAGATAGCTGTGTAGATATTTGCATGTTCATACAGATAGCGGTGTAGATATTTCCATGTTCATTCAGATAGCGGTGTGGATATTTCCATGTTCATACAGATAGCGGTGTAGATATTTCCATGTCCATACAGATAGCGGTGTAGATAATTCCATGTTCATACAGTTTGCGGTGTAGATATTTCCATGTTCATACAGATGGCGGTGTAGATATTTACATGTTCATACAGATGGGGGTGTAGATATTTCCATGTTCATACAGATAGCGGTGTAGATATTTCCATGTTCATACAGATAGCGGTGTAGATATTTCCATGTTCATACAGATAGCGGTGTAGATATTTCCAGGTTCATACCAATAGCGGTGTAGATATTTCCTTGTTCATACAGTTAGCGGTGTAGATATTTCCATGTTCATACAGATGGCGGTGTAGGTATTTACATGTTCATACAGATGGCGGTGTAGATATTTCCATGTTCATACAAATGGCGGTGTAGATATTTCCATGTTCATAGAGATGGCGGTGTAGATATTTCCATGTTCATACAAATGGCGGTGTAGATAATTCCATGTTCGTACGGATGGCAGTGTAGATACTTCCATGTTCATATAGGTGGCGGTGTAGATATTTCCATGTTTATACAGATAGCAGTGTAGTTATTTCCATGTTTCTAGAGATAGTAGTGTAGATACCTCCATTGATATACAGATAGCTGTGTAGATATTTCCATATTCATAGAGATAGCGGTGTAGATATTTCCATGTTCATACAGATAGCGGTGTAGATATTTCCATGTTCATACAGATAGCGGTGTAGATATTTCCATGTTCATACAGATAGCGGTGTAGATATTTCCATGTTCGTACAGATAGCTGTGTACAGATTTCCATGTTCATACAGATAGCGGTGTAGATATTTCCTTGTTCATACAGATAACGGTGTAGATATTTCCATGTTCATACAGATAGCTGTGTAGATATTTCCATGTTCATACAGTTAGCGGTGTAGATATCTCCTTGTTCATACAGATGGCGGTGTAGATATTTACATGTTCATACAGATGTCGGTATAGATATTTCCATGTTCGTACAGATGGCGGTGTAGATATTTCCATGTTCATAGAGATGGCGTTGTAGATATTTCCATGTTTATGCAGATAGCGGAATAGATATTTCCATGTTTATACAGATGGTGGTGTAAATATTTCCATGTTTATAGAGATGGCGGTCTAGATATTTCCATGTTTACAGAGATACTGGTGTAGTTATTTCCAAGTTTATAGAGACAGCGTTGTAGATATTTCCATGTTTATACAGATAGCGGTGAAGATATTTCCATGTTTATACAGATGGCGGTGTAGGTATTTACATGTTCATACAGATGGCGGTGTAGATATTTCCATGTTCGTACGGATGGCAGTGTAGATATTACCATGTTCATACAGGTGGCGGTGTAGATATTTCCCTGTTTATACAGATAGCAGTGTAGTTATTTCCATGTTTATAGAGATAGCAGTGTAGGTATTTCCATTGATATACAGATAGCTGTGTAGATATTTGCATGTTCTTTCAGATAGCGGTGTAGATATTTCCATGTTCGTACAGATAGCGGTGTAGATATTTCCATGTTCATACAGATAACGGTGTAGATATTTGCATGTTCCTACAGATAGCGGTGTAGATATTTCCATGTTCATACAGGTAACGGTGTAGATATTTCCATGCTCATACAGATGGCGCTGTAGATATTTACATGTTCATACAGATGGCAGTGTAGATATTTCCATGTTCGTACAGATGGCGGTGTAGGTATTTCCATGTTTATACAGATAGCGGTGTAGATATTTCCATGTTTATACAGATAACCGTGTAGATATTTCCATGTTTATAGAGATAGTGGTGTAGATAATTTCAATTTTATACAGATAGCAGTGTAGATATTTCCAAGTTCATATAGATAGTGGTGTAGATATTTCCCCGTTTATAGAGATGGCGGTGTAGATATTTCCATGTTCATCCAGATGGCGGTGTAGATATTTCCATGTTCATACAGATGGCGGTTAAGATATTTCCATGTTCATATAGATGGCGGTGTAGATATTTCCATGTTCATACAAATGGCGGTGTAGATATTTCCATGTTCAGAGAGATGGCGGGGTAGATATTTCCATGTTCATACCAATGGCGGTGTAGATATTTCCATGTTCATATAGATGTCGGTGTAGATATTTCCATGTTTATACAGATAGCAGTGTAGTTATTTCCATGTTTATAGAGATAGCAGTGTAGATATTTCCATTGATATAGAGATAGCTGTGTAGATATTTGCATGTTCATACAGATAGCGGTGTAGATATTTCCATGTTCATGCAGATAGAGGTGTAGATATTTCCATGTTCATACAGATAGCGGTGTAGGTATTTCCATGTTCATACAGATAGCGGTGTAGATATTTCCATGTTCATACAGATAGCGGTGTAGATATTTCCATGTTCATACAGTTAGCGGTGTAGATATTTCCATGTTTATAGAGATAGTGGTGTAGTTATTTCCAAGTTTATAGAGACAGGGTTGTAGATATTTCCATGTTTATACAGATACCGGTGAAGATATTTCCATGTCTATACACATAGCGGTGTAGATATTTCCATGTTTATACGGATAGCAGTGTAGATATTTCCATGTTTATAGAGATAGTGGTGTAGATAATTTCAATTTTATACCGAGAGCAGTGTAGATATTTCCAAGTTCATACACACAGCGGTGTAGATATTTCCACGTTTATAGACATGGCGGTGTAGATATTTCCATGTTCATACTGATGGCGGTGTAGATATTTCATGTTTATAGAGATGGCGGTGTAGATATTTCCATGTTTACACAGATAGCGGTGTAGACATTTCCATGTTTACACAGACAGCGGTGTGGATATTTCCATGTTTATGCAGATAGCGGTGTAGATATTTCCATGTTTATAAAGATAGCGGTGCGGATATTTCCACATTTATACAGATAGTTGGGCAGATATTTCCATGTTTATACAGATAGCGGTGTAGATATTTCCATCTTAATACAGATGGCGGTGTAGATATGTCCATGTTCATACAGATGGCGGTGTAGATATTTCCATGTTCGTACAGATGGCGGTATAGATATTTCGAAGTTTATAGAGACAGCGCTGTAGTTATTTCCATATTTATAGAGAAATCTGTGTAGATATTTCCGTGCATATGCAGACAGCTGTGTAGATATTTCCATGTTCATGCAGATAGCGGTGAAGATATTTCCATGTTCATGCAGATAGCGGTGTAGATATTTCCATGTTCATCCAGACGCCGGTGTAGATATATCCATGTTCATACAGATGGCGGTGAAGATATTTCCATGTTCATACAGATGGCGGTGTAGATATTTCCATGTTCATACAAATGGCGGTGTAAATATTTCCATGTTTATAGAGATGGCGGTGTAGATATTTCCATGTTCATGCAGAAGCGGTGTAGATATTTCCATGTTGATACAGATAGCGGTGTAGATATTTCCATGTTCATACAGATAGCGGTGTAGATATTTCCATGTTCATACAGATGGCGGTGAAGATATTTCCATGTTCATACAGATGGCGGTGTAGATATTTCCATGTATGTACAGATAGCGGTGTAGATATTTCCATGTTCATACAGATAGCGGTGTAGATATTTCCATGTTCATCCAGATGCTGGTGTACATATATCCATGTTCATACAGATGGCGGTGAAGATATTTCCATGTTCATACAGATGGCAGTGTAGCTATTTCCATGTTCATACAAATTGCGGTGTAGATATTTCCATGTTCATACAAATGGCGTTGTAGATATTCCCGTGTTCATAGAGATGGCGGTGTAGATATTTCCATATTTATACAGATAGCAGTGTAGTTATTTCCATGTTTATAGAGATAGCAGTGTAGATTTTTCCATTGATATAGAGATAGCTGTGTAGATATTTGCATGTTCATACAGATAGCGGTGTAGATATTTCCATGTTCATTCAGATAGCGGTGTAGATATTTCCATGTTCATACAGATAGCGGTGTAGATATTTCCATGTTCATACAGATAGCGGTGTAGATATTTCCATGTTCATACAGATGGCGGTTTAGATATTTACATGTTCATACAGATGGCGGTGTAGGTATTTAAATGTTCATACAGATAGAGGTGTAGGTATTTCCATGTTCATACAGTTAGCGGTGTAGATATTTCCATGTTCATACAGATGGCGGTTTAGATATTTACATGTTCATACAGATGGCGGTGTAAATATTTCCAAGTTCTTACAGATGGCGGTGTAGATATTTCCATGTTCATAGAGATGGCGGTGTAGATATTTCCATGTTTATGCAGATAGCGGTATAGATATTTCCATGTTTATACAGATGGTGGTGTAGATATTTCCATGTTTATACAGATGGTGGTCTGGATATTTCCATGTTTATAGAGATAGTGGTGTAGTTATTTCAAAGCTTATAGAGAAAGCATTGTAGATATTTCCATGTTTATACAGATAGCGGTGAAGTTATTTCCATGTTTATACAGATAGCGGTGTAGATATTTCCATGTTTATACAGATAGCGGGGTAGATATTTCCATGTTTATAGACATAGTGGGGTAGATAATTCCAATTTTATACAGATAGCAGTGTAGATATTTCCAAGTTCATACTGATAGCAGTGTAGATATTTCCACGTTTATAGAGATGGCGGTTTAGATATTTCCATGTTCATACAGATGGCGGTGTAGATATTTCCATGTTTATAGAGATGGCGGTGTAGATATTTTCATGCTTACACAGATGGCAGTGTAGATCTTTCCATGTTTACACAGATAGCAGTGTAGACATTTCTATGTTTATAGAGATAGCGGTGTAGATATTTCCATGTTCATCCAGACGCCGGTGTAGATATATCCATGTTCATACAGATGGCGGTGAAGATATTTCCATGTTCATACAGATGGCGGTGTAGATATTTCCATGTTCATACAAATGGCGGTGTAAATATTTCCATGTTTATAGAGATGGCGGTGTAGATATTTCCATGTTCATGCAGAAGCGGTGTAGATATTTCCATGTTCATACAGATAGCGTTGTAGATATTTCCATGTTCATACAGTCAGCGGTGTAGGTATTTCCATGTTCATACAGATGGCATTGTAGTTATTTACATATTCATACAGATGGCGGTGTAGATATTTCCATGTTCGTACGGGTGGCAGTGTAGATATTTCCATGTTCATACAGGTGGCGGTGTAGATATTTCCATGTTTATACAGATAGCAGTGTAGTTATTTCCATGTTTATAGAGATAGCAGTGTAGATATTTCCATTGATAAACAGATAGCTGAGTTGATATTTGCATGTTCATACAGATAGCAGTATAGATATTTCCATGTTCATACAGATAGCGGGGTAGATATTTCCATGTTCATACAGATTGCGGTGTAGATATTTCCATGTTCGTACAGATGGCTGTGTAGATATTTCCATGTTCATAGAGATGGCGGTGTAGATATTTCCATGTTTTTGCAGATAGCGGTGTAGATATTTCCGTGTTTGTAGACAGAGCGGTGTAGTTATTTCCACATTTATACAGATAACGGTGTAGATATTTCCATGTTTCTATGGATAGCGGTGTAGATATTTCCATGTATATAAAGATAGCGGTGTAGATACTTCCATGTTTATGCAGATTGCATTGTAGATATTTCCATGTTTATAGAGATGGCGGTGTAGATATTTCCATGTTGATACAGATAGCCGTGTAGATATTTCCATGTTTATAGTGATAGCGGTGTAGATATTTCCATGTTTATACAGATAGCGGTGTAGATATTTCCATGTTCATACAGATAGTAGTGTAGATATTTTCATGCTCATACAGATGGCGGTGTAGATATTTCCATGTTCCTAAATATGGCGGTGTATATATTTCCATGTTCATACAGACGGCGGTGTAGATATTTCCATGTTCATACGGATGGCGGTGTAGATATTCCCACGTTTATAGAGATGGTGGTGTAGATATTTCCATCTTTATACAGATAGCTGTGTAGATATTTCCATGTTTATACAGATGGCAGTGTTGATATCTCAACCTTTATAGAGATAGCGGTGTAGATATTTCCATGTTCCTTCAGATGGCGGTTTAGATATTTCCATGTTTATAGAGATGGCGGTATAGATATTTCCATGTTTATACAGATTGCGGTGTAGATATTTCCATTTTTATAGAGATGGCGGTGTAGATATTTCCATGTTTGTACAGGTAGCGGTGAAGACATTTCCATATTTATACAGGTAGCGGTGCAGATATGTGAATTCATTAAACCTCTTCTTCTTTATAAATTACCCAGTCTTGGGTATATCTTTATCAGCAGCATGAAAATTGACCTATACACTCACTGTCCATGAATGATTCTCTGTTAGCCCATTTGCATTGTTATAAAGAAATACCTGAGGCTGGGTGGTTTATAAAGAAATGAGGTTTATTTGGCTCCTTGTTCTGAAGGCTGTACATGAAGCATAGTACTGGCACCTGCTTCCAGGGAGGGCCTCAGGAACCTTCCAAGCATGGTGGAAGGTGAAGGGAAACCAGCATATCACATGGTGTGAGAGGAAGCAAGAGAGACAGGGAGGAGGTGTCAGTCTCTTTTAAACAACCAGATAACGCATGAACTCACAGGGTAAGAACTCATTCATTACCAAGAGGACAGCACCAAGCCATTCAGGAGGCATCTGTCTCCAACATTGGGGATCACATTTTAACGTGAGATTTGAAGGGGACAAACATCCAAACTATGTCAGATACCAAACCTGACAATGCTTACGATCTTTAGCTGTTCCAGGTTCTGGGAAAAGGGAGAGAGTTAGCTTCCCTCGTCTATGCTGTGCTACTCCATATTATATTGGTAATTATTGTTCTCTAAAGGTTCTTAAAAGCAAATAAACAAATGCAAGGCAAAACATTTGAAATGGAAGGCAAAACACAAGAAATGCAAGGCAAATGCATTAAAAACTTTTGAGTGTTAATATATAGATTTTATTTTATCTTTTTAATTTCTTTTGCTTAACCAAATAGATTATGTAGTTTTGATTAACTGACCATGAAATAGCTCTGCCTACATAGAATTTCCCATGAATAATTGGTTGTGGAGACTTTTGTGTGTGACCCAAATCCTCCCTCAAAACTGAAGTTTGCCCAGCTATTGGGAGTGTTGGCAATTCATGCCTCTCAGCTGATTCTCTCCAGAATTTATTCTCAGGAGATCTAATTAATAACTTGTCAAGCTGATGTCCATCCTTGGGGACAACTCGTATCTGAAGAATGGCCAGTGAAAGGTATTAAAACTCCATACTCCTGCCTCAATTTAGGGCAACTCTGAAGGGTCACCCCAGCTTCTCAGCTCCCCCTTGAGATTAGCTGAGGTATTTGTTGTGACTGCCTCACATCTCAACTCCCTTTATCCAATTCAGCTTTTTTGCCACAGTTGTTGGTTCCTAGGATTTTACCCAGTTAAATGTTCTCTACACAAATCTCTATCTCAAATCTGCTTTACAGGGAATGTGGCCTCAGACAGGTTTTCATTAGGTTCTGGACATAACTCTCATTAGTCATTGATATGATTCGGCTGTGTCTCCGGCCGAATCTCACCTTGATTGTAATTATCCCCGCATGTCAAGGATGGAGTCAGGTGGAGATAATTGAATCATAGGGGCGGGTTCCCCCTACTGTTCTCCTGGTAGCGAATAAGTCTCACGAGATCTGATGCTTTTAAAATGGGAGTTTTCCTACACAAGCTTTCTTCTCTGCTACCATTTAAGATGTGCCTTTGCTTCTTTTTTGCCTTCTGCCGTGACTGTGAGGCCTCCCCAGCCATGTGGAATTGTGAGTTCATTAAACCTCTTTCCTTTATAAATTACCCGGTCTTGGGTAGGACTTTATTAGCAGCATGAGAACAAACTAGTACAGTCTGTTCTATAAGCCCAAGTCGGATCACAGAGTCCCGCTTTCTTTTTTTTTTTTCTAGCCCATATTTCTACTAAAACTTGACTCATATAGACTTAAAACAAAATAATTAAGCATGGCTAATATTTATTTAATATTTTATACGTGTCAGGTACTGTATTTTGTAACTTATCTTTTAATAATCTTTCCAAATCTCTAAAAGGAGAATTCTGCTCTTTTATAGAGAAAATAAGGATGGCTCAATCTTTTGATTTTTATTACAAGCTTTATTTTGTATAACATATAATAAACTAAAAATATTGAAAGTTTAGAAACCATCAGCACACAATCGAGTTGATGGAAATATACTTCACCTCCAGTTTCCTGATGCCTCTTTATAATACATTTCTCTGGCCCCTCATTCCTGGCCCTTAAAAACCACCAAACTGCTTTCTGTCACTGGACAGTAATTTATACAGTCAAAAAATGTATATAAATACAATTTTACACTATGCACTTTTTTGTCTGACATTTTATGTTTTTTTCTCTGCATGTTTTACCTCTAGAGTCTGCCTTGTTTCACTTAGTATAATTATTTTGAGATTCATTCATGTTATAGTATGTATCCATAATTAATTCGGATAAAGCAAGTTAATTCATTAATGTATTGATTGATATTTAGACTGTTTCTAGTTTGGGCTATTATGAATACATGTGCTATGAACATTTGTGTTGATATCATTATGAACACCTACTTTTATCTCTCTTGGGTAAATACCCAGGAGTGCAATGGCTGAGTCTTACGGCAGAAGTATGTTTAACTTTTTAAGGGACTCTTGAACTGTTTTTCAAAGGTTGCACTTTTTTGTATTCCCATCAGCAGTGTATGAGAGTTTCAGCTTCTCCACATCCAAGCCAGTGCTTGGCTATTATCAGTCATGCTAATCTTAGCTATTTAAAAATAGATAGTGGCGTCTCATTTTGGTTTTAATTTGCATTGCCCTAAGCATTAATTATGTTGAGCATATGTGCTTATTTTCCAAACAAATGTCTACTTTGAAATGTCTGTTCCAGTCTTTCACCCAAGTTTTAAATGGGGTTGTTTGTTTTTCATTATTAAATTTTGAGCTTTTAAAATATATTTTTGATGCAAGCCTTTTATCAGATATATGAGTTGCAAATATTTTCTCCCAGCCTGCAGCTTGTCTTTTCAGTCTCTTAATAGATTCTTTTGAAGAGCAGATTCTTTTTTTTAAATTTGATGAGTTCTTCTTATCAATATATTATTATATAAATCATGCTGTGGGGTCATATCAAAGAAAGCTTTGCCTGACTCAAAGTCCCAAATGTTTTCACATCTTCCCTCTCCTCTCCTTTGGGAACTGAGATTACACGTAAATTCAGTTACTTGAAATGTACTGTCTACTATTGCTCTGTTCATGTTTTTTAAAAATTTATTTTCTCTCTATATTTTATTTTGAGAGGTGTCTATCTTTTCTTCTTTAATGACTAATGTGCTATCAGCCTACCATGTAGCTGGGACTACAGCCGCATGCTACTATGTCCCGCTATTTTTTGTATTTTTAGTAGAGATGGGATTTCACCATATTGGTCAGGCTGGTCCTGAACTCCTGACTTCGTGATCCACCTGCCTCGGCCTCGCAAAATGCTGAGATTACAGGCGTGAGCCACTGCGCCCAGCCTCCTTTAGTGTATCTTGCATGTCTCTATTTTAGAACATATAGAATACTGTTTCAATAAGCATTTTAACGTTCTTAACTGATAACTCTGGCACCTTGATTTACTCTGGATCAGTTCTGACTCAGTGATTTTTCTCCTTATTATGAGCCACGTTCTTCTGTCTTTTGTTGTTACTGTTGCGTCTCTGCTAAACTGTGTCTGGATGTCAGATACGGTGACTTTTATCTTATTGAGTGCTGGAAGTATATATAAATATTCTTGATCTTTGTATTTGTATGTATTTAAGTTTAGTTGGAAAGAGTTTGACTCTTTTTGGTCTTGCTTTAAAAATTCATTAGGTGGGATCAGACCAGTTCTCATTTTAGAGCTAATCACTCCCAACTAGTGAGGCAAGATCCTTCTGGGTATCCCTGGGAATCTTGAGGTGTTTCTGGGTTGGCTGATAAAATAAGCACTATTACTGGACCTTGGTGAGCATGTGTACTGTTACTTTTCATCTTATCTGTGTGTTGTTTCCCCAACCGTAGGTACTTTTCTCTAGGCCTGTCCTAACAATTACTTAGCTATGTACTTTAGGGGGACCCTTTGCAGAGCTCTGGAGTTCTCTTTCTGTGCAGCCCCTTCTTCTCGGAAACCTTGTCCTGAGAGCTCATGTCAACATGGTTTCTGTGGACTCTCAGCTCTGTCCCCTCAGCTCAGGGAGAACAATGGGCTCCTCTTGGGCTCTTCTCCTGGAGTAGTGGGCTGGAAAACTTTCTCCAGGCATAAATTAGGGCAGTTGATAGGCTCACCTTGTTTGAGACTGACTTTACAGGGTCTTGCAAACTTTTGTGGCATACATTTTGGCCATTTTTTTGGTTGTTTCAGGAGGGAGAGAAAGTCTAGTTCTTGTTACTCCATCATGGTCATTGCAGAAGTCAACCTAACTGATATTTATCAATACAGTCTGTTGCTACACATTGAACTTGCTTAAGATAATTTTTAGATGGCACAGAACTTTCTGTCCATTGAATGAGACTCTCTGCTTATTTTGCAAGTGCTCATTTGTATGGAGACATTTGTATGGAGAAACTTCAAAAAGTTTGTGGAAAAATGAAGTTAAAAGATAAACATTGAAAATGTGATCTTCGGTTTTCATCCCTAAAGAACTGATGGTCCTGGGAACTTAACAATGTCAATGCAGTCTCTTATACATTATTAACTTAAGAAAAATGGGTGCCCTTTCCACATTTGTTGAGATTGGGAAACAAAAAGAAGTCAGAAGGAGCCAAATCAGAGCTGTAAGTTGGATGCCTGACAATTTCCCATTGAGACTCTCACAAAATTGCCTTTGCTCGATGACAGGAATGAGCAGAAACATTGTGGTGTTAGAGGACTGTCTGCTAAAGCTTTCCCAGGTATTTTGCCCTAAAACTTTGGCTAACTTATTCAAAACACTCTCATGATATGCAGATATTATTGTTCTTTGACCTTCCACAAAGTCAACAAGCAAAATGCCTGGAATGTCCCCAAAAAACTGTTGCCGTGACCTTTGCTCTTGAGTGATCCCCTTTTGCTTTGACTGGACCACTTCCACCTTTGGTAGCCATTGCTTTGATTGTGTTTTGCCCTCAGGATCATACTGGGAAAGCCATGTTTTATCTTCTGTTACAATTCTTCAAAGAAATCCTTCAGGATCTTGACCCTAGTTCTTTAAAATTTCCATTGAGAGCTCTCCTCTTGTCTGCAGCTGATCTGAGCACAACACTTTTGGCACCCATGCAGTGGAAAGTTGGTTCAACTTTAATTTTTTAGTCAGAACTGTGTAAGCTGAACCAATTAAGATGTCTACGATGTTGGCTATTGTTTGTGCTGTTGATTATCAGTCCTCTTCAATTAGGGCACAAACAAGATTAATTTTTTTCCTTGAAAATTGATATGGATGATCTGTCCCTGTGGACTTCATCTTCCACATCATCTCGTTTCTTCTTTAAAAAAGCTGTCCGCTTGTGAACTACTGATTTCTTTGGTGCATTGTCCCCTCAAGCTTCTTGTAAAGCATCAGTGATTTCACCATTCTTTCACTCAAGCTTCATCATAATCTAATGTTTGTTCTTGCTTCAATTTTAGCAGAATTTACATTGCTCTGCTAGGGGCTCTTTTCAAACTAATGTCTACTCCTTCTTACTGTCTCAAACTAGATCCTGTTCAAACATGCTATAATAAATTAGTATGAGTTTATTTTGCTGCCAATATTGAAACCTTTGCATAGTTTTTTTCATAATATACATTTTCCATGAACTTTTTAAGGCCTCTCACGTATCCACAGGTAGAGTGCCTTACCTATTCTGACTTCAGTCAATTATTCAAGACCTTTCCTTGTCAGTGACACATTAGAAAGGTAGAGTATTGAAAAATAAGAGTAGCTTCTGCTGATTAAGAAATACTATATCTTTTTCTACTTCTTTCTTTCTTTTTTTTTTTTTCTTGAGACAGCATCTTTCTCTGTCACCCAGGCTGGAGTGCAGTGGTGTGATCTCAGCTCACTGCAACCTCTGCCTCCCAGGGTCAAGTGATTCTCCTGCCTCAGCCTCCCGAGTAGCTGGGACTATAGGTGCCTGCCACCACACCCAGCTAATTTTTGTATTTTTAGTGGAGACAAGGTTTCACCATATTGGCCAGGCTGGTCTTGAACTCCTGACCTTGTGATCTGCCTGACTCGGCCTCCCAAAGCGCTGGGATTACAGTCATGAGCCACTGTACCTAGCTTTCTACTTCTTTCTTATTATTTTCCTCCTCTCTCATTCCTATATTCTCTCCTTTCTCCTACTTTCCTCCCCACTCCCTGTTTCCTTCCTTTCATCTTTCCTATTTTCAGGACTTAATATTTCTTGAACCTCAGATGTTATCATAGTATGTTATTTGTTTAATTTTCACATAACAATAATAGTTTAAATACAAATAATATTTATTTTCATCCCCATGTTATCAGTATAACAGTAAAGATGTGGAGAGGCCAGCTGGGCATGGTGGCTCAAGCCTGTAATCCCAGCACATTGGGAGGCCGAGGTGGGTGGATCACGAGGTCAGGAGATCGAGACCATCCTGGCTAACACGGTGAAACCCCATCTCTACTAAAAAATAGAAAAAATTAGCTGGTCGTGGTGGCGCGTGCCTGTAGTCCCAGCTACTCGGGAGGCTGAGGCAGGAGAATAGTGTGAACCCGGGAGGCAGAACTTGCAGTGAGCCAAGATCACGCCACTGCACTCCAGCCTTGGTGACAGAGCGAGACTCTGTCTCAAAAAAAAAAAATAAATAAATAAATGAAAATAAAATTAAAAAAAATGATGTGGAGAGGCCAAACCAATGGCTCTTATATCCACGTTATTTCTTCTAAATGATTTCACCTTAGTTTTGGTCTGCATCTCTAACCATAGCTAGTTGCAGTAGGACCTTCTATCTGGCCTTGCTGCTCTCATTTTTGGACCTCCTCACTGAAATCAAATTGATCTTTCTAAAATGCAAACCCGGTCTTAGTATTTTATTACTTAAAACCCATTGGTGGCTTTCCATGATTTATGGAATAAAGTCAAAATTCCTGTTTTTGCCCACGTTTCTGTGTGCCTCTCATCCCTACATTTACTGATTCCTGTGTGCCATAAATTGCCAGTTGTCCAGAGTTCATTCTCTTTTTGTACTTGGGAGGACTTCTGCATCCTGCAACTTTTCCCCTGAAACATGCTTGGAAAATACCTACTCATTTTTTTCAGATTCAGGTTAGTTTTTTACTTCAGTTTCTTTTCCTGAAGCTTATACTGACTGCTCCATATGGCTTTGGGGATTAGCTACTCATTCCTTTGTGCCCTTTTGTAGATACACATTTATCATGGAGTCTCTTTTTTTTTTTTTTGAGACAGAGTCTCACTCTGTCACCAGGCTGGAGTGCAGTGGTGTGATCTCAGCTCACTGCAACCTTTACCTTCCAGGTTCAATTGATTCTCTTGCCTCAGCCTCCCAAGTAACTAAAGCCATGCACCACCGTGCCCAGCTAATTTTTGTATTTTTAGTAGAGACGGGGTTTCACTATGTTGGCCAGGATGGTCTCGATCTCTTGACCTCGTGATCTGCCCACGTTGGCCTCCCAAAGTGCTGGGATTACAGGCATGAGCCACCACTCCCAATCAGTCATGCAGTCTTCATACTTACTTGTTTACTTGCCTGTGAGCTCACTGAATGCAGGGACTATTTCCTTGTTGCTCTAGCACCTACACCAGTACCTGGTATCCAGAAGCTGTATGCTAAATGTTTGTTGAGTGGCTGTTTGACTGAATGATTGTACTCCTAATTAGTAGATAGAAAGCCATGAACTTCCCAGTTCATCATTCTTTGTGCTCAATTCTGGTTTCTTTATTGTGTTCAAAAGAGTTCCTTAGTGACATAAAACTATGGAGCTAGTATGTCAGCTCATTTAAGCAATGATTGGTTTATGTATATAAGAGGCTTCAATAATTATATATTTTTATTTCAGTTTCAATAAATGATCAATTGATTAATTTTCTCTGTTTTGGCTTATTGTTCACACTTAATATCAAAAGTGTTTTACTTAAAATTATTCATGCCAATTATGACAGTTAGGTGAATATTACTTTGATTTACATTCCAGTAGTAGTTTTGGTTGAACCCTGAATATGCTAAGACGTCACTTTTCTTTTTTCTTATGAACAGGCTACTGTGTTTACATATATTATTAAAATCTTCTTTGAAAATACGAAGTGTTACATTTCTTATATTTAGTTCTCTGTGCTTCAGAATTCCTGTGATACTTGCACTTAAGTCCTTCTGAGCAGTTGATGTTAATATTTATGTGGTTAATTTCATGAAACATGGTGGTTTTCATTTCTATCATTAATTTATACAGGAGATAGACTGCTTTCCAGGTGTAAGCTCAGTCATATAATTAGAAAATTTATAAGCAGAAGGGAGTTATTTGGTCTAACCCATTTATTCTACAGATAGAGAAATTAGAGTCCAGAAACTCTGTCTTCTTTAAAGTCTTACAGGTATTTAAGAAAAAAGAATAGACTTGAGGTTTCTGTGTTCTGAACCCAGTGATCTTGACACTGTAATGATCTTCATCCATATTATTCACAGAAGTAAATATAATCACATATTAAATAAGAAACACAAATACTAAGGAGATATTATACTGAAAAATGAAATAATATTATCTTAATTATTTTGATCAGATTCAATATATAGCAGCTTGAAGGCTAATAATTCCAATGATTCTCTGAATAAACCATTTTTCTAATAAGATTACAGGTTTTAGTAATCTAATTATTTTGACTGATGCAAATGTTACCCCGCCAGTCTGAAAAATGTGTTTATTTATATGTCATAAAGAATAATTTATTCCAAAAAGGCTAATTTTCAAAATATATGTATCTTCTGAAACTGTATCTATTTTTTTCCCACGTTTTCTAAATATAGTTTAGAGGGCGTTTGTAGATTTTCATGGTGCTGAAAAATTAAGGTATAATGGTCTCATGAAGGAGAATAATGTCATTTAGACATTGTAATTTTGGAGGATCACAATACTTTTTGGAATGTGGTTGTTGCAGCACTGGTCACTTATACTAATTATATAATAACATACTATACTAATGCAATAATATACCATATGAAATTATTAAATGGTAAATTTGTCTTAAATCCTCTAGAATACTGCAAAGAAATAGTTTATATAAGAAAGAGTACCATAGCATATGTGAACACAATGTTTCCTATTTTTTTCTTCTTTTTTATTTTTTTGAAGACAAGTTCTCACTCTGTTGCCCAGACTGGAGTTCAGTGCCATGTTCATAGTTCACTGCAACCTCAGACTCCCAAGCTCAAGTGATCCTCTTGATTCAGCCTCTGAAGTAGCTGTGCCTATAGGTGTGCACCACCACACTGGCTAATTTTTAAAATTTTTTATAGATATGTTGCCCAAGCTGGTCTCAAATTCTTGAGCTCAAGAGATCTTCTCACCTTGGCCTCCCAGAGTGTTGGGATTACAGGCATGAGCCACCATACTCAGCCAATATTTCTTTTCTAAAAGACATTTTCTAACATACTTCTCATTTTAACTAACATAATATTCAAAGTGTAGATCTGAGAAAGAGATAGTGCCTGCAGATCTGGGATCCTACATGCTAATATTATGGGATGCATTCAGATTTGATCAGCAGATATTCCATTTATTCTAGAACACCACCAGCAGAAGAATGTAATTACGTCTATCACTAAAACTTTGTGTCAATACAGACTACTGTATTTGTTATCATAGATGGTCCTTGGATGGCAGCCTTAAGCAATTTTAAACCTAGACAGGTGATGTACTTTTTCTTCTTGGATAATTTTCATTGTTTTATCTAATTTGGTTGTAACTAATGTGTTTAATATGGCTTGCTTGTTTTTTAAAAAGTTGTTCAGTATCCTTAGAACTCAGTGCTGATTTCTTTTTCTAGCAGGCCTTTTATATAGGACATCTCACTTTCTCCTGGCTCTCTACTACTAGCATGAGGTCTCTGAAAAAATCAAGACAGCCAAATAATTTGTTATAGAATAGCCTATGTAGAGGGACAGGGGAGGAGTCATATTCCAAGAGGGAAAGACCTTTGAGCCAGGCTCAATTTGTAGAGGCTGTTGAATGAAAATGAGAGAGAGAGAATGCACACTTTATTGCACTATTAAAGCAAAATTCTGACAATAACTTCTAAAAATGATTCCACTCTTATACACTGAGAATATGACAGACCTTCCAAAAGTATAATTTCTTACATGAACGTCCAGGTATATAAGGAAAAATAACTATTTCATACCAATATCTTCAGCCGCCTTTATTGTTGGTTCACCACATAGATTTTTATCAGAATCGCAGAACATTAATTTTTTAAATTAGCTACCATTACAACTAGCTTGAGAAGAACTTTCTTTTTAATAATTCGACCCAGATGCATTCTAGATACTGCAGTGTTATGAATCGATGGCTTCATGAGGAGCCGCTGTTGACTCATGCTATCTCTGGACACACTGACAGGAAATGTTTTCTTACACCTGTTTTCCTCCTGCTTTTCCTTGGTAGGACTTAGTTCCTTGGCATAGTTCAGTATCAATGGCAGTCATAGAGAAGTGTTACAAAAACCCAGCTTATTCCAACTTGTGAATTATTTGGCACCCAGGAACCAGGTCTTACAATCTTCAACCCACTTTTTCCTAACATGGCCCCTTTTCTGAAATGTTTATTTATATATGATGTAGGCCTGGGGAAAGGACATGGACTTTCAAAGAAAATATTCTGCAATAGATCTCTCAACTCCAGAGAACCTTCTGACTAAATCTGAAAGAATTCCACTGTGCTCTGATAACATCCTTTAATAATGAAGGAAAAGATATTTTTCCCCCAGGAGGATTTTGTAGTGAAAGAGATGGCATAATTTTTTTTAAATGTTGTTTATAATCTAATTTGTTTTTTCATTTGTGGGGTGTGTCTTAAATCCTAAATGGTACATCCTTTTTAAAATACTTCTAGTAATAAAATGTTTCTGAAGTTATGTTGTAAATATCATTGGACTATGTTTAATAATGTTAAGTTGATCCCACTTCCCCTGAAATTATATACATAAATGCTGAAAGTATAAATTTACATATACAACTTCATGGAACATTTTTCTTCCAAGTGTGCATTTGCTAGAATTTGCATTGAAAGGTTTTGGAAGGAGCCTGTTGGTATGAATCCTGTGTGAGCAACACTCAGATTTGTTGCATACTGAACAGCATGCTAAATCTCACTTCACAATCTTAGATTTCTCATCTACCATCTTGAGCTGAATTTAAAATATAACTGCAGTTTATTATGCCACCTGTTCGTCAAACACTGATGCAAAGCTTAGTTTTCAGTGTGAAGAACCCATGACTAGAGAAGGGAAGAAGAAAGGGTCAAGCAGACCTCATTAAAGAGTGTATGGGCAAGAAAACACATCAGATGTCTTGATAGGTTTTTTAAAGTCCTGTTAGACTTGTCATGATTTCCAAAACACTAAATGCCATCTAGTATTTTGGACCCTCCAAAATTACAGTAGAATATTATTATGGGTCATCTTAATTGGAAATATACAGGAAAATCCTGATGATTAATGTAGACTAGTGATAGCTCTCACACATTTATATAACCTATGTTGAAAAGAAAGAAGAAAGGCAGGAAGGAAAGAAGGAAAAAGAGCGGAGAGAGAGGAACAAGAAAACACGTGGATTTGTGGAAATGAAAATTTTTAAATTACTAATTTGCAAGAATGGGTAAGAAAAATACCGAGTATGAACATAAGTGCTTTCAATTCCGTTTGTCTCTTAATCCTTCTCAGTCCGTGGCCAGTTTTGAAACTTGGTGTAACTTCCTTCCTTTATTCCTCCCTCCCTTGCTCCCTCCATCCCTTCTTGCCAGCCTCCTTCCCTTCCTCTCTCCTTGAGTTTCCTTCTTCTTTCTTGTTCCCTCCCTCCCTCCCTCTCTCTTTTTTTCCCTTAGTTTCCCCGGAAGCACATATACCAGCCATTTGAATGTTTTCTGCTCATAGATACTGCCAAGCCCCCTCACCCAGACTGCTGACTAGATTTGGTAGAATGGAATGAGAAACATAGACTTTGTGTCTGTGGCGGCCACCTCTGATGTTGCAGATTTTTGCCGTGATTATGCACTCCAGCCGAGGGACGCTAGAGAGGTTGAAATTTCAACTGTGGGATTTGCCATTTTGGAATTTGCAGTAATGTACTGGATATGCTAACAGCAGCCTGGCTAGCCGCCACTTCACAAGGAAGTATTTAAATATACACGTGTAATATGAAGAAAATTGCATTAGATCATAAGGGATGAATTATTTTGTAAATGACTATACCATCAAATACCATACCTGATATCAATCATCTTCATCAGACAGTATCTGTGTATGTAAGTAGATAAACAAAAAAGCAGGAGTTTATTTCTCTCTAATGTATCCTTGACTCTCTAGCGGTGACCTCTGAAATGTCTCTTCTGATCCAGACTTGTTTGAATCATGTGCAACATTTTAGATTTGTCTTTTCTCTGCAAGTTTTTTTTTGTTAAGTACCATAACATATTGAACCAAATAGTTTTGCTTGCTTTCTATTGATGACACATGATTTTGGCTTTCATCTTCAGTGGAAAATCAATGTGTCACATGGCGTTCACTAAGAAAAAGGTATGGGGCCTCTTTGTAATTCTTTGTCAGATGGTTGCTTTATCTTGATTTATGCCTTCAAACTTTTTCCCATTCAGCAGAAAATATTGTGTCGCTATCTGTGAGAGCAAAGCGATCTATACCAATTTATGCTCTAAGTGTAGCCTCCTTCCAGAACTGCTTATGGAACATATCAACTCACTATAGATTAGGGACATAATGGATTCTTCTTTCTTAAAAGTGGCAGATTGACAATTTTAGTTCATATACAAGCTTTTATATTAACATTAAAACAATATTTCTATGTAAAGTAAAATATTGTAGTTGATTATTATTCGAGGGCCTCCCAGAATTTCAAGGTCTGAAAATAAATTCAATGTTCCTGGTGGTAACAAAATTGCTCCTACTTCCTTGTATCAGGACTGCCATTTGGAACTGCTGGGGAAGCTCTTTTCAGAAATTATTTTCAAAACAGCATTGTTGCCTTTTGCCAAACTGAAATCTGGTTGTAAACTTTTGAAAACTAGTTCCTTGGAATGGAATTCAAGTTGTCTTCTAAGCAATTTTTTTTAACTCAAACATACATTCTATCTTGCTTTATTATGTCACTATTTGTGTACGAAACATATTTCTATTTTTACCATTTTCAATTTATTTACATTTACATTTACATTTGTGTGTATATATATACACACATACATACACTTTAAGTTCTGGGATACATATGCAGAACTTGCAGTTTTGTGAAATAGGTATACATGTGCTGTCATGGTTTGCTGCACCCATCAACCCGTCATCTACATTAAGTATTTCTCCTAATGCTATCCCTCCTCTTTCCTTCCTACCCACTGACAGGCCCCAGTGTGTGATGTTCCCCTCCCTGTGTCTATGTGTTCTCTTTGTTCAACTCCCACTTATGAGTGAGAACATGTGGTGTTTGGTTTTCTGTTCTTGTGATAGTTTGCTGAGAATGATGGTTTCCAGCTTCATCCATGTCTCTGCAAAAGACATTAATCCATCCTTTTTTATAGCTGCATAGTATTCCATGGTGTATATGTGCCACATATTCTTTATCCAGTCTATCATTGATGGGCATTTGGGTTGGTTCCTGGTCTTTGCTATTGTGAATAGTGCTGCAATAAACATATGTGTGAATGTGTCTTTATAGTAGAATGATTTATAATCCTTTGGATGTGTACCTAGTAATGAGACTGTTAGGTCAAATGGTATTTCTAGTTCTGGATCCTTGAGGAATTGCTACACTGTCTTCCACAATGGTTGAACTAATTTACACTCCCACCAACAGTGTAAAAGCATTCCTATTTCTCCACATCCTCTCTAGCACCTGTTGTTTCCTGACTTTTTAATGATTGCCATTCTAACTGGCGCGAGATGGTATCTCATTGGACCAGGGGTGATGAGCTTTTTTTTTTTTTCTTCGAGACAGCCTCACTCTGTCACCCAGGGTGGAGTGCAGTGGCACAATTTCGGCTCACTGCAACCTCCACCTAATGGGTTCAAGCAATTCTCCTGCCTTAGCCTCTTGAGTAGCTGGGATTACAGATATATACCACCACGCCTGGCTAAAGTTTTTTTTGTGTGTGTTTTTGGTAGAGACAGAGTTTCACCGTAGTGGCCAGGCAAGTCTCAAACTCCCGACCTTGTGATCCACTCGCCTTGGCCTCCCAAAGTGATGGGATTACAGGCGTGAGCCACCACGCCCAGCCTATGATGAGCTTTTTTTCATGTGTTTATTGGCCGCATAAATGTCTTCTTTTGAGAAGTGTCTGTTCATATCCTTTTCCCACTTTTTGATGGGGTTGTTTTTTTCTTGTAAATTTGTTTAAGTTCCTTGTAGATTCTGGATATTAGCCCTTTGTTAGATGGATAGATTGCAAAAATTTTCTCCCACTCTGTAGGTTGTGTGTTCACTCCGATGATAGTGTCTTTTGCTGTGCAGAAGCTATCTTTAGTTTAATTAGATCCCGTTTCTCAATTTTGGCTTTTGTTGCCACTGCTTTTGGTGTTTTAGTCATGAAGTCTTTGCCTATGCCTATGTTCTGAATGGTATTGGCTAGGTTTTCTTCTAGAGTTTTTATGGTTTTAGATCTTATGTTTAAGTCTTTAATCCATCTTGAGTTAATTATTTTATAAGGTGTAAGGAAGGGGTCCAGTTTCAGCTTTCTTCATATGGCTAGCCAGTTTTCCCATCACCATTGATTAAATAGTCAATCTTTCCCCATTGTTTGTTTCCGTCAGGTGTGTCAGAGATATGTTGTATATTTCATGGTACAATGCCTTCTGTCAATGGGGAAAAATAACAAGCATATATGGGATGAATGAAGTCTGCTATGGTTAAGGTTGAGAATATTTACTGATCCTTGAGTTCAGTCTCCAGGAATGTTGGAAATAGAGAATGGAGATAATGGAGATAAAGAAAAGTTCTGAAAATGACACTTCCCATAGTGTCAAAATTGTGATCTATTGGAGAATTCTGTGATACATCAAAATCTCTGTTTATACTGATGTTTGTTATTGTGTATGAGCATATCTTTATCAGGTGTAGGCTATTTCTATACTTTCATGTCTTTAAATCAATGTTTCTATTCACATATGTATATGTGCAAATAGAAGCATGTTAATATTATATATATATTTTTTCTGTCATTACCATGATTGCTATGATTATCATTAGCATGTATTATTAGTGTGACCGAAGTATCATCAGTATCAGTTTCTTTCTAACTGCAGTGCTCCTGTAATGCTTCATTTCTACAGAGCCAACCTACACCCACCGTTTCCCTGACTATAACTTTACCTAAAGTATAAGCCCTTATAAAGCCATGAAAGCCTACCAAGAATTGTCAAAGAAGCTAGGCAGCAGCCAGGCTCTGCCTTAGGAAAAGACTTTACTTTTTATTATCATGTGCAGTACTTAACTACTTGTTTTGACCTGTAAGATTTTGCTCTCCTATATTTCTATCCCCTGGCTTTCTGATATTTCATGTGATTATATTTGAAATTTTAACCTTGCTTTTCTTTTTGGAATCTCTGATATCTCTGCTGCCACAGGTAATGACAGGTTCCTCTCTAACTGTTGGTGTTATCCCTGGTCAGATTATTACTGATGACAGAAGTAGATGTTTTACGTGGATTCTCTCGATATCAGAAACAAATACAGATATCACAACTCAAAAATGACAGACTGATAACCATTATGAACTTAGATGCAACATTCTTAATACAATATTAGCAAAGTGAGTCTAGGAATATTTAAAAATGATAATGTGTTTTAACCAAGTGGGGCTTATCTCAAGTTGGTTTCAACAACTGAAAATCTACCATGCTGACAGAAAAAAGAAAAATCACGTGACACTCTCAATAGATGCAAAAAAGGAATTTACAAAACGTAACACATTTTTTAAATTAAAAACTCCCAGCAAACTGAGGATAGAAAAGTACATTTTCAAACTGATTATGTGTTTACAGAAAATCTATAGCAAACATCTTACTTAAAATGGTGAAAGCCTTAATACTTTCTACATAAGATTATGAAAAATGCAATGATGTCCTCTCTCCCTAGTTCTTTAAAGTATTGCATTCAATATTAAATAAGTGGAAATATATACCAAGTTCATTGATAAATATTTAATACTTATGAGATGATAATTCTCCTGAAATTGATCTCTAGATTCAGTGGAATTCCCATGAAACCTTATAGGTCCTTTTGGATAAATTACAAAACTGATTCTAAAACAGGGAGAAAGAAAGAAGGGAAGGAAGGAGGAATGGACAGAAAGAAGAAAGAAATAAAGAGAAAAGAAAAGAAAATAAGAAATAAGTGACACCCAAGTTGGGAAGAAAGAAAAATACTATTCTCACATGATGTAAACATATACACAGAAAATCCTTAGGCATCTGCAGAAGTGTGCTAGAGGTATGAAGTGAATTTAACAAAGTTGTAGGATGAAAGATCAATAAATAAAATCAATTGTGTTTCTATACACAATCAACACCAATTAGAAAATAAAATTATGTAAGCAATTTAACTTATAATAGCCTCAAAAATAATAAAATAATTCAGAATAAATTTAATAAAAGGTATGCTGATCCAAAATTTCTAAATCACTAATACGAGAGATTGAATAGGTAGAAATATGTATCAAGTTCATTGGTAAATATACATGTCATACTTGTTAGATGATAATTCTTCTGAAACTGATCTCCAGATTTGGCACAATCCCAATCAAACCTATAGGCCTTTTTGGAGAAATTACAAAGCTGATTCTAATTTTTTATTTTAAATATGGAAGTCCTAGAATAGCCAGAGCATGTTTTAGAAAGAAGAATAAAGTTGGAAAACTTTCCAAATTTCAAGACATATTGTAAAGCTACACTAACCAGTACAGTAAACTTACTGGCATGAAGAAGACATATATATCAGTGAAACAGAATAAATAATTTAGAAATATATCCAGCCTTACATGGCCAAAGTTGCCAAAATAATTCAATAAGGAAATCAATGTCTTTATAAAGATGGTACTAATAAAATTGGATATTAAATGGAGAATATGAACTTCAGAATTACCTCACACCATATCCTCAAGTTAACTCAACATGTATTTTATACATAATGTAAATATAAAAAGTATAAAGCTTACTGAATAGGAAAAATTTTTAATAATCTTACTATAGCTAAAAATTTTTTAGATAAGAAAAGGATGGATGAAAATGGAAAAAAATAGTAAGTTGGACTTCATGAAATTAAGACTTTTGCAATTTAAAACATAGCATCAAAAAATGAAAAGGCAAACCACAGATTGGGACAGAATAATTTTAAATATGTATGATAAAGAACTTTCATCTAGAATGTACACATAACTAAAAAACTAAATAACAAAACACAAATAACTCATTTAACATAATATTTTGACCTAAATGGACCAAATATTTGTACAGATATTTTAATTTAAAAAGAGATGATGTCCAATACACAAATGAAAAGATACTTAACATTACCCGTCATCAGGGAAATGCAAGTTAAAACCACATTGAGGTACCACTGTACGCCCACTGGAGTGGCTGACACGAGCAGAACTGACCATACCACATGATGTGAAGAATTGCTATTCACACCTGGCTAGTGGGACTTCAAAATGGTACAGACATTTTGGAAAGCAGTTTGGCAGTTTCTTTTAATGTTAAACTTAGTACTGATCATATAACCAAATAATTCCACTGTGACTCAAAATAAATAAAAACATATCTGTACCAAGCCTCATCCTTGAAGTTCATAGCAGATGTGTCCATCAACTTGTAAATGGATAAACCAGTTGTAGATGGAGTACCACTCAACAATAAAAAGGAGCAAACTGATACAACAGCAATATAAATGAATATCAAAAGCATTATGCTCAGTGAAAGAAGCTAGACATGAAAGACACCAATGTATCACTCCACTAATAGGATACTCTAGAAAATGCAAACTGTAGAAACAGAAGCAGATTAGTGGTTGCCTGTGTTCAGGAATGGAGAAAAGATCAAATGCAAAACAGCAAAAGAAAACATTTTGTGATGATGCAGATTTTCTGTATCTTGATCATGATTGTGGTCAAATGATGATATTCATCTGCCATAACCCATTAAATTGCACATTGAAAAGGGTGAATTTTACTGTGTGTACATTATACTTAAATGGAGCTGTAAATATGTTTGGAGCTTATCTGTGAACATTAGTTGCAGAGCAGGAGTTATTTTTATAGAGTGGAAATCTGCTAAGTGCCAACTTGAGAAGGGTTGAGAAAAATTAGAACCTTCTTCCAACACATTTCAGTTAGAACACTCTTAGGATGTCGTTACAGCTGTGCTCTATATTGGAGTCTCTGATGAAATCACATGTCTAACAATCTCAGCATGCCTTTAATCAACAGAATATACACGTGTTTTCTTTTTATACTATAAAGGATATACCAAACAACTTTTTCAAGACTTTACTTCAAAAAGGCACGTAGTTTTGCAACATTTTTGGTAAGTCTTTATTTCAAAATGAAAAATTGAAAATAAAATGCAATTATTTACTCAGGCCCCCCACAAAAAAGGCCTGTACGGGGAATGCATGTGGTGTGTGTGTGTGTGTGTGTGTGTGTGTGTGTGTGTGTGTGTGTGTAAGTGTGTGATTTGAAGAATTGAAAAAATTTTAGTGGGGTTTTGTAGCATCACTTTGATAGCATCCTGTAATTTTGAATTGTGTTAGAAATAAAAATAAAGTGAATACACTGATAAAAGAATTTGAAAAGAATTTGCATTATTGCCTAAATTATGTGTGGTTTCCACAGTGGCATGAATCGAGCATCTTTAACCTACATAACAATATATCAGAATGTATTAGGTAAAAAATAAGTAAACTAGTATAACAAAGTTAAATATTTCTAAAGGAAAATTATAGCTTTATTTTTTTTCCTGAACTGTTTTGAGGAGATATTTACACCAAAAGATATTATCATTGATCAATGAAACTTTTTCAGAATTTGCTTGTGTCCCACCAATATTTGATTACATAGTGCTTCTGTGAGTTCCATTTCATTAATTTAGCATTGACAGGAGAGAAGGCAATGGCTCTGCAGCCTCTCTTGATGTGGCATGATCCTGGTTCCGCTGGCTGATATCTATTAGAACCATGGCCTTAATCATGCCTTTCATGCTCCTAACTTGATTTGCGTTTGTTGTGTAATCCAAATTTATTCTCTCGTTTAGTCGCTTCCACCCATAGAAAAGCAGGTCTTTTTCATTTCTCCTTCACCATTGCCCCCATTTTTTCTTTTTGTCCTCCCATGATGAAAAACAAGACAGAAACAAACTATAACAACAACAGACACCTTTTGTCTGTGGTCACCAATGCATTGTAGCACTAAACTTTGTTCAAAATCTCTAGATCTGACCTCTATATCTGCTGTTCCCAGAGTTTTTCAATGTATTCTCTAGACTGCTGTGACCCATTGACAGAACGTCTAGCTATATTTAATTGAAAGTTATTACTGTCTGATATGGCTTGGCTGTGTCTGCACCGAAATCTCATCTTGCACTGTAGCTCCCATAATTCACATGTTGTGGGAGGGACCCAGTGAGAGGTAAGTGGATCATGGGGGCAGTTTTCCCCACACTGTTCTAGTGGTAGTGAATAAGTCTCATGAGATCTGATGGTTTTATAAGGGGAAACCCCTTTCGCCTTTCACTTGGTTCTCATTTGCTAAATCATGCCTCTCAGCTGATTCTCTCTAGAATTTATTCTCAGGAGATCTAATTAATAACTTGTCAAGCTGATGTCCATCCTTGGGGACAACTCGTATCTGAAGAATGGCCAGTAAAAGGTATTAAAACTCCATACTCCTGCCTCAATTTAGGGCAACTCTGAAGGGTCACCCCAGCTTCTCAGCTCCCCCTTGAGATTAGCTGAGGTATTTGTTGTGACTGCCTCACATCTCAACTCCCTTTATCCAATTCAGTTTTTTCGCCACAGTTGTTGGTTCCTAGGATTTTACCCAGTTAAATGTTCTCTACACAAATCTCTATCTCAAATCTGCTTTACAGGGAATGTGGCCTCAGACAGGTTTTCATTAGGTTCTGGACATAACTCTCATTAGTCATTGATATGATTCGGCTGTGTCTCTGCCCGAATCTCACCTTGATTGTAATTATCCCCGCATGTCAAGGATGGAGTCAGGTGGAGATAATTGAATCATAGGGGCGGGTTCCCCCTACTGTTCTCCTGGTAGCGAATAAGTCTCACCAGATCTGATGCTTTTAAAATGGGAGTTTCCCTACACAAGCTTTCTTCTCTGCTACCATTTAAGATGTGCCTTTGCTTCTTTTTTGCCTTCTGCCGTGACTGTGAGGCCTCCCCATCCATGTGGAATTGTGAGTTCATTAAACCTCTTTCCTTTATAAATTACCCGGTCTTGGGTAGGACTTTATTAGCAGCATGAGAACAAACTAGTACAGTCTGTTCTATAAGCCCAAGTCGGATCACAGAGTCCCGCTTTCTTTTTTTTTTTTTCTAGCCCATATTTCTACTAAAACTTGACTCATAAAGACTCAAAACAAAATAATTAAGCACGGCTAATATTTATTTAATATTTTATACGTGTCATGTACTGTATTTTTTAACTTATCTTTTAATAATCTTTCCAAATATCTAAAAGGAGAATTCTGCTTTTTTATAGAGAAAATAAGGATGGCTCTGAAAATGTTAGTAGTAGGGGAAGCAGGGTGAGGGACATAGGGGGCACTTTGTGTTATTTGTGCATTTTACCATCAGTCTAAAATCAGGTCAAAATAAAAATTAAAAAAATGAGTAATAGAAGCAGGTTGTTAAGATTTTCAGTGTGACTCTAGAATTTTTTTGTTTGTTGTTTGTTTTGGAGTGTAGTGGTATTATCTCTGCTCACTGCAACCTCCACTTCCCAGGCTCAAGCAATTCTCCCCCTCAGTCTCCCAAGTAGCTCGGATTATAGGTGCCCCCCCCACACCCAGCTAATTTTTGTATTTTTTTTTTTTAGTAGAGATGGGGTTTCAGCATGTTGGCCAGGCCAGTCTCCAACTCCTGACTTCAAGTCATCCGCACGCCTCAGCCTCCCGAAGTGCTGGGATTATAGGCATGTGCCACCACTCCTGGCCCAAAGTTCATATTTTAACTACTAACCTAAATTATTTTAAAAACAAAAGCCTCCTTGGACTCAAACCAGGTCAGAGTGACATGATCATGTGCCTGTTTTGTGCAGGGTGAAGTGAGATTATTATCTAGGAAATAGCTGAAATGTCTTGTTGTGGGCATAAATATTTCATATAAATTCTAAGCTTCATATTAGCACTTAGATTATAATTATCTAAAGAATAGAGAACAATTTCATATAATTTTCAGTGTATCAGGCGAATCAAAAGTATACATACAAGCATGCAGATGAATTTCAGTGAATATAGTGGTGACAATGCTCAACAGAATATGTGTCCCCCACCCCATCCCTGCTTCTTGCTCTTTCACTGTCCTAAAGATAGAACAAAATGGTTCAGGCATCCAGCTTGTCCCCCCCACACTTCACACTTTTACTTAATAGCAGCTTATCTTTAACACTTTGTCATCTTTAAGATGTTGCTAATTCTTTCTGGTAGATCCCAGGACTGAGGATGAGGAAGAATGATTTTATTTAAATAAAGTTGCTTAATTAAAAAACAATTTTTTTTAGTTTTAAAATATTTTCATTATTTTATAAAATTTTTGTGGGTACATAGGAGGTTTATATATTTGTGGGGTACATGAGATGTTTTGATACAGGCATGCAGTGTGAAATAATCACATCATGAGGAATGGGCTTTCCATCCCCTCAAGCATTTATCCTCTGAGTTAAAAACTGTTCAATTGGCTGGGCGCGGTGGCTCACGCCTGTAGTCCCAGCTCTTTGGGAGGCCAAGGGGGGCGGATCGCCTGAGGTCAGGAGTTTGAGACCAGCCTGGCCAACATGATGAAACCCCATCTCTACTAAAAATACAGAAATTAGCCAGGTGTGGTGGCGAGTGCCTGTCATCCCAGCTACTCCGGAGGCTGAGACAGAAAAATCATTTGAACCTGGGAGGTGGAGGTTACAGTGAGCCGAGATCATGCCATTGTACTCCAGCCTGAGTGACAAGAGTGAAACTCCATGTCAAAAACAAACAAAAATCAATTACATTCTTTAAGTTATTAAAATTAAACATTGTAAATGATTTTTTTTCCCAAAGCTTTTTCAGAGAAAAATAAAAGTAGAAACAAAGACACTTTCTACTGATTTCCAACATGGTGACTGTATTTCTAGCATGTGTTAAGGTGAAAAATTGATTTTATGTTTAATACAAAACATAGCATAATGTAATGAAAAGCAAGATTGTAATGATGAAGGAAAATAACATTAGTGCTAATTTTTTTCAATTTGAAGCATTGGATTAAAATGAATTAGGTTATATTCCAACATGTTTATATTGAATTTCTTTTTTCTCCAATTGGTTTCTTTTTATTAATGGGGGAGTGTTGCATTTGTATAAGGTTTCCCTATTATATTCAATTGTTTTGAGATGCTTTTAATATGAAGTTTTTATGTTTTCTTTTTGATGTATACATGTTATGCTTTTATGCTGAATTTGATAATTGGTGCTGTATATGCAAAGCAAATGTAATTTCCCAGCTTTTATTTTTTAAAGCCCTGGGAAGCAACATAATGAAGTAGAAATAGTATCAAGACAGGAGTTAGAATACCTGGATTCTAAAATTTAAATTAAATTAGGATCTAGTGACATTATAGGTGTTCCTTGATCTTCTGATGACCTGGTTCCTCAAAAGAAAAATAAAATAATCTATAAATTGTTTCTAATTCTAAAACTCTATCAATCCTATTTTTAAAATTATAATTAGTTGAACTCTATAAGGTCACAAAACTCCCTAAGAAACTAAAATAAAATTTTATCCTATCTTAAAAATACTCTGATCTTTTTTTATATGCTGACATGAATTCTAATTATTTTTGAGCCCCTAAAAAATATTTAAGATCACAGTTTATGTTTTATTATTGACTTTCAGATAATTAACATTTTACTGATAGATATGAACAAATCTACTCTAACAGAGATAGTCATTAGTTTATTTCTCTCTTTTCAGTATCAATAAAAAGTATCGATTTACCAATAACAATGAATTAATTGCCTGAAATAAATGAAACGTAAGCAGCAAAAGTGAACCTTTTAGTATAACTCTTCTTGTAAACATTGACTTAGTTCAAAGGGAGCTTATCTTTAAAAAAAAAGCGCTAATTCATGTCTATTGGTATAGATATAATCTTTTGTTCCTTGAAAATAGATCCTACTATACTCCAGACACTATGCCACTTGGTGCAGATATTAACACAAATAGCAGGTGATCATTGTCCTCATGGAGTTTATTTTAAAGAGAACAAAGTGAGACAAAGGCACACAAGCAAAGAACTACAATACAAAGGGGATGGCATCTGACTCAGCATGGAGGTGTCACGGAAGGTGTTGTTTTGCTTAGGTTTTGAAGTGTGGGTAGGAGATGGCCCATGTTGAGAGTGGGAACTGGGAATTAAAAAGATGAGGAGGTCTCTGCAAATCTACATGGATGGGAAGTAGCATGCTGATGTGGGAAACAACTAAAAAGTTCCAGAATGCATGGTTTATAAAGCATGAGTCAGAGAGGGCTAGACCAGTAGCCAGATCAAGGATATCTCACATGTTATAGTCATGAATTAGTGCACTGACCTGCAGGCCATGGGAGTCACTGAAGGTTTCAGTCAGGTAAGTGAGCTGATCAGAACAGTCCTTTAGATAGGCCGCTCTTTTGGCTGTAAGGGGGACACGTTTGAAGTAGGGCTATAGCTAAAAATATACAGACACTTCCTCTTGTCTACAGCCCTGCTGGCATCTGTTGTGTTTTGACTTTTTAATAATAGCCATTCCAACCGGTATGAAATGGTATCTCATTGTGTTTTGATTTGCATTTTTCTGATGATTAGTGATTCTAAGCATTTTTTTTTCGTGTATTTGTTGGCCATTTGTATATGTTCTTTTGAGAAGTGTTTGTTCATGTCCTTTGCCCATTTTTTAATTGGGTTATTTTTTTTTCTAATTGATTTAAGTTCCCTGTAGATTCTGGATACTAAAAAACAAACAAAAACCAGAAGTAAATAAATTCTCAGGACACACACACCCAGACCCACACCCACAGAGAGAGAGAGAGAGAGAGAGCGCCTCGGTAACAGGCCAACAACCACCAGGGTCTAAACTGGGAACACTTTCTAGTACAGAATGAATGGAAAGGATTCATGAAATATCTAGAAAGTAACGTTAATGAGATTTACATGTATGGAGTGAATGAGGAGAAACGGATCATTCAGGATTCTGGTGGGAATAACAGGGGGAGCCATTAGCTGAAATTTTGAAGTGGGAGAAGGAGAGGGAGTTTTAGGGAGAAAGATGAGTTTTTTTTAGGTATTTCAAACCCTTGAAGCTTCTATGGGTCATCGAAGTGGAAATAACAGTCTGTGGGTTGGGACAATAAAGAAAGAAATTGGTTGAAGACTAGGGGAAGAGTATAGAGCAAAGAAATATTTAAGATAATAAACATAGAGAGATAGCTGAAAATGTGGGACTGGATTACAAAGGAAGAATGATTTAGTTATGAAGCCCAAGGGCTGACAGGAATGGGTGACTACTCGAGGAGTTCATATGCATGTGTTATTGTATGAATAAAAAAAATTATCTGTTCCTTCCTAAAGATATCTTCAACCTGTTTTTGGATACATATGGGCACTGCTGTTCATTCTCTTAGCCCCATTTCTTATTTTAGCCTCTGCTGTAGCAATCAGTTCTGCACAGGCTTTGACCCAGGCTTTGACTAGTTGGTGCAGGTGTGATATGACACTTACCTGGAATGGCCCACAGTTTGTGGCTGCTCTCACTTAAGCAGGTGGGATGCTCATGTAGGTGTAACCTAGAAGCTTGGTAGAGTTTATGCCCATGGGGCAACCTGTGACCACTCAAAAATAAAGCCCTTTCCTCCTCCCAGATTGAGGAGTCTTGCATTATGTAATAAAACTCCTTAGAAGGCCTATTAGGTTCCAATACAGCATTAGGCAACTTGATAAGGTATCCCATCATCAGCCTTCCTTTCTTCCCTCATTCCTCTGCCTCTCACTCTTTCTTCCTAAGTTAACTTCTTAGATAAAATGCCAACTTTCTATATTTTGTTTCACATCAGGGAAAATAATTGTATATCCCATTTCAAAAGCATATAAAAAGGTTACTGTATAGAAAATTTGTCTTTAATAGATTAAGGTGTAATTTTCCAAATACTTTAAAATTTTATTTCAGAAACGTTTTTCCTTTTTATAAGCTTCATCTAAAAGCAGAGTTCACCTAAGAATATACCTAAGAGCATATTACATAGAATATATTTTATATTTCAGTAGTTTAGCTAGGATTCTTTCAAAATTGAGAGGATCTACAAATATTTCTAACACATTAGTTTTCAGTCTTAAGGCTGAGTCAAGAACAAAGCTCCTAAACTTTGTGTTGGTGATTGAGAACATTTTAAAATTGTTATTTAATTCATTAATTTATTTTTAAAAAATTTTCACATTGTAATTATACAGATTTATAGGATACAATTTGATGTTTCAATGATTATGTATGTTGTCTAATGATCCAATAAGGATACTTAGTGTATTAATTACCTCATGCATTCATCATGTCTTTTTAATATGAAATTTCAAAATCCTTTCTTCTAGATACTTTGTAATATACAATACTTTACTTTTAACTATAGTCACCCTGCTTTGCAAAGAACACTTCAACTTATTCTTCCTATATAATTGTGATTTCATAACTGTTAACCAATCTATCTCCATTTTGCCCTCCCCACTTCTTCCTCACTGTTTGGTAACCACTATTCTACTCTACTTCTCTATTAACTTTTTTTTTTTAAGATTTCACGTATGAGAGAGATCATGCGGTATTTGCTTTCCGTGTCTGGCTTATTTCACTTAACATTGTATCCTGCAGGGTCATCCATGTTGTTGCAACTGGCAGAATTTCATTCTTTTTTTATGGCTGAATAGTAGTTCATTGTGTGTGTGTCCATATACATATATATATATATAATTAATTTTATGTATATTATAATTACACAGAAAATTATATATAATTATAATTATAATTATATGTAATTATACATATAATAATATATATTATACGTAATATATATAATATACATAATATACGTTATGTATATTATATATGTATATATGTATTATATATATATGTATATATATTATACGTTATATATTATATATAATATACATAATATGTTATGTAACATATGTATAGTATACATAATATATATTATATATAATATACATAATATATATTATATATAATATACATAATATATTATGTATCATATATATTATATAATATACATAATATATATTATATATAATATACATAGTATATAATATATATTATGTTTAATATATATATTATATATAATCTACATAATATATATTATATATAATCTACATAACATATATTATATATAATCTACATAATATATAATATATAATCTACATAATATATATTATATATAATCTACATAATATATATTATATATAATCTACATAATATATATTATATATAATCTACATAATATATATTATATATAATCTACATAATATATATTATATATAATATACATAATATATATTATATATAATATACATAATATATATTATATATAATATACATAATATATATTATATATAATATACATAATATATATTATATATAATATACATAATATATATTATATATAATATACATAATATATATTATATATAATATACATAATATATATTATATATAATAAACATAATATATATTGTATATATATAATTCACTTGTTTGTTTTTAGACACATAGATTGATTCCATATCTGATTATTAGAAATAGTGCTACAGTAAACATAAGAGTGCAGATATTTTTCAAACACAATGATTTCATTTCCTATGGATGTATACCCAGTAGTGGGATTGCTGGGTTATGTGATCGAATGATTGTTTTTTTGTTTTTTTTTTATTTTTTAGCGAACTTCCATAAAGTTTTGCTTAATGGTTGTACTAGTTTACAACTCCATCAACAGTGTGTAAGTGTTCCCTTTTCTCCACTTCCTTGCCAACTCTTGTTATCTTTTACCTTTTTGGTTATAGCCATTCTAATGGGTGAACTGGTATCTCCTTGTGGTTTTGATTTGCATTTCCCTGATGGTTAGTGATGTTGAACATGATTTTATTATATATTCGTCTTGACCATTTCTATATTTTCTCTTGTGGCATGTCTTTTAGTTTATTTTGTCCTTTTTTTTTTTTTTTTTTTGAGAAGGAGTCTTGCTCTGTTGCCCAAGCTGGAGTACAGTGGTGCAATCGGGGCTCACGGCAACCTCCATCTCCCTGGTTCAAGCAATTCCCCTGCCTCAGCCTGCTGAGTAGCTGGGGTTACAGGCACACGCCATCATGTTTGGCTAAATTTTTGTATTTTTAGTAGAGAAATGATTTCACCATTTTGGTCAGGCTGGTCTCAAACTCCTGACCTCAGGCAATCCACCTGCCTCAACCTCCCAGTTTTGCCCATTTTTAAATAAGTTATTTATGTTTTTGCTGTTGAGTTGTTTAAGTTTATTATATAATCTGGGCATTAACTCCTTAGCAGATGTATAGTTTGCAAATATTGTATTCCATTCTGTAAGTTGTTTTTTCACTCTGTTAAGTTTCCTTTGCTGTGCAAAAGCATTTTAGTTTGATGAAACCCCATTTATCTATTTTTGCTTTTGTTGCCTGTGCTTTTGACGTCTCATTTAAAAAATCCTTGTACAACCCAAAGTTATAGAGAATTTCCCACATGTTATCTTCTAGTAGTTTTTCATAGTTTTCAATCTTACCTTTAGGTCTTTAATCGCATTTGAGTTGATTTTTGTATAAGGTAAAAGATAGGGGTCTGATTTCATTATCCCACATATAGATATCCAATCTTCTCAGTACCATTTAATGAAGACACTGTCTTTACCCCTGTGTGTGCTCTTGACTCCTTTTTTGAAAATCAGTTGACTTTAGGTATGAGAATTTATTTCTGAGCTGTATATTCTCTTCCATTGGTCTATGTGTTTGCTTTATGGCAGTGCCATGCTGTTTTGCTTACTATGGCTTTGTAGTATATTTTGAAGTCAGGTAGTGTGGTGCCTCCAGCTTTGTTATTTTTGCACAAGATTGCTTTGGTTATTTGGGGTCTTTTCTGGTTTCATACAAATTTTAGGGTATTTTTTTCTATTTCTGTGAAGAATTTCATTGTTATTTTGATAGGGATTGCATTGAATCTGTAGGACATTTTGTTAGTATGGTCATTTCAATAGTATCAATTCTTCCATTCCATGAGTATATAGTGTCCATTTTTTGTGTATTGTAAATTTTTCCATCAGTGTGTTATAGTTTTCATTGAAGAGATCTTTCACGACCTTGATTAAATTTATCTGCAGATTTCTTGGTAGCTATTGTAAATGGAATTCCTTTCTTGATGACTTTTTCAGATAGTTCACTATTAGTGTATAGAAACACCACTGAATTTTCTGTGTTGATTTTGTATACTACAACTTTACTGAATTTATTTATGATTTCTAGTAGTTTTTGGTCAAGTCTTTAGGGTTCTCACTCTATATAAGTATATATAGAAAGAACCCTAAAGAGAGAGAGATCATATATATCTATATGATCATATATATAGATGTATACATATGTATGTGAGATCACATTTTCTACAAACAGAAACAATCTGACTTCCTTCTTTCCAGTTTGGATCCCTCTTATTTATTTCTTTTGTCTAATTGCTCTGGCTCTGACCTCCAGTACTATGCTAAATAGAAGTGGTAGAAGTTGACATCCTTGTCTTCCTCCATATCATAGAGGAAAAGCATTTAACTATTCACCATAAATAAGATGTTAGCTGTGGGTTTGTCACATATGGCCTTTACTGCGTTGAGGTACACCCCTATACCTACTTTCTTGACAGTTTTTATCATAAACGAATGTTGACTTTTGTCAAGTGTTCTTTTTGCATCTGTTGAAATGATCACTTGGTTTTTGTTTTTCTTTCTATTGTGGTGGTGTATCATATTTACTGATTTGTGCATGTTAAGCCATCCTTTCATCCCTGGGATGAATCCCACTTGATTATAGTGAATACTCTTTTTAGTGTGCTGTCGAAGTCAGTTCACTTGTATCTTGTTGAGAATTTTTGTATCTATGTTCTCCAGGAATATTGGCCTGTTATTTTCATTTTGTGCATGTCTTTGTCTGGTTTTAGAATCAGGATATTGCGAGCCTCATAAGATGAGTATGGAAGTATTCCTTCCTCATTACTTTTGTGGAAAAGTTTGTGGAGAATTGGTAGTTATTCTTTAACTGTTTGGTAGAATTCAGCAGTGAAGACATCAGGTCCTGGGTGTTGGTTGTTGTTGTTGTTTTGATGGAAGATGTTTTATTATTGATTCAATTTCCAAACTCATTATTGATGTGTTCAGATGTTATATTTCCTCACAATTTAATCTTGGTAGTTGTATGTGTGCAGAAATTTATGCATTTTATTCTACATTATCAAATTTGTTGGCATATAGTTATGAGTAATGTCTTACAATCCCTTATATTTCTGTGGTGTATCAGTTGTAATGTCTCCTTTTTCATCTTTTATGTCTTTGAATTTTCTCTCCTTTTGTCTTAGTTTACCTAAAGGTTTGTCAGTTTTACCTTTACACTTTGTCTTATTTATCTTTTGAAATATTTTTTAGTGTCTGTTTCCTTTATATCTGCTGTGAGCTTTATTATTTCCTTCCTTCTACCAATGTTGGGTTTAGTTTGTTTTTGATGTTCTAGTTACTTGAAGTGTATAATTTTGCTTTGTGATTTGAAAATCTTTCTTCATTTTTGGTGTAGGCTTTTATTGCTATAAATTTCCCTCTTAGAACTGCTTTTGCTACGTTCCATAGGTTTGGATATGTTGGATTTTCATTCTTACTTGTCTCAGCGACTTTTGAAATTTTCCTATTAATGTCTTAATGAGACCTATTGATTTCTTGGGTGCATGCTATTTAATTTCCATGTTTTTATAAAATTTCCAAGGGCTTTCCTGTTGTTGATTTCTGGCTTTATATCACTGTAATCAGAAAAGATACTTCATATGATATCTGTCTTCTTAAGTTTGTTAAGACTTATTATGTGTCATAATGTATGATTGGTCCTAGAGAATGTTTGGTGTACAGTTGAGAATAATTTGTATTCTGCAGCTGCTGGATGATGTATTAGTCTGTTTTCATACTGCTGATAAAGACATACCCGAGACTGGGTAATTTACAGAGAAAAAGAGGTTTAGTGGACTCATAGTTCCACGTGGCTGGGGAGGTCTCCCAATCATGATGGAAGGCGAAAGGCACATCTTACATGGTAGCAAACAAAATAGAATTGAGAACCAAGTGAAAGGGTTCCCCCTTATAAAACCATCAGATCTTGTTAGACGTATTCACTACCACAAGAACAGTATGGGGGAAACCGCCCCCATGATTCAATTATCTCCCACTGGTTCCCTCCCACAACATGTATGAATTATGGGAGCTATAATCAAGATGAGATTTCGGTGGGGATATACAGCCAAACCATATCAGGTGAGATCTTCTTTACCTGCTAGGTCCATTTGGTCTATGGTATAGTTTGAGTCTGTCATTTTTTGGTTGATTTTCTCTTCATATAATCTGTCCATTTTTAAAGTGGAGTGTTGAAATTTCCTACTAATATTGTATTGCAGTCTATCTCTACCTTTAAATCTAATATTTGCTTTACATATCTGGTTGTTCTGGTGTTGGGTACATATATAGTTACACCTAAGTAACATATATGTTACGTCCTCTTATTGAATTGGACCTTTTAGCATTTCTTGATACAGTGACATTCTTTTTTTATATAGTTCTTTTATTTAAAGCCTTTTAAAATATGACATGACTGTGGCTACTCCTGCTTGCTTTTCATTTGTTTGCATAAAATATATTTTTCCATCTCTTCACTTTCAGTCTATTTGTCTTTAATAGTGAGGTAAGTATCATGTAGGCAGCACATAGGTGGGTTTTGCTATCTGAATCCATTCATCCACTTTATATCTTTTAAGTAGAGTTTAATCCACTTCTATTCAAGTTTATTATTGATAAATTAGGACTTCCTTCTACCATTTCATTACTTGTTTTTTAGATTACTTGTTCACTTCTTCCTTTCTTATTGTTCATCTCTCTAGTTTGGTGGTTTTCTGTGGTGCTAAGCTTTGTTTCTTTTCCCTTTTTTGGTGTGTGTGTGTGTATCTGCTGTAATTTATTTCTTTCTGGTAAGTGAAACTAACATACAGAGTCCTGTATTTGTAACAGACTATTTTACACTGATAACAACTTAACATCTGTCACATAAAAATACTCTTGACCTCTCCCCCTCACACACACAATTTATACTTTTGTTACCTTACATTGCATCTTTATGAATGGTAGACTCAATGGAACATAGGATCTATGTCACAACTAAATCAATTATTTAATGGCAGCATTAAAGCAGCCCAAAGAATTTGAAAAACTGGTGTGGGTGTATTTAACTTTTTAAAAACTATGTTTCATAATGTTTTCATTAAAAAGTCTTTATCAGTTTGCTAATGCCTAATTTTTACAACCAGCCACCATAGATTTTACAGGATAAATATATTATTTCAGTGGTAATTGAAGCAGAATTTTTGTTGCTCTTCTTACCCTTAGAGATTGTGTATTATCCTCAGACGTAATTCTTTGATTTTTGTTCTTTTCATGTTGTTACACATAGTTACCAACAATCAACGTGAGAATAACCTTTGAATATTTTCAAGCATTAAGATTTGTTTATACAGCTGCACAATTAGACAACCAACACTCTTGGGTCTTTACCTCTCAGCATTCACCTGATTATTAACTTAAAGGTATGATGGGAAAAGTATCAATTTTTCTTGGTCACCTAGATTTAGAAATATGTAATAACTATAAGCTTGGGTCTGCTTCTTCAGAAGCCTAGGAAGTGGAGTGATGGTTCTCTGAAGAGGCTGGAAACAAAGTATGTGTTTCCAGAAGGCTTAATAGAATATGTTGAGACATAGGCCATTAACACAAAAGTGAAAGAAATGCAAAAAATGCATGAAAGTAAGGATTTGAGAAGGGAAATTTTATTTTTAAGTCTAAGATTCCTATGAATTATATGAAAGTAAATGTCCTATCCCTAAAATTAGCCAAAGGAAGCACTTCACTTATCAATGTGATGTGACTTTTCATACTCTTATCTAAAGATATCCTAAACTAAGATCCAGTTTTCTAAGAAAAGACCTTTTACTCATGCTTTAAAGCATGTTAGATGATTCCTACCACATCACATCATGTTGTTTACATGTATGATTTAAACTGCATTTATTCTTCAACTCACTGGTTCCTTAGGCTTCTTATCTTTCCTTGCACGCTTAGATAATTTTATGTAAAATTGATTTTTAGAAGTTTAGTTGCTGGGCGTAATGGCTGTCACCTGTAAACCCAGTAGTTTGGGAATTCAAGGCAGGTGGATTGCTTGAGTCTTGGAGTTGGAGGCCTGCCTGGGAAAGATGACAAACCCCATTTGTACAAAAATAAAAATATTAGCTGGATATGGTGGCACATGCCTGTGGTCCCAGCTACCCCAAGTCTGAGGTGGGTGGATGGCTTGAGTCCGAGAGGCAGAGGTGTGAGCCAAGATCATGCCCTGCTCTTCACCCTGGGCAACGAAGCCAGACACTGTTTCAAAAAAAAAAAAATCTAGTGAGATTAGATTTCTATTTCTATGTGATTAAAAATTAGGAGAACTTCAAGGCTAATGAATATTAAAAAATGGCCATTGCTACTTGCATGTTCTATGAAGCCAGCATACACAGCAACGTGCTACCTAAAAACCAAGCTATTTAATATGTAGCTTAGATTTCAGATTTGATTGTCTTTGAGGTTTCATTATTGCAGAGATCAATTGCCAGAGCAAATATAGACAAATTATGTACTTGGTCTTTTTTCATATGAAACTTCCCAGCCTCGGGTATAAATTAAGAGCAAATACGGATGTTTATACCGATAGCGGTGTAGATATTTCAATGTTTATACAGTTAGCCGTGTAGATATTTCCATGTCTATACAGATAGCGGTGTGGATGTTTCCATGTTTATACAGATAGTGGTGTAGATATTTCCATGTTTATAGAGATAGCGGTATAGATATTTCCATTTTTATACAGATAGCGGTGCAGATATTTCCATGTATATACAGATAGCGGTGTAGATATTTCCATGTTTATACAGATGGCAGTGTAGATATTTCCATGTTTATAGAGATGGCGGTGTAGATATTTCCATGTTCCTACAGAGGGCGGTGTAGGTATTTCCATGTTCATACAGATGGCGGTGAAGATATTTGCATGTTCATACAGATGTATGTGTACATATTTCCATGATAATACAGATGGTGGTGTAGATATTTCCATGTTCATACAGATTTCGCGGTAGATATTTCCAAGTTCATACAGATGGCGGTGTAGATATTTCCACGTTCATACAGATGGCGGTGTAGATATTTCCATGTTTATAGAGATTGCGGTGAAGATATTTCCATGTTTATACAGATGGCCGTGTAGATATTCCCATTTTATTCAGATGGCGGTGTAAATATTTCCATTTTATACAGATAGTGGTGTAGATATTTCCATGTTCATACAGATTGCGGTGAAGATATTTCCATCTTTATAGAGATAGCGGTGTAGATATTTCCATGTTCATACAGATAGCGGTTTAGATATTTCCATGTTTATAGAGATGGCGGTGTAGATATTTCCAAGTTCATACTGATGGCGGAGTAGATATTTCCATGTTTATAGAGATGGTGGTGTAGATATTTCCATGTTTATACAGATGGCGGTGTACATATTTCCATGTTTATAGAGATAACGGTGTAGATATTTCCATGTTTATGAACATAGAGGTGTAAATATTTCCATGTTTATAGAGACAGCGGTGTAGACATTTCCATGTTAATAGAGATAGCATTCTAGATATTTCCATGTTTCTACAGATAGCGGTGTAGATATTTCAATGTTCATACAGATAGTAGTGTAGATATCTCCATGTTTATAGAGATAGCGGTGTAGACACTTAGCTGTTTTACAGATAGCAGTGTTGATATTTCCATGTTTATACAGATAGCGGTGTAGATATTTCCATGTTTATACAGATAGCGGTGTAGATATTTCCATGTTTATACAGATAGCGGTGTACATATTTCCATGTTTATACAGATAGCCGTGTAGATATTTCCATGTTTATACAGATAGCCTTGTAGATATTTCCATGCTTATACACTTAGCAGTGTAGATATTTCCATGTTTATACAGATAGCGGTGTAGATATTTCCATGTTTATGCAGATAGCGGTGTAGGTATTTCCATCTTTACAGTGACGGCGCTGTGGATATTTCCATGTTCAAACAGATGGCGGTGTAGAAATTCCCATGTTTACACAGATAGTGGTGTAGACATTTCCATGTTTACACAGATACCGTTGTGGGTATTTCCATGTTTATAGAGATAGCGGTGTAGATATTTCCATGTTTATACACATAGCTGTGAAGATATTTCCACGCTTATTAAGATAGCGGTGTAGATATTTCCATGTTCATACAGACAGCGGTTTAGATATTTTCAGGTTTATACATATAGTGGTGTAGATATTTCCATGTTTTTACAGATAGCCTGTTAGATATTTCCATGTTTATACAGATGGCGGTGTAGATATTTCCATGTTTATACAGATGGCGGTGTACGTATTTCCATGTTTATGGAGATGGCGGTCTAGATATTTTCTTGTTTATGGAGATAGCGGTGTAGTTATTTCCATGTTTAGAGAGATAGCGGAGTTGATATTTCCATGTTCAGATAGCGCTGTAGATATTTCCATGTTCATACAGATAGCGGTGTAGATATTTCCATGTTCATACAGATAGCGTTGTAGATACTTACATGTTCATTCAGATGGCGGAGTAGTTATTTCCATGTTTATAGAGATAGCGTTGTTGATGCCTCCATGTTTATACAGATGGCGATGTAGATATTTTCATGTTCATGCAGATAGCGGTGTAGGTGTTTCCATGTTTATAGAGATGGTGGTGTAGATATTTTCTTGTTTATAGAGATAGCGGTGAAGATATTTCCATGTTCATAGAGATCGCGGTGTAGATATTTCCATGTTTATACAGATAGCAGTGTAGGTATTTCCATGTTCATACAGATAGCGGTGTAGATATTTGCATCTTTATGCAGGTGGCAGTGTAGATATTTAAATGTTCATACAGAGGGCGGTGTAGATATTTCCATGATTATAGAGAGGGCGGTGTTGATGTTTCCATGTTTATACAGATGGCGGTGTAGGTATTTCCATGTTTATACAGATGGTGGTGTAGATATTTCCATGTTTATAGAGATGGCGGTGTAGATATTTCCATGTTTATAGAGATGGCCGTGTAGATATTTCCATGTTCATACAGATGATGGTGTAGATATTTCCATGTTTACACAGATGGCAGTGTAGATATTTCCATGTATACACAGATAGCGTTGTAGATATTTCTATGTTTATAGAGATAGCAGTGTAGATATTTCCATGTTTATACAGATGGCGGTGTACATATTTCCATCTTTATAGAGATGGTGTTGTAGATATTTCCATGTTCATAGAGAGGGCGGTATAGATATTTCCGTGTTTATGAAGATGGCGGTGTAGATATTTCCGTGTTTATAGAGATGGCGGTTTAGATATTTTCATGTTTATAGAGATAGCCGTGTAGATACTTACATGTTCATACAGATGGCGCTGTAGATATTTTCATGTTCATACAGATAGCTGTGTAGATATTTCCATGTTTATAGAGATGGCGGTGTAGATATTTCCTTGTTTATACAGATAGCCGTGTAGATATTTCCATGTTTACAGAGGTAGCGGTGTAGATATTTCCATGTTTATGCAGATAGCGGTGTAGATATTTAAATGTTTATACATATAGCGGTGTAGATATTACCATGTCCATACTGATTGTGGGGTAAATATTTATTTCCATCTTTATACAGATGGTGGTGTAGATATTTCCATATTCACACAGATGGCTGTGGAGATATTTAAATGTTTATAGAGATGGCAGTGTAGATATTTCCATGTTTCTACAGATGGCGGTGTAGATATTTCCATGTTTATAGAGATAGCGGTGTAGATATCTAGATGTTTATACATACAGCGGTGTAGATTTTGTCATGTTCATACAGTAGGGGTGAAGATATTTCTATGTATATACAGATAGCGGTGTGGATATTTCCACGTTTTTACAGATGGCAGTGTAGATATTTCCATGTTTATAGAGATGGCGGTGTAGCTATTTCCTTGTTTATACAGAAAGCCGTGTAGATATTTGCATGTTTATACAGATAGCGGTGTAGATATTTCCAAGTTCATACCGATAGCTGTGTAGATATTTCCATGTTCATCCAGATGGCGGTGTAGATATTTCCATGGTCATACAGATGGCGGTGTAGATATTTCCATGTTTACAGAGAAAGCTGTGTAGATATTTTCATCTTGATACACATAGCGGTGCAGATATTTCCAAGTTTATAGAGATAGCGGTGTAGATATTTCCATGTTTATACAGATGGCCATGTATATATTTCCATGTTCATACAGATGTCGGTGTAGCTATTTCCATGTTTACACAGATGGCAGTGTAGATATTTCCATGTATACACAGATAGCGTTGTAGATATTTCTATGTTTATAGAGATAGCGGTGTAGATATTTCCATGTTTATACAGTTGGCGGTGTGCATATTTCCATCTTTATAGAGATGGCGTTGGAGATATTTCCATGTTCATACATAGGGGCGTATAGATATTTCCGTGTTTATAAAGATGGCGGTGTAGATATTTCCGTTTTTAGAGAGATGGAGGTTTAGATATTTTCATGTTTATAGAGATAGCCGTGTAGATACTTCCATGTTTATACAGATGGCGCTGTAGATATTTTCATGTTCATACAGATAGCGGTGTAGATATTTCCATGTTTATAGAGATGGCAGTGTAGATATTTCCTTGTTTATACAGATAGCGGTGTAGATATTTCCATGTTAACAGAGGAAGCGGTGTAGATATTTCCATGATTTCGCAGATAGCGGTGTAGATATTTAAATGTTTATACAGATAGTGGTGTAGATATTTCCATGTCCATACTGATTGCGGTGTAGATATTTATTTCCATCTTTATACAGATGGTGGTGTAGATATTTCCATGTTGATACACATAGCGTTGCAGATATTTCCATGTTTATAGAGATAGCAGTGTAGATATTTCCATGTTTCTACAGATAGCGGTATAGATATTTCCATGTTTATACAGATGGTGGTGTAGATATTTCCATGTTCATAGAAATGGCGGTCTAGATATTTCCATGTTTATAGAGATAGTGGAGTAGATATTTCCAAGTTGATAGAGATATCGGTGTAGATATTTCCATGTTTATACAGATAGCAGTGTAGATATTTCCATGTTTATACAGATAGCGGTGTAGATATTTCCATTTTTATACAGATAGCAGTGTAGATATTTCCATGTACATACAGAGAGCGGTGTAGATATTTCCACATTTATAGAGATGGCGGTGTAGATATTTCCATGTTCATACAGATGGCGATGTAGATATTTCCCTGTTTATAGAGATGGCGGTGTAGATATTTCCTGTTTATACTGATGGCGGTGTAGATATTTCCATGTTTATAGAGATGGCGGTGTAGATATTTCCATGTTTACACAGATAGCGGTGTAGATATTTCCATGTTTACACAGATAGCGCTGTAGGCATTTCCATGTTTACACAGATAGCGTTGTAGTTATTCGCATGTTTATAGAGATAGTGGTGTAGTTATTTCCATGTTTATACAGATAGCGGTGAAGAGATTTCCATGTTAACACAGATAGCGGTGTGGATATTTACCTGTTTATACAGATAGCGGTGTAGATATTTCCATGTTTATACAGATAGCGGTGCAGATATTTCCATGTTTATACAGATAGCGGTGCAGATATTTCCAAGTTTATACAGATAGCGGTGTAGATATTTCCATGTTTATACAGATAGCGGTGTAGATATTTCCATGTTTATAGAGATAGCGGTGTAGATATTTCCATGTTTATACAGATAGCGGTGTAGATATTTCCATGTTTATACAGATAGTGGTGTACATATTTACATGTTTATTGAGATGGCGGTCTATATATTTTCTCGTTTACACAGATAGCGGTGTAGATATTTCCATGTTTATAGAGATAGCAGTGTAGATATTTCCAATTTTATACAGATAGCAATGTAGATATTTCCATGTTCATGCAGATAGCGGTGTAGATATTTCCACATTTATAGAGATGGCGGTGTAGATATTTCCGTGTTTATACAGAGAGCGGTGCAGATATTTCCATCTTAATACAGATGGCGCTGTAGATATTTCCATGTTCCTACAGATGGTGGTGTAGATATTTCGAAGTTTATAGCGATAGCAGTGTAGTTATTTCCATGTTTATAGAGAAAGCTGTGTAGATATTTCAATGTATATGCAGATTGCTGTGTAGATATTTCCATGTTAATTCAGATAGCGGTGTAGATATTTCCATGTTCATCCAGATGCCGGTGTAGATATATCCATGTTCATACAGATGGCGGTGAAGATATTTCCATGTTCATACAGATTGCGGTGTAGTTACTTCCATGTTCATACAAATCACGGTGTAGATATTTCCATGTTCATAGAGATGGAGATGTAGATATTTCTATGTTCATACAAGTGGCGGTGTAGTGATTTCCATGTTCATAGAGATGGTAGTGTAGAGATTTCCATGTTTATACAGATAGAAGTGTAGTTATTGCCATGTTTATGGAGATAGCAGTATATATATTTCCATTGATATACAGATAGCTGTGTAGATATTTGCATGTTCATACAGATAGCGGTGTAGGTATTTCCATGTTCATACAGATAGCGGTGTAGATATTTCCATGCTGATACAGATGGCGTTGTAGATATTTCCATGTTTATAGAGATGGCGGTCTAGATATTTCCAAGTTTATAGATATAATTTTGTAGTTATTTCCAAGTTTATAGTGATAGCAGTGTAGATATTTCCATGTTTATACAGATAGCGGTGTAGATATTTCCATGTTTATACAGATAGCGGTGTAGATATTTCCATGTTCATACGGATGGCGGTGTAGTTATTTCCATATTTAAAAAGATAGCGGCATAGTTATTTCCATGTTCATAGAGATAGCGGTGTAGATATTTCCATGTTCATATGGATGGCGGTGTAGATATTTCCATGTTCATACAGATGGCGTTGTAGATATTTCCATGTTTATAGAGATGGCAGTGTAGATATTTCCATGTTTATACAGAGGGCGGTTTGGATATTTCCATGTTTACAGAGACAGCCGTGTAGATATTTCCATGTTGATACGCATAGCTGTGTAGATATTTCCATGTTTATTCAGATAGCGTTGTAGATATTTACATGTTTAGAGAAATGGCGGTCTAGATATTTTCTGGTTTATACAGATAGCGGTGTAGATATTTCCATGTTCTTAGAGAGAGCGGTGTAGATATTCCCAATTTTATACAGATAGCAGTTTAGATATTTCCATGTTCATACAGTTGGCGGTGTAGATATTTCCACGTTGATAGAGATAGCGGTGTAGATATTCCCAATTTTATACAGATAGCAGTTTAGATATTTCCATGTTCATACAGATAGCGGTGTCGATATTTCCACGTTTATAGAGATGGTGGTGTAGATATTTCCATGTACATCCAGATGGCGTTGCAGATATTTCCATCTTTATACAGATGGTGGTGTAGATATTTCCATGTTTACACAGATAGCGGTGTGGATATCTCCATGTTTATACTGATAGCGGTGTAGATAATTCCATGTTTATACAGATAGCGGTGCAGATATTTAAATCTTAATAGAGATGGTGGTGTAGATATTTCCATGTTCCTAAAAATGGTGGTGTAGATATTTCCGTGTTCATACAGATGGCGGTGTAGATATTTCCAAGTTTATAGATAGTGGTGTAGTTATTTCCACGTTTATAGAGAAAGCTGTGTAGATATTTCCATGTATATGCAGATAGCTGTGTAGCTATTTCCAAGTTGATACAGAGAGCGGTGTAGATATTTCCACGTTCATCCACATGGCGGTGTAGATATATCCATGTTCATACAGATGGTGGTGAAGATATTTCCATGTTCATACAAATGGCGGTGTAGATATTTCCATGTTCGTAGAGATGGCGGTGCAGATATTTCCATGTTCATACAGATAGCGGTGTAGTTATTTCCATGTTTATACAGATAGCAGTGTAGATATTTTCATTGATATACAGATAGCTGTGTAGATATTTCCATGTTCATACAGATAGCGGTGTAGATATTTCCATGCTCATACAGATAGCGGTGTAGATATTTGCATGTTCATACATATAGCGGTGTAGACATTTCCATGTTCATACAGATAGCGGTGTAGATATTTCCACATTTATCGAGATTGCGGTGTAGATATTTCCATGTTCATACAGATGGCGCTGTAGATATTTCCAAGTTTATAGAGATAGCGGTGTACTTATTTCCATGTTTATGGATAAAGCTGTGTAGATATTTCCATGTATATGCAGATAGCTGTGTAGATATTTCCATGTTCATACAGATAGCAGTGTAGATAATTCCACCTTTATAGAGATGGTGGTGTTGATATTTCTACGTTCATTCAGATGGCGGTGTAGATATTAATATGTTTATAGAGACGGCCGTGTGGATATTTCCATGTTTATACAGATGGAGGTGTAGATATTTCTATGTTTATAGATTAGGCGGTGTAGATATTTCCATGTTTTTACAGAAAGCGGTGTAGATATTTCCATGTTTACTCAGACATTGGTGTAGACCTTTCCATGTTTACACAGATATCGTTGTAGATATTTACATGTTTATAGAGATAGTGGTGTAGTTATTTCCATGTTTATACAGATAGCGCTGAAGTTATTTCCATGTTTACACAGATAGCAGTGTGGATATTTCCATGTTTATACACATAGCGGTGTAGATATTTCCATCTTAATACAGATGGTGGTGTAGATATTTCCCTGGTCCTACAGATGGCGGTGTAGATATTTCTATGTTCATACAGATGGTGGTGTAAATATTTTGAAGTTTATAGAGATAGCGGTGTAGTTATTTCCATGTTTATAGAGAAACCTGTGTAGATATTTCCGTGTTTATGCAGATAGCTGTGTAGATATTTCCATGTTCATCCAGATGCCGTGTAGATATATCCATGTTCATACAGATGGCGGTGAAGATATTTCCATGTTCATACAGATGGCGGTGTAGATATTTCCATGTTCATACACATGGAGGTGTAGATAATTCCATGTTCTTAGAGATGGCGGTGTAGATATTTCCATGTTCATACAAATGGCGGTGTAGATATTTCCATGTTCACAGAGATGGCGGTGTAGATATTTCCATGTTTATACAGATAGCGGTGTAGATATTTCCATGTTTATACAGATAGCAGTATAGATATTTCCATGTTTATACAGATGACGGTGTACATATTTCTATGTTTTTAGAGATGGCGGTCTAGATATTTCCATGTTTACAGAGATAGTGTTGTAGTTATTTCCAAGTTTATAGAGATAGCGGTGTAGATATTTCCATGTTTATACGGATAGCGGTGTAGATATTTCCATGTTTATACAGATAGCGGTGTAGATATTTACATGTTTATAGAGATGGCGGTCTAGATATTTCCTTGTTTATACAGATAGCGTTGCAGATATTTCCATGTTTACAGAGATAGCGGTGTAGATATTTCCAATTTTATAGAGATAGCGGTGTAGATGTTTCCAATTTTATACAGATAGAAGTGTAGATATTTCCATGTCCGTACAGATAGCGGTGTAGATATTTCCACGTTTATAGAGATGGCGGTGTACATATTTCCGTGTTCATACAGAGGGCGTTGTAGACATTTCCATGTTTATAGTGATGGAGGTGTAGATATTTCCATGTTTATACAGATGGTGGTGCAGATATTTCCATGTTTATAGAGATGGCGGTGTAGATATTTCCATGTTTATACAGACAGCGGTGTAGGTATTTCCATGTTTACACAGATATCGGTGTGGATATCTCCATGTTTATACAGATAGCAGTGTAGATATTTCCATGTTTATACAGATTGCGGTGTAGATATTCCATCTTAATACAGATTTCGGAGTAGATATTTCCATGTTTCTACAGATGGCGGTGTAGATATTTCCATGTTCATACAGATGGCGCTGTAGATATTTCCAAGTTTATAGAGATAGCGGTGTAGTTATTTCCATGTTTATAGATAAAGCTGTGTAGATATTTCCATGTATATGCAGATAGCTGTGTAGATATTTCCATGTTCACACAGATAGCAGTGTAGATAATTCCACCTTTATAGAGATGGCGGTGTAGATATTTCTACATTCATTCAGATTGTGGTGTTGATATTAATATGTTTATAGAGATGGCGGTTTGGATATTTCCATGTTTATACAGATGGCGCTGTAGATATTTCTATGTTTATAGAGAAGTCGGTGTAGATATTTCCATGTTTATACAGAAAGCGGTGTGGATATTTCCATGTTTACACAGACAGCGGTGTAGGCCTTTCCATGTTTACACAGATATCGTTGTAGATATTTACATGTTTATAGAGAAAGTGGTGTAATTATATCCATGTTTATACTGATAGCGCTGAAGATATTTCCATGTTTACACAGATAGCAGTGTGGATATTTCCATGTTTATACACATAGCGGTGTAGATATTTCCATCTTAATACAGATGGTGGTGTAGATATTTCCATGTTCCTGGAGAAGGCGGTGTAGATATTTCCATGTTCATACAGATGGTGGTGTAGACATTTCCATGTTTAGTCATATAGTATTGTAGATATTTACATGTTTATATAGATAGCGGTGTAGTTATTTCCATGTTTATACAGATAGCGGTGAAGATATTTCCATGTTTACACAGATAGCGGTGTGGATATTTCCATCTTTATACAGATAGCGGTGTAGATATTTCCATGTTTATACTGATAGCGGTGCAGATATTTCCATGTTTATACAGATAGCGGTGAAGATATTTCCATGTTTATACAGGTAGCGATGTAGATATTTCCAAGTTTATAGAGATAGCGGTGTAAATATTTCCATGTTTATACAGATAGCGGTGTAGATATTTCCATCTTAATACAGATGGCGTTGTTGATATTTCCTTGTTCATACAGATGGCGGTGCAGATATTCCCATGTTCGTACAGATGGCGGTGTAGATATTTACATGATTATAGCGATGGCGGTGTAGATATTTCCATGTTTATTCAGATAGCGGTGTATATATTTCCATCTTATACAGATAGCGGTGTAGATATTTCCACGTTTATACAGATGTCGGTGTAGATATTTCCATGTTTATAGAGATGGCGGTGTAGATATTTCTACGTTTATACAGATGGCGGTGTAGATGCTTCCTTCTTTATATACATAGCGGTGTGGATATCTCCATGTTCATACAGATGGCGGTTTAGATATTTCCATCTTTATAGAGATGGCGTATAGGTATTTCCATGTTTATAGAGATGGCGGTGTAGATATTTCCATGTTCATACAGATAGCGGTGTAGATATTTCCATGTTCATACTGATAGCGGTGTAGATATTTCCATGTTCGTACAGAGAGCGCTGTAGATATTTCGATGTTCATACATATAGCGGTGTAGATATTTCCATGTTCATACAGATGGCGGTGTAGATATTTCCATGTTCATACAGTTAGCGGTGTAGATATTTCCATGTTCATAGAGATGGCGGTGTAGATATTTCCATGTTGATACAAATGGCGGTGTAGATATTTCCATGTTCATAGAGATGGCGGTGTAGATATTTCCATGTTTATACAGATAGCAGTGTAATTATTTCCATGTTTATAGAGATAGCAGTGTAGATATTTAAATTGATATACAGATTCCTGTGTAGATATTTGCATGTTCATACAGATAGCGGTGTAGATATTTCCATGTTTATACAGATAGCTGTGAAGATATTTCCATGTTCATACAGATAGCGGTGTAGATATTTCCATGTTCATACAGTTAGCGGTGTAGATATTTCCATGTTTTTAGAGATGGCAGTGTAGATATTTACATGTTCATACAGATGGCGGTGTGGATATTTCCATGTTCATACAGATGGCGGTGTAGGTATTTCCATGTTCATACAGATAGCGGTGTAGATATTTCGATGTTCATACAGATAGCGGTGTAGATATTTCCATGTTCATACAGTTAGCGGTGTAGATATTTCCATGTTCATACAGACGGCGGTGCAGATATTTACATGTTCATACAGATGGCGGTGTAGATATTTCCATGTTTGTACGGATGGCAGTGTAGATATTTCCATGTTCAAACAGGTGGCGGTGTAGATATTTCCATGTTTATACAGATAGCAGTGTCGTTATTTCCATGTTTATAGAGATAGCATTGTAGATATTTCCATTGATATTCAGATAGCTGTGTAGATATTTGCATGTTCATATAAATAGCGGTGTAGATATTTCCATGTTCGTACACATAGCGGTGTAGATATTTCCATGTTCATACAGATAACGGTGTAGATATTTCCATGTTCATACAGATAGCGGTGTAGATATTTCCATGTTCATACAGTTGGCGGTGAAGATATTTCCATGTTCATACAGTTGGCTGTGTAGATATTTACATGTTCATACAGATCTCGGTATAGATATTTCCATGTTTGTACAGATGGCGGTGTAGATATTTCCATGTTCATAGAGATGGCGGTGTAGATATTTCCATGTTTATGCAGATAGCGGTATAGATATTTCCATGTTTATACAGATGGTGGTGTAGATATTTCCATGTTTATAGAGATGGCGGTCTAGATATTTCCAGGTTTACAGAGATAGTGGTGTAGTAATTTCCAAGTTTATAGAGACAGCGTTGTAGATATTTCCGTGTTTATACAGATAGCGGTGAAGATATTTCCATGTTCATAGAGATGACGGTGTAGATATTTCCATGTTTATACAGATAGCAGTGTAGTTATTACCATGTTTATAGAGATAGCAGTGTAGATATTTCCATTGATATACAGATAGCTGTGTAGATATTTGCATGTTCACACAGATAGCGGTGTAGATATTTCCATGTTCATACAGATAGCGGTGTAGATATTTCCATGTTCGTACAGAGAGCGCTGTAGATATTTCCATGTTCATACATATAGCGGTGTAGATATTTCCATGTTCATACAGATGGCGGTGTAGATATTTCCATGTTCATACAGTTAGCGGTGTAGATATTTCCATGTTCATACAAATGGCGGTGTAGATATTTCCATGTTCATAGAGATGACGGTGTAGATATTTCCATGTTCATACAAATGGCGGTGTAGATATTTCCATGTTCATAGAGATGGCGGTGTAGAACTTTCCATGTTTATACAGATAGCAGTGTAGTTACTTCCATGTTTATAGAGATAGCAGTGTAGATATTTCCATTGATATACAGATAGCGGTGTAGATATTTCTATGTTCATACAGATAGCGGTGTAGATATTTCCATGTTCATACAGTAAGCGGTGTAGATATTTCCATGTTCATACAGATGGCGATGTAGATATTTACATGTTCATACAGATGGCGGTGTAGATATTTCCATGTTCATACAGATGGCGGTGTAGATATTTCCATGTTCATACAGATAGCGGTGTAGTTATTTCCATGTTCATACCAATAGCGGTGTAGATATTTCCATGTTCATACAGCTAGCGGTGTAGATATTTCCATGTTCATACAGATGGCGGTGTAGATATTTACATGTTCATACAGATGGCGGTGTAGATATTTCCAAGTTCGTACGGATGGCAGTGTAGATATTTAAATATTCATATAGGTGGCGGTGTAGATATTTCCATGTTCATACAGATGGCGGTGTAGATATTTCCATGTTCGTACGGATGGCAGTGTAGATATTTCCATGTTCACACAGGTGGCGGTGTAGATATTTCCATGTTTATACAGATAGCAGTGTCGTTATTTCCATGTTTATAGAGATAGCATTGTAGATATTTCCATTGATATTCAGATAGCTGTGTAGATATTTGCATGTTCATATAAATAGCGGTGTAGATATTTCCATGTTCGTACACATAGCGGTGTAGATATTTCCATGTTCATACAGATAACGGTGTAGATATTTCCATGTTCATACAGATAGCGGTGTAGATATTTCCATGTTCATACAGTTGGCGGTGAAGATATTTCCATGTTCATACAGTTGGCTGTGTAGATATTTACATGTTCATACAGATCTCGGTATAGATATTTCCATGTTTGTACAGATGGCGGTGTAGATATTTCCATGTTCATAGAGATGGCGGTGTAGATATTTCCATGTTTATGCAGATAGCGGTATAGATATTTCCATGTTTATACAGATGGTGGTGTAGATATTTCCATGTTTATAGAGATGGCGGTCTAGATATTTCCAGGTTTACAGAGATAGTGGTGTAGTAATTTCCAAGTTTATAGAGACAGCATTGTAGATATTTCCGTGTTTATACAGATAGCGGTGAAGATATTTCCATGTTCATAGAGATGACGGTGTAGATATTTCCATGTTTATACAGATAGCAGTGTAGTTATTACCATGTTTATAGAGATAGCAGTGTAGATATTTCCATTGATATACAGATAGCTGTGTAGATATTTGCATGTTCATACAGATAGCGGTGTAGATATTTCCATGTTCATACAGATAGCGGTGTAGATATTTCCATGTTCGTACAGAGAGCGCTGTAGATATTTCCATGTTCATACATATAGCGGTGTAGATATTTCCATGTTCATACAGATGGCGGTGTAGATATTTCCATGTTCATACAGTTAGCGGTGTAGATATTTCCATGTTCATACAAATGGCGGTGTAGATATTTCCATGTTCATAGAGATGACGGTGTAGATATTTCCATGTTCATACAAATGGCGGTGTAGATATTTCCATGTTCATAGAGATGACGGTGTAGATATTTCCATGTTCATACAAATGGCGGTGTAGATATTTCCATGTTCATAGAGATGGCGGTGTAGAACTTTCCATGTTTATACAGATAGCAGTGTAGTTACTTCCATGTTTATAGAGATAGCAGTGTAGATATTTCCATTGATATACAGATAGCGGTGTAGATATTTCTACGTTCATACAGATAGCGGTGTAGATATTTCCATGTTCATACAGTAAGCGGTGTAGATATTTCCATGTTCATACAGATGGCGATGTAGATATTTACATGTTCATACAGATGGCGGTGTAGATATTTCCATGTTCATACAGATGGCGGTGTAGATATTTCCATGTTCATACAGATAGCGGTGTAGTTATTTCCATGTTCATACCAATAGCGGTGTAGATATTTCCATGTTCATACAGCTAGCGGTGTAGATATTTCCATGTTCATACAGATGGCGGTGTAGATATTTACATGTTCATACAGATAGCGGTGTAGATATTTCCAAGTTCGTACGGATGGCAGTGTAGATATTTAAATATTCATATAGGTGGCGGTGTAGATATTTCCATGTTCGTACAGATGGCGGTGTAGATATTTCCATGTTCGTAGAGATGGCGGTGTAGATATTTCCATGTTTATGCAGATAGCGGTATAGATATTTCCATGTTTATACAGATGGTGGTGTAGATATTTCCATGTTTATAGAGATGGCGGTCTAGTTATTTCCATGTTTACAGAGATAGTGGTGTAGTTATTTCCAAGTTTATAGAGACAGCGTTGTAGATATTTCCATGTTTATACAGATAGCGGTGAAGATATTTCCATGTTTATACAGATAGCTGTGTAGATATTTCCATGTTTATACAGATAGCAGTGTAGATATTTCCACGTTTATAGAGATAGCGGTGAAGATATTTAAATGTTTATACAGATAGCGTTGTAGATATTTCCATGTTTATACAGGTAGCATTGTAGATATTTCCATGTTTATAGAGATAGTGGTGTAGATAATTTCAATTTTATACAGAGAGAAGTGTAGATATTTCCAAGTTCATACAGATAGCGGTGTAGATATTTCCACGTTTACAGAGATGGCGGTGTAGATATTTCCATGTTCATACAGATGGCAGTGTAGATATTTCCACGTTTATAGGTATTGCAGTGTAGATATTTTCATGTTTACACAGATGGCGGTGTAGATATTTCCATGTTTACACAGATAGCGGTGTAGACATTTCCATGTTTACACAGATAGCGGGGTGGATATTTCCATGTTCATACAAATGTCGGTGTAGATATTTCCATGTTCAAAGAGATGACGGTGTAGATATTTCCATGTTTATTCAGATAGCAATGTAGTTATTACCATGTTTATAGAGATAGCAGTGTAGATATTTCCATTGATATACAGATAGCTGTGTAGATATTTGCATGTTCATACAGATAGCGGTGTAGATATTTCCATGTTCATACAGATGGCAGTGTAGATATTTCCACGTTTATAGGTATTGCAGTGTAGATATTTTCATGTTTACACAGATGGCGGTGTAGATATTTCCATGTTTACACAGATAGCGGTGTAGACATTTCCATGTTTACACAGATAGCGGTGTGGATATTTCCATATTCATACAAATGTCAGTGTAGATATTTCCATGTTCATAGAGATGACGGTGTAGATATTTCCATGTTTATACAGATAGCAGTGTAGTTATTACCATGTTCATAGAGATAGCAGTGTAGATATTTCCATTGATATACAGATAGCTGTGTAGATATTTGCATGTTCATACAGATAGCGGTGTACATATTTCCATGTTTATTCAGATAGCGGTGTAGATATTTCCATATTCATACAGTTAGTGGTGTAGATATTTCCATGTTCATTCAAATGGCGGTGTAGATATTTCCATGTTTATACAGATAGCAGTGTAGATGTTTCCTTGTTTATAGAGATAGCAGTGTAGATATTTGCATTGATATACAGATAGCTGTGTAGATACTTGCATGTTCATACACACAGCGGTGTAGATATTTCCATGTTCATACAGATAGCGGTGTAAATATTTCCATGTTCGTACATAGAGCGGTGTAGATATTTCCATGTTCATACAGATAGCGGTGTAGATATTTCCATGTTCGTACAGAGAGCGGTGTAGATATTTCCATGTTCATACAGATAGCGGTGTAGATATTTCCATGTTCATACAGATAGCGGTGTAAATATTTCCATGTTCGTACAGAGAGCGGTGTAGATATTTCCATGTTCATACAGATAGCGGTGTAGATATTTCCATGTTCATACAGATGGCGGTGTAGATATTTCCATGTTCATACAGTTAACGGTGTAGATATTTCCATGTTCATACAAATGGCGGTGTAGATATTTCCATGTTCATAGAGATGGCGGTGTAGTTATTTCCATGCTCATACAAATGGCGGTGTAGATATTTCCATGTTCATAGAGATGGCGGTGTAGATCTTTACATGTTTATACAGATAGCAGTGTAGTTATTTCCATGTTTATAGACATAGCAGTGTAGATATTTCCATTGATATACAGATAGCGGTGTAGATATTTCCATGTTCATACAGATAGCGGTGTAGATATTTCCATGTTCATACAGTTAGCGGTGTAGATATTTCCATGTTCATACAGATAGCGGTGAAGATATTTCCATGTTCATAAAGATGGCGGTGTAGTTATTTATATGTTCATACAGATGGCGGTGAAGATATTTCCATGTTCGTACAGATGGCGGTGTAGATATTTCCATGTTCATAGAGATGGCGGTGTAGATATTTCCATGTTTATGCAGATAGCGGTATAGATATTTCCATTTTTATACAGATGGTGGTGTAGATATTTCCATGTTTATACAGATAGCAGTGTAGTTATTTCCATGTTTATAGAGATAGCATTGTAGATATTTCAATTGATATACAGATAGCTGTGTAGATATTTGCATGTTCATACAGATAGCGGTGTAGATATTTCCATGTTCGTACAGATAGCAGTGTAGATATTTCCATGTTCATACAGATAGGGGTGTAGATATTTCCATGTTCATACAGATAACGGTGTAGATATTTCCATGTTCATACAGAGAGCGGTGTAGATATTTCCATGTTCATACAGTTAGCGGTGAAGATATTTCCATGTTCATACAGATGGCGGTGTAGATATTTCCATGTTTATGCAGATAGTGGTATAGATGTTTCCATGTTTATACAGATGGTGGTGTAGATATTTCCATGTTTATAGAGATGGCGGTCTAGATATTTCCATGTTTATAGAGATAGTGGCGTAGTTATTTCCAAGTTTATAGAGACAGCGTTGTAGATATTTCCATGTTTATACAGATAGCGGTGAAGATATTTCCATGTTTATACAGATAGTGTTGTAGATATTTCCATGTTTATACAGATAGCGGTGTAGATATTTCCATGTTTATAGAGATAGTGGGGTAGAAAATTTCAATTTTATACAGAGAGCAGTGAAGATATTTCCAAGTTCATACAGATAGCGGTGTAGATATTTCCACGTTTATAGAGATGGCGGTGTAGATATTTCCATGTTCATACAGATGGCAGTGTAGATATTTCCACGTTTATAGGGATGGCGGTGTAGATATTTTCATGTTTACACAGATCGCGGTGTAGATATTTCCATGTTTACACAGATAGCGGTGTAGACATTTCCATGTTTACACAGATAGCGGTGTGGATATTTCCATGTTCATACAAATGTCGGTGTAGATATTTCCATGTTCATAGAGATGACGGTGTAGATATTTCCATGTTTATACAGATAGCAGTGTAGTTATTACCAAGTTTATAGAGATAGCAGTGTAGATATTTCCATTGATAAAGAGATAGCTGTGTAGATATTTGCATGTTCATACAGATAGCGGTGTAGATATTTCCATGTTTTTTCAGATAGCGGTGTAGATATTTCCATATTCATACAGTTAGCGGTGTAGATATTTCCATGTTCATACAAATGGCGGTGTAGATATTTCCATGTTTATACAGATTGCAGTGTAGATATTTCCATGTTTATAGAGATAGCATTGTAGATATTTCCATTGATATACAGATAGCTGTGTAGATATTTGCATGTTCATACACATAGCGGTGTAGATATTTCCATGTTCATACAGATAGCGGTGTAGATATTTCCATGTTCGTTCAGATAGCGGTGTAGATATTTCTATGTTCATACAGATAGCGGTGTAGATATTTCCATCTTCATACAGTTAGCGGTGAAGATATATCCATGTTCATACAGATGGCGGTGTAGATATTTCCATGTTCATAGAGATGGCGGTGTAGATATTTCCATGTTTATGCAGATAGCGGTATGGATATTTCCATGTTTATACAGATGGTGGTGTAGATATTTCCATGTTTATAGAGATGGCGGTCTAGATATTTCCATGTTCACAGGGATAGTGGTGTAGTTATTTCCAAGTTTATAGAGACAGCGTTGTAGATATTTCCATGTTTATACAGATAGCGGTGAAGATATTTCCATGTTTATACAGATAGCGGAGTAGATATTTCCATGTTTATACAGATAGCAGTGTAGATATTTCCATGTTTATAGAGAGAGTGCTGTAGATAATTTCAATTTTATACAGAGAGCAGTGTAGATATTTCCAAGTTCATACAGATAGCGGTCTAGATATTTCCACGTTTATAGAGATGGCGGTGTAGATATTTCCATGTTCATACAGATGGCAGTGTAGATATTTCCACGTTTATAGGGATGGCGGTGTAGATATTTTCATGTTTACACAGATGGCGGTGTAGATATTTCCATGTTTACACAGATAGCGGTGTAGACATTTCCATGTTTACACAGATAGCGGTGTGGATGTTTCCATGTTCATACAAATGTCGGTGTAGATATTTCCATGTTCATAGAGATGACGGTGTAGATATTTCCATGTTTATACAGTTAGCAGTGTTGTTATAACCATGTTTATAGAGATAGCAGTGTAGATATTTCCATTGATATACAGATAGCTGTGTAGATATTTGCATGTTCATACAGATAGCGGTGTAGATATTTCCATGTTTATTCAGAAAGCGGTGTAGATATTTCCATATTCATAGAGTTAGCGGTGTGGATATTTCCATGTTAATACAAATGGCGGTGTAGTTATTTCCATGTTTATACAAATGGCAGTGTAGATATTTCCATGTTTATAGAGATAGCAGTGTAGATATTTCCATTGATATACAGATAGCTGTGTAGATATTTGCATGTTCATACAGATAGCGGTGTAGATATTTCCATGTTCATACAGATAGCGGTGTAGATATTTCCATGTTCATACAGATAACGGTGTAGGTATTTCCCTGTTCATACAGTTAGCGGTGTAGATATTTCCATGTTCATACAGATGGCAGTGTAGATATTTACATGTTCATACAGATGGCGGTGTAGATATTTCCATGTTCGTACGGATGGCAGTGTAGATATTTCCATGTTCATACATGTGGCGGTGTAGATATTTCCATGTTTATACAGATAGCAGTGTAGTTATTTCCATGTTTATAGAGATAGCAGTGTAGATGTTTTCATTGATATACAGATAGCTGTGTAGATATTTGCATGTTCATACAGACGGCGGTGTAGATATTTACATGTTCGTACAGATGGTGGTGTAAATATTTCCATGTTCATGCAGATGGCAGTGTAGATATTTCCGTGTTCATAGTGATCGCGGTGTAGATATTTCCATGTTTATGCAGATAGCGGTATATATATTTCCATGTTTATACAGATGGTGTTGAAGATATTTCCATGTTTATAGAGATGGCATTCTAGATATTTCCATCTTTATTGAGACAGTGGTGGAGTTATTTCCAAGTTTATAGAGACAGCGTTGTAGATATTTCCATGTTTATACAGATAGCGGTGAAGATATTTTCATGTTTATACAGATAGCGGTGTAGATATTTCCATGTTTATACAGATAGCAGTGTAGATGTTTCCATGTTTATAGAGATAGTGGAGTAGATAATTTCAATTTTATAACGAGGGCAGTGTAGATATTTCCAAGTTCAAACAGATAGTGGTGTAGATATTTCCACGTTTATAGAGATGGCGGTGCGGATATTTCCATGTTCATACTGATGGCGGTGTAGATATTTCCATGTTCATACAGATGGCGGTGTAGATATTTCCATGTTCATAGAGAAGGCGGTGTAGATATTTCCATGTTCAAACAAATGGCGGTGTAGATATTTCCATGTTCATAGAGATGGCGGTGTAGATATTTCCATGTTTATACAGATAGCAGTGTAGTTATTTCCATGTTTATAGAGATAGTGTAGATATTTTCATTGATATACAGATAGCTGTGTAGATATTTGCATGTTCATACAGATAGCGGTGTAGATATTTCCATGTTCATACACATAGCGGTGTAGATATTTCCATGTTCATACAGATAGCGGTGTAGATATTTCCATGTTCATACAGATAGCGGTGTAGATATTTCTTTCTTCATACAGATAGCGGTGTAGATATTTCCATGTTCATACAGTTAGCGGTGTAGATATTTCCATGTTCATACAGATGGCGGTGTAGGTATTTCCATGTTCATAGACATGGCGGTTTAGATATTTCCATGTTTATACAGATAGCAGTGTAGTTATTTCCAAGTTTATAGAGACAGCGTTGTAGATATTTCCATGTTTATACAGATAGCGGTGAAGATATTTCCATGTTTATACAGATAGCGGTGTAGATATTTCCATGTTTATACAGATAGCGGTGTAGATATTTCCATGTTTATAGAGACAGTGGTGTAGATAATTCCAATTTTATACAGATAGCGGTGTAGATATTTCCAAGTTCATACAGATAGCGGTGTAGATATTTCCACGTTTATAGAGAAGGCGTTGTAGATATTTCCATGTTCATACAGATGGCAGTGTAGATATTTCCATGTTTATAGAGATGGCGGTGTAGATATTTTCATGTTTACACAGATGGCGGTGTAGATATTTTACTGTTTACACAGATAGCGGTGTAGTCATTTCCATGTTTACACAGATAGCGGTGTGGATATTTCCATGTTTATGCAGATAGCGGTGTAGATATTTCCATGTTTATGCAGATAGCGGTGCGGATATTTCCATGTTTATAGAGATAGTGTTGTAGATAATTTCAGTTTATACCGAGAGCATTGTAGATATTTCCAAGTTCATACAGATAGCGGTGTAGATATTTCCACGTTTATAGAGATGGCGTTGTAGATATTTCCATGTTCATGCAGATGGCGGTGTAGATACCTCCATGTTCATGCAGATGGCGGTGTAGATATCTCCATGTTCATACAAATGGCGGTGTAGGTATTTCCATGTTCATAGAGATAGCGGTGTAGATATTTCCATGTTCATACAAATGGCGGTGTAGATATTTCCATGTTCTTAGAGATGGCGGTGTAGATATTTCCATGTTTATACAGATAGCAGTGTAGTTATTTCCATGTTTATAGAGATAGCAGTGTAGATATTTCCATTGTTATACAGATAGCTGTGAAGATATTTGCATGTTCATACAGATAGCGGTGTAGGTATTTCCATGTTTATACAGATAGCGGTGTAGATATTTCCATGTTCATACAGATAGCGGTGTAGATATTTCCATGTTCATACAGTTAGCGGTGTAGATATTTCCATGTTCTTACAGATGGCAGTGTAGATATTTACATGTTCATACAGATAGCGGTGTAGATATTTCCATGTTCATACAGATGGCGGTGTAGATATTTCCATGTTCATACAGATAGCGGTGTAGATATTTCCATGTTCATACAGATAGCGGTGTAGATATTTCCATGTTCATACAGTTAGCGTTGTAGATATTTCCATGTTCATACAGGTGGTGGTGCAGATATTTACATGTTCATACAGATGGCGGTGTAGATATTTCCATGTTCGTACGGATGGCAGTGTAGATATTTCCATGTTCATACAGGTTGCGGTGTAGATATTTCCATGTTTATACAGATAGCAGTGTAGTTATTTCCTTGTTTATAGAGATAGCATTGTAGATATTTCCATTGATATACAGATAGCTGTGTAGATATTTGCATGTTCATACAGATAGCGGTGTAGATATTTCCATGTTCCTACAGATAGCGGTGTAGATATTTCCATGTTGATACAGATAGCGGTGTAGATATTTGCATGTTCATACAGATAACGGTGTAGATATTTCCATGTTCATACCGATAGCGGTGTAGATATTTCCATTTTCCTACAGTAAGCGGTGTAGATATTTCCATGTTCATACAGATGGCCGTGTAGATATTTACATGTTCATACACATGGCGGTGTAGATATTTCCATGTTCGTACAGATGGCGGTGTAGATATTTCCAGGTTCATAGAGATGGCGGTGTAGATATTTCCATGTTTATGCAGATAGCGGTATAGATATTTCCATGTTTATACAGATGGTGGTGTAGATATTTCCATGTTTATAGAGATGGAGATCCAGATATTTCCATGTTTATAGAGATAGTTGTGTAGTTATTTCCAAGTTTATAGAGACAGCGTTGTAGATATTTCCATGTTTATACAGATAGCGGTGAAGATATTTCCATGTTTATACAGATAGCGGTGTAGATATTTCCATGTTTATACAGATAGCAGTGTAGATATTTCCATGTTTATAGAGATAGTGGTGTAGATAATTCCAATTTTATACAGATAGCAGTGTAGATATTTCCAAATTCTTACAGATAGCGGTGTAGATATTTCGACGTTTATACAGATGGCGGTGTAGATATTTCCATGTTCATACAGATGGCGGTGTAGATATTTCCATGTTTATAGAGATGGCGGTGTAGATATTTTAATGTTTACACAGATGGCGGTGTAGATATTTCCGTGTTTACACAGATAGCGGTGTAGACATTTCCATGTTTACATGGATAGCGGTGTGGATATTTCCATGTTTATGCAGATAGCGGTGTAGATATTTCCATGTTTATACAGATAGCGTTGCGGATATTTCCTTGTTTATACAGATAGTTGGGCAGATATTTCCATGTTTATACAGATAGCGGTGTAGATATTTCCATCTTAATACAGATGGCGGTGTAGATATGTCCATGTTCGTACAGATGGCGTTGTACATATTTCCATGTTCATACAGATGGCAGTGTAGGTATTTTGAAGTTTATAGAGATAGCGCTGTAGTTATTTCCATATTTATTGAGAAATCTGTGTAGATATTTCCATGAATATGCTGATAGATGTGTAGACATTTCCATTTTCATGCAGATAGCGGTGTAGATATTTCCATGTTCATCCAGATACCGGTGTAGATATATCCATGTTCATACAGATGGGGGTGAAGATATTTCCATGTTCATACAGATGGCGTTGTAGATATTTCCATGTTCATGCAAATGGCGGTGTAGATATTTCCATGTTCATAGAGATGGCGGTGTAGATATTTCCATGTACGTACAAATGGCGGTGTAGATATTTCCATGTTCGTACAGATGGCGGTGCAGATATTTCCATGTTCATACAGTTAGCCGTGTAGATATTTCCATGTTCATACAGAGGGCGGTGTAGATATTTCCATGTTCATACAGATGGCGGTGTAGCTATTTCCATGTTCATATGGATGGCAGTGTAGATATTTCCATGTTCATACTGGTGGCGGTGTAGATATTTCCATGTTTATACAGATAGCAGTGTAGTTATTTCATTGTTTATAGAGAAAGCAGTGCAGATATTTCCATTGATAAACAGATAGCTGTGTAGATATTTGCATGTTCATACCGATAGCGGTATAGATATTTCCATGTTCATAGAGATAGCGTTGTAGATATTTCCATGTTCATACAGATGGCGGTGTAGATATTTACATGTTCATAGAGATGGTGTATATATTTCCATGTTTATGCAGATAGCGGTATAGATATTTCCATGTTTATACAGATGGTGGTGTAGAAATTTCCATGTTTATGGAGATGGCGGTCTAGATATTTCCATGTTTATAGAGATATTAGTGTAGTTATTTCCAAGTTTATAGAGACAGCGTTGTAGATATTTCCATGTTTATACAGATAGCCGTGAAGATATTTCCATGTTTATACAGATAGCGGTGTAGATATTTCCATGTTTATACAGATAGCGGTGTAGATATTTCCATGTTTATAGAGATAGTGGTGAAGATAATTCCAATTTTATACAGATAGCAGTGTAGATATTTCCAAGTTCATACAGATAGCGGTGTAGATATTTCCACGTTTATAGAGATGGCCTTGTAGATATTTCCAAGTTCATACAGATAGCAGTGTAGATATTTCCATGTTTATAGAGATGGCGGTGTAGATATTTTCATGTTTACACAGATGGCGGTGTAGATATTTTCCTGTTTACACAGATAGCGGTGTAGTCATTTCCATGTTTACACAGATAGCGGTGTGGATATTTCCATGTTTATGCAGATAGCGGTGTAGATATTTCCATGTTTATACAGATAGCGGTGCGGATATTTCCATGTTTATAGAGATAGTGGTGTAGATAATTTCAATTTATACCGAGAGCAGTGTAGATATTTCCAAGTTCATACAGATAGCGGTGTAGATATTTCCACGTTTATAGAGATGGCGTTGTAGATATTTCCATGTTCATGCAGATGGCGGTGTAGATATTTCCATGTTCATACTAATGGCGGTGTAGGTATTTCCATGTTCATAGAGATGGCGGTGTAGATATTTCCATGTTCATACAAATGGCGGTGTAGATATTTCCATATTCATAGAGATGGCGGTGTAGATATTTCCATGTTTATACAGATAGCAGTGTAGTTATTTCCACGTTTATGGAGATAGCAGTGTAGATATTTCCATTGATATACAGATAGCTGTGAAGATATTTGCATGTTCATACAGATAGCGGTGTAGGTATTTCCATGTTTATACAGATAGCGGTGTAGATATTTCCATGTTCATACAGATAGCGGTGTAGATATTTCCATGTTCATACAGTTAGCGGTGTAGATATTTCCATGTTCTTACAGATGGCAGTGTAGATATTTACATGTTCATACAGATAGCAGTGTAGATATTTCCATGTTCATACATATGGCGGTGTAGATATTTCCATGTTCATCCAGATATCGGTGTAGATGTTTCCATGTTCATACAGATAGCGGTGTAGATATTTCCATGTTCATACAGGTGGCGGTGCAGATATTTACATGTTCATACAGATGGCGGTGTAGATATTTCCATGTTCGTACGGATATCAGTGTAGATATTTCCATGTTCTTTCAGGTGGCGGTGTAGATATTTCCATGTTTATACACATAGCAGTGTAGTTATTTCCATGTTTATAGAGATAGCATTGTAGATATTTCCATTGATATACAGATAGCTGTGTAGATATTTGCATGTTCATACAGATAGCGGTGTAGATATTTCCATGTTCGTACAGGTAGCGGTGTAGATATTTCTACGTTCATACAGTTAGCGGTGAAGATATTTCCATGTTCATAGAGATGGCGGTGTAGATATTTACATGTTCATACAGATGGCGGTATAGATATTTCAATGTTCGTACAGATGGCGGTGTAAATATTTCCATGTTCATAGAGATGGCGTTGTAGATATTTCCATGTTTATGCAGATAGCGGTATAGATATTTCCTTGTTTATACAGATGGTGGTGTAGATATTTCCATGTTTATAGAGATGGCAGTCTAGATATTTCCATGTTTACAGAGATAGTGGTGTAGTTATTTCCAAGTTTATAGCGACAGCGTTGTAGATATTTCCGTGTTTATACAGATAGCGGTGAAGATATTTCCATGTTTATACAGATAGCGTGGATATTTCCATGTTTATACAGATAGCAGTGTACATATTTCCATGTTTATAGAGATGGCGGTGTAGATATTTTCATGTTTACACAGATGGCGGTGTAGATATTTCCATGTTTACACAGATAGCGGTGTAGATATTTCCATGTTTACACAGATAGCGGTGTGGATATTTCCATGTTTATGCAGATAGCGGAGTAGATATTTCAATGTTTATACAGATAGCGGTGCGGATATTTCCATGTTTATGCAGATAGCGGTGTAGATATTTCCATGTTTATACAGATAGCGGTGCGGGTATTTCCATGTTTATACAGATAGTGGTGCAGATATTTCCATGTTTATAAAGATAGCGGTGTAGATATTTCCATCTTAATACAGATGACGGTGTAGATATGTCCATGTTCGTACAGATGGCGGTGTAGATATTTCCATGTTCATACAGATGGCGGTGTAGATATTTCAAAGTTTATAGAGATAGCGCTGTAGTTATTTCCATATTTATAGAGAAATCTGTGTAGATATTTCCATGTGTATGCAGATAGCTGTGTAGATATTTCCATGTTCATACAGATAGCGGTGTAGATATTTCCAAGTTCATACAGTTAGCGTTGTAGATATTTCCATGTTCATACAGGTGGCGGTGCAGATATTTACATGTTCATACAGATGGCGGTGTAGATATTTCCATGTTCGTACGGATGGCAGTGTAGATATTTCCATGTTCATACAGGTGGCGGTGTAGATATTTCCATGTTTATACAGATAGCAGTGTAGTTATTTCCATGTTTATAGAGATAGCATTGTAGTTATTTCCATTGATATACAGATAGCTGTGTAGATATTTGCATGTTCATACAGATAGCGGTGTAGATATTTCCATGTTCATACAGATAGCGGTGTAGATATTTCCATGTTGATACAGATAGCGGTGTAGATATTTGCATGTTCATACAGATAACGGTGTAGATATTTCCCTGTTAATACCGATAGCGGTGTAGATATTTCCATTTTCCTACAGTAAGCGGTGTAGATATTTCCATGTTCATACAGATGGCCGTGTAGATATTTACATGTTCATACACATGGCGGTGTAGATATTTCCATGTTCGTAGAGATGGCGGTGTAGATATTTCCAGGTTCATAGAGATGGCGGTGTAGATATTTCCATGTTTATGCAGATAGCGGTATAGATATTTCCATGTTTATACAGATGGTGGTGTAGATATTTCCATGTTTATAGAGATGGAGGTCCAGATATTTCCATGTTTATAGAGATAGTTGTGTAGTTATTTCCAAGTTTATAGAGACAGCGTTGTAGATATTTCCATGTTTATACAGATAGCGGTGAAGATATTTCCATGTTTATACAGATAGCGTTGTAGATATTTCCATGTTTATACAGATAGCAGTGTAGATATTTCCATGTTTATAGAGATAGTGGTGTAGATAATTCCAATTTTATACAGATAGCAGTGTAGATATTTCCAAATTCTTACAGATAGCAGTGTAGATATTTCGACGTTTATACAGATGGCGGTGTAGATATTTCCATGTTCATACAGATGGCGGTGTAGATATTTCCATGTTTATAGAGATGGCGGTGTAGATATTTTAATGTTTACACAGATGGCGGTGTAGATATTTCCGTGTTTACACAGATAGCGGTGTAGACATTTCCATGTTTACATGGATAGCGGTGTGGATATTTCCATGTTTATGCAGATAGCGGTGTAGATATTTCCATGTTCATAGAGATGGCGGTGCGGATATTTCCTTGTTTATACAGATAGTTGGGCAGATATTTCCATGTTTATACAGATAGCGGTGTAGATATTTCCATCTTAATACAGATGGCGGTGTAGATATGTCCATGTTCGTACAGATGGCGTTGTACATATTTCCATGTTCATACAGATGGCAGTGTAGATATTTTGAAGTTTATAGAGATAGCGCTGTAGTTATTTCCATATTTATTGAGAAATCTGTGTAGATATATCCATGTATATGCTGATAGATGTGTAGACATTTCCATTTTCATGCAGATAGCGGTGTAGATATTTCCATGTTCATCCAGATACCGGTGTAGATATATCCATGTTCATACAGATGGGGGTGAAGATATTTCCATGTTCATACAGATGGCGTTGTAGATATTTCCATGTTCATGCAAATGGCGGTGTAGATATTTCCATGTTCATAGAGATGGCGGTGTAGATATTTCCATGTACATACAAATGGCGGTGTAGATATTTCCATGTTCGTACAGATGGCGGTGCAGATATTTCCATGTTCATACAGTTAGCCGTGTAGATATTTCCATGTTCATACAGAGGGCGGTGTAGATATTTCCATGTTCATACAGATGGCGGTGTAGCTATTTCCATGTTCATATGGATGGCAGTGTAGATATTTCCATGTTCATACAGGTGGCGGTGTAGATATTTCCATGTTTATACAGATAGCAGTGTAGTTATTTCCTTGTTTATAGAGAAAGCAGTGCAGATATTTCCATTGATAAACAGATAGCTGTGTAGATATTTGCATGTTCATACAGATAGCGGTATAGATATTTCCATGTTCATAGAGATAGCGTTGTAGATATTTCCATGTTCATACAGATGGCGGTGTAGATATTTACATGTTCATAGAGATGGTGTAGATATTTCCATGTTTATGCAGATAGCGGTATAGATATTTCCATGTTTATACAGATGGTGGTGTAGAAATTTCCATGTTTATGGAGATGGCGGTCTAGATATTTCCATGTTTATAGAGATAGTAGTGTAGTTATTTCCCAGTTTATAGAGACAGCGTTGTAGATATTTCCATGTTTATACAGATAGCCGTGAAGATATTTCCATGTTTATACAGATAGCGGTGTAGATATTTCCATGTTTATACAGATAGCGGTGTAGATATTTCCATGTTTATAGAGATAGTGGTGTAGATAATTCCAATTTTATACAGATAGCAGTGTAGATATTTCCAAGTTCATACAGATAGCGGTGTAGATATTTCCACGTTTATAGAGATGGCGTTGTAGATATTTCCATGTTCATACAGATGGCAGTGTAGATATTTCCATGTTTATAGAGATGGCGGTGTAGATATTTTCATGTTTACACAGATGGCGGTGTAGATATTTTCCTGTTTACACAGATAGCGGTGTAGTCATTTCCATGTTTACACAGATAGCGGTGTGGATATTTCCATGTTTATGCAGATAGCGGTGTAGATATTTCCATGTTTATACAGATAGCGGTGCGGATATTTCCATGTTTATAGAGATAGTGGTGTAGATAATTTCAATTTATACCGAGAGCAGTGTAGATATTTCCAAGTTCATACAGATAGCGGTGTAGATATTTCCACGTTTATAGAGATGGCGGTGTAGATATTTCCATGTTCATGCAGATGGCGGTGTAGATATTTCCATGTTCATACAAATGGCGGTGTAGGTATTTCCATGTTCATAGAGATGGCGGTGTAGATATTTCCATGTTCATACAAACGGCGGTGTAGATATTTCCATATTCATAGAGATGGCGGTGTAGATATTTCCATGTTTATACAGATAGCAGTGTAGTTATTTCCACGTTTATAGAGATAGCAGTGTAGATATTTCCATTGATATACAGATAGCTGTGAAGATATTTGCATGTTCATACAGATAGCGGTGTAGGTATTTCCATGTTTATACAGATAGCGGTGTAGATATTTCCATGTTCATACAGTTAGCGGTGTAGATATTTCGATGTTCTTACAGATGGCAGTGTAGATATTTACATGTTCATACAGATAGCGGTGTAGATATTTCCATGTTCCTACATATGGCGGTGTAGATATTTCCATGTTCATCCAGATATCGGTGTAGATGTTTCCATGTTCATACAGATAGCGGTGTAGATATTTCCATGTTCATACAGGTGGCGGTGCAGATATTTACATGTTCATACAGATGGCGGTGTAGATATTTCCATGTTCGTACGGATATCAGTGTAGATATTTCCATGTTCATACAGGTGGCGGTGTAGATATTTCCATGTTTATACACATAGCAGTGTAGTTATTTCCATGTTTATAGAGATAGCATTGTAGATATTTCCATTGATATACAGATAGCTGTGTAGATATTTGCATGTTCATACAGATAGCGGTGTAGATATTTCCATGTTCGTACAGGTAGCGGTGTAGATATTTCTACGTTCATACTGTTAGCGGTGAAGATATTTCCATGTTCATAGAGATGGCGGTGTAGATATTTACATGTTCATACAGATGGCGGTATAGATATTTCCATGTTCGTACAGATGGCGGTGTAAATATTTCCATGTTCATAGAGATGGCGGTGTAGATATTTCCATGTTTATGCAGATAGCGGTATAGATATTTCCTTGTTTATACAGATGGTGGTGTAGATATTTCCATGTTTATAGAGATGGCAGTCTAGATATTTCCATGTTTACAGAGATAGTGGTGTAGTTATTTCCAAGTTTATAACGACAGCGTTGTAGATATTTCCATGTTTATACAGATAGCGGTGAAGATATTTCCATGTTTATACAGATAGCGTTGATATTTCCATGTTTATACAGATAGCAGTGTACATATTTCCATGTTTATAGAGATGGCGGTGTAGATATTTTCATGTTTACACAGATGGCGGTGTAGATATTTCCATGTTTACACAGATAGCGGTGTAGATATTTCCATGTTTACACAGATAGCGGTGTGGATATTTCCATGTTTATGCAGATAGCGGTCTAGATATTTCAATGTTTATACAGATAGCGGTGCGGATATTTCCATGTTTATGCAGATAGCGGTGTAGATATTTCCATGTTTATACAGATAGCGGTGCGGGTATTTCCATGTATTTACCGATAGTGGTGCAGATATTTCCATGTTTATAAAGATAGCGGTGTAGATATTTCCATATTAATACAGATGACGGTGTAGATATGTCCATGTTCGTACAGATGGCGGTGTAGATATTTCAAAGTTTATAGAGATAGCGCTGTAGTTATTTCCATATTTATAGAGAAATCTGTGTAGATATTTCCATGTGTATGCAGATAGCTGTGTAGATATTTCCATGTTCATGCAGATAGCGGTGTAGATATTTCCATGTTCATCCAGATGCCGGTGTCGATATTTGCATCTTCATACAGATAGCGGTGTAGATATTTCCATGTTCATACAGATAGCGGTGTAGATATTTCCATGTTCATACAGAGAGCGGTGTAGGTATTTCCATGTTCTTACAGTTAGCGGTGTACATATTTCCATGTTCATACAGATGGCGGTGTAGATATTTCCATGTTCATATAGATGGCAGTGTAGATATTTCCATGTACATACAGGTGGCGGTGTAGATATTTCCATGTTTATACAGATAGCAGTGTAGTTATTTCCATGTTTATAGAGATAGCAGTGTAGATATTTCCATCGATATACTGATAGCTGTGTAGATATTTGCATGTCCATACAGATAGCGGTGTAGATATTTCCATGTTCATACAGATAGCGGTGTAGATATTTCCATGTTTATACAGATAGTGGTGCGGATATTTCCATGTTTATACAGATAGTTGGGCAGATATTTCCATGTTTATAAAGATAGCGGTGTGGATATTTCCATCTTAATACAGATGGCGGTGTAGATATGTCCATGTTCATACAAATGGCGTTGTACATATTTCCATGTTCATACAGATGGCGGTGTAGATATTTCCATGTTCGTATGGATGGCAGTGTAGATATTTCCATGTTCATACAGGTGGCGTTGTAGATATTTCCATGTTTATACAGATAGCAGTGTAGTTATTTCCTTGTTTATAGAGAAAACAGTGCAGATATTTCCATTGATAAACAGATAGCTGTGTAGATATTTGCATGTTCATACAGATAGCGGTATAGATATTTCCATGTTCATAGAGATAGCGGTGTAGATATTTCCATGTTCATACAGATGGCGGTGTAGATATTTACATGTTCATGGAGATGGCGGTGTAGATATTTCCATGTTTATGCAGATAGCGGTATAGATATTTCCATGTTTATACAGATGGTGGTGTAGAAATTTCCATGTTTATAGAGATGGCGGTCTAGATATTTCCATGTTTATAGAGATAGTGGTGTAGTTATTTCCAAGTTTATAGAGACAGCATTGTAGATATTTCCATGTTTATACAGATAGCGGTGAAGATATTTCCATGTTTATAAAGATAGCGGTGTAGATATTTCCATGTTCATCCAGATGCCGGTGTAGATATTTGCATGTTCATACAGATAGCGGTGTAGATATTTCCATGTTCATACAGATAGCGGTGTAGATATTTCCATGTTCATACAGACAGCGGTGTAGATATTTCCATGTTCATACAGATAGCGGTGTAGATATTTCCATGTTCATACAGATAGTGGTGTAGATAATTCCAGTTTTATACAGATAGCAGTGTAGGTATTTCTAAGTTCATACAGATAGCGGTGTAGACATTTCCACGTTTATAGAGATGGCGGTGTAGATATTTCCATGTTCATACAGATGGCGGTTTAGATATTTCCATGCTTATAGAGATGGCGGTGTAGATATTTTCCTGTTTACACAGATAGCGGTGTAGTCATTTCCATGTTTACACAGATAGCGGTGTGGATATTTCCATGTTTATTCAGATAGCGGTGTAGATATTTCCATGTTTATACAGATAGCGGTGCGGATATTTCCATGTTTATACAGATAGTGGTGCAGATATTTCCATGCTTATACAGATAGCGGTGTAGATATTTCCATCTTAATAGAGATGGCGGTGTAGATATGTCCATGTTCGTACAGATGGCGGTGTAGATATTTCCATGTTCATACTGATGGTGGTGTAGGTATTTCGAAGTTTATAGAGATAATGCTGTAGATATTTCCATATTTATAGAGATATCTGTATAGGTATTTCCGTGTATATTCAGATAGCTGTGTAGATATTTCCATGTTCATGCAGATAGCTGTGTAGATATTTCCATGTTCATCTAGATGCCGGTGTAGATATATCCATGTTCATACAGATGTCGGTGAAGATATTTCCATGTTCTTACAGATGGCGGTGTAGATATTTCCATGTTCATACAAACGGCAGTGTAGGTATTTGCATGTTCGTAGAGATGGCGGTGTAGATATTTCCATGTTCATACAAATGGCGGTGTAGTTATTTCCATGTTCATAGACATGGCGGTTTAGATATTTCCATGTATATATAGATAGCAGTGTAGTTATTTCCAAGTTTATAGAGACAGCGTTGTAGATATTTCCATGTTTATACAGATAGCGGTGAAGATATTTCCATGTTTATACAGATAGCGGTGTAGATATTTCCATGTTTATACAGATAGCGGTGTAGATATTTCCATGTTTATAGAGATAGCGGTGTAGATAATTCCAATTTTATACAGATAGCAGTGTAGATATTTCCAAGTTCATACAGATAGCGGTGTAGATATTTCCACGTTTATAGAGATGGCGTTGTAGTTATTTCCATGTTCATACAGATGGCAGTGTAGATATTTCCATGTTTATAGAGATGGCGGTGTAGATATTTTCATGTTTACACAGATGGCGGTGTAGATATTTTCCTGTTTACACAGATAGCGGTGTAGTCATTTCCATGTTTACACAGAGAGCGGTGTGGATATTTCCATGTTTATGCAGATAGCGGTGTAGATATTTCCATGTTTATACAGATAGCGGTGCGGATATTTCCATGTTTATAGAGATAGTGGTGTAGATAATTTCAGTTTATACCGAGAGCAGTGTAGATATTTCCAAGTTCATACAGATAGCGGTGTAGCTATTTCCACGTTTATAGAGATGGCGTTGTAGATATTTCCATGTTCATGCAGATGGCGGTGTAGATATTTCCATGTTCATACAATTGGCGGTGTAGGTATTTCCATGTTCACAGAGATGGCGGTGTAGATATTTCCATGTTCATACAAATGGCGGTGTAGATATTTCCATGTTCATAGAGATGGCGGTGTAGATATTTCCATGTTTATACAGATAGCAATGTAGTTATTTCCATGTTTCTAGAGATAGCAGTGTAGATATTTCCATTGTTATACAGATAGCTGTGAAGATATTTGCATGTTCATACAGATAGCGGTGTAGGTATTTCCATGTTTATACAGATAGCGGTGTAGATATTTCCATGTTCATACAGATCGCGGTGTAGATATTTCCATGTTCATACAGTTAGCGGTGTAGATATTTCCATGTTCTTACAGATGGCAGTGTAGATATTTACATGTTCATACAGATAGCGGTGTAGATATTTCCATGTTCATACAGATGGCGGTGTAGATATTTCCATGTTCATACAGATAGCGGTGTAGATATTTCCATGTTCATACAGATAGCGGTGTAGATATTTCCATGTTCATACAGTTAGCGTTGTAGATATTTCCATGTTCGTACAGCTGGCGGTGCAGATATTTACATGTTCATACAGATGGCGGTGTAGATATTTCCATGTTCGTACGGATGGCAGTGTAGATATTTCCATGTTCATACAGGTGGCGGTGTAGATATTTCCATGTTTATACATATAGCAGTGTAGTTTTTTCCATGTTTATAGAGATAGCATTGTAGATATTTCCATTGATATACAGATAGCTGTGTAGATATTTGCATGTTCATACAGATAGCGGTGTAGATATTTCCATGTTCATACAGATAGCGGTGTAGATATTTCCATGTTGATACAGATAGCGGTGTAGATATTTCCATGTTCATACAGATAGCGGTGTAGGTATTTCCATGTTCTTACAGTTAGCGGTGTAGATATTTCCATGTTCATACAGATGGCGGTGTAGATATTTCCATGTTCATATAGATGGCAGTGTAGATATTTCCATGTTCATACAGGTGGCGGTGTAGATATTTCCATGTTTATACAGATAGCAGTGTAGTTATTTCCATGTTTATAGAGATAGCAGTGTAGATATTTCCATCGATATACTGATAGCTGTGTAGATATTTGCATGTCCATACAGATAGCGGTGTAGATATTTCCATGTTCATACAGATAGCGGTGTAGATATTTCCATGTTTATACAGATAGTGGTGCGGATATTTCCATGTTTATACAGATAGTTGGGCAGATATTTCCATGTTTATAAAGATAGCGGTGTGGATATTTCCATCTTAATACAGATGGCGGTGTAGATATGTCCATGTTCATACAAATGGCGTTGTACATATTTCCATGTTCATACAGATGGCGGTGTAGATATTTCCATGTTCTTATGGATGGCAGTGTAGATATTTCCATGTTCATACAGGTGGCGTTGTAGATATTTCCATGTTTATACAGATAGCAGTGTAGTTATTTCCTTGTTTATAGAGAAAACAGTGCAGATATTTCCATTGATAAACAGATAGCTGTGTAGATATTTGCATGTTCATACAGATAGCGGTATAGATATTTCCATGTTCATAGAGATAGCGGTGTAGATATTTCCATGTTCATACAGATGGCGGTGTAGATATTTACATGTTCATGGAGATGGCGGTGTAGATATTTCCATGTTTATGCAGATAGCGGTATAGATATTTCCATGTTTATACAGATGGTGGTGTAGAAATTTCCATGTTTATAGAGATGGCGGTCTAGATATTTCCATGTTTATAGAGATAGTGGTGTAGTTATTTCCAAGTTTATAGAGACAGCATTGTAGATATTTCCATGTTTATACAGATAGCGGTGAAGATATTTCCATGTTTATAAAGATAGCGGTGTAGATATTTCCATGTTCATCCAGATGCCGGTGTAGATATTTGCATGTTCATACAGATAGCGGTGTAGATATTTCCATGTTCATACAGATAGCGGTGTAGATATTTCCATGTTCATACAGACAGCGGTGTAGATATTTCCATGTTCATACAGATAGCGGTGTAGATATTTCCATGTTCATACAGATAGTGGTGTAGATAATTCCAGTTTTATACAGATAGCAGTGTAGGTATTTCTAAGTTCATACAGATAGCGGTGTAGACATTTCCACGTTTATAGAGATGGCGGTGTAGATATTTCCATGTTCATACAGATGGCGGTTTAGATATTTCCATGCTTATAGAGATGGCGGTGTAGATATTTTCCTGTTTACACAGATAGCGGTGTAGTCATTTCCATGTTTACACAGATAGCGGTGTGGATATTTCCATGTTTATTCAGATAGCGGTGTAGATATTTCCATGTTTATACAGATAGCGGTGCGGATATTTCCATGTTTATACAGATAGTGGTGCAGATATTTCCATGCTTATACAGATAGCGGTGTAGATATTTCCATCTTAATAGAGATGGCGGTGTAGATATGTCCATGTTCGTACAGATGGCGGTGTAGATATTTCCATGTTCATACTGATGGTGGTGTAGGTATTTCGAAGTTTATAGAGATAATGCTGTAGATATTTCCATATTTATAGAGATATCTGTATAGGTATTTCCGTGTATATTCAGATAGCTGTGTAGATATTTCCATGTTCATGCAGATAGCTGTGTAGATATTTCCATGTTCATCTAGATGCCGGTGTAGATATATCCATGTTCATACAGATGTCGGTGAAGATATTTCCATGTTCTTACAGATGGCGGTGTAGATATTTCCATGTTCATACAAACGGCAGTGTAGGTATTTGCATGTTCGTAGAGATGGCGGTGTAGATATTTCCATGTTCATACAAATGGCGGTGTAGTTATTTCCATGTTCATAGACATGGCGGTTTAGATATTTCCATGTATATATAGATAGCAGTGTAGTTATTTCCAAGTTTATAGAGACAGCGTTGTAGATATTTCCATGTTTATACAGATAGCGGTGAAGATATTTCCATGTTTATACAGATAGCGGTGTAGATATTTCCATGTTTATAGAGATAGCGGTGTAGATAATTCCAATTTTATACAGATAGCAGTGTAGATATTTCCAAGTTCATACAGATAGCGGTGTAGATATTTCCACGTTTATAGAGATGGCGTTGTAGTTATTTCCATGTTCATACAGATGGCAGTGTAGATATTTCCATGTTTATAGAGATGGCGGTGTAGATATTTTCATGTTTACACAGATGGCGGTGTAGATATTTTCCTGTTTACACAGATAGCGGTGTAGTCATTTCCATGTTTACACAGAGAGCGGTGTGGATATTTCCATGTTTATGCAGATAGCGGTGTAGATATTTCCATGTTTATACAGATAGCGGTGCGGATATTTCCATGTTTATAGAGATAGTGGTGTAGATAATTTCAGTTTATACCGAGAGCAGTGTAGATATTTCCAAGTTCATACAGATAGCGGTGTAGATATTTCCACGTTTATAGAGATGGCGTTGTAGATATTTCCATGTTCATGCAGATGGCGGTGTAGATATTTCCATGTTCATACAAATGGCGGTGTAGGTATTTCCATGTTCACAGAGATGGCGGTGTAGATATTTCCATGTTCATACAAATGGCGGTGTAGATATTTCCATGTTCATAGAGATGGCGGTGTAGATATTTCCATGTTTATACAGATAGCAATGTAGTTATTTCCATGTTTCTAGAGATAGCAGTGTAGATATTTCCATTGTTATACAGATAGCTGTGAAGATATTTGCATGTTCATACAGATAGCGGTGTAGGTATTTCCATGTTTATACAGATAGCGGTGTAGATATTTCCATGTTCATACAGATAGCAGTGTAGATATTTCCATGTTCATACAGTTAGCGGTGTAGATATTTCCATGTTCTTACAGATGGCAGTGTAGATATTTACATGTTCATACAGATAGCGGTGTAGATATTTCCATGTTCATACAGATGGCGGTGTAGATATTTCCATGTTCATACAGATAGCGGTGTAGATATTTCCATGTTCATACAGATAGCGGTGTAGATATTTCCATGTTCATACAGTTAGCGTTGTAGATATTTCCATGTTCGTACAGCTGGCGGTGCAGATATTTACATGTTCATACAGATGGCGGTGTAGATATTTCCATGTTCGTACGGATGGCAGTGTAGATATTTCCATGTTCATACAGGTGGCGGTGTAGATATTTCCATGTTTATACATATAGCAGTGTAGTTATTTCCATGTTTATAGAGATAGCATTGTAGATATTTCCATTGATATACAGATAGCTGTGTAGATATTTGCATGTTCATACAGATAGCGGTGTAGATATTTCCATGTTCATACAGATAGCGGTGTAGATATTTCCATGTTGATACAGATAGCGGTGTAGATATTTCCATGTTCATACAGATAGCGGTGTAGGTATTTCCATGTTCTTACAGTTAGCGGTGTAGATATTTCCATGTTCATACAGATGGCGGTGTAGATATTTCCATGTTCATCCAGATGCCGGTGTAGATATATCCATGTTCATACAGATGTCGGTGAAGATATTTCCATGTTCTTACATATGGCGGTGTAGATATTTCCATGTTCATACAAATGGCGGTGTAGGTATTTCCATGTTCATAGACATGGCGGTTTAGATATTTCCATGTTTATACAGATAGCAGTGTAGTTATTTCCAAGTTTATAGAGACAGCGTTGTAGATATTTCCATGTTTATACAGATAGCGGTGAAGATATTTCCATGTTTATACAGATAGCGGTGTAGATATTTCCATGTTTATACAGATAGCGGTGTAGATATTTCCATGTTTATAGAGATAGAGGTGTAGATAATTCCAATTTTATACAGATAGCGGTGTAGATATTTCCAAGTTCATACAGATAGCGGTGTAGATATTTCCACGTTTATAGAGACGGCGTTGTAGATATTTCCATGTTCATACAGATGGCAGTGTAGATATTTCCATGTTTATAGAGATGGCGGTGTAGATATTTTCATGTTTACACAGATGGCGGTGTAGATATTTTCCTGTTTACACAGATAGCGGTGTAGTCATTTCCATGTTTACACAGATAGCGGTGTGGATATTTCCATGTTTATGCAGATAGCGGTGTAGATATTTCCATGTTTATACAGATAGCGGTGCGGATATTTCCATGTTTATAGAGATAGTGGTGTAGATAATTTCAGTTTATACCGAGAGCAGTGTAGATATTTCCAAGTTCATACTGATAGCGGTGTAGATATTTCCATGTTCATACAGATAGCGGTGTAGATATTTCCATGTTCATACAGTTAGCGCTGTAGATATTTCCATGTTCTTACAGATGGCAGTGTAGATATTTACATGTACATACAGATAGCGGTGTAGATATTTCCATGTTCATACAGATGGCGGTGTAGATATTTCCATGTTCATACAGATAGCGGTGTAGATATTTCCATGTTCATACAGATAGCGGTGTAGATATTTCCATGTTCGTACAGGTGGCGGTGCAGATATTTACATGTTCATACAGATGGCGGTGTAGATATTTCCATGTTCGTACGGATGGCAGTGTAGATATTTCCATGTTCATACAGGTGGCGGTGTAGATATTTCCATGTTTATACAGATAGCAGTGTAGTTATTTCCATGTTTATAGAGATAGCATTGTAGATATTTCCATTGATATACAGATAGCTTTATAGATATTTGCATGTTCATACAGATAGCGGTGTAGATATTTCCATGTTCATACAGATAGCGGTGTAGATATTTCCATGTTGATACAGATAGCGGTGTAGATATTTCCATGTTCATACAGATAGCGGTGTAGGTATTTCCATGTTCTTACAGTTAGCGGTGTAGATATTTCCATGTTCATACAGATGGCGGTGTAGATATTTCCATGTTCATATAGATGGCAGTGTAGATATTTCCATGTACATACAGGTGGCGGTGTAGATATTTCCATGTTTATATAGATAGCAGTGTAGTTATTTCCATGTTTATAGAGATAGCAGTGTAGATATTTCCATCGATATACTGATAGCTGTGTAGATATTTGCATGTCCATACAGATAGCGGTGTAGATATTTCCATGTTCATACAGATAGCGGTGTAGATATTTCCATGTTTATACAGATAGTGGTGCGGATATTTCCATGTTTATACAGATAGTTGGGCAGATATTTCCATGTTTATAAAGATAGCGGTGTGGATATTTCCATCTTAATACAGATGGCGGTGTAGATATGTCCATGTTCATACAAATGGCGTTGTACATATTTCCATGTTCATACAGATGGCGGTGTAGATATTTCCATGTTCGTATGGATGGCAGTGTAGATATTTCCATGTTCATACAGGTGGCGTTGTAGATATTTCCATGTTTATACAGATAGCAGTGTAGTTATTTCCTTGTTTATAGAGAAAACAGTGCAGATATTTCCATTGATAAACAGATAGCTGTGTAGATATTTGCATGTTCATACAGATAGCGGTATAGATATTTCCATGTTCTTAGAGATAGCGGTGTAGATATTTCCATGTTCATACAGATGGCGGTGTAGATATTTACATGTTCATGGAGATGGCGGTGTAGATATTTCCATGTTTATGCAGATAGCGGTATAGATATTTCCATGTTTATACAGATGGTGGTGTAGAAATTTCCATGTTTTTAGAGATGGCGGTCTAGATATTTCCATGTTTATAGAGATAGTGGTGTAGTTATTTCCAAGTTTATAGAGACAGCGTTGTAGATATTTCCTTGTTTATACAGATAGCGGTGAAGATATTTCCATGTTTATACAGATAGCGGTGTAGATATTTCCATGTTCATCCAGATGCTGGTGTAGATATTTGCATGTTCATACAGATAGCGGTGTAGATATTTCCATGTTCATACAGATAGCTGTGTAGATATTTCCATGTTCATACAGAGAGCAGTGTAGATATTTCCATGTTCATACAGATAGCGGTGTAGATATTTCCATGTTCATACAGATAGTGGTGTAGATAATTCCAGTTTTATACAGATAGCAGTGTAGGTATTTCTAAGTTCATACAGATAGCGGTGTAGACATTTCCACGTTTATAGAGATGGCGGTGTAGATATTTCCATGTTCATACAGATGGCGTTTTAGATATTTCCATGCTTATAGAGATGGCGGTGTAGATATTTTCCTGTTTACACAGATAGCGGTGTAGTCATTTCCATGTTTACACAGATAGCGGTGTGGATTTTTCCATGTTTATGCAGATAGCGGTGTAGATATTTCCATGTTTATACAGATAGCGGTGCGGATATTTCCATGTTTATACAGATAGTGGTGCAGATATTTCCATGCTTATACAGATAGCGGTTTAGATATTTCCAACTTAATAGAGATGGCGGTGTAGATATGTCCATGTCCGTACAGATGGCGGTGTAGATATTTCCATGTTCATACTGATGGTGGTGTAGGTATTTCGAAGTTTATAGAGATAATGCTGTAGTTATTTCCATATTTATAGAGATATCTGTATAGGTATTTCCGTGTATATGCAGATAGCTGTGTAGATATTCCCATGTTCATGCAGATAGCTGTGTAGATATTTCCATGTTCATCCAGATGCCGGTGTAGATATATCCACGTTCATACAGATGTCGGTGAAGATATTTCCATGTTCTTACAGATGGCGGTGTAGATGTTTCCATGTTCATACAGATAGCGTTGTAGATATTTCCATGTTCATACAGGTGGCGGTGCAGATATTTACATGTTCATACAGATGGCGGTGTAGATATTTCCATGTTCGTACGGATGGCAGTGTAGATATTTCCATGTTCATACAGGGGGCGGTGTAGATATTTCCATGTTTATACAGATAGCAGTGTACTTATTTCCATGTTTATAGAGATAGCATTGTAGATATTTCCATTGATATACAGATAGCTGTGTAGATATTTGCATGTTCATACAGATAGCGGTGTAGATACTTCCATGTTCGTACAGGTAGCGGTGTAGATATTTCCATGTTCATACAGATAGCGGTGTAGGTATTTCCATGTTCATAGAGATAACGGTGTAGATATTTCCATGTTCATACAGATAGCGGTGTAGATATTCCTATGTTCATACAGTTAGCGGTGAAGATATTTCCATGTTCATAGAGATGGCGGTGTAGATATTTACATGTTCATACAGATGGCGGCATAGATATTTCCATGTTCGTACAGATGGCGGTGTAAATATTTCCATGTTCATAGAAATGTCGGTGTAGATATTTCCATGTTTATGCAGATAGCGGTATAGATATTTCCTTGTTTATACAGATGGTGGTGTAGATATTTCCATGTTTATAGAGATGGCAGTCTAGATATTTCCATGTTTACAGAGATAGTGGTGTAGTTATTTCCAAGTTTATAGCGACAGCGTTGTAGATATTTCCATGTTTATACAGATAGCGGTGAAGATATTTCCATGTTTATACAGATAGCGTGGATATTTCCATGTTTATACAGATAGCAGTGTACATATTTCCATATTTATAGAGATGGCGGTGTAGATATTTTCATGTTTACACAGATGGCGGTGTAGATATTTCCATGTTTACACAGATAGCGGTGTAGATATTTCCATGTTTACACAGATAGCGGTGTGGATATTTCCATGTTTATGCAGATAGCGGTGTAGATATTTCCATGTTTACACAGATAGCGGTGTAGATATTTCCATGTTCATACAGTTAGCGGTGTAGATATTTCCATGTTCATACATATGGTGGTGTAGATATTTACATATTCATACAGATGGCGGTTTAGATATTTACATGTTCATACAGATGGCAGTGTAGATAATTCCATGTTCATACAGATAGCGGTGTAGTTATTTCCATGTTCATATCAATAGCGGTGTAGATATTTCCATGTTCATACAGTTAGCGGTGTAGATATTTCCATGTTCATACAGACGGCGGTGTAGATATTTCCATGTTCATACACATGGCGGTGTAGATATTTCCATGTTCGTATGGATGGCAGTGTAGATATTTCCATGTTCATATAGGTGGCGGTGTAGATATTTCCATGTTTATACAGATAGCAGTGTAGTTATTTCCATGTTTATAGAGATAGCAGTGTGGATATTTCCATTGATATACAGATAGCTTTGTAGGTATTGGCATGTTCATACAGATAGCGGTGTAGATATTCCATGTTCGTACAGATAGCTGTGTAGATATTTCCATGTTCATACAGATAGCGGTGTAGATATTTCCATGTTCATACAGATAACGGTGTAGATATATCCATCTTCATACAGATAGCGGTGTAGATATTTCCACGTTCATACAGATAGCGATGTAGATATTTCCATGTTCATAGAGATAACGGTGTAGATATTTCCATGTTTATAGGGATGGCGGTGTGGATATTTTTATGTTTACACAGATGGCGCTGTATATATTTCCATGTTTACACAGATAGCGGTGTAGACATTTCCATGTTTACACAGATAGCGGTGTGGATACTTCCATGTTCATACAAATGTCGGTGTAGATATTTCCATGTTCATAGAGATGACGGAGCAGATATTTCCATGTTTATTCAGATAGCAGTGTAGATATTACCATGTTTATAGAGATAGAAGTGTAGATATTTCCATTGATATACAGATAGCTGTGTAGATATTTGCATGTTCATACACATAGCGGTGTAGATATTTCCATGTTCATACAGATAGCGGTGTAGATATTTCCATGTTCGTACAGAGATCGGTGTAGATATTTCCATGTTCATTCAGATAGCGGTGTAGGAATTTCCCTGTTCATACACTTAGCGGTGTAGATATTTCCATGTTCATACAGAAGGCAGTGTAGATATTTACATGTTCATACAGATGGCGGTGTAGATATTTCCATGTTCGTACGGATGGCAGTGTAGATATTTCCATGTTCATAGAGGTGGTGGTGTAGATATTTCCGTGTTTATACAGATAGCAGTGTAGTTATTTCCATGTTTACAGAGATAGCAGTGTAGATATTTCCATTGATATACAGATAGCTGTGTAGTTATTTGCATGTTCATACAGATAGCGGTGTACATATTTCCGTGTTCATACAGATAGCGGTGTAGATATTTCCATGTTCATACAGAGAGCGGTGTAGATATTTCCATGTTCATACAGATAGCGGTGTAGATATTTCCATTTTCTTACAGATAGCGGTGTAGTTATTTCCATGTTCATACAGCTAGCGGTGTAGATATTTCCATGTTCATACAGATGGCGATTTAGATATTTACATGTTCATACAGATGGCGGTGTAAATATTTCCAAGTTCTTACAGATGGCGGTGTAGATATTTCCATGTTCATAGAGATGGCGGTGTAGATATTTCCATGTTTATGCCGATAGCGGTATAGATATTTCCATGTTTATACAGATGGTGGTGTAGATATTTCCATGTTTACAGAGATGGCGTTCTAGATATTTCCATGTTTATAGAGATAGTGGTGTAGTTATTTCCAAGTTTATAGAGACAGCGTTGTAGATATTTCCATGTTTATACAGATAGCGGTGAAGATATTTCCGTGTTTATACAGATAGCGGTGTAGATATTTCCATGTTTATACAGATCGCGGTGTAGATATTTCCATGTTTATAGAGATAGTGGTGTAGATAATTCCAATTTTATACAGATAGCAGTGTAGATATTTCCAAGTTCATACAGATAGCGGTGTAGATATATCCACATTTATAGAAATGGCTGTGTAGATATTTCCATGTTCATACAGATGGCCGTGTAGATATTTCCATGTTTATAGGGATGGCGGTGTAGATATTTTCATGTTTACACAGATGGCGGTGTAGATATTTCCATGTTTACACAGATAGCGGTGTAGACATTTCCATGTTTACACAGATAGCGGTGTGGATATTTCCATGTTCATACAAATGTCAGTGTAGATATTTCCATGTTCATAGAGATGACGGAGTAGATATTTACATCTTCATACAGATAGCGGTACAGATATTTCCATGTTCATACAGTAAGCGGTGTAGATATTTCCATGTTCATACAGATGGAAGTGTAGATATTTACATGTTCATACAGATGTCGGTGTGGATATTTCCATGTTTATAGAGATAGTAGTGTAGTTATTTCAAAGTTTATAGAGACAGCGTTGCAGATATTTCCATGTTTATAGAGACAGCGTTGTAGATATTTCCATGTTGATAGAGATAGTGGTGTAGATAATTCCAATTTTATACAGATTGCAGTGTAGATATTTCCACGTTCATACAGATAGCGGTGTAGATATTTCCACATTTATAGAGATGGCGGTGTAGATATTTCCATGTTCATACAGATGGCGGTGTAGATATTTCCATGTTTATAGAGATGGCAGTGTAGATATTTTCATGTTTACACAGATGGCGTTGTAGATATTTCCATGTTTACACAGATAGCGGTGTAGACATTTCCATGTTTACACAGATAGCGGTGTGGATATTTCCATGTTTATGCAGATAGCGGTGTAGATATTTCCATGTTTATACAGAAAGCGGTGCGGATATTTCCATGTTTATACAGATAGTGGTGCAGATATTTCCATGTTTATACAGATAGCGGTGTAGATATTTCCATCTTAATACAGATGGCGGTGTAGATATTTCTATGTTTATGCAGATAGCGGTATAGATATTTCCATGTTTATACAGATGGTGGTGTAGATATTTCCATGTTTATGCAGAGGGCGGAATAGATATTTCCATGTTTATACAGATGGTGGTTTAGATATTTCCATGTTCATACAGATGGCGGTGTAGATATTTCGAAGTTTATAGAGATAGCGCTGTAGTTATTTCTAAATTTATATAGAAATCTGTGTAGATATTTCCATGTATATGCAGATAGCTGTGTAGATATTTCCATGTTCATGCAGATAGCGGTGTAGTTATTTCAATGTTCATCCAGATTCCGGTGTAGACACATCCATGTTCATACAGATGGCGGTGAAGATATTTCCATGTTCATACAGATGGCTGTGTAGATATTTCCATGTTCATACAGGTGGCGGTGTAGATATTTCCATGTTTATACAGATAGCAGTGTAGTTTTTTCCATGTTTACAAAGATAGCAGTGTAGGTATTTCCATTGATATACAGATCGCTGTGTAGATATTTCCATGTTCATACAGATAGCGGTGTAGATATTTCCATGTTCATACAGATAACGGTGTAGGTATTTCCATCTTCATACAGATAGCGCTGTAGATATTTCCATGTTCATAGAGATGGCGGTGTAGATATTTCCATGTTTATACAGATAGCAGTGTAGTTATGTCCATGTTTATATAGATGGAAGTGTAGGTATTTTCATTGATATACAGATAGCTGTGTAGATATTTGCATGTTCATACAGATAGCGGTGTAGATATTTCCATGTTCATACAGCTAGCGGTGTAGATATTTCCATGTTCATACAGAGTGCGGTGTAGATATTTCCATGTTCATACAGATAGCGGTGTAGATATTTCCATTTTCTTACTGATAGCGGTGTAGTTATTTCCATGTTCATACAGTTAGCGGTGTAGATATTTCCATGTTCATACAGATGGCGGTTTAGATATTTACATGTTCATACAGATGGCGGTGTAAATATTTCCAAGTTCTTACAGATGGCGGTGTAGATATTTCCATGTTCATAGAGATGGCGGTGTAGATATTTCCGTGTTTATGCAGATGGTGGTGTAGATATTTCCATGTTTATAGAGATAGTGGTGTAGTTATTTCCAAGTTTATAGAGACAGCGTTGTAGATATTTCCATGTTTATACAGATAGCGGTGAAGTTATTTCCGTATTTATACAGATAGCGGTGTAGATATTTCCATGTTTATACAGATCGCGGTGTAGATATTTCCATGTTTATAGAGATAGTGGTGTAGATAATTCCAATTTTATACAGATAGCAGTGTAGATATTTCCAAGTTCATACAGATAGCGGTGTAGATATTTCCACGTTTATAGAGATGGCTGTGTAGATATTTCCATGTTCATACAGATGGCCGTGTAGATATTTCCATGTTTATAGGGATGGAGGTGTAGATATTTTCATGTTTACACAGATGGCGGTGTAGATATTTCCATGTTTACACAGATAGCGGTGTAGACATTTCCATGTTTACACAGATAGCGGTGTGGATATTTCCATGTTCATACAAATGTCAGTGTAGATATTTCCATGTTCATAGAGATGACGGAGTAGATATTTACATCTTCATACAGATAGCGGTACAGATATTTCCATGTTCATAAAGTAAGCGGTGTAGATATTTCCATGTTCATACAGATGGAAGTGTAGATATTTACATGTTCATACAGATGTCGGTGTGGATATTTCCATGTTTATAGAGATAGTAGTGTAGTTATTTCAAAGTTTATAGAGACAGCGTTGCAGATATTTCCATGTTTATAGAGACAGCGTTGTAGATATTTCCATGTTGATAGAGATAGTGGTGTAGATAATTCCAATTTTATACAGATTGCAGTGTAGATATTTCCACGTTCATACAGATAGCGGTGTAGATATTTCCACATTTATAGAGATGGCGGTGTAGATATTTCCATGTTCATACAGATGGCGGTGTAGATATTTCCATGTTTATAGAGATGGCAGTGTAGATATTTTCATGTTTACACAGATGGCGTTGTAGATATTTCCATGTTTACACAGATAGCGGTGTAGACATTTCCATGTTTACACAGATAGCGGTGTGGATATTTCCATGTTTATGCAGATAGCGGTGTAGATATTTCCATGTTTATACAGAAAGCGGTGCGGATATTTCCATGTTTATACAGATAGTGGTGCAGATATTTCCATGTTTATACAGATAGCGGTGTAGATATTTCCATCTTAATACAGATGGCGGTTTAGATATTTCTATGTTTATGCAGATAGCGGTATAGATATTTCCATGTTTATACAGATGGTGGTGTAGATATTTCCATGTTTATGCAGAGGGCGGAATAGATATTTCCATGTTTATACAGATGGTGGTTTAGATATTTCCATGTTCATACAGATGGCGGTGTAGATATTTCGAAGTTTATAGAGATAGCGCTGTAGTTATTTCTAAATTTATATAGAAATCTGTGTAGATATTTCCATGTATATGCAGATAGCTGTGTAGATATTTCCATGTTCATGCAGATAGCGGTGTAGTTATTTCAATGTTCATCCAGATTCCGGTGTAGACACATCCATGTTCATACAGATGGCGGTGAAGATATTTCCATGTTCATACAGATGGCTGTGTAGATATTTCCATGTTCATACAGGTGGCGGTGTAGATATTTCCATGTTTATACAGATAGCAGTGTAGTTTTTTCCATGTTTACAAAGATAGCAGTGTAGGTATTTCCATTGATATACAGATCGCTGTGTAGATATTTCCATGTTCATACAGATAGCGGTGTAGATATTTCCATGTTCATACAGATAACGGTGTAGGTATTTCCATCTTCATACAGATAGCGCTGTAGATATTTCCATGTTCATAGAGATGGCGGTGTAGATATTTCCATGTTTATACAGATAGCAGTGTAGTTATGTCCATGTTTATATAGATGGAAGTGTAGGTATTTTCATTGATATACAGATAGCTGTGTAGATATTTGCATGTTCATACAGATAGCGGTGTAGATATTTCCATGTTCATACAGCTAGCGGTGTAGATATTTCCATGTTCATACAGAGTGCGGTGTAGATATTTCCATGTTCATACAGATAGCGGTGTAGATATTTCCATTTTCTTACTGATAGCGGTGTAGTTATTTCCATGTTCATACAGTTAGCGGTGTAGATATTTCCATGTTCATACAGATGGCGGTTTAGATATTTACATGTTCATACAGATGGCGGTGTAAATATTTCCAAGTTCTTACAGATGGCGGTGTAGATATTTCCATGTTCATAGAGATGGCGGTGTAGATATTTCCGTGTTTATGCAGATGGTGGTGTAGATATTTCCATGTTTATAGAGATAGTGGTGTAGTTATTTCCAAGTTTATAGAGACAGCGTTGTAGATATTTCCATGTTTATACAGATAGCGGTGAAGTTATTTCCGTATTTATACAGATAGCGGTGTAGATATTTCCATGTTTATACAGATCGCGGTGTAGATATTTCCATGTTTATAGAGATAGTGGTGTAGATAATTCCAATTTTATACAGATAGCAGTGTAGATATTTCCAAGTTCATACAGATAGCGGTGTAGATATTTCCACGTTTATAGAGATGGCTGTGTAGATATTTCCATGTTCATACAGATGGCCGTGTAGATATTTCCATGTTTATAGGGATGGCGGTGTAGATATTTTCATGTTTACACAGATGGCGGTGTAGATATTTCCATGTTTACACAGATAGCGGTGTAGACATTTCCATGTTTACACAGATAGCGGTGTGGATATTTCCATGTTCATACAAATGTCAGTGTAGATATTTCCATGTTCATAGAGATGACGGAGTAGATATTTACATCTTCATACAGATAGCGGTACAGATATTTCCATGTTCATACAGTAAGCGGTGTAGATATTTCCATGTTCATACAGATGGAAGTGTAGATATTTACATGTTCATACAGATGTCGGTGTGGATATTTCCATGTTTATAGAGATTGTAGTGTAGTTATTTCAAAGTTTATAGAGACAGCGTTGCAGATATTTCCATGTTTATAGAAACAGCGTTGTAGATATTTCCATGTTTATAGAGATAGCGGTGAAGATATTGCCATGTTTATACAGATACCGGTGTAGATATTTCCATGTTTATACAGATAACGGTGTAGATATTTCCATGTTGATAGAGATAGTGGTGTAGATAATTCCAATTTTATACAGATTGCAGTGTAGATATTTCCACGTTCATACAGATAGCGGTGTAGATATTTCCACGTTTATAGAGATGGCGGTGTAGATATTTCCATGTTCATGCAGATGGCGGTGTAGATATTTCCATGTTTATAGAGATGGCAGTGTAGATATTTTCATGTTTACACAGATGGCGTTGTAGATATTTCCATGTTTACACAGATAGCGGTGTAGACATTTCCATGTTTACACAGATAGCGGTGTGGATATTTCCATGTTTATGCAGATAGCGGTGTAGATATTTCCATGTTCATACAGAAAGCGGTGCGGATATTTCCATGTTTATACAGATAGTGGTGCAGATATTTCCATGTTTATACAGATAGCGGTGTAGATATTTCCATCTTAATACAGATGGCGGTGTAGATATTTCTATGTTTATGCAGATAGCGGTATAGATATTTCCATGTTTATACAGATGGTGGTATAGATATTTCCATGTTTATGCAGAGGGCGGAATAGATATTTCCATGTTTATACAGATGGTGGTTTAGATATTTCCATGTTCATACAGATGGCGGTGTAGATATTTCGAAGTTTATAGAGATAGCGCTGTAGTCATTTCTAAATTTATATAGAAATCTGTGTAGATATTTCCATGTATATGCAGATAGCTGTGTAGATATTTCCATGTTCATGCAGATAGCGGTGTAGTTATTTCCATGTTCATCCAGATTCCGGTGTAGATACATCCAGGTTCATTCAGATGGCGGTGAAGATATTTCCATGTTCATACAGATGGCTGTGTAGATATTTCCATGTTCATACAGGTGGCGGTGTAGATATTTCCATGTTTATACAGATAGCAGTGTAGTTATTTCCATGTTTACAAAGATAGCAGTGTAGATATTTCCATTGATATACAGATAGCTGTGTAGATATTTCCATGTTCATACAGATAGCGGTGTAGATATTTCCATGTTAATATAGATAACGGTGTAGATATTTCCATCTTCATACAGATAGCAGTGTAGATATTTCCATGTTCATAGAGATGGCAGTGTAGATATTTCCATGTTTATACAGGTAGCAGGGTAGTTATTTCCATGTTTATATAGATGGCAGTGTAGGTATTTTCATTGATATACAGATAGCTGTGTAGATATTTGCATGTTCATACAGATAGCCGTGTAGATATTTCCACGTTTATAGAGATGGCGGTGTAAATATTTCCATGTTCATACAGATGGTGGTGTAGATATTTCCATGTTTATAGGGATGGCGGTGTAGATATTTCCATGTTCATACAAATGGCGGTATACATATTTCCATGTTCATAGAGATGGCGGTGTAGATATTTCCATGTTCATACAAATGGCGGTGTAGATATTTCCATGTTCATAGAGATGGCGGTGTAGATATTTCCATATTTATACAGATAGCGGTGTAGTTATTTCCATGTTTATAGAGATCGCAGTGTAGATATTTCCTTTGATATACAGATAGCTGTGTAGATATTTGCATGTTCATACAGATAGCGGTGTAGATATTTCCATGTTCATTCAGATAGCGGTGTAGATATTTCCATGTTCATACGTATAGCGTTGTAGATATTTCCATGTTCATATGGATAGCGGTGTAGATATTTCCAATTTCATACAGTTAGCGGTGTAGATATTTCCATGTTCATACAGATGGCGGTGTAGATATTTACATGTTCATACAGATGGCGGTGTAGATATTTCCATGTTCATACAGATAGCGGTGTAGATATTTCCATGTTCATACACATAGCGGTCTAGATATTTCCATGTTAATACAGATAGCGCTGTAGATATTTCCATGTTCTTACCGATAGCAGTGTAGATATTTCCATGTTCATACAGTTAGCGGTGTAGATATTTCCATGTTCTTAGAGATGGCGTTGTAGATATCTCCATGTTTATGCAGATAGCGGTGTAGATATTTCCATGTTTATACAGATGGTGGTGTAGATATTTCCATGTTTATAGAGATGGCAGTGTAGATATTTCCATGTTCATACAGATGGCGGTGTAAATATTTCCATGTTAATAGGGATGGCGATGTAGATATTTCCATGTTTACACAGATAGCGGTGTAGACATTTCCATGTTTACACAGATAGCGGTGTGGATATTTGCATGTTTATGCAGATAGCAGTGTAGATATTTCCATGTTTATACAGATAGCGGTGCGGATATTTCCATGTTTATACAGATAGTTGGGCAGATATTTCCATGTTTATACAGATAGCGGTGTAGATATTTCCATCTTAATACAGATGGCGGTGTAGATATGTCCATGTTTGTACAGATGGCGGTGTAGATATTCCCATGTTCATACAGATGGCGGTGTAGATATTTCCATGTTCATACAGATAGCGTTGTAGATATTTCCATGTTCATACGGATAGCGGTGTAGATATTTCCATGTTCATACAGTTAGCGGTGTAGATATTTCCATGTTCATACAGATGGCGGTGTAGATATTTATATGTTCATACAGATGGCGGTGTAGATATTTCCATGTTCATACAGATAGCGGTGTAGATATTTCCATGTTCATACAGATAGCCGGCTAGATATTTCCATGTTAATACAGATAGCGATGTAGATATTTCCATGTTCTTACCGATAGCAGTGTAGATATTTCCATGTTCATACAGTTAGCGGTGTAGATATTTCCATGTTCTTAGAGATGGCGGTGTAGATATCTCCATGTTTATGCAGATAGCGGTATAGATATTTCCATGTTTATACAGATGGTGGTGTAGATATTTCCATGTTTATAGAGATGGCAGTGCAGATATTTCCATGTTCATACAGATGGCGGTGTAAGTATTTCCATGTTAATAGGGATGGCGGTGTAGATATTTTCATGTTTACACAGATGGCGATGTAGATATTTCCATGTTTACACAGATAGCAGTGTAGACATTTCCATGTTTACACAGATAGCGGTGTGGATATTTGCATGTTTATGCAGATATCAGTGTAGATATTTCCATGTTTATACAGATAGCGGTGCGGATATTTCCATGTTTATACAGATAGTTGGGCAGGTATTTCCATGTTTATACAGATAGCGGTGTAGATATTTCCATCTTAATACAGATGGCGGTGTAGATATGTCCATGTTTGTACAGATGGCGGTGTAGATATTTCCATGTTCATACAGATGGCGGTGTAGATATTTCGAAGTTTATAGAGATAGTGCTGTAGTTATTTCCATATACATAGAGAAATCTGTGTAGATATTTCCGTGTATATTCAGATAGCTGTGTAGATATTTCCATGTTCATGCAGATAGCGGTGTAGATATTTCCATGTTCATCCAGATGCCGGTGTACATATATCCATGTTCATACAGATGGTGGTGAAGATATTTCCATGTTCATACAGATGGTGGTGTAGATATTTCCATGTTCATACAAATGGCGGTGTAGATATTTCCATGTTCATAGAGATGGCGGTTTAGATAGTTCCATGTTCATACAAATGGCCGTGTAGATATTTCCATGTTCATAGAGATGGCGGTGTAGATATTCCCATATTTATACAGATAGCAGTGTAGTTATTTCCATGTTTATAGGGATAGCAGTGTATATATTTTCATTGATATACATAAAGCTGTGTAGATATTTGCATGTTCATACAGATAGTGGTCTTGATATTTCCATGTTGATACAGATAGCGGTGTAGATATTTCCATGTTCATACAGATAGCGGTGTAGATATTTCCATGTTCATACAGATAGCGGTGTAGATATTTCCATGTTCATACAGATAGCGGTGTAGATATTTCCATGTTCATACAGATAGCGGTGTAGATATTTCCATGTTCATACAGATGGCGGTGTAGATATTTACATGTTCATACAGGTGGCGGTGTAGATATTTCCATGTTCATACAGATGGCGGTGTAGATATTTCCATGTTCATACAGATGGCGGTGTAGATATTTCCATGTTCATACAGATAGCGGTGTAGATATTTCCATGTTCATACCGATAGCGGTGTAGATATTTCCATGTTCATACTGTTAGTGGTGAAGATATTTCCATGTTCATACAGATGGCGGTGTAGATATTTTCATGTTCATACAGATGGCGGTGTAGATATTTCCATGTTCGTACGGATGGCAGTGTAGGTATTTCCATGTTCATACAGGTGGCGGTGTAGATATTTCCATGTTTATACAGATAGCAGTGTAGTTATTTCCATGTTTATGGAGACATCTGTGTAGATATTTCCATTGATATACAGATAGCTGTGTAGATATTTGCATGTTCATACAGATAGCGGTGTAGATATTTCCATGTTCGTACAGATAGCGGTGTAGATATTTCCATGTTCATACAGATAGCGGTGTAGATATTTCCATGTTCATACAGATAGCAGTGTAGATATTTGCATGTTCATACAGATAACGGTGTAGATATTTCCATGTTTATTCAGATGGCGGTGTAGAGATTTCCATGTTCATACAGATAGCGGTGTAGAGATTTCCATGTTCATACAGATAGCGGTATAGATATTTCCATGTTCATACCAATAGCGGTGTAGACATTTCTATGTTCATACAGATAATGGTGTAGATATTTCCATGTTCATACAGACAGCGGTGTAGATAATTCCATGTTCATACCGTTAGCGGTGTAGATATTTCCATGTTCATACAGATGGCAGTGTAGGTATTGACATGTTCATACAGATGGCGGTATAGATATTTCCATGTTCGTACAAATGGCGGTGTAGATATTTCCATGTTCATAGAGTTGGCGGTGTACATATTTCCATGTTTATACAGATGGTGGTGTAGATATTTACATGTTTATAGAGATGGCGGTCTAGATATTTCCATGTTTACAGAGATAGAGGTGTAGTTATTTCCAAGTTTATAGAGACAGCGTTGTAGATATTTCCTTGTTTATACAGATAGCGGTGAAGATATTTCCATGTTTATAGAGATAGCGTTGTAGATATTTCCATGTTTTTACAGATAGCAGTGTAGATATTTCCAAGTTTATAGAGATAATGGTGTACATAATTTCAATTTTATACAGAGCGCAGTATTGATATTTCCAAGTTCATACAGATAGCGGTGTAGATATTTCCACGTTTATAGAGATGGCGGTGTAGATATTTCCATGTTCATACAGATGGTGGTGTAGATATTTCCATGTTTATAGGGATGGCGGTGTAGATATTTTCATGTTTACACAGATGGCAGTGTAGATATTTGCATGTTTACACAGATAGCGGTGTAGACATTTCCATGTTTACACAGATAGCGGTGTGGATATTTCCATGTTTATGCAGATAGCAGTGTAGATATTTGCATGTTTATACAGATAGCGGTTCGGATATTTCCATGTTTACAGAGATAGTTGGGCAGATATTTCCATGTTTATACAGATAGCAGTATAGATATTTCCATCTTAATAGAGATGGCGGTGTAGATATGTCCATGTTTGTATAGATGGCGGTGTAGATATTTCCATGTTCATACAGATGGCGGTGTAGATATTTCAAAGTTTATAGAGATAGCGCTGTAGTTATTTCCATATTTATAGAGAAATCTGTGTAGATATTTCCATGTATATTCAGAGAGCTGTGTAGATATTTCCATGTTCATGCAGATAGCGGTGTAGATATTTCCATGTTCATCGAGATGCCGGTGTACATATATCCATGTTCATACAGATGGCGGTGAAGATATTTCCATGTTCATACAGATGGCGGTGTAGGTATTTCCATGTTCATAGAGATGGCAGTGTAGATATTTACAGGTTCATACAAATGGCGGTGTAGATATTTCCATGTTCATAGAGATGGCGGTGTTGATATTTCAATATTTATAGAGATAGCAGTGTAGTTATTTCCATGTTTATAGAGATAGTAGTGTAGATATTTCCATTGATATACAGATAGCTCTGTAGATATTTGCATGTTCATAGAGATAGCGGTGTAGATATTTCCATGTTCATACAGATAGCAGTGTAGATATTTCCATGTTCATACAGATAGCGGTGTAGATATTTCCATGTTCATACAGATAGCGGTGAAGATATTTCCATGTTCATACAGATAGCGGTGTAGATATTTCCATGTTCATACAGTTAGCGGTTTAGATATTTCCATGTTCATACAGATGGCGGTGTAGATATCTACATGTTCATACAGATGGCGGTGTAGTTATTTCCATGTTCATACAGATAGCGGTGTAGATATTTCCATGTTCATACAGATAGCGGTGTAGATATTTCCATGTTCATACAGATAGCGGTGTAGATATTTCCATGTTCATAACAACAGCGGTGTAGACATTTCCATGTTCATATATTTAGCGGTGTAGATATTTCCATGTTCATACAGAGGGCGAAGATATTTCCATGTTCATACAGATAGAGGTGTAGATATTTCCATGTTCATACAGTTAGCGGTGTAGATATTTCCATGTTCATACAGATGGCAGTGTAGATATTTCCATGTTCATAGAGATGGCGGTGTTGATATCTCCATATTTATACAGATAGCAGTGTAGTTATTTCCATGTTTATAGAGATAGCAGTGTAGATATTTCCATTGATATACAGACAGCTGTGTAGATATTTGCATGGTCATACAGATAGCGGTGTAGATAATTCCATGTTCGTACAGATAGCGGTGTAGATATTTCCATGTTCATACAGATAGCGGTGTAGATATTTCCATGTTCATACAGATAATGGTGTAGATATTTCCATGTTCATACAGATAGCGGTGTAGATATTTCCATGTTCGTACAGTTAGCGGTGTAGATATTTCCATGTTCGTACAGATGGCGGTGTAGATATTTACATGTTCATACAGATGGCGGTATAGATATTTCCATGTTCGTACAGATGGCGTTGTAGATATTTCCATGTTCTTAGAGATGGCGGTGTATATATCTCCATGTTTATGCAGATAGCGGTATAGATATTTCCATGTTTATTCAGATGGTGGTGTAGATATTTCCATGTTTATAGAGATGGCAGTGTAGGTATTTCCATGTTCATACAGGTGGCGGTGTAGATATTTCCATGTTTATACAGATAGCAGTGTAGTTATTTCCATGTTTATAGAGACAGCTGTGTAAATATTTCCATTGATATACAGATAGCTGTGTAGATATTTGCATGTTCATACAGATAGCGGTGTAGATATTTCCATGTTCGTACAGATAGCGGTGTAGATATTTCCATGTTCATACAGATATCGGTGTAGATATTTCCATGTTCATACAGATAACGGTGTAGATATTTCCACGTTCATACAGATAGCAGTGTAGATATTTCCATGTTCATACAGTTAGTGGTGTAGATATTTCCATGTTAATACAGATGGCGGTGTAGATATTTACATGTTCATACAGATGGCGGTGTAGATATTTCCATGTTTTTGCAGTTAGCGGTATAGATATTTCCATGTTTATACAGATGGTGCTGTAGATATTTCCATGTTTATAGAGTTGGCTGTCTAGATATTTCCATGTTTACAGAGACAGTGGTGTAGTTATTTCCAAGTTTATAGAGACAGCATTGTAGATATTTCCATATTTATACAGATAGCGGTGAAGATATTTCCATGTTTATACAGATAGCGGTGTAGATATTTCCATGTTTATACAGATAGCAGTGTAGATATTTACATGTTTATAGAGATAGTGTTGTAGATAATTTCAATTTCAAACAGAGAGCAGTGTAGATATTTCCATGTTCATACAGATGGCGGTGTAAATATTTCCATGTTTATAGGGATGGCGGTGTAGATATTTCCATCTTAATACAGATGGTGGTGTAGATATGTCCATGTTTGTACAGATGGCGGTGTAGATATTTCCATGTTCATACAGATGGCGGTGTAGATATTTCGAAGTTTATAGAGATAGCACTGTAGTTATTTCCATATTTATAGAGAAATCTGTGTAGATATTTCCGTGTATATTCAGATAGCTGTAGATATTTCCATGTTCATGCATATAGCGGTGTAGATATTTCCATGTTCATCCAGATGCCGGTGTACATATATCCATGTTCATACAGATGGCGGTGAAGATATTTCCATGTTCATACAGATGGTGGTGTAGATATTTCCATGTTCATACAAATGGCGGTGTAGATATTTCCAAGTTCATAGAGATGGCGGTGTAGATATTTGCATGTTCATAAAAATGGCGGTCTAGATATTTCCATGTTCATAGAGATGGCGGTGTAGATATTTCCATATTTATACAGATAGCAGTGTAGTTATTTCCAAGTTTATAGGGATAGCAGTGTAGATATTTTCATTGATATACAGATAGCTGTGTAGGTATTTGCATGTTCATACAGATAGCGGTCTAGATATTTCCATGTTCATACATATAGCGGTGTAGATATTTCCATGTTCATACAGATAGCGGTGTAGATATTTCCATGTTCATACAGATAGCGGTGTAGATATTTCCATGTTCATACAGATAGCGGTGTAGATATTTCCATGTTCATACAGTTAGCGGTGTAGCTATTTCCATGTTCGTACAGATGGCGGTGTAAATATTTCCATGTTTATAGGGATGGCGGTGTAGATATTTCCATGTTTACACAGATGGCGGTGTAGATATTTCCATGTTTACACAGATAGCGGTGTAGACATTTCCATGTTTACACAGATAGCGGTGTGCATATTTCCATGTTTACGCAGATAGCAGTGTAGATATTTCCATGTTTATACAGATAGCGGTGCGGATATTTCCATGTTTATACAGATAGTTGGGCAGATATTTCCATGTTTATACAGATAGCGGTGTAGATATTTCCATCTTAATACAGATGGCGGTGTAGATATGTCCATGTTTGTACAGATGGCAGTGTAGATATTTCCATGTTCATACAGATGGCGGTGTAGATATTTCGAAGTTTATAGAGATAGCGCTGTAGTTATTTCGATATTTATAGAGAAATCTGTGTAGATATTTCCGTGTATATTCAGATAGCTGTGTAGATATTTCCATGTTCATGCAGATAGCGGTGTAGATATTTCCATGTTCATCCAGATGCCGGTGTACATATATCCATGTTCATACAGATGGCGGTGAAGATATTTCCATGTTCATACAGATGGTGGTGTAGAGATTTCCATGTTCATACAAATGGCGGTGTAGATATTTCCAAGTTCATAGAGATGGCGGTGTAGATATTTCCATGTTCATACAAATGGCGGTCTAGATATTTCCATGTTCATAGAGATGGCGGTGTAGATATTTCCATATTTATACAGATAGCAGTGTAGTTATTTCCATGTTTATAGGGATAGCAGTGTAGATATTTTCATTGATATACAGATAGCTGTGTAGATATTTGCATGTTCATACAGATAGCGGTCTAGATATTTCCATGTTCATACAGATGGCGGTGTAGATATCTACATGTTCATACAGATGGCGGTGTAGATATTTCCATGTTCATACAGATAGCGGTGTAGATATTTCCATGTTCATACAGATAACGGTGTAGATATTTCCACGTTCATACAGATAGCAGTGTAGATATTTCCATGTTCATACAGTTAGCGGTGTAGATATTTCCATGTTCATACAGATGGCGGTGTAGATATTTACATGTTCATTCAGATGGCGGTATAGATACTTCCATGTTCGTACAGATGGCGGTGTAGATATTTCCATGTTCATAGAGATGGCTGTTTAGATATTTCCATGTTTTTGCAGTTAGCGGTGTAGATATTTCCATGTTCATACAGATAGCGGTGTAGATATTTCCATGTTCATACCAATAGCGGTGTAGATATTTCCATGTTCATACAGTTAGTGGTGTAGATATTTCCATGTTCATACAGATGGCAGTGTAGATATTTACATGTTCATACAGATGGCGGTGTTGATATTTCAATGTTCGTACGGATGGCAGTGTAGATATTTCTGTGTTCATACAGGTGGCGGTGTAGATATTTCCATGTTTATACAGATAGCAGTGTAGTTATTTCCATGTTTATAGAGACAGCTGTGTAGATATTTCCATTGATATACAGATAGCTGTGTAGATATTTGCATGTTCATACAGATAGCAGTGTAGATATTTCCATGTTCGTACAGATAGCGGTGTAGATATTTCCATGTTCATACAGATAGCGGTGTAGATATTTCCATGTTCCTACAGATAACGGTGTAGATATTTCCACGTTCATACAGATAGCAGTGTAGATATTTCCATGTTCATACAGTTAGCGGTGTAGATATTTCCATGTTCATACAGATGGCGGTGTAGATATTTACATGTTCATACAGATGGCGGTATAGATACTTCCATGTTCGTACAGATGGCGGTGTAGATATTTCCATGTTCATTGAGATGGCGGTGTATATATTTCCATGTTTTTGCAGTTAGCGGTATAGATATTTCCATGTTTATACAGATGGTGCTGTAGTTATTTCCATGTTTATAGTGATGGCGGTCTAGATATTTCCATGTTTACAGAGATAGTGGTGTAGTTACTTCCAAGTTTATAGAGACAGCGTTGTAGATATTTCCATATTTATACAGATAGCGGTGAAGATATTTCCATGTTTATACAGATAGCGGTGTAGATATTTCCATGTTTATACAGATAGCAGTGTAGATATTTCCATGTTTATAGAGATAGTGTTGTAGATAATTTCAATTTCAAACAGAGAGCAGTGTAGATATTTCCAAGTTCATACAGATAGCGGTGTAGATATTTCCACGTTTATAGAGATGGCGGTGTAGATATTTCCATGTTCATACAGAGGACGGTGTAGATATTTCCATGTTTATAGGGATGGCCGTGTAGATATTTTCATGTTTACACAGATGGCGGTGTAGATATTTCCATGTTTACACAGATAGCGGTGTAGACATTTCCATGTTTACACAGATAGCGGTGCGGATATTTCCATGTTTATTCAGATAGCGGTGCAGATATTTCCATGTTTATACAGATATTTGGGCAGATATTTCCTTGTTTATACAGATAGCGGTGTAGATATTTCCATCTTAATACAGATGGCGGTGTTGATATGTCCATGATCGTACAGATGGCGGTGTAGATATGTCCATGTTCATACAGATGGCGGTGTAGATATTTCGAAGTTTATAGAGATAGCGCTGTAGTTATTTCCATATTTATAGAGAAATCTGTGTAGATATTTCCGTGTATATTCAGATAGCTGTGTAGATATTTCCATGTTCATGCAGATAGCGGTGTAGATATTTCCATGTTCATCCAGATGCCGGTGTACATATATCCATGTTCATACAGATGGCGGTGAAGATATTTCCATGTTCATACAGATGGTGGTGTAGATATTTCCATGTTCATACAAATGGCGGTGTAGATATTTCCAAGTTCATAGAGATGGCGGTGTAGATATTTCCATGTTCATACAAATGGCGGTCTAGTTATTTCCATGTTCATAGAGATGGCGGTGTAGATATTTCCATATTTATACAGATAGCAGTGTAGTTATTTCCATGTTTATAGGGATAGCAGTGTAGATATTTTCATTGATATACAGATAGCTGTGTAGATATTTGCATGTTCATACAGATAGCGGTCTAGATATTTCCATGTTCATACAGATAGCGGTGTAGATATTTCCATGTTCATACAGATAGCGGTGTAGATATTTCCATCTTCATACAGATAGCGGTGTAGATATTTCCATGTTCATACAGATAGCGGTGTAGATATTTCCATGTTCATACAGTTAGCGGTGTAGATATTTCCATGTTCATACAGATGGCGGTGTAGATATTTCCATGTTCATACAGATGGCGGTGTAGATATTTCCATGTTCATACAGATGGCGGTGTAGATATTTCCATGTTCATACAGATGGCGGTGTAGATATTTCCATGTTCATACAGATGGCGGTGTAGATATTTCCATGTTCATACCAATAGCGGTGTAGATATTTCCATGTTCATACAGTTAGTGGTGTAGATATTTCCATGTTCATACAGATGGCGGTGTAGATATTTACATGTTCATACAGATGGCGGTGTTGATATTTCCATGTTCGTACGGATGGCAGTGTAGATATTTCTGTGTTCATACAGGTGGCGGTGTAGATATTTCCATGTTTATACAGATAGCAGTGTAGTTATTTCCATGTTTATAGAGACAGCTGTGTAGATATTTCCATTGATATACAGATAGCTGTGTAGATATTTGCATGTTCATACAGATAGCAGTGTAGATATTTCCATGTTCGTACAGATCGCGGTGTAGATATTTCCATGTTCATACAGATAGCGGTGTAGATATTTCCATGTTCATACAGATAACGGTGTAGATATTTCCACGTTCATACAGATAGCAGTGTAGATATTTCCATGTTCATACAGTTAGCGGTGTAGATATTTCCATGTTAATACAGATGGCGGTGTAGATATTTACATGTTCATACAGATGGCGGTATAGATACTTCCATGTTCGTACAGATGGCGGTGTAGATATTTCCATGTTCATAGAGATGGCGGTGTATATATTTCCATGTTTTTGCAGTTAGCGGTATAGATATTTCCATGTTTATACAGATGCTGCTGTAGTTATTTCCATGTTTATAGAGATGGCGGTCTAGATATTTCCATGTTTACAGAGATAGTGGTGTAGTTACTTCCAAGTTTATAGAGACAGCGTTGTAGATATTTCCATATTTATACAGATAGCGGTGAAGATATTTCCATGTTTATACAGATAGCGGTGTAGATATTTCCATGTTTATACAGATAGCAGTGTAGATATTTCCATGTTTATAGAGATAGTGTTGTAGATAATTTCAATTTCAAACAGAGAGCAGTGTAGATATTTCCAAGTTCATACAGATAGCGGTGTAGATATTTCCACGTTTATAGAGATGGCGGTGTAGATATTTCCATGTTCATACAGAGGACGGTGTAGATATTTCCATGTTTATAGGGATGGCCGTGTACATATTTTCATGTTTACACAGATGGCGGTGTAGATATTCCCATGTTTACACAGATAGCAGTGTAGACATTAACATGTTTACACAGATAGCGGTGCGGATATTTCCATGTTTATTCAGATAGCGGTGCAGATATTTCCATGTTTATACAGATATTTGGGCAGATATTTCCATGTTTATACAGATAGCGGTGTAGATATTTCCATCTTAATACAGATGGCGGTGTAGATATATCCATGATCGTACAGATGGCGGTGTAGATATGTCCATGTTCATACAGATGGCGGTGTAGATATTTCGAAGTTTATAGAGATAGCGCTGTAGTTATTTCCATATTTATAGAGAAATCTGTGTAGATATTTCCGTGTATATTCAGATAGCTGTGTAGATATTTCCATGTTCATGCAGATAGCGGTGTAGATATTTCCATGTTCATCCAGATGCCGGTGTACATATATCCATGTTCATACAGATGGCGGTGAAGATATTTCCAAGTTCATACAGATGGTGGTGTAGATATTTCCATGTTCATACAAATGGCGGTGTAGATATTTCCAAGTTCATAGAGATGGCGGTGTAGATATTTCCATGTTCATACAAATGGCGGTCTAGATATTTCCACGTTCATAGAGATGGCGGTGTAGATATTTCCATATTTATACAGATAGCAGTGTAGTTATTTCCATGTTTATAGGGATAGCAGTGTAGATATTTTCATTGATATACAGATAGCTGTGTAGATATTTGCATGTTCATACAGATAGCGGTCTAGATATTTCCATGTTCATACAGATAGCGGTGTAGATATTTCCATGTTCATACAGATAGCGGTGTAGATATTTCCATGTTCATACAGATAGCGGTGTAGATATTTCCATGTTCATACAGATAGCGGTGTAGATATTTCCATGTTCATACAGTTAGCGGTGTAGATATTTCCATGTTCATACAGATGGCGTTGTAGATATTTCCATGTTCATACAGATGGCGGTGTAGATATTTGCATGTTCATACAGATGGCGGTGTAGATATTTCCATGTTCATACAGATGGCGGTGTAGATATTTCCATGTTCATACAGATGGCGGTGTAGATATTTCCATGTTCATACCAATAGCGGTGTAGATATTTCCATGTTCATACAGTTAGTGGTGTAGATATTTCCATGTTCATACAGATGGCGGTGTAGATATTTACATGTTCATACAGATGGCGGTGTTGATATTTCCATGTTCGTACGGATGGCAGTGTAGATATTTCTGTGTTCATACAGGTGGCGGTGTAGATATTTCCATGTTTATACAGATAGCAGTGTAGTTATTTCCATGTTTATAGAGACAGCTGTGTAGATATTTCCATTGATATACAGATAGCTGTGTAGATATTTGCATGTTCATACAGATAGCAGTGTAGATATTTCCATGTTCGTACAGATAGCGGTGTAGATATTTCCATGTTCATACAGATAGCGGTGTAGATATTTCCATGTTCATACAGATAACGGTGTAGGTATTTCCACGTTCATACAGATAGCAGTGTAGATATTTCCATGTTCATACAGTTAGCGGTGTAGATATTTCCATGTTAATACAGATGGCGGTGTAGATATTTACATGTTCATACAGATGGCGGTATAGATACTTCCATGTTCGTACAGATGGCGGTGTAGATATTTCCATGTTCATAGAGATGGCGGTGTATATATTTCCATGTTTTTGCAGTTAGCGGTATAGATATTTCCATGTTTATACAGATGCTGCTGTAGTTATTTCCATGTTTATAGAGATGGCGGTCTAGATATTTCCATGTTTACAGAGATAGTGGTGTAGTTACTTCCAAGTTTATAGAGACAGCGTTGTAGATATTTCCATATTTATACAGATAGCGGTGAAGATATTTCCATGTTTATACAGATAGCGGTGTAGATATTTCCATGTTTATACAGATAGCAGTGTAGATATTTCCATGTTTATAGAGATAGTGTTGTAGATAATTTCAATTTCAAACAGAGAGCAGTGTAGATATTTCCAAGTTCATACAGATAGCGGTGTAGATATTTCCACGTTTATAGAGATGGCGGTGTAGATATTTCCATGTTCATACAGAGGACGGTGTAGATATTTCCATGTTTATAGGGATGGCCGTGTACATATTTTCATGTTTACACAGATGGCGGTGTAGATATTCCCATGTTTACACAGATAGCGGTGTAGACATTAACATGTTTACACAGATAGCGGTGCGGATATTTCCATGTTTATTCAGATAGCGGTGCAGATATTTCCATGTTTATACAGATATTTGGGCAGATATTTCCATGTTTATACAGATAGCGGTGTAGATATTTCCATCTTAATACAGATGGAGGTGTAGATATGTCCATGATCGTACAGATGGCGGTGTAGATATGTCCATGTTCATACAGATGGCGGTGTAGATATTTCGAAGTTTATAGAGATAGCGCTGTAGTTATTTCCATATTTATAGAGAAATCTGTGTAGATATTTCCGTGTATATTCAGATAGCTGTGTAGATATTTCCATGTTCATGCAGATAGCGGTGTAGATATTTCCATGTTCATCCAGATGCCGGTGTACATATATCCATGTTCATACAGATGGCGGTGAAGATATTTCCATGTTCATACAGATGGTGGTGTAGATATTTCCATGTTCATAGAAATGGCGGTGTAGATATTTCCAAGTTCATAGAGATGGCGGTGTAGATATTTCCATGTTCATACAAATGGCGGTCTAGATATTTCCACGTTCATAGAGATGGCGGTGTAGATATTTCCATATTTATACAGATAGCAGTGTAGTTATTTCCATGTTTATAGGGATAGCAGTGTAGATATTTTCATTGATATACAGATAGCTGTGTAGATATTTGCATGTTCATACAGATAGCGGTCTAGATATTTCCATGTTCATACAGATAGCGGTGTAGATATTTCCATGTTCATACAGATAGCGGTGTAGATATTTCCATGTTCATACAGATAGCGGTGTAGATATTTCCATGTTCATCCAGATGCCGGTGTACATATATCCATGTTCATACAGATGGCGGTGAAGATATTTCCATGTTCATACAGATGGTGGTGTAGATATTTCCATGTTCATACAAATGGCGGTGTAGATATTTCCAAGTTCATAGAGATGGCGGTGTAGATATTTCCATGTTCATACAAATGGCGGTCTAGTTATTTCCATGTTCATAGAGATGGCGGTGTAGATATTTCCATATTTATACAGATAGCAGTGTAGTTATTTCCATGTTTATAGGGATAGCAGTGTAGATATTTTCATTGATATACAGATAGCTGTGTAGATATTTGCATGTTCATACAGATAGCGGTCTAGATATTTCCATGTTCATACAGATAGCGGTGTAGATATTTCCATGTTCATACAGATAGCGGTGTAGATATTTCCATGTTCATACAGATAGCGGTGTAGATATTTCCATGTTCATACAGATAGCGGTGTAGATATTTCCATGTTCATACAGTTAGCGGTGTAGATATTTCCATGTTCATACAGATGGCGGTGTAGATATTTCCATGTTCATACAGATGGCGGTGTAGATATTTCCATGTTCATACAGATGGCGGTGTAGATATTTCCATGTTCATACAGATGGCGGTGTAGATATTTCCATGTTCATACAGATGGCGGTGTAGATATTTCCATGTTCATACCAATAGCGGTGTAGATATTTCCATGTTCATACAGTTAGTGGTGTAGATATTTCCATGTTCATACAGATGGCGGTGTAGATATTTACATGTTCATACAGATGGCGGTGTTGATATTTCCATGTTCGTACGGATGGCAGTGTAGATATTTCTGTGTTCATACAGGTGGCGGTGTAGATATTTCCATGTTTATACAGATAGCAGTGTAGTTATTTCCATGTTTATAGAGACAGCTGTGTAGATATTTCCATTGATATACAGATAGCTGTGTAGATATTTGCATGTTCATACAGATAGCAGTGTAGATATTTCCATGTTCGTACAGATCGCGGTGTAGATATTTCCATGTTCATACAGATAGCGGTGTAGATATTTCCATGTTCATACAGATAACGGTGTAGATATTTCCACGTTCATACAGATAGCAGTGTAGATATTTCCATGTTCATACAGTTAGCGGTGTAGATATTTCCATGTTAATACAGATGGCGGTGTAGATATTTACATGTTCATACAGATGGCGGTATAGATACTTCCATGTTCGTACAGATGGCGGTGTAGATATTTCCATGTTCATAGAGATGGCGGTGTATATATTTCCATGTTTTTGCAGTTAGCGGTATAGATATTTCCATGTTTATACAGATGCTGCTGTAGTTATTTCCATGTTTATAGAGATGGCGGTCTAGATATTTCCATGTTTACAGAGATAGTGGTGTAGTTACTTCAAAGTTTATAGAGACAGCGTTGTAGATATTTCCATATTTATACAGATAGCGGTGAAGATATTTCCATGTTTATACAGATAGCGGTGTAGATATTTCCATGTTTATACAGATAGCAGTGTAGATATTTCCATGTTTATAGAGATAGTGTTGTAGATAATTTCAATTTCAAACAGAGAGCAGTGTAGATATTTCCAAGTTCATACAGATAGCGGTGTAGATATTTCCACGTTTATAGAGATGGCGGTGTAGATATTTCCATGTTCATACAGAGGACGGTGTAGATATTTCCATGTTTATAGGGATGGCCGTGTACATATTTTCATGTTTACACAGATGGCGGTGTAGATATTCCCATGTTTACACAGATAGCAGTGTAGACATTAACATGTTTACACAGATAGCGGTGCGGATATTTCCATGTTTATTCAGATAGCGGTGCAGATATTTCCATGTTTATACAGATATTTGGGCAGATATTTCCATGTTTATACAGATAGCGGTGTAGATATTTCCATCTTAATACAGATGGCGGTGTAGATATGTCCATGATCGTACAGATGGCGGTGTAGATATGTCCATGTTCATACAGATGGCGGTGTAGATATTTCGAAGTTTATAGAGATAGCGCTGTAGTTATTTCCATATTTATAGAGAAATCTGTGTAGATATTTCCGTGTATATTCAGATAGCTGTGTAGATATTTCCATGTTCATGCAGATAGCGGTGTAGATATTTCCATGTTCATCCAGATGCCGGTGTACATATATCCATGTTCATACAGATGGCGGTGAAGATATTTCCATGTTCATACAGATGGTGGTGTAGATATTTCCATGTTCATACAAATGGCGGTGTAGATATTTCCAAGTTCATAGAGATGGCGGTGTAGATATTTCCATGTTCATACAAATGGCGGTCTAGATATTTCCACGTTCATAGAGATGGCGGTGTAGATATTTCCATATTTATACAGATAGCAGTGTAGTTATTTCCATGTTTATAGGGATAGCAGTGTAGATATTTTCATTGATATACAGATAGCTGTGTAGATATTTGCATGTTCATACAGATAGCGGTCTAGATATTTCCATGTTCATACAGATAGCGGTGTAGATATTTCCATGTTCATACAGATAGCGGTGTAGATATTTCCATGTTCATACAGATAGCGGTGTAGATATTTCCATGTTCATACAGATAGCGGTGTAGATATTTCCATGTTCATACAGTTAGCGGTGTAGATATTTCCATGTTCATACAGATGGCGGTGTAGATATTTCCATGTTCATACAGATGGCGGTGTAGATATTTCCATGTTCATACAGATGGCGGTGTAGATATTTCCATGTTCATACAGATGGCGGTGTAGATATTTCCATGTTCATACAGATGGCGGTGTAGATATTTCCATGTTCATACCAATAGCGGTGTAGATATTTCCATGTTCATACAGTTAGTGGTGTAGATATTTCCATGTTCATACAGATGGCGGTGTAGATATTTACATGTTCATACAGATGGCGGTGTTGATATTTCCATGTTCGTACGGATGGCAGTGTAGATATTTCTGTGTTCATACAGGTGGCGGTGTAGATATTTCCATGTTTATACAGATAGCAGTGTAGTTATTTCCATGTTTATAGAGACAGCTGTGTAGATATTTCCATTGATATACAGATAGCTGTGTAGATATTTGCATGTTCATACAGATAGCAGTGTAGATATTTCCATGTTCGTACAGATAGCGGTGTAGATATTTCCATGTTCATACAGATAGCGGTGTAGATATTTCCATGTTCATACAGATAACGGTGTAGGTATTTCCACGTTCATACAGATAGCAGTGTAGATATTTCCATGTTCATACAGTTAGCGGTGTAGATATTTCCATGTTAATACAGATGGCGGTGTAGATATTTACATGTTCATACAGATGGCGGTATAGATACTTCCATGTTCGTACAGATGGCGGTGTAGATATTTCCATGTTCATAGAGATGGCGGTGTATATATTTCCATGTTTTTGCAGTTAGCGGTATAGATATTTCCATGTTTATACAGATGCTGCTGTAGTTATTTCCATGTTTATAGAGATGGCGGTCTAGATATTTCCATGTTTACAGAGATAGTGGTGTAGTTACTTCCAAGTTTATAGAGACAGCGTTGTAGATATTTCCATATTTATACAGATAGCGGTGAAGATATTTCCATGTTTATACAGATAGCGGTGTAGATATTTCCATGTTTATACAGATAGCAGTGTAGATATTTCCATGTTTATAGAGATAGTGTTGTAGATAATTTCAATTTCAAACAGAGAGCAGTGTAGATATTTCCAAGTTCATACAGATAGCGGTGTAAATATTTCCACGTTTATAGAGATGGCGGTGTAGATATTTCCATGTTCATACAGAGGACGGTGTAGATATTTCCATGTTTATAGGGATGGCCGTGTACATATTTTCATGTTTACACAGATGGCGGTGTAGATATTCCCATGTTTACACAGATAGCGGTGTAGACATTAACATGTTTACACTGATAGCGGTGCGGATATTTCCATGTTTATTCAGATAGCGGTGCAGATATTTCCATGTTTATACAGATATTTGGGCAGATATTTCCATGTTTATACAGATAGCGGTGTAGATATTTCCATCTTAATACAGATGGAGGTGTAGATATGTCCATGATCGTACAGATGGCGGTGTAGATATGTCCATGTTCATACAGATGGCGGTGTAGATATTTCGAAGTTTATAGAGATAGCGCTGTAGTTATTTCCATATTTATAGAGAAATCTGTGTAGATATTTCCGTGTATATTCAGATAGCTGTGTAGATATTTCCATGTTCATGCAGATAGCGGTGTAGATATTTCCATGTTCATCCAGATGCCGGTGTACATATATCCATGTTCATACAGATGGCGGTGAAGATATTTCCATGTTCATACAGATGGTGGTGTAGATATTTCCATGTTCATAGAAATGGCGGTGTAGATATTTCCAAGTTCATAGAGATGGCGGTGTAGATATTTCCATGTTCATACAAATGGCGGTCTAGATATTTCCACGTTCATAGAGATGGCGGTGTAGATATTTCCATATTTATACAGATAGCAGTGTAGTTATTTCCATGTTTATAGGGATAGCAGTGTAGATATTTTCATTGATATACAGATAGCTGTGTAGATATTTGCATGTTCATACAGATAGCGGTCTAGATATTTCCATGTTCATACAGATAGCGGTGTAGATATTTCCATGTTCATACAGATAGCGGTGTAGATATTTCCATGTTCATACAGATAGCGGTGTAGATATTTCCATGTTCATACAGATAGCGGTGTAGATATTTCCATGTTCACACAGTTGGCTGTGTAGATATTTCCATGTTCATACAGATGGCGGTGTAGATATTTACATGTTCATACAGATGGCGGTGTAGATATTTCCATGTTCATACAGATGGCGGTGTAGATATTTCCATGTTCATACAGATAGCGGTGCAGATATTTCCATGTTCATACAGATAGCGGTGTAGATATTTCCATGTTCATACCGATAGCGGTGTAGATATTTCCATGTTCATACAGATAGTGGTGTAGATATTTCCATCTTCATGCAGATGGCGGTGTAGATATTTACATGTTCATACAGATGGCGGTGTTGATATTTCAATGTTCGTTCGGATGGCAGTGTAGATATTTCTGTGTTCATACAGGTGGCAGTGTAGATATTTCCATGTTTATACAGATAGCAGTGTAGTTATTTCCATGTTTATAGAGACAGCTGTGTAGATATTTCCATTGATATACAGATAGCTGTGTAGATATTTGCATGTTCATACAGATAGCAGTGTAGATATTTCCATGTTCGTACTGATAGCGGTGTAGATATTTCCATGTTCATACAGATAGCGGTGTAGATATTTCCATGTTCATACAGATAACGGTGTAGATATTTCCACGTTCATACAGATAGCAGTGTAGATATTTCCATGTTCATACAGTTAGCGGTGTAGATATTTCCATGTTCATACAGATTGCGCTGTAGATATTTACATGTTCATACTGATGGCGGTATAAATATTTCCATGTTCGTACAGATGGCGGTCTAGATATTTCCATGTTCATAGAGATGGCGGTGTAGATATTTCCATGTTTTTGCAGTTAGCGGTATAGATATTTCCATGTTTATACAGATGGTGCTGTAGTTATTTCCATGTTTATAGAGATGGCGGTCTAGATATTTCCATGTTTACAGAGATAGTGGTGTAGTTATTTCCAAGTTTATAGAGACAGCGTTGTAGATATTTCCATATTTATACAGATAGCGGTGAAGATATTTCCATGTTTATACAGATAGCGGTGTAGATATTTCCATGTTTATACAGATAGCAGTGTAGTTATTTCCATGTTTATAGAGATAGTGTTGTAGATAATTTCAATTTCAAACAGAGAGCAGTGTAGATATTTCCAAGTTCATACAGATAGCGGTGTAGATATTTCCACGTTTATAGAGATGGCGGTGTAGATATTTCCATGTTCATACAGAGGACGGTGTAGATATTTCCATGTTTATAGGGATGGCCGTGTACATATTTTCATGTTTACACAGATGGCGGTGTAGATATTTCCATGTTTACACAGATAGCGGTGTAGACATTTCCATGCTTACACAGATAGCGGTGCGGATATTTCCATGTTTATTCAGATAGCGGTGCAGATATTTCCATGTTTATACAGATATTTGGGCAGATATTTCCATGTTTATACAGATAGCGGTGTAGATATTTCCATCTTAATACAGATGGCGGTGTAGATATGTCCATCATCGTACAGATGGGGTTTAGATATTTCCATGTTCATACAGATGGCGGTGAAGATATTTCGAAGTTTATAGAGATAGCGATGTAGTTATTTCCATATTTATAGAGAAATCTGTGTAGATATTTCCATGTATATTCAGATAGCTGTGTAGATGTTTCCTTGTTCATGCAGATTACGGTGTAGATATTTCCATGTTCATCCAGATGCCGCTGTACATATATCCATGTTCATACAAATGGTGGTGAAGATATTTCCATGTTCATACAGATGGCGGTGTAGGTATTTCCATGTTCATACAAATGGCGGTGTAGATATTTCCATGTTCACAGAGATGACGGTGTAGATATTTCCAGGTTCATACAAATGGCGGTGTAGATATTTCCATGTTCATAGAGATGGCGGTGTAGATATTTCCATGTTTATACAGATAGCAGTGTAGTTATTTCCATGTTTATAGAGATACCAATGTGGATATTTCCATTGATATACAGATAGCTGTGTAGATATTTACATGTTCATACAGATAGCGGTGTAGATATTTCCATGTTCATACAGTTAGCGGTGTAGATATTTCCATGTTCATACAGATGGCGGTGTAGATATTTCCATGTTCATACAGATAGCGGTGTAGAGATTTCCATGTTCATACAGATAGCGGTGTAGATATTTCCATGTTCATACAGATAGCGGTCTAGATATTTACAGGTTCATACCAATAGCGGTGTAGACATTTCCATGTTCATACAGTTAGTGGTGTAGATATTTCCATGTTCATACAGATGGCGGTGTAGATATTTACATTTTCATACAGATGGCGGTGTAGATATTTCCATGTTTGTACGGATGGCATTGTAGTTATTTCCATGTTCATACAGGTGGCGGTGTAGATATTTCCATGTTTATACAGATATCAGTGTAGTTTTTTCCATGTTTATAGAGACAGCTGTGTAGATATTTCCATTGATATACAGATAGCTGAGTAGATATTTGCATGTTCACACAGATAGCGGTGTAGATATTTCCATGTTCGTACAGATAGCGGTGTAGATATTTCCATGTTCATACAGATAGCAGTGTAGATATTTCCATGTTCATACAGATAACGGTGTAGATATTTCCATGTTCATACCGATAACGGTGTAGATATTTCCATGTTCATACAGTTAGCAGTGTAGATATTTCCATGTTCATATAGATGGCGGTGTAGATATTTACATGTTCATACAGATGGCGGTATAGATATTTCCATGTTCGTACAGATGGCGGTGTAGATATTTTCATGTTCATAGAGATGGCATTGTAGATATTTCCATGTTTATGCAGATAGCGGTATAGATATTTCCATGTTTATACAGATGGTGGTGTAGATATTTCCATGTTTATAGAGATGGCGGTCTAGATATTTCCATGTTTACAGAGATAGTGGTGTAGTTATTTCCAAGTTTATAGAGACAACGTTCTAGATATTTCCATGTTTATACAGATAGCGGTGAAGATATTTCCATGTTTATACAGATAGCGGTGTAGATATTTCCATTTTTATACAGATAGCAGTGTAGATATTTCCATGTTTATAGAGATAGTGTTGTAGATAATTTCAATTTCATACAGAGAGCAGTGTAGATATTTCCAAGTTCACACAGATAGCGGTTTAGATATTTCCACGTTTATAGAGATGGCAGTGTAGATATTTCCATGTTCAATCAGAGGACGGAGTAGATATTTCCATGTTTATAGGGATGGCGGTGTAGATATTTTCATGTTTACACAGATGGCGGTGTAGATATTTCCATGTTTACACAGATAGCGGTGTAGACATTTCCATGTCTACACAGATAGCGGTGCGGATATTTCCATGTTTATTCAGATAGCGGTGCGGATATTTCCATGTTTATACAGATAGTTGGGCAGATATTTCCATTTTTATACAGATAGTTGGGCAGATATTTCCATGTTTATACAGATAGCGGTGTAGATATTTCCATTTTAATACAGATGGCGGTGTATATATGTCCATCATCGTACAGATGGCGGTGTAGATATTTCCATGTTCATACAGATGGCGGTGTAGATATTTCGAGGTTTATAGAGATAGCGATGTAGTTATTTCCATATTTATAGAGAAATCTGTGTAGATATTTCCATGTATATTCAGATAGCTGTGTAGACGTTTCCATGTTCATGCAGATTACGGTGTAGATATTTTCATGTTCATCCAGATGCCGGTGTACATATATCCATGTTCATACAAATGGTGGTGAAGATATTTCCATGTTCATACAGATGGCGGTGTAGGTATTTCCATGTTCATACAAATGGCGGTGTAGATATTTCCATGTTCATAGAGATGGCGGTGTAGATATTTCCAGGTTCATACAAATGGCGGTGTAGATATTTCCATGTTCATAGAGATGGCGGTGTAGATATTTCCATGTTTATACAGATAGCAGTGTAGTTATTTCCATGTTTATAGAGATACCAGTCTGGATATTTCCATTGATATACAGATAGCTGTGTAGATATTAGCATGTTCATACAGATAGCGGTGTAGATATTTCCATGTTCATACAGATAGCAGTGTAGATATTTCCATGTTCATACAGATAGCGGTGTAGGTATTTCCATTTTCATACAGATAGCGGTGTAGATATTTCCATGTTCATACAGATAGCGGTGTAGATATTTAAATGTTCATACAGTTAGCGGTGTAGATATTTCCATGTTCATACAGATGGCGGTGTAGATATATACATGTTGATACAGATGGCGGTGTAGATATTTCCATGTTCATACAGATAGCGGTGTAGATATTTCCATGTTCATACAGATAGCGGTGTAGATATTTCCATGTTCATACAGATAGCGTTGTAGATATTTCCATGTTCATACAGATAGCGGTGTTTATATGTCCATGTTTCTACAGATGGCGGTGTAGATATTTCCATGTTCATACAGATGGCGGTGTAGATATTTCGAAGTTTATAGAGATAGCGCTGTAGTTATTTCCATATTTATAGAGAAATCTGTGTAGATATTTCCATGTATATGCAGACAGCTGTGTAGATATTTCCATGTTCATGCAGATAGCGGTGTAGATATTTCCATGTTCATCCAGATGCTGGTGTACATATATCCATGTTCATACAGATGGCAGTGAAGATATTTCCATGTTCATACAGATGGTGGTGTAGGTATTTCCATGTTCATACAAATGGCGGTGTAGATATTTCCATGTTCATAGAGATGGCGGTGTAGATATTTCCAGGTTCATACAAATGGCGTTGTAGATATTTCCATGTTCATAGAGATGGGCGTGTAGATATTTCCATGTTTATACAGATAGCAGTGTAGTTATTTCCATGTTTATAGAGATAACAGTGTGGATATTTCCATTGATATACAGATAGCTGTGTAGATATTTACATGTTCATACAGATAGCGGTGTAGATATTTGCATGTTCATATAGATAGCGGTGTAGATATTTCCATGTTCATACAGTTAGCGGTGTAGATATTTCCATGTACATACAGATGGCGGTGTAGATATTTCCATGTTCATACAGATAGCGGTGTAGAGATTTCCATGTTCATACAGATAGCGGTGTAGATATTTCCATGTTCATACAGATAGCGGTCTAGATATTTCCAGGTTCATACCGATAGCGGTGTAGACATTTCCATGTTCATACAGTTAGCGGTGTAGATATTTCCATGTTCATACAGATGGCGGTGTAGATATTTACATTTTCATACAGATGGCGGTGTAGATATTTCCATGTTTGTACGGATGGCATTGTAGATATTTCTATGTTAATAGACATAGCGGTGTAGATATTTCCATTGATATACAGATAGCTGTGTAGATATTTTCATGTTCACACAGATAGCGGTGTAGATATTTCCATGTTCACACAGATAGCGGTGTAGATATTTCCATGTTCATACAGTTAGCGGTGTAGATATTTCCATGTTCATACAGATGGCGGTGTAGATATTTACCTGTTCATACAGATGGCGGTATAGATATTTCCATGTTCGTACAGATGGCGGTGTAGATATTTCCATGTTCATAGAGATGGCGTTGTAGATATTTCCATGTTTATGCAGAGAGCGGTATAGATATTTCCATGTTTATACAGATGGTGCTGTAGATATTTCCATGTCTATAGAGATGGCTTTCTAGATATTTCCATGTTTACAGAGATAGTGGTGTAGTTATTTCCAAGTTTATAGAGACAGTGTAGTAGATATTTCCATGTTTATACAGATAGCGGTGAAGATATTTCCATGTTTACACAGATAGCGGTGTAGATATTTCCATGTTTATACAGATAGCAGTGTAGATATTTCCATGTTTATAGAGATAGAGTTGTAGATAATTTCATTTTCATACAGAGAGCAGTGTAGCTATTTCCAAGTTCATACAGATAGCGGTGTAGATATTTCCACGTTTATAGAGATGGCGGTGAAGATATTTCCATGTTCATACAGATGGCGGTGTAGATATTTCCATGTTCATACAGATAGTGGTGTAGATATTTCCATGTTCATACCAATAGCGGTGTAGGCATTTCCATGTTAATACATTTAGCGGTGTAGATATTTCCATGCTCATACAGATGGCGGTGAAGATATTTACATGTTCATACAGATGGCGGATTAGATATTTCCATGTTTGTACGGACGGCAGTGTAGATATTTCCATGTTCATACAGGTGGCGGTGTAGATATTTCCATGTTTATACAGATAGCAGTGTAGTTATTTCTATGTTAATAGAGATAGCGGTGTAGATATTTCCATTGATATACAGATAGCTGTGTAGATATTTGCATGTTCATACAGATAGCGGTGTAGATATTTCCATGTTCTTACAGATAGCGGTGTAGCTATATCCATGTTCATACAGATAGCGGTGTAGATATTTCTATGTTCATACAGATAACGGTGTAGATATTTCCATGTTCATACAGACAGCGGTGTAGATATTTCCATGTTCATACAGTTAGCAGTGTAGATATTTCCATGTTCATCCAGATGCCGGTGTACATATATCCATGTTCATACAGATGGCGGTGAAGATATTTCCATGTTCATACAGATGGCGGTGAAGGTATTTCCATGTTCATACAGATGGTGGTGTAGGTATTTCTATGCTCATACAAATGGCGGTGTAGATATTTCCATCTTCATAGAGATGGCGGTGTAGATATTTCCAGGTTCATACAAATGGCGGTGTTGATATTTCCATGTTCATAGAGATGGCCGTGTAGATATTTCCATGTTTATACAGAGAGCAGTGTAGTTATTTCCATGTTTATAGAGATACCAGTGTGGATATTTCCATTGATATACAGATAGCTGTGTAGATATTTACATGTTCATACAGATAGCGGTGTAGATATTTCCATGTTCATAGAGATAGCGGTGTAGATATTTGCGTGTTCATATAGATAGCGGTGTAGATATTTCCATGTTCATACAGTTAGCGGTGTAGATATTTCCATGTTCATACAGATGGCGGTGTAGATATTTCCATGTTCATACAGATAGCGGTGTAGAGATTTCCATGTTCATACAGATAGCGGTGTAGATATTTCCATGTTCATACAGATAGCGGTCTAGATATTTCCAGGTTCATACCAATAGCGGTGTAGACATTTCCATGTTCATACAGTTAGCGGTGTAGATATTTCCATGTTCATACAGATGGCGGTGTAGATATTTACATTTTCATACAGATGGCGGTGTAGGTATTTCCATGTTTGTACGGATGGCATTGTAGATATTTCTATGTTAATAGACATAGCGGTGTAGATATTTCCATTGATATACAGATAGCTGTGTAGATATTTGCATGTTCATACAGATAGCGGTGTAGATATTTCCATGTTCACACAGATAGCGGTGTATATATTTCCATGTTCACACAGATAGCGGTGTAGATATTTCCATGTTCATACAGTTAGCGGTGTAGATATTTCCATGTTCATACAGATGGCGGTGTAGATATTTACCTGTTCATACAGATGGCGGTATAGATATTTCCATGTTCGTACAGATGGCGGTGTAGATATTTCCATGTTCATAGAGATGGCGTTGTAGATATTTCCATGTTTATGCAGAGAGCGGTATAGGTATTTCCATGTTTATACAGATGGTGCTGTAGATATTTCCATGTTTATAGAGATGGCTTTCTAGATATTTCCATGTTTACAGAGATAGTGGTGTAGTTATTTCCAAGTTTATAGAGACAGTGTTGTAGATATTTCCATGTTTATACAGATAGCGGTGAAGATATTTCCATGTTTACACAGATAGCGGTGTAGATATTTCCATGTTTATACAGATAGCAGTGTAGATATTTCCATGTTTATAGAGATAGAGTTGTAGATAATTTCATTTTCATACAGAGAGCAGTGTAGCTATTTCCAAGTTCATACAGATAGCGGTGTAGATATTTCCACGTTTATAGAGATGGCGGTGAAGATATTTCCATGTTCATACAGATGGCGGTGTAGATATTTCCATGTTCATACAGATAGTGGTGTAGATATTTCCATGTTCATACCAATAGCGGTGTAGGCATTTCCATGTTAATACATTTAGCGGTTTAGATATTTCCATGCTCATACAGATGGCGGTGAAGATATTTACATGTTCATACAGATGGCGGTTTAGATATTTCCATGTTTGTACGGACGGCAGTGTAGATATTTCCATGTTCATACAGGTGGCGGTGTAGATATTTCCATGTTTATACAGATAGCAGTGTAGTTATTTCTATGTTAATAGAGATAGCGGTGTAGATATTTCCATTGATATACAGATAGCTGTGTAGATATTTGCATGTTCATACAGATAGCGGTGTAGATATTTCCATGTTCTTACAGATAGCGGTGTAGCTATTTCCATGTTCATACAGATAGCGGTGTAGATATTTCTATGTTCATACAGATAACGGTGTAGATATTTCCATGTTCATACAGACAGCGGTGTAGATATTTCCATGTTCATACAGTTAGCAGTGTAGATATTTCCATGTTCATCCAGATGCCGGTGTACATATATCCATGTTCATACAGATGGCGGTGAAGATATTTCCATGTTCATACAGATGGCGGTGAAGGTATTTCCATGTTCATACAGATGGTGGTGTAGGTATTTCTATGCTCATACAAATGGCGGTGTAGATATTTCCATCTTCATAGAGATGGCGGTGTAGATATTTCCAGGTTCATACAAATGGCGGTGTTGATATTTCCATGTTCATAGAGATGGCCGTGTAGATATTTCCATGTTTATACAGAGAGCAGTGTAGTTATTTCCATGTTTATAGAGATACCAGTGTGGATATTTCCATTGATATACAGATAGCTGTGTAGATATTTACATGTTCATACAGATAGCGGTGTAGATATTTCCATGTTCATAGAGATAGCGGTGTAGATATTTGCGTGTTCATATAGATAGCGGTGTAGATATTTCCATGTTCATACAGTTAGCGGTGTAGATATTTCCATGTTCATACAGATGGCGGTGTAGATATTTCCATGTTCATACAGATAGCGGTGTAGAGATTTCCATGTTCATACAGATAGCGGTGTAGGTATTTCCATGTTCATACAGATAGCGGTCTAGATATTTCCAGGTTCATACCAATAGCGGTGTAGACATTTCCATGTTCATACAGTTAGCGGTGTAGATATTTCCATGTTCATACAGATGGCGGTGTAGATATTTACTTTTTCATACAGATGGCGGTGTAGATATTTCCATGTTTGTACGGATGGCATTGTAGATATTTCTATGTTAATAGACATAGCGGTGTAGATATTTCCATTGATATACAGATAGCTGTGTAGATATTTGCATGTTCATACAGATAGCGGTGTAGATATTTCCATGTTCACACAGATAGCGGTGTAGATATTTCCATGTTCACACAGATAGCGGTGTAGATATTTCCATGTTCATACAGTTAGCGGTGTAGATATTTCCATGTTCATACAGATGGCGGTGTAGATATTTACCTGTTCATACAGATGGCGGTATAGATATTTCCATGTTCGTACAGATGGCGGTGTAGATATTTCCATGTTCATAGAGATGGCGTTGTAGATATTTCCATGTTTATGCAGAGAGCGGTATAGATATTTCCATGTTTATACAGATGGTGCTGTAGATATTTCCATGTTTATAGAGATGGCTTTCTAGATATTTCCATGTTTACAGAGATAGTGGTGTAGTTATTTCCAAGTTTATAGAGACAGTGTTGTAGATATTTCCATGTTTATACAGATAGCGGTGAAGATATTTCCATGTTTATACAGATAGCGGTGTAGATATTTCCATTGATATACAGATAGCAGTGTAGATATTTCCATGTTTATAGAGATAGTGTTGTAGATAATTTCAATTTCATACAGAGAGCAGTGTAGCTATTTCCAAGTTCATACAGATAGCGGTGTAGATATTTCCACGTTTATAGAGATGGCGGTGTAGATATTTCCATGTTCATACAGAGGACGGTGTAGATATTTCCATGTTTATAGGGATGGCGGTGTAGATATTTTCATGTTTACACGGATGGAGGTGTAGATATTTCCATGTTTACACAGATAGCGGTGTAGACATTTCCATGTTTACACAGATAGCGGTGCGGATATTTCCATGTTTATTCAGATAGCGGTGCGGATATTTCCATGTTTATACAGATAGTTGGGCAGATATTTCCATGTTTATACAGATAGTTGGGCAGATATTTCCATGTTTATACAGATAGCGGTGTAGATATTTCCATCTTAATACAGATGGCAGTGTAGATATGTCCATCATCGTACAGATGGCGGTGTAGATATTTCCATGTTCATACAGATGGCGGTGTAGATATTTCGAAGTTTATAGAGATAGCGATGTAGTTATTTCCATATTTATAGAGAAATCTGTGTAGATATTTCCATGTATATTCAGATAGCTGTGTAGATGTTTCCATGTTCATGCAGATTACGGTGTAGATATTTCCATGTTCATCCAGATGCCGGTGTACATATATCCATGTTCATACAAATGGCGGTGAAGATATTTCCATGTTCATACAGATGGCGGTGTAGGTATTTCCATGTTCATACAAATGGCGGTGTAGATATTTCCATGTTCATAGAGATGGCGGCATAGAGATTTCCAGGTTCATACAAATGGCGGTGTAGATATTTCCATGTTCATAGAGATGGCGGTGTAGATATTTCCATGTTTATACAGATAGCAGTGTAGTTAATTCCATGTTTATAGAGATACCAGTCTGGATATTTCCATTGATATACAGATAGCTGTGTAGATATTAGCATGTTCATACAGATAGCGGTGTAGATATTTCCATGTTCATACAGATAGCAGTGTAGATATTTCCATGTTCATAGAGATAGCGGTGTAGATATTTCCATGTTAATACAGATAGCGGTGTAGATATTTCCATGTTCATACAGATAGCGGTGTAGATATTTAAATGTTCATAGAGTTAGCGGTGTAGATATTTCCATGTTCATACAGATGGCGGCGTAGATATATACATGTTGATACAGATGGCGGTGTAGATATTTCCATGTTCATACAGATAGCGGTGTAGATATTTCCATGTTCATACAGATAGCGTTGTAGGTATTTCCATGTTCATACCAATAGCGGTGTAGACATTTCCATGTTCATACATTTAGCGGTGTAGATATTTCCATGTTCATACAGATGGCGGTGAAGATATTTACATGTTCATACAGATGGCGGCGTAGTTATTTCCATGTTTGTACGGATGGCAGTGTAGATATTTCCATGTTCATACAGGTGGCGGTGTAGATATTTCCATGTTTATACAGATAGCAGTGTAGTTATTTCTATGTTAATAGAGATAGCGGTGTAGATATTTCCATTGATATACAGATAGCTGTGTAGATATTTGCATGTTCATACAGATAGCGGTGTACATATTTCCATGTTCTTACAGATAGCGGTGTAGCTATTTCCATGTTCATACAGATATCGGTGTAGATATTTCTAAGTTCATACAGATAACGGTGTAGATATTTCCATGTTCATACAGACAGCGGTGTAGATATTTCCATGTTCATACAGTTAGCGGTGTAGATATTTCCATGTTCATCCAGATGCCGGTGTACATATATCCATGTTCATACAGATGGCGGTGAAGATATTTCCATGTTCATACAGATGGAGGTGTAGGTATTTCCATGTTCATACAAATGGCGGTGTAGATATTTCCATGTTCATAGAGATGGCGTTGTAGATATTTCCAGGTTCATACAAATGGCGGTGTAGATATTTCCATGTTCATAGAGATGGCCGTGTAGATATTTCCATGTTTATACAGATAGCAGTGTAGTTATTTCCATGTTTATAGAGATACCAGTGTGGATATTTCCATTGATATACAGATAGCTGTGTAGATATTTACATGTTCATACAGATAGCGGTGTAGATATTTCCATGTTTATAGAGATGGCGGTCTAGATGTTTCCATGTTTACAGAGATAGGGGTGTAGTTATTTCCAAGTTTATAGAGACAGCGTTGTAGATATTTCCATGTTTATACAGATAGCGGTGAAGATATTTCCATGTTTATACAGATAGCGGTGTAGATATTTCCATGTTTATACAGATAGCAGTGTAGATATTCCCATGTTTCTAGAGATAGTGTTGTAGATAATTTCAATTTCATACAGAGAGCAGTGTAGATATTTCCAAGTTCATACAGATAGCGGTGTAGATATTTCCACGTTTATAGAGATGGCGGTGTAGATATTTCCACGTTCATACAGAGGACGGTGTAGATATTTCCATGTTTATAGGGATTTCAGTGTAGATATTTTCATGTTTACACAGATGGCGGTGTAGATATTTCCATGTTTACACAGATAGCGGTGTAGACATTTCCATGTTTACACAGATAGCGGTGCGGATATTTCCATGTTTATTCAGATAGCGGTGCGTATATTTCCATGTTTATACAGATAGTTGGGCAGATATTTCCATGTTTATACAGATAGTTGGGCAGATATTTCCATGTTTATACAGATAGCGGTGTAGATATTTCCATCTTAATACAGATGGCGGTGTAGATATGTCCATCGTCGTACAGATGGCGGTGTAGATATTTCCATGTTCATACAGATAGCGGTGTAGATATTTCCATGTTCATACCAATAGCTGTGTAGGCATTTCCATGTTCATACATTTAGCGGTGTAGATAATTCCATGTTCAGACAGATGGCGGTGAAGATATTTACATGTTCATACAGATGGCGGTGTAGATATTTCCATGTTTGTACGGATGGCAGTGTAGGTATTTCCATGTTCATACAGGTGGCGGTGTAGATATTTCCATGTTTATACAGATAGCAGTGTAGTTATTTCCATGTTAATAGAGATAGCGGTGTAGATATTTCCATTGATATACAGATAGCTGTGTAGATATTTGCATGTTCATACCGATAGCGGTGTAGATATTTCCATGTTCGTACAGATAGCGGTGTAGCTATTTCCATGTTCATACAGATAGCGGTGTAGATATTTCTATGTTCATACAGATAACGGTGTAGATATTTCCATGTTCATACAGAGAGCGGTGTAGATATTTCCATGTTCATACAGTTAGCGGTGTACATATTTCCATGTTTATACAGATGGTGATGTAGATATTTCCATGTTTATAGAGATGGCGGTCTAGATATTTCCATGTTTACAGAGATAGTGGTTTAGTTATTTCCAAGTTTGTATAGACAGCGTTGTAGATATTTCCATGTTTATACAGATAGCGGTGGAGATATTTCCATGTTTATACAGATAGCGGTGTAGATATTTCCATGTTAAAACAGATAGCAGTGTAGATATCTCCATGTTTATAGAGATAGTGGTGTAGATAATTTCAATTTTATACAGAGAGCAGTGTAGATATTTCCAAGTTCATAGAGATAGCGCTGTAGATATTTCAACGTTTATAGAGATGGCGGTGTAGATATTTCCATGTTCATACAGATGGCGGTGTAGATATTTCCATGTTTATAGGAATGGCGGTGTAGATATTTTCATGTTTACACAGATGGCGGTGTAGATATTTCCATGTTTACTCAGATAGCGGTGTAGACATTTCCATGTTTACACAGATAGCAGTGTGGATATTTCCATGTTTATACAAATAGTTGGGCAGATATTTCCATGTTTATACAGATAGCGGTGTAGATATTTCCATGTTCATACAAATGGCGGTGTAGATATGTCCATGTTTGTACAGATGGCGGTGTAGATATTTCGAAGTTTATAGAGATAGCGCTGTAGTTATTTCCATATTTATAGAGAAATCTGTGTAGATATTTCCATGTATATTCAGATAGCTGTGTAGATATTTCCATGTTCATGCAGATAGCCGTGTAGACATTTCCATGTTCATCCAGATGCCGGAGAACATATATCCATGTTCATACAGATGGTGGTGAAGATATTTCCATGTTCATACACATAATGGTGTAGATATTTCCATGTTCATACAGATAGCGGTGTAGATATTTCCATGTCCATACAGATAGCGCTGTAGATATTTCCATGTTCATACAGTTTGCGGTGTAGATATTTCCATGTTCATACAGATGGCGGTGTAGATATTTACATGTTCATACAGATGGTGGTGTAGATATTTCCATCTTCATACAGATAGCGGTGTAGATATTTCCATGTTCATACCAATAGCAGTGAAGATATTTCCTTGTTCATACAGTTAGCGGTGTAGATATTTCCATGTTCATACAGATGGCGGTGTAGGTATTTACATGTTCATACAGATGGCGGTGTAGATATTTCCATGTTCGTACGGATGGCAGTGTAGATATTTCCATGTTCATACAGGTGGCGGTGTAGATATTTCCATGTTTATACAGATAGCAGTGTAGTTATTTCCATGTTAATAGAGATAGCGGTGTAGATATTTCCATTGATATACAGATAGCTGTGTAGATATTTGCATGTTCATACCGATAGCGGTGTAGATATTTCCATGTTCGTACAGATAGCGGTGTAGATATTTCCATGTTCATACAGATAGCGGTGTAGATATTTCTATGTTCATACAGATAACGGTGTAGATATTTCCATGTTCATACAGAGAGCGGTGTAGATATTTCCATGTTCATACAGTTAGCGGTGTACATATTTCCATGTTTATACAGATGGTGATGTAGATATTTCCATGTTTATAGAGATGGCGGTCTAGATATTTCCATGTTTACAGAGATAGTGGTTTAGTTATTTCCAAGTTTGTATAGACAGCGTTGTAGATATTTCCATGTTTATACAGATAGCGGTGGAGATATTTCCATGTTTATACAGATAGCGGTGTAGATATTTCCATGTTAAAACAGATAGCAGTGTAGATATCTCCATGTTTATAGAGATAGTGGTGTAGATAATTTCAATTTTATACAGAGAGCAGTGTAGATATTTCCAAGTTCATAGAGATAGCGCTGTAGATATTTCAACGTTTATAGAGATGGCGGTGTAGATATTTCCATGTTCATACAGATGGCGGTGTAGATATTTCCATGTTTATAGGAATGGCGGTGTAGATATTTTCATGTTTACACAGATGGCGGTGTAGATATTTCCATGTTTACTCAGATAGCGGTGTAGACATTTCCATGTTTACACAGATAGCAGTGTGGATATTTCCATGTTTATACAAATAGTTGGGCAGATATTTCCATGTTTATACAGATAGCGGTGTAGATATTTCCATGTTCATACAAATGGCGGTGTAGATATGTCCATGTTTGTACAGATGGCGGTGTAGATATTTCGAAGTTTATAGAGATAGCGCTGTAGTTATTTCCATATTTATAGAGAAATCTGTGTAGATATTTCCATGTATATTCAGATAGCTGTGTAGATATTTCCATGTTCATGCAGATAGCCGTGTAGACATTTCCATGTTCATCCAGATGCCGGAGAACATATATCCATGTTCATACAGATGGTGGTGAAGATATTTCCATGTTCATACACATAATGGTGTAGATATTTCCATGTTCATACAGATAGCGGTGTAGATATTTCCATGTCCATACAGATAGCGCTGTAGATATTTCCATGTTCATACAGTTTGCGGTGTAGATATTTCCATGTTCATACAGATGGCGGTGTAGATATTTACATGTTCATACAGATGGTGGTGTAGATATTTCCATCTTCATACAGATAGCGGTGTAGATATTTCCATGTTCATACCAATAGCAGTGAAGATATTTCCTTGTTCATACAGTTAGCGGTGTAGATATTTCCATGTTCATACAGATGGCGGTGTAGGTATTTACATGTTCATACAGATGGCGGTGTAGATATTTCCATGTTCGTACGGATGGCAGTGTAGATATTTCCATGTTCATACAGGTGGCGGTGTAGATATTTCCCTGTTTATACAGATAGCAGTGTAGTTATTTCCATGTTTATAGAGATAGCAGTGTAGGTATTTCCATTGATATACAGATAGCTGTGTAGATATTTGCATGTTCATACAGATAGCGATGTAGATATTTCCATGTTCGTACAGATAGCGGTGTAGATATTTCCATGTTCATACAGATAACGGTGTAGATATTTCCATGTTCATACAGATAGTGGTGTAGATATTTCCATGTTCATACCAATAGCGGTGTAGGCATTTCCATGTTAATACATTTAGCGGTGTAGATATTTCCATGCTCATACAGATGGCGGTGAAGATATTTACATGTTCATACAGATGGCGGTTTAGATATTTCCATGTTTGTACGGACGGCAGTGTAGATATTTCCATGTTCATACAGGTGGCGGTGTAGATATTTCCATGTTTATACAGATAGCAGTGTAGTTATTTCTATGTTAATAGAGATAGCAGTGTAGATATTTCCATTGATATACAGATAGCTGTGTAGATATTTGCATGTTCATACAGATTGCGGTGTAGATATTTCCATGTTCTTACAGATAGCGGTTTAGCTATTTCCATGTTCATACAGATAGCGGTGTAGATATTTCTATGTTCATACAGATAACGGTGTAGATATTTCCATGTTCATACAGACAGCGGTGTAGATATTTCCATGTTCATACAGTTAGCAGTGTAGATATTTCCATGTTCATCCAGATGCCGGTGTACATATATCCATGTTCATACAGATGGCGGTGAAGATATTTCCATGTTCATACAGATGGCGGTGAAGGTATTTCCATGTTCATACAGATGGTGGTGTAGGTATTTCTATGCTCATACAAATGGCGGTGTAGATATTTCCATCTTCATAGAGATGGCGGTGTAGATATTTCCAGGTTCATACAAATGGCGGTGTTGATATTTCCATGTTCATAGAGATGGCCGTGTAGATATTTCCATGTTTATACAGAGAGCAGTGTAGTTATTTCCATGTTTATAGAGATACCAGTGTGGATATTTCCATTGATATACAGATAGCTGTGTAGATATCTACATGTTCATACAGATAGCGGTGTAGATATTTCCATGTTCATAGAGATAGCGGTGTAGATATTTGCGTGTTCATATAGATAGCGGTGTAGATATTTCCATGTTCATACAGTTAGAGGTGTAGATATTTCCATGTTCATACAGATGGCGGTGTAGATATTTCCATGTTCATACAGATAGCGGTGTAGAGATTTCCATGTTCATACAGATAGCGGTGTAGATATTTCCATGTTCATACAGATAGCGGTCTAGTTATTTCCAGGTTCATACCAATAGCGGTGTAGACATTTCCATGTTCATACAGTTAGCGGTGTAGATATTTCCATGTTCTTACAGATGGCGGTGTAGATATTTACATTTTCATACAGATGGCGGTGTAGATATTTCCATGTTTGTACGGATGGCATTGTAGATATTTCTATGTTAATAGACATAGCGGTGTAGATATTTCCATTGATATACAGATAGCTGTGTAGATATTTGCATGTTCATACAGATAGCGGTGTAGATATTTCCATGTTCACACAGATAGCGGTGTAGATATTTCCATGTTCACACAGATAGCGGTGTAGATATTTCCATGTTCATACAGTTAGCGGTGTAGATATTTCCATGTTCATACAGATGGCGGTGTAGATATTTACCTGTTCATACAGATGGCGGTATAGATATTTCCATGTTCGTACAGATGGCGGTGTAGATATTTCCATGTTCATAGAGATGGCGTTGTAGATATTTCCATGTTTATGCAGAGAGCGGTATAGATATTTCCATGTTTATACAGATGGTGCTGTAGATATTTCCATGTTTATAGAGATGGCTTTCTAGATATTTCCATGTTTACAGAGATAGTGGTGTAGTTATTTCCAAGTTTATAGAGACAGTGTTGTAGATATTTCCATGTTTATACAGATAGCGGTGAAGATATTTCCATGTTTATACAGATAGCGGTGTAGATATTTCCATTGATATACAGATAGCAGTGTAGATATTTCCATGTTTATAGAGATAGTGTTGTAGATAATTTCAATTTCATACAGAGAGCAGTGTAGCTATTTCCAAGTTCATACAGATAGCGGTGTAGATATTTCCACGTTTATAGAGATGGCGGTGTAGATATTTCCATGTTCATACAGAGGACGGTGTAGATATTTCCATGTTTATAGGGATGGCGGTGTAGATATTTTCATGTTTACACAGATGGAGGTGTAGATATTTCCATGTTTACACAGATAGCGGTGTAGACATTTCCATGTTTACACAGATAGCGGTGCGGATATTTCCATGTTTATTCAGATAGCGGTGCGGATATTTCCATGTTTATACAGATAGTTGGACAGATATTTCCATGTTTATACAGATAGTTGGGCAGATATTTCCATGTTTATACAGATAGCGGTGTAGATATTTCCATCTTAATACAGATGGCAGTGTAGATATGTCCATCATCGTACAGATGGCGGTGTAGATATTTCCATGTTCATACAGATGGCGGTGTAGATATTTCGAAGTTTATAGAGATAGCGATGTAGTTATTTCCATATTTATAGAGAAATCTGTGTAGATATTTCCATGTATATTCACATAGCTGTGTAGATGTTTCCATGTTCATGCAGATTACGGTGTAGATATTTCCATGTTCATCCAGATGCCGGTGTACATATATCCATGTTCATACAGATGGCGGTGAAGATATTTCCATGTTCATACAGATGGTGGTGTAGGTATTTCCATGTTCATACAAATGGCGGTGTAGATATTTCCATGTTCATAGAGATGGCGTTGTAGATATTTCCAGGTTCATACAAATGGCGGTGTAGATATTTCCATGTTCATAGAGATGGCCGTGTAGATATTTCCATGTTTATACAGATAGCAGTGTAGTTATTTCCATGTTTATAGAGATACCAGTGTGGATATTTCCATTGATATACAGATAGCTGTGTAGATATTTACATGTTCATACAGATAGCGGTGTAGATATTTCCATGTTCATAGAGATAGCGGTGTAGATATTTGCATGTTCATATAGATAGCGGTGTAGATATTTCCATGTTCATACAGTTAGCGGTGTAGATATTTCCATGTTCATACAGATGGCGGTGTAGATATTTCCATGTTCATACAGATAGCGGTGTAGATATTTCCATGTTCATACAGATAGCGGTGTAGATATTTCCATGTTCATACAGATAGCGGTGTAGATATTTCCATGTTTATAGAGATGGCGGTCTAGATATTTCCATGTTTACAGAGATAGGGGTGTAGTTATTTCCAAGTTTATAGAGACAGCGTTGTAGATATTTCCATGTTTATACAGATAGCGGTGAAGATATTTCCATGTTTATACAGATAGCGGTGTAGATATTTCCATGTTTATACAGATAGCAGTGTAGATATTCCCATGTTTCTAGAGATAGTGTTGTAGATAATTTCAATTTCATACAGAGAGCAGTGTAGATATTTCCAAGTTCATACAGATAGCGGTGTAGATATTTCCACGTTTATAGAGATGGCGGTGTAGATATTTCCACGTTCATACAGAGGACGGTGTAGATATTTCCATGTTTATAGGGATTTCAGTGTAGATATTTTCATGTTTACACAGATGGCGGTGTAGATATTTCCATGTTTACACAGATAGCGGTGTAGACATTTCCATGTTTACACAGATAGCGGTGCGGATATTTCCATGTTTATTCAGATAGCGGTGCGGATATTTCCATGTTTATACAGATAGTTGGGCAGATATTTCCATGTTTATACAGATAGTTGGGCAGATATTTCCATGTTTATACAGATAGCGGTGTAGATATTTCCATCTTAATACAGATGGCGGTGTAGATATGTCCATCGTCGTACAGATGGCGGTGTAGATATTTCCATGTTCATACAGATAGCGGTGTAGATATTTCCATGTTCATACCAGTAGCGGTGTAGGCATTTCCATGTTCATACATTTAGCGGTCTAGATAATTCCATGTTCATACAGATGGCGGTGAAGATATTTACATGTTCATACAGATGGCGGTGTAGATATTTCCATGTTTGTACGGATGGCAGTGTAGGTATTTCCATGTTCATACAGGTGGCGGTGTAGATATTTCCATGTTTATACAGATAGCAGTGTAGTTATTTCCATGTTAATAGAGATAGCGGTGTAGATATTTCCATTGATATACAGATAGCTGTGTAGATATTTGCATGTTCATACAGATAGCGGTGTAGATATTTCCATGTTCGTACAGATAGCGGTGTAGCTATTTCCATGTTCATACAGATAGCGGTGTAGATATTTCTATGTTCATACAGATAACGGTGTAGATATTTCCAAGTTCATACAGACAGCGGTGTAGATATTTCCATGTTCATACAGTTAGCGGTGTACATATTTCCATGTTTATACAGATGGTGATGTAGATATTTCCATGTTTATAGAGATGGCGGTCTAGATATTTCCATGTTTACAGAGATAGTGTTTTAGTTATTTCCAAGTTTGTATAGACAGCGTTGTAGATATTTCCATGTTTATACAGATAGCGGTGGAGATATTTCCATGTTTATACAGATAGCGGTGTAGATATTACCATGTTAAAACAGATAGCAGTGTAGATATCTCCATGTTTATAGAGATAGTGGTGTAGATAATTTCAATTTTATACAGAGAGCAGTGTAGACATTTCCAAGTTCATAGAGATAGCGCTGTAGATATTTCCACGTTTATAGAGATGGCGGTGTAGATATTTCCATGTTCATACAGATGGCGGTGTAGATATTTCCGTGTTTATAGGAATGGCGGTGTAGATATTTTCATGTTTACACAGATGGCGGTGTAGATATTTCCATGTTTACTCAGATAGCGGTGTAGACATTTCCATGTTTACACAGATAGCAGTGTGGATATTTCCATGTTTATACAAATAGTTGGGCAGATATTTCCATGTTTATACAGATAGCAGTGTAGATATTTCCATGTTCATACAAATGGCGGTGTAGATATGTCCATGTTTGTACAGATGGCGGTGTAGATATTTCCATGTTTATACAGATGGCGGTGTAGATATTTCGAAGTTTATAGAGATAGCGCTGTAGTTATTTCCATATTTATAGAGAAATCTGTGTAGATATTTCCATGTATATTCAGATAGCTGTGTACATATTTCCATGTTCATGCAGATAGCCGTGTAGACATTTCCATGTTCATCCAGATGCCGGAGTACATATATCCATGTTCATACAGATGGTGGTGAAGATATTTCCATTTTCATACAAATAGCGGTGTAGATATTTCCATGTTCATACAGATAGCGGTGTAGATATTTCCATGTCCATACAGATAGCGGTGTAGATATTTAAATGTTCAAACAATTAGCGGTGTAGATATTTCCATGTTCATACAGATGGCGGTGTAGATATATACATGTTGATACAGATGGCGGTGTAGATATTTCCATGTTCATACAGATAGCGGTGTAGATATTTCCATGTTCATACAGATAGCGTTGTAGGTATTTCCATGTTCATACCAATAGCGGTGTAGACATTTCCATGTTCATACATTTAGCGGTGTAGATATTTCCATGTTCATACAGATGGCGGTGAAGATATTTACATGTTCATACAGATGGCGGTGTAGATATTTCCATGTTTGTACGGATGGCAGTATAGATATTTCCATGTTCATACAGGTGGCGGTGTAGATATTTCCATGTTTATACAGATAGCAGTGTGGTTATTTCTATGTTAATAGAGATAGCGGTGTAGATATTTCCATTGATATACAGATAGCTGTGTAGATATTTGCATGTTCATACAGATAGCGGAGTAGATACTTCCATGTTCTTACAGATAGCGGTGTAGTTATTTCCATGTTCATACAGATATCGGTGTAGATATTTCTATGTTCATACAGATAACGGTGTAGATATTTCCATCTTCATACAGACAGCGGTGTAGATATTTCCATGTTCATAAAGTTAGCGGCGTAGATATTTCCATGTTCATCCAGATGCCGGTGTACATATATCCATGTTCATACAGATGGCGGTGAAGATATTTCCATGTTCATACAGATGGTGGTGTAAGTATTTCCATGTTCATACAAATGGCGGTGTAGATATTTCCATGTTCATAGAGATGGCGTTGTAGATATTTCCAGGTTCATACAAATGGCGGTGTAGATATTTCCATGTTCATAGAGATGGCCGTGTAGATATTTCCATGTTTATACAGATAGCAGTGTAGTTATTTCCATGTTTATAGAGATACCAGTGTGGATATTTCCATTGATATACAGATAGCTGTGTAGATATTTACATGTTCATACAGATAGCGGTGTAGATATTTCCATGTTCATAGAGATAGCAGTGTAGATATTTGCATGTTCATATAGATAGCGGTGTAGATATTTCCATGTTCATACAGTTAGCGGTGTAGATATTTCCTTGTTCATACAGATGGCGGTGTAGATATTTCCAGGTTCATACAGATAGCGGTGTAGATATTTCCATGTTCATACAGATAGCGGTGTAGATATTTCCATGTTCATACAGATAGCGGTGTAGATATTTCAATGTTTACAGAGATAGTGGTGTAGTTATTTCCAAGTTTATAGAGACAGCGTTGTAGATATTTCCATGTTTATACAGAGAGCGGTGAAGATATTTCCATGTTTATACAGATAGCGGTGTAGATATTTCCATTTTTATACAGATAGCAGTGTAGATATTTCCATGTTTATAGAGATAGTGTTGTAGATAATTTCAATTTCATACAGAGAGCAGTGTAGATATTTCCAAGTTCATACAGATAGCGGTGTAGATATTTCCACGTTTATAGAGATGGCGGTGTAGATATTTCCATGTTCATACAGAGGACGGTGTAGATATTTCCATGTTTATAGGGATTTCGGTGTAGATATTTTCATGTTTACACAGATGGCGGTGTAGATATTTCCATGTCTACACAGATAACGGTGTAGACATTTCCATGTTTACACAGATAGCAGTGCGGATATTTCCATGTTTATTCAGATAGCGGTGCGGATATTTCCATGTTTATACAGATAGTTGGGCAGATATTTCCATGTTTATACAGATAGTTGGGCAGATATTTCCATGTTTATACAGATAGCGGTGTAGATATTTCCATCTTAATACAGATGGCGGTGTAGATATGTCCATCGTCGTACAGATGGCGGTGTAGATATTTCCATGTTCATACAGATAGCGGTGTAGATATTTCCATGTTCATACCAATAGCGGTGTAGGCATTTCCATGTTCATACATTTAGCGGTGTAGATAATTCCATGTTCATACAGATGGCGGTGAAGATATTTACATGTTCATACAGATGGCGGTGTAGATATTTCCATGTTTGTACGGATGGCAGTGTAGGTATTTCCATGTTCATACAGGTGGCGGTGTAGATATTTCCATGTTTATACAGATAGCAGTGTAGTTATTTCCATGTTAATAGAGATAGCGGTGTAGATATTTCCATTGATATACAGATAGCTGTGTAGATATTTGCATGTTCATACAGATAGCGGTGTAGATATTTCCATGTTCGTACAGATAGCGGTGTAGCTATTTCCATGTTCATACAGATAGCGGTGTAGATATTTCTATGTTCATACAGATAACGGTGTAGATATTTCCATGTTTATACAGATAGCGGTGTAGATATTTCCATGTTAAAACAGATAGCAGTGTAGATATCTCCATGTTTATAGAGATAGTGGTGTAGATAATTTCAATTTTATACAGAGAGCAGTGTAGATATTTCCAAGTTCATAGAGATAGCGCTGTAGATATTTCCAAGTTTATAGAGATGGCGGTGTAGATATTTCCATGTTCATACAGATGGCGGTGTAGATATTTCCATGTTTATAGGAATGGCGGTGTAGATATTTTCATGTTTACACAGATGGCGGTGTAGATATTTCCATGTTTACTCAGATAGCGGTGTAGACATTTCCATGTTTACACAGATAGCAGTGTGGATATTTCCATGTTTATACAAATAGTTGGGCAGATATTTCCATGTTTATACAGATAGCTGTGTAGATATTTCCATGTTCATACAAATGGCGGTGTAGATATGTCCATGTTTGTACAGATGGCGGTGTAGATATTTCCATGTTTATACAGATGGCGGTGTAGATATTTCGAAGTTTATAGAGATAGCGCTGTAGTTATTTCCATATTTATAGAGAAATCTGTGTAGATATTTCCATGTATATTCAGATAGCTGTGTAGATATTTCCATGTTCATGCAGATAGCCGTGTAGACATTTCCATGTTCATCCAGATGCCGGAGTACATATATCCATGTTCATACAGATGGTGGTGAAGATATTTCCATGTTCATACAAATAGCGGTGTAGATATTTCCATGTTCATACAGATAGCGGTGTAGATATTTCCATGTCCATACAGATAGCGCTGTAGATATTTCCATGTTCATACAGTTTGCCATGTAGATATTTCCATGTTCATACAGATGGCGGTGTAGATATTTACATGTTCATACAGATGGTGGTGTAGATATTTCCATGTTCGTACAGATAGCGGTGTAGATATTTCCATGTTCATACCAATAGCGGTGTAGATATTTCCTTGTTCATACAGTTAGCGGTGTAGATATTTCTATGTTCATACAGATGGCGGTGTAGGTATTTACATGTTCATACAGATGGCGGTGTAGATATTTCCATGTTCGTACGGATGGCAGTGTAGATATTTACATGTTCATACAGGTGGCGGTGTAGATATTTCCCTGTTTATACAGATAGCAGTGTAGTTATTTCCATGTTTATAGAGATAGCAGTGTAGGTATTTCCATTGATATACAGATAGCTGTGTAGATATTTGCATGTTCATACAGATAGCGGTGTAGATATTTCCATGTTCGTACAGATAGCGGTGTAGATATTTCCATGTTCATACAGATAACGGTGTAGATATTTGCATGTTCCTACAGATAGCGGTGTAGATATTTCCATGTTCATACAGGTAACGGTGTAGATATTTCCATGCTCATACAGATGGCGCTGTAGATATTTACATGTTCATACAGATGGCAGTGTAGATATTTCCATGTTCGTACAAATGGCGGTGTAGGTATTTCCATGTTTATACAGATAGCGGTGTAGATATTTCCATGTTTATACAGATAACCGTGTAGATATTTCCATTTTTATAGAGATAGTGGTGTAGATAATTTCAATTTTATACAGATAGCAGTGTAGATATTTCCAAGTTCATATAGATAGTGGTGTAGATATTTCCCCGTTTATAGAGATGGCGGTGTAGATATTTCCATGTTTATCCAGATGGCGGTGTAGATATTTCCATGTTCATACAGATGGCGGTTAAGATATTTCCATGTTCATACAGATAGCGGTGTAGATATTTCCATGTTCATACAAATGGCGGTGTAGATATTTCCATGTTCATAGAGATGGCGGTGTAGATATTTCCATGTTCATACCAATGGCGCTGTAGATATTTCCATGTTCATATAGATGTCGGTGTAGATATTTCCATGTTTATACAGATAGCAGTGCAGTTATTTCCATGTTTATAGAGATAGCAGTGTAGATATTTCCATTGATATAGAGATAGCTGTGTAGATATTTGCATGTTCATACAGGTAGCGGTGTAGGTATTTCCATGTTCATGCAGATAGCGGTGTAGATATTTCCATGTTCATACAGATAGCAGTGTAGATATTTCCATGTTCATACAGATAGCGGTGTTGATATTTCCATGTTCATACAGATAGCGGTGTAGATATTTCCATGTTCATACAGATAGCAGTGTAGATATTTCCATGTTCATGCAGATAGCGGTGTTGATATTTCCATGTTCATACAGATAGCGGTGTAGATATTTCCATGTTCATACAGTTAGCGGTGTAGATATTTCCATGTTTATAGAGATAGTGGTGTAGTTATTTCCAAGTTTATAGAGACAGGGTTGTAGATATTTCCATGTTTATACAGATACCGGTGAAGATATTTCCATGTTTATACACATAGCGGTGTAGATTCTTCCATGTTTATACAGATAGCAGTGTAGATATTTCCATGTTTATAGAGATAGTGGTGTAGATAATTTCAATTTTATACCGAGAGCAGTGTAGATATTTCCAAGTTCATACACATAGCGGTGTAGATATTTCCACGTTTATAGACATGGCGGTGTAGATATTTCCATGTTCATACTGATGGCGGTGTAGATATTTCCATGTTTATAGAGATGGCGGTGTAGATATTTCCATGTTTACACAGATAGCGGTGTAGACATTTCCATGTTTACACAGACAGCGGTGTGGATATTTCCATGTTTATGCAGATAGCAGTGTAGACATTTCCATGTTTATAAAGATAGCGGTGCGTATATTTCCACATTTATACAGATAGTTGGGCAGATATTTCCATGTTTATACAGATACCGGTGTAGATATTTCCATCTTAATACAGATGGCGGTGTAGATATGTCCATGTTCATACAGATGGCGGTGTAGATATTTCCATGTTCGTACAGATGGCGGTGTAGATATTTCGAAGTTTATAGAGACAGCGCTGTAGTTATTTCCATATTTATAGAGAAATCTGTGTAGATATTTCCGTGCATATGCAGACAGCTGTGTAGATATTTCCATGTTCATGCAGATAGCGGTGAAGATATTTCCATGTTCATGCAGATAGCGGTGTAGATATTTCCATGTTCATCCAGATGCCGGTGTAGATATATCCATGTTCATACAGATGGCGGTGAAGATATTTCCATGTTCATACAGATGGCGGTGTAGATATTTCCATGTTCATACAAATGGCGGTGTAAATATTTCCATGTTTATAGAGATGGCGGTGTAGATATTTCCATGTTCACGCAGAAGCGGTGTAGATATTTCCATGTTCATACAGATAGCGGTGTAGATATTTCCATGTTCATACAGTTAGCGGTGTAGATATTTCCATGTTCATACAGATGGCGGTGAAGATATTTCCATGTTCATACTGATAGCAGTGTAGATATTTCCATGTTCATACAGATAGCGGTGTAGTTATTTCCATGTTCATACAGATAGCGGTGTAGATATTTCCATGTTCATCCAGATGCTGGTATACATATATCCATGTTCATACAGATGGCGGTGAAGATATTTCCATGTTCATACAGATGGCGGTGTAGATATTTCCATGTTCATACAGATAGCGGTGTAGATATTTCCATGTTCATAGAGATGGCGGTGTAGATATTTCCATGTTCATACAAATGGCGGTGTAGATATTTCCGTGTTCATAGAGATGGCGGTGTAGATATTTCCATATTTATACAGATAGCAGTGTAGTTATTTCCATGTTTATAGAGATAGCAGTGTAGATTTTTCCTTTGATATACAGATAGCTGTGTAGATATTTGCATGTTCATACAGATAGCGGTGTAGATATTTCCATGTTCATTCAGATAGCGGTGCGGATATTACCATGTTTATACAGATAGTTGGGCAGATATTTCCATGTTTATACAGATAGTTGGGCAGATATTTCCATGTTTATACAGATAGCGGTGTAGATATTTCCATCTTAATACAGATGGCGGTGTAGATATGTCCATCATCATACAGATGGCGGTGTAGATATTTCCATGTTCATACAGATGGCGGTGTAGATATTTCGAAGTTTATAGAGATAGCGATGTAGTTATTTCCATATTTATCAAGAAATCTGTGTAGATATTTCCATGTATATTCAGATAGCTGTGTAGATGTTTCCGTGTTCATGCAGATTACGGTGTAGATATTTCCATGTTCATCCAGATGCCGGTGTACATATATCCATGTTCATACAGATAGCGGTGTAGATATTTCCATGTTCGTACAGATAGCAGTGTAGATATTTCCATGTTCATAGAGATAGCGGTGTAGATATTTCCATGTTAATACAGATAGCGGTGTAGATATTTCCATGTTCATACAGATAGCGGTGTAGATATTTAAATGTTCATACAGTTAGCGGTGTAGATATTTCCATGTTCATACAGATGGCGGTGTAGATATTTCCATGTTCATACAGATAGCGGTGTAGATATTTCCATGTTCATACAGTTAGCGGTGTAGATATTTCCATGTTTATAGAGATAGTGGTGTAGTTATTTCCAAGTTTATAGAGACAGGGTTGTAGATATTTCCATGTTTATACAGATACCGGTGAAGATATTTCCATGTTTATACACATAGCGGTGTAGATTCTTCCATGTTTATACAGATAGCAGTGTAGATATTTCCATGTTTATAGAGATAGTGGTGTAGATAATTTCAATTTTATACCGAGAGCAGTGTAGATATTTCCAAGTTCATACACATAGCGGTGTAGATATTTCCACGTTTATAGACATGGCGGTGTAGATATTTCCATGTTCATACTGATGGCGGTGTAGATATTTCCATGTTTATAGAGATGGCGGTGTAGATATTTCCATGTTTACACAGATAGCGGTGTAGACATTTCCATGTTTACACAGACAGCGGTGTGGATATTTCCATGTTTATGCAGATAGCAGTGTAGACATTTCCATGTTTATAAAGATAGCGGTGCGTATATTTCCACATTTATACAGATAGTTGGGCAGATATTTCCATGTTTATACAGATACCGGTGTAGATATTTCCATCTTAATACAGATGGCGGTGTAGATATGTCCATGTTCATACAGATGGCGGTGTAGATATTTCCATGTTCGTACAGATGGCGGTGTAGATATTTCGAAGTTTATAGAGACAGCGCTGTAGTTATTTCCATATTTATAGAGAAATCTGTGTAGATATTTCCGTGCATATGCAGACAGCTGTGTAGATATTTCCATGTTCATGCAGATAGCGGTGAAGATATTTCCATGTTCATGCAGATAGCGGTGTAGATATTTCCATGTTCATCCAGATGCCGGTGTAGATATATCCATGTTCATACAGATGGCGGTGAAGATATTTCCATGTTCATACAGATGGCGGTGTAGATATTTCCATGTTCATACAAATGGCGGTGTAAATATTTCCATGTTTATAGAGATGGCGGTGTAGATATTTCCATGTTCATGCAGAAGCGGTGTAGATATTTCCATGTTCATACAGATAGCGGTGTAGATATTTCCATGTTCATACAGTTAGCGGTGTAGATATTTCCATGTTCATACAGATGGCGGTGAAGATATTTCCATGTTCATACTGATAGCAGTGTAGATATTTCCATGTTCATACAGATAGCGGTGTAGTTATTTCCATGTTCATACAGATAGCGGTGTAGATATTTCCATGTTCATCCAGATGCTGGTATACATATATCCATGTTCATACAGATGGCGGTGAAGATATTTCCATGTTCATACAGATGGCGGTGTAGATATTTCCATGTTCATACAGATAGCGGTGTAGATATTTCCATGTTCATAGAGATGGCGGTGTAGATATTTCCATGTTCATACAAATGGCGGTGTAGATATTTCCGTGTTCATAGAGATGGCGGTGTAGATATTTCCATATTTATACAGATAGCAGTGTAGTTATTTCCATGTTTATAGAGATAGCAGTGTAGATTTTTCCTTTGATATACAGATAGCTGTGTAGATATTTGCATGTTCATACAGATAGCGGTGTAGATATTTCCATGTTCATTCAGATAGCGGTGCGGATATTACCATGTTTATACAGATAGTTGGGCAGATATTTCCATGTTTATACAGATAGTTGGGCAGATATTTCCATGTTTATACAGATAGCGGTGTAGATATTTCCATCTTAATACAGATGGCGGTGTAGATATGTCCATCATCATACAGATGGCGGTGTAGATATTTCCATGTTCATACAGATGGCGGTGTAGATATTTCGAAGTTTATAGAGATAGCGATGTAGTTATTTCCATATTTATCAAGAAATCTGTGTAGATATTTCCATGTATATTCAGATAGCTGTGTAGATGTTTCCGTGTTCATGCAGATTACGGTGTAGATATTTCCATGTTCATCCAGATGCCGGTGTACATATATCCATGTTCATACAGATAGCGGTGTAGATATTTCCATGTTCGTACAGATAGCAGTGTAGATATTTCCATGTTCATAGAGATAGCGGTGTAGATATTTCCATGTTAATACAGATAGCGGTGTAGATATTTCCATGTTCATACAGATAGCGGTGTAGATATTTAAATGTTCATACAGTTAGCGGTGTAGATATTTCCATGTTCATACAGATGGCGGTGTAGATATATACATGTTGATACAGATGGCGGTGTAGATATTTCCATGTTCATACAGATAGTGGTGTAGATTTTTCCATGTTCATACAGATAGCGTTGTAGGTATTTCCATGTTCATACCAATAGCGGTGTAGACATTTCCATGTTCATACATTTAGCGGTGTAGATATTTCCATGTACATACAGATGGCGGTGAAGATATTTACATGTTCATACAGATGGCGGTGTAGATATTTCCATGTTTGTACGGATGGCAGTGTAGATATTTCCATGTTCATACAGGTGGCGGTGTAGATATTTCCATGTTTATACAGATAGCAGTGTAGTTATTTCTATGTTAATAGAGATAGCGGTGTAGATATTTCCATTGATATACAGATAGCTGTGTAGATATTTGCATGTTCATACAGATAGCGGTGTAGATATTTCCATATTCTTACAGATAGCGGTGTAGCTATTTCCATGTTCATACAGATATCGGTGTAGATATTTCTATGTTCATACAGATAACGGTGTAGATATTTCCATGTTCATACAGACAGCGGTGTAGATATTTCCATGTTCATACAGTTAGCGGTGTAGATATTTCCATGTTCATCCAGATGCCGGTGTACATATATCCATGTTCATACAGATGGCGGTGAAGATATTTCCATGTTCATACAGATGGTGGTGTAGGTATTTCCATGTTCATACAAATGGCGGTGTAGATATTTCCATGTTCATAGAGATGGCGTTGTAGATATTTCCAGGTTTATACAAATGGCGGTGTAGATATTTCCATGTTCATAGAGATGGCCGTGTAGATATTTCCATGTTTATACAGATAGCAGTGTAGTTATTTCCATGTTTATAGAGATACCAGTGTGGATATTTCCATTGATATACAGATAGCTGTGTAGATATTTACATGTTCATACAGATAGCGGTGTAGATATTTCCATGTTCATAGAGATAGCGGTGTAGATATTTGCATGTTCATATAGATAGCGGTGTAGATATTTCCATGTTCATACAGTTAGCGGTGTAGAGATTCCCATGTTCATATATTTAGCGGTGTAGATATTTCCATGTTCATACAGGTGGCGATGATATTTCCCTGTTCATACACATAGCGGTGTAGATATTTCCATGTTCATACAGTTAGTGGTGTAGATATTTCCATGTTCATACAGATGGTGGTGAATATATTTCCATGTTCATAGAGATGGAGGTGTAGATATATCCATATTTATACAGATAGCAGTGTAGTTATTTCCATGTTTATAGAGATAGCAGTGTAGATATTTCCATTGATATACAGAAAGCTGTGTAGATAATGGCATGGTCATACAGATAGCGGTGTAGATATTTCCATGTTCGTACAGATAGCGGTGTAGACATTTCCATGTTCATAAAGATAGCGGTGTTGATATTTCCATGTTCATACAGATAACGGTGTAGATATTTCCATGTTCATACAGATAGCGGTGTAGATATTTCCATGTTCATACAGTTAGCGGTGTAGATATTTCCATGTTCATACAGTTAGCGGTGTAGATATTTCCATGTTCAAACAGATGGCGGTGTAGATATTTACATGTTCATACAGATGGCGGTGTAGATATTTCCATTTTCATAGAGATGGCCGTGTAGATATTTCCATGATTATACAGGATAGCAGTGTAGTTATTTCCATGTTTATAGAGTTACCAGTGTGGCTATTTCCATTGATATACAGATAGCTGTGTAGATATTTACATGTTCATACAGATAGCGGTGTAGATATTTCCATGTTCATACAGATAGCGGTGTAGATATTTCCATGTTCATTCAGATAGCGGTGTAGATATTTCCATGTTCATACAGACAGCGGTGTAGATATTTCCATGTTCATACAGATAGTGTTGTAGATATTACCATGTTCATACAGTTAGCGGTGTAGATATTTCCATGTTCATACTGTTAGCGGTGTAGATGTTTACATGTTCATACAGATGGCGGTGTAGATATTTACATGTTCATACAGATGGCGTTGTTGATATTTCTATGTTCATACAGATAGCGATGTAGAGATTTCCATGTTCATACTGATAGCGGTGTAGATATTTCCATGTTCATACAGATAGCGGTCTAGATATTTCCATTTTCACACCAATAGTGGTGTAGACATTTCCATGTTCATACATTTAGCGGTGTAGATATTTCCATGTTCATACAGATGGAGGTGTATTTACAAGTTCATACAGATGGCGGTGTAGATATTTCCATGTTCGTATGGATGGCAGTGTAGATATTTCCATGTTCATACAGATAGCGGTGTAGATATTTCCATATTCATACAGATAACGGTGTAGATATTTCCATGTTCGTACAGATAGCGGTGTAGATATTTCAATGTTCATACAGTCAGCGGTGTAGATATTTCCATGTTCATACAGATGGCGGTGTAGATATTTACATGTTCATACAGATGGCGGTATAGATATTTCCATGTTCGTACAGATGGCGGTGTAGATATTTCCATGTTCATAGAGATGGCGGTGTAGTTATTTCCATGTTTATGCAGATAGCCGTATTGATATTTCCATGTTTATACAGATGGTGGTTTAGATATTTCCATGTTTATAGAGATGGTGGTCTAGATATTTCCTTGTTTACAGAAACAGTGTTGTTGTTATTTCCAAGTTTATAGAGATAGCGTTGTAGATATTTCCATGTTTATACAGATGGCGGTGAAGATATTTCCATGTTTATACAGATAGTGGTGTAGATATTTCCATGGTTATACAGATAGCAGTGTAGATATTTCCATGTTTATAGAGATAGTGGTGTAGATAATTTCAAATTTATACAGAGAGCAGTGTAGATATTTCCAAGTTCATACAGATAGCGGTGTAGATATTTCCACGTTTATAGAGATGGCGGTGTAGATATTTCCATGTTCATACAGAGGACGGTGTAGATATTTCCATGTTTATAGGGATGGCGGTGTAGATATTTTCATGTTTACACAGATGGCGGTGTAGATATTTCCATGTTTACACAGATAAAGGTGTAGACATTTCCATGTTTACACAGATAGCGGTGTGGATATTTCCATGTTTATGCAGATAGCAGTGTAGATATTTCCATGTTAATACAGATAGCGGTGCGGATCTTTCCATGTTTATACAGATAGTTGGGCAGATATTTCCATGTTTATACAGATAGCGGTGTAGATATTTCCATCATAATACAGATGGCGGTGTAGATATGTCCATGTTTGTACAGATGGCGGTGTAGATATTTCCATGTTCATACAGATGGCGGTGTAGATATTTTGAAGTTTATTGAGATAGCGCTGTAGTTATTTCCATATTTATAGAGAAAACTCTGTAGATATTTCCATGTATATTCAGATAGCTGTGTAGATATTTCCATGTTCATGCAGATAGCGGTGTAGATATTTCCATGTTCATCCAGATGCCGGTGTACATATATCCATGTTCATACAGATGGCGGTGAAGATATTTCCATGTTCATACAGACGGTGGTGTAGATATTTCCATGTTCATACAAATGGCGGTGTAGATATTTCCATGTTCATAGAGATGGTGGTGTAGATATTTCCATATTTATACAGATAGCAGTGTAGTTATTTCCATATTTATAGAGAAAACTCTGTAGATATTTCCATGTATATTCAGATAGCTGTGTAGATATTTCCATGTTCATGCAGATAGCGGTGTAGATATTTCCATGTTCATCCAGATGCCGGTGTACATATATCCATGTTCATACAGATGGCGGTGAAGATATTTCCATGTTCATACAGATGGTGGTGTAGATATTTCCATGTTCATACAAATGGCGGTGTAGATATTTCCATGTTCATAGAGATGGTGGTGTAGATATTTCCATATTTATACAGATAGCAGTGTAGTTATTTCAATGTTTATAGAGATAGCAGTGTAGATATTTCCATTGATATACAGATAGCTGTGTAGATATTTGCATGTTCATACAGATAGCGGTGTAGATATTTCCATGTTCATTCAGATAGCGGTGTGGATATTTCCATGTTCATACAGATAGCGGTGTAGATATTTCCATGTTCATACAGATAGCGTTGTAGATATTTCCATGTTCATACAGATAGCGGTGTAGATATTTCCATGTTCATACAGATAGCGGTGTAGATATTTCCATGTTCATACAGTTAGCGGTGTAGATATTTCCATGTTCGTACAGATGGCGGTGTAGATATTTACATGTTCGTACAGATGGCGGTGTAGATATTTCCATGTTCGTACAGATAGCGGTGTAGATATTTCCATGTTCATACAGATATCGGTGTAGATATTTCCATGTTAGTACAGATAGCGATGTAGATATTTCCATGTTCTTACAGATAGCGGTGTAGATATTTCCATGTTCATACAGTTAGCGGTGTAGATATTTCCATGTTCATACAAACGGCGGTGTATATATTTCCATGTTCATAGAGATGGCGGTGTAGATATTTCCATGTTCGTACAGGTGGCGGTGTAGATATTTCCATGTTTATACACATAGCAGTGTAGTTATTTCCTTGTTGAAAGAGATAGCTGTGTAGATATTTCCCTTGACATACAGATAGCTGTGTAGATATTTGCATGTTCATACAGATAGCGGTGTAGATATTTCCATATTCGTACAGATAGCGGTGTAGATATTTCCATCTTCATACAGATAGCGGTGTAGATATTTCCATGTTCATACAGATAACGGTGTAGATATTTCCATGTTCATACAGATAGCGTTGTAGATATTTCCATGTTCATACAGTTAGCGGTGTGGATATTTCCATGTTCATACAGATGGCGGTGTAGATATTTACATGTTCATACAGATGGTGGTATAGATATTTCCATGTTCGTACAGATGGCGGTGTAGATATTTACATGTTCGTACACTTGGCGGTGTAAATATTTACATGTTCATACAGATGGCAGTGTAGATATTTCCATGTTCATAGAGATGGCAGTGTAGATATTTCCATTGATATACAGATAGCTGTGTAGATATTTGCATGTTCATACAGATAGCGGTGTAGATATTTCCATGTTTATGCAGATGTTGTTGTAGGTATTTCCATGTTTATAGAGATGGCAGTCTAGATATTTCCATCTTTATAGAGACAGTGGTGTAGTTATTTCCAAGTTTATAGAGACAGCGTTGTAGATATTTCCATGTTTACACAGATAGCGGTGTGGATATTTCCATGTTTATGCAGATAGCAGTGTAGATATTTCCATGTTAATACAGATAGCGGTGCGGATCTTTCCATGTTTATACAGATAGTTGGGCAGATATTTCCATGTTTATACAGATAGCGGTGTAGATATTTCCATCATAATACAGATGGCGGTGTAGATATGTCCATGTTTGTACAGATGGCGGTGTAGATATTTCCATGTTCATACAGATGGCGGTGTAGATATTTTGAAGTTTATTGAGATAGCGCTGTAGTTATTTCCATATTTATAGAGAAAACTCTGTAGATATTTCCATGTATATTCAGATAGCTGTGTAGATATTTCCATGTTCATGCAGATAGCGGTGTAGATATTTCCATGTTCATCCAGATGCCGGTGTAGATATATCCATGTTCATACAGATGGCGGTGAAGATATTTCCATGTTCATACAGATGGTGGTGTAGATATTTCCATGTTCATACAAATGGCGGTGTAGATATTTCCATGTTCATAGAGATGGTGGTGTAGATATTTCCATATTTATACAGATAGCAGTGTAGTTATTTCCATATTTATAGAGAAAACTCTGTAGATATTTCCATGTATATTCAGATAGCTGTGTAGATATTTCCATGTTCATGCAGATAGCGGTGTAGATATTTCCATGTTCATCCAGATGCCGGTGTACATATATCCATGTTCATACAGATGGCGGTGAAGATATTTCCATGTTCATACAGATGGTGGTGTAGATATTTCCATGTTCATACAAATGGCGGTGTAGATATTTCCATGTTCATAGAGATGGTGGTGTAGATATTTCCATATTTATACAGATAGCAGTGTAGTTATTTCAATGTTTATAGAGATAGCAGTGTAGATATTTCCATTGATATACAGATAGCTGTGTAGATATTTGCATGTTCATACAGATAGCGGTGTAGATATTTCCATGTTCATTCAGATAGCGGTGTGGATATTTCCATGTTCATACAGATAGCGGTGTAGATATTTCCATGTTCATACAGATAGCGTTGTAGATATTTCCATGTTCATACAGATAGCGGTGTAGTTATTTCCATGTTCATACAGATAGCGGTGTAGATATTTCCATGTTCATACAGTTAGCGGTGTAGATATTTCCATGTTCGTACAGATGGCGGTGTAGATATTTACATGTTCGTACAGATGGCGGTGTAGATATTTCCATGTTCATACAGATAGCGGTGTAGATATTTCCATGTTCATACAGATATCGGTGTAGATATTTCCATGTTAGTACAGATAGCGATGTAGATATTTCCATGTTCTTACAGATAGCGGTGTAGATATTTCCATGTTCATACAGTTAGCGGTGTAGATATTTCCATGTTCATACAAACGGCGGTGTATATATTTCCATGTTCATAGAGATGGCGGTGTAGATATTTCCATGTTCATACAGGTGGCGGTGTAGATATTTCCATGTTTATACACATAGCAGTGTAGTTATTTCCTTGTTGAAAGAGATAGCTGTGTAGATATTTCCCTTGACATACAGATAGCTGTGTAGATATTTGCATGTTCATACAGATAGCGGTGTAGATATTTCCATATTCGTACAGATAGCGGTGTAGATATTTCCATCTTCATACAGATAGCGGTGTAGATATTTCCATGTTCATACAGATAACGGTGTAGATATTTCCATGTTCATACAGATAGCGTTGTAGATATTTCCATGTTCATACAGTTAGCGGTGTGGATATTTCCATGTTCATACAGATGGCGGTGTAGATATTTACATGTTCATACAGATGGTGGTATAGATATTTCCATGTTCGTACAGATGGCGGTGTAGATATTTACATGTTCGTACACTTGGCGGTGTAAATATTTACATGTTCATACAGATGGCAGTGTAGATATTTCCATGTTCATAGAGATGGCAGTGTAGATATTTCCATTGATATACAGATAGCTGTGTAGATATTTGCATGTTCATACAGATAGCGGTGTAGATATTTCCATGTTTATGCAGATGTTGTTGTAGGTATTTCCATGTTTATAGAGATGGCAGTCTAGATATTTCCATCTTTATAGAGACAGTGGTGGAGTTATTTCCAAGTTTATAGAGACAGCGTTGTAGATATTTCCATGTTTATACAGATAGCGGTGAAGATATTTCCATGTTTATACAGATAGCGGTGTAGATATTTCCATTTTTATACAGATAGCAGTGTAGACATTTCCATGTTTATAGAGATAGTGGTGTAGATAATTTCAATTTTATACCGAGAGCAGTGTAGATATTTCCAAGTTCATACAGATAGCAGTGTTGATATTTCCACGTTTATAGAGATGGCAGTGTTGATATTTCCATGTTCATACTGATGGCGGTGTAGATATTTCCATGTTCATACAAATGGCGGTGTAGATATTTCCGTGTTCATAGAGAAGGCGGTGTAGATATTTCCATGTTCAAACAAATGGCGGTGTAGATATTTCCATGTTCATAGAGATGGCGGTGTAGATATTTCCATGTTTATACAGATAGCACTGTAGTTATTTCCATGTTTATATAGATGGCAGTGTAGGTATTTTCATTGATATACAGATAGCTGTGTAGATATTTGCATGTTCATACAGATAGCCGTGTAGACATTTCCATGTTCATACACATAGCGGTGTAGATATTTCCATGTTCATACAGATAGCGGTATAGATATTTCTTTGTTCATACGGATAGCGGTGTAGATATTTCCATTTTCATACAGTTAGCGGTGTAGATATTTCCATGTTCATAAAGATGGCGGTGTAGATATTTACCTGTTCATACAGATGGCGGTGGAGATATTTCCATGTTCGTACGGATTGCAGTGTAGATATTTCCATGTTCATACAGGTGTTGGTTTATATATTTCCATGTTTATACTGATAGCAGTGAAGTTATTTCCATGTTTATAGAGATAGCAGTGTAGATATTTCCATTGATATACAGATAGCTGTGTAGATATTTCCATGTTCATACAGATAGCGGTGTAGATATTTCCAAGTTCATACAGATAACGGTGTAGATATTTCCATGTTCATACAGATAGCGGTGTAGATATTTCCATGTTCATACAGTTAGGGGTGTAGATAATTCCATGTTCATACAAATGGCGGTGTAGAGATTTCCATGTTTATACAGATAGCAGTGTAGATATTTCCGTGTTTATAGAGATAGCAGTGTAGATATTTCCATTGATATACAGATAGCTGTGTAGATATTTGCATGTTCATACACATAGCGGTGTAGGTAATTCCATGTTCATACAGATAGCGGTGTAGATATTTCCATGTTCGTACAGATGGCGGTGTAGATATATCCATGTTTATAGAGATGGCGATGTAGATATTTTCATGTTTACACAGATGGCGGTGTAGATATTTCCATATTTACACAGATAGCGGTGTAGACATTTCCATGTTTACACAGATAGCGGTGTGGATATCTCCATGTTTATGCAGATAGCGGTGTAGATATTTCCATGTTTATACAGATAGCGGTGCGGTTATTTCCATGTTTATACAGATAGTGGTGGAGATATTTCCATGTTTATACAGATAGCGGTGTATATATTTCCATCTTATTACAGATGGCGGTGTAGATATGTCCATGTTCGTACAGATGGCGGTGTACATATTTCCATGTTCATACAGATGGCGGTGTAGATATTTCGAAGTTTATAGAGATAGCGCTGTAGTTATTTCCATATTTATAGAGAAATCTATGTTGATATTTCCATGTATATGCAGATAGCTGTGTAGATATTTCCATGTTCATACAGATAGCAGTGTTGATATTTCCATGTTCATAGAGATAACGGTGTAGATATTTACATCTTCATACAGATAGCGGTACAGATATTTCCCTGTTCATACAGTAAGCGGTGTAGATATTTCCATGTTCATACAGTTGGCAGTGTAGATATTTACATGTTCATACAGATGTCGGTGTGGATATTTCCACGTTTATAGACATAGTAGTGTTGTTATTTCAAAGTTTATAGAGACAGCGTTGCAGATACTTCCATGTTTATAGAGACAGCTTTGTAGATATTTCCATGTTTATAGAGATAGCGGTGAAGATATTTCCATGTTCATACAGATAGCGGTGTAGATATTTCCATGTTCAAACAGATGGCGGTGTAGATATTTCCATGTTCATACAGATAGCGGTGTAGATATTTCCATGTTCATACAGTTAGCGGTGTAGATATTTCCATGTTCATACAGATGGCGGTGTAGATATTTACATGTTCATACAGATGGCGGTGTAGATATTTCCATGTTCATACAGATGGCGGTGTAGATATTTCCATGTTCATACAGATAGCGGTGAAGATATTTAAATGTTAATACAGATAGCGATGTAGATATTTCCATGTTCTTACCGATAGCGGTGTAGATATTTCCATGTTCATACAGTTAGCCGTGTAGATATTTCCATGTTCATACAGATGGAGGTGTAGATATTTCCATGTTCGTACGGATGGCAGTGTAGATATTTCCATGTTCATACAGGTGGCGGTGTAGATATTTCCATGTTTATACAGATAGCAGTGTAGTTATTTCCTTGTTGATAGAGATAGCTGTTTAGATATTTCCATTGACATACAGATAGCTGTGTAGATATTTGCATGTTCATAGAGATAGCGGTGTAGATATTTCCATATCTGTACAGATAGCGGTGTAGATATTTCTATCTTCATACAGATAGCGGTGTAGATATTTCCATGTTCATACAGTTAGCTGTGTAGATATTTCCATGTTCATACAGATGGCGGTGTAGATATTTACAAGTTCATACAGATGGTGGTATAGATATTTCCATGTTCGTACAGATGGCGGTGTAGATATTTACATGTTCGTACACATGGCGGTGTAAATATTTACATGTTCATACAGATGGCAGTGTAGATATTTCCATGTTCATAGAGATGGCAGTGTAGATATTTCCATTGATATACAGATAGCTGTGTAGATATTTGCATGTTCATACAGATAGCGGTGTAGATATTTCCATGTTCATACAGATGGCGGTGTAGATATTTACAAGTTCGTACAGATGGCAGTGTAAATATTTACATGTTCCTACAGATGGCAGTGTAGATATTTCCATGTTCATAGAGATGCAGTGTAGATATTTCCATGTTTATGCAGATAGCGGTATTGATATTTCCATGTTTATACAGATGGTGTTGTAGATATTTAAATGTTTATAGAGATGGCAGTCTAGATATTTCCATCTTTATTGAGACAATGGTGTAGTTATTTCCAAGTTTATAGAGACAGCGTTGTAGATATTTCCATGTTTATACAGATATCCGTGAAGATATTTCCATGTTTATACAGATAGCGGTGTAGATATTTCCATGTTTATACAGATAGCAGTGTAGATATTTCCATGTTTATAGAGATAGTGGTGTAGATAATTTCAATTTTATACCGAGAGCAGTGTAGATATTTCCAAGTTCATACAGATAGCGGTGTTGATATTTCCACGTTTATAGAGATGGCAGTGTTGATATGTCCATGTTCATACTGATGGCGGTGTAGATATTTCCATGTTCATACAAATGGCGGTGTAGATATTTCCATGTTCATAGAGAAGGCGGTGTAGATATTTCCATGTTTATACAGATAGCACAGTAGTTATTTCCATGTTTATATAGATGGCAGTGTAGGTATTTTCATTGATATACAGATAGCTGTGTAGATATTTGCATGTTCATACAGATAGCCGTGTAGACATTTCCATGTTCATACACATAGCGGTGTAGATATTTCCATGTTCATACAGATAGCGGTGTAGATATTTCTTTGTTCATACAGATAGCGGTGTAGGTATTTCCATGTTCTTACAGTTAGCGGTGTAGATATTTCCATGTTCATACAGATGGCGGTGTAGATATTTACATGTTCATACAGATGGCGGTGGAGATATTTCCATGTTCGTACGGATTGCAGTGTAGATATTTCCATGTTCATACAGGTGTCGGTTTATATATTTCCATGTTTATACTGATAGCAGTGTAGTTATTTACATGTTTTTAGAGATAGCAGTGTAGATATTTCCATTGATATACAGATAGCTGTGTAGATATTTCCATGTTCATACAGATAGCGGTGTAGATATTTCCAAGTTCATACAGATAACGGTGTAGATATTTCCATGTTCATACAGATAGCGGTGTAGATATTTCCATGTTCATACAGTTAGGGGTGTAGATATTTCCATGTTCATACAAATGGCGGTGTAGACATTTCCATGTTTATACAGATAGCAGTGTAGATATTTCCATGTTTATAGAGATAGCAGTGTAGATATTTCCATTGATATACAGATAGCTGTGTAGATATTTGCATGTTCATACACATAGCGGTGTAGGTAATTCCATGTTCATACAGATAGCGGTGTAGATATTTCCATGTTCGTACAGATGGCGGTGTAGATATTTACATGTTTATAGAGATGGCGATGTAGATATTTTCATGTTTACACAGATGGCGGTGTAGATATTTCCATGTTTACACAGATAGCGGTGTAGACATTTCCATGTTTACACAGATAGCGGTGTGGATATCTCCATGTTTATGCAGATAGCGGTGAAGATATTTCCATGTTTATACAGATATTGGTGCGGTTATTTCCATGTTTATACAGATAGTGGTGGAGATATTTCCATGTTTATACAGATAGCGGTGTAGATATTTCCATCTTATTACAGATGGCGGTGTAGATATGTCCATGTTCGTACAGATGGCGGAGTAGATATTTCCATGTTCATACAGATGGCGGTGTAGATATTTCGAAGTTTATAGAGATAGCGCTGTAGTTATTTCCATATTTATAGAAAAATCTGTGTTGATATTTCCATGTATATGCAGATAGCTGTGTAGATATTTCCATGTTCATACAGATAGCGGTGTAGATATTTCCATGTTCATAGAGATAACGGTGTAGATATTTACATCTTCATACAGATAGCGGTACAGATATTTCCATGTTCAAACAGTAAGCGGTGTAGATATTTCCATGTTCATACAGATGGCAGTGTAGATATTTACATGTTCATACAGATGTCGGTGTGGATATTTCCATGTTTATAGAGATAGTAGTGTAGTTAGTTCAAAGTTTATAGAGACAGCTTTGCAGATACTTCCATGTTTATAGAGACAGCGTTGTAGATATTTCCATGTTTATAGAGATAGCGGTGAAGATATTTCCATGTTTATACAGATAGCGGTGTAGATATTTCCATGTTTATACAGATAGCGGTGTAGATATTTCCATGTTCATAGAGATAACGGAGTAGATATTTACATCTTCATACAGATAGCGGTACCGATATTTCCATGTTCATACAGTAAGCAGTGTAGATATTTCCATGTTCATACAGATGGCAGTGTAGATATTTCCAAGTTCGTACAGATAGCGGTGTAGATATTTCCACGTTTATAGAGATGGCGGTGTAGATAATTCCATCTTCATACAGATGGCGGTGTAGATATTTCCAAGTTTATAAGGATGGCGGTGTAGATATTTTCATGTTTACACACATGGCAGTGTAGATATTTCCATGTTTACACAGATAGCGGTCTAGACATTTCCATGTTTACACAGATAGCGGTGTGGATATTTCCATGTTTATGCAGATAGCAGTGTAGATATTTCCAAGTTTATACAGATAGCGGTGCGGATATTTCCATGTTTATACAGATAGTTGGGCAGATATTTCCATGTTTATACAGATAGCGGTGTTGATATTTCCATCTTAATACAGATAGCCGTGTAGATATGTCCATGTTTTTACAGATGGCGGTGTAGATATTTCCATGTTCATACAGATGGCGGTGTAGATATTTCGAAGTTTATAGAGATAGCGCTGTAGTTATTTCCATATTTATAGAGAAATCTCTGTAGATATTTCCATGTATATTCAGATAGCTGTGTAGATATTTCCATGTTCATGCAGATAGCGGTGTAGATATTTCCATGTTCATCCAGACGCTGGTGTACATATATCCATGTTCATACAGATGGAGGTGAAGATATTTCCATGTTCATACAGATGGTGGTGTAGATATTTCAATGTTCATACAAATGGCGGTGTAGATATTTCCATGTTCATAGAGATGGCGGTGTAGATATTTCCATGTTCATACAAATGGCGGTGTAGATATTTCCATGTTCATAGAGATGGCGGTGTAGATATTTCCATATTTATACAGATAGCAGTGTAGTTATTTCCATGTTTATAGAGATAGCAGTGTAGTTATTTCCATTGATATACAGATAGCTGTGTAGATATTAGCATGTTCATACAGATAGCGGTGTAGATATTTCCATGTTCATACAGATAGCGGTGTAGATATTTCCATGTTCATACAGATAGCGGTGTAGATATTTCCATGTTCATACAGATAGCGGTGTAGATATTTCCATGTTCATACAGTTAGCGGTGTAGATATTTCCATGTTCATACAGATGGCAGTGTAGATATTTCCATGTTCATAGAAATGGCGGTGTAGATATTTCCATATTTATACAGATAGCAGTGTGGTTATTTCCAAGTTTATAGAGATAGCAGTGTAGATATTTCCATTGATATACAGATAGCTGTGTAGATATTTGCATGGTCATCCAGATAGCGGTGTAGATATTTCCATGTTCGTACAGATAGCGGTGTAGATATTTCCATGTTCATACAGATAGCAGTGTAGATATTTCCATGTTCATACAGATAACGGTGTATATATTTCCATGTTCATACAGATAGCGGTGTAGATATTTCCATGTTCATACAGTTAGCAGTGTAGATATTTCCATGTTCATACAGATGGCGGTGTAGATATTTACATGTTCATACAGATGGCGGTATAGATATTTCCATGTTCGTACAGATGGCGTTGTAGATATTTCCATGTTCATGGAGATGGTGGTGTAGATATTTCCATGTTTATGCAGATAGCGGTATAGATATTTCCATGTTTATACAAATGGTGGTGTAGATATTTCCATGTTTATAGAGACGGTGGTGTAGATATTTCCATGTGCATACAGATGGCGGTGTAAAGATTTCCTCGTTTATAGGGATGGCGGTGTAGATATTTTCATGTTTACAGAGACGGCGGTGTAGATATTTCCATGTTTACACAGATAGCGGTGTAGTCATTTCCATGTTTACACAGATAGCGGTGTGGATATTTCCATGTTTATGCAGATAGCAGTATAGATATTTCCATGTTCATACAGATAGCGGTGCGGATATTTCCATGTTTATACAGATAGTTGGGCAGATATTTCCATGTTTATACAGATAGCGGTGTAGATATTTCCATCTTAATACAGATGGCGGTGTAGATATGTCCATGTTTGTACAGATGGCGGTGTAGATATTTCCATGTTCATATAGATGGCGGTGTAGATATTTCAAAGTTTATAGAGATAGCGCTGTAGTTATTTCCATATTTGTAGAGAAATCTGTGTAGATCTTTCCATGTATATTCAGATGGCTGTGTAGATATTTCCATGTTCATGCAGATAGTGGTGTATATATTTCCATGTTCTTCCAGATGCCGGTGTACATATATCCATGTTCATACAGATGGCGGTGAAGATATTTCCAAGTTCATACAGATGGTGGTGTAGATATTTCCATGTTCATACAAATGGCGGTGTAGATATTTCCATGTTCATAGAGATGGCGGTGTAGATATTTCCATGTTCATACAAATGGCAGTGTAGATATTTCCATGTTCATAGAGATGGAGGTGTAGATATTTCCATATTTATACAGATAGCAGTGTTGTTATTTCCATGTTTATAGGGATAGCATTGTAGATATTTCCATGTTCATACAGATAGCGGTGTAGATATTTCCATGTTCATACAGATAGCAGTGTAAATATTTCCATGTTCATACAGATAGCGGTGTAGATATTTCCATGTTCATACACTTAGTGGTGTAGATATTTCCATGTTCTTACAGATGGCGGTATAGATATTTACATGTTCATACAGATGGCGGTGTAGATATTTCCATGTTCATACAGATAGCGGTGTAGATATTTACATGTTCATACAGATAGCGGTGTAGATATTTCCATGTTCATACAGATAGCGGTGTAGATATTTCCATGTTCATACCAATAGCGCTGTAAACATTTCCATGTTCATACATTTAGCGGTGTAGATATTTCCATGTTCATACAGATGGCGGTGAAGATATTTATATGTTCATACAGATGGCGGTGTAGACATTTCCATGTTTGTACGGATGGCAGTGTAGATATTTCCATATTCATACAGGTGGCGGTGTAGATATTTCCATGTATGTACAGATAGCATTGTAGTTATTTCCATGTTAATAGAGATATCTGTGTAGATATTTCCATTGATATACAGATAGCTGTGTAGACATTTCCATGTTCATACAGATAGCGGTGTAGATATTTCCATGTTCGTACAGATAGCGGTGTAGATATTTCCATATTCATACAGATGGCGGTGTAGATATTTACATGTTGATACAGATGGCGGTATAAATATTTCCATGTTCATACAGATGGCGGTGTAGATATTTCCATGTTCATAGAGTTGGCGGTGTAGATATTTCCATGTTTATGCAGATGGCGGTATAGATATTTCCATGTTTACAGAGATAGTGGTGTAGTTATTTCCAAGTTTATAGAGACAGCGTTGTAGATATTTCCATGTTTATACAGATAGCGGTGAAGATATTTCCATGTTTATACAGATAGCGGTATAGATATTTAAATCTTTATACTGATAGCAGTGTAGATATTTCCATGTTTATAGAGATAGTGGTGTAGATAATTTCAATTTTATACAGAGAGCAGTGTAGATATTTCCAAGTTCATACAGATAGCGGTGTAGATATTTCCACGTTTATAGAGATGGCGGTGTAGAAATTTCCATGTTCATACAGACGGCGGTGTAGATATTTCCATGTTTATAGGGATGGCGGTGTAGATATTTTCATGTTTAAACAGATGGCAGTGTAGATATTTCCATGTTTACACAGATAGCGGTGTAGACATTTCCATGTTTACACAGATAGCGGTGTGGATATTTCCATGTTTATGCAGATAGCAGTGTAGATATTTCCATGTTTATACAGATAGCGGTGCGGATATTTCCATGTTTATACAGATAGTTGGGCAGATATTTCCATGTTTATACAGATAGCGGTGTAGATATTTCCATCTTAATACAGATGGCGGTGTAGATATGTCCATGTTTGTACAGATGGCGGTGTAGATATTTCGAAGTTTATAGAGATAGCGCTGTAGCTATTTCCATATTTATAGAGAAATCTATGTTGATATTTCCATGTATATGCAGATAGCTGTGTAGATATTTCCATGTTCATACAGATAGCGGTGTAGATATTTCCATGTTCATAGAGATAACGGTGTAGATATTTACATCTTCATACAGATAACGGTACAGATATTTCCATGTTCATACAGTAAGCAGTGTAGATATTTCCATGTTCATACAGATGGCAGTGTAGATATTTACATGTTCATACAGATGTCGGTGTGGATATTTCCACGTTTAAAGAGATAGTAGTGTAGTTATTTCAAAGTTTATAGAGACAGCGTTGCAGATACTTCCATGTTTATAGAGACAGCGTTGTAGATATTTCCATGTTTATAGAGATGGCGGTGAAGATATTTCCATGTTTATACAGATAGCGGTGTAGATATTTTCATGTTTATACAGATAGCGGTGTAGATATTTCCATGTTGATTGAGACAGTGATGTAGATAACTCCAATTTTATACAGATAGCAGTGTAGATATTTCCACGTTCATACAGATAGCGGTGTAGCTATTTCCACGTTTATACAGATGGCGGTGTAGATATTTCCATGTTCATACAGATGGCGGTGTAGATATTTCCATGTTTATAGAGATGGAGGTGTAGATATTTTCATGTTTTCACAGATGGCGGTGTAGATAGTTCCATGTTTCCACAGATAGCGGTGTAGACATTTCCATGATTACACAGATAGCGGTGTGGATATTTCCATGTTTATGCAGATAGCGGTGTAGATATTTCCATGTTTATACAGAAAGCGGTGCGGATATATCCATGTTTATACAGATAGTGGTGCAGATATTTCCATGCTTATACAGATAGCGGTGTAGATATTTCCATCTTAATACAGATGGCGGTGTAGATATTTCCATGTTTATGCAGATAGCGGTAAAGATATTTCCATGTTTATACAGATGATGGTGTAGATATTTCCATGTTTATGCAGAGGGCGGTATAGATATTTCCATGTTCGTACAGATGGCGGTGTAGATATTTCCATGTTCCTAGAGATGGCGGTGTAGTTATTTCCATGTTTATGCAGATAGCGGTATAGATGTTTCCATGTTTATACAGATGGTGGTTTAGATATTTCCATGTTTATAGAGATGGCGGTCTAGATATTTCCATGTTTACAGAGATAGTGGTGTAGTTATTTCCAAGTTTATAGAGACAGCGTTGTAGATATTTCCATGTTTATACAGATAGCGGTGAAGATATTTCCATGTTTATACAGATAGTGGTGTTGATATTTCCATGTTTATACAGATAGCAGTGTAGATATTTCCATGTTTATAGAGATAGTGGTGTAGATAATTTCCATTTTATACAGAGAGCAGTGTAGATATTTCCAAGTTCGTACAGATAGCGGTGTAGATATTTTCACCTTTATAGAGATGGCGGTGTAGATAATTCCATGTTCATACAGATGGCGTTGTAGATATTTCCAAGTTTATAAGGATGGCGGTGTAGATATTTTCATGTTTACACAGATGGCAGTGTAGATATTTCCATGTTTACACAGATAGCGGTCTAGACATTTCCATGTTTACACAGATAGCGGTGTGGATATTTCCGTGTTTATGCAGATAGCAGTGTAGATATTTCCAAGTTTATACAGATAGCGGTGCGGATATTTCCATGTTTATACAGATAGTTGGGCAGATATTTCCATGTTTATACAGATAGCGGTGTTGATATTTCCATCTTAATACAGATAGCCGTGTAGATATGTCCATGTTTTTACAGATGGCGGTGTAGATATTTCCATATTTATACAGATAGCAGTGTAGTTATTTCCATGTTTATAGGCATAGCAGTGTAGATATTTTCATTGATATACAGATAGCTGTGTAGATATTTCCATGTTCATACAGATAGCGGTGTAGATATTTCCATGTTCATACAGATAGCGTTGTAGATATTTCCATGTTCATACCAATAGAGGTGTAGATATTTCCATGTTCATACAGTTAGCGGTTTAGATATTTCCATGTTCATACAGATGGCGGAGTAGTTATTTACATGTTCATACAGATGGCGGTGTAGATATTTCCATGTTCGTACGGATGGCAGTGTAGATATTTCCATGTTCATACAGGTGGCGGTGTATATATTTTCCTGTTTATACAGATAGCAGTGTAGTTATTTCCATGTTTATAGAGATTGCAGTGTAGGTATTTCCATTGATATACAGATAGCTGTGTAGATATTTGCATGTTCATACAGATAGCGGTGTAGATATTTCCATGTTCGTACAGATAGCGGTGTAGATATCTCCATGTTGATACAGATAACGTTGTAGATATATCTATGTTCATACAGATAGCGGTGTAGATATTTCCATGTACATACAGTTAGCGGTGTAGATATTTATATGCTCACACAGATGGCGGTGTAGATATTTACATGTTCATACAGATGGCAGTGTAGATATTTCCATGTTCGTACAGATGGCGGTGTAGGTATTTCCATGTTCATAGAGATGGTGGTGTACATATTTCCATGTTTATGTAGATAGCAGTATAGATATTTCCATGTTTATACAGACGGTGGTGTAGATATTTCCATGTTTATAGAGATAGAGGTGTAGTTAGTTCCAAGTTTATAGAGACAGCGTTGTAGATATTTCCATGTTTATACAGATAGCGGTGAAGATATTTCCATGTTTATACAGGTAGCGGTGTAGATATTTCCATTTTTATACCGATAACAGTGTAGATATTTCCATGTTTATAGAGATAGTGGTGTAGATAATTTCAATTTTATACAGATAGCAGTGTAGATATTTCCAACTTCATATAGATAGTTGTGTAGATATTTCCACGTTTATAGAGATGGCGGTGTAGATATTTCCATGTTCATACCAATGGCGGTGTAGATATTTCCATGTTCACAGAGATGGCGATGTAGATATTTCCATGTTCATACCAATGACGGTGTAGATATTTCCATGTTCATAGAGATGGTGGTGTAGATATTTCCATGTTTATACAGATAGCAGTGTAGTTATTTCCATGTTTATTGAGATAGCAGTGTAGGTATTTCCAATAATATACAGATAGCTGTGTAGATATTTGCATGTTCATACAGATAGCGGTGTAGATATTTCCATGTTCATACAGATAGCGGTGTAGATATTTCCATGTTCATAAAGATAGAGGTGTAGATATTTCCATGTTCATACAGATAGTGGTGTAGATATTTCCATGTTCATACAGATAGCGGTGTAGATGTTTCCATGTTCATACAGTTAGCGGTGTAGATATTTGCATGTTTATAGAGATAGTGGTGTAGTTATTTCCATGTTTATAGAGACAGCGTTGTAGATATTTCCACGTTTATACAGATAGCGGTGAAGATATTTCCATGTTTATACACATAGCGGTGTAGATATTTCCATGTATATACCGAGAGCAGTGTATATATTTCCAAGTCCATACAGATAGCGGTGTAGATATTTCCACGTTTATAGAGATGGCAGTGTAGATATTTCCATCTTCATACTGATGGCGGTGTAGATATTTCCATGTTTATAGAGATGGCGGTGTAGATATTTTTATATTTACACAGATGGAGGTGTAGATATTTCCATGTTTACACAGATACCGTTGTAGACATTTCCATGTTTACACAGATAGCGGTGTGGATATTTCCATGTTTATGCAGATAGCGGTGTAGATATTTCCATGTTTATAAAGATAGCGGTGCGGATACTTCCATGTTTATACAGATAGTTGGGCAGAGATTTCCATGTTTATACAGATAGCGGTGTAGATATTTGCATGTTCATACAGATAGCGGTGTACATATTTCCATGTTCATACAGATGGCGGTTTAGATATTTACATGTTCATACAGATGGCGGTGTAGATATTTCCATGTTCATACAGGCAGCGGTGTAGATATTTCCATGTTCATACAGATAGCGGTGTAGATATTTCCATGTTCATACAGATAGCGGTGTAGATATTTCCATGTTCATACCAATAGCGGTGTAGATATTTCCATGTTCATACAGTTAGCGGTGTAGATATTTCCATGTTCATACAGATGGCGGTGTAGATATTTATATGTTCATACAGATGGTGGTGCAGATATTTCCATGTTCATTCGGATGGCAGTGTAGGTATTTCCTTGTTCATACAGGTGGCGGTGTAGATATTTCCATGTTTATACAGATAGCGGTGTAGTTATTTCCATGTTTATAGAGACAGCTGTGTAGATATTTCCATTGATATACCGATAGCTGTGTAGATATTTGCATGTTCATACTGATAGCGGTGTAGATATTTCCATTTTCGTACAGATTGCGGTGTAGATATTTCCATGTTCATACAGATAGCGGTGTAGATATTTCCATGTTCATACAGATGGCGGTGTAGATATTTACATGTTCATACAGATGGCGGTGTAGATATTTCCATGTTCGTACGGATGGCAGTGTAGATATTTCCATGTTCATACAGGTGGCGGTGTATATATTTTCCTGTTTATACAGATAGCAGTGTAGTTATTTCCATGTTTATAGAGATAGCAATGTAGGTATTTCCATTGATATACAGATAGCTGTGTAGATATTTGCATGTTCATACACATAGCGGTGTAGATATTTCCATGTTCGTACACATAGCGGTGTAGATATCTCCATGTTGATACTGATAACGGTGTAGATATTTCCATGTTCATACAGATAGCGGTGTAGATATTTCCATGTACATACAGTTAGCGGTGTGGATATTTATATGCTCACACAGATGGCGGTGTAGATATTTACATGTTCATACAGATGGCAGTGTAGATATTTCCATGTTCGTACAGATGGCGGTGTAGATATTTCCATGTTCATACAGATGGCGGTGAAGATATTTATATGTTCATACAGATTGGGGTGTAGACATTTCCATGTTTGTACGGATGGCAGTGTAGATATTTCCTTGTTCATACTGGTGGCGGTTTATATATTTCCATGTTTATACAGATAGCAGTGTAGTTATTTCCATGTTAATGGAGATAAATGTGTAGATATTTCCATTGATATACAGATAGCTGTGTAGATATTTGCAAGTTCATACAGATAGCGGTGTAGATATTTCCATGTTCGTACAGATAGCGGTGTAGATATTTCCATGTTCATACAGATAGCGGTGTAGATATTTCCATGTTCATACAGATAACGGTGTAGATATTTCCATGTTCATACAGACAGCGGTGTAGATATTTCCATGTTCATACAGTTAGCGGTGTAGATATTTCCATGTTCATACAGATGGCGGTGTAGATATTTACATGTTCATACAGATGGCGGTATAGATATTTCCATGTTCGTACAGATGGCGGTGTAGATATTTCCATGTTCATAGAGATGGCGGTGTACATATATCCATGTTTATCCAGATAGCGGTATAGATATTTCCATGTTTATACAGATGGTGGTGTAGATATTTCCATGTTTATAGAGATGGCGGTCTAGATATTTCCATGTTTACAGAGATAGTGGTGTAGTTATTTCCAAGTTTATAGAGACAGCGTTGTAGATATTTCCATGTTTAAACAAATAGCGGTGAAGATATTTCCATGTTTATACAGATAGCAGTGTAGATATTTCCATGTTTTTAGAGATAGTGGTGTAGATAATTTCAATTTTACACAGAGAGCAATGTAGATATTTCCAAGTTCATACAGATAGCCGTGTAGATATTTCCATGTTTATAGAGATGGCAGTGTAAATATTTCCATGTTCATACAGATGGTGGTGTAGATATTTCCATCTTTATAGGGATGGCGGTGTAGATATTTTCATGTTTACACAGATGGCAGTGTAGATATTTCCATGGTTACACTGATAGCGGTGTAGACATTTCCATGTTTACACAGATAGCGGTGTGGATATTTCCATGTTTATGCAGATAGCAGTGTAGATATTTCCATGTTTATACAGATAGCGGTTCGGATATTTCCATGTTTATACAGATAGTTGGGCAGATATTTCCATGTTTATACAGATAGCAGTGTAGATATTTCCTTCTTAATACAGATGGCGGTGTAGATATGTCCATGTTTGTACAGATGGCGGTGTAGATATTTCCATGTTCATACAGATGGCGGTGTAGATATTTCGAAGTTTATAGAGATAGCGCTGTAGTTATTTCCATATTTATAGAGTAATCTGTGTAGATATTTCCATGTATATTCAGATAGCTTTGTAGATATTTCCATGTTCATGCAGATAGTGGTGTAGTTATTTCCACGTTCATCCAGATGCCGGTGTACATATATCCATGTTCATACAGATGGCGGTGAAGATATTTCCATGTTCATACTGATGGCGGTGTAGATATTTCCATGTTCATACAAATGGCGGTGTAGATATTTCCATGTTCATAGAGATGGCGGTGTAGATATTTCCATGTTCATACAGATGGCGGTGTAGATATTTCAATATTCATACAGATAGCGGTGTAGATATTTCCATGTTCATACAGATAGCGGTGTAGATATTTCCATGTTCATACCAATAGCAATGTAGATATTTCCATGTTAATACAGTTAGTGGTGTAGATATTTCCATGTTCATACAGATGGCGGTGTAGATATTTCCATGTTCATACAGATGGCGGTGTAGATATATCCATGTTCATACAGATAGCGGTGTAGATATTTCCATGTTCATACAGATAGCGGTGTAGATATTTCCATGTTCATAACAATAGCAATGTAGATATTTCCATGTTCATACAGTTAGTGGTGTAGATATTTCCATGTTCATACAGATGGCGGTGTAGATATTTACATGTTCATACAGATGGCGGTGTAGATATTTCCATGTTCGTATGGATGACAGTGTAGATATTTCCATGTTCGTACAGGTGGCGGTGTAGATGTTTCCATGTTTATACAGGTAGCAGTGTAGTTATTTCCATGTTTATAGAGACAGCTGTGTAGATATTTCCATTGATATACAGATAGCCGTGTAGATATTTGCATGTTCATACAGATAGCGGTGTAGATATTTCCATGTTCGTACAGATAGCGGTGTAGATATTTCCATGTTCATACAGATAGCGGTGTAGATATTTCCATGTTCATACAGATAACGGTGTAGATATTTCCATGTTCATACAGATAGCAGTGTAGATATTTCCATGTTCATACAGTTAGCGGTGTAGATATTTCCATGTTCATACAGATGGTGGTGTAGATATTTACATGTTCATACAGAGGGTGGTATAGATATTTCCATGTTCGTACAGATGGCGGTGTAGATATTTCCATGTTCATAGAGATGGCGGTGTAGATATTTCCATGTTTTAGCAGTTAGCGGTATAGATATTTCCATGTTTATACAGATGGTGCTGTAGATATTTCCATGTTTATAGAGATGGCGGTCTAGTTATTTCCATGTTTACAGAGATAGTGGTGTAGTTATTTCCAAGTTTATAGAGACAGCGTTGTAGATATTTCCATGTTTATACAGATGTCGGTGAAGATATTTCCATGTTTATACAGATAGCGGTGTAGATATTTAAATGTTCATACAGTTAGCGGTGTAGATATTTCCATGTTCATACAAATGGCGGTGTAGATATTTCCATGTTCATAGAGATGGCCGTGTAGATATTTCCATGTTTATACAGATATCAGTGTAGTTATTTCCATGTTTATAGAGATACTAGTGTGGATATTTCCATTGATATACAGATAGCTGTGTAGATATTTACATGTTCATACAGATAGCGGTGTAGATATTTCCATGTTCATAGAGATAGCGGTGTAGATATTTGCGTGTTCATATAGATAGCGGTGTAGATATTTCCATGTTCATACAGTTAGCGGTGTAGATATTTCCATGTTCATACAGATGGCGGTGTAGATATTTCCATGTTCATACAGATAGCGGTGTAGAGATTTCCACGTTCATACAGATAGCAGTGTAGATATTTCCATGTTCATACAGATAGCGGTCAAGATATTTCCAGGTTCATACCAATAGCGGTGTTGACATTTCCATGTTCATACAGTTAGCGGTGTAGATATTTCCATGTTAATACAGATGGCGGTGTAGATATTTACATTTTCATACAGATGGCGGTGTAGATATTTCCATGTTTGTACGGATGGCATTGTAGATATTTCCATGTTCATACAGGTGGCGGTGTAGATATTTCCATGTTTATACAGATAGCAGTGTAGTTATTTCCATGTTTATAGAGACAGCTGTGTAGATATTTCCATTGATATACAGATAGCTGTGTAGATATTTGCATGTTCACACAGATAGCGGTGTAGATATTTCCCTGTTCGTACAGATAGCGGTGTAGATATTTCAATGTTCATACAGATAGCGGTGTAGATATTTCCATGTTCATACAGATAACGGTGTAGATATTTCCATGTTCATACAGATAGCGGTGTACATATTTCCATGTTCATACAGTTAGCGGTGTAGATATTTCCATGTTCATACAGATGGCGGTGTAGATATTTACCTGTTCATATAGATGGCGGTATAGATATTTCCATGTCCGTACAGATGGCGGTGTAGATATTTCCATGTTCATAGAGATGGCGTTGTAGATATTTCCATGTTTATGCAGATAGCGGTATAGATATTTCCATGTTTATACAGATAGTGGTGTAGGTAATTCCATGTTTATAGAGATGGCGGTCTAGATATTTCCATGTTTACAGAGATAGTGGTGTAGTTATTTCCAAGTTTATAGAGACAGTGTTGTAGATATTTCCATGTTTATACAGATAGCGGTGAAGATATTTCCATGTTTATACAGATAGCGGTGTAGATATTTCCATGTTTATACAGATAGCAGTGTAGATATTTCCATGTTTATAGAGATAGTGTTTTAGATAATTTCAATTTCATACAGAGAGCAGTGTAGATATTTCCAAGTTCATACAGATAGCGGTGTAGATATTTTAACGTTTATAGAGATGGCGGTGTAGATATTTCCATGTTCATACAGAGGACGCTGTAGATATTTCCATGTTTAAAGGGATGGCGGTGTAGATATTTTCATGTTTACACAGATGGCGGTGTAGATATTTCCATGTTTACACAGATAGCGGTTTAGATATTTCCATGTTTACACAGATAGCGGTGCGGATATTTCCATGTTTATTCAGATAGCGGTGCAGATATTTCCATCTTAATACAGTTGGCGGTGTAGATATGTCCATCATCGTACAGATGGCGGTGTAGATATTTCCATGTTCATACAGATGGCGGTGTAGATATTTCGAAGTTTATAGAGATAGCGATGTAGTTATTTCCATATTTATAGAGAAATCTGTGTAGATATTTCCATTTATATTCAGATAGCTGTGTAGGTGTTTCCATGTTCATGCAGATTACGGTGTAGATATTTCCATGTTCATCCAGATGCCGGTGTACATATATCCATGTTCATACAAATGGCGGTGAAGATATTTTCATGTTCATACAGATGGCCTTTTTGGTATTTCCATGTTCATACAAATGGCGGTGTAGATATTTCCATGTTCATAGAGATGGCGGCGTAGATATTTCCAGGTTCATACAAATGGCGGTGTAGATATTTCCATGTTCATAGAGATGGCGGTGTAGATATTTCCATGTTTATTCAGATAGCAGTGTAGTTAATTCCATGTTTATAGAGATACCAGTCTGGATATTTCCATTGATATACAGATAGCTGTGTAGATATTAGCATGTTCATACAGATAGCGGTGTAGATATTTCCATGTTCATACAGATAGCAGTGTAGATATTTCCATGTTCATAGAGATAGCGGTGTAGATATTTCCATGTTAATACAGATAGCGGTGTAGATATTTCCATGTTCATACAGATAGCGGTGTAGATATTTAAATGTTCATACAGTTAGCGGTGTAGATATTTCCATGTTCATACAGATGGCGGTGTAGATATATACATTTTGATACAGATGGCGGTGTAGATATTTCCATGTTCATACAGATAGCCGTGTAGATATTTCCATGTTCATACAGATAGCGTTGTAGGTATTTCCATGTTCATACCAATAGCGGTGTAGACATTTCCATGTTCATACATTTAGCGGTGAGATATTTCCATGTTCATACAGATGGCGGTGAAGATATTTACATGTTCATACAGATGGCGGTGTAGATATTTCCATGTTTGTACGGATGGCAGTGTAGATATTTCCATGTTCATACAGGTGGCGGTGTTGATATTTCCATGTTTATACAGATAGCAGTGTAGTTATTTCTATGTTAATTGAGATAGCGGTGTAGATATTTCCATTGATATACAGATAGCTGTGTAGATATTTGCATGTTCATACAGATAGCGGTGTAGATATTTCCATGTTCTTTCAGATAGCGGTGTAGCTATTTCCATGTTCATAGAGATAGCGGTGTAGATATTTCTATGTTCATACAGATAACGGTGTAGATATTTCCATGTTCATACAGACAGCGGAGTAGATATTTCCATGTTCATACAGTTAGCGGTGTAGATATTTCCATGTTCATCCAGATGCCGGTGTACATATATCCATGTTCATACAGATGGCGGTGAAGATATTTCCATGTTCATACAGATGGTGGTGTAGGTATTTCCATGTTCATACAAATGGCGGTGTAGATATTTCCATGTTCATAGAGATGGCGGTGTAGATATTTCCATGTTTATACAGATAGCAGTGTAGTTAATTCCATGTTTATAGAGATACCAGTCTGGATATTTCCATTGATATACAGATAGCTGTGTAGTTATTAGCATGTTCATACAGATAGCGGTGTAGATATTTCCATGTTCATACAGATAGCAGTGTAGATATTTCCATGTTCATAGAGATAGCGGTGTAGATATTTCCATGTTAATACAGATAGCGGTGTAGATATTTCCATGTTCATACAGATAGCGGTGTAGATATTTAAATGTTCATACAGTTAGCGGTGTAGATATTTCCATGTTCATACAGATGGCGGTGTAGATATATACATGTTGATACAGATGGCGGTGTAGATATTTCCATGTTCATACAGATAGCGGTGTAGATATTTCCATGTTCATACAGATAGCGGTGTAGATATTTCCATGTTCATACAGATAGCGCTGTAGGTATTTCCATGTTCATACCAATAGCGGTGTAAACATTTCCATGTTCATATATTTAGCGGTGTAGATATTTCCATGTTCATACAGATGGCGGTGAAGATATTTACATGTTCATACAGATGGCGGAGTAGATATTTCCATGTTTGTACGGATGGCAGTGTAGATATTTCCATGTTCATACAGGTGGCGGTGTAGATATTTCCATGTTTATACAGATAGCAGTGTAGTTATTTCTATGTTAATAGAGATAGCGGTGTAGATATTTCCATTGATATACAGATAGCTGTGTAGATATTTGCATGTTCATACAGATAGCGGTGTAGCTATTTCCATGTTCATACAGATAGCGGTGTAGATATTTCCATGTTCATACAGATAACGGTGTAGATATTTCCACGTTCATACAGATAGCGGTGTAGATATTTCCATGTTCATACAGATAGCGGTGTAGATATTTCCATGTTCATACAGATAGCGGTGTAGATATTTCCATGTTCATATAGATAGCAGTGCAGATATTTCCATCTTAATGCAGATGGCGGTGTAGATATGTCCATGTTTCTACAGATGGCGGTGTAGATATTTCCATGTTCATACAGATGGCGGTGTAGATATTTCGAAGTTTATAGAGACAGCGCTGTAGTTATTTCCATATTTATAGAGAAATCTGTGTAGATATTTCCATGTATATGCAGATAGCTGTGTAGATATTTCCATGTTCATGCAGATAGCGGTGCAGATATTTCCATGTTCATCCAGATGCCGGTGTACATATATCCATGTTCATACAGATGGCGGTGAAGATATTTCCATGTTCATACAGATGGTGGTGTAGGTATTTCCATGTTCATACAAATGGCGGTGTAGATATTTCCATGTTCATAGAGATGGCGGTGTAGATATTTCCAGGTTCATACAAATGGCGGTGTAGATATTTCCATGTTCATAGAGATGGCCGTGTAGATATTTCCATGTTTATACAGATACCAGTGTAGTTATTTCCATGTTTACAGACATACCAGTGTGGATATTTCCATCGATATACAGATAGCTGTGTAGATATTTACATGTTCATACAGATAGCGGTGTAGATATTTCTATGTTCATAGAGATAGCGGTGTAGATATTTGCATGTTCATACAGATAGTGGTGTAGATATTTCCATGTTCATACAGTTAGCAGTGTAGATATTTCCATGTTCATACAGATGGCGGTGTAGATATTTCCATGTTCATACAGATGGCGGTGTAGAGATTTCCATGTTCATACAGATAGCGGTGTAGATATTTCCATGTTCATACAGATAGCAGTCTAGGTATTTCCAGGTTCATACCAATAGCGGTGTAGACATTTCCATGTTCATACAGTTAGCGTTGTAGATATTTCCATGTTCATACAGATGGCGGTGAAGATATTTCCATGTTCATACAGATGGTGGTGTAGGTATTTCCATGTTCATACAAATGGCGGTGTAGATATTTCCATGTTCATAGAGATGGCGTTGTAGATATTTCCATGTTTATGCAGATAGCGGTATAGATATTTCCATGTTTATACAGATGGTGGTGAAGATATTTCCATGTTTATAGAGATGGCGGTCTAGATATTTCCATGTTTACAGAGATAGTGGTGTAGTTATTTCCAAGTTTATAGAGACAGTGTTGTAGATATTTCCATGTTTATACAGATAGCGGTGAAGCTATTTCCATGTTTATACAGATAGCGGTGTAGATATTTCCATGTTTATACAGATAGCAGTGTAGATATTTCCATGTTTATAGAGATAGTTTTGTAGATAATTTCATTTTCATACAGAGATCAGTGTAGATGATTCCAAGTTCATACAGATAGCGGTGTAGATATTTCCACGTTTATAGAGATGGCGGTGTAAATATTTCCATGTTCATACAGATGTCGGTGTAGATATTTCCATGTTCATACAGATAGCGGTGTAGATATTTCCATATTCATACCAATAGCGGTGTAGGCATTTCCATGTTCATACATTTAGCGGTGTAGATAATTCAATGTTCATACAGATGGCGGAGAAGATATTTACATGTTCATACAGATGGCGGTGTAGATATTTCCATGTTTGTATGGATGGCAGTGTAGATATTTCCATGTTCATACAGGTGGCGGTGTAGATATTTCCATGTTTATACAGATAGCAGTGTAGTTATTTCCAAGTTAATAGAGATAGCGGTGTAGATATTTCCACTGATATACAGATAGCTGTGTAGATATTTGCATGTTCATACAGATTGCGGTGTAGATATTTCCATGTTTGTACAGATAGCGGTGTAGCTATTTCCATGTTCATACAGATAGCGGTGTAGATATTTCTATGTTCATACAGATAACGGTGTAGATATTTCCATGTTCATACAGACAGCGGTGTAGATATTTCCATGTTCATACAGTTAGCGGTGTACATATTTCCATGTTTATACAGATGGTGGTGTAGATATTTCCATGTTTATAGACATGGCGGTCTAGATATTTCCATGTTTACAGAGATAGTGGTTTAGTTATTTCCAAGTTTGTAGAGACAGCGTTGTAGATATTTCCATGTTTTTACAGATAGCGGTGGAGATATTTCCATGTTTATACAGATAGCGGTGTAGATATTTCCATGTTAAAACAGATAGTAGTGTAGATATTTCCATGTTTATAGAGATAGTGGTGTAGATAATTTCAATTTTATACAGAGAGCAGTGTAGATATTTCCAAGTTCATACAGATAGCGGTGTAGATATTTCCACGTTTATAGAGATGGCGGTGTAGATATTTCCATGTTCATACAGATGGCGGTGTAGATATTTCCATGTTGATAGGAATGGCGGTGTAGATATTTTCATGTTTACACAGATGGCGGTGTAGATATTTCCATGTTTACTGAGATAGCGGTTTAGACATTTCCATGTTTACACAGATAGCGGTGTGGATATTTCCATGTTTATACAAATAGTTGGGCAGATATTTCCATGTTTATACAGATAGCGGTGTAGATATTTCCATGTTCATACAAATGGCGGTGTAGATATGTCCATGTTTGTACAGATGGCGGTGTAGATATTTCCATGTTTAACCGATGGCGGTGTAGATATTTCGAAGTTTATAGAGATAGCGCTGTAGTTATTTCCATATTTATAGAGAAATGTGTGTAGATATTTCCATGTATATTCAGATAGCTGTGTAGAAATTTCCATGTTCATGCAGATAGCGGTGTAGATATTTCCATGTTCATCCAGATGCCGGTGTACATATATCCATGTTCATACAGATGGCGGTGAAGATATTTCCATGTTCATACAAATAGCGGTGTAGATATTTCCATGTCCATACAGATAGCGGTGTAGATATTTCCATGTTCATACAGTTTGCGGTGTAGATATTTCCATGTTCATACAGATGGCGGTGTAGATATTTACATGTTCATACAGATGGAGGTGTAGATATTTCCATGTTCATACAGATAGCGGTGTAGATATTTCCATGTTCATACAGATAGCGGTGTAGATATTTCCATGTTCATACAGATAGCGGTGTAGATATTTCCATGTTCATACAGATAGCGGTGTAGATATTTCCATGTTCATACCAATAGCGGTGTAGATATTTCCTTGTTCATACAGTTAGCGGTGTAGATACTTCCATGTGCATGCAGATGGCGGTGTAGATATTTACTTGTTCATACAGAAGGCGGTGTAGATATTTCCATGTTCGTACGGATGGCAGTGTAGATATTTCCATGTTCATACAGGTGGCGGTGTAGATATTTCCCTGTTTATACAGATAGCAGTGTAGTTATTTCAATGTTTATAGAGATAGCAGTGTAGGTATTTCCATTGATATACAGATAGCTGTCTAGATATTTGCATGTTCATACAGATAGCGGTGTAGATATTTCCATGTTCGTACAGATAGCGGTGTAGATATTTCCATGTTCATACAAATAACGGTGTAGATATTTGCATGTTCCTACAGATAGCGGTGTAGATATTTCCATGTTCATACAGGTAACGGTGTAGATATTTCCATGCTCATACAGATGGCGCTGTAGATATTTACATGTTCATACAGATGGCAGTGTAGATATTTCCATGTTCGTACAGATGGCGGTGTAGGTATTTCCATGTTTATACAGATAGCGGTGTAGATATTTCCATGTTTATACAGATAACCGTGTAGATATTTCCATGTTTATAGAGATAGTGGTGTAGATAATTTCAATTTTATACAGATAGCAGTGTAGATATTTCCAAGTTCATATAGATAGTGGTGTAGATATTTCCCCGTTTATAGAGATGGCGGTGTAGATATTTCCATGTTCATCCAGATGGCGGTGTAGATATTTCCATGTTCATACAGATGGCGGTTAAGATATTTCCAAGTTCATACAGATGGCGGTGTAGATATTTCCATGTTCATACAAATGTTGGTGTAGATATTTCCATGTTCATAGAGATGGCGGTGTAGATATTTCCATGTTCATACCAATGGCGGTGTAGATATTTCCATGTTCATATAGTTGTCGGTGTAGATATTTCCATGTTTATACAGATAGCAGTGTAGTTATTTCCATGTTTATAGAGATAGCAGTGTAGATATTTCCATTGATATAGAGATAGCTGTGTAGATATTTGCATGTTCATACAGATAGCGGTGTAGATATTTCCATGTTCATACAGATAGCGGTGTAGATATTTCCATGTTCATACAGATAGCGGTGTAGATATTTCCATGTTCATACAGATAGCGGTGTAGATATTTCCATGTTCATACAGATAGCGGTGTAGATATTTCCATGTTCATACAGTTAGCGGTGTAGATATTTCCATGTTTATAGAGATAGTGGTGTAGTTATTTCCAAGTTTATAGAGACAGGGTTGTAGATATTTCCATGTTTATACAGATACCGGTGAAGATATTTCCATGTTTATACACATAGCGGTGTAGATATTTCCATGTTTATACAGATAGCAATGTAGATATTTCCATGTTTATAGAGATAGTGGTGTAGATAATTTCAATTTTATACCGAGAGCAGTGTAGATATTTCCAAGTTCATACACATAGCGGTGTAGATATTTCCACGTTTATAGACATGGCGGTGTAGATATTTCCATGTTCATACTGATGCCGGTGTAGATATTTCCATGTTTATAGAGATGGCGGTGTAGATATTTCCATGTTTACACAGATAGCGGTGTTGACATTTCCATGTTTACACAGACAGCGGTGTGGATATTTCCATGTTTATGCAGATAGCGGTGTAGATATTTCCATGTTTATAAAGATAGCGGTGCGGATATTTCCACATTTATACAGATAGTTGGGCAGATATTTCCATGTTTATACAGATAGCGGTGTAGATATTTCCATCTTAATACAGATGTCGGTGTAGATATGTCCATGTTCATACAGATGGCGGTGTAGATATTTCCATGTTCGTACAGATGGCGGTGTAGATATTTCGAAGTTTATAGAGACAGCGCTGTAGTTATTTCCATATTTATAGTGAAATCTGTGTAGATATTTCCGTGCATATGCAGACAGCTGTGTAGATATTTCCATGTTCATGCAGATAGCGGTGAAGATATTTCCATGTTCATGCAGATATCGGTGTAGATATTTCCATGTTCATCCAGATGCCGGTTTAGATATATCCATGTTCATACAGATGGCGGTGAAGATATTTCCATGTTCATACAGATGGCGGTGAAGATATTTCCATGTTCATACAAATGGCGGTGTAAATATTTCCATGTTTATAGAGATGGCGGTGTAGATATTTCCATGTTCATGCAGATAGCGGTGTAGATATTTCCATGTTCATACAGTTAGCGGTGTAGATATTTCCATGTTCATACAGATGGCGGTGTAGATATTTCCATGTTCATACAGATAGCGGTGTAGATATTTCCATGTTTATAAAGATGGCGGTGTAGATATTTCCATGTTCATAGAGATGGCGGTGTAGATATTTCCATGTTCATACAAATGGCGGTGTAGATATTTCCGTGTTCATAGAGATGGCGGTGTAGATATTTCCATATTTATACAGATAGCAGTGTAGTTATTTCCATGTTTATAGAGATAGCAGTGTAGATTTTTCCATTGATATACAGATAGCTGTGTAGATATTTGCATGTTCATACAGATAGCGGTGTAGATATTTCCATGTTCATTCAGATAGCGTTGTAGATATTTCCATGTTCATACAGATAGCGGTGTAGATATTTCCATGTTCATTCAGATAGCGGTGTAGATATTTCCATGTTCATACAGATCGCGGTGTAGATATTTCCATGTTCATACAGATGGCGGTGTAGATATTTCCATGTTCATACAGTTAGCGGTGTAGAAATTTCCATGTTCATACAGATGGCAGTGTAGATATTTACATGTTCAGACAGATGGCTGTGTAGATATTTCCATGTTCATACAGATAGCGGTGTAGATATTTCCATGTTCATACAGATAGCGGTGTAGATATTTCCATGTTAATACAGATATCGATGTAGATATTTCCATGTTCTTACCGATAGCGGTGTAGATATTTCCATGTTCATACAGTTAGCGGTGTAGATATTTCCATGTTCATACAGATGGCGGTGTAGATATTTACATGTTCATACAGATGGCGGTGTAGATATTTCCATGTTCCTACGGATGGCCCTGTAGATATTTCCATGTTCATACTGGTGGCGGTGTAGATATTTCCATGTTTATACAGATAGCTGTGTAGTTATTTCCATGTTTATTGAAATAGCTGTGTAGATATTTCCATTGATATACAGATAGCTGTGTAGATATTTGCATGTTCATACAGATAGCGGTGTAGATATTTCCATGTTCGTACAGAAAGCGGTGTAGATATTTCCATGTTCTTACAGAGAGCGGTGTAGATATTTCCATGTTCGTACAGACAGCGGTGTAGATATTTCCATGTTCATACAGAGAGCGGTGTAGATATTTCCATGTTCATACAGATAGCGGTGTATATATTTCCATGTTCATACAGATAGCGGTGTAGGTATTTCCATGTTCATACAGTTAGCGGTGTAGATATTTCCATGTTCATACAGATGGCGGTTTAGATATTTACATGTTCATACAGATGGCGGTGTAAATATTTCCAAGTTCTTACAGATGGCGGTGTAGATATTTCCATGTTCATAGAGATGGCGGTGTAGATATTTCCATGTTTATGCAGATAGCGGTATAGATATTTCCATGTTTATACAGATGGTGGTGTAGATATTTCCATGTTTATACAGATGGCGGTCTGGATATTTCCATGTTTATAGAGATAGTGGTGTAGTTATTTCAAAGCTTATAGAGACAGCATTGTAGATATTTCCATGTTTATACAGATAGCGGTGAATTTATTTCCATGTTTATACAGATAGCGGGGTATATATTTCCATGTTTATAGACATAGTGGGGTAGATAATTCCAATTTTATACAGATAGCAGTGTAGATATTTCCAAGTTCATACTGATAGCAGTGTAGATATTTCCACGTTTATAGAGATGGCGGTGTAGATATTTCCATGTTCATACAGATGGCGGTGTAGATATTTCCATGTTTATAGAGATGGCGGTGTAGATATTTTCATGCTTACACAGATGGCATTGTAGATATTTCCATGTTTACACAGATAGCAGTGTAGACATTTCCATGTTTACACAGATAGCGGTGTGGATATTTCCATGTTTATGCAGATAGCGGTGTAGATATTTCCATGTTTATACAGATAGCGGTGCAGTTATTTCCATGTTTATACAGATAGTCGTGCAGATATTTCCATGTTTATACAGATATCTGTGTAGATATTTCCATCTTAAAACAGATGGAGGTGTAGATATGTCCATGTTCGTACAGATGGCGGTGTAGATATTTCCATGTTCATACAGATGGCGGTGTAGATATTTCGAAGTTTATAGAGATAGCGCTGTAGTTATTTCCATATTGATAGAGAAATCAGTGTAGATATTTCCATGTATATGCAGATAGCTGTGTAGATATTTCCATGTTCATGCAGGTAGCGGTGTAGATATTTCCATGTTCATCCAGATGCCCGTGTACATATATCCATGTTCATACAGATGGCGGGGAGGATATTTCCAAGTTCATACAGATGGTGGTGTAGGTAGTTCCATGTTCATGCAAATGGCGGTGTAGATATTTCCATGTTCATAGAGATGGCAGTGTAGATATTTCCAGGTTCATACAAATGGTGGTGTAGATATTTCCATGTTCATAGAGATGGCCGTGTAGATATTTCCATGTTTATACAGATAGCAGTGTAGTTATTTCCATGTTTATAGAGATACCAGTGTGGATATTTCCATTGATGTACAGATAGCTGTGTAGATATTTACCTGTTCATTCAGATAGCGGTGTACATATATCCATGTTCATACAGATAGCAGTGTAGATATTTCCAAGTTCATACAGATAGCGGTGTAGATATTTCCATGTTCATACAGATAGCGGTGTAGATATTTCCATGTTCATACAGATAGCGGTGTAGATATTTCCATGTTCATACAGTTAGCGGTGTAGATATTTCCATGTTCCTACAGACGGCGGTGTAGATATTTACATGTTCATAAAGATGGCGGTGTAGATATTTCCATGTTCATACAGATAGCGGAGTAGAGATTTCCATGTTCATACAGATAGCGGTGTAGACATTTCCATGTTCATACAGTTAGCGGTGTAGATATTTCCATGTTCATACAGTTAGCGGTGTAGATATTTACATGTTCATACAGATGGCGGTGTAGATATTTCCATGTTCGTACGGATGGCAGTGTAGATATTTCCATGTTCATACAGTTAGCGGTGTAGATATTTACATGTTCATACAGGTGGCGGTGTAGGTATTTCCATGTTTATACAGATAGCAGTGTAGTTATTACCATGTTTATAGAGATAGCAGTGTAGATATTTCCATTCATATACAGATAGCTGTGTAGATATTTGCATGGTCATACAGATAGCGGTGTAGGTATTTCCATGTTCGTACAGATAGCGGTGTAGATATTTCCATGTTCATACAGATAGCGGTGTAGATATTTCCATGTTCTTACAGATAACGGTGTAGATATTTCCATGTTCATACAGATAGCGGTGTAGATATTTCCATGTTCATACAGTTAGCGGTGTAGATATTTCCATGTTCATACAGATGGCGGTGTAGATATTTACATGTTCATACAGATGGCGGTATAGATAATTCCATGTTCGTACAGATGGCGGTGTAGATATTTCCATGTTCATAGAGATGGCGGTGTAGATATTTCCATGTTTATGCAGATAGCGGAATAGATATTTCCATGTTTATACAGATGGTGGTGTAAATATTTCCATGTTTATAGAGATGGCGGTCTAGATATTTCCATGTTTACAGAGATAGTGGTGTAGTTATTTCCAAGTTTATAGAGACAGTGTTGTAGATATTTCCATGTTTATACAGATAGCGGTGAAGTTATTTCCATGTTTGTACAGATAGCGGTGTAGATATTTCCATGTTTATACAGATAGTAGTGTGGATATTTCCATGTTTATAGAGATAGTGGTGTAGATAATTTCAATTTTATACAGAGAGCAGTGTAGATATTTCCAAGTTCATACAGATAGAGGTGTAGATATTTCCACGTTTATAGAGATGGTGGTGCAGATATTTCCATGTTCATACAGAGGACGGTGTAGATATTTCCATGTTTATAGGGATGGCGGTGTAGATATTTTCATGTTTACACAGATGGCGGTGTAGATATTTCCATGTTTACACAGATAGCGGTGTAGACATTTCCATGTTTACACAGACAGCGGTGTGGATATTTCCATGTTTATGCAGATAGCAGTGTAGATATTTCCATGTTTATACAGATAGCGATGCGGATATTTCCATGTTTATTCAGATACCGTTGCAGATATTTCCATGTTTATACAGATAGTTGGGCAGATATTTCCATGTTTATACAGATAGCGGTGTGGATATTTCCATCTTAATACAGATGGCGGTGTAGATATGTCCATGTTTGTACAGATAACGGTGTAGATATTTCCATGTTCATACAGATGGCGGTGTAGATATTTCGAAGTTTATAGAGATAGCGCTGTAGTTATTTGCATATTCATAGAGAAATCTGTGTAGATATTTCCATGTATATTCAGATAGCTGTGTAGATAGATCCATGTTCATGCAGATAGCGGTGTAGATATTTCCATGTTTATCCAGATGCCGGTGTACATATAACCATGTTCATATAGATGGCGGTGAAGATATTTCCATGTTCATACAGATGGTGGTGTAGATATTTCCATGTTCATACAAATGGCGGTGTAGATATTTCCATGTTCATAGAGATGGCGGTGTAGATATTTCCATGTTCATACAAATGGCGGTGTAGATATTTCCATGTTTGTACGGATGGCAGTGTAGATACTTCCATGTTCATATAGGTAGCGGTGTAGATATTTCCATGTTTATACAGATAGCAGTGTAGTTATTTCCATGTTTCTAGAGATAGTAGTGTAGATACTTCCATTGATATACTGATAGCTGTGTAGATATTTCCATGTTCATAGAGATAGCGGTGTAGATATTTCCATGTTCATACAGATAGCGGTGTAGATATTTCCATGTTCATACAGATAGCGGTGTAGATATTTCCATGTACATACAGATAGCGGTGTAGATATTTCCATGTTCATACAGATAGCGGTGTAGATATTTCCATGTTCATACAGTTAGCGGTTTAGGTATTTCCATGTTCATACAGATGGCGGTGTAGATATTTACATATTCATACTGATGGCGGTGTAGTTATTTCCGTGTTCATACAGATAGCGGTGTTGATATTTCCATGTTCATACAGATAGCGGTGTAGATATTTCCATGTTCATACCAATAGCGGTGTAGACATTTGCATGTTCATACATTTAGCGGTGTAGATATTTCCATGTTCATACAGATGGCGAAGATATTTCCCTGTTCATACACATAGCGGTGTAGATATTTCCATGTTCATACAGTTAGTGGTGTAGATATTTCCATGTTCATACAGATGGCGGTGAATATATTTCCATGTTCCTAGAGATGGCGGTGTAGATATATCCATATTTATACCGATAGCAGTGTAGTTATTTCCATGTTTATAGAGATTGCAGTGTAGATATTTCCATTGATATACAGAAAGCTGTGTAGGTAATGGCATGGTCATACAGATAGCGGTGTAGATATTTCCATGTTCGTACAGATAGCGGTGTAGATATTTCCATGTTCATAAACATAGCGGTGTTGATATTTCCATGTTCATACAGATAACGGTGTAGATATTTCCATGTTCATACAGATAGCGGTGTAGATATTTCCATGTTCATACAGTTAGCGGTGTAGATATTTCCATGTTCATACAGTTAGCGGTGTAGATATTTCCATGTTCAAACAGATGGCGGTGTAGATATTTACATGTTCATACAGATGGCGGTGTAGATATTTCCATTTTCATAGAGATGGCCGTGTAGATATTTCCATAATTATACAGATAGCAGTGTAGTTATTTCATGTTTATAGAGATACCAGTGTGGCTATTTCCATTGATATACAGATAGCTGTGTAGGTATTTACATGTTCATACAGATAGCGGTGTAGATATTTCCATGTTCATACAGATAGCGGTGTAGATATTTCCCTGTTCATACAGATAGCGGTGTAGATATTTCCATGTTCATACAGATAGCGGTTTAGATATTTCCATGTTCATACAGATAGTGGTGTAGATCTTTCCATGTTCATACAGTTAGCGGTGTTGATATTTCCATGTTCATACAGATGGCGGTGTAGATATTTACATGTTCATACAGATGGTGTTGTAGATATTTCTATGTTCATACAGATAGCGATGTAGATATTTCCATGTTCGTACGGATGGCAGTGTAGATATTTCCATATTCATACAGATAGCGGTGTAGATATTTCCATATTCATACAGATAACCGTGTAGATATTTCCATGTTCATACAGATAGCGGTGTAGATATTTCAATGTTCATACAGTTAGCGGTGTAGATATTTCCATATTCGTACAGATGGCGGTGTAGATATTTCCATGTTCATAGAGATGGCGGTGTAGTTATTTCCATGTTTATGCAGATAGCGGTATAGATATTTCCATGTTTATACAGATGTTGGTTTAGATATTTCCATGTTTATAGAGATGGTGGTCTAGATATTTCCATGTTTACAGAGATAGTGGTGTAGTTATTTCCAAGTTTATAGAGACAGCGTTGTAGATATTTCCATGTTTATACAGATAGCGGTGAAGGTATTTCCATGTTTATACAGATAGTGGTGTAGATATTTCCATGGTTATACAGATAACAGTGTAGATATTTCCATGTTTATAGAGATAGTGGTGTAGATAATTTCAAATTTATACAGAGAGCAGTGTAGATATTTCCAAGTTCATACAGATAGCGGTGTAGCTATTTCCACGTTTATAGAGATGGCGGTGTAGATATTTCCATGTTCATACAGAGGACGGTGTAGATATTTCCATGTTTATAGGGATGGCGGTGTAGATATTTTCATGTTTACACAGATGGCGGTGTAGATATTTCCATGTTTACACAGATAAAGGTGTAGACATTTCCATGTTTACACAGATAGCGGTGTGGAAATTTCCATGTTTATGCAGATAGCAGTGTAGATATTTCCATGTTAATACAGATAGCGGTGCGGATATTTCCATGTTTATACAGATAGTTGGGCAGATATTTCCATGTTTATACAGATAGCGGTGTAGATATTTCCATCATAATACAGATGGCGGTGTAGATATGTCCATGTTTGTACAGATGGCGGTGTAGATATTTCCATGTTCATACAGATAGCGGTGTAGATATTTCCATGTTCATACAGATAGCGGTGTAGATATTTCCATGTTCATACAGATAGTGGTGTAGATATTTCCATGTTCATACAGTTAGCGGTGTAGATATTTCCATGTTCATACAGATGGCGGTGAAGATATTTACATGTTCATACAGATGGCGTTGTAGATATTTCTATGTTCATACAGATAGCGATGTAGAGATTTCCATGTTCATACTGATAGCGGTGTAGATATTTCCATGTTCATACAGATAGCGGTGTAGATATTTCCAGGTTCACACCAATAACGGTGTAGACATTTCCATGTTCATACATTTAGCGGTGTAGATATTTCCATGTTCATACAGATGGCGGTGTAGATATTTACAAGTTCATACAGATGGCGGTGTAGATATTTCCATGTTCGTACGGATGGCAGTGTAGATATTTCCATGTTCATACAGATAGCGGTGTAGATATTTCCATATTCATACAGATAACCGTGTAGATATTTCCATGTTCATACAGATAGCGGTGTAGATATTTCAATGTTCATACAGTTAGCTGTGAAGATATTTCCATATTCGTACAGATGGTGGTGTAGATATTTCCATGTTCATAGAGATGGCGGTGTAGTTATTTCCATGTTTATGCAGATAGCGGTATAGATATTTCCATGTTTATACAGATGGTGGTTTAGATATTTCCATGTTTATAGAGATGGTTGTCTAGATATTTCCATGTTTACAGAGATAGTGGTGTAGTTATTTCCAAGTTTATAGAGACAGCGTTGTAGATATTTCCATGTTTTTACAGATAGCGGTGAAGATATTTCCATGTTTATATAGATAGTGGTGTAGATATTTCCATGGTTATACAGATAGCAGTGTAGATATTTCCATGTTTATAGAGATAGTTGTGTAGATAATTTCAAATTTATACAGAGAGCAGTGTAGATATTTCCAAGTTCATACAGATAGCGGTGTAGATATTTCCACGTTTATAGAGATGGCGGTGTAGATATTTCCATGTTCATACAGAGGACGGTGTAGATATTTCCATGTTTATAGGGATGGCGGTGTAGATATTTTCATGTTTACACACATAAAGGTGTAGACATTTCCATGTTTACACAGATAGCGGTGTGGATATTTCCATGTTTATGCAGATAGCAGTGTAGATATTTCCATGTTAATACAGATAGCGGTGCGGATATTTCCATGTTTATACAGATAGTTGGGCAGATATTTCCATGTTTATACAGATAGCGGAGTAGATATTTCCATCATAATACAGATGGCGGTGTAGATATGTCCATGTTTGTACAGATGGCGGTGTAGATATTTCCATGTTCATACAGATGGCGGTGTAGATATTTCGAAGTTTATAGAGATAGCGCTGTAGTTATTTCCATATTTATAGAGAAATCTCTGTAGATATTTCCATGTATATTCAGATAGCTGTGTAGATATTTCCATGTTCATGCAGATAGCGGTGTAGATATTTCCATGTTCATCCAGATGCCGGTGTACATATATACATGTTCATACAGATGGCGGTGAAGATATTTCCATGTTCATACAGATGGTGGTGTAGGTATTTCCAAGTTCATACAAATGGCAGTGTAGATGTTTCCATGTTCATAGAGATGGTGGTGTAGATATTTCCATGTTCATACAAATGGCGGTGTATATATTTCCATGTTCATAGAGATGGCGGTGTAGATATTTCCATATTTATACAGATAGCAGTGTAGTTATTTCCATGTTTATAGGGATAGCAGTGTAGATATTTTCATTGATATACAGATAGCTGTGTAGATATTTGCATGTTCATTCAGATAGCGGTCTAGATATTTCCATGTTCATACAGATAGCGGTGTAGATATTTCCATGTTCATACAGATAGCGGTGTAGATATTTCCATGTTCATACAGATAGCGGTGTAGATATTTCCATGTTCATACAGATAGCGGTGTAGATATTTCCATGTTCATACAGTTAGCGGTGTAGATATTTCCATGTTCATACAGATGGCGGTGTATTTACATGTTCATACAGATGGCGGTGTAGATATTTCCATGTTCATACAGATGGCGGTGTAGATATTTCCATGTTCATACAGAGGGCGGTGTAGATATTTCCATGTTCATACAGATAGCGGTGTAGATATTTCCATGTTCATACCGATAGCGGTGTAGATATTTCCATGTTCATACAGTTAGTGGTGTAGATATTTCCATGTTCATACAGATGGCGGTGTAGATATTTACATGTTCATACAGATGGCGGTGTTGATATTTCCATGTTCGTACGGATGGCAGTGTAGATATTTCCGTGTTCATACAGGTGGCGGTGTAGATATTTCCATCTTTTTGCAGTTAGCGGTATAGATATTTCCATGTTTATACAGATGGTGCTGTAGTTATTTCCATGTTTATAGAGATGGCGGTCTAGATATTTCCATGTTTACAGAGATAGTGGTGTAGTTATTTCCAAGTTTATAGAGACAGCGTTGTAGATATTTCCATATTTATACAGATAGCGGTGAAGATATATCCATGTTTATACAGATAGTGGTGTAGATATTTCCATGTTTATACAGATAGCAGTGTAGATATTTCCATGTTTATAGAGATAGTGTTGTAGATAATTTCAATTTCAAACAGAGAGCAGTGTAGATATTTCCAAGTTCATACAGATAGCGGTGTAGATATTTCCACGTTTATAGAGATGGCGGTGTAGATATTTCCATGTTCATACAGAGGACGGTGTAGATATTTCCATGTTTATAGGGATGGCCGTGTAGATATTTTCATGTTTGCACAGATGGCGGTGTAGATATTTCCATGTTTACCCAGATAGCGGTGTAGACATTTCCATGTTTACACAGATAGCGGTGCGGATATTTCCATGTTTATTCAGATAGCGGTGCAGATATTTCCATGTTTATACAGATATTTGGGCAGATATTTCCATGTTCGTATAGATAGCGGTGTAGATATTTCCATGTTCATACAGATAGCGGTGTAGATATTTCCATGTTCATACAGATAATGGTGTAGATATTTCCATGTTCATACAGATAGCGGTGTACATATTTCCATGTTCATACAGTTAGAGGTGTAGATATTTCCATGTTCATACAGATGGCGGCGAAGATATTTACCTGTTCATACAGATGGCGGTATAGATATTTCCATGTTCGTACAGATGGCGGTGTAGATATTTCCATGTTCATAGAGATGGCGTTGTAGATATTTCCATGTTTATGCAGATAGCGGTATAGATATTTCCATGTTTATACAGATGGTGGTGTAGATATTTCCATGTTTATACAGATGGCGTTCTAGATATTTCCATGTTTACAGAGATAGTGGTGTAGTTATTTCCAAGTTTATAGAGACAGTGTTGTAGATATTTCCATGATTATACAGATAGCGGTGAAGATATTTCCATGTTTATACAGATAGCGGTGTAGATATTTCCATGTTTATACAGAAAGCAGTGTAGATATTTCCATGTTTATAGAGATAGTGTTGTAGATAATTTCAATTTCATACAGAGAGCAGTGTAGATATTTCCAAGTTCATACAGATAGCGGTGTAGATATTTCCACGTTTATAGAGATGGCGGTGTAGATATTTCCATGTTCATACAGAGGACGGTGTAGATATTTCCATGTTTATAGGGATGGCGGTGTAGATATTTTCATGTTTACACGGATGGTGGTGTAGATATTTCCATGTTTACACAGATAGCGGTGTAGACATTTCCATGTTTACACAGATAGCGGTGCGGATATTTCCATGTTTATTCAGATAGCGGTGCGGATATTTCCATGTTTATACAGATAGTTGGGCAGATATTTCCATGTTTATACAGATAGTTGGGCAGATATTTCCATGTTTATACAGATAGCGGTGTAGATATTTCCATCTTAATACAGTTGGCGGTGTAGATATGTCCATCATCGTACAGATGGCGGTGTAGATATTTCCATGTTCATACAGATGGCGGTGTAGATATTTCGAAGTTTATAGAGATAGCGATGTAGTTATTTCCATATTTATAGAGAAATCTGTGTAGATATTTCCATTTATATTCAGATAGCTGTGTAGGTGTTTCCATGTTCATGCAGATTACGGTGTAGATATTTCCATGTTCATCCAGATGCCGGTGTACAGGTATCCATGTTCATACAAATGGCGGTGAAGATATTTCCATGTTCATACAGATGGCCTTTAGGTATTTCCATGTTCATACAAATGGCGGTGTAGATATTTCCATGTTCATAGAGATGGCGGCGTAGATATTTCCAGGTTCATACAAATGGCGGTGTAGATATTTCCATGTTCATAGAGATGGCGGTGTAGATATTTCCATGTTTATTCAGATAGCAGTGTAGTTAATTCCATGTTTATAGAGATACCAGTCTGGATATTTCCATTGATATACAGATAGCTGTGTAGATATTAGCATGTTCATACAGATAGCGGTGTAGATATTTCCATGTTCATACAGATAGCAGTGTAGATATTTCCATGTTCATAGAGATAGCGGTGTAGATATTTCCATGTTCTTACAGATAGCGGTGTAGATATTTGCATGTTCATACAGATAGCGGTGTACATATTTAAATGTTCATACAGTTAGCGGTGTAGATATTTCCATGTTCATACAGATGGCGGTGTAGATATATACATTTTGATACAGATGGCGGTGTAGATATTTCCATGTTCATACAGATAGCCGTGTAGATATTTCCATGTTCATACAGATAGCGTTGTAGGTATTTCCATGTTCATACCAATAGCGGTGTAGACATTTCCATGTTCATACATTTAGCGGTGAGATATTTCCATGTTCATACAGATGGCGGTGAAGATATTTACATGTTCCTACAGTTAGCGGTGTAGATATTTCCATGTTCATACAGATGGCGGTGTAGATATTTACATGTTCATACAGATGGCGGTGTAGATATTTCCATGTTCGTACGGATGGCAGTGTAGATATTTCCATGTTCATACAGGTGGCGGTGTTGATATTTCCATGTTTATACAGATAGCAGTGTAGTTATTTCTATGTTAATTGAGATAGCGGTGTAGATATTTCCATTGATATACAGATAGCTGTGTAGAAATTTGCATGTTCATACAGATAGCGGTGTAGATATTTCCATGTTCTTTCAGATAGCGGCGTAGCTATTTCCATGTTCATGGAGATAGCGGTGTAGATATTTCTATGTTCATACAGATAACGGTGTAGATATTTCCATGTTCATACAGACAGCGGAGTAGATATTTCCATGTTCATACAGTTAGCGGTGTAGATATTTCCATGTTCATCCAGATGCCGGTGTACATATATCCATGTTCATACAGATGGCGGTGAAGATATTTCCATGTTCATACAGATGGTGGTGTAGGTATTTCCATGTTCATACAAATGGCGGTGTAGATATTTCCATGTTCATAGAGATGGCGGTGTAGATATTTCCATGTTTATACAGATAGCAGTGTAGTTAATTCCATGTTTATAGAGATACCAGTCTGGATATTTCCATTGATATACAGATAGCTGTGTAGATATTAGCATGTTCATACAGATAGCGGTGTAGATATTTCCATGTTCATACAGATAGCAGTGTAGATATTTCCATGTTCATAGAGATAGCGGTGTAGATATTTCCATGTTAATACAGATAGCGGTGTAGATATTTCCATGTTCATACAGATAGCGGTGTAGATATTTAAATGTTCATACAGTTAGCGGTGTAGATATTTCCATGTTCATACAGATGGCGGTGTAGATATATACATGTTGAAACAGATGGCGGTGTAGATATTTCCATGTTCATACAGATAGCGGTGTAGATATTTCCATGTTCATACAGATATCGGTGTAGATATTTCCATGTTCTTACAGGTAGCGCTGTAGGTATTTCCATGTTCATACCAATAGCGGTGTAGACATTTCCATGTTCATATATTTAGCGGTGTAGATATTTCCATGTTCATACAGATGGCGGTGAAGATATTTACATGTTCATACAGGTGGCGGTGTAGATATTTCCATGTTTATACAGATAGCAGTGTAGTTATTTCTATGTTAATAGAGATAGCTGTGTAGATATTTCCATTGATATACAGATAGCTGTGTAGATATTTGCATGTTCATACAGATAGCGGTGTAGATATTTCAATGTTCGTACAGATAGCGGTGTAGATATTTCCATGTTCATACAGATAGCGGTGTAGATATTTCCATGTTCATACAGATAACGGTGTAGATATTTCCACGTTCATACAGATAGCAGTGTAGATATTTCCATGTTCATACAGTTAGCGGTGTAGATATTTCCATGTTCATACAGATGGCGGTGTAGATATTTACATGTTCATACAGATGGCGGTATAGATATTTCCATGTTCGTACAGATGGCGGTGTAGATATTTCCATGTTCATAGAGATGGCGGTGTAGATATTTCCATCTTTTTGCAGTTAGCGGTATAGATATTTCCATCTTTATACAGATGGTGCTGTAGTTATTTCCATGTTTATAGAGATGGCGGTCTAGATATATCCATGTTTACAGAGATAGTGGTGTAGTTATTTCCAAGTTTATAGAGACAGCGTTGTAGATATTTCCATATTTATAAAGATAGCGGTGAAGATATTTCCATGTTTATACAGATAGCGGTGTAGATATTTCCATGTTTATACAGATAGCAGTGTAGATATTTCCATGTTTATAGAGATAGTGTTGTAGATAATTTCAATTGCAAACAGAGAGCAGTGTAGATATTTCCAAGTTCATACAGATAGTGGTGTAGATATTTCCACGTTTATAGAGATGGCGGTGTAGATATTTCCATGTTCATACAGAGGACGGTGTAGATATTTCCATGTTTATAGGGATGGCCGTGTAGATATTTTCATGTTTACACAGATGGCGGTGTAGATATTTCCATGTTTACACAGATAGCGGTGTAGACATTTGCATGTTTACACAGATAGCGGTGCGGATATTTCCATGTTTATTCAGATAGCGGTGCAGATATTTCCATGTTTATACAGATATTTGGGCAGATATTTCCATGTTCGTACAGATAGCGGTGTAGATATTTCCATGTTCATACAGTTAGCGGTGTAGATATTTCCATGTTCATAGAGATGGCCGTGTAGATATTTCCAGGTTTATACAGATAGCAGTGCAGTTATTTCCATGTTTATAGAGATACCAGTGTGGATATTTCCATTGATATACAGATAGCTGTGTAGATATTTCCATGTTCATACAGATAGCGGTGTAGATATTTCCATGTTCATAGAGATAGCGGTGTAGATATTTGCATGTTCATATAGATAGCGGTGTAGATATTTCCATGTTCATACAGTTAGCGGTGTAGATATTTCCATGTTCATACAGATGTCGGTGTAGATATTTCCATGTTCATACAGATAGCGGTGTAGATATTTCCATGTTCATACAGATGGCGAAGATAGTTCCCTGTTCATACACATAGCGGTGTAGATATTTCCATGTTCATACAGTTAGTGGGGTAGATATTTCCATGTTCATACAGATAGCGGTGTATATATTTCCATGTTCATACAGATAGCGGTGTAGATATTTCCATGTTCATACAGATAGTGGTGTAGATATTTCCATGTTCATACAGTTAGCGGTGTAGATATTTCCATGTTCATACAGATGGCGGTGTAGATATTTACATGTTCATACAGATGGCGTTGTAGATATTTCTATGTTCATACAGATAGCGATGTAGATATTTCCATGTTCGTACGGATGGCAGTGTAGATATTTCCATGTTCATGCAGATAGCGGTGTAGATATTTCCATATTCATACAGATAACCGTGTAGATATTTCCATGTTCATACAGATAGCGGTGTAGATATTTCAATGTTCATACAGTTAGCGGTGTAGATATTTCCATATTCGTACAGATGGCGGTGTAGATATTTCCATGTTCATAGAGATGGCGGTGTAGTTATTTCCATGTTTATGCAGATAGCGGTATAGATATTTCCATGTTTATACAGATGGTGGTTTAGATATTTCCATGTTTATAGAGATGGTGGTCTAGATATTTCCATGTTTACAGAGATAGTGGTGTAGTTATTTCCAAGTTTATAGAGACAGCGTTGTAGATATTTCCATGTTTATACAGATAGCGGTGAAGATATTTCCATGTTTATACAGATAGTGGTGTAGATATTTCCATGGTTATACAGATAACAGTGTAGATATTTCCATGTTTATAGAGATAGTTTTGTAGATAATTTCAAATTTATACAGAGAGCAGTGTAGATATTTCCAAGTTCATACAGATAGCGGTGTAGATATTTCCAAGTTTATAGAGACAGCGTTGTAGATATTTGCATGTTCATACAGATAGCGATGTAGAGATTTCCATGTTCATAATGATAGCGGTGTAGATATTTCCATGTTCATACAGATGGTGGTGTAGGTATTTCCATGTTCATACAAATGGCGGTGTAGATATTTCCATGTTCATAGAGATGGTGGTGTAGATATTTACATGTTCATACAAATGGCGGTGTATATATTTCCGTGTTCATAGAGATGGCGGTGTAGATATTTCCATATTTATACAGATAGCAGTGTATTTATTTCCATGTTTATAGAGATAGCAGTGTAGATATTTCCATTGATATACAGATAGCTGTGTAGATATTTGCATGTTCATACAGATAGCGGTGTAGATATTTCCATGTTCATTCAGATAGCGGTGTAGATATTTCCATGTTCATACAGATAGCGGTGTAGATATTTCCATGTTCATACAGATAGCGGTGCAGATATTTCCATGTTTATACAGATATTTGGGCAGATATTTCCATGTTCGTACAGATAGCGGTGTAGATATTTCCATGTTCATACAGATAGCGGTGTAGATATTTCCATGTTCATACAGATAACGGTGTAGATATTTCCATGTTCATACAGATAGCGGTGTACATATTTCCATGTTCATACAGTTAGCGGTGTAGATATTTCCATGTTCATACAGATGGCGATGTAGATATTTACCTGTTCATACAGATGGCGGTATAGATATTTCCATGTTCGTACAGATGGCGGTGTAGATATTTCCATGTTCATAGAGATGGCGGCGTAGATATTTCCAGGTTCATACAAATGGCGGTGTAGATATTTCCATGTTCATAGAGATGGCGGTGTAGATATTTCCATGTTTATACAGATAGCAGTGTAGTTAATTCCATGTTTATAGAGATAGCAGTCTGGATATTTCCATTGATATACAGATAGCTGTGTAGACATTAGCATGTTCATACAGATAGCGGTGTAGATATTTCTATGTTCATACCGATAGCTGTGTAGATATTTCCATGTTCATACAGTTAGTGGTGTAGATATTTCCATGTTCATACAGATGGCGGTGTAGATATTTACATGTTCATACAGATGGCGGTGTTGATATTTCCATGTTCGTACGGATGGCAGTGTAGATATTTCCGTGTTCATACAGGTGGCGGTGTAGATATTTCCATGTTTATACAGATAGCAGTGTAGTTATTTCCATGTTTATAGAGACAGCTGTGTTGATATTTCCATTGATATACAGATAGCTGTGTAGATATTTGCATGTTCATACAGATAGCGGTGTAGATATTTCCATGTTCGTACAGATAGCGGTGTAGATATTTCCATGTTCATACAGATAGCGGTGTAGATATTTCCATGTTCATACAGATAACGGTGTAGATATTTCCACGTTCATACAGATAGCAGTGTAGATATTTCCATGTTCATACAGTTAGCGGTGTAGATATTTCCATGTTCATACAGATGGCGGTGTAGATATTTACATGTTCATACAGATGGCGGTATAGATATTTCCATGTTCGTACAGATGGCGGTGTAGATATTTCCATGTTCATAGAGATGGCGTTGTAGGTATTTCCATGTTTATGCAGATAGCGGTATAGATATTTCCATGTTTATACAGATGGTGGTGTAGATATTTCCATGTTTATAGAGAAGGCGTTCTAGATATTTCCATCTTTACAGAGATAGTGGTGTAGTTATTTCCAAGTTTATAGAGACAGTGTTGTAGATATTTCCATGATTATACAGATAGCGGTGAAGATATTTCCATGTTTATACAGATAGCGGTGTAGATATTTCCATGTTTATACAGATAGCAGTGTAGATATTTCCATGTTTAAAGAGATAGTGTTGTATATAATTTCAATTTCATACAGAGAGCAGTGTAGATATTTCCAAGTTCATACAGATAGCGGTGTACATATTTCCACGTTTATAGAGATGGCGGTGTAGATATTTCCATGTTCATACAGAGGACGGTGTAGATATTTCCATGTTTATAGGGATGGCGGTGTAGATATTTTCATGTTTACACGGATGGCGGTGTAGATATTTCCATGTTTACACAGATAGCGGTGTAGACATTTCCATGTTTACACAGATAGCGGTGCGGATATTTCCATGTTTATTCAGATAGCGGTGCGGATATTTCCATGTTTATACAGATAGTTGGGCAGATATTTCCATGTTTATACAGATAGTTGGGCAGATATTTCCATGTTTAAACAGATAGCGGTGTAGATATTTCCATCTTAATACAGTTGGCGGTGTAGATATGTCCATCATCGTACAGATGGTGGTGTAGATATTTCCATGTTCATACAGATGGCGGTGTAGATATTTCGAAGTTTATAGAGATAGCGATGTAGTTATTTCCATATTTATAGAGAAATCTGTGTAGATATTTCCATGTATATTCAGATAGCTGTGTAGATATTTCCATGTTCATGCAGATTACGGTGTAGATATTTCCATGTTCATCCAGATGCCGGTGTACATATATCGATGTTCATACAAATGGCGGTGAAGATATTTCCATGTTCATACAGATGGCGGTGTAGGTATTTCCATGTTCATACAAATGGCGGTGTAGATATTTCCATGTTCATAGAGATGGCGGCGTAGATATTTCCAGGTTCATACAAATGGCGGTGTAGATATTTCCATGTTCATAGAGATGGCAGTGTAGATATTTCCATGTTTATACAGATAGCAGTGTAGTTAATTCCATGTTTATAGAGATACCAGTCTGGATATTTCCATTGATATACAGATAGCTGTGTAGATATTAGCATGTTCATACAGATAGCGGTGTAGATATTTCCATGTTCATACAGATAGCAGTGTAGATATTTCCATGTTCATAGAGATAGCGGTGTAGATATTTCCATGTTCATACAGATAGCGGTGTAGATATTTCCATGTTCATACAGATAGCGGTGTAGATATTTAAATGTTCATACAGTTAGCGGTGTAGATATTTCCATGTTCATACAGATGGCGGTGTAGATATATACATGTTGATACAGATAGCGGTGTAGATATTTCCATGTTCATACAGATAGCTGTGTAGATATTTCCATGTTCATACAGATAGCGTTGTAGGTATTTCCATGTTCATACCAATAGCGGTGTAGACATTTCCATGTTCATACATTTAGCGGTGTAGATATTTCCATGTTCATACAGATGGCGGTGAAGATATTTACATGTTCATACAGATGGCGGTGTAGATATTTCCATGTTTGTACGGATGGCAGTGTAGATATTTCCATGTTCATAGAGATGGCGGTGTAGATATTTCCATGTTTATACAGATAGCAGTGTAGTTATTTCTATGTTAATAGAGATAGCGGTTTAGATATTTCCATTGATATACAGATAGCTGTGTAGATATTTGCATGTTCATACAGATAGCGGTGTAGATATTTCCATGTTCTTACAGATAGCGGTGTAGCTATTTCCATGTTCATACAGATAGCGGTGTAGATATTTCTATGTTCATACAGATTACGGTGTAGATATTTCCATGTTCATACAGACAGCGGAGTAGATATTTCCATGTTCATACAGTTAGCGGTGTAGATATTTCCATGTTCAACCAGATGCCGGTGTACATATATCCATGTTCATACAGATGGCGGTGAAGATATTTCCATGTTCATACAGATGGTGGTGTAGGTATTTCCATGTTCATACAAATGGCGGTGTAGATATTTCCATGTTCATAGAGATGGCGGTGTAGATATTTAAAGGTTCATACAAATGGCAGTGTAGATATTTCCATGTTCATAGAGATGGCCGTGTAGATATTTCCAGGTTTATACAGATAGCAGTGTAGTTATTTCCATGTTTATAGAGATACCAGTGTGGATATTTCCATTGATATACAGATAGCTGTGTAGATATTTCCATGTTCATACAGATAGCGGTGTAGATATTTCCATGTTCATAGAGATAGCGGTGTAGATATTTGCATGTTCATATAGATAGCGGTGTAGATATTTCCATGTTCATACAGTTAGCGGTGTAGATATTTCCATGTTCATACAGATGGCGGTGTAGATATTTCCATGTTCATACAGATAGTGGTGTAGATATTTCCATGTTCATACAGATAGCGGTGTAGATATTTCCATGTTCATACAGATAGCGGTGTAGATATTTCCATGTTTATAGAGATGGCCGTCTAGATATTTCCATGTTTACAGAGATAGTGGTGTAGTTATTTCCAAGTTTATGGAGACAGCGTTGTAGATATTTCCATGTTTATACAGATAGCGGTGAAGATATTTCCATGTTTATACAGATAGCGGTGTAGATATTTCCATGTTTATACAGATAGCAGTGTAGATATTTCCATGTTTATAGAGATAGTGTTGTAGATAATTTGAATTTCATACAGAGAGCAGTGTAGATATTTCCAAGTTCATACAGATAGCGGTGTAGATATTTCCACGTTTATAGAGATGGCGGTGTAGATATTTCCATGTTCATACAGAGGACGGTGTAGATATTTCCATGTTTATAGGGATGGCGGTGTAGATATTTTCATGTTTACACAGATGGCGGTGTAGATATTTCCATGTTTACACAGATAGCGGTGTAGACATTTCCATGTTTACACAGATAGCGGTGCGGATATTTCCATGTTTATTCAGATAGCGGTGCGGATATTTCCATGTTTATACAGATAGTTGGGCGGATATTTCCATGTTTATACAGATAGTTGGGCAGATATTTCCATGTTTATACAGATAGCGGTGTAGATATTTCCATCTTAATACAGATGGCGGTGTAGGTATGTCCATCATCGTACAGATGGCGGTGTAGATATTTCCATGTTCATACAGATAGCGGTGTAGATATTTCCATGTTCATACCTATAGCTGTGTAGGCATTTCCATGTTCTTTCATTTAGCGGTGTAGATAATTCCATGTTCATACAGATTGCGGTGAAGATATTTACATGTTCATACAGATGGCGGTGTAGATATTTCCATGTTTGAACGGATGGCAGTGTAGATATTTCCATGTTCATACAGGTGGCGGTGTAGATATTTCCATGTTTATACAGATAGCAATGTAGTTGTTTCCATGTTAATAGAGATAGCGGAGTAGATATTTCCATTGATATACAGATAGCTGTGTAGATATTTGCATGTTCATACAGATAGCGGTGTAGATATTTCCATGTTTATACAGATAGCAGTGTGGATATTTCCATGTTTATAGAGATAGTGGTGTAGATAATTTCAATTTTATACAGACAGCAGTGTAGATATTTCCAAGATCATACAGATAGAGGTGTAGATATTTCCACGTTTATAGAGACGGTGTTGCAGATATTTCCATGTTCATACAGAAGACGGTGTAGATATTTCCATGTTTATAGGGATGGCGGTGTAGATATTTTCATGTTTACACAGATGGCGGTGTAGATATTTCCATGTTTACACAGATAGCGGTGTAGACATTTCCATGTTTACACAGACAGCGGTGTGGATATTTCCATGTTTATGCAGATAGCATTGTAGATATTTCCATTTTTATACAGATAGCGGTGCGGATATTTCCATGTTTATTCAGATAGCGGTGCGGATATTTCCATGTTTATACAGATAGTTGGGCAGATATTTCCATGTTTATACAGATAGCGGTGTGGATATTTCCATCTTAATACAGTTGGCGGTGTAGATATGTCCATGTTTGTACAGATAACGGTGTAGATATTTCCATGTTCATACAGATGGCGGTGTAGATATTTCGAAGTTTATAGAGATAGCGCTGTAGTTATTTCCATATTCATAGAGAAATCTGTGTAGATATTTCCATGTATATTCAGATAGCTGTGTAGATAGATCCATGTTCATGCAGATAGCGGTGTAGATATTTCCATGTTCATCCAGATGCCGGTGTACATATAAACATGTTCATATAGATGGCGGTGAAGATATTTCCATTTTCATACAGATGGTGGTGTAGATATTTCCATGTTCATACAAATGGCGGTGTAGATATTTCCATGTTCATAGAAATGGCGGTGTAGATATTTCCATGTTCATACAAATGGCGGTGTAGATAATTCCATGTTCGTACGGATGGCAGTGTAGATACTTCCATGTTCATATAGGTGGCGGTGTAGATATTTCCATGTTTATACAGATAGCAGTGTAGTTATTTCCATGTTTCTAGAGATAGTAGTGTAGATACCTCCATTGATATACAGATAGCTGTGTAGATATTTCCATATTCATAGAGATAGCGGTGTAGATATTTCCATGTTCATACAGATAGCGGTGTAGATATTTCCATGTTCATACAGATAGCGGTGTAGATATTTCCATGTTCATACAGATAGCGGTGTAGATATTTCCATGTTCGTACAGATAGCTGTGTACAGATTTCCATGTTCATACAGATAGCGGTGTAGATATTTCCATGTTCATACAGATAACGGTGTAGATATTTCCATGTTCATACAGATAGCTGTGTAGATATTTCCATGTTCATACAGTTAGCGGTGTAGATATCTCCTTGTTCATACAGATGGCGGTGTAGATATTTACATGTTCATACAGATGTCGGTATAGATATTTCCATGTTCGTACAGATGGCGGTGTAGATATTTCCATGTTCATAGAGATGGCGTTGTAGATATTTCCATGTTTATGCAGATAGCGGAATAGATATTTCCATGTTTATACAGATGGTGGTGTAAATATTTCCATGTTTATAGAGATGGCGGTCTAGATATTTCCATGTTTACAGAGATACTGGTGTAGTTATTTCCAAGTTTATAGAGACAGCGTTGTAGATATTTCCATGTTTATACAGATAGCGGTGAAGATATTTCCATGTTTATACAGATGGCGGTGTAGGTATTTACATGTTCATACAGATGGCGGTGTAGATATTTCCATGTTCGTACGGATGGCAGTGTAGATATTACCATGTTCATACAGGTGGCGGTGTAGATATTTCCCTGTTTATACAGATAGCAGTGTAGTTATTTCCATGTTTATAGAGATAGCAGTGTAGGTATTTCCATTGATATACAGATAGCTGTGTAGATATTTGCATGTTCATTCAGATAGCGGTGTAGATATTTCCATGTTCGTACAGATAGCGGTGTAGATATTTCCATGTTCATACAGATAACGGTGTAGATATTTGCATGTTCCTACAGATAGCGGTGTAGATATTTCCATGTTCATACAGGTAACGGTGTAGATATTTCCATGCTCATACAGATGGCGCTGTAGATATTTACATGTTCATACAGATGGCAGTGTAGATATTTCCATGTTCGTACAGATGGCGGTGTAGGTATTTCCATGTTTATACAGATAGCGGTGTAGATATTTCCATGTTTATACAGATAACCGTGTAGATATTTCCATGTTTATAGAGATAGTGGTGTAGATAATTTCAATTTTATACAGATAGCAGTGTAGATATTTCCAAGTTCATATAGATAGTGGTGTAGATATTTCCCCGTTTATAGAGATGGCGGTGTAGATATTTCCATGTTCATCCAGATGGCGCTGTAGATATTTCCATGTTCATACAGATGGCGGTTAAGATATTTCCATGTTCATACAGATGGCGGTGTAGATATTTCCATGTTCATACAGAGGACGGTGTAGATATTTCCATGTTTATAGGGATGGCGGTGTAGATATTTTCATGTTTACACAGATGGCGGTGTAGATATTTCCATGTTTACACAGGTAGCGGTGTAGACATTTCCATGTTTACACAGACAGCGGTGTGGATATTTCCATGTTTATGCAGATAGCATTGTAGATATTTCCATGTTTATACAGATAGCGGGGCGGATATTTCCATGTTTATTCAGATAGCGGTGCGGATATTTCCATGTTTATACAGATAGTTGGGCAGATATTTCCATGTTTATACAGATAGCGGTGTGGATATTTCCATCTTAATACAGTTGGCGGTGTAGATATGTCCATGTTTGTACAGATAACGGTGTAGATATTTCCATGTTCATACAGATGGCGGTGTAGATATTTCGAAGTTTATAGAGATAGCGCTGTAGTTATTTCCATATTCATAGAGAAATCTGTGTAGATATTTCCATGTATATTCAGATAGCTGTGTAGATAGATCCATGTTCATGCAGATAGCGGTGTAGATATTTCCATGTTCATACAGATAGCGGTGTAGATATTTCCATGTTCATACAGATAGCGGTGTAGATATTTCCATGTTCATGCAGTTAGCGGTTTAGGTATTTCCATGTTCATACAGATGGCGGTGTAGATATTTACATGTTCATACAGATGGCGGTGTAGTTATTTCCGTGTTCATACAGATAGCGGTGTTGATATTTCCATGTTCATACAGATAGCGGTGTAGATATTTCCATGTTCATACCAATAGCGGTGTAGACATTTCCATGTTCATATATTTAGCGGTGTAGATATTTCCATGTTCATACAGGTGGCGAAGATATTTCCCTGTTCATACACATAGCGGTGTAGATATTTCCATGTTCATACAGTTAGTGGTGTAGATATTTCCATGTTCATACAGATGGCGGTGAATATATTTCCGTGTTCATAGAGATGGCGGTGTAGATATATCCATATTTATACAGATAGCAGTGTAGTTATTTCCATGTTTATAGAGATAGCAGTGTAGATATTTCCAATGATATACAGAAAGCTGTGTAGATAATGGCATGGTCATACAGATAGCGGTGTAGATATTTCCATGTTCGTACAGATAGCGGTGTAGATATTTCCATGTTCATAAAGATAGCGGTGTTGATATTTCCATGTTCATACAGATAACGGTGTAGATATTTCCATGCTCATACAGATAGCGGTGTAGGTATTTCCATGTTCATACAGTTAGCGGTGTAGATATTTCCATGTTCATACAGTTAGCGGTGTAGATATTTCCATGTTCAAACAGATGACGGTGTAGATATTTACATGTTCATACAGATGGCGGTGTAGATATTTCCATTTTCATAGAGATGGCCGTGTAGATATTTCCATGATTATACAGATAGCAGTGTAGTTATTTCCATGTTTATAGAGATACCAGTGTGGCTATTTCCATTGATATACAGATAGCTGTGTAGATATTTACATGTTCATACAGATAGCGGTGTAGATATTTCCATGTACATACAGATAGCGGTGTAGATATTTCCATGTTCATACAGATAGCGGTGTAGATATTTCCATGTTCATACAGATAGCGGTGTAGATATTTCCATGTTCATACAGATAGTGTTGTAGATATTTCCATGTTCATACAGTTAGCGGTGTAGATATTTCCATGTTCATACAGTTAGCGGTGTAGATATTTCCATGTTCATAGAGATGGCGGTGTAGATATTTCCATGTTCATACAGATGGCGTTGTAGATATTTCTGTGTTCATACAGATAGCGATGTAGAGATTTCCATGTTCATACTGATAGCGGTGTAGATATTTCCATGTTCATACAGATAGCGGTCTAGATATTTCCAGGTTCACACCAATAGCGGTGTAGACATTTCCATGTTCACACAGTTAGCGGTGTAGATATTTCCATGTTCATACAGATGGTGGTGTAGATATCTACAAGTTCATACAGATGGCGGTGTAGATATTTCCATGTTCGTACGGATGGCAGTGTAGATATTTCCATGTTCATACAGATAGCGGTGTAGATATTTCCATATTCATACAGATAACGGTGTAGATATTTCCATGTTCATACAGATAGCGGTGTAGATATTTCAATGTTCATACAGTTAGCGGTGTAGATATTTCCATGTTCATACAGATGGCGGTGTAGATATTTACATGTTCATACAGATGGCGGTATAGATATTTCCATGTTCGTACAGATGGCGGTGTAGATATTTCCATGTTCAGAGAGATGGCGGTGTAGTTATTTCCATGTTTATGCAGATAGCGGTATAGATATTTCCATATTTATACAGATGGTGGTTTAGATATTTCCATGTTTATAGAGATGGTGGTCTAGATATTTCCATGTTTACAGAGACAGTGGTGTTGTTATTTCCAAGTTTATAGAGACAGCGTTGTAGATATCTCCATGTTTATACAGATAGCGGTGAAGATATTTCCATGTTTATACAGATAGTGGTGTAGATATTTCCATGTTTATACAGATAGCAGTGTAGATATTTCCATGTTTATAGAGATAGTGGTGTAGATAATTTCAAATTTATACAGAGAGCAGTGTAGATATTTCCAAGTTCATACAGATAGCGGTGTAGATATTTCCACGTTTATAGAGATGGCGGTGTAGATATTTCCATGTTCATACAGAGGACGGTGTAGATATTTCCATGTTTATAGGGATGGCGGTGTAGATATTTTCATGTTTACACAGATGGCGGTGTAGATATTTCCATGTTTACACAGATAAAGGTGTAGACATTTCCATGTTTACACAGATAGCGGTGTGGATATTTCCATGTTTATGCAGATAGCAGTGTAGATATTTCCATGTTAATACAGATAGCGGTGCGGATATTTCCATGTTTATACAGATAGTTGGGCAGATATTTCCATGTTTATACAGATAGCGGTGTAGATATTACCATCATAATACAGATGGCGGTGTAGATATGTCCATGTTTGTACAGATGGCGGTGTAGATATTTCCATGTTCATACAGATGGCGGTGTAGATATTTCGAAGTTTATTGAGATAGCGTTGTAGTTATTTCCATATTTATAGAGAAAACTCTGTATATATTTCCATGTATATTCAGATAGCTGTGTAGATATTTCCATGTTCATGCAGATAACGGTGTAGATATTTCCATGTTCATCCAGATGCCGGTGTACATATATCCATGTTCATACAGATGGCGGTGAAGATATTTCCATGTTCATACAGATGGTGGTGTAGATATTTCCATGTTCATACAAATGGCGGTGTAGATATTTCCATGTTCATAGAGATGGCGGTGTAGATATTTCCATGTTCATACAAATGGCGGTGTATATATTTCCATGTTCATAGAGATGGCGGTGTAGATATTTCCATATTTATACAGATAGCAGTGTAGTTATTTCCATGTTTATAGAGATAGCAGTGTAGATATTTCTATTGATATACAGATAGCTGTGTAGATATTTGCATGTTCATACAGATAGCGGTGTAGATATTTCCATGTTCATTCAGATAGCGGTGTGGATATTTCCATGTTCATACAGATAGCGGTGTAGATATTTCCATGTCCATACAGATAGCGGTGTAGATAATTCCATGTTCATACAGTTTGCGGTGTAGATATTTCCATGTTCATACAGATGGCGGTGTAGATATTTACATGTTCATACAGATGGGGGTGTAGATATTTCCATGTTCATACAGATAGCGGTGTAGATATTTCCATGTTCATACAGATAGCGGTGTAGATATTTCCAGGTTCATACCAATAGCGGTGTAGATATTTCCTTGTTCATACAGTTAGCGGTGTAGATATTTCCATGTTCATACAGATGGCGGTGTAGGTATTTACATGTTCATACAGATGGCGGTGTAGATATTTCCATGTTCGTACGGATGGCAGTGTAGATATTTCCATGTTCATACAGGTGGCAGTGTAGATATTTTCCTGTTTATACAGATAGCAGTGTAGTTATTTCCATGTTTATAGAGATAGCAGTGTAGGTATTTCCATTGATATACAGATAGCTGTGTAGATATTTGCATGTTCATTCAGATAGCGGTGTAGAGATTTCCATGTTCGTACAGATAGCTGTGTAGATATTTCCATGTTCATACAGATAACGGTGTAGATATTTGCATGTTCCTACAGATAGCGGTGTAGATATTTCCATGTTCATACAGGTAACGATGTAGATATTTCCATGCTCATACAGATGGCGCTGTAGATATTTACATGTTCATACAGATGGCAGTGTAGATATTTCCATGTTCGTACAGATGGCAGTGTAGGTATTTCCATGTTTATACAGATAGCGGTGTAGATATTTCCATGTTTATACAGATAACCGTGTAGATATTTCCATGTTTATAGAGATAGTGGTGTAGATAATTTCAATTTTATACAGATAGCAGTGTAGATATTTCCAAGTTCATATAGATAGTGGTGTAGATATTTCCCCGTTTATAGAGATGGCGGTGTAGATATTTCCATGTTCATCCAGATGGCGGTGTAGATATTTCCATGTTCATACAGATAGCGGTGTAGATATTTCCATGTTCATTCAGATAGCGGTGTAGATATTTCCATGTTCATACAGATAGCGGTGTAGATATTTCCATGTTCATACAGATAGCGGTGTAGATATTTCCATGTTCATACAGATGGCGGTTTAGATATTTACATGTTCATACAGATGGCGGTGTAGGTATTTAAATGTTCATACAGATAGCGGTGTAGGTATTTCCATGTTCATACAGTTAGCGGTGTAGATATTTCCATGTTCATACAGATGGCGGTTTAGATATTTACATGTTCATACAGATGGCGGTGTAAATATTTCCAAGTTCTTACAGATGGCGGTGTAGATATTTCCATGTTCATAGAGATGGCGGTGTAGATATTTCCATGTTTATGCAGATAGCGGTATAGATATTTCCATGTTTATACAGATGGTGGTGTAGATATTTCCATGTTTATACAGATGGTGGTCTGGATATTTCCATGTTTATAGAGATAGTGGTGTAGTTATTTCAAAGCTTATAGAGAAAGCATTGTAGATATTTCCATGTTTATACAGATAGCGGTGAAGTTATTTCCATGTTTATACAGATAGCGGTGTAGATATTTCCATGTTTATACAGATAGCGGGGTAGATATTTCCATGTTTATAGACATAGTGGGGTAGATAATTCCAATTTTATACAGATAGCAGTGTAGATATTTCCAAGTTCATACTGATAGCAGTGTAGATATTTCCACGTTTATAGAGATGGCGGTTTAGATATTTCCATGTTCATACAGATGGCGGTGTAGATATTTCCATGTTTATAGAGATGGCGGTGTAGATATTTTCATGCTTACACAGATGGCAGTGTAGATATTTCCATGTTTACACAGATAGCAGTGTAGACATTTCTAAGTTTATAGAGATAGTGGTGTGGATATTTCCATGTTTATGCAGATAGCGGTGTAGATATTTTCAATTTTATACAGATAGCAGTGTAGATATTTCCAAGTTCATATAGATAGCGTAGTAGAGATTTCCATGTTCATACAGATAGCGGTGTAGACATTTCCATGTTCATACAGTTAGCGGTGTAGATATTTCCATGTTCATACAGATGGCGGTGTAGATATTTACATGTTCATACAGATGGCGGTTTAGATATTTCCATGTTCGTACGGATGGCAGTGTAGATATTTCCATGTTCATACAGGTGGCGGTGTAGATATTTCCATGTTTATACAGATAGCAGTGTAGTTATTTCCATGTTTATAGAGATAGCAGTGTAGGTATTTCCATTCATATACAGATAGCTGTGTAGATATTTGCATGGTCATACAGATAGCGGTGTAGATATTTCCATGTTCGTACAGATAGCGGTGTACATATTTCCATGTTCATACAGATAGCGGTGTAGATATTTCCATGTTCATACAGATAACGGTGTAGATATTTCCATGTTCATACAGATAGCTGTGTAGATATTTCCATGTCCATACAGTTAGCGGTGTAGATATCTCCTTGTTCATACAGATGGCGGTGTAGATATTTACATGTTCATACAGATGTCGGTATAGATATTTCCATGTTCGTACAGATGGCGGTGTAGATATTTCCATGTTCATAGAGATGGCGGTGTAGATATTTCCATGTTTATGCAGATAGCGGAATAGATATTTCCATCTTTATACAGATGGTGGTGTAAATATTTCCATGTTTATAGAGATGGCGGTCTAGATATTTCCATGTTTACAGAGATACTGGTGTAGTTATTTCCAAGTTTATAGAGACAGCGTTGTAGATATTTCCATGTTTATACTGATAGCAGTGAAGATATTTCCATGTTCATACAGATAGCGGTGTAGATATTTCCATGTTTATACAGATAGCAGTGTGGATATTTCCATGTTTATAGAGATAGTGGTGTAGATAATTTCAATTTTATACAGACAGCAGTGTAGATATTTCCAAGATCATACAGATAGAGGTGTAGATATTTCCACGTTTATAGAGACGGTGTTGCAGATATTTCCATGTTCATACAGAAGACGGTGTAGATATTTCCATGTTTATAGGGATGGCGGTGTAGATATTTTCATGTTTACACAGATGGCGGTGTAGATATTTCCATGTTTACACAGATAGCGGTGTAGACATTTCCATGTTTACACAGACAGCGGTGTGGATATTTCCATGTTTATGCAGATAGCATTGTAGATATTTCCATTTTTATACAGATAGCGGTGCGGATATTTCCATGTTTATTCAGATAGCGGTGCGGATATTTCCATGTTTATACAGAGAGTTGGGCAGATATTTCCATGTTTATACAGATAGCGGTGTGGATATTTCCATCTTAATACAGTTGGCGGTGTAGATATGTCCATGTTTGTACAGATAACGGTGTAGATATTTCCATGTTCATACAGATGGCGGTGTAGATATTTCGAAGTTTATAGAGATAGCGCTGTAGTTATTTCCATATTCATAGAGAAATCTGTGTAGATATTTCCATGTATATTCAGATAGCTGTGTAGATAGATCCATGTTCATGCAGATAGCGGTGTAGATATTTCCATGTTCATCCAGATGCCGGTGTACATATAAACATGTTCATATAGATGGCGGTGAAGATATTTCCATTGTCATACAGATGGTGGTGTAGATATTTCCATGTTCATACAAATGGCGGTGTAGATATTTCCATGTTCATAGAGATGGCGGTGTAGATATTTCCATGTTCATACAAATGGCGGTGTAGATAATTCCATGTTCGTACGGATGGCAGTGTAGATACTTCCATGTTCATATAGGTGGCGGTGTAGATATTTCCATGTTTATACAGATAGCAGTGTAGTTATTTCCATGTTTCTAGAGATAGTAGTGTAGATACCTCCATTGATATACAGATAGCTGTGTAGATATTTCCATATTCATAGAGATAGCGGTGTAGATATTTCCATGTTCATACAGATAGCGGTGTAGATATTTCCATGTTCATACAGATAGCGGTGTAGATATTTCCATGTTCATACAGATAGCAGTGTAGATATTTCCATGTTCGTACAGATAGCTGTGTACAGATTTCCATGTTCATACAGATAGCGGTGTAGATATTTCCTTGTTCATACAGATAACGGTGTAGATATTTCCATGTTCATACAGATAGCTGTGTAGATATTTCCATGTTCATACAGTTAGCGGTGTAGATATCTCCTTGTTCATACAGATGGCGGTGTAGATATTTACATGTTCATACAGATGTCGGTATAGATATTTCCATGTTCGTACAGATGGCGGTGTAGATATTTCCATGTTCATAGAGATGGCGTTGTAGATATTTCCATGTTTATGCAGATAGCGGAATAGATATTTCCATGTTTATACAGATGGTGGTGTAAATATTTCCATGTTTATAGAGATGGCGGTCTAGATATTTCCATGTTTACAGAGATACTGGTGTAGTTATTTCCAAGTTTATAGAGACAGCGTTGTAGATATTTCCATGTTTATACTGATAGCGGTGAAGATATTTCCATGTTTATACAGATAGCGGTGTAGATATTTCCATGTTTATACAGATAGCAGTGTGGATATTTCCATGTTTATAGAGATAGTGGTGTAGATTATTTAAATTTTAAACAGACAGCAGTGTAGATATTTCCAAGATCATACAGACAGAGGTGTAGATATTTCCACGTTTATAGAGATGGTGGTGCAGATATTTCCATGTTCATACAGAGGACGGTGTAGATATTTCCATGTTTATAGGGATGGCGGTGTAGATATTTTCATGTTTACACAGATGGCGGTGTAGATATTTCCATGTTTACACAGGTAGCGGTGTAGACATTTCCATGTTTACACAGACAGCGGTGTGGATATTTCCATGTTTATGCAGATAGCATTGTAGATATTTCCATGTTTATACAGATAGCGGGGCGGATATTTCCATGTTTATTCAGATAGCGGTGCGGATATTTCCATGTTTATACAGATAGTTGGGAAGATATTTCCATGTTTATACAGATAGCGGTGTGGATATTTCCATCTTAATACAGTTGGCGGTGTAGATATGTCCATGTTTGTACAGATAACGGTGTAGATATTTCCATGTTCATACAGATGGCGGTGTAGATATTTCGAAGTTTATAGAGATAGCGCTGTAGTTATTTCCATATTCATAGAGAAATCTGTGTAGATATTTCCATGTATATTCAGATAGCTGTGTAGATAGATCCATGTTCATGCAGATAGCGGTGTAGATATTTCCATGTTCATACAGATAGCGGTGTAGATATTTCCATGTTCATACAGATAGCGGTGTAGATATTTCCATGTTCATGCAGTTAGCGGTTTAGGTATTTCCATGTTCATACAGATGGCGGTGTAGATATTTACATGTTCATACAGAAGGCGGTGTAGTTATTTCCGTGTTCATACAGATAGCGGTGTAGATATTTCCATGTTCATACCAATAGCGGTGTAGACATTTCCATGTTCATATATTTAGCGGTGTAGATATTTCCATGTTCATACAGGTGGCGAAGATATTTCCCTGTTCATACACATAGCGGTGTAGATATTTCCATGTTCATACAGTTAGTGGTGTAGATATTTCCATGTTCATACAGATGGCGGTGAATATATTTCCGTGTTCATAGAGATGGCGGTGTAGATATATCCATATTTATACAGATAGCAGTGTAGTTATTTCCATGTTTATAGAGATAGCAGTGTAGATATTTCCATTGATATACAGAAAGCTGTGTAGATAATGGCATGGTCATACAGATAGCGGTGTAGATATTTCCATGTTCGTACAGATAGCGGTGTAGATATTTCCATGTTCATAAAGATAGCGTTGTTGATATTTCCATGTTCATACAGATAACGGTGTAGATATTTCCATGCTCATACAGATAGCGGTGTAGATATTTCCATGTTCATACAGTTAGCGGTGTAGATATTTCCATGTTCATACAGTTAGCGGTGTAGATATTTCCATGTTCAAACAGATGACGGTGTAGATATTTACATGTTCATACAGATGGCGGTGTAGATATTTCCATTTTCATAGAGATGGCCGTGTAGATATTTCCATGATTATACAGATAGCAGTGTAGTTATTTCCATGTTTATAGAGATACCAGTGTGGCTATTTCCATTGATATACAGATAGCTGTGTAGATATTTACATGTTCATACAGATAGCGGTGTAGATATTTCCATGTACATACAGATAGCGGTGTAGATATTTCCATGTTCATACAGATAGCGGTGTAGATATTTCCATGTTCATACAGATAGCGGTGTAGATATTTCCATGTTCATACAGATAGGGTTGTAGATATTTCCATGTTCATACAGTTAGCGGTGTAGATATTTCCATGTTCATACAGTTAGCGGTGTAGATATTTCCATGTTCATAGAGATGGCGGTGTAGATATTTCCATGTTCATACAGATGGCGTTGTAGATATTTCTGTGTTCATACAGATAGCGATGTAGAGATTTCCATGTTCATACTGATAGCGGTGTAGATATTTCCATGTTCATAGAGATAGCGGTCTAGATATTTCCAGGTTCACACCAATAGCGGTGTAGACATTTCCATGTTCACACAGTTAGCGGTGTAGATATTTCCATGTTCATACAGATGGCGGTGTAGATATCTACAAGTTCATACAGATGGCGGTGTAGATATTTCCATGTTCGTACGGATGGCAGTGTAGATATTTCCATGTTCATACAGATAGCGGTGTAGATATTTCCATATTCATACAGATAACGGTGTAGATATTTCCATGTTCATACAGATAGCGGTGTAGATATTTCAATGTTCATACAGTTAGCGGTGTAGATATTTCCATGTTCATACAGATGGCGGTGTAGATATTTACATGTTCATACAGATGGCGGTATAGATATTTCCATGTTCGTACAGATGGCGGTGTAGATATTTCCATGTTCAGAGAGATGGCGGTGTAGTTATTTCCATGTTTATGCAGATAGCGGTATAGATATTTCCATATTTATACAGATGGTGGTTTAGATATTTCCATGTTTATAGAGATGGTGGTCTAGATATTTCCATGTTTACAGAGACAGTGGTGTTGTTATTTCCAAGTTTATAGAGACAGCGTTGTAGATATCTCCATGTTTATACAGATAGCGGTGAAGATATTTCCATGTTTATACAGATAGTGGTGTAGATATTTCCATGTTTATACAGATAGCAGTGTAGATATTTCCATGTTTATAGAGATAGTGGTGTAGATAATTTCAAATTTATACAGAGAGCAGTGTAGATATTTCCAAGTTCATACAGATAGCGGTGTAGATATTTCCACGTTTATAGAGATGGCGGTGTAGATATTTCCATGTTCATACAGAGGACGGTGTAGATATTTCCATGTTTATAGGGATGGCGGTGTAGATATTTTCATGTTTACACAGATGGCGGTGTAGATATTTCCATGTTTACACAGATAAAGGTGTAGACATTTCCATGTTTACACAGATAGCGGTGTGGATATTTCCATGTTTATGCAGATAGCAGTGTAGATATTTCCATGTTAATACAGATAGCGGTGCGGATATTTCCATATTTATACAGATAGTTGGGCAGATATTTCCATGTTTATACAGATAGCGGTGTAGATATTACCATCATAATACAGATGGCGGTGTAGATATGTCCATGTTTGTACAGATGGCGGTGTAGATATTTCCATGTTCATACAGATGGCGGTGTAGATATTTCGAAGTTTATTGAGATAGCGTTGTAGTTATTTCCATATTTATAGAGAAAACTCTGTATATATTTCCATGTATATTCAGATAGCTGTGTAGATATTTCCATGTTCATGCAGATAGCGGTGTAGATATTTCCATGCTCATCCAGATGCCGGTGTACATATATCCATGTTCATACAGATGGCGGTGAAGATATTTCCATGTTCATACAGATGGTGGTGTAGATATTTCCATGTTCATACAAATGGCGGTGTAGATATTTCCATGTTCATAGAGATGGCGGTGTAGATATTTCCATGTTCATACAAATGGCGGTGTATATATTTCCATGTTCATAGAGATGGCGGTGTAGATATTTCCATATTTATACAGATAGCAGTGTAGTTATTTCCATGTTTATAGAGATAGCAGTGTAGATATTTCTATTGATATACAGATAGCTGTGTAGATATTTGCATGTTCATACAGATAGCGGTGTAGATATTTCCATGTTCATTCAGATAGCGGTGTGGATATTTCCATGTTCATACAGATAGCGGTGTAGATATTTCCATGTCCATACAGATAGCGGTGTAGATAATTCCATGTTCATACAGTTTGCGGTGTAGATATTTCCATGTTCATACAGATGGCGGTGTAGATATTTACATGTTCATACAGATGGGGGTGTAGATATTTCCATGTTCATACAGATAGCGGTGTAGATATTTCCATGTTCATACAGATAGCGGTGTAGATATTTCCATGTTCATACAGATAGCGGTGTAGATATTTCCAGGTTCATACCAATAGCGGTGTAGATATTTCCTTGTTCATACAGTTAGCGGTGTAGATATTTCCATGTTCATACAGATGGCGGTGTAGGTATTTACATGTTCATACAGATGGCGGTGTAGATATTTCCATGTTCGTACGGATGGCAGTGTAGATATTTCCATGTTCATACAGGTGGCAGTGTAGATATTTCCCTGTTTATACAGATAGCAGTGTAGTTATTTCCATGTTTATAGAGATAGCAGTGTAGGTATTTCCATTGATATACAGATAGCTGTGTAGATATTTGCATGTTCATTCAGATAGCGGTGTAGATATTTCCATGTTCGTACAGATAGCTGTGTAGATATTTCCATGTTCATACAGATAACGGTGTAGATATTTGCATGTTCCTACAGATAGCGGTGTAGATATTTCCATGTTCATACAGGTAACGATGTAGATATTTCCATGCTCATACAGATGGCGCTGTAGATATTTACATGTTCATACAGATGGCAGTGTAGATATTTCCATGTTCGTACAGATGGCAGTGTAGGTATTTCCATGTTTATACAGATAGCGGTGTAGATATTTCCATGTTTATACAGATAACCGTGTAGATATTTCCATGTTTATAGAGATAGTGGTGTAGATAATTTCAATTTTATACAGATAGCAGTGTAGATATTTCCAAGTTCATATAGATAGTGGTGTAGATATTTCCCCGTTTATAGAGATGGCGGTGTAGATATTTCCATGTTCATCCAGATGGCGGTGTAGATATTTCCATGTTCATACAGATGGCGGTTAAGATATTTCCATGTTCATACAGATGGCGGTGTAGGTATTTCCATGTTCATACAAATGGCGGTGTAGATATTTCCATGTTCATAGAGATGGCGGGGTAGATATTTCCATGTTCATACCAATGGCGGTGTAGATATTTCCATGTTCATATAGATGTCGGTGTAGATATTTCCATGTTTATACAGATAGCAGTGTAGTTATTTCCATGTTTATAGAGATAGCAGTGTAGATATTTCCATTGATATAGAGATAGCTGTGTAGATATTTGCATGTTCATACAGATAGCGGTGTAGATATTTCCATGTTCATGCAGATAGAGGTGTAGATATTTCCATGTTCATACAGATAGCGGTGTAGATATTTCCATGTTCATACAGATAGCGGTGTAGATATTTCCATGTTCATACAGATAGCGGTGTAGATATTTCCATGTTCATACAGTTAGCGGTGTAGATATTTCCATGTTTATAGAGATAGTGGTGAAGTTATTTCCAAGTTTATAGAGACAGGGTTGTAGATATTTCCATGTTTATACAGATACCGGTGAAGATATTTCCATGTCTATACACATAGCGGTGTAGATATTTCCATGTTTATACAGATAGCAGTGTAGATATTTCCATGTTTATAGAGATAGTGGTGTAGATAATTTCAATTTTATACCGAGAGCAGTGTAGATATTTCCAAGTTCATACACATAGCGGTGTAGATATTTCCACGTTTATAGACATGGCGGTGTAGATATTTCCATGTTCATACTGATGGCGGTGTAGATATTTCATGTTTATAGAGATGGTGGTGTAGATATTTCCATGTTTACACAGATAGCGGTGTAGACATTTCCATGTTTACACAGACAGCGGTGTGGATATTTCCATGTTTATGCAGATAGCGGTGTAGATATTTCCATGTTTATAAAGATAGCGGTGCGGATATTTCCACATTTATACAGATAGTTGGGCAGATATTTCCATGTTTATACAGATAGCGGTGTAGATATTTCCATCTTAATACAGATGGCGGTGTAGATATGTCCATGTTCATACAGATGGCGGTGTAGATATTTCCATGTTCGTACAGATGGCGGTATAGATATTTCGAAGTTTATAGAGACAGCGCTGTAGTTATTTCCATATTTATAGAGAAATCTGTGTAGATATTTCCGTGCATATGCAGACAGCTGTGTAGATATTTCCATGTTCATGCAGATAGCGGTGAAGATATTTCCATGTTCATGCAGATAGCAGTGTAGATATTTCCATGTTCATCCAGACGCCGGTGTAGATATATCCATGTTCATACAGATGGCGGTGAAGATATTTCCATGTTCATACAGATGGCGGTGTAGATATTTCCATGTTCATACAAATGGCGGTGTAAATATTTCCATGTTTATAGAGATGGCGGTGTAGATATTTCCATGTTCATGCAGAAGCGGTGTAGATATTTCCATGTTCATACAGATAGCGGTGTAGATATTTCCATGTTCATACAGTTAGCGGTGTAGATATTTCCATGTTCATACAGATGGCGGTGAAGATATTTCCATGTTCATACAGATGGCGGTGTAGATATTTCCACGTTCATACAGATAGCGGTGTAGATATTTCCATGTTCATACAGATAGCGGTGTAGATATTTCCATGTTCATCCAGATGCTGGTGTACATATATCCATGTTCATACAGATGGCGGTGAAGATATTTCCATGTTCATACAGATGGCAGTGTAGATATTTCCATGTTCATACAAATTGCGGTGTAGATATTTCCATGTTCATAGAGATGGCGGTGTAGATATTTCCATGTTCATACAAATGGCGTTGTAGATATTCCCGTGTTCATAGAGATGGCGGTGTAGATATTTCCATATTTATACAGATAGCAGTGTAGTTATTTCCATGTTTATAGAGATAGCAGTGTAGATTTTTCCATTGATATACAGATAGCTGTGTAGATATTTGCATGTTCATACAGATAGCGGTGTAGATATTTCCATGTTCATTCAGATAGCGGTGTAGATATTTCCATGTTCATACAGATAGCGGTGTAGATATTTCCATGTTCATACAGATAGCGGTGTAGATATTTCCATGTTCATACAGATGGCGGTTTAGATATTTACATGTTCATACAGATGGCGGTGTAGGTATTTAAATGTTCATACAGATAGCGGTGTAGGTATTTCCATGTTCATACAGTTAGCGGTGTAGATATTTCCATGTTCATACAGATGGCGGTTTAGATATTTACATGTTCATACAGATGGCGGTGTAAATATTTCCAAGTTCTTACAGATGGCGGTGTAGATATTTCCATGTTCATAGAGATGGCGGTGTAGATATTTCCATGTTTATGCAGATAGCGGTATAGATATTTCCATGTTTATACAGATGGTGGTGTAGATATTTCCATGTTTATACAGATGGTGGTCTGGATATTTCCATGTTTATAGAGATAGTGGTGTAGTTATTTCAAAGCTTATAGAGAAAGCATTGTAGATATTTCCATGTTTATACAGATAGCGGTGAAGTTATTTCCATGTTTATACAGATAGCGGTGTAGATATTTCCATGTTTATACAGATAGCGGGGTAGATATTTCCATGTTTATAGACATAGTGGGGTAGATAATTCCAATTTTATACAGATAGCAGTGTAGATATTTCCAAGTTCATACTGATAGCAGTGTAGATATTTCCACGTTTATAGAGATGGCGGTTTAGATATTTCCATGTTCATACAGATGGCGGTGTAGATATTTCCATGTTTATAGAGATGGCGGTGTAGATATTTTCATGCTTACACAGATGGCAGTGTAGATATTTCCATGTTTACACAGATAGCAGTGTAGACATTTCTATGTTTATAGAGATAGCGGTGTGGATATTTCCATGTTTATGCAGATAGCGGTGTAGATATTTTCAATTTTATACAGATAGCAGTGTAGATATTTCTAAGTTCATATAGATAGCGTAGTAGAGATTTCCATGTTCATACAGATAGCGGTGTAGACATTTCCATGTTCATACAGTTAGCGGTGTAGATATTTCCATGTTCATACAGATGGCGGTGTAGATATTTACATGTTCATACAGATGGCGGTGTAGATATTTCCATGTTCGTACGGATGGCAGTGTAGATATTTCCATGTTCATACAGGTGGCGGTGTAGATATTTCCATGTTTATACAGATAGCAGTGTAGTTATTTCCATGTTTATAGAGATAGCAGTGTAGGTATTTCCATTCATATACAGATAGCTGTGTAGATATTTGCATGGTCATACAGATAGCGGTGTAGATATTTCCATGTTCGTACAGATAGCGGTGTACATATTTCCATGTTCATACAGATAGCGGTGTAGATATTTCCATGTTCATACAGATAACGGTGTAGATATTTCCATGTTCATGCAGATAGCGGTGTAGATATTTCCATGTCCATACAGTTAGCGGTGTAGATATCTCCTTGTTCATACAGATGGCGGTGTAGATATTTACATGTTCATACAGATGTCGGTATAGATATTTCCATGTTCGTACAGATGGCGGTGTAGATATTTCCATGTTCATAGAGATGGCGGTGTAGATATTTCCATGTTTATGCAGATAGCGGAATAGATATTTCCATGTTTATACAGATGGTGGTGTAAATATTTCCATGTTTATAGAGATGGCGGTCTAGATATTTCCATGTTTACAGAGATACTGGTGTAGTTATTTCCAAGTTTATAGAGACAGCGTTGTAGATATTTCCATGTTTATACTGATAGCAGTGAAGATATTTCCATGTTTATACAGATAGCGGTGTAGATATTTCCATGTTTATACAGATAGCAGTGTGGATATTTCCATGTTTATAGAGATAGTGGTGTAGATAATTTCAATTTTATACAGACAGCAGTGTAGATATTTCCAAGATCATACAGATAGAGGTGTAGATATTTCCACGTTTATAGAGACGGTGTTGCAGATATTTCCATGTTCATACAGAAGACGGTGTAGATATTTCCATGTTTATAGGGATGGCGGTGTAGATATTTTCATGTTTACACAGATGGCGGTGTAGATATTTCCATGTTTACACAGATAGCGGTGTAGACATTTCCATGTTTACACAGACAGCGGTGTGGATATTTCCATGTTTATGCAGATAGCATTGTAGATATTTCCATTTTTATACAGATAGCGGTGCGGATATTTCCATGTTTATTCAGATAGCGGTGCGGATATTTCCATGTTTATACAGATAGTTGGGCAGATATTTCCATGTTTATACAGATAGCGGTGTGGATATTTCCATCTTAATACAGTTGGCGGTGTAGATATGTCCATGTTTGTACAGATAACGGTGTAGATATTTCCATGTTCATACAGATGGCGGTGTAGATATTTCGAAGTTTATAGAGATAGCGCTGTAGTTATTTCCATATTCATAGAGAAATCTGTGTAGATATTTCCATGTATATTCAGATAGTTGTGTAGATAGATCCATGTTCATGCAGATAGCGGTGTAGATATTTCCATGTTCATCCAGATGCCGGTGTACATATAAACATGTTCATATAGATGGCGGTGAAGATATTTCCATTTTCATACAGATGGTGGTGTAGATATTTCCATGTTCATACAAATGGCGGTGTAGATATTTCCATGTTCATAGAGATGGCGGTGTAGATATTTCCATGTTCATACAAATGGCGGTGTAGATAATTCCATGTTCGTACGGATGGCAGTGTAGATACTTCCATGTTTATATAGGTGGCGGTGTAGATATTTCCATGTTTATACAGATAGCAGTGTAGTTATTTCCATGTTTCTAGAGATAGTAGTGTAGATACCTCCATTGATATACAGATAGCTGTGTAGATATTTCCATATTCATAGAGATAGCGGTGTAGATATTTCCATGTTCATACAGATAGCGGTGTAGATATTTCCATGTTCATACAGATAGCGGTGTAGATATTTCCATGTTCATACAGATAGCTGTGTAGATATTTCCATGTCCATACAGTTAGCGGTGTAGATATCTCCTTGTTCATACAGATGGCGGTGTAGATATTTACATGTTCATACAGATGTCGGTATAGATATTTCCATGTTCGTACAGATGGCGGTGTAGATATTTCCATGTTCATAGAGATGGCGGTGTAGATATTTCCATGTTTATGCAGATAGCGGAATAGATATTTCCATGTTTATACAGATGGTGGTGTAAATATTTCCATGTTTATAGAGATGGCGGTCTAGATATTTCCATGTTTACAGAGATACTGGTGTAGTTATTTCCAAGTTTATAGAGACAGCGTTGTAGATATTTCCATGTTTATACTGATAGCAGTGAAGATATTTCCATGTTTATACAGATAGCGGTGTAGATATTTCCATGTTTATACAGATAGCAGTGTGGATATTTCCATGTTTATAGAGATAGTGGTGTAGATAATTTCAATTTTATACAGACAGCAGTGTAGATATTTCCAAGATCATACAGATAGAGGTGTAGATATTTCCACGTTTATAGAGACGGTGTTGCAGATATTTCCATGTTCATACAGAAGACGGTGTAGATATTTCCATGTTTATAGGGATGGCGGTGTAGATATTTTCATGTTTACACAGATGGCGGTGTAGATATTTCCATGTTTACACAGATAGCGGTGTAGACATTTCCATGTTTACACAGACAGCGGTGTGGATATTTCCATGTTTATGCAGATAGCATTGTAGATATTTCCATTTTTATACAGATAGCGGTGCGGATATTTCCATGTTTATTCAGATAGCGGTGCGGATATTTCCATGTTTATACAGATAGTTGGGCAGATATTTCCATGTTTATACAGATAGCGGTGTGGATATTTCCATCTTAATACAGTTGGCGGTGTAGATATGTCCATGTTTGTACAGATAACGGTGTAGATATTTCCATGTTCATACAGATGGCGGTGTAGATATTTCGAAGTTTATAGAGATAGCGCTGTAGTTATTTCCATATTCATAGAGAAATCTGTGTAGATATTTCCATGTATATTCAGATAGCTGTGTAGATAGATCCATGTTCATGCAGATAGCGGTGTAGATATTTCCATGTTCATCCAGATGCCGGTGTACATATAAACATGTTCATATAGATGGCGGTGAAGATATTGCCATTTTCATACAGATGGTGGTGTAGATATTTCCATGTTCATACAAATGGCGGTGTAGATATTTCCATGTTCATAGAGATGGCGGTGTAGATATTTCCATGTTCATACAAATGGCGGTGTAGATAATTCCATGTTCGTACGGATGGCAGTGTAGATACTTCCATGTTCATATAGGTGGCGGTGTAGATATTTCCATGTTTATACAGATAGCAGTGTAGTTATTTCCATGTTTCTAGAGATAGTAGTGTAGATACCTCCATTGATATACAGATAGCTGTGTAGATATTTCCATATTCATAGAGATAGCGGTGTAGATATTTCCATGTATATTCAGATAGCTGTGTAGATAGATCCATGTTCATGCAGATAGCGGTGTAGATATTTCCATGTTCATACAGATAGCGGTGTAGATATTTCCATGTTCATACAGATAGCGGTGTAGATATTTCCATGTTCATGCAGTTAGCGGTTTAGGTATTTCCATGTTCATACAGATGGCGGTGTAGATATTTACATGTTCATACAGATGGCGGTGTAGTTATTTCCGTGTTCATACAGATAGCGGTGTTGATATTTCCATGTTCATACAGATAGCGGTGTAGATATTTCCATGTTCATACCAATAGCGGTGTAGACATTTCCATGTTCATATATTTAGCGGTGTAGATATTTCCATGTTCATACAGGTGGCGAAGATATTTCCCTGTTCATACACATAGCGGTGTAGATATTTCCATGTTCATACAGTTAGTGGTGTAGATATTTCCATGTTCATACAGATGGCGGTGAATATATTTCCGTGTTCATAGAGATGGCGGTGTAGATATATCCATATTTATACAGATAGCAGTGTAGTTATTTCCATGTTTATAGAGATAGCAGTGTAGATATTTCCATTGATATACAGAAAGCTGTGTAGATAATGGCATGGTCATACAGATAGCGGTGTAGATATTTCCATGTTCGTACAGATAGCGGTGTAGATATTTCCATGTTCATAAAGATAGCGGTGTTGATATTTCCATGTTCATACAGATAACGGTGTAGATATTTCCATGCTCATACAGATGGCGGTGTAGATATTTCCATGTTCATACAGTTAGCGGTGTAGATATTTCCATGTTCATACAGTTAGCGGTGTAGATATTTCCATGTTCAAACAGATGACGGTGTAGATATTTACATGTTCATACAGATGGCGGTGTAGATATTTCCATTTTCATAGAGATGGCCGTGTAGATATTTCCATGATTATACAGATAGCAGTGTAGTTATTTCCATGTTTATAGAGATACCAGTGTGGCTATTTCCATTGATATACAGATAGCTGTGTAGATATTTACATGTTCATACAGATAGCGGTGTAGATATTTCCATGTACATACAGATAGCGGTGTAGATATTTCCATGTTCATACAGATAGCGGTGTAGATATTTCCATGTTCATACAGATAGCGGTGTAGATATTTCCATGTTCATACAGATAGTGTTGTAGATATTTCCATGTTCATACAGTTAGCGGTGTAGATATTTCCATGTTCATACAGTTAGCGGTGTAGATATTTCCATGTTCATAGAGATGGCGGTGTAGATATTTCCATGTTCATACAGATGGCGTTGTAGATATTTCTGTGTTCATACAGATAGCGATGTAGAGATTTCCATGTTCATACTGATAGCGGTGTAGATATTTCCATGTTCATACAGATAGCGGTCTAGATATTTCCAGGTTCACACCAATAGCGGTGTAGACATTTCCATGTTCACACAGTTAGCGGTGTAGATATTTCCATGTTCATACAGATGGCGGTGTAGATATCTACAAGTTCATACAGATGGCGGTGTAGATATTTCCATGTTCGTACGGATGGCAGTGTAGATATTTCCATGTTCATACAGATAGCGGTGTAGATATTTCCATATTCATACAGATAACGGTGTAGATATTTCCATGTTCATACAGATAGCGGTGTAGATATTTCAATGTTCATACAGTTAGCGGTGTAGATATTTCCATGTTCATACAGATGGCGGTGTAGATATTTACATGTTCATACAGATGGCGGTATAGATATTTCCATGTTCGTACAGATGGCGGTGTAGATATTTCCATGTTCAGAGAGATGGCGGTGTAGTTATTTCCATGTTTATGCAGATAGCGGTATAGATATTTCCATATTTATACAGATGGTGGTTTAGATATTTCCATGTTTATAGAGATGATGGTCTAGATATTTCCATGTTTACAGAGACAGTGGTGTTGTTATTTCCAAGTTTATAGAGACAGCGTTGTAGATATCTCCATGTTTATACAGATAGCGGTGAAGATATTTCCATGTTTATACAGATAGTGGTGTAGATATTTCCATGTTTATACAGATAGCAGTGTAGATATTTCCATGTTTATAGAGATAGTGGTGTAGATAATTTCAAATTTATACAGAGAGCAGTGTAGATATTTCCAAGTTCATACAGATAGCGGTGTAGATATTTCCACGTTTATAGAGATGGCGGTGTAGATATTTCCATGTTCATACAGAGGACGGTGTAGATATTTCCATGTTTATAGGGATGGCGGTGTAGATATTTTCATGTTTACACAGATGGCGGTGTAGATATTTCCATGTTTACACAGATAAAGGTGTAGACATTTCCATGTTTACACAGATAGCGGTGTGGATATTTCCATGTTTATGCAGATAGCAGTGTAGATATTTCCATGTTAATACAGATAGCGGTGCGGATATTTCCATGTTTATACAGATAGTTGGGCAGATATTTCCATGTTTATACAGATAGCGGTGTAGATATTACCATCATAATACAGATGGCGGTGTAGATATGTCCATGTTTGTACAGATGGCGGTGTAGATATTTCCATGTTCATACAGATGGCGGTGTAGATATTTCGAAGTTTATTGAGATAGCGTTGTAGTTATTTCCATATTTATAGAGAAAACTCTGTATATATTTCCATGTATATTCAGATAGCTGTGTAGATATTTCCATGTTCATGCAGATAGCGGTGTAGATATTTCCATGTTCATCCAGATGCCGGTGTACATATATCCATGTTCATACAGATGGCGGTGAAGATATTTCCATGTTCATACAGATGGTGGTGAAGATATTTCCATGTTCATACAAATGGCGGTGTAGATATTTCCATGTTCATAGAGATGGCGGTGTAGATATTTCCATGTTCATACAAATGGCGGTGTATATATTTCCATGTTCATAGAGATGGCTGTGTAGATATTTCCATATTTATACAGATAGCAGTGTAGTTATTTCCATGTTTATAGAGATAGCAGTGAAGATATTTCTATTGATATACAGATAGCTGTGTAGATATTTGCATGTTCATACAGATAGCGGTGTAGATATTTCCATGTTCATTCAGATAGCGGTGTGGATATTTCCATGTTCATACAGATAGCGGTGTAGATATTTCCATGTTCATACAGATAGCGGTGTGGATATTTCCATGTTCATACAGATAGCGGTGTAGATATTTCCATGTTCATACAGATAGCGGTGTAGATATTTCCATGTTCATACAGTTAGCGGTGTAGATATTTCCATGTTCGTACAGATGGCGTTGTAGATATTTACATGTTCGTACAGATGGCGGTGTAGATATTTCCATGTTCATACAGATAGCGGTGTAGATATTTCCATGTTCATACAGATAGCGGTGTAGATATTTCCATGTTAGTACAGATAGCGATGTAGATATTTCCATGTTCTTACAGATAGCGGTGTAGATATTTCCATGTTCATACAGTTAGCGGTGTAGATATTTCCATGTTCATACAAACGGCGGTGTATATATTTCCATGTTCATAGAGATGGCGGTGTAGATATTTCCATGTTCATACAGGTGGCGGTGTAGATATTTCCATGTGTGTACACATAGCAGTGTAGTTATTTCCTTGTTGAAAGAGATAGCTGTGTAGATATTTCCATTGACATACAGATAGCTGTGTAGATATTTGCATGTTCATACAGATAGCGGTGTAGATATTTCCATATTCGTACAGATAGCGGTGTAGATATTTCCATCTTCATACAGATAGTGGTGTTGGTATTTCCATGTTCATACAGATAACGGTGTAGATATTTCCATGTTCATACAGATAGCGGTGTAGATATTTCCATGTTCATACAGTTAGCGGTGTAGATATTTCCATGTTCATACAGATGGCGGTGTAGATATTTACATGTTCATACAGATGGCGGTGTAAATATTTACATGTTCCTAGAGATGGCAGTGTATATATTTCCATGTTCATAGAGACGGCAGTGTAGATATTTCCATGTTTATGCAGATAGCGGTATAGATATTTCCATGTTTATACAGATGGTGTTGTAGATATTTCCATGTTTATAGAGATGGCAGTCTAGATATTTCCATCTTTATAGAGACAGTGGTGTAGTTATTTCCAAGTTTATAGAGACAGCGTTGTAGATATTTCCATGTTTATACAGATAGCGGTGAAGATATTTCCATGTTTATACAGATAGCGGTGTAGATATTTCCATGTTTATACAGATAGCAGTGTAGATATTTCCATGTTTATAGAGATAGTGGTGTAGATAATTTCAATTTTATACCGAGAGCAGTGTAGATATTTCCAAGTTCATACAGATAGCGGTGTAGATATTTCTTTGTTCATACAGAGAGCGGTGTAGATATTTCCATGTTCATACAGTTAGCGGTGTAGATATTTCCACGTTTATAGAGATGGCGGTGTAGATATTTCCATGTTCATACAGAGGACGGTGTAGATATTTCCATGTTCGTACAGATGGCGGTGTAGATATTTCCATGTTCAGAGAGATGGCGGTGAAGTTATTTCCATGTTTATGCAGATAGCGGTATAGATATTTCCATATTTATACAGATGGTGGTTTAGATATTTCCATGTTTATAGAGATGGTGGTCTAGATATTTCCATGTTTACAGAGACAGTGGTGTTGTTATTTCCAAGTTTATAGAGACAGCGTTGTAGATATCTCCATGTTTATACAGATAGCGGTGAAGATATTTCCATGTTTATACAGATAGTGGTGTAGATATTTCCATGTTTATACAGATAGCAGTGTAGATATTTCCATGTTTATAGAGATAGTGGTGTAGATAATTTCAAATTTATACAGAGAGCAGTGTAGATATTTCCAAGTTCATACAGATAGCGGTGTAGATATTTCCACGTTTATAGAGATGGCGGTGTAGATATTTCCATGTTCATACAGAGGACGGTGTAGATATTTCCATGTTTATAGGGATGGCGGTGTAGATATTTTCATGTTTACACAGATGGCGGTGTAGATATTTCCATGTTTACACAGATAAAGGTGTAGACATTTCCATGTTTACACAGATAGCGGTGTGGATATTTCCATGTTTATGCAGATAGCAGTGTAGATATTTCCATGTTAATACAGATAGCGGTGCGGATATTTCCATATTTATACAGATAGTTGGGCAGATATTTCCATGTTTATACAGATAGCGGTGTAGATATTACCATCATAATACAGATGGCGGTGTAGATATGTCCATGTTTGTACAGATGGCGGTGTAGATATTTCCATGTTCATACAGATGGCGGTGTAGATATTTCGAAGTTTATTGAGATAGCGTTGTAGTTATTTCCATATTTATAGAGAAAACTCTGTATATATTTCCATGTATATTCAGATAGCTGTGTAGATATATCCATGTTCATGCAGATAGCGGTGTAGATATTTCCATGTTCATCCAGATGCCGGTGTACATATATCCATGTTCATACAGATGGCGGTGAAGATATTTCCATGTTCATACAGATGGTGGTGTAGATATTTCCATGTTCATACAAATGGCGGTGTAGATATTTCCATGTTCATAGAGATGGCGGTGTAGATATTTCCATGTTCATACAAATGGCGGTGTATATATTTCCATGTTCATAGAGATGGCGGTGTAGATATTTCCATATTTATACAGATAGCAGTGTAGTTATTTCCATGTTTATAGAGATAGCAGTGTAGATATTTCTATTGATATACAGATAGCTGTGTAGATATTTGCATGTTCATACAGATAGCGGTGTAGATATTTCCATGTTCATTCAGATAGCGGTGTGGATATTTCCATGTTCATACAGATAGCGGTGTAGATATTTCCATGTCCATACAGATAGCGGTGTAGATAATTCCATGTTCATACAGTTTGCGGTGTAGATATTTCCATGTTCATACAGATGGCGGTGTAGATATTTACATGTTCATACAGATGGGGGTGTAGATATTTCCATGTTCATACAGATAGCGGTGTAGATATTTCCATGTTCATACAGATAGCGGTGTAGATATTTCCATGTTCATACAGATAGCGGTGTAGATATTTCCAGGTTCATACCAATAGCGGTGTAGATATTTCCTTGTTCATACAGTTAGCGGTGTAGATATTTCCATGTTCATACAGATGGCGGTGTAGGTATTTACATGTTCATACAGATGGCGGTGTAGATATTTCCATGTTCGTACGGATGGCAGTGTAGATATTTCCATGTTCATACAGGTGGCAGTGTAGATATTTCCCTGTTTATACAGATAGCAGTGTAGTTATTTCCATGTTTATAGAGATAGCAGTGTAGGTATTTCCATTGATATACAGATAGCTGTGTAGATATTTGCATGTTCATTCAGATAGCGGTGTAGATATTTCCATGTTCGTACAGATAGCTGTGTAGATATTTCCATGTTCATACAGATAACGGTGTAGATATTTGCATGTTCCTACAGATAGCGGTGTAGATATTTCCATGTTCATACAGGTAACGATGTAGATATTTCCATGCTCATACAGATGGCGCTGTAGATATTTACATGTTCATACAGATGGCAGTGTAGATATTTCCATGTTCGTACAGATGGCAGTGTAGGTATTTCCATGTTTATACAGATAGCGGTGTAGATATTTCCATGTTTATACAGATAACCGTGTAGATATTTACATGTTTATAGAGATAGTGGTGTAGATAATTTCAATTTTATACAGATAGCAGTGTAGATATTTCCAAGTTCATATAGATAGTGGTGTAGATATTTCCCCGTTTATAGAGATGGCGGTGTAGATATTTCCATGTTCATCCAGATGGCGGTGTAGATATTTCCATGTTCATACAGATGGCGGTTAAGATATTTCCATGTTCATACAGATGGCGGTGTAGGTATTTCCATGTTCATACAAATGGCGGTGTAGATATTTCCATGTTCATAGAGATGGCGGGGTAGATATTTCCATGTTCATACCAATGGCGGTGTAGATATTTCCATGTTCATATAGATGTCGGTGTAGATATTTCCATGTTTATACAGATAGCAGTGTAGTTATTTCCATGTTTATAGAGATAGCAGTGTAGATATTTCCATTGATATAGAGATAGCTGTGTAGATATTTGCATGTTCATACAGATAGCGGTGTAGATATTTCCATGTTCATGCAGATAGAGGTGTAGATATTTCCATGTTCATACAGATAGCGGTGTAGATATTTCCATGTTCATACAGATAGCGGTGTAGATATTTCCATGTTCATACAGATAGCGGTGTAGATATTTCCATGTTCATACAGTTAGCGGTGTAGATATTTCCATGTTTATAGAGATAGTGGTGAAGTTATTTCCAAGTTTATAGAGACAGGGTTGTAGATATTTCCATGTTTATACAGATACCGGTGAAGATATTTCCATGTCTATACACATAGCGGTGTAGATATTTCCATGTTTATACAGATAGCAGTGTAGATATTTCCATGTTTATAGAGATAGTGGTGTAGATAATTTCAATTTTATACCGAGAGCAGTGTAGATATTTCCAAGTTCATACACATAGCGGTGTAGATATTTCCACGTTTATAGACATGGCGGTGTAGATATTTCCATGTTCATACTGATGGCGGTGTAGATATTTCATGTTTATAGAGATGGCGGTGTAGATATTTCCATGTTTACACAGATAGCGGTGTAGACATTTCCATGTTTACACAGACAGCGGTGTGGATATTTCCATGTTTATGCAGATAGCGGTGTAGATATTTCCATGTTTATAAAGATAGCGGTGCGGATATTTCCACATTTATACAGATAGTTGGGCAGATATTTCCATGTTTATACAGATAGCGGTGTAGATATTTCCATCTTAATACAGATGGCGGTGTAGATATGTCCATGTTCATACAGATGGCGGTGTAGATATTTCCATGTTCGTACAGATGGCGGTATAGATATTTCGAAGTTTATAGAGACAGCGCTGTAGTTATTTCCATATTTATAGAGAAATCTGTGTAGATATTTCCGTGCATATGCAGACAGCTGTGTAGATATTTCCATGTTCATGCAGATAGCGGTGAAGATATTTCCATGTTCATGCAGATAGCGGTGTAGATATTTCCATGTTCATCCAGACGCCGGTGTAGATATATCCATGTTCATACAGATGGCGGTGAAGATATTTCCATGTTCATACAGATGGCGGTGTAGATATTTCCATGTTCATACAAATGGCGGTGTAAATATTTCCATGTTTATAGAGATGGCGGTGTAGATATTTCCATGTTCATGCAGAAGCGGTGTAGATATTTCCATGTTCATACAGATAGCGGTGTAGATATTTCCATGTTCATACAGTTAGCGGTGTAGATATTTCCATGTTCATACAGATTGCGGTGAAGATATTTCCATGTTCATACAGATGGCGGTGTAGATATTTCCACGTTCATACAGATAGCGGTGTAGATATTTCCATGTTCATACAGATAGCGGTGTAGATATTTCCATGTTCATCCAGATGCTGGTGTACATATATCCATGTTCATACAGATGGCGGTGAAGATATTTCCATGTTCATACAGATGGCAGTGTAGATATTTCCATGTTCATACAAATTGCGGTGTAGATATTTCCATGTTCATAGAGATGGCGGTGTAGATATTTCCATGTTCATACAAATGGCGTTGTAGATATTCCCGTGTTCATAGAGATGGCGGTGTAGATATTTCCATATTTATACAGATAGCAGTGTAGTTATTTCCATGTTTATAGAGATAGCAGTGTAGATTTTTCCATTGATATACAGATAGCTGTGTAGATATTTGCATGTTCATACAGATAGCGGTGTAGATATTTCCATGTTCATTCAGATAGCGGTGTAGATATTTCCATGTTCATACAGATAGCGGTGTAGATATTTCCATGTTCATACAGATAGCGGTGTAGATATTTCCATGTTCATACAGATGGCGGTTTAGATATTTACATGTTCATACAGATGGCGGTGTAGGTATTTAAATGTTCATACAGATAGCGGTGTAGATATTTCCATGTTTATAGAGATAGTGGTGTAGATAATTTCAAATTTATACAGAGAGCAGTGTAGATATTTCCAAGTTCATACAGATAGCGGTGTAGATATTTCCACGTTTATAGAGATGGCGGTGTAGATATTTCCATGTTCATACAGAGGACGGTGTAGATATTTCCATGTTTATAGGGATGGCGGTGTAGATATTTTCATGTTTACACAGATGGCGGTGTAGATATTTCCATGTTTACACAGATAAAGGTGTAGACATTTCCATGTTTACACAGATAGCGGTGTGGATATTTCCATGTTTATGCAGATAGCAGTGTAGATATTTCCATGTTAATACAGATAGCGGTGCGGATATTTCCATATTTATACAGATAGTTGGGCAGATATTTCCATGTTTATACAGATAGCGGTGTAGATATTACCATCATAATACAGATGGCGGTGTAGATATGTCCATGTTTGTACAGATGGCGGTGTAGATATTTCCATGTTCATACAGATGGCGGTGTAGATATTTCGAAGTTTATTGAGATAGCGTTGTAGTTATTTCCATATTTATAGAGAAAACTCTGTATATATTTCCATGTATATTCAGATAGCTGTGTAGATATTTCCATGTTCATGCAGATAGCGGTGTAGATATTTCCATGTTCATCCAGATGCCGGTGTACATATATCCATGTTCATACAGATGGCGGTGAAGATATTTCCATGTTCATACAGATGGTGGTGTAGATATTTCCATGTTCATACAAATGGCGGTGTAGATATTTCCATGTTCATACAGATGGCGGTGTAGATATTTACATGTTCATACAGATGGGGGTGTAGATATTTCCATGTTCATACAGATAGCGGTGTAGATATTTCCATGTTCATACAGATAGCGGTGTAGATATTTCCATGTTCATACAGATAGCGGTGTAGATATTTCCAGGTTCATACCAATAGCGGTGTAGATATTTCCTTGTTCATACAGTTAGCGGTGTAGATATTTCCATGTTCATACAGATGGCGGTGTAGGTATTTACATGTTCATACAGATGGCGGTGTAGATATTTCCATGTTCGTACGGATGGCAGTGTAGATATTTCCATGTTCATACAGGTGGCAGTGTAGATATTTCCCTGTTTATACAGATAGCAGTGTAGTTATTTCCATGTTTATAGAGATAGCCGTGTAGGTATTTCCATTGATATACAGATAGCTGTGTAGATATTTGCATGTTCATTCAGATAGCGGTGTAGATATTTCCATGTTCGTACAGATAGCTGTGTAGATATTTCCATGTTCATACAGATAACGGTGTAGATATTTGCATGTTCCTACAGATAGCGGTGTAGATATTTCCATGTTCATACAGGTAACGATGTAGATATTTCCATGCTCATACAGATGGCGCTGTAGATATTTACATGTTCATACAGATGGCAGTGTAGATATTTCCATGTTCGTACAGATGGCAGTGTAGGTATTTCCATGTTTATACAGATAGCGGTGTAGATATTTCCATGTTTATACAGATAACCGTGTAGATATTTCCATGTTTATAGAGATAGTGGTGTAGATAATTTCAATTTTATACAGATAGCAGTGTAGATATTTCCAAGTTCATATAGATAGTGGTGTAGATATTTCCCCGTTTATAGAGATGGCGGTGTAGATATTTCCATGTTCATCCAGATGGCGGTGTAGATATTTCCATGTTCATACAGATGGCGGTTAAGATATTTCCATGTTCATACAGATGGCGGTGTAGGTATTTCCATGTTCATACAAATGGCGGTGTAGATATTTCCATGTTCATAGAGATGGCGGGGTAGATATTTCCATGTTCATACCAATGGCGGTGTAGATATTTCCATGTTCATATAGATGTCGGTGTAGATATTTCCATGTTTATACAGATAGCAGTGTAGTTATTTCCATGTTTATAGAGATAGCAGTGTAGATATTTCCATTGATATAGAGATAGCTGTGTAGATATTTGCATGTTCATACAGATAGCGGTGTAGATATTTCCATGTTCATGCAGATAGAGGTGTAGATATTTCCATGTTCATACAGATAGCGGTGTAGATATTTCCATGTTCATACAGATAGCGGTGTAGATATTTCCATGTTCATACAGATAGCGGTGTAGATATTTCCATGTTCATACAGTTAGCGGTGTAGATATTTCCATGTTTATAGAGATAGTGGTGAAGTTATTTCCAAGTTTATAGAGACAGGGTTGTAGATATTTCCATGTTTATACAGATACCGGTGAAGATATTTCCATGTCTATACACATAGCGGTGTAGATATTTCCATGTTTATACAAATAGCAGTGTAGATATTTCCATGTTTATAGAGATAGTGGTGTAGATAATTTCAATTTTATACCGAGAGCAGTGTAGATATTTCCAAGTTCATACACATAGCGGTGTAGATATTTCCACGTTTATAGACATGGCGGTGTAGATATTTCCATGTTCATACTGATGGCGGTGTAGATATTTCATGTTTATAGAGATGGTGGTGTAGATATTTCCATGTTTACACAGATAGCGGTGTAGACATTTCCATGTTTACACAGACAGCGGTGTGGATATTTCCATGTTTATGCAGATAGCGGTGTAGATATTTCCATGTTTATAAAGATAGCGGTGCGGATATTTCCACATTTATACAGATAGTTGGGCAGATATTTCCATGTTTATACAGATAGCGGTGTAGATATTTCCATCTTAATACAGATGGCGGTGTAGATATGTCCATGTTCATACAGATGGCGGTGTAGATATTTCCATGTTCGTACAGATGGCGGTATAGATATTTCGAAGTTTATAGAGACAGCGCTGTAGTTATTTCCATATTTATAGAGAAATCTGTGTAGATATTTCCGTGCATATGCAGACAGCTGTGTAGATATTTCCATGTTCATGCAGATAGCGGTGAAGATATTTCCATGTTCATGCAGATAGCGGTGTAGATATTTCCATGTTCATCCAGACGCCGGTGTAGATATATCCATGTTCATACAGATGGCGGTGAAGATATTTCCATGTTCATACAGATGGCGGTGTAGATATTTCCATGTTCATACAAATGGCGGTGTAAATATTTCCATGTTTATAGAGATGGCGGTGTAGATATTTCCATGTTCATGCAGAAGCGGTGTAGATATTTCCATGTTCATACAGATAGCGGTGTAGATATTTCCATGTTCATACAGTTAGCGGTGTAGATATTTCCATGTTCATACAGATGGCGGTGAAGATATTTCCATGTTCATACAGATGGCGGTGTAGATATTTCCACGTTCATACAGATAGCGGTGTAGATATTTCCATGTTCATACAGATAGCGGTGTAGATATTTCCATGTTCATCCAGATGCTGGTGTACATATATCCATGTTCATACAGATGGCGGTGAAGATATTTCCATGTTCATACAGATGGCAGTGTAGATATTTCCATGTTCATACAAATTGCGGTGTAGATATTTCCATGTTCATAGAGATGGCGGTGTAGATATTTCCATGTTCATACAAATGGCGTTGTAGATATTCCCGTGTTCATAGAGATGGCGGTGTAGATATTTCCATATTTATACAGATAGCAGTGTAGTTATTTCCATGTTTATAGAGATAGCAGTGTAGATTTTTCCATTGATATACAGATAGCTGTGTAGATATTTGCATGTTCATACAGATAGCGGTGTAGATATTTCCATGTTCATTCAGATAGCGGTGTAGATATTTCCATGTTCATACAGATAGCGGTGTAGATATTTCCATGTTCATACAGATAGCGGTGTAGATATTTCCATGTTCATACAGATGGCGGTTTAGATATTTACATGTTCATACAGATGGCGGTGTAGGTATTTAAATGTTCATACAGATAGCGGTGTAGGTATTTCCATGTTCATACAGTTAGCGGTGTAGATATTTCCATGTTCATACAGAAGGCGGTTTAGATATTTACATGTTCATACAGATGGCGGTGTAAATATTTCCAAGTTCTTACAGATGGCGGTGTAGATATTTCCATGTTCATAGAGATGGCGGTGTAGATATTTCCATGTTTATGCAGATAGCGGTATAGATATTTCCATGTTTATACAGATGGTGGTGTAGATATTTCCATGTTTATACAGATGGTGGTCTGGATATTTCCATGTTTATAGAGATAGTGGTGTAGTTATTTCAAAGCTTATAGAGAAAGCATTGTAGATATTTCCATGTTTATACAGATAGCGGTGAAGTTATTTCCATGTTTATACAGATAGCGGTGTAGATATTTCCATGTTTATACAGATAGCGGGGTAGATATTTCCATGTTTATAGACATAGTGGGGTAGATAATTCCAATTTTATACAGATAGCAGTGTAGATATTTCCAAGTTCATACTGATAGCAGTGTAGATATTTCCACGTTTATAGAGATGGCGGTTTAGATATTTCCATGTTCATACAGATGGCGGTGTAGATATTTCCATGTTTATAGAGATGGCGGTGTAGATATTTTCATGCTTACACAGATGGCAGTGTAGATATTTCCATGTTTACACAGATAGCAGTGTAGACATTTCTATGTTTATAGAGATAGCGGTGTGGATATTTCCATGTTTATGCAGATAGCGGTGTAGATATTTTCAATTTTATACAGATAGCAGTGTAGATATTTCTAAGTTCATATAGATAGCGTAGTAGAGATTTCCATGTTCATACAGATAGCGGTGTAGACATTTCCATGTTCATACAGTTAGCGGTGTAGATATTTCCATGTTCATACAGATGGCGGTGTAGATATTTACATGTTCATACAGATGGCGGTGTAGATATTTCCATGTTCGTACGGATGGCAGTGTAGATATTTCCATGTTCATACAGGTGGCGGTGTAGATATTTCCATGTTTATACAGATAGCAGTGTAGTTATTTCCATGTTTATAGAGATAGCAGTGTAGGTATTTCCATTCATATACAGATAGCTGTGTAGATATTTGCATGGTCATACAGATAGCGGTGTAGATATTTCCATGTTCGTACAGATAGCGGTGTACATATTTCCATGTTCATACAGATAGCGGTGTAGATATTTCCATGTTCATACAGATAACGGTGTAGATATTTCCATGTTCATACAGATAGCGGTGTAGATATTTCCATGTCCATACAGTTAGCGGTGTAGATATCTCCTTGTTCATACAGATGGCGGTGTAGATATTTACATGTTCATACAGATGTCGGTATAGATATTTCCATGTTCGTACAGATGGCGGTGTAGATATTTCCATGTTCATAGAGATGGCGGTGTAGATATTTCCATGTTTATGCAGATAGCGGAATAGATATTTCCATGTTTATACAGATGGTGGTGTAAATATTTCCATGTTTATAGAGATGGCGGTCTAGATATTTCCATGTTTACAGAGATACTGGTGTAGTTATTTCCAAGTTTATAGAGACAGCGTTGTAGATATTTCCATGTTTATACTGATAGCAGTGAAGATATTTCCATGTTTATACAGATAGCGGTGTAGATATTTCCATGTTTATACAGATAGCAGTGTGGATATTTCCATGTTTATAGAAATAGTGGTGTAGATAATTTCAATTTTATACAGACAGCAGTGTAGATATTTCCAAGATCATACAGATAGAGGTGTAGATATTTCCACGTTTATAGAGACGGTGTTGCAGATATTTCCATGTTCATACAGAAGACGGTGTAGATATTTCCATGTTTATAGGGATGGCGGTGTAGATATTTTCATGTTTACACAGATGGCGGTGTAGATATTTCCATGTTTACACAGATAGCGGTGTAGACATTTCCATGTTTACACAGACAGCGGTGTGGATATTTCCATGTTTATGCAGATAGCATTGTAGATATTTCCATTTTTATACAGATAGCGGTGCGGATATTTCCATGTTTATTCAGATAGCGGTGCGGATATTTCCATGTTTATACAGATAGTTGGGCAGATATTTCCATGTTTATACAGATAGCGGTGTGGATATTTCCATCTTAATACAGTTGGCGGTGTAGATATGTCCATGTTTGTACAGATAACGGTGTAGATATTTCCATGTTCATACAGATGGCGGTGTAGATATTTCGAAGTTTATAGAGATAGCGCTGTAGTTATTTCCATATTCATAGAGAAATCTGTGTAGATATTTCCATGTATATTCAGATAGTTGTGTAGATAGATCCATGTTCATGCAGATAGCGGTGTAGATATTTCCATGTTCATCCAGATGCCGGTGTACATATAAACATGTTCATATAGATGGCGGTGAAGATATTTCCATTTTCATACAGATGGTGGTGTAGATATTTCCATGTTCATACAAATGGCGGTGTAGATATTTCCATGTTCATAGAGATGGCGGTGTAGATATTTCCATGTTCATACAAATGGCGGTGTAGATAATTCCATGTTCGTACGGATGGCAGTGTAGATACTTCCATGTTTATATAGGTGGCGGTGTAGATATTTCCATGTTTATACAGATAGCAGTGTAGTTATTTCCATGTTTCTAGAGATAGTAGTGTAGATACCTCCATTGATATACAGATAGCTGTGTAGATATTTCCATATTCATAGAGATAGCGGTGTAGATATTTCCATGTTCATACAGATAGCGGTGTAGATATTTCCATGTTCATACAGATAGCGGTGTAGATATTTCCATGTTCATACAGATAGCTGTGTAGATATTTCCATGTCCATACAGTTAGCGGTGTAGATATCTCCTTGTTCATACAGATGGCGGTGTAGATATTTCCATGTTCATACAGATAGCGGTGTAGATATTTCCATGTTCATACAGATAGCGGTGTAGATATTTCCATGTTCATACAGTTAGCGGTGTAGATATTTCCATGTTTATAGAGATAGTGGTGAAGTTATTTCCAAGTTTATAGAGACAGGGTTGTAGATATTTCCATGTTTATACAGATACCGGTGAAGATATTTCCATGTCTATACACATAGCGGTGTAGATATTTCCATGTTTATACAAATAGCAGTGTAGATATTTCCATGTTTATAGAGATAGTGGTGTAGATAATTTCAATTTTATACCGAGAGCAGTGTAGATATTTCCAAGTTCATACACATAGCGGTGTAGATATTTCCACGTTTATAGACATTTCGGTGTAGATATTTCCATGTTCATACTGATGGCGGTGTAGATATTTCATGTTTATAGAGATGGTGGTGTAGATATTTCCATGTTTACACAGATAGCGGTGTAGACATTTCCATGTTTACACAGACAGCGGTGTGGATATTTCCATGTTTATGCAGATAGCGGTGTAGATATTTCCATGTTTATAAAGATAGCGGTGCGGATATTTCCACATTTATACAGATAGTTGGGCAGATATTTCCATGTTTATACAGATAGCGGTGTAGATATTTCCATCTTAATACAGATGGCGGTGTAGATATGTCCATGTTCATACAGATGGCGGTGTAGATATTTCCATGTTCGTACAGATGGCGGTATAGATATTTCGAAGTTTATAGAGACAGCGCTGTAGTTATTTCCATATTTATAGAGAAATCTGTGTAGATATTTCCGTGCATATGCAGACAGCTGTGTAGATATTTCCATGTTCATGCAGATAGCGGTGAAGATATTTCCATGTTCATGCAGATAGCGGTGTAGATATTTCCATGTTCATCCAGACGCCGGTGTAGATATATCCATGTTCATACAGATGGCGGTGAAGATATTTCCATGTTCATACAGATGGCGGTGTAGATATTTCCATGTTCATACAAATGGCGGTGTAAATATTTCCATGTTTATAGAGATGGCGGTGTAGATATTTCCATGTTCATGCAGAAGCGGTGTAGATATTTCCATGTTCATACAGATAGCGGTGTAGATATTTCCATGTTCATACAGTTAGCGGTGTAGATATTTCCATGTTCATACAGATGGCGGTGAAGATATTTCCATGTTCATACAGATGGCGGTGTAGATATTTCCACGTTCATACAGATAGCGGTGTAGATATTTCCATGTTCATACAGATAGCGGTGTAGATATTTCCATGTTCATCCAGATGCTGGTGTACATATATCCATGTTCATACAGATGGCGGTGAAGATATTTCCATGTTCATACAGATGGCAGTGTAGATATTTCCATGTTCATACAAATTGCGGTGTAGATATTTCCATGTTCATAGAGATGGCGGTGTAGATATTTCCATGTTCATACAAATGGCGTTGTAGATATTCCCGTGTTCATAGAGATGGCGGTGTAGATATTTCCATATTTATACAGATAGCAGTGTAGTTATTTCCATGTTTATAGAGATAGCAGTGTAGATTTTTCCATTGATATACAGATAGCTGTGTAGATATTTGCATGTTCATACAGATAGCGGTGTAGATATTTCCATGTTCATTCAGATAGCGGTGTAGATATTTCCATGTTCATACAGATAGCGGTGTAGATATTTCCATGTTCATACAGATAGCGGTGTAGATATTTCCATGTTCATACAGATGGCGGTTTAGATATTTACATGTTCATACAGATGGCGGTGTAGGTATTTAAATGTTCATACAGATAGCGGTGTAGGTATTTCCATGTTCATACAGTTAGCGGTGTAGATATTTCCATGTTCATACAGAAGGCGGTTTAGATATTTACATGTTCATACAGATGGCGGTGTAAATATTTCCAAGTTCTTACAGATGGCGGTGTAGATATTTCCATGTTCATAGAGATGGCGGTGTAGATATTTCCATGTTTATGCAGATAGCGGTATAGATATTTCCATGTTTATACAGATGGTGGTGTAGATATTTCCATGTTTATACAGATGGTGGTCTGGATATTTCCATGTTTATAGAGATAGTGGTGTAGTTATTTCAAAGCTTATAGAGAAAGCATTGTAGATATTTCCATGTTTATACAGATAGCGGTGAAGTTATTTCCATGTTTATACAGATAGCGGTGTAGATATTTCCATGTTTATACAGATAGCGGGGTAGATATTTCCATGTTTATAGACATAGTGGGGTAGATAATTCCAATTTTATACAGATAGCAGTGTAGATATTTCCAAGTTCATACTGATAGCAGTGTAGATATTTCCACGTTTATAGAGATGGCGGTTTAGATATTTCCATGTTCATACAGATGGCGGTGTAGATATTTCCATGTTTATAGAGATGGCGGTGTAGATATTTTCATGCTTACACAGATGGCAGTGTAGATATTTCCATGTTTACACAGATAGCAGTGTAGACATTTCTATGTTTATAGAGATAGCGGTGTGGATATTTCCATGTTTATGCAGATAGCGGTGTAGATATTTTCAATTTTATACAGATAGCAGTGTAGATATTTCTAAGTTCATATAGATAGCGTAGTAGAGATTTCCATGTTCATACAGATAGCGGTGTAGACATTTCCATGTTCATACAGTTAGCGGTGTAGATATTTCCATGTTCATACAGATGGCGGTGTAGATATTTACATGTTCATACAGATGGCGGTGTAGATATTTCCATGTTCGTACGGATGGCAGTGTAGATATTTCCATGTTCATACAGGTGGCGGTGTAGATATTTCCATGTTTATACAGATAGCAGTGTAGTTATTTCCATGTTTATAGAGATAGCAGTGTAGGTATTTCCATTCATATACAGATAGCTGTGTAGATATTTGCATGGTCATACAGATAGCGGTGTAGATATTTCCATGTTCGTACAGATAGCGGTGTACATATTTCCATGTTCATACAGATAGCGGAGTAGATATTTCCATGTTCATACAGATAACGGTGTAGATATTTCCATGTTCATACAGATAGCGGTGTAGATATTTCCATGTCCATACAGTTAGCGGTGTAGATATCTCCTTGTTCATACAGATGGCGGTGTAGATATTTACATGTTCATACAGATGTCGGTATAGATATTTCCATGTTCGTACAGATGGCGGTGTAGATATTTCCATGTTCATAGAGATGGCGGTGTAGATATTTCCATGTTTATGCAGATAGCGGAATAGATATTTCCATGTTTATACAGATGGTGGTGTAAATATTTCCATGTTTATAGAGATGGCGGTCTAGATATTTCCATGTTTACAGAGATACTGGTGTAGTTATTTCCAAGTTTATAGAGACAGCGTTGTAGATATTTCCATGTTTATACTGATAGCAGTGAAGATATTTCCATGTTTATACAGATAGCGGTGTAGATATTTCCATGTTTATACAGATAGCAGTGTGGATATTTCCATGTTTATAGAGATAGTGGTGTAGATAATTTCAATTTTATACAGACAGCAGTGTAGATATTTCCAAGATCATACAGATAGAGGTGTAGATATTTCCACGTTTATAGAGACGGTGTTGCAGATATTTCCATGTTCATACAGAAGACGGTGTAGATATTTCCATGTTTATAGGGATGGCGGTGTAGATATTTTCATGTTTACACAGATGGCGGTGTAGATATTTCCATGTTTACACAGATAGCGGTGTAGACATTTCCATGTTTACACAGACAGCGGTGTGGATATTTCCATGTTTATGCAGATAGCATTGTAGATATTTCCATTTTTATACAGATAGCGGTGCGGATATTTCCATGTTTATTCAGATAGCGGTGCGGATATTTCCATGTTTATACAGATAGTTGGGCAGATATTTCCATGTTTATACAGATAGCGGTGTGGATATTTCCATCTTAATACAGTTGGCGGTGTAGATATGTCCATGTTTGTACAGATAACGGTGTAGATATTTCCATGTTCATACAGATGGCGGTGTAGATATTTCGAAGTTTATAGAGATAGCGCTGTAGTTATTTCCATATTCATAGAGAAATCTGTGTAGATATTTCCATGTATATTCAGATAGTTGTGTAGATAGATCCATGTTCATGCAGATAGCGGTGTAGATATTTCCATGTTCATCCAGATGCCGGTGTACATATAAACATGTTCATATAGATGGCGGTGAAGATATTTCCATTTTCATACAGATGGTGGTGTAGATATTTCCATGTTCATACAAATGGCGGTGTAGATATTTCCATGTTCATAGAGATGGCGGTGTAGATATTTCCATGTTCATACAAATGGCGGTGTAGATAATTCCATGTTCGTACGGATGGCAGTGTAGATACTTCCATGTTTATATAGGTGGCGGTGTAGATATTTCCATGTTTATACAGATAGCAGTGTAGTTATTTCCATGTTTCTAGAGATAGTAGTGTAGATACCTCCATTGATATACAGATAGCTGTGTAGATATTTCCATATTCATAGAGATAGCGGTGTAGATATTTCCATGTTCATACAGATAGCGGTGTAGATATTTCCATGTTCATACAGATAGCGGTGTAGATATTTCCATGTTCATACAGATAGCTGTGTAGATATTTCCATGTCCATACAGTTAGCGGTGTAGATATCTCCTTGTTCATACAGATGGCGGTGTAGATATTTACATGTTCATACAGATGTCGGTATAGATATTTCCATGTTCGTACAGATGGCGGTGTAGATATTTCCATGTTCATAGAGATGGCGGTGTAGATATTTCCATGTTTATGCAGATAGCGGAATAGATATTTCCATGTTTATACAGATGGTGGTGTAAATATTTCCATGTTTATAGAGATGGCGGTCTAGATATTTCCATGTTTACAGAGATACTGGTGTAGTTATTTCCAAGTTTATAGAGACAGCGTTGTAGATATTTCCATGTTTATACTGATAGCAGTGAAGATATTTCCATGTTTATACAGATAGCGGTGTAGATATTTCCATGTTTATACAGATAGCAGTGTGGATATTTCCATGTTTATAGAGATAGTGGTGTAGATAATTTCAATTTTATACAGACAGCAGTGTAGATATTTCCAAGATCATACAGATAGAGGTGTAGATATTTCCACGTTTATAGAGACGGTGTTGCAGATATTTCCATGTTCATACAGAAGACGGTGTAGATATTTCCATGTTTATAGGGATGGCGGTGTAGATATTTTCATGTTTACACAGATGGCGGTGTAGATATTTCCATGTTTACACAGATAGCGGTGTAGACATTTCCATGTTTACACAGACAGCGGTGTGGATATTTCCATGTTTATGCAGATAGCATTGTAGATATTTCCATTTTTATACAGATAGCGGTGCGGATATTTCCATGTTTATTCAGATAGCGGTGCGGATATTTCCATGTTTATACAGATAGTTGGGCAGATATTTCCATGTTTATACAGATAGCGGTGTGGATATTTCCATCTTAATACAGTTGGCGGTGTAGATATGTCCATGTTTGTACAGATAACGGTGTAGATATTTCCATGTTCATACAGATGGCGGTGTAGATATTTCGAAGTTTATAGAGATAGCGCTGTAGTTATTTCCATATTCATAGAGAAATCTGTGTAGATATTTCCATGTATATTCAGATAGCTGTGTAGATAGATCCATGTTCATGCAGATAGCGGTGTAGATATTTCCATGTTCATCCAGATGCCGGTGTACATATAAACATGTTCATATAGATGGCGGTGAAGATATTGCCATTTTCATACAGATGGTGGTGTAGATATTTCCATGTTCATACAAATGGCGGTGTAGATATTTCCATGTTCATAGAGATGGCGGTGTAGATATTTCCATGTTCATACAAATGGCGGTGTAGATAATTCCATGTTCGTACGGATGGCAGTGTAGATACTTCCATGTTCATATAGGTGGCGGTGTAGATATTTCCATGTTTATACAGATAGCAGTGTAGTTATTTCCATGTTTCTAGAGATAGTAGTGTAGATACCTCCATTGATATACAGATAGCTGTGTAGATATTTCCATATTCATAGAGATAGCGGTGTAGATATTTCCATGTATATTCAGATAGCTGTGTAGATAGATCCATGTTCATGCAGATAGCGGTGTAGATATTTCCATGTTCATACAGATAGCGGTGTAGATATTTCCATGTTCATACAGATAGCGGTGTAGATATTTCCATGTTCATGCAGTTAGCGGTTTAGGTATTTCCATGTTCATACAGATGGCGGTATAGATATTTACATGTTCATACAGATGGCGGTGTAGTTATTTCCGTGTTCATACAGATAGCGGTGTTGATATTTCCATGTTCATACAGATAGCGGTGTAGATATTTCCATGTTCATACCAATAGCGGTGTAGACATTTCCATGTTCATATATTTAGCGGTGTAGATATTTCCATGTTCATACAGGTGGCGAAGATATTTCCCTGTTCATACACATAGCGGTGTAGATATTTCCATGTTCATACAGTTAGTGGTGTAGATATTTCCATGTTCATACAGATGGCGGTGAATATATTTCCGTGTTCATAGAGATGGCGGTGTAGATATATCCATATTTATACAGATAGCAGTGTAGTTATTTCCATGTTTATAGAGATAGCAGTGTAGATATTTCCATTGATATACAGAAAGCTGTGTAGATAATGGCATGGTCATACAGATAGCGGTGTAGATATTTCCATGTTCGTACAGATAGCGGTGTAGATATTTCCATGTTCATAAAGATAGCGGTGTTGATATTTCCATGTTCATACAGATAACGGTGTAGATATTTCCATGCTCATACAGATAGCGGTGTAGATATTTCCATGTTCATACAGTTAGCGGTGTAGATATTTCCATGTTCATACAGTTAGCGGTGTAGATATTTCCATGTTCAAACAGATGACGGTGTAGATATTTACATGTTCATACAGATGGCGTTGTAGATATTTCCATTTTCATAGAGATGGCCGTGTAGATATTTCCATGATTATACAGATAGCAGTGTAGTTATTTCCATGTTTATAGAGATACCAGTGTGGCTATTTCCATTGATATACAGATAGCTGTGTAGATATTTACATGTTCATACAGATAGCGGTGTAGATATTTCCATGTACATACAGATAGCGGTGTAGATATTTCCATGTTCATACAGATAGCGGTGTAGATATTTCCATGTTCATACAGATAGCGGTGTAGATATTTCCATGTTCATACAGATAGTGTTGTAGATATTTCCATGTTCATACAGTTAGCGGTGTAGATATTTCCATGTTCATACAGTTAGCGGTGTAGATATTTCCATGTTCATAGAGATGGCGGTGTAGATATTTCCATGTTCATACAGATGGCGTTGTAGATATTTCTGTGTTCATACAGATAGCGATGTAGAGATTTCCATGTTCATACTGATAGCGGTGTAGATATTTCCATGTTCATACAGATAGCGGTCTAGATATTTCCAGGTTCACACCAATAGCGGTGTAGACATTTCCATGTTCACACAGTTAGCGGTGTAGATATTTCCATGTTCATACAGATGGCGGTGTAGATATCTACAAGTTCATACAGATGGCGGTGTAGATATTTCCATGTTCGTACGGATGGCAGTGTAGATATTTCCATGTTCATACAGATAGCGGTGTAGATATTTCCATATTCATACAGATAACGGTGTAGATATTTCCATGTTCATACAGATAGCGGTGTAGATATTTCAATGTTCATACAGTTAGCGGTGTAGATATTTCCATGTTCATACAGATGGCGGTGTAGATATTTACATGTTCATACAGATGGCGGTATAGATATTTCCATGTTCGTACAGATGGCGGTGTAGATATTTCCATGTTCAGAGAGATGGCGGTGTAGTTATTTCCATGTTTATGCAGATAGCGGTATAGATATTTCCATATTTATACAGATGGTGGTTTAGATATTTCCATGTTTATAGAGATGATGGTCTAGATATTTCCATGTTTACAGAGACAGTGGTGTTGTTATTTCCAAGTTTATAGAGACAGCGTTGTAGATATCTCCATGTTTATACAGATAGCGGTGAAGATATTTCCATGTTTATACAGATAGTGGTGTAGATATTTCCATGTTTATACAGATAGCAGTGTAGATATTTCCATGTTTATAGAGATAGGGGTGTAGATAATTTCAAATTTATACAGAGAGCAGTGTAGATATTTCCAAGTTCATACAGATAGCGGTGTAGATATTTCCACGTTTATAGAGATGGCGGTGTAGATATTTCCATGTTCATACAGAGGACGGTGTAGATATTTCCATGTTTATAGGGATGGCGGTGTAGATATTTTCATGTTTACACAGATGGCGGTGTAGATATTTCCATGTTTACACAGATAAAGGTGTAGACATTTCCATGTTTACACAGATAGCGGTGTGGATATTTCCATGTTTATGCAGATAGCAGTGTAGATATTTCCATGTTAATACAGATAGCGGTGCGGATATTTCCATGTTTATACAGATAGTTGGGCAGATATTTCCATGTTTATACAGATAGCGGTGTAGATATTACCATCATAATACAGATGGCGGTGTAGATATGTCCATGTTTGTACAGATGGCGGTGTAGATATTTCCATGTTCATACAGATGGCGGTGTAGATATTTCGAAGTTTATTGAGATAGCGTTGTAGTTATTTCCATATTTATAGAGAAAACTCTGTATATATTTCCATGTATATTCAGATAGCTGTGTAGATATTTCCATGTTCATGCAGATAGCGGTGTAGATATTTCCATGTTCATCCAGATGCCGGTGTACATATATCCATGTTCATACAGATGGCGGTGAAGATATTTCCATGTTCATACAGATGGTGGTGTAGATATTTCCATGTTCATACAAATGGCGGTGTAGATATTTCCATGTTCATAGAGATGGCGGTGTAGATATTTCCATGTTCATACAAATGGCGGTGTATATATTTCCATGTTCATAGAGATGGCGGTGTAGATATTTCCATATTTATACAGATAGCAGTGTAGTTATTTCCATGTTTATAGAGATAGCAGTGAAGATATTTCTATTGATATACAGATAGCTGTGTAGATATTTGCATGTTCATACAGATAGCGGTGTAGATATTTCCATGTTCATTCAGATAGCGGTGTGGATATTTCCATGTTCATACAGATAGCGGTGTAGATATTTCCATGTTCATACAGATAGCGGTGTGGATATTTCCATGTTCATACAGATAGCGGTGTAGATATTTCCATGTTCATACAGATAGCGGTGTAGATATTTCCATGTTCATACAGTTAGCGGTGTAGATATTTCCATGTTCGTACAGATGGCGTTGTAGATATTTACATGTTCCTACAGATGGCGGTGTAGATATTTCCATGTTCATACAGATAGCGGTGTAGATATTTCCATGTTCATACAGATAGCGGTGTAGATATTTCCATGTTAGTACAGATAGCGATGTAGATATTTCCATGTTCTTACAGATAGCGGTGTAGATATTTCCATGTTCATACAGTTAGCGGTGTAGATATTTCCATGTTCATACAAACGGCGGTGTATATATTTCCATGTTCATAGAGATGGCGGTGTAGATATTTCCATGTTCATACAGGTGGCGGTGTAGATATTTCCATGTGTGTACACATAGCAGTGTAGTTATTTCCTTGTTGAAAGAGATAGCTGTGTAGATATTTCCATTGACATACAGATAGCTGTGTAGATATTTGCATGTTCATACAGATAGCGGTGTAGATATTTCCATATTCGTACAGATAGCGGTGTAGATATTTCCATCTTCATACAGATAGTGGTGTTGGTATTTCCATGTTCATACAGATAACGGTGTAGATATTTCCATGTTCATACAGATAGCGGTGTAGATATTTCCATGTTCTTACAGTTAGCGGTGTAGATATTTCCATGTTCATACAGATGGCGGTGTAGATATTTACATGTTCATACAGATGGTGGTATAGATATTTCCATGTTCGTACAGATGGCGGTGTAGATATTTACATGTTCGTACACTTGGCGGTGTAAATATTTACATGTTCATACAGATGGCAGTGTAGATATTTCCATGTTCATAGAGATGGCAGTGTAGATATTTCCATTGATATACAGATAGCTGTGTAGATATTTGCATGTTCATACAGATAGCGGTGTAGATATTTCCATGTTCATACAGATGGCGGTGTAGATATTTACATGTTCATACAGATGGCGGTGTAAATATTTACATGTTCCTAGAGATGGCAGTGTATATATTTCCATGTTCATAGAGACGGCAGTGTAGATATTTCCATGTTTATGCAGATAGCGGTATAGATATTTCCATGTTTATACAGATGGTGTTGTAGATATTTCCATGTTTATAGAGATGGCAGTCTAGATATTTCCATCTTTATAGAGACAGTGGTGTAGTTATTTCCAAGTTTATAGAGACAGCGTTGTAGATATTTCCATGTTTATACAGATAGCGGTGAAGATATTTCCATGTTTATACAGATAGCGGTGTAGATATTTCCATGTTTATACAGATAGCAGTGTAGATATTTCCATGTTTATAGAGATAGTGGTGTAGATAATTTCAATTTTATACCGAGAGCAGTGTAGATATTTCCAAGTTCATACAGATAGCGGTGTAGATATTTCTTTGTTCATACAGAGAGCGGTGTAGATATTTCCATGTTCATACAGTTAGCGGTGTAGATATTTCCACGTTTATAGAGATGGCGGTGTAGATATTTCCATGTTCATACAGAGGACGGTGTAGATATTTCCATGTTCGTACAGATGGCGGTGTAGATATTTCCATGTTCAGAGAGATGGCGGTGTAGTTATTTCCATGTTTATGCAGATAGCGGTATAGATATTTCCATATTTATACAGATGGTGGTTTAGATATTTCCATGTTTATAGAGATGGTGGTCTAGATATTTCCATGTTTACAGAGACAGTGGTGTTGTTATTTCCAAGTTTATAGAGACAGCGTTGTAGATATCTCCATGTTTATACAGATAGCGGTGAAGATATTTCCATGTTTATACAGATAGTGGTGTAGATATTTCCATGTTTATACAGATAGCAGTGTAGATATTTCCTTGTTTATAGAGATAGTGGTGTAGATAATTTCAAATTTATACAGAGAGCAGTGTAGATATTTCCAAGTTCATACAGATAGCGGTGTAGATATTTCCACGTTTATAGAGATGGCGGTGTAGATATTTCCATGTTCATACAGAGGACGGTGTAGATATTTCCATGTTTATAGGGATGGCGGTGTAGATATTTTCATGTTTACACAGACGGCGGTGTAGATATTTCCATGTTTACACAGATAAAGGTGTAGACATTTCCATGTTTACACAGATAGCGGTGTGGATATTTCCATGTTTATGCAGATAGCAGTGTACATATTTCCATGTTAATACAGATAGCGGTGCGGATATTTCCATGTTTATACAGATAGTTGGGCAGATATTTCCATGTTTATACAGATAGCGGTGTAGATATTTCCATCATAATACAGATGGCGGTGTAGATATGTCCATGTTTGTACAGATGGCGGTGTAGATATTTCCATGTTCATACAGATGGCGGTGTAGATATTTCGAAGTTTATTGAGATAGCGTTGTAGTTATTTCCATATTTATAGAGAAAACTCTGTAGATATTTCCATGTATATTCAGATAGCTGTGTAGATATTTCCATGTTCATGCAGATAGCGGTGTAGATATTTCCATGTTCATCCAGATGCCGGTGTACATATATCCATGTTCATACAGATGGCGGTGAAGATATTTCCATGTTCATACAGATGGTGGTGTAGATATTTCCATGTTCATACAAATGTCGGTGTAGATATTTCCATGTTCATAGAGATGGCGGTGTAGATATTTCCATGTTCATACAAATGGCGGTGTATATATTTCCATGTTCATAGAGATGGCGGTGTAGATATTTCCATATTTATACAGATAGCAGTGTAGTTATTTCCATGTTTATAGAGATAGCAGTGTAGATATTTCTATTGATATACAGATAGCTGTGTAGATATTTGCATGTTCATACAGATAGCGGTGTAGATATTTCCATGTTCATTCAGATAGCGGTGTGGATATTTCCATGTTCATACAGATAGCGGTGTAGATATTTCCATGTTCATACAGATAGCGGTGTAGATATTTCCATGTTCATACAGATAGCGGTGTAGATATTTCCATGTTCATACAGATAGCGGTGTAGATATTTCCATGTTCATACAGTTAGCGGTGTAGATATTTCCATGTTCGTACAGATGGCGTTGTAGATATTTACATGTTCGTACAGATGGCGGTGTAGATATTTCCATGTTCATACAGATAGCGGTGTAGATATTTCCATGTTCATACAGATAGCGGTGTAGATATTTCCATGTTAGTACAGATAGCAATGTAGATATTTCCATGTTCTTACAGATAGCGGTGTAGATATTTCCATGTTCATACAGTTAGCGGTGTAGATATTTCCATGTTCATACAAACGGCGGTGTATATATTTCCATGTTCATAGAGATGGCGGTGTAGATATTTCCGTGTTCATACAGATGGCGGTGTAGATATTTACATGTTCATACAGATGGCGGTGTAAATATTTACATGTTCCTAGAGATGGCAGTGTAGATATTTCCATGTTCATAGAGATGGCAGTGTAGATATTTCCATGTTTATGCAGATAGCAGTATAGATATTTCCATGTTTATACAGATGGTGTTGTAGATATTTCCATGTTTATAGAGATGGCAGTCTAGATATTTCAATCTTTATAGAGACAGTGGTGTAGTTATTTCCAAGTTTATAGAGACAGCGTTGTAGATATTTCCATGTTTATACAGATAGCGGTGAAGATATTTCCATGTTTATACAGATAGCGGTGTAGATATTTCCATGTTTATACAGATAGCAGTGTAGATATTTCCATGTTTATAGAGATAGTGGTGTAGATAATTTCAATTTTTTACCGAGAGCAGTGTAGATATTTCCAAGTTCATACAGATAGCGGTGTAGATATTTCTTTGTTCATACAGATAGCGGTGTAGATATTTCCATGTTCATACAGTTAGCGGTGTAGTTATTTCCATGTTCATTAAGATGGCGGTGTAGATATTTACATGTTCATACAGATGGCGGTGGAGATATTTCCATGTTCGTACGGATTGCAGTGTAGATAATTCCATGTTCATACAGGTGTCGGTTTATATATTTCCATGTTTATACTGATAGCAGTGTAGTTATTTCCATGTTTATAGAGATAGCAGTGTAGATATTTCCATTGATATACAGATAGCTGTGTAGATATTTCAATGTTCATACAGATAGCGGTGTAGATATTTCCAAGTTCATACAGATACCGGTGTACATATTTCCATGTTCATACAGATAGCGGTGTAGATATTTCCATGTTCATACAGTTAGGGGTGTAGATATTTCCATGTTCAAACAAATGGCGGTGTAGGCATTTCCATGTTTATACAGATAGCAGTGTAGATATTTCCATGTTTATAGAGATAGCAGTGTAGATATTTCCATTGATATACAGATAGCTGTGTAGATATTTGCATGTTCATACACATAGCGGTGTAGGTAATTCCATGTTCATACAGATAGCGGTGTAGATATTTCCATGTTCGTACAGATGGCGGTGTAGATATATCCATGTTTATAGAGATGGCGATGTAGATATATTCATGTTTACACAGATGGTGGTGTAGATATTTCCATATTTACACAGATAGCGGTGTAGACATTTCCCTGTTTACACAGATAGCGGTGTGGATATCTCCATGTTTATGCAGATAGCGGTGTAGATATTTCCATGTTTATACAGATAGCGGTGCGGTTATTTCCATGTTTATACAGATAGTGGTGGAGATATTTCCATGTTTATACAGATAGCGGTGTAGATATTTCCATCTTATTACAGATGGCGGTGTAGATATGTCCATGTTCGTACAGATGGCGGTGTACATATTTCCATATTCATACAGATGGCGGTGTAGATATTTCGAAGTTTATAGAGATAGCGCTGTAGTTATTTCCATATTTATAGAGAAATCTATGCTGATATTTCCATGTATATGCAGATAGCTGTGTAGATATTTCCATGTTCATACAGATAGCAGTGTAGATATTTCCATGTTCATAGAGATAACGGTCTAGATATTTACATCTTCATACAGATAGCGGTACAGATATTTCCCTGTTCATACAGTAAGCGGTGTAGATAATTCCATGTTCATACAGATGGCAGTGTAGATATTTACATGTTCATACAGATGTCGGTGTGGATATTTCCACGTTTATAGAGATAGTAGTGTAGTTATTTCAAAGTTTATAGAGACAGCGTTGCAGATACTTCCATGTTTATAGAGACAGCGTTGTAGATATTTCCATGTTTATAGAGATAGCGGTGAAGATATTTCCATGTTCATACAGATAGCGGTGTAGATATTTCCATGTTCAAACAGATGGCGGTGTAGATATTTCCATGTTCATACAGATAGCGGTGTAGATATTTCCATGTTCATACAGTTAGCGGTGTAGATATTTCCATGTTCATACAGATGGCGGTGTAGATATTTACATGTTCATACAGATGGCGGTGTAGATATTTCCATGTTCATACAGATGGCGGTGTAGATATTTCCATGTTCATACAGATAGTGGTGAAGATATTTAAATGTTAATACAGATAGCGATGTAGATATTTCCATGTTCTTACCGAGAGCGGTGTAGATATTTCAATGTTCGTACAGTTAGCGGTGTAGATATTTCCATGTTCATACAGATGGCGGTGTAGATATTTACATGTTCATACGGATGGCGGTGTAGATATTTCCATGTTCGTACGGATGGCAGTGTAGATATTTCCATGTTCATACAGGTGGCGGTGTAGATATTTCCATGTTTATACAGATAGCAGTGTAGTTATTTCCTTGTTGATAGAGATAGCTGTTTAGATATTTCCATTGACATACAGATAGCTGTGTAGATATTTCCATGTTCATACAGATAGCGGTGTAGATATTTCCATGTTCATAGAGATAACGGTGTAGATATTTACATCTTCATACAGATAGCGGTACAGATATTTCCATGTTTATATAGTAAGCGGTGTAGATATTCCATGTTCATACAGATGGCAGTGTAGATATTTACATGTTCATACAGATGTCGGTGTGGATATTTCCATGTTTATAGAGATAGTAGTGTAGTTATTTCAAAGTTTATAGAGACAGCGTTGCAGATACTTCCATGTTTATAGAGACAGCGTTGTAGATATTTCCATGTTTATAGAGATAGCGGTGAAGATATTTCCATGTTTATACAGATAGCGGTGTAGATATTTCCATGTTTATACAGATAGCGGTGTAGATATTTCCATGTTCATACAGATGGCGGTGTAGATATTTACATGTTAATACAGATGGCGGTGGAGATATTTCCATGTTCGTACGGATGGCAGTGTAGATATTTCCATGTTCATACAGGTGTCGGTTTATATATTTCCATGTTTATACTGATAGTAGTGTAGTTATTTTCATGTTTATAGAGATAGCTGTGTAGATATTTCCATTGATATACAGATAGCTGTGTAGATATTTCCATGTTCATACAGATAGCGGTGTAGATATTTCCATGTTCATACAGATAACGGTGTAGATATTTCCATGTTCATACAGATAGCGGTGTAGATATTTCCATGTTCATACAGTTAGGGGTGTAGATATTTCCATGTTCATACAAATGGCCGTGTAGACATTTCCATGTTTATACAGATAGCAGTGTAGATATTTCCATGTATATGCAGATAGCTGTGTAGATATTTCCATGTTCATACAGATAGCGGTGTAGATATTTCCATGTTCATAGAGATAACGGTGTAGATATTTACATCTTCATACAGCTAGCGGTACAGATATTTCCATGTTCATACAGTAAGCAGTGTAGATATTTCCATGTTCATCCAGATGGCAGTGTAGATATTTACATGTTCATACAGATGTCGGTGTGGATATTTTCACGTTTATAGAGATAGTAGTGTAGTTATTTCAAAGTTTATAGAGACAGTGTTGCAGATACTTCCATGTTTATAGAGACAGCGTTGTAGATATTTCCATGTTTATAGAGATGGCGGTGAAGATATTTCCATGTTTATACAGATAGCGGTGTAGATATTTTCATGTTTATACAGATAGCGGTGTAGATATTTCCATGTTGATAGAGATAGTGGTGTAGATAATTCCAATTTTATACAGATAGCAGTGTAGATATTTCCACGTTCATACAGATAGCGGTGTAGCTATTTCCACGTTTATACAGATGGCAGTGTAGATATTTCCATGTTCATACAGATGGCGGTGTAGATATTTCCATGTTTATAGAGATGGAGGTGTAGATATTTTCATGTTTTCACTGATGGCGGTGTAGATAGTTCCATGTTTCCACAGATAGCGGTGTAGACATTTCCATGATTACACAGATAGCGGTGTGGATATTTCCATGTTTATGCAGATAGCGGTGTAGATATTTCCATGTTTATACAGAAAGCGGTGCGGATATATCCATGTTTATACAGATAGTGGTGCAGATATTTCCATGCTTATACAGATAGCGGTGTAGATATTTCCATCTTAATACAGATGGCGGTGTAGATATTTCCATGTTTATGCAGATAGCGGTATAGATATTTCCATGTTTATACAGATGGTGGTGTAGATATTTCCATGTTTATGCAGAGGGCGGTATAGATATTTCCATGTTCGTACAGATGGCGGTGTAGATATTTCCATGTTCATAGAGATGGCGGTGTAGTTATTTCCATGTTTATGCAGATAGCGGTATAGATGTTTCCATGTTTATACAGATGTTGGTGTAGATATTTCCATGTTCATAGAGATGGCGGTGTAGTTATTTCCATGTTTATGCAGATAGCGGTATAGATGTTTCCATGTTTATACAGATGGCGGTGTAGATATTTCCATGTTCATACAGATGGCGGTGTAGATATTTCGAAGTTTATAGAGATAGCGCTGTAGTTATTTCCATATTTATAGAGATATCTCTGTAGATATTTCCATGTATATTCAGATAGCTGTGTAGATATTTCCATGTTCATGCAGGTAGCGGTGTAGATATTTCCATGTTCATCCAGACGCTGGTGTACATATATCCATGTTCATACAGATGGAGGTGAAGATATTTCCATGTTCATACAGATGGTGGTGTAGATATTTCCATGTTCATACAAATGGCGGTGTAGATAATTCCATGTTCATAGAGATGGCGGTGTAGATATTTCCATGTTCATACAAATGGCGGTGTAGATATTTCCATGTTCATAGAGATGGCGGTGTAGATATTTCCATATTTATACAGATAGCAGTGTAGTTATTTCCATGTTTATAGAGATAGCAGTGTAGTTATTTCCATTGATATACAGATAGCTGTGTAGATATTTGCATGTTCATACAGATAGCGGTGTAGATATTTCCATGTTCATACAGATAGCGGTGTAGATATTTCCATGTTCATACAGATACCGGTGTAGATATTTCCATGTTCATACAGAGAGCGGTGTAGATATTTCCATGTTCATACAGTTAGCGGTGTAGATATTTCCATGTTCATACAGATGGGGGTGTAGATATTTCCATGTTCATAGAAATGGCGGTGTAGATATTTCCATATTTATACAGATAGCAGTGTGGTTATTTCCATGTTTACAGAGATGGCAGTGTAGATATTTCCATTCATATACAGTTAGCTGTGTAGATATTTGCATGGTCATACAGATAGCGGTGTAGATATTTCCATGTTCGTACAGATAGCGGTGTAGATATTTCCATGTTCATACAGATAGCAGTGTAGATATTTCCATGTTCATACAGATAACGGTGTAGATATTTCCATGTTCATACAGATAGCGGTGTAGATATTTCCATGTTCATACAGTTAGCAGTGTAGATATTTCCATGTTCATACAGATGGCGGTGTAGATATTTACATGTTCATACAGATGGCGGTATAGATATTTCCATGTTCGTACAGATGGCGTTGTAGATATTTCCATGTTCATAGAGATGGCGGTGTAGATATTTCCATGTTTATGCAGATAGCGGTATAGATATTTCCATGTTTATACAAATGGTGGTGTAGATATTTCCATGTTTATAGAGACGGCGGTGTAGATATTTCCATGTTCATACAGATGGCGGTGTAAAGATTTCCACGTTTATAGGGATGGCGGTGTAGATATTTTCATGTTTACAGAGATGGCGGTGTAGATATTTCCATGTTTACACAGATAGCGCTGTAGTCATTTCCATGTTTACACAGATAGCGGTGTGGATATTACCATGTTTATGCAGAAAGCAGTATAGATATTTCCATGTTTATACAGATAGCGGTGCGGATATTTCCATGTTTATACAGATAGTTGGGCAGATATTTCCATGTTTATACAGATAGCGGTGTAGATATTTCCATGTTTATACATATAGAAGTGTAGATATTTCCATGTTTATAGAGATAATGGTGTACATAATTTCAATTTTATACAGAGAGCAGTGTAGATATTTCCAAGTTCATAGAGATAGCGGTGTAGATATTTCCACGTTTATAGAGATGGCGGTGTAGATATTTCCATGTTCATACAGATGGTGGTGTAGATATTTCCATGTTCATACAAATGGCGGTGTAGATAATTCCATGTTCATAGAGATGGCGGTGTAGATATTTCCATGTTCATACAAATGGCGGTGTAGATATTTCCATGTTCATAGAGATGGCGGTGTAGATATTTCCATATTTATACAGATAGCAGTGTAGTTATTTCCATGTTTATAGAGATAGCAGTGTAGTTATTTCCATTGATATACAGATAGCTGTGTAGATATTTGCATGTTCATACAGATAGCAGTGTAGATATTTCCATGTTCATACAGATAGCGGTGTAGATATTTCCATGTTCATACAGATAGCGGTGTAGATATTTCCATGTTCATACAGAGAGCGGTGTAGATATTTCCATGTTCATACAGTTAGCGGTGTAGATATTTCCATGTTCATACAGATGGGGGTGTAGATATTTCCATGTTCATAGAAATGGCGGTGTAGATATTTCCATATTTATACAGATAGCAGTGTGGTTATTTCCATGTTTACAGAGATGGCAGTGTAGATATTTCCATTCATATACAGTTAGCTGTGTAGATATTTGCATGGTCATACAGATAGCGGTGTAGATATTTCCATGTTCGTACAGATAGCGGTGTAGATATTTCCATGTTCATACAGATAGCAGTGTAGATATTTCCATGTTCATACAGATAACGGTGTAGATATTTCCATGTTCATACAGATAGCGGTGTAGATATTTCCATGTTCATACAGTTAGCAGTGTAGATATTTCCATGTTCATACAGATGGCGGTGTAGATATTTACATGTTCATACAGATGGCGGTATAGATATTTCCATGTTCGTACAGATGGCGTTGTAGATATTTCCATGTTCATAGAGATGGCGGTGTAGATATTTCCATGTTTATGCAGATAGCGGTATAGATATTTCCATGTTTATACAAATGGTGGTGTAGATATTTCCATGTTTATAGAGACGGCGGTGTAGATATTTCCATGTTCATACAGATGGCGGTGTAAAGATTTCCACGTTTATAGGGATGGCGGTGTAGATATTTTCATGTTTACAGAGATGGCGGTGTAGATATTTCCATGTTTACACAGATAGCGGTGTAGTCATTTCCATGTTTACACAGATAGCGGTGTGGATATTACCATGTTTATGGAGAAAGCAGTATAGATATTTCCATGTTTATACAGATAGCGGTGCGGATATTTCCATGTTTATACAGATAGTTGGGCAGATATTTCCATGTTTATACAGATAGCGGTGTAGATATTTCCATGTTTATACATATAGCAGTGTAGATATTTCCATGTTTATAGAGATAATGGTGTACATAATTTCAATTTTATACAGAGAGCAGTGTAGATATTTCCAAGTTCATATAGATAGCGGTGTAGATATTTCCACGTTTATAGAGATTGCGGTGTAGATATTTCCATGTTCATACAGATGGTGGTGTAGATATTTCCATGTTTATAGGGAGGGCGGTGTAGATATTTTCATGTTTACACAGATGGCAGTGTAGATATTTGCATGTTTACACAGATAGCGGTGTACACATTTCCTTGGTTACACAGATAGCGGTGTGGATATTTCCATGTTTATGCAGTTAGCAGTGTAGATATTTGCATGTTTATACAGATAGCGGTTCGGATATTTCCATGTTTATAGAGATAGTTGGGCAGATATTTCCATGTTTATACAGATAGCAGTATAGATATTTCCATCTTAATAGAGATGGCGGTGTAGATATGTCCATGTTTGTATAGATGGCGGTGTAGATATTTCCATGTTCATACAGATGGCGGTGTAGATATTTCAAAGTTTATACAGATAGCGCTGTAGTTATTTCCATATTTATAGAGAAATCTGTGTAGATATTTCCATGTATATTCAGAGAGCTGTGTAGATATTTCCATGTTCATGCAGATAGCGGTATAGATATTTCCATGTTCATCCAGATGCCGGTGTTCATATATCCATGTTCATACAGATGGCGGTGAAGATATTTCCATGTTCATACAGATGGTGGTGTAGGTATTTCCATGTTCATAGAGATGGCGGTGTAGATATTTCCAGGTTCATACAAATGGCGGTGTAGATATTTCCATGTTCATATAGATGGCGGTGTTAATATTTCAATATTTATAGAGATAGCAGTGTAGTTATTTCCATGTTTATAGAGATAGTAGTGTAGATATTTCCATTGATATACAGATAGCTCTGTAGATATTTGCATGTTCATAGAGATAGCGGTGTAGATATTTCCATGTTCATGCAGATAGCAGTGTAGATATTTCCATCTTCATACAGATAGCGGTGTAGATATTTCCATGTTCATGCAGATAGCAGTGTAGATATTTCCATCTTCATACAGATAGCGGTGTAGATATTTCCATGTTCATACAGTTAGCGGTTTAGATATTTCCATGTTCATACAGATGGCGGTGTAGATATTTACATGTTCATACAGATGGCGGTGTAGTTATTTCCATGATCATACAGATAGCGGTGTAGATATTTCCATGTTCATACAGATAGCGGTGTAGATATTTCCATGTTCATACAGATAGCGGTGTAGATATTTCCATGTTCATACCAATAGCGGTGTAGACATTTCCATGTTCATATATTTAGCGGTGTAGATATTTCCATGTTCATACAGATGGCGAAGATATTTCCATGTTCATACAGATAGCGGTGTAGATATTTCCATGTTCATACAGTTAGCGGTGTAGATATTTCCATGTTCATAGAGATGGTGGTGTTGATATCTCCATATTTATACAGATAGCAGTGTAGTTATTTCCATGTTTATAGAGATAGCAGTGTAGATATTTCCATTGATATACAGACAGCTGTGTAGATATTTGCATGGTCATACAGATAGCGGTGTAGATAATTCCATGTTCGTACAGATAGCGGTGTAGATATTTCCATGTTCATACAGATAGCGGTGTAGATATTTCCATGTTCATACAGATAATGGTGTAGATATTTCCATGTTCATACAGATAGCGGTGTAGATATTTCCATGTTCGTACAGTTAGCGGTGTAGATATTTCCATGTTCATACAGATGGCGGTAAAGATATTTCCATGTTCGTACAGATGGCGTTGTAGATATTTCCATGTTCTTAGAGATGGCGGTGTAGATATCTCCATGTTTATGCAGATAGCGATATAGATATTTCCATGTTTATACAGATGGTGGTGTAGATATTTCCATGTTTATAGAGATGGCAGTGTAGATATTTCCATGTTCATACAGATGGCGGTGTAAATATTTTCATGTTTATTGGGATGGCGGTGTAGATATTTTCATGTTTACACAGATGGCGGTGTAGATATTTCCATGTTTACACAGATAGCGGTGTAGACATTTCCAGGTTTACACAGATAGCGGTGTGGATATTTCCATGTTTACGCAGATAGCAGTGTAGATATTGCCATGTTTATACAGATAGCGGTGCGGATATTTCCATGTTTATACAGATAGTTGGGCAGATATTTCCATGTTTATACAGATAGCGGTGTAGATATTTCCATCTTAATACAGATGGCGGTGTAGATATCTCCATGTTTGTACAGATGGCGGTGTAGATATTTCCATGTTCATACAGATGGCGGTGTAGATATTTCGAAGTTTATAGAGATTGCGCTGTAGTTATTTCCATATTTATAGAGAAATCTGTGTAGATATTTCCGTGTATATTCAGATAGCTGTGTAGATATTTCCATGTTCATGCAGATAGCGGTGTAGATATTTCCATGTTCATCCAGATGCCGGTGTACATATATCCATGTTCATACAGATGGCGGTGAAGATATTTCCATGTTCATACAGATGGTGGTGTAGATATTTCCATGTTCATACAAATGGCGGTGTAGATATTTCCATGTTCATAGAGATGGCGGTGTAGATATTTCCATGTTCATACAGATGGCGGTCTAGATATTTCCATGTTCATAGAGATGGCGGTGTAGATATTTCCAGGTTCATACAAATGGCGGTGTAGATATTTCCATGTTTATAGAGATGGCGGTGTAGATATTTCCATGTTTATACAGATAGCAGTGTAGTTAATTCCATGTTTATAGAGATACCAGTCTGGATATTTCCATTGATATACAGATAGCTGTGTAGATATTAGCATGTTCATACAGATAGCGGTGTAGATATTTCCATGTTCATACAGATAGCATTGTAGATATTTCCATGTTCATAGATATAGCGGTGTAAATATTTCCATGTTAATACAGATAGCGGTGTAGATATTTCCATGTTCATACAGATAGCGGTGTAGATATTTAAATGTTCATACAGTTAGCGGTGTAGATATTTCCGTGTTCATACAGATGGTGGTGTAGATATATACATGTTGATACAGATGGCTGTGTAGATATTTCCATGTTCATACAGATAGCGGTGTAGATATTTCCATGTTCATACAGATAGCCGTGTAGATATTTCCATGTTCATACAGATAGCGTTGTTGGTATTTCCATGTTCATACCAATAGCGGTGTAGACATTTCCATGTTCATACATTTAGCGGTGTACAGATTTCCATGTTCATACAGATGGCGGTGAAGATATTTACATGTTCATACAGATGGCGGTCTAGATATTTCCATGTTTGTACGGATGGCAGTGTAGATATTTCCATGTTCATACAGGTGGCGGTGTAGATATTTCCATGTTTATACAGATAGCAGTGTAGTTATTTCTATGTTAATAGAGATAGCGGTGTAGATATTTCCATTGATATACAGATAGCTGTGTAGATATTTGCATGTTCATACAGATAGCGGTGTAGGTATTTCCATGTTCTTACAGATAGCGGTGTAGCTATTTCCATGTTCATACAGATAGCGGTGTAGATATTTCTATGTTCATACAGATAACGGTGTAGATATTTCCATGTTCATACAGACAGCGGTGTAGATATTTCCATGTTCATACAGTTAGCGGTGTAGATATTTCCATGTTCATCCAGATGCCGGTGTACATATATCCATGTTCATACAGATGGCGGTGAAGATATTTCCATGTTCATACAGATGGTGGTGTAGGTATTTCCATGTTCATACGAATGGCGGTGTAGATATTTCCATGTTCATAGATATGGCGGTGTAGATATTTCCAGGTTAATACAAATGGCGGTGTAGATATTTCCATGTTCATAGAGATGGCCGTGTAGATATTTCCATGTTTATACAGATAGCAGTGTAGTTATTTCCATGTTTATAGAGATACCAGTGTGGATATTTCCATTGATATACACATAGCTGTGTAGATATTTACATGTTCATACAGATAGAGGTGTAGATATTTCCATGTTCATACAGATAGCTGTGTAGATATTTGCGTGTTCATATAGATAGCGGTGTAGATATTTCCATGTTCATACAGTTCGCGGTGTAGATATTTCCATGTTCATACAGATGGCGGTGTAGATATTTCCATGTTCATACAGATAGCGTTGTAGAGATTTCCATGTTCATACAGATAGCGGTGTAGATATTTCCATGTTCATACAGATAGCGGTCTAGATATTTCCAGGTTCATACCAATAGCGGTGTAGACATTTCCATGTTCATACAGTTAGCGGTGTAGATATTTCCATGTTCATACAGATGGCGGTGTAGATATTTACATTTTCATACAGATGGCGGTGTAGATATTTCCATGTTTGTACGGATGGCATTGTAGATATTTCCATGTTCATACAGGTGGCGGTGTAGATATTTCCATGTTTATACAGATATCAGTGTAGTTATTTCCATGTTTATAGAGACAGCTGTGTAGATATTTCCATTGATATACAGATAGCTGTGTAGATATTTGCATGTTCACACATATAGCGGTGTAGATATTTCCATGTTCATACAGTTAGCGGTGTAGATATTTCCATGTTCATACAGATGGCGGTGTAGATATTTACATGTTCATACAGATGGTGGTATAGATATTTCCATGTTCGTACAGATGGCGGTGTAGATATTTACATGTTCGTACACTTGGCGGTGTAAATATTTACATGTTCATACAGATGGCAGTGTAGATATTTCCATGTTCATAGAGATGGCAGTGTAGATATTTCCATTGATATACAGATAGCTGTGTAGATATTTGCATGTTCATACAGATAGCGGTGTAGATATTTCCATGTTCATACAGATGGCGGTGTAGATATTTACATGTTCATACAGATGGCGGTGTAAATATTTACATGTTCCTAGAGATGGCAGTGTAGATATTTCCATGTTCATAGAGATGGCAGTGTAGATATTTCCATGTTTATGCAGATAGCAGTATAGATATTTCCATGTTTATACAGATGGTGTTGTAGATATTTCCATGTTTATAGAGATGGCAGTCTAGATATTTCCATCTTTATAGAGACAGTGGTGTAGTTATTTCCAAGTTTATAGAGACAGCGTTGTAGATATTTCCATGTTTATACAGATAGCGGTGAAGATATTTCCATGTTTATACAGATAGCGGTGTAGATATTTCCATGTTTATACAGATAGCAGTGTAGATATTTCCATGTTTATAGAGATAGTGGTGTAGATAATTTCAATTTTTTACCGAGAGCAGTGTAGATATTTCCAAGTTCATACAGATAGCGGTGTAGATATTTCTTTGTTCATACAGATAGCGGTGTAGATATTTCCATGTTCATACAGTTAGCGGTGTAGTTATTTCCATGTTCATTAAGATGGCGGTGTAGATATTTACATGTTCATACAGATGGCGGTGGAGATATTTCCATGTTCGTACGGATTGCAGTGTAGATAATTCCATGTTCATACAGGTGTCGGTTTATATATTTCCATGTTTATACTGATAGCAGTGTAGTTATTTCCATGTTTATAGAGATAGCAGTGTAGATATTTCCATTGATATACAGATAGCTGTGTAGATATTTCAATGTTCATACAGATAGCGGTGTAGATATTTCCAAGTTCATACAGATACCGGTGTACATATTTCCATGTTCATACAGATAGCGGTGTAGATATTTCCATGTTCATACAGTTAGGGGTGTAGATATTTCCATGTTCAAACAAATGGCGGTGTAGGCATTTCCATGTTTATACAGATAGCAGTGTAGATATTTCCATGTTTATAGAGATAGCAGTGTAGATATTTCCATTGATATACAGATAGCTGTGTAGATATTTGCATGTTCATACACATAGCGGTGTAGGTAATTCCATGTTCATACAGATAGCGGTGTAGATATTTCCATGTTCGTACAGATGGCGGTGTAGATATATCCATGTTTATAGAGATGGCGATGTAGATATATTCATGTTTACACAGATGGTGGTGTAGATATTTCCATATTTACACAGATAGCGGTGTAGACATTTCCCTGTTTACACAGATAGCGGTGTGGATATCTCCATGTTTATGCAGATAGCGGTGTAGATATTTCCATGTTTATACAGATAGCGGTGCGGTTATTTCCATGTTTATACAGATAGTGGTGGAGATATTTCCATGTTTATACAGATAGCGGTGTAGATATTTCCATCTTATTACAGATGGCGGTGTAGATATGTCCATGTTCGTACAGATGGCGGTGTACATATTTCCATATTCATACAGATGGCGGTGTAGATATTTCGAAGTTTATAGAGATAGCGCTGTAGTTATTTCCATATTTATAGAGAAATCTATGCTGATATTTCCATGTATATGCAGATAGCTGTGTAGATATTTCCATGTTCATACAGATAGCAGTGTAGATATTTCCATGTTCATAGAGATAACGGTCTAGATATTTACATCTTCATACAGATAGCGGTACAGATATTTCCCTGTTCATACAGTAAGCGGTGTAGATAATTCCATGTTCATACAGATGGCAGTGTAGATATTTACATGTTCATACAGATGTCGGTGTGGATATTTCCACGTTTATAGAGATAGTAGTGTAGTTATTTCAAAGTTTATAGAGACAGCGTTGCAGATACTTCCATGTTTATAGAGACAGCGTTGTAGATATTTCCATGTTTATAGAGATAGCGGTGAAGATATTTCCATGTTCATACAGATAGCGGTGTAGATATTTCCATGTTCAAACAGATGGCGGTGTAGATATTTCCATGTTCATACAGATAGCGGTGTAGATATTTCCATGTTCATACAGTTAGCGGTGTAGATATTTCCATGTTCATACAGATGGCGGTGTAGATATTTACATGTTCATACAGATGGCGGTGTAGATATTTCCATGTTCATACAGATGGCGGTGTAGATATTTCCATGTTCATACAGATAGTGGTGAAGATATTTAAATGTTAATACAGATAGCGATGTAGATATTTCCATGTTCTTACCGAGAGCGGTGTAGATATTTCAATGTTCGTACAGTTAGCGGTGTAGATATTTCCATGTTCATACAGATGGCGGTGTAGATATTTACATGTTCATACGGATGGCGGTGTAGATATTTCCATGTTCGTACGGATGGCAGTGTAGATATTTCCATGTTCATACAGGTGGCGGTGTAGATATTTCCATGTTTATACAGATAGCAGTGTAGTTATTTCCTTGTTGATAGAGATAGCTGTTTAGATATTTCCATTGACATACAGATAGCTGTGTAGATATTTCCATGTTCATACAGATAGCGGTGTAGATATTTCCATGTTCATAGAGATAACGGTGTAGATATTTACATCTTCATACAGATAGCGGTACAGATATTTCCATGTTTATATAGTAAGCGGTGTAGATATTCCATGTTCATACAGATGGCAGTGTAGATATTTACATGTTCATACAGATGTCGGTGTGGATATTTCCATGTTTATAGAGATAGTAGTGTAGTTATTTCAAAGTTTATAGAGACAGCGTTGCAGATACTTCCATGTTTATAGAGACAGCGTTGTAGATATTTCCATGTTTATAGAGATAGCGGTGAAGATATTTCCATGTTTATACAGATAGCGGTGTAGATATTTCCATGTTTATACAGATAGCGGTGTAGATATTTCCATGTTCATACAGATGGCGGTGTAGATATTTACATGTTAATACAGATGGCGGTGGAGATATTTCCATGTTCGTACGGATGGCAGTGTAGATATTTCCATGTTCATACAGGTGTCGGTTTATATATTTCCATGTTTATACTGATAGTAGTGTAGTTATTTTCATGTTTATAGAGATAGCTGTGTAGATATTTCCATTGATATACAGATAGCTGTGTAGATATTTCCATGTTCATACAGATAGCGGTGTAGATATTTCCATGTTCATACAGATAACGGTGTAGATATTTCCATGTTCATACAGATAGCGGTGTAGATATTTCCATGTTCATACAGTTAGGGGTGTAGATATTTCCATGTTCATACAAATGGCCGTGTAGACATTTCCATGTTTATACAGATAGCAGTGTAGATATTTCCATGTATATGCAGATAGCTGTGTAGATATTTCCATGTTCATACAGATAGCGGTGTAGATATTTCCATGTTCATAGAGATAACGGTGTAGATATTTACATCTTCATACAGCTAGCGGTACAGATATTTCCATGTTCATACAGTAAGCAGTGTAGATATTTCCATGTTCATCCAGATGGCAGTGTAGATATTTACATGTTCATACAGATGTCGGTGTGGATATTTTCACGTTTATAGAGATAGTAGTGTAGTTATTTCAAAGTTTATAGAGACAGTGTTGCAGATACTTCCATGTTTATAGAGACAGCGTTGTAGATATTTCCATGTTTATAGAGATGGCGGTGAAGATATTTCCATGTTTATACAGATAGCGGTGTAGATATTTTCATGTTTATACAGATAGCGGTGTAGATATTTCCATGTTGATAGAGATAGTGGTGTAGATAATTCCAATTTTATACAGATAGCAGTGTAGATATTTCCACGTTCATACAGATAGCGGTGTAGCTATTTCCACGTTTATACAGATGGCAGTGTAGATATTTCCATGTTCATACAGATGGCGGTGTAGATATTTCCATGTTTATAGAGATGGAGGTGTAGATATTTTCATGTTTTCACTGATGGCGGTGTAGATAGTTCCATGTTTCCACAGATAGCGGTGTAGACATTTCCATGATTACACAGATAGCGGTGTGGATATTTCCATGTTTATGCAGATAGCGGTGTAGATATTTCCATGTTTATACAGAAAGCGGTGCGGATATATCCATGTTTATACAGATAGTGGTGCAGATATTTCCATGCTTATACAGATAGCGGTGTAGATATTTCCATCTTAATACAGATGGCGGTGTAGATATTTCCATGTTTATGCAGATAGCGGTATAGATATTTCCATGTTTATACAGATGGTGGTGTAGATATTTCCATGTTTATGCAGAGGGCGGTATAGATATTTCCATGTTCGTACAGATGGCGGTGTAGATATTTCCATGTTCATAGAGATGGCGGTGTAGTTATTTCCATGTTTATGCAGATAGCGGTATAGATGTTTCCATGTTTATACAGATGTTGGTGTAGATATTTCCATGTTCATAGAGATGGCGGTGTAGTTATTTCCATGTTTATGCAGATAGCGGTATAGATGTTTCCATGTTTATACAGATGGCGGTGTAGATATTTCCATGTTCATACAGATGGCGGTGTAGATATTTCGAAGTTTATAGAGATAGCGCTGTAGTTATTTCCATATTTATAGAGATATCTCTGTAGATATTTCCATGTATATTCAGATAGCTGTGTAGATATTTCCATGTTCATGCAGGTAGCGGTGTAGATATTTCCATGTTCATCCAGACGCTGGTGTACATATATCCATGTTCATACAGATGGAGGTGAAGATATTTCCATGTTCATACAGATGGTGGTGTAGATATTTCCATGTTCATACAAATGGCGGTGTAGATAATTCCATGTTCATAGAGATGGCGGTGTAGATATTTCCATGTTCATACAAATGGCGGTGTAGATATTTCCATGTTCATAGAGATGGCGGTGTAGATATTTCCATATTTATACAGATAGCAGTGTAGTTATTTCCATGTTTATAGAGATAGCAGTGTAGTTATTTCCATTGATGTACAGATAGCTGTGTAGATATTTGCATGTTCATACAGATAGCGGTGTAGATATTTCCATGTTCATACAGATAGCGGTGTAGATATTTCCATGTTCATACAGATACCGGTGTAGATATTTCCATGTTCATACAGAGAGCGGTGTAGATATTTCCATGTTCATACAGTTAGCGGTGTAGATATTTCCATGTTCATACAGATGGGGGTGTAGATATTTCCATGTTCATAGAAATGGCGGTGTAGATATTTCCATATTTATACAGATAGCAGTGTGGTTATTTCCATGTTTACAGAGATGGCAGTGTAGATATTTCCATTCATATACAGTTAGCTGTGTAGATATTTGCATGGTCATACAGATAGCGGTGTAGATATTTCCATGTTCGTACAGATAGCGGTGTAGATATTTCCATGTTCATACAGATAGCAGTGTAGATATTTCCATGTTCATACAGATAACGGTGTAGATATTTCCATGTTCATACAGATAGCGGTGTAGATATTTCCATGTTCATACAGTTAGCAGTGTAGATATTTCCATGTTCATACAGATGGCGGTGTAGATATTTACATGTTCATACAGATGGCGGTATAGATATTTCCATGTTCGTACAGATGGCGTTGTAGATATTTCCATGTTCATAGAGATGGCGGTGTAGATATTTCCATGTTTATGCAGATAGCGGTATAGATATTTCCATGTTTATACAAATGGTGGTGTAGATATTTCCATGTTTATAGAGACGGCGGTGTAGATATTTCCATGTTCATACAGATGGCGGTGTAAAGATTTCCACGTTTATAGGGATGGCGGTGTAGATATTTTCATGTTTACAGAGATGGCGGTGTAGATATTTCCATGTTTACACAGATAGCGCTGTAGTCATTTCCATGTTTACACAGATAGCGGTGTGGATATTACCATGTTTATGCAGAAAGCAGTATAGATATTTCCATGTTTATACAGATAGCGGTGCGGATATTTCCATGTTTATACAGATAGTTGGGCAGATATTTCCATGTTTATACAGATAGCGGTGTAGATATTTCCATGTTTATACATATAGAAGTGTAGATATTTCCATGTTTATAGAGATAATGGTGTACATAATTTCAATTTTATACAGAGAGCAGTGTAGATATTTCCAAGTTCATAGAGATAGCGGTGTAGATATTTCCACGTTTATAGAGATGGCGGTGTAGATATTTCCATGTTCATACAGATGGTGGTGTAGATATTTCCATGTTCATACAAATGGCGGTGTAGATAATTCCATGTTCATAGAGATGGCGGTGTAGATATTTCCATGTTCATACAAATGGCGGTGTAGATATTTCCATGTTCATAGAGATGGCGGTGTAGATATTTCCATATTTATACAGATAGCAGTGTAGTTATTTCCATGTTTATAGAGATAGCAGTGTAGTTATTTCCATTGATATACAGATAGCTGTGTAGATATTTGCATGTTCATACAGATAGCAGTGTAGATATTTCCATGTTCATACAGATAGCGGTGTAGATATTTCCATGTTCATACAGATAGCGGTGTAGATATTTCCATGTTCATACAGAGAGCGGTGTAGATATTTCCATGTTCATACAGTTAGCGGTGTAGATATTTCCATGTTCATACAGATGGGGGTGTAGATATTTCCATGTTCATAGAAATGGCGGTGTAGATATTTCCATCTTTATACAGATAGCAGTGTGGTTATTTCCATGTTTACAGAGATGGCAGTGTAGATATTTCCATTCATATACAGTTAGCTGTGTAGATATTTGCATGGTCATACAGATAGCGGTGTAGATATTTCCATGTTCGTACAGATAGCGGTGTAGATATTTCCATGTTCATACAGATAGCAGTGTAGATATTTCCATGTTCATACAGATAACGGTGTAGATATTTCCATGTTCATACAGATAGCGGTGTAGATATTTCCATGTTCATACAGTTAGCAGTGTAGATATTTCCATGTTCATACAGATGGCGGTGTAGATATTTACATGTTCATACAGATGGCGGTATAGATATTTCCATGTTCGTACAGATGGCGTTGTAGATATTTCCATGTTCATAGAGATGGCGGTGTAGATATTTCCATGTTTATGCAGATAGCGGTATAGATATTTCCATGTTTATACAAATGGTGGTGTAGATATTTCCATGTTTATAGAGACGGCGGTGTAGATATTTCCATGTTCATACAGATGGCGGTGTAAAGATTTCCACGTTTATAGGGATGGCGGTGTAGATATTTTCATGTTTACAGAGATGGCGGTGTAGATATTTCCATGTTTACACAGATAGCGGTGTAGTCATTTCCATGTTTACACAGATAGCGGTGTGGATATTACCATGTTTATGGAGAAAGCAGTATAGATATTTCCATGTTTATACAGATAGCGGTGCGGATATTTCCATGTTTATACAGATAGTTGGGCAGATATTTCCATGTTTATACAGATAGCGGTGTAGATATTTCCATGTTTATACATATAGCAGTGTAGATATTTCCATGTTTATAGAGATAATGGTGTACATAATTTCAATTTTATACAGAGAGCAGTGTAGATATTTCCAAGTTCATATAGATAGCGGTGTAGATATTTCCACGTTTATAGAGATGGTGGTGTAGATATTTCCATGTTCATACAGATGGTGGTGTAGATATTTCCATGTTTATAGGGAGGGCGGTGTAGATATTTTCATGTTTACACAGATGGCAGTGTAGATATTTGCATGTTTACACAGATAGCGGTGTACACATTTCCTTGGTTACACAGATATCGGTGTGGATATTTCCATGTTTATGCAGTTAGCAGTGTAGATATTTGCATGTTTATACAGATAGCGGTTCGGATATTTCCATGTTTATAGAGATAGTTGGGCAGATATTTCCATGTTTATACAGATAGCAGTATAGATATTTCCATCTTAATAGAGATGGCGGTGTAGATATGTCCATGTTTGTATAGATGGCGGTGTAGATATTTCCATGTTCATACAGATGGCGGTGTAGATATTTCAAAGTTTATACAGATAGCGCTGTAGTTATTTCCATATTTATAGAGAAATCTGTGTAGATATTTCCATGTATATTCAGAGAGCTGTGTAGATATTTCCATGTTCATGCAGATAGCGGTATAGATATTTCCATGTTCATCCAGATGCCGGTGTTCATATATCCATGTTCATACAGATGGCGGTGAAGATATTTCCATGTTCATACAGATGGTGGTGTAGGTATTTCCATGTTCATAGAGATGGCGGTGTAGATATTTCCAGGTTCATACAAATGGCGGTGTAGATATTTCCATGTTCATATAGATGGCGGTGTTAATATTTCAATATTTATAGAGATAGCAGTGTAGTTATTTCCATGTTTATAGAGATAGTAGTGTAGATATTTCCATTGATATACAGATAGCTCTGTAGATATTTGCATGTTCATAGAGATAGCGGTGTAGATATTTCCATGTTCATGCAGATAGCAGTGTAGATATTTCCATCTTCATACAGATAGCGGTGTAGATATTTCCATGTTCATGCAGATAGCAGTGTAGATATTTCCATCTTCATACAGATAGCGGTGTAGATATTTCCATGTTCATACAGTTAGCGGTTTAGATATTTCCATGTTCATACAGATGGCGGTGTAGATATTTACATGTTCATACAGATGGCGGTGTAGTTATTTCCATGATCATACAGATAGCGGTGTAGATATTTCCATGTTCATACAGATAGCGGTGTAGATATTTCCATGTTCATACAGATAGCGGTGTAGATATTTCCATGTTCATACCAATAGCGGTGTAGACATTTCCATGTTCATATATTTAGCGGTGTAGATATTTCCATGTTCATACAGATGGCGAAGATATTTCCATGTTGATACAGATAGCGGTGTAGATATTTCCATGTTCATACAGTTAGCGGTGTAGATATTTCCATGTTCATAGAGATGGTGGTGTTGATATCTCCATATTTATACAGATAGCAGTGTAGTTATTTCCATGTTTATAGAGATAGCAGTGTAGATATTTCCATTGATATACAGACAGCTGTGTAGATATTTGCATGGTCATACAGATAGCGGTGTAGATAATTCCATGTTCGTACAGATAGCGGTGTAGATATTTCCATGTTCATACAGATAGCGGTGTAGATATTTCCATGTTCATACAGATAATGGTGTAGATATTTCCATGTTCATACAGATAGCGGTGTAGATATTTCCATGTTCGTACAGTTAGCGGTGTAGATATTTCCATGTTCATACAGATGGCGGTAAAGATATTTCCATGTTCGTACAGATGGCGTTGTAGATATTTCCATGTTCTTAGAGATGGCGGTGTAGATATCTCCATGTTTATGCAGATAGCGATATAGATATTTCCATGTTTATACAGATGGTGGTGTAGATATTTCCATGTTTATAGAGATGGCAGTGTAGATATTTCCATGTTCATACAGATGGCGGTGTAAATATTTTCATGTTTATTGGGATGGCGGTGTAGATATTTTCATTTTTACACAGATGGCGGTGTAGATATTTCCATGTTTACACAGATAGCGGTGTAGACATTTCCATGTTTACACAGATAGCGGTGTGGATATTTCCATGTTTACGCAGATAGCAGTGTAGATATTGCCATGTTTATACAGATAGCGGTGCGGATATTTCCATGTTTATACAGATAGTTGGGCAGATATTTCCATGTTTATACAGATAGCGGTGTAGATATTTCCATCTTAATACAGATGGCGGTGTAGATATCTCCATGTTTGTACAGATGGCGGTGTAGATATTTCCATGTTCATACAGATGGCGGTGTAGATATTTCGAAGTTTATAGAGATTGCGCTGTAGTTATTTCCATATTTATAGAGAAATCTGTGTAGATATTTCCGTGTATATTCAGATAGCTGTTTAGATATTTCCATGTTCATGCAGATAGCGGTGTAGATATTTCCATGTTCATCCAGATGCCGGTGTACATATATCCATGTTCATACAGATGGCGGTGAAGATATTTCCATGTTCATACAGATGGTGGTGTAGATATTTCCATGTTCATACAAATGGCGGTGTAGATATTTCCATGTTCATAGAGATGGCAGTGTAGATATTTCCATGTTCATACAGATGGCGGTCTAGATATTTCCATGTTCATAGAGATGGCGGTGTAGATATTTCCAGGTTCATACAAATGGCGGTGTAGATATTTCCATGTTTATAGAGATGGCGGTGTAGATATTTCCATGTTTATACAGATAGCAGTGTAGTTAATTCCATGTTTATAGAGATACCAGTCTGGATATTTCCATTGATATACAGATAGCTGTGTAGATATTAGCATGTTCATACAGATAGCGGTGTAGATATTTCCATGTTCATACAGATAGCATTGTAGATATTTCCATGTTCATAGATATAGCGGTGTAAATATTTCCATGTTAATACAGATAGCGGTGTAGATATTTCCATGTTCATACAGATAGCGGTGTAGATATTTAAATGTTCATACAGTTAGCGGTGTAGATATTTCCGTGTTCATACAGATGGTGGTGTAGATATATACATGTTGATACAGATGGCTGTGTAGATATTTCCATGTTCATACAGATAGCGGTGTAGATATTTCCATGTTCATACAGATAGCCGTGTAGATATTTCCATGTTCATACAGATAGCGTTGTTGGTATTTCCATGTTCATACCAATAGCGGTGTAGACATTTCCATGTTCATACATTTAGCGGTGTACAGATTTCCATGTTCATACAGATGGCGGTGAAGATATTTACATGTTCATACAGATGGCGGTCTAGATATTTCCATGTTTGTACGGATGGCAGTGTAGATATTTCCATGTTCATACAGGTGGCGGTGTAGATATTTCCATGTTTATACAGATAGCAGTGTAGTTATTTCTATGTTAATAGAGATAGCGGTGTAGATATTTCCATTGATATACAGATAGCTGTGTAGATATTTGCATGTTCATACAGATAGCGGTGTAGGTATTTCCATGTTCTTACAGATAGCGGTGTAGCTATTTCCATGTTCATACAGATAGCGGTGTAGATATTTCTATGTTCATACAGATAACGGTGTAGATATTTCCATGTTCATACAGACAGCGGTGTAGATATTTCCATGTTCATACAGTTAGCGGTGTAGATATTTCCATGTTCATCCAGATGCCGGTGTACATATATCCATGTTCATACAGATGGCGGTGAAGATATTTCCATGTTCATACAGATGGTGGTGTAGGTATTTCCATGTTCATACGAATGGCGGTGTAGATATTTCCATGTTCATAGATATGGCGGTGTAGATATTTCCAGGTTAATACAAATGGCGGTGTAGATATTTCCATGTTCATAGAGATGGCCGTGTAGATATTTCCATGTTTATACAGATAGCAGTGTAGTTATTTCCATGTTTATAGAGATACCAGTGTGGATATTTCCATTGATATACACATAGCTGTGTAGATATTTACATGTTCATACAGATAGCGGTGTAGATATTTCCATGTTCATACAGATAGCTGTGTAGATATTTGCGTGTTCATATAGATAGCGGTGTAGATATTTCCATGTTCATACAGTTCGCGGTGTAGATATTTCCATGTTCATACAGATGGCGGTGTAGATATTTCCATGTTCATACAGATAGCGTTGTAGAGATTTCCATGTTCATACAGATAGCGGTGTAGATATTTCCATGTTCATACAGATAGCGGTCTAGATATTTCCAGGTTCATACCAATAGCGGTGTAGACATTTCCATGTTCATACAGTTAGCGGTGTAGATATTTCCATGTTCATACAGATGGCGGTGTAGATATTTACATTTTCATACAGATGGCGGTGTAGATATTTCCATGTTTGTACGGATGGCATTGTAGATATTTCCATGTTCATACAGGTGGCGGTGTAGATATTTCCATGTTTATACAGATATCAGTGTAGTTATTTCCATGTTTATAGAGACAGCTGTGTAGATATTTCCATTGATATACAGATAGCTGTGTAGATATTTGCATGTTCACACATATAGCGGTGTAGATATTTCCATGTTCGTACACATAGCGGTGTAGATATTTCCATGTTCATGCAGATTACGGTGTAGATATTTCCATGTTCATGCAGATGCCGGTGTACATATATCCATGTTCATACAAATGGCGGTGAAGATATTTCCATGTTCATACAGAGGACGGTGTAGATATTTCCATGTTTATAGGGATGGCGGTGTAGATATTTTCATGTTTACACAGATGGCGGTGTAGATATTTCCATGTTTACACAGATAGCGGTGTAGATATTTCCATGTTTACAGAGATAGCGGTGCGGATATTTCCATGTTTATTCAGATAGCGGTGCAGATATTTCCATGTTTATACAGATAGTTGGGCAGATATTTCCATGTTTATACAGATAGTTGGGCAGATATTTCCATGTTTATACTGATAGCGGTGTAGATATTTCCATCTTAATACAGATGGCGGTGTAGATATTTCCATGTTCATACAGATGGCGGTGTAGATATTTCGAAGTTTATAGAGATAGCGATGTAGTTATTTCCATATTTATAGAGAAATATGTGTAGATATTTCCACGTATATTCAGATAGCTGTGTAGATGTTTCCATGTTCATGCAGATTACGGTGTAGATATTTCCATGTTCATCCAGATGCCGGTGTAAATATATCCATGTTCATACAAATGGCGGTGAAGATATTTCCATGTTCATACAGATGGCGGTGTAGGAATTTCCATGTTCATACAAATGGCGGTGTAGATATTTCCATGTTCATAGAGATGGCGGCGTAGATATTTCCAGGTTCATACAAATGGCGGTGTAGATATTTCCATGTTTATACAGATAGCAGTGTAGTTATTTCTATGTTAATAGAGATAGCGGTGTAGATATTTCCATTGATATACAGATAGCTGTGTAGATATTTGCATGTTCATACAGATAGCGGTGTAGATATTTCCATGTTCTTACAGATAGCGGTGTAGCTATTTCCATGTTCATACAGATAGCGGTGTAGATATTTCCATGTTCATACAGATAACGGTGTAGATATTTCCATGTTCATACAGACAGCGGTGTAGATATTTCCATGTTCATACAGTTAGCGGTGTAGATATTTCCATGTTCATCCAGATGCCGGTGTACATATATCCATGTTCATACAGATGGCGGTGAAGATATTTCCATGTTCATACAGATGGTTGTGTAGGTATTTCCATGTTCATACAAATGGCGATGTAGTTATTTCCATGTTCATAGAGATGGCGGTGTAGATATTTCCAGGTTCATACAAATGGCGGTGTAGATATTTCCATGTTCATAGAGATGGCCGTGTAGATATTTCCATGTTTATACAGATAGCAGTGTAGTTATTTCCATGTTTATAGAGATACCAGTGTGGATATTTCCATTGATATACAGATAGCTGTGTAGATATTTACATGTTCATACAGATAGCGGTGTAGATATTTCCATGTTCATAGAGATAGCGGTGTAGATATTTGCATGTTCATGTAGATAGCGGTGTAGATATTTCCATGTTCATACAGTTAGCGGTGTAGATATTTCCATGTTCATCCAGATGGCGGTGTAGATATTTCCATGTTCATACAGATAGCGGTGTAGAGATTTCCATGTTCATACAGATAGCGGTGTAGATATTTCCATGTTCATGCAGATAGCGGTCTAGATATTTCCAGGTTCATACCAATAGCGCTGTAGACATTTCCATGTTCATACAGTTAGCGGTGTAGATATTTCCATGTTCATACAGATGGCGGTGTAGATATTTCCATGTTTGTACGGATAGCATTGTAGATATTTCCATGTTCATACAGGTGGCGGTGTAGATATTTCCATGTTTATACAGATAGCAGTGTAGTTATTTCCATGTTTATAGAGACAGCTGTTTAGATATTTCCATTGATATACAGATAGCTGTGTAGATATTTGCATGTTCACACAGATAGCGGTGTAGATATTTCCATGTTCATACAGATAGCGGTGTAGATATTTCCATGTTCATACAGATAACGGTGTACATATTTCCATGTTCATACAGATAGCGGTGTAGATATTTCCATGTTCATACAGTTAGCGGTGTAGATATTTCCATATTCATACAGATGGCGGTGTAGATATTTACATGTTCATACAGATGGCGGTATAGGTATTTCCATGTTCGTTCAGATGGCGGTGTAGATATTTCCATGTTCATAGAGATGGCGTTGTAGATATTTCCATGTTTATGCAGATAGCGGTATAGATATTTCCATGTTTATACAGATAGTGGTGTAGATATTTCCATGTTTATAGAGATGACGGTCTAGATATTTCCATGTTTACAGAGATAGTGGTGTAGTTATTTCCAAGTTTATAGAGACAGCGTTGAAGATATTTCCATGTTTATACAGATAGCGGTGAAGATATTTCCATGTTTATACAGATAGCGGTGTAGATATTTCCATGTTTATACAGATAGCAGTGTAGATATTTCCATATTTAAAGAGATAGTGTTGTAGATAATTTCAATTTCATACAGAGAGCAGTGTGGATATTTCCAAGTTCATACAGATAGCGGTGTAGATATTTCCACGTTTATAGAGATGGCGGTGTAGATATTTCCATGTTCATACAGAGGACGGTGTAGATATTTCCATGTTTATAGGGATGGCGGTGAAGATATTTTCATGTTTACACAGATGGCGGTGTAGATATTTCCATGTTTACACAGATAGCGGCGTAGACATTTCCATGTTTACACAGATAGCGGTGCGGATATTTCCATGTTTATTCAGATAGCGGTGCGGATATTTCCATGTTTATACAGATAGTTGGGCAGATATTTCCATGTTTATACAGATAGTTGGGCAGATATTTCCATGTTTATACAGATAGCGGTGTAGATATTTCCATCTTAATACAGATGGCGGTGTAGATATGTCCATCATCGTACAGATGGCGGTGTAGATATTTCCATGTTCATACAGATGGCGGTGTAGATATTTCGAAGTTTATACAGATAGCGATGTAGTTATTTCCATATTTATAGAGAAATCTGTGTAGATATTTCCATGTATATTCAGATAGCTGTGTAGATATTTCCATGTTCATGCAGATTACGGTGTTGATATTTCCATGTTCATCCAGATGCCGGTGTACATATATCCATGTTCATACAAATGGCGGTGAAGATATTTCCATGTTCATACAGATGGCGGTGTAGGTATTTCCATGTTCATACAAATGGCGGGGTAGATATTTCCATGTTCATAGAGATGGCGGCGTAGATATTTCCAGGTTCATACAAATGGCGGTGTAGATATTTCCATGTTCATAGAGATGGCGGTGTAGATATTTCCATGTTTATACAGATAGCAGTGTAGTTAATTCCATGTTTATAGAGATACCAGTCTGGATATTTCCATTGATATAGAGATAGCTGTGTAGATATTTGCATGTTCATACAGATAGAGGTTTAGATATTTCCATGTTCATACAGATAGCAGTGTAGATATTTCCATGTTCATAGAGATAGCGGTGTAGATATTTCCATGTTAATACAGATAGCGGTGTAGATATTTCCATGTTCATACAGATAGCGGTGTAGATATTTAAATGTTCACACAGTTAGCGGTTTAGATATTTCCATGTTCATACAGATGGCGGTGTAGATATATACATGTTGATACAGATGGCGGTGTAGATATTTCCATGTTCATACAGATAGCGGTGTAGATATTTCCATGTTCATACAGATAGCGGTGTAGATATTTCCATGTTCATACAGATAGCGCTGTAGGTATTTCCATGTTCATACCCATAGCGGTGTAGACATTTCCATGTTCATACATTTAGCGGTGTAGATATTTCCATGTTCATTCAGATGGCGGTGAAGTTATTTACATGTTCATACAGATGGCGGAGTAGATATTTCCATGTTTGTACGGATGGCAGTGTAGATATTTCCATGTTCATACAGGTGGCGGTGTAGATATTTCCATGTTTATACAGATAGCAGTGTAGTTATTTCTATGTTAATAGAGATAGCGGTGTAGATATTTCCATTGTTATACAGATAGCTGTGTAGATATTTGCATGTTCATACAGATAGCGGTGTTGATATTTCCATGTTCTTAAAGATAGCGGTGTAGCTATTTCCATGTTCATACAGATAGCGGTGTAGATATTTCTATGTTCATACAGATAACGGTGTAGATATTTCCATGTTCATACAGACAGCGGTGTAGATATTTCCATGTTCATACAGTTAGCGGTGTAGATATTTCCATGTTCATACAGATGACGGTGTAGATATTTACATGTTCATACAGATGGCGGTATAGATATTTCCATATTCTTACAGATGGCGGTGTAGATATTTCCATGTTCATAGAGATGGCGGTGTAGATATTTCCATGTTTATGCAGATAGCGGTATAGATATTTCCATGTTTATACAGATGGTGGTGTAGATATTTCCATGTTTATAGAGATGGCGGTCTAGATATTTCCATGTTTACAGAGATAGTGGCGTAGTTATTTCCAAGTTTATAGAGACAGCATTGTAGATGTTTCCATGTTTATACAGATAGCGGTGAAGATATTTCCATGTTTATATGGATAGCGGTGTAGATATTTCCTTGTTTATACAGATAGCAGTGTAGATATTTCCATGTTTATAGAGATAATGATGTAGATAATTTCAATTTTACACAGAGAGCAGTGTAGATATTTCCAAGTTCATACAGATAGCGGTGTAGATATTTCCACGTTTATAGAGATGGCGGTGTAGATATTTCCATGTTCATACAGATGGCGGGGTAGATATTTCCATGTTTATAGGGATGGCGGTGTAGATATTTTCATGTTTACACCGATGGCGGTGTAGATATTTCCCTGTTTACACAGATAGCGGTGTAGACATTTCCATGTTTACACAGATTGCGGTGTAGATATTTCCATGTTTATGCAGATATCAGTGTAGATATTTCCATGTTTATACAGATGGCGGTGTAGATATTTCCATGTTCATACAGATAGCGGTGTAGAGATTTCCATGTTCATACAGATAGCGGTGTAGATATTTCCATGTTCATAAAGATAGCGGTGTAGATATTTCCATGTTCATACAGATAGCGGTGTAGATATTTCCATGTTCATATAGATAGCAGTGTAGATATTTCCATCTTAATGCAGATGGCGGTGTAGATATGTCCATGTTTCTACAGATGGCGGTGTAGATATTTCCATGTTCATACAGATGGCGGTGTAGATATTTCGAAGTTTATAGAGATAGCGCTGTAGTTATTTCCATATTTATAGAGAAATCTGTGTAGATATTCCCATGTATATGCAGATAGCTGTGTAGATATTTCCATGTTCATGCAGATAGCGGTGCAGATATTTCCATGTTCATCCAGATGCCGGTGTACATATATCCATGTTCATACAGATGGCGGTGAAGATATTTCCATGTTCATACAGATGGTGGTGTAGGTATTTCCATGTTCATACAAATGGCGGTGTAGATATTTCCATGTTCATAGAGATGGCGGTGTAGATATTTCCAGGTTCATACAAATGGCGGTGTAGATATTTCCATGTTCATAGTGATGGCCGTGTAGATATTTCCAAGTTTATACAGATACCAGTGTAGTTATTTCCATGTTTACAGACATACCAGTGTGGATATTTCCATTGATATACAGATAGCTGTGTAGATATTTACATGTTCATACAGATAGCGGTGTAGATATTTCCATGTTCATAGAGATAGCGGTGTAGATATTTGCATGTTCATATAGATAGCGGTGTAGATATTTCCATGTTCATACAGTTAGCAGTGTAGATATTTCCATGTTCATACAGATGGCGGTGTAGATATTTCCATGTTCATACAGATAGCAGTGTAGAGATTTCCATGTTCATACAGATAGCGGTGTAGATATTTCTATGTTCATACAGATAGCAGTCTTGATATTTCCAGGTTCATACCAATAGCGGTGTAGGCATTTCCATGTTCATACAGTTAGCGTTGTAGATATTTCCATGTTCATACAGATGGCGGTGAAGATATTTCCATGTTCATACAGATGGTGGTGTAGGTATTTCCATGTTCATACAAATGGCGGTGTAGATATTTCCTTTTTCATAGAGATCGCGTTGTAGATATTTCCATGTTTATGCAGATAGCGGTATAGATATTTCCATGTTTATACAGATGGTGGTGAAGATATTTCCATGTTTATAGAGATGGCGGTCTAGATATTTCCATGTTTACAGAGATAGTGGTGTAGTTATTTCCAAGTTTATAGAGACAGTGTTGTAGATATTTCCATGTTTATACAGATAGCGGTGAAGATATTTCCATGTTTATACAGATAGCGGTGTAGATATTTCCATGTTTATACAGATAGCGGTGTAGATATTTCCACGTTTATAGAGATGGCGGTGTAAATATTTCCATGTTCATACAGATGGCGGTGTAGATATTTCCATGTTCATACAGATAGCGGTGTAGATATTTCCATGTTCATACCAATAGCGGTGTAGGCATTTCCATGTTCATACATTTAGCGGTGTAGATAATTCCATGTTCATACAGATGGCGGTGAAGATATTTACATGTTCATACAGATGGCGGTGTAGATATTTCCATGTTTGTACGGATGGCAGTGTAGATATTTCCATGTTCATACAGGTGGCGGTGTAGATATTTCCATGTTTATACAGATAGCAGTGTAGTTATTTCCAAGTTAATAGAGATAGCGGTGTAGATATTTCCATTGATATACAGATAGCTGTGTAGATATTTGCATGTTCATACAGATAGCGGTGTAGATATTTCCATGTTCGTACAGATAGCGGTGTAGCTATTTCCATGTTCATACAGATAGCGGTGTAGATATTTCTATGTTCATACAGATAACGGTGTAGATATTTCCATGTTCATAAAGACAGCGGTGTAGATATTTCCATGTTCATACAGTTAGCGGTGTACATATTTCCATGTTTATACAGATGGTGGTGTGGATATTTCCATGTTTATAGAGATGGCGGTCTAGATATTTCCATGTTTACAGAGATAGTGGTTTAGTTATTTCCAAGTTTGTAGAGACAGCGTTGTAGATATTTCCATGTTTTTACAGATAGCGGTGGAGATATTTCCATGTTCGTACAGATGGCGGTGTAGGTATTTCCATGTTAAAACAGATAGTAGTGTAGATATTTCCATGTTTATAGAGATAGTGGTGTAGATAATTTCAATTTTATACAGAGAGCAGTGTAGATATTTCCAAGTTCATACAGATAGCGGTGTAGATATTTCCACGTTTATAGAGATGGCGGTGTAGATATTTCCAAGTTCATACAGATGGCGGTGTAGATATTTCCATGTTTATAGGAATGGCAGTGTAGATATTTTCATGTTTACACAGATGGCGGTGTAGATATTTCCATGTTTACTCAGATAGCGGTGTAGACATTTCCATGTTTACACAGATAGCGGTGTGGATATTTCCATGTTTATACAAATAGTTGGGCAGATATTTCCATGTTTATACAGATAGCGGTGTAGATATTTCCATGTTCATACAAATGGCGGTGTAGATATGTCCACGTTTGTACAGATGGCGGTGTAGATATTTCCATGTTTATACCGATGGCGGTGTAGATATTTCGAAGTTTATAGAGATAGCGCTGTAGTTATTTCCATATTTATAGAGAAATGTGTGTAGATATTTCAATGTATATTCAGATAGCTGTGTAGATATTTCCATGTTCGTACAGATAGCGGTGTAGATATTTCCATGTTCATACAGATAACGGTGTAGATATTTGCATGTTCCTACAGATAGTGGTGTAGATATTTCCATGTTCATACAGGTAACGGTGTAGATATTTCTATGCTCATACAGATGGCGCTGTAGATATTTACATGTTCATACAGATGGCAGTGTAGATATTTCCATGTTCGTACAGATGGCGGTGTAGGTATTTCCATGTTTATACAGATAGCGGTGTAGATATTTCCATGTTTATACAGATAACCGTGTAGATATTTCCATGTTTATAGAGATAGTGGTGTAGATAATTTCAATTTTATACAGATAGCAGTGTAGATATTTCCAAGTTCATATAGATAGTGGTGTAGATATTTCCCCGTTTAAAGAGATGGCGGTGTAGATAATTCCATGTTCATCCAGATGGCGGTGTAGATATTTCCATGTTCATACAGATGGCGGTTAAGATAATTCCATGTTCATACAGATGGCGGTGTAGATATTTCCATGTTCATACAAATGGCGGTGTAGATATTTCCATGTTCATAGAGATGGCGGTGTAGATATTTCCATGTTCATACCAATGGCGGTGTAGATATTTCCATGTTCATATAGTTGTCGGTGTAGATATTTCCATGTTTATACAGATTGCAGTGTAGTTATTTCCATGTTTATAGAGATAGCAGTGTAGATATTTCCATTGATATAGAGGTAGCTGTGTAGATATTTACATGTTCATACAGATAGCGGTGTAGATATTTCCATGTTCATACAGATAACGGTGTAGATATTTCCATGTTCATACAGATAGCGGTGTAGATATTTCCATGTTCATACAGTTAGCGGTGTAGATATTTCCATGTTTATAGAGATAGTGGTGTAGTTATTTCCAAGTTTATAGAGACAGGGTTGTAGATATTTCCATGTTTATACAGATAGCAGTGTAGATATTTCCATGTTTATAGAGATAGTGGTGTAGATAATTTCAATTTTATACCGAGAGCAGTGTAGATATTTCCAAGTTCATACACATAGCGGTGTAGATATTTCCACGTTTATAGAGATGGCGGTGTAGATATTTCCATGTTTACACAGATAGCGGTGTAGACATTTCCATGTTTACACAGACAGCGGTGTGGATATTTCCATGTTTATGCAGATAGCGGTGTAGATATTTCCATGTTTATAAAGATAGCGGTGCGGATATTTCCACATTTATACAGATAGTTGGGCAGATATTTCCATGTTTACACAGATAGCGGTGTAGATATTTCCATCTTAATACAGATGGCGGTATAGATATGTCCATGTTCGTACAGATGGCGGTGTAGATATTTCAAAGTTTATAGAGACAGCGCTGTAGTTATTTCCATATTTATAGTGAAATCTGTGTAGATATTTCCGTGCATATGCAGACAGCTGTGTAGATATTTCCATGTTCATGCAGATAGCGGTGAAGATATTTCCATGTTCATGCAGATATCGGTGTAGATATTTCCATGTTCATCCAGATGCCGGTGTAGATATATCCATGTTCATACAGATGGCGGTGTAGATATTTCCATGTTCATACACATGGCGGTGTAAATATTTCCATGTTTATAGAGATGGCGGTGTAGATAATTCCATGTTCATGCAGAAGCGGTGTAGATATTTCCATGTTCATACAGATAGCGGTGTAGATATTTCCATGTTCATACAGTTAGCGGTGTAGATATTTCCATGTTCATACAGATGGCGGTGAAGATATTTCCATGTTCATACAGATAGCGGTGTAGATATTTCCATGTTCATACAGATGGCGGTGAAGATATTTCCATGTTCATACAGATAGCGGTGTAGATATTTCCATGTTCATACAGATAGCGGTGTAGATATTTCCATGTTCATCCAGATGCTGGTGTACATATATCCATGTTCATACAGATGGCGGTGAAGATATTTCCATCTTCGTACAGATAGCGGTGTAGATATTTCCATGTTCATACAGAGAGCGGTGTAGATATTTCCATGTTCGTACAAATAGCGGTGTAGATATTTCCATGTTCATAGAGATGGCGGTGTAGATATTTCCATGTTCATACAAATGGCGGTGTAGATATTTCCGTGTTCATAGAGATGGCGGTGTAGATATTTCCATATTTATACAGATAGCAGTGTAGTTATTTCCATGTTTATAGAGATAGTAGTGTATGTTTTTCCATTGATATACAGATAGCTGTGTAGATATTTGCATGTTCATACAGATAGCGGTGTAGATATTTCCATGTTCATTCAAATAGCGGTGTAGATATTTCCATGTTCATACAGATAGCGGTGTAGATATTTCCATGTTCATACAGATAGCGGTGTAGATATTTCCATGTTCATACAGATCGGGGTGTAGATATTCCCATGTTCATACAGATGGCGGTGTAGATATTTCCATGTTCATACAGTTAGCGGTGTAGATATTTCCATGTTCATACAGATGGCGGTGTAGATATTTACATGTTCAGACAGATGGCTGTGTAGATATTTCCATGTTCATACAGATAGCGGTGTAGATATTTCCATGTTCATACAGATAGCGGTGTAGATATTTCCATGTTAATACAGATAGCGATGTAGATATTTCCATGTTCTTACCGATAGCGGTGTAGATATTTCCATGTTCATACAGTTAGCGGTGTAGATATTTCCATGTTCATACAGATGGCGGTGTAGATATTTACATGTTCATACAGATGGCGGTGTAGATATTTCCATGTTCCTACGGATGGCAGTGTAGATATTTCCATGTTCATACAGGTGGCGGTGTAGATATTTCCATGTTTATACAGATAGCAGTGTAGTTATTTCCATGTTTATAGAAATAGCTGTGTAGATATTTCCATTGATATACAGATAGCTGTGTAGATATTTGCATGTTCATACAGATAGCGGTGTAGATATTTCCATGTTCGTACAGATAGCAGTGTAGATATTTCCATATTCATACAGAGAGCGGTGTAGATATTTCCATGTTCGTACAGATAGCGGTGTAGATATTTCCATGTTCATACAGAGAGCGGTGTAGATATTTCCATGTTCATACAGATAGCGGTCTATATATTTCCATGTTCATACAGATAGCGGTGTAGGTATTTCCATGTTCAAACAGTTAGCGGTGTAGATATTTCCATGTTCATACAGATGGCGGTGTAGATATTTCCATGTTCATAGAGATGGCGGTGTAGATATTTCCATGTTTATGCAGATAGCGGTATTGATATTTCCATGTTTATACAGATGGTGGTGTAGATATTTGCATGTATATACAGATGGCGGTCCGGATATTTCCATGTTTATAGAGATAGTGGTGTAGTTATTTCAAGGCTTATAGAGACAGCATTGTAGATATTTCCATGTTTATACAGATAGCGGTGAAATTATTTCCATGTTTATACAGATAGCGGTGTAAATATTTCCATGTTTATACAGATAGCGGGGTAGATATTTCCATGTTTATAGACATAGTGGGGTAGATAATTCCAATTTTATACAGATAGCAGTGTAGATATTTCCAAGTTCATACTGATAGCAGTGTAGATATTTCCACGTTTATAGAGATGGCGGTGTAGATATTTCCATGTTCATACAGATGGCGGTGTAGATATTTCCATGTTTATAGAGATGGCGGTGTAGATATTTTCATGCTTACACAGATGGCAGTGTAGATATTTCCATGTTTACACAGATAGCAGTGTAGACATTTATATGTTTACACAGATAGCGGTGTGGATATTTCCATGTTTATGCAGATAGCGGTGTAGATATTTCCATGTTTATACAGATAGTGGTGCGGTTATTTCCATGTTTATACAGATAGTCGTGCAGATATTTCCATGTTTATACAGATATCGGTGTAGATATTTCCATCTTAAAACAGATGGAGGTGTAGATATGTCCATGTTCGTACAGATGGCGGTGTAGATATTTCCATGTTCATACAGATGGCGGTGTAGATATTTCGAACTTTTTAGAGATAGCGCTGTAGTTATTTCCATATTGATAGAGAAATCAGTGTAGATATTTCCATGTATATGCAGATAGCTGTGTAGATATTTCCATGTTCATGCAGGTAGCGGTGTAGATATTTCCATGTTCATCCAGATGCCCGTGTACATATATCCATGTTCATACAGATGGCGGGGAGGATATTTCCATGTTCATACAGATGGTGGTGTAGGTATTTCCATGATCATGCAAATGGCGGTGTAGATATTTCCATGTTCATAGAGATGGCAGTGTAGATATTTCCAGGTTCATACAAATGGCGGTGTAGATATTTCCATGTTCATAGAGATGGCCGTGTAGATATTTCCATGTTTATACAGATAGCAGTGTAGTTATTTCCATGTTTATAGAGATACCAGTGTGGATATTTTCATTGATATACAGATAGCTGTGTAGATATTTACATGTTCATTCAGATAGCGGTGTACATATTTCCATGTTCATACAGATAGCAGTGTAGATATTTCCAAGTTCATACAGATAGCGGTGTAGATATTTCCGTGTTCATACAGATAGCGGTGTAGATATTTCCATTTTCATACAGTTAGCGGTGTAGATATTTCCATGTTCCTACAGACGGCGGTGTAGATATTTACAGGTTCATACAGATGGCGGTGTAGATATTTCCATGTTCATACAGATAGCGGAGTAGAGATTTCCATGTTCATACAGATAGCGGTGTAGACATTTCCATGTTCATTCAGTAAGCGGTGTATATATTTCCATGTTCATACAGTTAGCGGTGTAGATATTTCCATGTTCATACAGATGGCGGTGTAGATATTTCCATGTTCGTACGGATGGCAGTGTAGATATTTCCATGTTCATACAGGTGGCGGTGTAGATATTTCCATGTTTATACAGATAGCAGTGTAGTTATTACCATGTTTATAGAGATAGCAGTGTAGATATTTCCATTCATATACAGATAGCTGTGTAGATATTTGCATGGTCATACAGATAGCGGTGTAGGTATTTCCATGTTCGTACAGATAGCGGTGTAGATATTTCCATGTTCATACAGATAGCGGTGTAGATATTTCCATGTTCTTACAGATAACGGTGTAGATATTTCCATGTTCATACAGATAGCGGTGTAGATATTTCCATGTTCATACAGTTAGCGGTGTAGATATTTCCGTGTTCATACAGATGGCGGTGTAGGTATTTACATGTTCATACAGATGGCGGTATAGATATTTCCCTGTTCGTACAGATGGCGGTGTAGATATTTCCATGTTCATAGAGATGGCGGTGTACATATTTCCATGTTTATGCAGATAGCGGAATAGATATTTCCATGTTTATACAGATAGTGGTGTAAATATTTCCATGTTTATAGAGATGGCGGTCTAGATATTTCCATGTTTACAGAGATAGTGGTGTAGTTATTTCCAAGTTTATAGAGACAGCGTTGTAGATATTTCCATGTTTATACAGATAGCGGTGAAGTTATTTCCATGTTTATACAGATAGCGGTGTAGATATTTCCATGTTTATACAGATAGCAGTGTGGATATTTCCATATTTATAGACATAGTGGTGTAGATAATTTCAATTTTATACAGAGAGCAGTGTAGATATTTCCAAGTTCATACAGATAGAGGTGTAGATATTTCCACGTTTATAGAGATGGCGTTGTAGATATTTCCATGTTCATACAGAGGACGGTGTAGATATTTCCATGTTTATAGGGATGGCGGTGTAGATATTTTCATGTTTACACAGATGGCGGTGTAGATATTTCCATGTTTACACAGATAGCGGTGTAGACATTTCCATGTTTACACAGACTGCGGTGTGGATATTTCCATGTTTATGCAGATAGCAGTGTAGATATTTCCATGTTTATACAGATAGCGTTGCAGATATTTCCATGTTTATTCAGATAGCGATGCAGATATTTCCATGTTTATACAGATAGTTGGGCAGATATTTCCATGTTTATACAGATAGCGGTGTGGATATTTCCATCTTAATACAGATGGCGGTGTAGATATGTCCATGTTTGTACAGATAACGGTGTAGATATTTCCATGTTCATACAGATGGCGGTGTAGATATTTCGAAGTTTATAGAGATAGCGCTGTAGTTATTTCCATATTCATAGAGAAATCTGTGTAGATATTTCCATGTATATTCAGATAGCTGTGTAGATAGATCCATGTTCATGCAGATAGCGGTGTAGATATTTCCATGTTCATCCAGATGCCGGTGTACATATAACCATGTTCATATAGATGGCGGTGAAGATATTTCCATGTTCATACAAATGGTGGTGTAGATATTTCCATGTTCATACAAATGGCGGTGTAGATATTTCCATGTTCATAGAGATGGCGGTGTAGATATTTCCATGTTCGTACGGATGGCAGTGTAGATACTTCCATGTTCATATATGTGGCGGTGTAGATATTTCCATGTTTATACAGATAGCAGTGTAGTTATTTCCATGTTTCTAGAGATAGTAGTGTAGATACGTCCATTGATATACAGATAGCTGTGTAGATATTTCCATGTTCATAGAGATAGCGGTGTAGATATTTCCATGTTCATACAGATAGCGGTGTAGATATTTCCATGTTCATACAGATAGCGGTGTAGATATTTCCATGTTCATACAGATAGCGGAGTAGATATTTCCATGTTCATACAGTTAGCGGTTTAGGTATTTCCATGTTCATACAGATGGCGGTGTAGATATTTACATGTTCATACAGATGGCGGTGTAGTTATTTCCGTGTTCATACAGATAGCGGTGTTGATATTTCCATGTTCATACAGATAGCGGTGTAGATATTTCCATGTTCATACCAATAGCGGTGTAGACATTTCCATGTTCATACATTTAGCGGTGTAGATATTTCCATGTTCATACAGATGGCGAAGATATTTCCCTGTTCATACACATAGCGGTGTAGATATTTCCATGTTCATACAGTTAGTGGTGTAGATATTTCCATGTTCATAGAGATGGTGGTGTAGATATACCCATATTTATACAGATAGCAGTGTAGTTATTTCCATGTTTATAGAGATAGCAGTGTAGATATTTCCATTGATATACAGAAAGCTGTGTAGATAATGGCATGGTCATACAGATAGCGGTGTAGATATTTCCATGTTCGTACAGATAGCAGTGTAGATATTTCCATGTTCATAAAGATAGCGGTGTTGATATTTCCATGTTCATACAGATAACGGTGTAGATATTTCCATGTTCATACAGATAGTGGTGTAGATATTTCCATGTTCATACAGTTAGCGGTGTAGATATTTCCATGTTCATACAGTTAGCGGTGTAGATATTTACATGTTCAAACAGATGGCGTTGTAGATATTTACATGTTCATACAGATGGCGGTGTTGATATTTCCATTTTCATAGAGATGGCCGTGTAGATATTTCCATGATTATACAGATAGCAGTGTAGTTATTTCCATGTTTATAGAGATACCAGTCTGGCTATTTCCATTGATATACAGATAGCTGTGTAGATATTTACATGTTCATACAGATAGCGGTGTAGATATTTCCATGTTCATACAGATAGCGGTGTAGATATTTCCATGTTCATACAGATAGCGGTGTAGATATTTCCATGTTCATACAGATAGCGGTGTAGATATTTCCATGTTCATACAGATAGCGGTGTAGATATTTCCATGTTCATACAGATAGCGGTGTAGATATTTCCATGTTCATACAGTTAGCGGTGTAGATATTTCCATGTTCATACAGATGGCGGTGTAGATATTTACATGTTCATACAGATGGCGTTGTAGATATTTCTATGTTCATACAGATAGCGATGTAGGGATTTCCATGTTCATACTGATAGCGGTGTAGATATTTCCATGTTCATACAGATAGCAGTGTAGATATTTCCAGGTTCACACCAATAGCGGTGTAGACATTTCCATGTTCATAGATTTAGCGGTGTAGATATTTCCATGTTCATACAGATGGCCGTGTAGATATTTACAAGTTCATACAGATGGCGGTGTAGATATTTCCATGTTCGTACGGATGGCAGTGTAGATATTTCCATGTTCATACAGATAGCGGTGTAGATATTTCCATATTCATACAGATAACCGTGTATATTTCCATGTTCATACAGATAGCGGTGTAGATATTTCAATGTTCATACAGATGGCGGTGTAGATATTTCCATATTCGGACAGATGGCTGTGTAGATATTTCCATGTTCAAAGAGATGGCGGTGTAGTTATTTCAATGTTTATGCAGATAGCGGTATAGATATTTCCATGTTTATACAGATGGTGGTTTAGATATTTCCATTTTTATAGAGATGGTGGTCTAGATATTTCCATGTTTACAGAGATAGTGGTGTAGTTATTTCCAAGTTTATAGACACAGCGTTGTAGATATTTCCATGTTTATACAGATAGCGGTGAAGATATTTCCATGTTTATACAGATAGTGGTGTAGATATTTCCATGGTTATACAGATAGCAGTGTAGATATTTCCATGTTTATAGAGATAGTGGTGTAGATAATTTCAAATTTATACAGAGAGCAGTGTAGATATTTCCAAGTTCATACAGATAGCGGTGTAGATATTTCCACGTTTATAGAGATGGCGGTGTAGATATTTCCATGTTCATACAGAGGACGGTGTAGATATTTCCATGTTTATAGGGATGGCGGTGTAGATATTTTCATGTTTACACAGATGGCGGTGTAGATATTTCCATGTTTACACAGATAGCGGTGTAGACATTTCCATGTTTACACAGACTGCGGTGTGGGTATTTCCATGTTTATGCAGATAGCAGTGTAGATATTTCCATGTTTATACAGATAGCGTTGCAGATATTTCCATGTTTATTCAGATAGCGATGCAGATATTTCCATGTTTATACAGATAGTTGGGCAGATATTTCCATGTTTATACAGATAGCGGTGTGGATATTTCCATCTTAATACAGATGGCGGTGTAGATATGTCCATGTTTGTACAGATAACGGTGTAGATATTTCCATGTTCATACAGATGGCGGTGTAGATATTTCGAAGTTTATAGAGATAGCGCTGTAGTTATTTCCATATTCATAGAGAAATCTGTGTAGATATTTCCATGTATATTCAGATAGCTGTGTAGATAGATCCATGTTCATGCAGATAGCGGTGTAGATATTTCCATGTTCATCCAGATGCCGGTGTACATATAACCATGTTCATATAGATGGCGGTGAAGATATTTCCATGTTCATACAAATGGTGGTGTAGATATTTCCATGTTCATACAAATGGCGGTGTAGATATTTCCATGTTCATAGAGATGGCGGTGTAGATATTTCCATGTTCGTACGGATGGCAGTGTAGATACTTCCATGTTCATATATGTGGCGGTGTAGATATTTCCATGTTTATACAGATAGCAGTGTAGTTATTTCCATGTTTCTAGAGATAGTAGTGTAGATACGTCCATTGATATACAGATAGCTGTGTAGATATTTCCATGTTCATAGAGATAGCGGTGTAGATATTTCCATGTTCATACAGATAGCGGTGTAGATATTTCCATGTTCATACAGATAGCGGTGTAGATATTTCCATGTTCATACAGATAGCGGAGTAGATATTTCCATGTTCATACAGATAGCGGTGTAGATATTTCCATGTTCATACAGTTAGCGGTTTAGGTATTTCCATGTTCATACAGATGGCGGTGTAGATATTTACATGTTCATACAGATGGCGGTGTAGTTATTTCCGTGTTCATACAGATAGCGGTGTTGATATTTCCATGTTCATACAGATAGCGGTGTAGATATTTCCATGTTCATACCAATAGCGGTGTAGACATTTCCATGTTCATACATTTAGCGGTGTAGATATTTCCATGTTCATACAGATGGCGAAGATATTTCCCTGTTCATACACATAGCGGTGTAGATATTTCCATGTTCATACAGTTAGTGGTGTAGATATTTCCATGTTCATAGAGATGGTGGTGTAGATATACCCATATTTATACAGATAGCAGTGTAGTTATTTCCATGTTTATAGAGATAGCAGTGTAGATATTTCCATTGATATACAGAAAGCTGTGTAGATAATGGCATGGTCATACAGATAGCGGTGTAGATATTTCCATGTTCGTACAGATAGCAGTGTAGATATTTCCATGTTCATAAAGATAGCGGTGTTGATATTTCCATGTTCATACAGATAACGGTGTAGATATTTCCATGTTCATACAGATAGCGGTGTAGATATTTCCATGTTCATACAGTTAGCGGTGTAGATATTTCCATGTTCATACAGTTAGCGGTGTAGATATTTCCATGTTCAAACAGATGGCGGTGTAGATATTTACATGTTCATACAGATGGCGGTGTTGATATTTCCATTTTCATAGAGATGGCCGTGTAGATATTTCCATGATTATACAGATAGCAGTGTAGTTATTTCCATGTTTATTGAGATACCAGTCTGGCTATTTCCATTGATATACAGATAGCTGTGTAGATATTTACATGTTCATACAGATAGCGGTGTAGATATTTCCATGTTCATACAGATAGCGGTGTAGATATTTCCATGTTCATACAGATAGCGGTGTAGATATTTCCATGTTCATACAGATAGCGGTGTAGATATTTCCATGTTCATACAGATAGCGGTGTAGATATTTCCATGTTCATACAGATAGCGGTGTAGATATTTCCATGTTCATACAGTTAGCGGTGTAGATATTTCCATGTTCATACAGATGGCGGTGTAGATATTTACATGTTCATACAGATGGCGTTGTAGATATTTCTATGTTCATACAGATAGCGATGTAGGGATTTCCATGTTCATACTGATAGCGGTGTAGATATTTCCATGTTCATACAGATAGCAGTGTAGATATTTCCAGGTTCACACCAATAGCGGTGTAGACATTTCCATGTTCATACATTTAGCGGTGTAGATATTTCCATGTTCATACAGATGGCCGTGTAGATATTTACAAGTTCATACAGATGGCGGTGTAGATATTTCCATGTTCGTACGGATGGCAGTGTAGATATTTCCATGTTCATACAGATAGCGGTGTAGATATTTCCATATTCATACAGATAACCGTGTATATTTCCATGTTCATACAGATAGCGGTGTAGATATTTCAATGTTCATACAGATGGCGGTGTAGATATTTCCATATTCGTACAGATGGCGTTGTAGATATTTCCATGTTCAAAGAGATGGCGGTGTAGTTATTTCCATGTTTATGCAGATAGCGGTATAGATATTTCCATGTTTATACAGATGGTGGTTTAGATATTTCCATTTTTATAGAGATGGTGGTCTAGATATTTCCATGTTTACAGAGATAGTGGTGTAGTTATTTCCAAGTTTATAGAGACAGCGTTGTAGATATTTCCATGTTTATACAGATAGCGGTGAAGATATTTCCATGTTTATACAGATAGTGGTGTAGATATTTCCATGGTTATACAGATAGCAGTGTAGATATTTCCATGTTTATAGAGATAGTGGTGTAGATAATTTCAAATTTATACAGAGAGCAGTGTAGATATTTCCAAGTTCATACAGATAGCGGTGTAGATATTTCCACGTTTATAGAGATGGCGGTGTAGATATTTCCATGTTCATACAGAGGACGGTGTAGATATTTCCATGTTTATAGGGATGGCGGTGTAGATATTTTCATGTTTACACAGATGGCGGTGAAGGTATTTCCATGTTTACACAGATAAAGGTGTAGACATTTCCATGTTTACACAGATAGCGGTGTGGATATTTCCATGTTTATGCAGATAGCAGTGAAGATATTTCCATGTTAATACAGATAGCGGTGCGGATATTTCCTTGTTTATACAGATAGTTGGGCAGATATTTCCATGTTTATACAGATAGCGGTGTAGATATTTCCATCATAATACAGATGGCGGTGTAGATATGTCCATGTTTGTACAGAAGGCGGTGTAGATATTTCCATGTTCATACAGATGGCGGTGTAGATATTTCGAAGTTTATAGAGATAGCGCTGTAGTTATTTCCATATTTATAGAGAAATCTCTGTAGATATTTCCATGTATATTCAGATAGCTGTGTAGATATTTCCATGTTCATGCAGATAGCGGTGTAGATATTTCCATGTTCATCCAGATGCCGGTGTACATATATCCATGTTCATACAGATGGCGGTGAAGATATTTCCATGTTCATACAGATGGTGGTGTAGATATTTCCATGTTCATACAAATGGCGGTGTAGATGTTTCCATGTTCATAGAGATGGCGGTGTAGATATTTCCATGTTCATACAAATGGCGGTGTATATATTTCCATGTTCATAGAGATGGCGGTGTAGATATTTCCATATTTATACAGATAGCAGTGCAGTTATTTCCATGTTTATAGAGATAGCAGTGTAGATATTTCCATTGATATACAGATAGCTGTGTAGATATTTGCATGTTCATACAGATAGCGGTGTAGATATTTCCATGTTCATTCAGATAGCGGTGTAGATATTTCCATGTTCATACAGATAGCGGTGTAGATATTTCCATGTTCATACAGATAGCGGTGTAGATATTTCCATGTTCATACTGTTAGCGGTGTAGATATTTCCATGTTCATACAAATGGCGGTGTATATATTTCCATGTTCATAGAGATGGCGGTGTAGATATTTCCATGTTCATACAGGTGGCGGTGTAGATATTTCCATGTTTATACAGATAGCAGTGTAGTTATTTCCTTGTTGATAGAGATAGCTGTGTAGATATTTCCATTGACATACAGATAGCTGTGTAGATATTTGCATGTTCATACAGATAGAGGTGTAGATATTTCCATATTCGTTCAGATAGCGGTGTAGATATTTCCATCTTCATACAGATAGCGGTGTAGATATTTCCATGTTCATAAAGATAACGGTGTAGATATTTCCATGTTCATACAGATAGCGGTGTAGATATTTCCATGTTTATACAGTTAGCGGTGTAGATATTTCCATGTTCATACAGATGGCGGTGTAGATATTTACATGTTCATACAGATGGCGGTATAGATATTTCCATGTTCGTACAGATGGCGGTGTAGATATTTACATGTTCGTACACTTGGCGGTGTAAATATTTACATGTTCATACAGATGGCAGTGTAGATATTTCCATGTTCATGGAGATGGCAGTGTAGATATTTCCATTGATATACAGATAGCTGTGTAGATATTTGCATGTTCATACAGATAGCGGTGTAGATATTTCCATGTTCATACAGATGGCGGTGTAGATATTTACATGTTCGTACAGATGGCGGTGTAAATATTTACATGTTCCTACAGATGGCAGTGTAGATATTTCCATGTTCATAGAGATGGCAGTGTAGATATTTCCATGTTTATGCAGATAGCGGTATAGATATTTCAATGTTTATACAGATGGTGTTGTAGATATTTCCATGTTTATAGAGATGGCAGTCTAGATATTTCCATCTTTAAAGAGACAGTGGTGTAGTTATTTCCAAGCTTATAGAGACAGCGTTGTAGATATTTCCATGTTTATAGAGATAGCGCTGAAGATATTTCCATGTTTATACAGATAGCGGTGTAGATATTTCCATGTTTATACAGATAGCAGTGTAGATATTTCCATGTTTATAGAGATAGTGGTGTAGATAATTTCAATTTTATACCGAGAGCAGTGTAGATATTTCCAAGTTCATACATATAGCGGTGTTGATATTTCCACGTTTATAGAGATGGCAGTGTTGATATTTCCATGTTCATACTGATGGCGGTGTAGATATTTCCATGTTCATACAAACGCCGGTGTAGATATTTCCATGTTCATAGAGAAGGCGGTGTAGATATTTCCATGTTCAAACAAATGGCGGTGTAGATATTTCCATGTTCATAGAGATGGCGGTGTAGATATTTCCATGTTTATACAGATAGCACTGTAGTTATTTCCATGTTTATATAGATGGCATTGTAGGTATTTTCATTGATATACAGATAGCTGTGTAGATATTTGCATGTTCATACAGATAGCCGTGTAGACATTTCCATGTTCATACACATAGCGGTGTAGATATTTCCATGTTCATACAGATGGCGGTGTAGATATTTCCATGTTCATACAGTTAGCGGTGTAGATATTTCCATGTTCATACAGATGGCGGTGTAGATATTTACATGTTCATACAGATGGCGGTGGAGATATTTCCATGTTCGTACGGATTGCAGTGTAGATATTTCCATGTTCATACAGGTGTCGGTTTATATATTTCCATGTTTATACTGATAGCAGTGTAGTTATTTCCATGTTTATATAGATAGCAGTGTAGATATTTCCATTGATATACAGATAGCTGTGTAGATATTTCCATGTTCATACAGATAGCGGTGTAGATATTTCCAAGTTCATACAGATAACGGTGTAGATATTTCCATGTTCATACAGATAGCGGTGTAGATATTTCCATGTTCATACAGTTAGGGCTGTAGATATTTCCATGTTCATACAAATGGCGGTGTAGACATTTCCATGTTTATACAGATAGCAGTGTAGATATTTCCATGTTTATAGAGATAGCAGTGTAGATATTTCCATTGATATACAGATAGCTGTGTAGATATTTGCATGTTCATACACATAGCGGTGTAGGTAATTCCAAGTTCATACAGATAGCGGTGTAGATATTTCCATGTTCCTACAGATGGCGGTGTAGGTATTTCCATGTTTATAGAGATGGCGATGTAGATATTTTCATGTTTACACAGATGGCGATGTAGATATTTCCATATTTACACAGATAGCGGTGTGGACATTTCCATGTTTACACAGATAGCGGTGTGGATATCTCCATGTTTATGCAGATAGCGGTGTAGGTATTTCCATGTTTATACAGATAGCGGTGCGGTTATTTCCATGTTTAAACAGATAGTGGTAGAGATATTTCCATGTTTATACAGATAGCGGTGTAGATATTTCCATCTTACTACAGATGGCGGTATAAATATGTCCATGTTAGTACAGATGGCGGTGTGGATATTTCCACGTTTATAGAGATAGTAGTGTAGTTATTTCAAAGTTTATAGAGACAGCGTTGCAGATACTTCCATGTTTATAGAGACAGCGTTGTAGATATTTCCATGTTTATAGGGATAGCGGTGAAGATATTTCCATGTTCATACAGATAGCGGTGTAGATATTTCCATGTTCATACAGATAGCGGTGTAGATATTTCCATGTTCATACAGATAGCGGTGTAGATATTTGCATGTTCATACAGTTAGCGGTGTAGATATTTCCATGTTCATACAGATGGCGGTGTAGATATTTACATGTTCATACAGATGGCGGTGGAGATATTTCCATGTTCGTACGGATTGCAGTGTAGATATTTCCATGTTCATACAGGTGTCGGTTTATATATTTCCATGTTTATACTGATAGCAGTGTAGTTATTTCCATGTTTATAGAGATAGCAGTGTAGATATTTCCATTTATATACAGATAGCTGTGTAGATATTTCCATGTTCATACAGATAGCAGTGTAGATATTTCCAAGTTCATACAGATAACGGTGTAGATATTTCCATGTTCATACAGATAGCGGTGTAGATATTTCCATGTTCATACAGTTAGGGGTGTAGATATTTCCATGTTCATACAAATGGCGGTGTAGTCATTTCCATGTTTATACAGATAGCAGTGTAGATATTTCCATGTTTATAGAGATAGCAGTGTAGATATTTCCATTGATATACAGATAGCTGTGTAGATATTTGCATGTTCATACACATAGCGGTGTAGGTAATTCCATGTTCATACAGATAGCGGTGTAGATATTTCCATGTTCGTACAGATGGCGGTGTAGATATTTCCATGTTTATAGAGATGGCGATGTAGATATTTTCATGTTTACACAGATGGCGGTGTAGATATTTCCATATTTACACAGATAGTGGTGTAGACATTTCCATGTTTACACAGATAGCGGTGTGGATATCTCCTTGTTTATGCAGATAGCGGTGTAGATATTTCCATGTTTATACAGATAGTCGTGGAGATATTTCCATGTTTATACAGATAGCGGTGTAGATATTTCCATCTTATTACAGATGGCGGTGTAGATATGTCCATGTTCGTACAGATGGCGGTGTACATATTTCCACGTTCATACAGATGGCGGTGGAGATATTTCAAAGTTTATAGAGATAGCGCTGTAGTTATTTCAATATTTATAGAGAAATCTATGTTGATATTTCCATGTATATGCAGATAGCTGTGTAGATATTTCCATGTTCATATAGATAGCAGTGTAGATATTTCCATGTTCATAGAGATAACGGTGTATTTACATCTTCATACAGATAGCGGTACAGATATTTCCCTGTTCATACAGTAAGTGGTGTAGATATTTCCATGTTCATACAGATGGCAGTGTAGATATTTACATGTTCATACAGATGTCGGTGTGGATATTTCCACGTTTATAGAGATAGTAGTGTAGTTATTTTAAAGTTTATAGAAACAGCGTTGCAGATACTTCCATGTTTATAGAGACAGCGTTGTAGATATTTCCATGTTTATAGAGATAGCGGTGAAGATATTTCCATGTTCATACAGATAGCGGTGTAGATATTTCCATGTTCATACAGATAGCGGTGTAGATATTTCCATGTTCATACAGATAGCGGTGTAGATATTTCCATGTTCATACAGTTAGCGGTGTAGATATTTCCAGGCTCATACAGATGGCGGTGTAGATATTTACATGTTCATACAGATGGCGGTGTAGATATTTCCATGTTCATACAGATGGCGGTGTAGATATTTCCATGTTCATACATATAGCGGTGTAGATATTTCCATGTTAATACAGATAGCGATGTAGATATTTCCATGTTCTTACCGATAGCGGTGTAGATATTTCCATGTTCATACAGTTAGCGGTGTAGATATTTCCATGTTCATACAGATGGGGGTGTAGATATTTACATGTTCATACAGATGGCGGTGTAGATATTTCCATGTTCGTACGGATGGCAGTGTAGATATTTCCATGTTCATACAGGTGGCGGTGTAGATATTTCCATGTTTATACAGATAGCAGTGTAGTTATTTCCTTGTTGATGGAGATAGCTGTGTAGATATTTCCATTGACATACAGATAGCTGTGTAGATATTTGCATGTTCATACAGATAGCGGTGTAGATATTTCCATATTCGTACAGATAGCGGTGTAGTTATTTCCATCTTCATACAGATAGCGGTGTAGATATTTCCATGTTCATACACATAACAGTGTAGATATTTCCATGTTCATACAGATAGCGGTGTAGATATTTCCATGTTCATACAGTTAGGTGTGTAGATATTTCCATGTTCATACAGATGGCGGTGTAGATATTTATATGTTCGTACAGATGGCGGTGTAAATATTTACATGTTCCTACAGATGGCGGTGTAGATATTTCCATGTTCATAGAGATGGCAGTGTAGATATTTCCATGTTTATGCAGATAGCGGTATAGATATTTCCATGTTTATACAGATGGTGTTGTAGATATTTAAATGTTTATAGAGATGGCAGTCTAGATATTTCCATCTTTATAGAGACAGTGGTGTAGTTATTTCCAAGTTTATAGGGACAGCGTTGTAGATATTTCCATGTTAATACAGATAGCGGTGAAGATATTTCCATGTTTATACAGATAGTGGTGTAGATATTTCCATGTTTATATAGATAGCAGTGTAGATATTTCCATGTTTATAGAGATGGTGGTGTAGATAATTTCAATTTTATACCGAGAGCAGTGTAGATATTTCCAAGTTCATACAGATAGCGGTGTTGATATTTCGACGTTTATAGAGATGGCAGTGTTGATATGTCCATGTTCATACTGATGGCGGTGTAGATATTTCCATGTTCATACAAATGGCGGTGTAGATATTTCCATGTTCATAGAGAAGGCGGTGTAGATATTTCCATGTTTATACAGATAGCACTGTAGTTATTTCCATGTTTATATAGATGGCAGTGTAGGTATTTTCATTGATGTACAGATAGCTGTGTAGATATTTGCATGTTCATACAGATAGCCGTGTAGACATTTCCATGTTCATACACATAGCGGTGTAGATATTTCCATGTTTACACAGATAGCGGTGTAGACATTTCCATGTTTACACAGATAGCGGTGTGGATATCTCCATGTTTATGCAGATAGCGGTGTAGATATTTCCATGTTTATACAGATAGCGGTGCGGTTATTTCCATGTTTATACAGATAGTGGTGGAGATATTTCCATGTTTATACAGATAGCGGTGCAGATATTTCCATCTTATTACAGATGGCGGTGTAGATATGTCCATGTTCGTACAGATGGCGGTGTAGATATTTCCATGTTCATACAGATGGCGGTGTAGATATTTACATGTTCATACAGATGGCGGTATAGATATTTCCATGTTCATACAGATGGCGGTGTAGATATATCCATGTTCATAGAGATGGCGGTGAAGATATTTCAATGTTTATGCAGATAGCGATATAGATATTTCCATGTTTATACAGATGGTGGTGTAGATATTTCCAAGTTTATGGGAATGGCGGTGTAGATATTTTCATGTTTACACAGATGGCGGTGCATATATATCCATGTTTACACAGATAGCGGTGTAGACATTTCCATGTTTACACAGATAGCGTTGTGGATATTTCCATATTTATGCAGATAGCGGTGTAGATATTTCCATGTTTATACAGATAGCGGTGCGGATATTTCCATGTTTATACAGATAGTTGGGCAGATATTTCCATGTTTATACAGATAGCGGTGTAGATATTTCCGTCTTAATACAGATGGCGGTGTAGATATGTCCATGTTCGTACAGATGGCGGTGTGGATATTTCCATGTTCATACAGATGGCGGTGTAGATATTTCGAAGTTTACAGAGATAGCGCTCTAGTTATTTCCATATTTATAGAGAAATATGTGTAGATATTTCCATGTATATCCAGATAGCTGTGTAGATATTTCCATGTTCATGCAGATAGCGGTGTAGATATTTCCATGTTCATCCAGATGCCGGTGTAGATATATCCAAGTTCATACAGATGGCGGTGAAGATATTTCAATGTTCATACATATGGCGGTGTAGATATTTCCGGGTTCATACAAATGGCGGTGTAGATATTTCCTTGTTCATAGAGATGGCGGTGTAGTTATTTCCATTTTCATACAAATGGCGGTGTAGTTATTTCCATGTTCATAGAGATGGCGGTTTAGATATTTCCATGTTTATACAGATAGCAGTGTAGTTATTTCCATGTTTATAGAGATAGTGGTGTAGATAATTTCAATTTTATACAGATAGCTGTGTAGATATTTGCATGTTCATACAGATAGCGCTGTAGATATTTCCATGTTCGTACAGATAGCGTTGTAGATATTTCCATATTCATACAGATCGCGGTGTACGTATTTCCATGTTCATGCAGAATGCGGTGTAAATATTTCCATGTTCATACCAATAGCGGTGTAGATATTTCCGTGTCCATTCACTTAGCTTTGTAGATATTTCCATGTTCATACAAATGGCGGTGTAGATATTTACATGTTCATGCAGATGGTGGTGTAGATATTTCCATGTTCGTACGGATGGCAGTGCAGTTATTTCCATGTTCATACTGGTGGCGGCGTAGATATTTCCATGTTTATACAGATAGCAGTGTAGTTATTTCCATGTTTATAGAGATAGCAGTGTAGATATTTCCATTGATATACAGATAGCTGTATAGATACTTGCATGTTCATACAGATAGCGGTGTAGATATTTCCATGTTCGTACAGATAGCGGTGTAGATATTTCCATGTTCATACAGATAGCGGTGTAGATATTTCCATGTTCATACAGATAGCGATGTAGATATTTCCATGTTCATACAGATGGCGGTGTAGATATTTACATGTTCATACAGATGGCGGTGTAGTTATTTCCATGTTCATAGAGATGGCGGTGTAGATATTTCCATGTTTATGCAGATAGCGGTATAGATATTTCCATGTTTATACAGATGGTGGTGTAGATATTTCCATGTTTATAGAGATGGCGGTCTAGATATTTCCATGTTTATACAGATAGCGGTGAAGGTATTTCCATGTTTATACAGATAGCGGTGTAGATATTTCCATGTTTATACAGATAGCAGTGTAGATATTTCCATGTTTATAGAGATGGTGGTGTAGATAATTTCAATTTTATACCGAGAGCAGTGTGGATAATTCCAAGTTCATACAGATAGCGATGTAGATATTTCCACGTTTATAGAGATGGCGGTGTAGATATTTCCATGTTCATACAAATGGCGGTGTAGATATTTCCATGTTCAAAGAGATGTCGGTGAAGATATTTCGAAGTTTATAGAGACAGCGCTGTAGTTATTTCCATATTTATAGAGAAATCTGTGTAGATATTTCCATGTATATTCAGATAGCTGTGTAGATATTTCCATGTTCATGCAAATAGCGGTGCAGATATTTCCATGTTCATCCAGATGTCAGTGTACATACATCCATGTTCATACAGATGGCGGTGTAGATATTTCCATGTTCATACAAATGGCGGGGTAGATATTTCCATGTTCATAGAGATGGCGGTGTAGATATTTCCATGTTCATACAAATGGCGGTGTAGATATTTCCATGTTCATAGAGATGGCGGTGTAGATATTTCCATATTTATTCAGATATCAGTGTAGTTATTTCCATGTTTATAGGGTTAGCAGTGTAGACATTTTCATTGATATACAGATAGCTGTGTAGATATTTGAATGTTCATACAGATAGCGGTGTAGATATTTCCATGTTCATACAGATAGCGTTGTAGATATTTCCATGTTCATACGGATACCGGTGTAGATATTTCCATGTTCATACAGAAAGCGGTGTAGATATTTCCATGTCCATACAGATAGCAGTGTAGGTATTTCCATGTTCACACAGTTAGCGGTGTAGATATTTCCATGTTCATACAGATGGCGGTCTAGATATTTACATGTTCATACAGATGGCGGTGTAGATATTTCCATGTTCATACAGATAGCAGTGTAGATATTTCCATGTTCATACAGATGGCGGTGTATATATTTCCATGTTCATACAGATAGCGGTGTAGATATTTCCATGTTCATACCAATAGCGGTGTAGATATTTCCATGTTCATACAGTTAGCGGTGTAGATATTTCCATGTTCATACAGATGGCAGTGTAGATATTTACATGTTCATACAGATGGCGGTGTAGATATTTCCATGTTCGTACGGATGGCAGTATAGATATTTCCATGTTCATACAGATGGCGGTGTAGATATTTCCCTGTTTATACAGATAGCAGTGTAGTTATTTCCATGTTTATAGAGATAGCAGTGTAGGTATTTCCATTGATATACAGATATCTGTGTAGATATTTGCATGTTCATACAGATAGCAGTGTAGATATTTCCATGTTCGTACAGATAGCTTTGTAGATATTTCCATGTTCATACAGATAACGGTGTAGATATTTGCATGTTCATACAGATAGCGGTGTAGATATTTCCATGTTCATACAGTTAGCGGTGTAGATATTTCCATGCTCATACAGATGGCGGTGTAGATATTTACATGTTCATACAGATGGCAGTGTAGATATTTCCATGTTCGTACAGATGGCGGTGTAGATATTTCCATGTTCATAGAGATGGCGGTGTACATATTTCCATGTTTATGCAGATAGCGGTATAGATATTACCATTTTTATACAGACGGTGGTGTAGATATTTCCATGTTTATAGAGAAGGCGGTCTAGATATTTCCATGTTTATAGAGATAGAGGTGTAGTTATTTCCAAGTTTATAGAGACAGCGTTGTAGATATTTCCATGTTTATACAGATAGCGGTGAAGATATTTCCATGTTTATAAAGATAGCGGTGTAGATATTTCCATGTTTATACAGATAGCAGTGTAGATATTTCCTTGTTTATAGTGATAGTGGTGTAGATAATTTCAATTTTATACCGAGAGCAGTGTAGATATTTCCAAGTTCATACAGATAGCAATTTAGATATTTCCACGTTTGTAGAGATGGCAGTGTAGATATTTCCATGTTTATAGAGATGGCGGTGTAGATATTTCCATGTTCATACTGATGGCGGTGTAGGTATTTCCATGTTTATAGAGATGGCGGTGTAGATATTTTCATGTTTACACAGATGGCGTTGTAGATATTTCCATGTTTACACAGATAGCGTTGTAGACATTTCCTTGTTTACACAGATAGCGGTGTGGATATTTCCATGTTTATGCAGATAGCACTGTAGATATTTCCATGTTTGTAAAGATAGCGGTGCGGATATTTCCATGTTTATACAGATAGTTGGGCAGATATTTCCATGTTTATACAGATAGCGGTGTAGATATTTCCATCTTAATACAGATGGCGGTGTAGATATGTCCATGTTCGTACAGATGGCGGTGAAGGTATTTCCATGTTCATACAGATATCGGTGTAGATATTTCCATGTTCATACAGTTAGAGGTGTAGATATTTCCATGTTCATACAGATGGCGGTGTAGATATTTCCATGTTCATACAAATGGCGGTATAGATATTTCCATGTTCATACAGATGGCGTTGTATATATTTCCATGTTCATAGAGATGGCGGTGTAGATATTTCCATGTTTATGCAGATAGCGGTATAGATATTTCCATGTTTATACAGATGGTGGTGTAGATATTTCCATGTTTATAGAGATGGCATTGTAGATATATCCATGTTCATACAGATGGCGGTGTAAATATTTCCATGTTTAAAGGGATGGCGGTGTAGATATTTTCATGTTTACACAGATGGCGGTGTAGATATTTCCATGTTTACAGAGATAGCGGTGTAGACATTTCCATGTTTACACAGATAGCAGTGTGGATATTACCATGTTTATGCAGATAGCAGTGTAGATATTTCCATGTTTATACAGATAGCGGTGCGGATATTTCCATGTTTATACAGATAGTTGGGCAGATATTTCCATGTTTATACAGATACCGGTGTAGATATTTCCATCTTAATACAGATGGCGGTGTAGATATGTCCATGTTTGTACAGATGGCGGTGTAGATATTTCCATGTTCATACAGATGGCGGTGTAGATATTTCGAAGTTTATAGAGATAGCGCTGTAGTTATTTCCATATTTATAGAGAAATCTGTGTAGATATTTCCGTGTATATTCACATAGCTGTGTAGATATTTCCATGTTCATGCAGATAGCGGTGTAGATATTTCCATGTTCATCCAGATGCCGGTGTACATATATCCATGTTCATACAGATGGCGGTGAAGATATTTCCATGTTCATACAGATGGTGGTGTAGATATTTCCATGTTCATACAAATGGCGGTGTAGATATTTCCATGTTCATAGAGATGGTGGTGTAGATATTTCCATGTTCATACAAATGGCGGTGTAGATATTTCCATGTTCATAGAGATGGCGGGGTAGATATTTCCTTATATATACAGATAGCAGTGTAGTTATTTCCATGTTTATAGAGATAGCAGTGTGGATATTTCCATTGATATACAGATAGCTGTGTAGATATTTGCATGGTCATACAGATAGCGGTGTAGATATCTCGATGTTCGTACAGATACCGGTGTAGATATTTCCATGTTCATACAGATAGCGGTGTAGATATTTCCATGTTCATACAGATAACGGTGTAGATATTTCCATATTCATACAGATAGCGGTGTAGATATTTCCATGGTCATAGAGTTAGCGGTGTAGATTTTCCATGTTCATACAGATGGTGGTGTAGATATTTCCATGTTCATAGAGATGGCGGTGTAGATATTTCCATGTTCATACAGATAGCGGTGTAGATATTTCCATGTTCATACAGATAGAGGTGTAGATATTTCCATGTTCATACAGATAGCGGTTTAGATATTTTCATGTTCGTACAGATGGCGGTGTAGATATTTACATGTTCATACAGATGGCGGTGTAGTTATTTCCATGTTCATGCAGATAGCGGTGTAGATATTTCCATGTTCATACAGACAGCGGTGTAGATATTTCCATGTTTGTACAGATAGCGGTGTAGATATTTCCATGTTCATACCAATAGCGGTGTAGACATTTCCATGTTCATATGTTTAGCGGTGTAGATATTTCCATGTTCATACAGATGGCGAAGATATTTCCATGTTCATACAGAATGCTGTGTAGATATTTCCATGTTCATACAGTTAGCGGTGTAGATATTTCCATGTTCATACAGATTGCGGTGTAGATATTTCCATGTTCATAGAGATGGCGGTGTAGATATTTCCATATTTATACCGATAGCAGTGTAGTTATTTCCATGTTTATAGAGATAGCAGTGTAGATATTTCCATTGATATACAGATAGCTGTGTAGATATTTGCATGGTCATACAGATAGCGGTGTAGATATTTCCATGTTCGTACAGATAGCGGTGTAGATATTTCCATGTCCATACAGATAGCGGTTTAGATACTTCGATGTTCATGCAGATAACGGTGTAGATATTTACATGTTCATACAGATATCGGTGTAGATATTTCCATGTTCATACAGTTAGCAGTGTAGATATTTCCATGTTCATACAGATGGCGGTGTAGATATTTCCATGTTCATACAAATGGCGGTATAGATATTTCCATGTTTATACAGATGGCGTTGTATATATTTCCATGTTCATAGAGATGGCGGTGTAGATATTTCAATGTTTATGCAGATAGCGGTATTGATATTTCCATGTTTATACAGATGGCGGTGTAGATATTTCCATGTTTATAGAGATGGCATTGTAGATATTTCCATGTTCATACAGATGGCGGTGTAAATATTTCCATGTTTACAGAGATAGCGGTGTAGACATTTCCATGTTTACACAGATAGCGGTGTGGATATTACCATGTTTATGCATATAGCAGTGTAGATATTTCCATGTTTATACAGATAGCTGTGCGGATATTTCCATGTTTATACAGATAGTTGGGCAGATATTTCCATGTTTATACAGATAGCGGTGTAGATATTTCCATCTTAATACAGATGGCGGTGTAGATATGTCCATGTTTGTACAGATGGCGGTGTAGATATTTCCATGTTCATACAGATGGCGGTGTAGATGTTTCGAAGTTTATAGAGATTGCGCTGTAGTTATTTCCATATTTATAGAGAAATCTGTGTAGATATTTCCGTGTATATTCAGATAGCTGTGTAGATATTTCCATGTTCATGCAGATAGCGGTGTAGATATTTCCATGTTCATCCAGATGCCGGTGTACATATATCCATGTTCATACAGATGGCGGTGTGGATATTTCCATGTTTAAAGGGATGGAGGTGTAGATATTTTCATGTTTACACAGATGGCGGTGTAGATATTTCCATGTTTACAGAGATAGCGGTGTAGACATTTCCATGTTTACACAGATAGCGATGTGGATATTACCATGTTTATGCAGATAGCAGTGTAGATATTTCCATGTTTGTACAGATAGCGGTGCGGATATTTCCATGTTTATACAGATAGTTGGGCAGATATTTCCATGTTTATACAGATAACGGTGTAGATATTTCCATCTTAATGCAGATGGCGGTGTAGATATGTCCATGTTTGTACAGATGGCGGTGTAGATATTTCCATGTTCATACAGAGGGCGGTGTAGATATTTCGAAGTTTATAGAGATGGCGCTGTAGTTATTTCCATATTTATAGAGAAATCTGTGTAGATATTTCTGTGTATATTCAGATAGCTGTGTAGATATTTCCATGTTCATGCAGATAGCGGTGTAGATATTTCCATGTTCATCCAGATGCCGGTGTACATATATCCATGTTCATACAGATGGCGGTGAAGATATTTCCATGTTCATACAGATGGTGGTGTAGATATTTCCATGTTCATACAAATGGCGGTGTAGATACTTCCATGTTCATAGAGATGGCGGAGTAGATATTTCCATGTTCATACAAATGGCGGTGTAGATATTTCCATGTTCATAGTCATGGTGGTGTAGATATTTCCATATTTATGCAGATATCAGTGTAGTTATTTCCATGTTTATAGGGATAGCAGTGAAGATATTTTCATTGATATACAGATAGCTGTGTAGATATTTCCATGTTCATACAGATAGCGGTCTAGATATTTCCATGTTCATACAGATAGCGGTGTAGATATTTCCATGTTCATACAGATAGGGGTGTAGATATTTCCATGTTCATACAGATAGCGGTGTAGGTATTTCCATGTTCATACAGTTAGCGGTGTAGATATTTCCATGTTCATACAGATGGCGGTGTAGATATTTACATGTTCATACAGATGGCGGTATAGATATTTCCATGTTCGTACAGATGGCGGTGTAGATATTTCCATGCTCATAGAGATGGCGTTGTAGATATTTCCATGTTTATGCAGATAGCGGTATAGATATTTCCATGTTTATGCAGATGGTGGTGTAGATATTTCCATGTTTATAGAGATGGCAGTCTAGATATTTCCATGTTTACAGATATAGTTTTGTAGTTATTTCCAAGTTTATAGAGACAGCGTTGTAGATATTTCCATGTTTATACAGATAGCGGTGTAGATATTTCCATGTTTATACAGATAGCGGTGTAGATATTTCCATGTTTATAGAGATAGTGGTGTAGATAATTTCAATTTTATACAGAGAGCAGTGTAGATATTTCCAAGTTCATACAGATAGCGGTGTAGATATTTCCACGTTTATAGAGAAGGCGGTGCAGATATTTCCATGTTCATACAGAGGACGGTGTAGATATTTCCATGTTTATAGGGATGGCTGTGTAGATATTTTCATGTTTACACAGATGGCAGTGTAGATATTTCCATGTTTACACAGATAGCGGTGTAGACAATTCCATGTTTACACAGATAGCGGTGTGGATATTTCCATGTTTATGCAGATAGCAGTGTAGATATTTCCATGTTTGTACAGATAGCGGTGCGGATATTTCCATGTTTATTCAGATAACGGTGCGGATATTTCCATGTTTATACAGATAGTTGGGCAGATATTTCCATCTTTATACAGATAGCGGTGTAGATATTTCCATCTTAATACAGATGGCGGTGTAGATATGTCCATGTTTGTACAGATGGCGGTGTAGATATTTCCATGCTCATACAGATGGCGGTGTAGATATTTCGAAGTTTATAGAGATAGCGCTGAAGTTATTTCCATATTTATAGATAAATCTGTGTAGATATTTCCATGTATATTCAGATAGCTGTGTAGATAGATCCATGTTTATGCAGATAGCGGTGTAGATATTTCCATGTTCATCCAGATGCCGGTGTACATCTATCCATGCTCATATAGATGGCGGTGAAGATATTTCCATGTTCATACAGATGGTGGTGTAGATATTTCCATGTACATACAAATGGCGGTGTAGATATTTCCATGTTCACAGAGATGGCGGTGTCGATATTTCCATGTTCATACAAATGGCGGTGTAGATATTTCCATGTTCATAGAGATGGCGGTGTTGATATTTCCATATTTATAGAGATAGCAGTGTAGTTATTTCCAAGTTTATTGAGATAGTAGTGTAGATATTTCCATTGATATACAGATAGCTGTGTAGATATTTGAATGTTCATAGAGATAGCGGTGTAGATATTTGCATGTTCATACAGATAGCGGTGTAGATATTTCCATGTTCATACAGATAGCGGTGTAAATATTTCCATGTTCATACAGATAGCGGTGTAGATATTTCCATGTTCATACAGATAGCGGTGTAGATATTTCCATGTTCATACAGATGGCTGTGTATTTATTTCCATGTTAATACAGATAGCGGTGTAGATATTCCCATGTTCATGCACATAACGGTGTAGATATTTCCATGTTCATACAGATAGCGGTGTAGATTTTCCATGTTAATACAGTTAGCGGTGTAGATATTTCCATGTTCATACAGATGGCGGTGTAGATATTTACAGGTTCATACAGATGGCGGTACAGATATTTCCATGTTCGAACAGATGGCGTTGTAGATATTTCCATGTTCATACAGATAGCGGTGTAGATATTTCCATGTTTATGCAGATAGCGGTATAGATATTTCCAGGTTTTTTACAGATGGTGGTGTAGATATTTCCATGTTTATAGAAATGGCGTTGTAGATATTTCCATGTACATACAGATGGCGGTGTAAATATTTCCATATTTATAGGGATGGCGGTGTAGATATTTTCATGTTTACACAGATGGCAGTGTAGATATTTCCATGTTTACACAGATAGCGGTGTAGACATTTCCATGTTTACACAGATAGCGGTGTGGATATTTCCATGTTTATGCAGATAGCAGTGTAGATATTTCCATGTTTATACAGATAGCGGTGCGGATATTTCCATGTTTATACAGATAGTTGGGCAGATATTTCCATGTTTATACAGATAGTGGTGTTGATATTTCCATCTTAATACAGATGGCGGTGTAGATATATCCATGTTTGTACAGATGGCGGTGTGGATATTTCCATGTTCATACAGATGGCGGTGTAGATATTTCGAAGTTTATAGAGATAGCGCTGTAGTTATTTCCATATTTATAGAGAAATCTGTGTAGATATTTCCGTGTATATACAGATAGCTGTGTAGATATTTCCATGTTCATGCAGATAGCGGTGTAGATATTTCCACGTTTATAGAGATGGCGGTGCAGATATTTCCATGTTCATACAGAGGACGGTGTAGATATTTCCATGTTTATAGGGATGGCGATGTAAATATTTTCATGTTTACACAGATGGCGGTGTAGATATTTCCATGTTCATAGAGATGGCGGTGCAGATATTTCCAGGTTCATACAAATGGCGGTGTAGATATTTCCATGTTCATAGAGATGGCGGTGTAGATATTTCCATGTTTATACAGAGAGCAGTGTAGTTATTTCCATGTTTATAGAGATAGCAGTGTAGTTATTTCCATTGATATACAGATAGCTGTGTAGATATTTGCATGTTCATACAGATAGCGGTGTAGATATTTCCATGTTCATACAGATACCGGTGTAGATATTTCCATGTTCATACAGAGAGCGGTGTAGATATTTCCATGTTCATACAGTTAGCGGTGTAGATATTTCCATGTTCATACAGATGGGGGTGTAGATATTTCCATGTTCATAGAAATGGCGGTGTAGATATTTCCATATTTATACAGATAGCAGTGTGGTTATTTCCATGTTTACAGAGATGGCAGTGTAGATATTTCCATTCATATACAGTTAGCTGTGTAGATATTTACATGGTCATACAGATAGCGGTGTAGATATTTCCATGTTCGTACAGATAGCGGTGTAGATATTTCCATGTTCATACAGATAGCAGTGTAGATATTTCCATGTTCATACAGATAACGGTGTAGATATTTCCATGTTCATACAGATAGCGGTGTAGATATTTCCATGTTCATACAGTTAGCAGTGTAGATATTTCCATGTTCATACAGATGGCGGTGTAGATATTTACATGTTCATACAGATGGCGGTATAGATATTTCCATGTTCGTACAGATGGCGTTGTAGATATTTCCATGTTCATAGAGATGGCGGTGTAGATATTTCCATGTTTATGCAGATAGCGGTATAGATATTTCCATGTTTATACAAATGGTGGTGTAGATATTTCCATGTTTATAGAGACGGCGGTGTAGATATTTCCATGTTCATACAGATGGCGGTGTAAAGATTTCCACGTTTATAGGGATGGCGGTGTAGATATTTTCATGTTTACAGAGATGGCGGTGTAGATATTTCCATGTTTACACAGATAGCGCTGTAGTCATTTCCATGTTTACACAGATAGCGGTGTGGATATTACCATGTTTATGCAGAAAGCAGTATAGATATTTCCATGTTTATACAGATAGCGGTGCGGATATTTCCATGTTTATACAGATAGTTGGGCAGATATTTCCATGTTTATACAGATAGCGGTGTAGATATTTCCATGTTTATACATATAGAAGTGTAGATATTTCCATGTTTATAGAGATAATGGTGTACATAATTTCAATTTTATACAGAGAGCAGTGTAGATATTTCCAAGTTCATATAGATAGCGGTGTAGATATTTCCACGTTTATAGAGATGGCGGTGTAGATATTTCCATGTTCATACAGATGGTGGTGTAGATATTTCCATGTTCATACAAATGGCGGTGTAGATAATTCCATGTTCATAGAGATGGCGGTGTAGATATTTCCATGTTCATACAAATGGCGGTGTAGATATTTCCATGTTCATAGAGATGGCGGTGTAGATATTTCCATATTTATACAGATAGCAGTGTAGTTATTTCCATGTTTATAGAGATAGCAGTGTAGTTATTTCCATTGATATACAGATAGCTGTGTAGATATTTGCATGTTCATACAGATAGCGGTGTAGATATTTCCATGTTCATACAGATAGCGGTGTAGATATTTCCATGTTCATACAGATAGCGGTGTAGATATTTCCATGTTCATACAGAGAGCGGTGTAGATATTTCCATGTTCATACAGTTAGCGGTGTAGATATTTCCATGTTCATACAGATGGGGGTGTAGATATTTCCATGTTCATAGAAATGGCGGTGTAGATATTTCCATATTTATACAGATAGCAGTGTGGTTATTTCCATGTTTACAGAGATGGCAGTGTAGATATTTCCATTCATATACAGTTAGCTGTGTAGATATTTGCATGGTCATACAGATAGCGGTGTAGATATTTCCATGTTCGTACAGATAGCGGTGTAGATATTTCCATGTTCATACAGATAGCAGTGTAGATATTTCCATGTTCATACAGATAACGGTGTAGATATTTCCATGTTCATACAGATAGCGGTGTAGATATTTCCATGTTCATACAGTTAGCAGTGTAGATATTTCCATGTTCATACAGATGGCGGTGTAGATATTTACATGTTCATACAGATGGCGGTATAGATATTTCCATGTTCGTACAGATGGCGTTGTAGATATTTCCATGTTCATAGAGATGGCGGTGTAGATATTTCCATGTTTATGCAGATAGCGGTATAGGTATTTCCATGTTTATACAAATGGTGGTGTAGATATTTCCATGTTTATAGAGACGGCGGTGTAGATATTTCCATGTTCATACAGATGGCGGTGTAAAGATTTCCACGTTTATAGGGATGGCGGTGTAGATATTTTCATGTTTACAGAGATGGCGGTGTAGATATTTCCATGTTTACACAGATAGCGGTGTAGTCATTTCCATGTTTACACAGATAGCGGTGTGGATATTACCATGTTTATGGAGAAAGCAGTATAGATATTTCCATGTTTATACAGATAGCGGTGCGGATATTTCCATGTTTATACAGATAGTTGGGCAGATATTTCCATGTTTATACAGATAGCGGTGTAGATATTTCCATGTTTATACATATAGCAGTGTAGATATTTCCATGTTTATAGAGATAATGGTGTACATAATTTCAATTTTATTCAGAGAGCAGTGTAGATATTTCCAAGTTCATATAGATAGCGGTGTAGATATTTCCACGTTTATAGAGATGGCGGTGTAGATATTTCCATGTTCATACAGATGGTGGTGTAGATATTTCCATGTTTATAGGGAGGGCGGTGTAGATATTTTCATGTTTACACAGATGGCAGTGTAGATATTTGCATGTTTACACAGATAGCGGTGTACACATTTCCTTGGTTACACAGATAGCGGTGTGGATATTTCCATGTTTATGCAGTTAGCAGTGTAGATATTTGCATGTTTATACAGATAGCGGTTCGGATATTTCCATGTTTATAGAGATAGTTGGGCAGATATTTCCATGTTTATACAGATAGCAGTATAGATATTTCCATCTTAATAGAGATGGCGGTGTAGATATGTCCATGTTTGTATAGATGGCGGTGTAGATATTTCCATGTTCATACAGATGGCGGTGTAGATATTTCAAAGTTTATAGAGATAGCGCTGTAGTTATTTCCATATTTATAGAGAAATCTGTGTAGATATTTCCATGTATATTCAGAGAGCTGTGTAGATATTTCCATGTTCATGCAGATAGCGGTATAGATATTTCCATGTTCATCCAGATGCCGGTGTTCATATATCCATGTTCATACAGATGGCGGTGAAGATATTTCCATGTTCATACAGATGGTGGTGTAGGTATTTCCATGTTCATAGAGATGGCGGTGTAGATATTTCCAGGTTCATACAAATGGCGGTGTAGATATTTCCATGTTCATATAGATGGCGGTGTTAATATTTCAATATTTATAGAGATAGCAGTGTAGTTATTTCCATGTTTATAGAGATAGTAGTGTAGATATTTCCATTGATATACAGATAGCTCTGTAGATATTTGCATGTTCATAGAGATAGCGGTGTAGATATTTCCATGTTCATGCAGATAGCAGTGTAGATATTTCCATCTTCATACAGATAGCGGTGTAGATATTTCCATGTTCATGCAGATAGCAGTGTAGATATTTCCATCTTCATACAGATAGCGGTGTAGATATTTCCATGTTCATACAGTTAGCGGTTTAGATATTTCCATGTTCATACAGATGGCGGTGTAGATATTTACATGTTCATACAGATGGCGGTGTAGTTATTTCCATGATCATACAGATAGCGGTGTAGATATTTCCATGTTCATACAGATAGCGGTGTAGATATTTCCATGTTCATACAGATAGCGGTGTAGATATTTCCATGTTCATACCAATAGCGGTGTAGACATTTCCATGTTCATATATTTAGCGGTGTAGATATTTCCATGTTCATACAGATGGCGAAGATATTTCCATGTTCATACAGATAGCGGTGTAGATATTTCCATGTTCATACAGTTAGCGGTGTAGATATTTCCATGTTCATAGAGATGGTGGTGTTGATATCTCCATATTTATACAGATAGCAGTGTAGTTATTTCCATGTTTATAGAGATAGCAGTGTAGATATTTCCATTGATATACAGACAGCTGTGTAGATATTTGCATGGTCATACAGATAGCGGTGTAGATAATTCCATGTTCGTACAGATAGCGGTGTAGATATTTCCATGTTCATACAGATAGCGGTGTAGATATTTCCATGTTCATACAGATAATGGTGTAGATATTTCCATGTTCATACAGATAGCGGTGTAGATATTTCCATGTTCGTACAGTTAGCGGTGTAGATATTTCCATGTTCATACAGATGGCGGTATAGATATTTCCATGTTCGTACAGATGGCGTTGTAGATATTTCCATGTTCTTAGAGATGGCGGTGTAGATATCTCCATGTTTATGCAGATAGCGATATAGATATTTCCATGTTTATACAGATGGTGGTGTAGATATTTCCATGTTTATAGAGATGGCAGTGTAGATATTTCCATGCTCATACAGATGGCGGTGTAAATATTTTCATGTTTATTGGGATGGCGGTGTAGATATTTTCATGTTTACACAGATGGCGGTGTAGATATTTCCATGTTTACACAGATAGCGGTGTAGACATTTCCATGTTTACACAGATAGCGGTGTGGATATTTCCATGTTTACGCAGATAGCAGTGTAGATATTGCCATGTTTATACAGATAGCGGTGCGGATATTTCCATGTTTATACAGATAGTTGGGCAGATATTTCCATGTTTATACAGATAGCGGTGTAGATATTTCCATCTTAATACAGATGGCGGTGTAGATATGTCCATGTTTGTACAGATGGCGGTGTAGATATTTCCATGTTCATACAGATGGCGGTGTAGATATTTCGAAGTTTATAGAGATAGCGCTGTAGTTATTTCCATATTTATAGAGAAATCTGTGTAGATATTTCCGTGTATATTCACATAGCTGTGTAGATATTTCCATGTTCATGCAGATAGCGGTGTAGATATTTCCATGTTCATCCAGATGCCGGTGTACATATATCCATGTTCATACAGATGGCGGTGAAGATATTTCCATGTTCATACAGATGGTGGTGTAGATATTTCCATGTTCATACAAATGGCGGTGTAGATATTTCCATGTTCATAGAGATGGCGGTGTAGATATTTCCATGTTCATACAGATGGCGGTCTAGATATTTCCATGTTCATAGAGATGGCGGTGTAGATATTTCCAGGTTCATACAAATGGCGGTGTAGATATTTCCATGTTTATAGAGATGGCGGTGTAGATATTTCCATGTTTATACAGATAGCAGTGTAGTTAACTCCATGTTTATAGAGATACCAGTCTGGATATTTCCATTGATATACAGATAGCTGTGTAGATATTAGCATGTTCATACAGATAGCGGTGTAGATATTTCCATGTTCATACAGATAGCATTGTAGATATTTCCATGTTCATAGATATAGCGGTGTAAATATTTCCATGTTCATACAGATAGCGGTGTAGATATTTCCATGTTCATACAGATAGCGGTGTAGATATTTAAATGTTCATACAGTTAGCGGTGTAGATATTTCCGTGTTCATACAGATGGTGGTGTAGATATATACATGTTGATACAGATGGCGGTGTAGATATTTCCATGTTCATACAGATAGCGGTGTAGATATTTCCATGTTCATACAGATAGCCGTGTAGATATTTCCATGTTCATACAGATAGCGTTGTTGGTATTTCCATGTTCATACCAATAGCGGTGTAGACATTTCCATGTTCATACATTTAGCGGTGTACAGATTTCCATGTTCATACAGATGGCGGTGAAGATATTTACATGTTCATACAGATGGCGGTCTAGATATTTCCATGTTTGTACGGAAGGCAGTGTAGATATTTCCATGTTCATACAGGTGGCGGTGTAGATATTTCCATGTTTATACAGATAGCAGTGTAGTTATTTCTATGTTAATAGAGATAGCGGTGTAGATATTTCCATTGATATACAGATAGCTGTGTAGATATTTGCATGTTCATACAGATAGCGGTGTAGGTATTTCCATGTTCTTACAGATAGCGGTGTAGCTATTTCCATGTTCATACAGATAGTGGTGTAGATATTTCTATGTTCATACAGATAACGGTGTAGATATTTCCATGTTCATACAGACAGCGGTGTAGATATTTCCATGTTCATACAGTTAGCGGTGTAGATATTTCCATGTTCATCCAGATGCCGGTGTACATATATCCATTTTCATACAGATGGCGGTGAAGATATTTCCATGTTCATACAGATGGTGGTGTAGGTATTTCCATGTTCATACGAATGGCGGTGTAGATATTTCCATGTTCATAGATATGGCGGTGTAGATATTTCCAGGTTAATACAAATGGCGGTGTAGATATTTCCATGTTCATAGAGATGGCCGTGTAGATATTTCCATGTTTATACAGATAGCAGTGTAGTTATTTCCATGTTTATAGAGATACCAGTGTGGATATTTCCATTGATATACACATAGCTGTGTAGATATTTACATGTTCATACAGATAGCGGTGTAGATATTTCCATGTTCATACAGATAGCGGTGTAGATATTTGCGTGTTCATATAGATAGCGGTGTAGATATTTCCATGTTCATACAGTTCGCGGTGTAGATATTTCCATGTTCATACAGATGGCGGTGTAGATATTTCCATGTTCATACAGATAGCGTTGTAGAGATTTCCATGTTCATACAGATAGCGGTGTAGATATTTCCATGTTCATACAGATAGCGGTCTAGATATTTCCAGGTTCATACCAATAGCGGTGTAGACATTTCCATGTTCATACAGTTAGCGGTGTAGATATTTCCATGTTCATACAGATGGCGGTGTAGATATTTACATTTTCATACAGATGGCGGTGTAGATATTTCCATGTTTGTACGGATGGCATTGTAGATATTTCCATGTTCATACAGGTGGCGGTGTAGATATTTCCATGTTTATACAGATATCAGTGTAGTTATTTCCATGTTTATAGAGACAGCTGTGTAGATATTTCCATTGATATACAGATAGCTGTGTAGATATTTGCATGTTCACACATATAGCGGTGTAGATATTTCCATGTTCGTACACATAGCGGTGTAGATATTTCCATGTTCATGCAGATTACGGTGTAGATATTTCCATGTTCATGCAGATGCCGGTGTACATATATCCATGTTCATACAAATGGCGGTGAAGATATTTCCATGTTCATACAGAGGACGGTGTAGATATTTCCATGTTTATAGGGATGGCGGTGTAGATATTTTCATGTTTACACAGAAGGCGGTGTAGATATTTCCATGTTTACACAGATAGCGGTGTAGATATTTCCATGTTTACAGAGATAGCGGTGCGGATATTTCCATGTTTATTCAGATAGCGGTGCAGATATTTCCATGTTTATACAGATAGTTGGGCAGATATTTCCATGTTTATACAGATAGTTGGGCAGATATTTCCATGTTTATACTGATAGCGGTGTAGATATTTCCATCTTAATACAGATGGCGGTGTAGATATTTCCATGTTCATACAGATGGCGGTGTAGATATTTCGAAGTTTATAGAGATAGCGATGTAGTTATTTCCATATTTATAGAGAAATATGTGTAGATATTTCCACGTATATTCAGATAGCTGTGTAGATGTTTCCATGTTCATGCAGATTACGGTGTAGATATTTCCATGTTCATCCAGATGCCGGTGTACATATATCCATGTTCATACAAATGGCGGTGAAGATATTTCCATGTTCATACAGATGGCGGTGTAGGTATTTCCATGTTCATACAAATGGCGGTGTAGATATTTCCATGTTCATAGAGATGGCGGCGTAGATATTTACAGGTTCATACAAATGGCGGTGTAGATATTTCCATGTTTATACAGATAGCAGTGTAGTTATTTCTATGTTAATAGAGATAGCGGTGTAGATATTTCCATTGATATACAGATAGCTGTGTAGATATTTGCATGTTCATACAGATAGCGGTGTAGATATTTCCATGTTCTTACAGATAGCGGTGTAGCTATTTCCATGTTCATACAGATAGCGGTGTAGATATTTCCATGTTCATACAGATAACGGTGTAGATATTTCCATGTTCATACAGACAGCGGTGTAGATATTTCCATGTTCATACAGTTAGCGGTGTAGATATTTCCATGTTCATCCAGATGCCGGTGTACATATATCCATGTTCATACAGATGGCGGTGAAGATATTTCCATGTTCATACAGATGGTTGTGTAGGTATTTCCATGTTCATACAAATGGCGATGTAGATATTTCCATGTTCATAGAGATGGCGGTGTAGATATTTCCAGGTTCATACAAATGGCGGTGTAGATATTTCCATGTTCATAGAGATGGCCGTGTAGATATTTCCATGTTTATACAGATAGCAGTGTAGTTATTTCCATGTTTATAGAGATACCAGTGTGGATATTTCCATTGATATACAGATAGCTGTGTAGATATTTACATGTTCATACAGATAGCGGTGTAGATATTTCCATGTTCATAGTGATAGCGGTGTAGATATTTGCATGTTCATGTAGATAGCGGTGTAGATATTTCCATGTTCATACAGTTAGCGGTGTAGATATTTCCATGTTCATCCAGATGGCGGTGTAGATATTTCCATGTTCATACAGATAGCGGTGTAGAGATTTCCATGTTCATACAGATAGCGGTGTAGATATTTCCATGTTCATGCAGATAGCGGTCTAGATATTTCCAGGTTCATACCAATAGCTCTGTAGACATTTCCATGTTCATACAGTTAGCGGTGTAGATATTTCCATGTTCATACAGATGGCCGTGTAAAGATTTCCACGTTTATAGGGATGGCGGTGTAGATATTTTCATGTTTACAGAGATGGCGGTGTAGATATTTCCATGTTTACACAGATAGCGGTGTAGTCATTTCCATGTTTACACGGATAGCGGTGTGGATATTACCATGTTTATGGAGAAAGCAATATAGATATTTCCATGTTTATACAGATAGCGGTGCGGATATTTCCATGCTTATACAGATAGTTGGGCAGATATTTCCATGTTTATACAGATAGCGGTGTAGATATTTCCATGTTTATACATATAGCAGTGTAGATATTTCCATGTTTATAGAGATAATGGTGTACATAATTTCAATTTTATACAGAGAGCAGTGTAGATATTTCCAAGTTCATATAGATAGCGGTGTAGATATTTCCACGTTTATAGAGATGGCGGTGTAGATATTTCCATGTTCATACAGATGGTGGTGTAGATATTTCCATGTTTATAGGGAGGGCGGTGTAGATATTTTCATGTTTACACAGATGGCAGTGTAGATATTTGCATGTTTACACAGATAGCGGTGTACACATTTCCTTGGTTACACAGATAGCGGTGTGGATATTTCCATGTTTATGCAGTTAGCAGTGTAGATATTTGCATGTTTATACAGATAGCAGTTCGGATATTTCCATGTTTATAGAGATAGTTGGGCAGATATTTCCATGTTTATACAGATAGCAGTATAGATATTTCCATCTTAATAGAGATGGCGGTGTAGATATGTCCATGTTTGTATAGATGGCGGTGTAGATATTTCCATGTTCATACAGATGGCGGTGTAGATATTTCAAAGTTTATAGAGATAGCGCTGTAGTTATTTCCATATTTATAGAGAAATCTGTGTAGATATTTCCATGTATATTCAGAGAGCTGTGTAGATATTTCCATGTTCATGCAGATAGCGGTATAGATATTTCCATGTTCATCCAGATGCCGGTGTTCATATATCCATGTTCATACAGATGGCGGTGAAGATATTTCCATGTTCATACAGATGGTGGTGTAGGTATTTCCATGTTCATAGAGATGGCGGTGTAGATATTTCCAGGTTCATACAAATGGCGGTGTAGATATTTCCATGTTCATATAGATGGCGGTGTTAATATTTCAATATTTATAGAGATAGCAGTGTAGTTATTTCCATGTTTATAGAGATAGTAGTGTAGATATTTCCATTGATATACAGATAGCTCTGTAGATATTTGCATGTTCATAGAGATAGCGGTGTAGATATTTCCATGTTCATGCAGATAGCAGTGTAGATATTTCCATCTTCATACAGATAGCGGTGTAGATATTTCCATGTTCATGCAGATAGCAGTGTAGATATTTCCATCTTCATACAGATAGCGGTGTAGATATTTCCATGTTCATACAGTTAGCGGTTTAGATATTTCCATGTTCATACAGATGGCGGTGTAGATATTTACATGTTCATACAGATGGCGGTGTAGTTATTTCCATGATCATACAGATAGCGGTGTAGATATTTCCATGTTCATACAGATAGCGGTGTAGATATTTCCATGTTCATACAGATAGCGGTGTAGATATTTCCATGTTCATACCAATAGCGGTGTAGACATTTCCATGTTCATATATTTAGCGGTGTAGATATTTCCATGTTCATACAGATGGCGAAGATATTTCCATGTTCATACAGATAGCGGTGTAGATATTTCCATGTTCATACAGTTAGCGGTGTAGATATTTCCATGTTCATAGAGATGGTGGTGTTGATATCTCCATATTTATACAGATAGCAGTGTAGTTATTTCCATGTTTATAGAGATAGCAGTGTAGATATTTCCATTGATATACAGACAGCTGTGTAGATATTTGCATGGTCATACAGATAGCGGTGTAGATAATTCCATGTTCGTACAGATAGCGGTGTAGATATTTCCATGTTCATACAGATAGCGGTGTAGATATTTCCATGTTCATACAGATAATGGTGTAGATATTTCCATGTTCATACAGATAGCGGTGTAGATATTTCCATGTTCATACAGTTAGCGGTGTAGATATTTCCATGTTCATACAGATGGCGGTATAGATATTTCCATGTTCGTACAGATGGCGTTGTAGATATTTCCATGTTCTTAGAGATGGCGGTGTAGATATCTCCATGTTTATGCAGATAGCGATATAGATATTTCCATGTTTATACAGATGGTGGTGTAGATATTTCCATGTTTATAGAGATGGCAGTGTAGATATTTCCATGCTCATACAGATGGCGGTGTAAATATTTTCATGTTTACACAGATGGCGGTGTAGATATTTCCATGTTTACACAGATAGCGGTGTAGACATTTCCATGTTTACACAGATAGCGGTGTGGATATTTCCATGTTTACGCAGATAGCAGTGTAGATATTGCCATGTTTATACAGATAGCGGTGCGGATATTTCCATGTTTATACAGATAGTTGGGCAGATATTTCCATGTTTATACAGATAGCGGTGTAGATTTTCCATCTTAATACAGATGGCGGTGTAGATATGTCCATGTTTGTACAGATGGCGGTGTAGATATTTCCATGTTCATACAGATGGCGGTGTAGATATTTCGAAGTTTATAGAGATTGCGCTGTAGTTATTTCCATATTTATAGAGAAATCTGTGTAGATATTTCCGTGTATATTCAGATAGCTGTGTAGATATTTCCATGTTCATGCAGATAGCGGTGTAGATATTTCCATGTTCATCCAGATGCCGGTGTACATATATCCATGTTCATACAGATGGCGGTGAAGATATTTCCATGTTCATACAGATGGTGGTGTAGATATTTCCATGTTCATACAAATGGCGGTGTAGATATTTCCATGTTCATAGAGATGGCGGTGTAGATATTTCCATGTTCATACAGATGGCGGTCTAGATATTTCCATGTTCATAGAGATGGCGGTGTAGATATTTCCAGGTTCATACAAATGGCGGTGTAGATATTTCCATGTTTATAGAGATGGCGGTGTAGATATTTCCATGTTTATACAGATAGCAGTGTAGTTAACTCCATGTTTATAGAGATACCAGTCTGGATATTTCCATTGATATACAGATAGCTGTGTAGATATTAGCATGTTCATACAGATAGCGGTGTAGATATTTCCATGTTCATACAGATAGCATTGTAGATATTTCCATGTTCATAGATATAGCGGTGTAAATATTTCCATGTTCATACAGATAGCGGTGTAGATATTTCCATGTTCATACAGATAGCGGTGTAGATATTTAAATGTTCATACAGTTAGCGGTGTAGATATTTCCGTGTTCATACAGATGGTGGTGTAGATATATACATGTTGTTACAGATGGCGGTGTAGATATTTCCATGTTCATACAGATAGCGGTGTAGATATTTCCATGTTCATACAGATAGCCGTGTAGATATTTCCATGTTCATACAGATAGCGTTGTTGGTATTTCCATGTTCATACCAATAGCGGTGTAGACATTTCCATGTTCATACATTTAGCGGTGTACAGATTTCCATGTTCATACAGATGGCGGTGAAGATATTTACATGTTCATACAGATGGCGGTCTAGATATTTCCATGTTTGTACGGATGGCAGTGTAGATATTTCCATGTTCATACAGGTGGCGGTGTAGATATTTCCATGTTTATACAGATAGCAGTGTAGTTATTTCTATGTTAATAGAGATAGCGGTGTAGATATTTCCATTGATATACAGATAGCTGTGTAGATATTTGCATGTTCATACAGATAGCGGTGTAGGTATTTCCATGTTCTTACAGATAGCGGTGTAGCTATTTCCATGTTCATACAGATAGCGGTGTAGATATTTCTATGTTCATACAGATAACGGTGTAGATATTTCCATGTTCATACAGACAGCGGTGTAGATATTTCCATGTTCATACAGTTAGCGGTGTAGATATTTCCATGTTCATCCAGATGCCGGTGTACATATATCCATGTTCATACAGATGGCGGTGAAGATATTTCCATGTTCATACAGATGGTGGTGTAGGTATTTCCATGTTCATACGAATGGCGGTGTAGATATTTCCATGTTCATAGATATGGCGGTGTAGATATTTCCAGGTTAATACAAATGGCGGTGTAGATATTTCCATGTTCATAGAGATGGCCGTGTAGATATTTCCATGTTTATACAGATAGCAGTGTAGTTATTTCCATGTTTATAGAGATACCAGTGTGGATATTTCCATTGATATACAGATAGCTGTGTAGATATTTACATGTTCATACAGATAGCGGTGTAGATATTTCCATGTTCATACAGATAGCGGTGTAGATATTTGCGTGTTCATATAGATAGCGGTGTAGATATTTCCATGTTCATACAGTTCGCGGTGTAGATATTTCCATGTTCATACAGATGGCGGTGTAGCTATTTCCATGTTCATACAGATAGCGGTGTAGATATTTCCATGTTCATACAGATAACGGTGTAGATATTTCCATGTTCATACAGACAGCGGTGTAGATATTTCCATGTTCATACAGTTAGCGGTGTAGATATTTCCATGTTCATCCAGATGCCGGTGTACATATATCCATGTTCATACAGATGGCGGTGAAGATATTTCCATGTTCATACAGATGGTTGTGTAGGTATTTCCATGTTCATACAAATGGCGATGTAGATATTTCCATGTTCATAGAGATGGCGGTGTAGATATTTCCAGGTTCATACAAATGGCGGTGTAGATATTTCCATGTTCATAGAGATGGCCGTGTAGATATTTCCATGTTTATACAGATAGCAGTGTAGTTATTTCCATGTTTATAGAGATACCAGTGTGGATATTTCCATTGATATACAGATAGCTGTGTAGATATTTACATGTTCATACAGATAGCGGTGTAGATATTTCCATGTTCATAGTGATAGCGGTGTAGATATTTGCATGTTCATGTAGATAGCGGTGTAGATATTTCCATGTTCATACAGTTAGCGGTGTAGATATTTCCATGTTCATCCAGATGGCGGTGTAGATATTTCCATGTTCATACAGATAGCGGTGTAGAGATTTCCATGTTCATACAGATAGTGGTGTAGATATTTCCATGTTCATGCAGATAGCGGTCTAGATATTTCCAGGTTCATACCAATAGCGCTGTAGACATTTCCATGTTCATACAGTTAGCGGTGTAGATATTTCCATGTTCATACAGATGGCCGTGTAAAGATTTCCACGTTTATAGGGATGGCGGTGTAGATATTTTCATGTTTACAGAGATGGCGGTGTAGATATTTCCATGTTTACACAGATAGCGGTGTAGTCATTTCCATGTTTACACAGATAGCGGTGTGGATATTACCATGTTTATGGAGAAAGCAATATAGATATTTCCATGTTTATACAGATAGCGGTGCGGATATTTCCATGCTTATACAGATAGTTGGGCAGATATTTCCATGTTTATACAGATAGCGGTGTAGATATTTCCATGTTTATACATATAGCAGTGTAGATATTTCCATGTTTATAGAGATAATGGTGTACATAATTTCAATTTTATACAGAGAGCAGTGTAGATATTTCCAAGTTCATATAGATAGCGGTGTAGATATTTCCACGTTTATAGAGATGGCGGTGTAGATATTTCCATGTTCATACAGATGGTGGTGTAGATATTTCCATGTTTATAGGGAGGGCGGTGTAGATATTTTCATGTTTACACAGATGGCAGTGTAGATATTTGCATGTTTACACAGATAGCGGTGTACACATTTCCTTGGTTACACAGATAGCGGTGTGGATATTTCCATGTTTATGCAGTTAGCAGTGTAGATATTTGCATGTTTATACAGATAGCAGTTCGGATATTTCCATGTTTATAGAGATAGTTGGGCAGATATTTCCATGTTTATACAGATAGCAGTATAGATATTTCCATCTTAATAGAGATGGCGGTGTAGATATGTCCATGTTTGTATAGATGGCGGTGTAGATATTTCCATGTTCATACAGATGGCGGTGTAGATATTTCAAAGTTTATAGAGATAGCGCTGTAGTTATTTCCATATTTATAGAGAAATCTGTGTAGATATTTCCATGTATATTCAGAGAGCTGTGTAGATATTTCCATGTTCATGCAGATAGCGGTATAGATATTTCCATGTTCATCCAGATGCCGGTGTTCATATATCCATGTTCATACAGATGGCGGTGAAGATATTTCCATGTTCATACAGATGGTGGTGGAGGTATTTCCATGTTCATAGAGATGGCGGTGTAGATATTTCCAGGTTCATACAAATGGCGGTGTAGATATTTCCATGTTCATATAGATGGCGGTGTTAATATTTCAATATTTATAGAGATAGCAGTGTAGTTATTTCCATGTTTATAGAGATAGTAGTGTAGATATTTCCATTGATATACAGATAGCTCTGTAGATATTTGCATGTTCATAGAGATAGCGGTGTAGATACTTCCATGTTCATGCAGATAGCAGTGTAGATATTTCCATCTTCATACAGATAGCGGTGTAGATATTTCCATGTTCATGCAGATAGCAGTGTAGATATTTCCATCTTCATACAGATAGCGGTGTAGATATTTCCATGTTCATACAGTTAGCGGTTTAGATATTTCCATGTTCATACAGATGGCGGTGTAGATATTTACATGTTCATACAGATGGCGGTGTAGTTATTTCCATGATCATACAGATAGCGGTGTAGATATTTCCATGTTCATACAGATAGCGGTGTAGATATTTCCATGTTCATACAGATAGCGGTGTAGATATTTCCATGTTCATACCAATAGCGGTGTAGACATTTCCATGTTCATATATTTAGCGGTGTAGATATTTCCATGTTCATACAGATGGCGAAGATATTTCCATGTTCATACAGATAGCGGTGTAGATATTTCCATGTTCATACAGTTAGCGGTGTAGATATTTCCATGTTCATAGAGATGGTGGTGTTGATATCTCCATATTTATACAGATAGCAGTGTAGTTATTTCCATGTTTACAGAGATAGCAGTGTAGATATTTCCATTGATATACAGACAGCTGTGTAGATATTTGCATGGTCATACAGATAGCGGTGTAGATAATTCCATGTTCGTACAGATAGCGGTGTAGATATTTCCATGTTCATACAGATAGCGGTGTAGATATTTCCATGTTCATACAGATAATGGTGTAGATATTTCCATGTTCATACAGATAGCGGTGTAGATATTTCCATGTTCATACAGTTAGCGGTGTAGATATTTCCATGTTCATACAGATGGCGGTATAGATATTTCCATGTTCGTACAGATGGCGTTGTAGATATTTCCATGTTCTTAGAGATGGCGGTGTAGATATCTCCATGTTTATGCAGATAGCGATATAGATATTTCCATGTTTATACAGATGGTGGTGTAGATATTTCCATGTTTATAGAGATGGCAGTGTAGATATTTCCATGCTCATACAGATGGCGGTGTAAATATTTTCATGTTTACACAGATGGCGGTGTAGATATTTCCATGTTTACACAGATAGCGGTGTAGACATTTCCATGTTTACACAGATAGCGGTGTGGATATTTCCATGTTTACGCAGATAGCAGTGTAGATATTGCCATGTTTATACAGATAGCGGTGCGGATATTTCCATGTTTATACAGATAGTTGGGCAGATATTTCCATGTTTATACAGATAGCGGTGTAGATTTTCCATCTTAATACAGATGGCGGTGTAGATATGTCCATGTTTGTACAGATGGCGGTGTAGATATTTCCATGTTCATACAGATGGCGGTGTAGATATTTCGAAGTTTATAGAGATTGCGCTGTAGTTATTTCCATATTTATAGAGAAATCTGTGTAGATATTTCCGTGTATATTCAGATAGCTGTGTAGATATTTCCATGTTCATGCAGATAGCGGTGTAGATATTTCCATGTTCATCCAGATGCCGGTGTACATATATCCATGTTCATACAGATGGCGGTGAAGATATTTCCATGTTCATACAGATGGTGGTGTAGATATTTCCATGTTCATACAAATGGCGGTGTAGATATTTCCATGTTCATAGAGATGGCGGTGTAGATATTTCCATGTTCATACAGATGGCGGTCTAGATATTTCCATGTTCATAGAGATGGCGGTGTAGATATTTCCAGGTTCATACAAATGGCGGTGTAGATATTTCCATGTTTATAGAGATGGCGGTGTAGATATTTCCATGTTTATACAGATAGCAGTGTAGTTAACTCCATGTTTATAGAGATACCAGTCTGGATATTTCCATTGATATACAGATAGCTGTGTAGATATTAGCATGTTCATACAGATAGCGGTGTAGATATTTCCATGTTCATACAGATAGCATTGTAGATATTTCCATGTTCATAGATATAGCGGTGTAAATATTTCCATGTTCATACAGATAGCGGTGTAGATATTTCCATGTTCATACAGATAGCGGTGTAGATATTTAAATGTTCATACAGTTAGCGGTGTAGATATTTCCGTGTTCATACAGATGGTGGTGTAGATATATACATGTTGTTACAGATGGCGGTGTAGATATTTCCATGTTCATACAGATAGCGGTGTAGATATTTCCATGTTCATACAGATAGCCGTGTAGATATTTCCATGTTCATACAGATAGCGTTGTTGGTATTTCCATGTTCATACCAATAGCGGTGTAGACATTTCCATGTTCATACATTTAGCGGTGTACAGATTTCCATGTTCATACAGATGGCGGTGAAGATATTTACATGTTCATACAGATGGCGGTCTAGATATTTCCATGTTTGTACGGATGGCAGTGTAGATATTTCCATGTTCATACAGGTGGCGGTGTAGATATTTCCATGTTTATACAGATAGCAGTGTAGTTATTTCTATGTTAATAGAGATAGCGGTGTAGATATTTCCATTGATATACAGATAGCTGTGTAGATATTTGCATGTTCATACAGATAGCGGTGTAGGTATTTCCATGTTCTTACAGATAGCGGTGTAGCTATTTCCATGTTCATACAGATAGCGGTGTAGATATTTCTATGTTCATACAGATAACGGTGTAGATATTTCCATGTTCATACAGACAGCGGTGTAGATATTTCCATGTTCATACAGTTAGCGGTGTAGATATTTCCATGTTCATCCAGATGCCGGTGTACATATATCCATGTTCATACAGATGGCGGTGAAGATATTTCCATGTTCATACAGATGGTGGTGTAGGTATTTCCATGTTCATACGAATGGCGGTGTAGATATTTCCATGTTCATAGATATGGCGGTGTAGATATTTCCAGGTTAATACAAATGGCGGTGTAGATATTTCCATGTTCATAGAGATGGCCGTGTAGATATTTCCATGTTTATACAGATAGCAGTGTAGTTATTTCCATGTTTATAGAGATACCAGTGTGGATATTTCCATTGATATACAGATAGCTGTGTAGATATTTACATGTTCATACAGATAGCGGTGTAGATATTTCCATGTTCATACAGATAGCGGTGTAGATATTTGCGTGTTCATATAGATAGCGGTGTAGATATTTCCATGTTCATACAGTTCGCGGTGTAGATATTTCCATGTTCATACAGATGGCGGTGTAGATATTTCCATGTTCATACAGATAGCGTTGTAGAGATTTCCATGTTCATACAGATAGCGGTGTAGATATTTCCATGTTCATACAGATAGCGGTCTAGATATTTCCAGGTTCATACCAATAGCGGTGTAGACATTTCCATGTTCATACAGTTAGCGGTGTAGATATTTCCATGTTCATACAGATGGCGGTGTAGATATTTACATTTTCATACAGATGGCGGTGTAGATATTTCCATGTTTGTACGGATGGCATTGTAGATATTTCCATGTTCATACAGGTGGCGGTGTAGATATTTCCATGTTTATACAGATATCAGTGTAGTTATTTCCATGTTTATAGAGACAGCTGTGTAGATATTTCCATTGATATGCAGATAGCTGTGTAGATATTTGCATGTTCACACATATAGCGGTGTAGATATTTCCATGTTCGTACACATAGCGGTGTAGATATTTCCATGTTCATGCAGATTACGGTGTAGATATTTCCATGTTCATGCAGATGCCGGTGTACATATATCCATGTTCATACAAATGGCGGTGAAGATATTTCCATGTTCATACAGAGGACGGTGTAGATATTTCCATGTTTATAGGGATGGCGGTGTAGATATTTTCATGTTTACACAGATGGCGGTGTAGATATTTCCATGTTTACACAGATAGCGGTGTAGATATTTCCATGTTTACAGAGATAGCGGTGCGGATATTTCCATGTTTATTCAGATAGCGGTGCAGATATTTCCATGTTTATACAGATAGTTGGGCAGATATTTCCATGTTTATACAGATAGTTGGGCAGATATTTCCATGTTTATACTGATAGCGGTGTAGATATTTCCATCTTAATACAGATGGCGGTGTAGATATTTCCATGTTCATACAGATGGCGGTGTAGATATTTCGAAGTTTATAGAGATAGCGATGTAGTTATTTCCATATTTATAGAGAAATATGTGTAGATATTTCCACGTATATTCAGATAGCTGTGTAGATGTTTCCATGTTCATGCAGATTACGGTGTAGATATTTCCATGTTCATCCAGATGCCGGTGTACATATATCCATGTTCATACAAATGGCGGTGAAGATATTTCCATGTTCATACAGATGGCGGTGTAGGTATTTCCATGTTCATACAAATGGCGGTGTAGATATTTCCATGTTCATAGAGATGGCGGCGTAGATATTTACAGGTTCATACAAATGGCGGTGTAGATATTTCCATGTTTATACAGATAGCAGTGTAGTTATTTCTATGTTAATAGAGATAGCGGTGTAGATATTTCCATTGATATACAGATAGCTGTGTAGATATTTGCATGTTCATACAGATAGCGGTGTAGATATTTCCATGTTCTTACAGATAGCGGTGTAGCTATTTCCATGTTCATACAGATAGCGGTGTAGATATTTCCATGTTCATACAGATAACGGTGTAGATATTTCCATGTTCATACAGACAGCGGTGTAGATATTTCCATGTTCATACAGTTAGCGGTGTAGATATTTCCATGTTCATCCAGATGCCGGTGTACATATATCCATGTTCATACAGATGGCGGTGAAGATATTTCCATGTTCATACAGATGGTTGTGTAGGTATTTCCATGTTCATACAAATGGCGATGTAGATATTTCCATGTTCATAGAGATGGCGGTGTAGATATTTCCAGGTTCATACAAATGGCGGTGTAGATATTTCCATGTTCATAGAGATGGCCGTGTAGATATTTCCATGTTTATACAGATAGCAGTGTAGTTATTTCCATGTTTATAGAGATACCAGTGTGGATATTTCCACTGATATACAGATAGCTGTGTAGATATTTACATGTTCATACAGATAGCGGTGTAGATATTTCCATGTTCATAGTGATAGCGGTGTAGATATTTGCATGTTCATGTAGATAGCGGTGTAGATATTTCCATGTTCATACAGTTAGCGGTGTAGATATTTCCATGTTCATCCAGATGGCGGTGTAGATATTTCCATGTTCATACAGATAGCGGTGTAGAGATTTCCATGTTCATACAGATAGCGGTGTAGATATTTCCATGTTCATGCAGATAGCGGTCTAGATATTTCCAGGTTCATACCAATAGCGCTGTAGACATTTCCATGTTCATACAGTTAGCGGTGTAGATATTTCCATGTTCATACAGATGGCGGTGTAGATATTTCCATGTTTGTACGGATAGCATTGTAGATATTTCCATGTTCATACAGGTGGCGGTGTAGATATTTCCATGTTTATACAGATAGCAGTGTAGTTATTTCCATGTTTATAGAGACAGCTGTTTAGATATTTCCATTGATATACAGATAGCTGTGTAGATATTTGCATGTTCACACAGATAGCGGTGTAGATATTTCCATGTTCATACAGATAGCGGTGTAGATATTTCCATGTTCATACAGATAACGGTGTACATATTTCCATGTTCATACAGATAGCGGTGTAGATATTTCCATGTTCATACAGTTAGCGGTGTAGATATTTCCATATTCATACAGATGGCGGTGTAGATATTTACATGTTCATACAGATGGCGGTATAGATATTTCCATGTTCGTACAGATGGCGGTGTAGATATTTCCATGTTCATAGAGATGGCGTTGTAGATATTTCCATGTTTATGCAGATAGCGGTATAGATATTTCCATGTTTATACAGATAGTGGTGTAGATATTTCCATGTTTATAGAGATGGCGGTCTAGATATTTCCATGTTTACACAGATAGTGGTGTAGTTATTTCCAAGTTTATAGAGACAGCGTTGAAGATATTTCCATGTTTATACAGATAGCGGTTCGGATATTTCCATGTTTATAGAGATAGTTGGGCAGATATTTCCATGTTTATACAGATAGCAGTATAGATATTTACATCTTAATAGAGATGGCGGTGTAGATATGTCCATGTTTGTATAGATGGCGGTGTAGATATTTCCATGTTCATACAGATGGCGGTGTAGATATTTCAAAGTTTATAGAGATAGCGCTGTAGTTATTTCCATATTTATAGAGAAATCTGTGTAGATATTTCCATGTATATTCAGAGAGCTGTGTAGATATTTCCATGTTCATGCAGATAGCGGTATAGATATTTCCATGTTCATCCAGATGCCGGTGTTCATATATCCATGTTCATACAGATGGCGGTGAAGATATTTCCATGTTCATACAGATGGTGGTGTAGGTATTTCCATGTTCATAGAGATGGCGGTGTAGATATTTCCAGGTTCATACAAATGGCGGTGTAGATATTTCCATGTTCATATAGATGGCTGTGTTAATATTTCAATATTTATAGAGATAGCAGTGTAGTTATTTCCATGTTTATAGAGATAGTAGTGTAGATATTTCCATTGATATACAGATAGCTCTGTAGATATTTGCATGTTCATAGAGATAGCGGTGTAGATATTTCCATGTTCATGCAGATAGCAGTGTAGATATTTCCATCTTCATACAGATAGCGGTGTAGATATTTCCATGTTCATGCAGATAGCAGTGTAGATATTTCCATCTTCATACAGATAGCGGTGTAGATATTTCCATGTTCATACAGTTAGCGGTTTAGATATTTCCATGTTCATACAGATGGCGGTGTAGATATTTACATGTTCATACAGATGGCGGTGTAGTTATTTCCATGATCATACAGATAGCGGTGTAGATATTTCCATGTTCATACAGATAGCGGTGTAGATATTTCCATGTTCATACAGATAGCGGTGTAGATATTTCCATGTTCATACCAATAGCGGTGTAGACATTTCCATGTTCATATATTTAGCGGTGTAGATATTTCCATGTTCATACAGATGGCGAAGATATTTCCATGTTCATACAGATAGCGGTGTAGATATTTCCATGTTCATACAGTTAGCGGTGTAGATATTTCCATGTTCATAGAGATGGTGGTGTTGATATCTCCATATTTATACAGATAGCAGTGTAGTTATTTCCATGTTTATAGAGATAGCAGTGTAGATATTTCCATTGATATACAGACAGCTGTGTAGATATTTGCATGGTCATACAGATAGCGGTGTAGATAATTCCATGTTCGTACAGATAGCGGTGTAGATATTTCCATGTTCATACAGATAGCGGTGTAGATATTTCCATGTTCATACAGATAATGGTGTAGATATTTCCATGTTCATACAGATAGCGGTGTAGATATTTCCATGTTCGTACAGTTAGCGGTGTAGATATTTCCATGTTCATACAGATGGCGGTATAGATATTTCCATGTTCGTACAGATGGCGTTGTAGATATTTCCATGTTCTTAGAGATGGCGGTGTAGATATCTCCATGTTTATGCAGATAGCGATATAGACATTTCCATGTTTATACAGATGGTGGTGTAGATATTTCCATGTTTATAGAGATGGCAGTGTAGATATTTCCATGCTCATACAGATGGCGGTGTAAATATTTTCATGTTTATTGGGATGGCGGTGTAGATATTTTCATGTTTACACAGATGGCGGTGTAGATATTTCCATGTTTACACAGATAGCGGTGTAGACATTTCCATGTTTACACAGATAGCGGTGTGGATATTTCCATGTTTACGCAGATAGCAGTGTAGATATTGCCATGTTTATACAGATAGCGGTGCGGATATTTCCATGTTTATACAGATAGTTGGGCAGATATTTCCATGTTTATACAGATAGCGGTGTAGATATTTCCATCTTAATACAGATGGCGGTGTAGATATGTCCATGTTTGTACAGATGGCGGTGTAGATATTTCCATGTTCATACAGATGGCGGTGTAGATATTTCGAAGTTTATAGAGATTGCGCTGTAGTTATTTCCATATTTATAGAGAAATCTGTGTAGATATTTCCGTGTATATTCAGATAGCTGTGTAGATATTTCCATGTTCATGCAGATAGCGGTGTAGATATTTCCATGTTCATCCAGATGCCGGTGTACATATATCCATGTTCATACAGATGGCGGTGAAGATATTTCCATGTTCATACAGATGGTGGTGTAGATATTTCCATGTTCATACAAATGGCGGTGTAGATATTTCCATGTTCATAGAGATGGCGGTGTAGATATTTCCATGTTCATACAGATGGCGGTCTAGATATTTCCATGTTCATAGAGATGGCGGTGTAGATATTTCCAGGTTCATACAAATGGCGGTGTAGATATTTCCATGTTTATAGAGATGGCGGTGTAGATATTTCCATGTTTATACAGATAGCAGTGTAGTTAACTCCATGTTTATAGAGATACCAGTCTGGATATTTCCATTGATATACAGATAGCTGTGTAGATATTAGCATGTTCATACAGATAGCGGTGTAGATATTTCCATGTTCATACAGATAGCATTGTAGATATTTCCATGTTCATAGATATAGCGGTGTAAATATTTCCATGTTCATACAGATAGCGGTGTAGATATTTCCATGTTCATACAGATAGCGGTGTAGATATTTAAATGTTCATACAGTTAGCGGTGTAGATATTTCCGTGTTCATACAGATGGTGGTGTAGATATATACATGTTGATACAGATGGCGGTGTAGATATTTCCATGTTCATACAGATAGCGGTGTAGATATTTCCATGTTCATACAGATAGCCGTGTAGATATTTCCATGTTCATACAGATAGCGTTGTTGGTATTTCCATGTTCATACCAATAGCGGTGTAGACATTTCCATGTTCATACATTTAGCGGTGTACAGATTTCCATGTTCATACAGATGGCGGTGAAGATATTTACATGTTCATACAGATGGCGGTCTAGATATTTCCATGTTTGTACGGATGGCAGTGTAGATATTTCCATGTTCATACAGGTGGCGGTGTAGATATTTCCATGTTTATACAGATAGCAGTGTAGTTATTTCTATGTTAATAGAGATAGCGGTGTAGATATTTCCATTGATATACAGATAGCTGTGTAGATATTTGCATGTTCATACAGATAGCGGTGTAGGTATTTCCATGTTCTTACAGATAGCGGTGTAGGTATTTACATGTTCATACAGATAGCGGTGTAGATATTTCTATGTTCATACAGATAACGGTGTAGATATTTCCATGTTCATACAGACAGCGGTGTAGATATTTCCATGTTCATACAGTTAGCGGTGTAGATATTTCCATGTTCATCCAGATGCCGGTGTACATATATCCATGTTCATACAGATGGCGGTGAAGATATTTCCATGTTCATACAGATGGTGGTGTAGGTATTTCCATGTTCATACGAATGGCGGTGTAGATATTTCCATGTTCATAGATATGGCGGTGTAGATATTTCCAGGTTAATACAAATGGCGGTGTAGATATTTCCATGTTCATAGAGATGGCCGTGTAGATATTTCCATGTTTATACAGATAGCAGTGTAGTTATTTCCATGTTTATAGAGATACCAGTGTGGATATTTCCATTGATATACATATAGCTGTGTAGATATTTACATGTTCATACAGATAGCGGTGTAGATATTTCCATGTTCATACAGATAGCGGTGTAGATATTTGCGTGTTCATATAGATAGCGGTGTAGATATTTCCATGTTCATACAGTTCGCGGTGTAGATATTTCCATGTTCATACAGATGGCGGTGTAGATATTTCCATGTTCATACAGATAGCGTTGTAGAGATTTCCATGTTCATACAGATAGCGGTGTAGATATTTCCATGTTCATACAGATAGCGGTCTAGATATTTCCAGGTTCATACCAATAGCGGTGTAGACATTTCCATGTTCATACAGTTAGCGGTGTAGATATTTCCATGTTCATACAGATGGCGGTGTAGATATTTACATTTTCATACAGATGGCGGTGTAGATATTTCCATGTTTGTACGGATGGCATTGTAGATATTTCCATGTTCATACAGGTGGCGGTGTAGATATTTCCATGTTTATACAGATATCAGTGTAGTTATTTCCATGTTTATAGAGACAGCTGTGTAGATATTTCCATTGATATACAGATAGCTGTGTAGATATTTGCATGTTCACACATATAGCGGTGTAGATATTTCCATGTTCGTACACATAGCGGTGTAGATATTTCCATGTTCATGCAGATTACGGTGTAGATATTTCCATGTTCATGCAGATGCCGGTGTACATATATCCATGTTCATACAAATGGCGGTGAAGATATTTCCATGTTCATACAGAGGACGGTGTAGATATTTCCATGTTTATAGGGATGGCGGTGTAGATATTTTCATGTTTACACAGATGGCGGTGTAGATATTTCCATGTTTACACAGATAGCGGTGTAGATATTTCCATGTTTACAGAGATAGCGGTGCGGATATTTCCATGTTTATTCAGATAGCGGTGCAGATATTTCCATGTTTATACAGATAGTTGGGCAGATATTTCCATGTTTATACAGATAGTTGGGCAGATATTTCCATGTTTATACTGATAGCGGTGTAGATATTTCCATCTTAATACAGATGGCGGTGTAGATATTTCCATGTTCATACAGATGGCGGTGTAGATATTTCGAAGTTTATAGAGATAGCGATGTAGTTATTTCCATATTTATAGAGAAATATGTGTAGATATTTCCACGTATATTCAGATAGCTGTGTAGATGTTTCCATGTTCATGCAGATTACGGTGTAGATATTTCCATGTTCATCCAGATGCCGGTGTACATATATCCATGTTCATACAAATGGCGGTGAAGATATTTCCATGTTCATACAGATGGCGGTGTAGGTATTTCCATGTTCATACAAATGGCGGTGTAGATATTTCCATGTTCATAGAGATGGCGGCGTAGATATTTACAGGTTCATACAAATGGCGGTGTAGATATTTCCATGTTTATACAGATAGCAGTGTAGTTATTTCTATGTTAATAGAGATAGCGGTGTAGATATTTCCATTGATATACAGATAGCTGTGTAGATATTTGCATGTTCATACAGATAGCGGTGTAGATATTTCCATGTTCTTACAGATAGCGGTGTAGCTATTTCCATGTTCATACAGATAGCGGTGTAGATATTTCCATGTTCATACAGATAACGGTGTAGATATTTCCATGTTCATACAGACAGCGGTGTAGATATTTCCATGTTCATACAGTTAGCGGTGTAGATATTTCCATGTTCATCCAGATGCCGGTGTACATATATCCATGTTCATACAGATGGCGGTGAAGATATTTCCATGTTCATACAGATGGTTGTGTAGGTATTTCCGTGTTCATACAAATGGCGATGTAGATATTTCCATGTTCATAGAGATGGCGGTGTAGATATTTCCAGGTTCATACAAATGGCGGTGTAGATATTTCCATGTTCATAGAGATGGCCGTGTAGATATTTCCATGTTTATACAGATATCAGTGTAGTTATTTCCATGTTTATAGAGATACCAGTGTGGATATTTCCATTGATATACAGATAGCTGTGTAGATATTTACATGTTCATACAGATAGCGGTGTAGATATTTCCATGTTCATAGTGATAGCGGTGTAGATATTTGCATGTTCATGTAGATAGCGGTGTAGATATTTCCATGTTCATACAGTTAGCGGTGTAGATATTTCCATGTTCATCCAGATGGCGGTGTAGATATTTCCATGTTCATACAGATAGCGGTGTAGAGATTTCCATGTTCATACAGATAGCGGTGTAGATATTTCCATGTTCATGCAGATAGCGGTCTAGATATTTCCAGGTTCATACCAATAGCGCTGTAGACATTTCCATGTTCATACAGTTAGCGGTGTAGATATTTCCATGTTCATACAGATGGCGGTGTAGATATTTCCATGTTTGTACGGATAGCATTGTAGATATTTCCATGTTCATACAGGTGGCGGTGTAGATATTTCCATGTTTATACAGATAGCAGTGTAGTTATTTCCATGTTTATAGAGACAGCTGTTTAGATATTTCCATTGATATACAGATAGCTGTGTAGATATTTGCATGTTCACACAGATAGCGGTGTAGATATTTCCATGTTCATACAGATAGCGGTGTAGATATTTCCATGTTCATACAGATAACGGTGTACATATTTCCATGTTCATACAGATAGCGGTGTAGATATTTCCATGTTCATACAGTTAGCGGTGTAGATATTTCCATATTCATACAGATGGCGGTGTAGATATTTACATGTTCATACAGATGGCGGTATAGATATTTCCATGTTCGTACAGATGGCGGTGTAGATATTTCCATGTTCATAGAGATGGCGTTGTAGATATTTCCATGTTTATGCAGATAGCGGTATAGATATTTCCATGTTTATACAGATAGTGGTGTAGATATTTCCATGTTTATAGAGATGGCGGTCTAGATATTTCCATGTTTACACAGATAGTGGTGTAGTTATTTCCAAGTTTATAGAGACAGCGTTGAAGATATTTCCATGTTTATACAGATAGCGGTGAAGATATTTCCATGTTTATACAGATAGCGGTGTAGATATTTCCATGTTTATACAGATAGCAGTGCAGATATTTCCATATTTAAAGAGATAGTGTTGTAGATAATTTCAATTTCATACAGAGAGCAGTGTGGATATTTCCAAGTTCATACAGATAGCGGTGTAGATATTTCCACGTTTATAGAGATGGCGGTGTAGGTATTTCCATGTTCATACAGGGGACGGTGTAGATATTTCCATGTTTATAGGGATGGCGGTGAATATATTTTCATGTTTACACAGATGGCGGTGTAGATATTTCCATGTTTACACAGATAGCTGCGTACACATTTCCATGTTTACACAGATAGCGGTGCGGATATTTCCATGTTTATTCAGATAGCGGTGCGGATATTTCCATGTTTATACAGATAGTTGGGCAGATATTTCCATGTTTATACAGATAGTTGGGCAGATATTTCCATGTTTATACAGATAGCGGTGTAGATATTTCCATCTTAATACAGATGGCGGTGTAGATATGTCCATCATCGTACAGATGGCGGTGTAGATATTTCCATGTTCATACAGATGGCGGTGTAGATATTTCGAAGTTTATACAGATAGCGATGTAGTTATTTCCATATTTATAGAGAAATCTGTGTAGATATTTCCATGTATATTCAGATAGCTGTGTAGATATTTCCATGTTCATGCAGATTACGGTGTAGATATTTCCATGTTCATCCAGATGCCGGTGTACATATATCCATGTTCATACAAATGGCGGTGAAGATATTTCCGTGTTCATACAGATGGCGGTGTAGGTATTTCCATGTTCATACAAATGGCGGGGTAGATATTTCCATGTTCATAGAGATGGCGGCGTAGATATTTCCAGGTTCATACAAATGGCGGTTTATATATTTCCATGTTCATAGAGATGGCGGTGTAGATATTTCCATGTTTATACAGATAGCAGTGTAGTTAATTCCATGTTTATAGAGATACCAGTCTGGATATTTCCATTGATATAGAGATAGCTGTGTAGATATTTGCATGTTCATACAGATAGCGGTTTAGATATTTCCATGTTCATACAGATAGCAGTGTAGATATTTCCATTTTCATAGAGATAGCGGTGTAGATATTTCCATGTTAATACAGATAGCGGTGTAGATATTTCCATGTTCATACAGATAGCGGTGTAGATATTTAAATGTTCATACAGTTAGCGGTTTAGATATTTCCATGTTCATACAGATGGCGGTGTAGATATATACATGTTGATACAGATGGCGGTGTAGATATTTCCATGTTCATACAGATAGCGGTGTAGATATTTCCATGTTCATACAGATAGTGGTGTAGATATTTCCATGTTCATACAGATAGCGCTGTAGGTATTTCCATGTTCATACCAATAGCGGTGTAGACATTTCCATGTTCATACATTTAGCGGTGTAGATATTTCCATGTTCATTCAGATGGCGGTGAAGTTATTTACATGTTCATACAGATGGCGGAGTAGATATTTCCATGTTTGTACGGATGGCAGTGTAGATATTTCCATGTTCATACAGGTGGCGGTGTAGATATTTCCATGTTTATACAGATAGCAGTGTAGTTATTTCTATGTTAATAGAGATAGCGGTGTAGATATTTCCATTGTTATACAGATAGCTGTGTAGATATTTGCATGTTCATACAGATAGCGGTGTAGATATTTCCATGTTCTTAAAGATAGCGGTGTAGCTATTTCCATGTTCATACAGATAGCGGTGTAGATATTTCTATGTTCATACAGATAACGGTGTAGATATTTCCATGTTCATACAGACAGCGGTGTAGATATTTCCATGTTCATACAGTTAGCGGTGTAGATATTTCCATGTTCATACAGATGACGGTGTAGATGTTTACATGTTCATACAGATGGCGGTATAGATATTTCCATATTCTTACAGATGGCGGTGTAGATATTTCCATGTTCATAGAGATGGCGGTGTAGATATTTCCATGTTTATGCAGATAGCGGTATAGATATTTCCATGTTTATACAGATGGTGGTGTAGATATTTCCATGTTTATAGAGATGGCGGTCTAGATATTTCCATGTTTACAGAGATAGTGGCGTAGTTATTTCCAAGTTTATAGAGACAGCATTGTAGATGTTTCCATGTTTATACAGATAGCGGTGAAGATATTTCCATGTTTATATGGATAGCGGTGTAGATATTTCCTTGTTTATACAGATAGCAGTGTAGATATTTCCATGTTTATAGAGATAATGATGTAGATAATTTCAATTTTATACAGAGAGCAGTGTAGATATTTCCAAGTTCATACAGATAGCGGTGTAGATATTTCCACGTTTATAGAGATGGCGGTGTAGATATTTCCATGTTCATACAGATGGCGGGGTAGATATTTCCATGTTTATAGGGATGGCGGTGTAGATATTTTCATGTTTACACAGATGGCGGTGTAGATATTTCCCTCTTTACACAGATAGCGGTGTAGACATTTCCATGTTTACACAGATTGCGGTGTAGACATTTCCATGTTTATGCAGATATCAGTGTAGATATTTCCATGTTTATACAGATGGCGGTGTAGATATTTCCATGTTCATACAGATAGCGGTGTAGAGATTTCCATGTTCATACAGATAGCGGTGTAGATATTTCCATGTTCATAAAGATAGCGGTGTAGATATTTCTATGTTCATACAGATAGCGGTGTAGATATTTCCATGTTCATATAGATAGCAGTGTAGATATTTCCATCTTAATGCAGATGGCGGTGTAGATATGTCCATGTTTCTACAGATGGCGGTGTAGATATTTCCATGTTCATACAGATGGCGGTGTATATATTTCGAAGTTTATAGAGATAGCGCTGTAGTTATTTCCATATTTATAGAGAAATCTGTGTAGATATTCCCATGTATATGCAGATAGCTGTGTAGATATTTCCATGTTCATGCAGATAGCGGTGCAGATATTTCCATGTTCATCCAGATGCCGGTGTACATATATCCATGTTCATACAGATGGCGGTGAAGATATTTCCATGTTCATACAGATGGTGGTGTAGGTATTTCCATGTTCATACAAATGGCGGTGTAGATATTTCCATGTTCATAGAGATGGCGGTGTAGATATTTCCAGGTTCATACAAATGGCGGTGTAGATATTTCCATGTTCATAGTGATGGCCGTGTAGATATTTCCAAGTTTATACAGATACCAGTGTAGTTATTTCCATGTTTACAGACATACCAGTGTGGATATTTCCATTGATATACAGATAGCTGTGTAGATATTTACATGTTCATACAGATAGCGGTGTAGATATTTCCATGTTCATAGAGATAGCGGTGTAGATATTTGCATGTTCATATAGATAGCGGTGTAGATATTTCCATGTTCATACAGTTAGCAGTGTAGATATTTCCATGTTCATACAGATGGCGGTGTAGATATTTCCATGTTCATACAGATAGCAGTGTAGAGATTTCCATGTTCATACAGATAGCGGTGTAGATATTTCTATGTTCATACAGATAGCAGTCTTGATATTTCCAGGTTCATACCAATAGCGGTGTAGGCATTTCCATGTTCATACAGTTAGCGTTGTAGATATTTCCATGTTCATACAGATGGCGGTGAAGATATTTCCATGTTCATACAGATGGTGGTGTAGGTATTTCCATGTTCATACAAATGGCGGTGTAGATATTTCCTTTTTCATAGAGATCGCGTTGTAGATATTTCCATGTTTATGCAGATAGCGGTATAGATATTTCCATGTTTATACAGATGGTGGTGAAGATATTTCCATGTTTATAGAGATGGCGGTCTAGATATTTCCATGTTTACAGAGATAGTGGTGTAGTTATTTCCAAGTTTATAGAGACAGTGTTGTAGATATTTCCATGTTTATACAGATAGCGGTGAAGATATTTCCATGTTTATACAGATAGCGGTGTAGATATTTCCATGTTTATACAGATAGCGGTGTAGATATTTCCACGTTTATAGAGATGGCGGTGTAAATATTTCCATGTTCATACAGATGGCGGTGTAGATATTTCCATGTTCATACAGATAGCGGTGTAGATATTTCCATGTTCATACCAATAGCGGTGTAGGCATTCCCATGTTCATACATTTAGCGGTGTAGATAATTCCATGTTCATACAGATGGCGGTGAAGATATTTACATGTTCATACAGATGGCGGTGTAGATATTTCCATGTTTGTACGGATGGCAGTGTAGATATTTCCATGTTCATACAGGTGGCGGTGTAGATATTTCCATGTTTATACAGATAGCAGTGTAGTTATTTCCAAGTTAATAGAGATAGCGGTGTAGATATTTCCATTGATATACAGATAGCTGTGTAGATATTTGCATGTTCATACAGATAGCGGTGTAGATATTTCCATGTTCGTACAGATAGCGGTGTAGCTATTTCCATGTTCATACAGATAGCGGTGTAGATATTTCTATGTTCATACAGATAACGGTGTAGATATTTCCATGTTCATAAAGACAGCGGTGTAGATATTTCCATGTTCATACAGTTAGCGGTGTACATATTTCCATGTTTATACAGATGGTGGTGTGGATATTTCCATGTTTATAGAGATGGCGGTCTAGATATTTCCATGTTTACAGAGATAGTGGTTTAGTTATTTCCAAGTTTGTAGAGACAGCGTTGTAGATATTTCCATGTTTTTACAGATAGCGGTGGAGATATTTCCATGTTCGTACAGATGGCGGTGTAGGTATTTCCATCTTAAAACAGATAGTAGTGTAGATATTTCCATGTTTATAGAGATAGTGGTGTAGATAATTTCAATTTTATACAGAGAGCAGTGTAGATATTTCCAAGTTCTTACAGATAGCGGTGTAGATATTTCCACGTTTATGGAGATGGCGGTGTAGATATTTCCAAGTTCATACAGATGGCGGTGTAGATATTTCCATGTTTATAGGAATGGCAGTGTAGATATTTTCATGTTTACACAGATGGCGGTGTAGATATTTCCATGTTTACTCAGATAGCGGTGTAGACATTTCCATGTTTACACAGATAGCGGTGTGGATATTTCCATGTTTATACAAATAGTTGGGCAGATATTTCCATGTTTATACAGATAGCGGTGTAGATATTTCCATGTTCATACAAATGGCGGTGTAGATATGTCCACGTTTGTACAGATGGCGGTGTAGATATTTCCATGTTTATACCGATGGCGGTGTAGATATTTCGAAGTTTATAGAGATAGCGCTGTAGTTATTTCCATATTTATAGAGAAATGTGTGTAGATATTTCAATGTATATTCAGATAGCTGTGTAGATATTTCCATGTTCGTACAGATAGCGGTGTAGATATTTCCATGTTCATACAGATAACGGTGTAGATATTTGCATGTTCCTACAGATAGTGGTGTAGATATTTCCATGTTCATACAGGTAACGGTGTAGATATTTCTATGCTCATACAGATGGCGCTGTAGATATTTACATGTTCATACAGATGGCAGTGTAGATATTTCCATGTTCGTACAGATGGCGGTGTAGGTATTTCCATGTTTATACAGATAGCGGTGTAGATATTTCCATGTTTATACAGATAACCGTGTAGATATTTCCATGTTTATAGAGATAGTGGTGTAGATAATTTCAATTTTATACAGATAGCAGTGTAGATATTTCCAAGTTCATATAGATAGTGGTGTAGATATTTCCCCGTTTAAAGAGATGGCGGTGTAGATAATTCCATGTTCATCCAGATGGCGGTGTAGATATTTCCATGTTCATACAGATGGCGGTTAAGATAATTCCATGTTCATACAGATGGCGGTGTAGATATTTCCATGTTCATACAAATGGCGGTGTAGATATTTCCATGTTCATAGAGATGGCGGTGTAGATATTTCCATGTTCATACCAATGGCGGTGTAGATATTTCCATGTTCATATAGTTGTCGGTGTAGATATTTCCATGTTTATACAGATTGCAGTGTAGTTATTTCCATGTTTATAGAGATAGCAGTGTAGATATTTCCATTGATATAGAGATAGCTGTGTAGATATTTACATGTTCATACAGATAGCGGTGTAGATATTTCCATGTTCATACAGATAACGGTGTAGATATTTCCATGTTCATACAGATAGCGGTGTAGATATTTCCATGTTCATACAGTTAGCGGTGTAGATATTTCCATGTTTATAGAGATAGTGGTGTAGTTATTTCCAAGTTTATAGAGACAGGGTTGTAGATATTTCCATGTTTATACAGATAGCAGTGTAGATATTTCCATGTTTATAGAGATAGTGGTGTAGATAATTTCAATTTTATACCGAGAGCAGTGTAGATATTTCCAAGTTCATACACATAGCGGTGTAGATATTTCCACGTTTATAGAGATGGCGGTGTAGATATTTCCATGTTTACACAGATAGCGGTGTAGACATTTCCATGTTTACACAGACAGCGGTGTGGATATTTCCATGTTTATGCAGATAGCGGTGTAGATATTTCCATGTTTATAAAGATAGCGGTGCGGATATTTCCACATTTATACAGATAGTTGGGCAGATATTTCCATGTTTACACAGATAGCGGTGTAGATATTTCCATCTTAATACAGATGGCGGTATAGATATGTCCATGTTCGTACAGATGGCGGTGTAGATATTTCAAAGTTTATAGAGACAGCGCTGTAGTGATTTCCATATTTATAGTGAAATCCGTGTAGATATTTCCGTGCATATGCAGACAGCTGTGTAGATATTTCCATGTTCATGCAGATAGCGGTGAAGATATTTCCATGTTCATGCAGATATCGGTGTAGATATTTCCATGTTCATCCAGATGCCGGTGTAGATATATCCATGTTCATACAGATGGCGGTGTAGATATTTCCATGTTCATACACATGGCGGTGTAAATATTTCCATGTTTATAGAGATGGCGGTGTAGATAATTCCATGTTCATGCAGAAGTGGTGTAGATATTTCCATGTTCATACAGATAGCGGTGTAGATATTTCTATGTTCATACAGTTAGCGGTGTAGATATTTCCATGTTCATACAGATGGCGGTGAAGATATTTCCATGTTCATACAGATAGCGGTGTAGATATTTCCATGTTCATACAGATAGCGGTGTAGATATTTCCATGTTCATCCAGATGCTGGTGTACATATATCCATGTTCATACAGATGGCGGTGAAGATATTTCCATGTTCGTACAGATAGCGGTGTAGATATTTCCATGTTCATACAGAGAGCGGTGTAGATATTTCCATGTTCATACAAATAGCGGTGTAGATATTTCCATGTTCATAGAGATGGCGGTGTAGATATTTCCATGTTCATACAAATGGCGGTGTAGATATTTCCGTGTTCATAGAGATGGCGGTGTAGATATTTCCATATTTATACAGATAGCAGTGTAGTTATTTCCATGTTTATAGAGATAGTAGTGTAGATTTTTCCATTGATATACAGATAGCTGTGTAGATATTTGCATGTTCATACAGATAGCGGTGTAGATATTTCCATGTTCATTCAAATAGCGGTGTAGATATTTCCATGTTCATACAGATAGCGGTGTAGATATTTCCATGTTCATACAGATAGCGGTGTAGATATTTCCATGTTCATACAGATCGGGGTGTAGATATTCCCATGTTCATACAGATGGCGGTGTAGATATTTCCATGTTCATACAGTTAGCGGTGTAGATATTTCCATGTTCATACAGATGGCGGTGTAGATATTTACATGTTCAGACAGATGGCTGTGTAGATATTTCCATGTTCATACAGATAGCGGTGTAGATATTTCCATGTTCATACAGATAGCGGTGTAGATATTTCCATGTTAATACAGATAGCGATGTAGATATTTCCATGTTCTTACCGATAGCGGTGTAGATATTTCCATGTTCATACAGTTAGCGGTGTAGATATTTCCATGTTCATACAGATGGCGGTGTAGATATTTACATGTTCATACAGATGGCGGTGTAGATATTTCCATGTTCCTACGGATGGCAGTGTAGATATTTCCATGTTCATACAGGTGGCGGTGTAGATATTTCCATGTTTATACAGATAGCAGTGTAGTTATTTCCATGTTTATAGAAATAGCTGTGTAGATATTTCCATTGATATACAGATAGCTGTGTAGATATTTGCATGTTCATACAGATAGCGGTGTAGATATTTCCATGTTCGTACAGATAGCAGTGTAGATATTTCCATATTCATACAGAGAGCGGTGTAGATATTTCCATGTTCGTACAGATAGCGGTGTAGATATTTCCATGTTCATACAGAGAGCGGTGTAGATATTTCCATGTTCATGCAGATAGCGGTCTATATATTTCCATGTTCATACAGATAGCGGTGTAGGTATTTCCATGTTCAAACAGTTAGCGGTGTAGATATTTCCATGTTCATACAGATGGCGGTGTAGATATTTCCATGTTCATAGAGATGGCGGTGTAGATATTTCCATGTTTATGCAGATAGCGGTATTGATATTTCCATGTTTATACAGATGGTGGTGTAGATATTTGCATGTATATACAGATGGCGGTCCGGATATTTCCATGTTTATAGAGATAGTGGTGTAGTTATTTCAAGGCTTATAGAGACAGCATTGTAGATATTTCCATGTTTATACAGATAGCGGTGAAGTTATTTCCATGTTTATACAGATAGCGGTGTAAATATTTCCATGTTTATACAGATAGCGGGGTAGATATTTCCATGTTTATAGACATAGTGGGGTAGATAATTCCAATTTTATACAGATAGCAGTGTAGATATTTCCAAGTTCATACTGATAGCAGTGTAGATATTTCCACGTTTATAGAAATGGCGGTGTAGATATTTCCATGTTCATACAGATGGCGGTGTAGATATTTCCATGTTTATAGAGATGGCGGTGTAGATATTTTCATGCTTACACAGATGGCAGTGTAGATATTTCCATGTTTACACATATAGCAGTGTAGACATTTCTATGTTTACACAGATAGCGGTGTGGATATTTCCATGTTTATGCAGATAGCGGTGTAGATATTTCCATGTTTATACAGATAGTGGTGCGGTTATTTCCATGTTTATACAGATAGTCGTGCAGATATTTCCATGTTTATACAGATATCGGTGTAGATATTTCCATCTTAAATCAGATGGAGGTGTAGATATGTCCATGTTCGTACAGATGGCGGTGTAGATATTTCCATGTTCATACAGATGGCGGTGTAGATATTTCGAAGTTTTTAGAGATAGCGCTGTAGTTATTTCCATATTGATAGAGAAATCAGTGTAGATATTTCCATGTATATGCAGATAGCTGTGTAGATATTTCCATGTTCATGCAGGTAGCGGTGTAGATATTTCCATGTTCATCCAGATGCCCGTGTACATATATCCATGTTCATACAGATGGCGGGGAGGATATTTCCATGTTCATACAGATGGTGGTGTAGGTATTTCCATGATCATGCAAATGGCGGTGTAGATATTTCCATGTTCATAGAGATGGCAGTGTAGATATTTCCAGGTTCATACAAATGGCGGTGTAGATATTTCCATGTTCATAGAGATGGCCGTGTAGATATTTCCATGTTTATACAGATAGCAGTGTAGTTATTTCCATGTTTATAGAGATACCAGTGTGGATATTTTCATTGATATACAGATAGCTGTGTAGATATTTACATGTTCATTCAGATAGCGGTGTACATATTTCCATGTTCATACAGATAGCAGTGTAGATATTTCCAAGTTCATACAGATAGCGGTGTAGATATTTCCGTGTTCATACAGATAGCGGTGTAGATATTTCCATTTTCATACAGTTAGCGGTGTAGATATTTCCATGTTCCTACAGACGGCGGTGTAGATATTTACAGGTTCATACAGATGGCGGTGTAGATATTTCCATGTTCATACAGATAGCGGAGTAGAGATTTCCATGTTCATACAGATAGCGGTGTAGACATTTCCATGTTCATTCAGTAAGCGGTGTATATATTTCCATGTTCATACAGTTAGCGGTGTAGATATTTCCATGTTCATACAGATGGCGGTGTAGATATTTCCATGTTCGTACGGATGGCAGTGTAGATATTTCCATGTTCATACAGGTGGCGGTGTAGATATTTCCATGTTTATACAGATAGCAGTGTAGTTATTACCATGTTTATAGAGATAGCAGTGTAGATATTTCCATTCATATACAGATAGCTGTGTAGATATTTGCATGGTCATACAGATAGCGGTGTAGGTATTTCCATGTTCGTACAGATAGCGGTGTAGATATTTCCATGTTCATACAGATAGCGGTGTAGATATTTCCATGTTCTTACAGATAACGGTGTAGATATTTCCATGTTCATACAGATAGCGGTGTAGATATTTCCATGTTCATACAGTTAGCGGTGTAGATATTTCCGTGTTCATACAGATGGCGGTGTAGGTATTTACATGTTCATACAGATGGCGGTATAGATATTTCCCTGTTCGTACAGATGGCGGTGTAGATATTTCCATGTTCATAGAGATGGCGGTGTACATATTTCCATGTTTATGCAGATAGCGGAATAGATATTTCCATGTTTATACAGATGGTGGTGTAAATATTTCCATGTTTATAGAGATGGCGGTCTAGATATTTCCATGTTTACAGAGATAGTGGTGTAGTTATTTCCAAGTTTATAGAGACAGCGTTGTAGATATTTCCATGTTCATACAGATAGCGGTGTAGATATTTCCATGTTCATACAGTTAGCGGTGTAGATATTTCCATGTTCATACAGATGGCGGTGTAGATATTTACATGTTCATACAGATGGCGTTGTAGATATTTCTATGTTCATACAGATAGCGATGTAGGGATTTCCATGTTCATACTGATAGCGGTGTAGATATTTCCATGTTCATACAGATAGCAGTGTAGATATTTCCAGGTTCACACCAATAGCGGTGTAGACATTTCCATGTTCATACATTTAGCAGTGTAGATATTTCCATGTTCATACAGATGGCCGTGTAGATATTTACAAGTTCATACAGATGGCGGTGTAGATATTTCCATGTTCGTACGGATGGCAGTGTAGATATTTCCATGTTCATACAGATAGCGGTGTAGATATTTCCATATTCATACAGATAACCGTGTATATTTCCATGTTCATACAGATAGCGGTGTAGATATTTCAATGTTCATACAGATGGCGGTGTAGATATTTCCATATTCGTACAGATGGCGGTGTAGATATTTCCATGTACAAAGAGATGGCGGTGTAGTTATTTCCATGTTTATGCAGATAGCGGTATAGATATTTCCATGTTTATACAGATGGTGGTTTAGATATTTCCATTTTTATAGAGATGGTGGTCTAGATATTTCCATGTTTACAGAGATAGTGGTGTAGTTATTTCCAAGTTTATAGAGACAGCGTTGTAGATATTTCCATGTTTATACAGATAGCGGTGAAGATATTTCCATGTTTATACAGATAGTGGTGTAGATATTTCCATGGTTATACAGATAGCAGTGTAGATATTTCCATGTTTATAGAGATAGTGGTGTAGATAATTTCAAATTTATACAGAGAGCAGTGTAGATATTTCCAAGTTCATACAGATAGCGGTGTAGATATTTCCACGTTTATAGAGATGGCGGTGTAGATATTTCCATGTTCATACAGAGGACGGTGTAGATATTTCCATGTTTATAGGGATGGCGGTGTAGATATTTTCATGTTTACACAGATGGCGGTGTAGATATTTCCATGTTTACACAGATAGCGGTGTAGACATTTCCATGTTTACACAGACTGCGGTGTGGGTATTTCCATGTTTATGCAGATAGCAGTGTAGATATTTCCATGTTTATACAGATAGCGTTGCAGATATTTCCATGTTTATTCAGATAGCGATGCAGATATTTCCATGTTTATACAGATAGTTGGGCAGATATTTCCATGTTTATACAGATAGCGGTGTGGATATTTCCATCTTAATACAGATGGCGGTGTAGATATGTCCATGTTTGTACAGATAACGGTGTAGATATTTCCATGTTCATACAGATGGCGGTGTAGATATTTCGAAGTTTATAGAGATAGCGCTGTAGTTATTTCCATATTCATAGAGAAATCTGTGTAGATATTTCCATGTATATTCAGATAGCTGTGTAGATAGATCCATGTTCATGCAGATAGCGGTGTAGATATTTCCATGTTCATCCAGATGCCGGTGTACATATAACCATGTTCATATAGATGGCGGTGAAGATATTTCCATGTTCATACAAATGGTGGTGTAGATATTTCCATGTTCATACAAATGGCGGTGTAGATATTTCCATGTTCATAGAGATGGCGGTGTAGATATTTCCATGTTCGTACGGATGGCAGTGTAGATACTTCCATGTTCATATATGTGGCGGTGTAGATATTTCCATGTTTATACAGATAGCAGTGTAGTTATTTCCATGTTTCTAGAGATAGTAGTGTAGATACGTCCATTGATATACAGATAGCTGTGTAGATATTTCCATGTTCATAGAGATAGCGGTGTAGATATTTCCATGTTCATACAGATAGCGGTGTAGATATTTCCATGTTCATACAGATAGCGGTGTAGATATTTCCATGTTCATACAGATAGCGGAGTAGATATTTCCATGTTCATACAGATAGCGGTGTAGATATTTCCATGTTCATACAGTTAGCGGTTTAGGTATTTCCATGTTCATACAGATGGCGGTGTAGATATTTACATGTTCATACAGATGGCGGTGTAGTTATTTCCGTGTTCATACAGATAGCGGTGTTGATATTTCCATGTTCATACAGATAGCGGTGTAGATATTTCCATGTTCATACCAATAGCGGTGTAGACATTTCCATGTTCATACATTTAGCGGTGTAGATATTTCCATGTTCATACAGATGGCGAAGATATTCCCCTGTTCATACACATAGCGGTGTAGATATTTCCATGTTCATACAGTTAGTGGTGTAGATATTTCCATGTTCATAGAGATGGTGGTGTAGATATACCCATATTTATACAGATAGCAGTGTAGTTATTTCCATGTTTATAGAGATAGCAGTGTAGATATTTCCATTGATATACAGAAAGCTGTGTAGATAATGGCATGGTCATACAGATAGCGGTGTAGATATTTCCATGTTCGTACAGATAGCAGTGTAGATATTTCCATGTTCATAAAGATAGCGGTGTTGATATTTCCATGTTCATACAGATAACGGTGTAGATATTTCCATGTTCATACAGATAGCGGTGTAGATATTTCCATGTTCATACAGTTAGCGGTGTAGATATTTCCATGTTCATACAGTTAGCGGTGTAGATATTTCCATGTTCAAACAGATGGCGGTGTAGATATTTACATGTTCATACAGATGGCGGTGTTGATATTTCCATTTTCATAGAGATGGCCGTGTAGATATTTCCATGATTATACAGATAGCAGTGTAGTTATTTCCATGTTTATAGAGATACCAGTCTGGCTATTTCCATTGATATACAGATAGCTGTGTAGATATTTACATGTTCATACAGATAGCGGTGTAGATATTTCCATGTTCATACAGATAGCGGTGTAGATATTTCCATGTTCATACAGATAGCGGTGTAGATATTTCCATGTTCATACAGATAGCGGTGTAGATATTTCCATGTTCATACAGATAGCGGTGTAGATATTTCCATGTTCATACAGATAGCGGTGTAGATATTTCCATGTTCATACAGTTAGCGGTGTAGATATTTCCATGTTCATACAGATGGCGGTGTAGATATTTACATGTTCATACAGATGGCGTTGTAGATATTTCTATGTTCATACAGATAGCGATGTAGGGATTTCCATGTTCATACTGATAGCGGTGTAGATATTTCCATGTTCATACAGATAGCAGTGTAGATATTTCCAGGTTCACACCAATAGCGGTGTAGACATTTCCATGTTCATACATTTAGCAGTGTAGATATTTCCATGTTCATACAGATGGCCGTGTAGATATTTACAAGTTCATACAGATGGCGGTGTAGATATTTCCATGTTCGTACGGATGGCAGTGTAGATATTTCCATGTTCATACAGATAGCGGTGTAGATATTTCCATATTCATACAGATAACCGTGTATATTTCCATGTTCATACAGATAGCGGTGTAGATATTTCAATGTTCATACAGATGGCGGTGTAGATATTTCCATATTCGTACAGATGGCGGTGTAGATATTTCCATGTACAAAGAGATGGCGGTGTAGTTATTTCCATGTTTATGCAGATAGCGGTATAGATATTTCCATGTTTATACAGATGGTGGTTTAGATATTTCCATTTTTATAGAGATGGTGGTCTAGATATTTCCATGTTTACAGAGATAGTGGTGTAGTTATTTCCAAGTTTATAGAGACAGCGTTGTAGATATTTCCATGTTTATACAGATAGCGGTGAAGATATTTCCATGTTTATACAGATAGTGGTGTAGATATTTCCATGGTTATACAGATAGCAGTGTAGATATTTCCATGTTTATAGAGATAGTGGTGTAGATAATTTCAAATTTATACAGAGAGCAGTGTAGATATTTCCAAGTTCATACAGATAGCGGTGTAGATATTTCCACGTTTATAGAGATGGCGGTGTAGATATTTCCATGTTCATACAGAGGACGGTGTAGATATTTCCATGTTTATAGGGATGGCGGTGTAGATATTTTCATGTTTACACAGATGGCGGTGTAGATATTTCCATGTTTACACAGATAGCGGTGTAGACATTTCCATGTTTACACAGACTGCGGTGTGGGTATTTCCATGTTTATGCAGATAGCAGTGTAGATATTTCCATGTTTATACAGATAGCGTTGCAGATATTTCCATGTTTATTCAGATAGCGATGCAGATATTTCCATGTTTATACAGATAGTTGGGCAGATATTTCCATGTTTATACAGATAGCGGTGTGGATATTTCCATCTTAATACAGATGGCGGTGTAGATATGTCCATGTTTGTACAGATAACGGTGTAGATATTTCCATGTTCATACAGATGGCGGTGTAGATATTTCGAAGTTTATAGAGATAGCGCTGTAGTTATTTCCATATTCATAGAGAAATCTGTGTAGATATTTCCATGTATATTCAGATAGCTGTGTAGATAGATCCATGTTCATGCAGATAGCGGTGTAGATATTTCCATGTTCATCCAGATGCCGGTGTACATATAACCATGTTCATATAGATGGCGGTGAAGATATTTCCATGTTCATACAAATGGTGGTGTAGATATTTCCATGTTCATACAAATGGCGGTGTAGATATTTCCATGTTCATAGAGATGGCGGTGTAGATATTTCCATGTTCGTACGGATGGCAGTGTAGATACTTCCATGTTCATATATGTGGCGGTGTAGATATTTCCATGTTTATACAGATAGCAGTGTAGTTATTTCCATGTTTCTAGAGATAGTAGTGTAGATACGTCCATTGATATACAGATAGCTGTGTAGATATTTCCATGTTCATAGAGATAGCGGTGTAGATATTTCCATGTTCATACAGATAGCGGTGTAGATATTTCCATGTTCATACAGATAGCGGTGTAGATATTTCCATGTTCATACAGATAGCGGAGTAGATATTTCCATGTTCATACAGATAGCGGTGTAGATATTTCCATGTTCATACAGTTAGCGGTTTAGGTATTTCCATGTTCATACAGATGGCGGTGTAGATATTTACATGTTCATACAGATGGCGGTGTAGTTATTTCCGTGTTCATACAGATAGCGGTGTTGATATTTCCATGTTCATACAGATAGCGGTGTAGATATTTCCATGTTCATACCAATAGCGGTGTAGACATTTCCATGTTCATACATTTAGCGGTGTAGATATTTCCATGTTCATACAGATGGCGAAGATATTCCCCTGTTCATACACATAGCGGTGTAGATATTTCCATGTTCATACAGTTAGTGGTGTAGATATTTCCATGTTCATAGAGATGGTGGTGTAGATATACCCATATTTATACAGATAGCAGTGTAGTTATTTCCATGTTTATAGAGATAGCAGTGTAGATATTTCCATTGATATACAGAAAGCTGTGTAGATAATGGCATGGTCATACAGATAGCGGTGTAGATATTTCCATGTTCGTACAGATAGCAGTGTAGATATTTCCATGTTCATAAAGATAGCGGTGTTGATATTTCCATGTTCATACAGATAACGGTGTAGATATTTCCATGTTCATACAGATAGCGGTGTAGATATTTCCATGTTCATACAGTTAGCGGTGTAGATATTTCCATGTTCATACAGTTAGCGGTGTAGATATTTCCATGTTCAAACAGATGGCGGTGTAGATATTTACATGTTCATACAGATGGCGGTGTTGATATTTCCATTTTCATAGAGATGGCCGTGTAGATATTTCCATGATTATACAGATAGCAGTGTAGTTATTTCCATGTTTATAGAGATACCAGTCTGGCTATTTCCATTGATATACAGATAGCTGTGTAGATATTTACATGTTCATACAGATAGCGGTGTAGATATTTCCATGTTCATACAGATAGCGGTGTAGATATTTCCATGTTCATACAGATAGCGGTGTAGATATTTCCATGTTCATACAGATAGCGGTGTAGATATTTCCATGTTCATACAGATAGCGGTGTAGATATTTCCATGTTCATACAGATAGCGGTGTAGATATTTCCATGTTCATACAGTTAGCGGTGTAGATATTTCCATGTTCATACAGATGGCGGTGTAGATATTTACATGTTCATACAGATGGCGTTGTAGATATTTCTATGTTCATACAGATAGCGATGTAGGGATTTCCATGTTCATACTGATAGCGGTGTAGATATTTCCATGTTCATACAGATAGCAGTGTAGATATTTCCAGGTTCACACCAATAGCGGTGTAGACATTTCCATGTTCATACATTTAGCGGTGTAGATATTTCCATGTTCATACAGATGGCCGTGTAGATATTTACAAGTTCATACAGATGGCGGTGTAGATATTTCCATGTTCGTACGGATGGCAGTGTAGATATTTCCATGTTCATACAGATAGCGGTGTAGATATTTCCATATTCATACAGATAACCGTGTATATTTCCATGTTCATACAGATAGCGGTGTAGATATTTCAATGTTCATACAGATGGCGGTGTAGATATTTCCATATTCGTACAGATGGCGGTGTAGATATTTCCATGTTCAAAGAGATGGCGGTGTAGTTATTTCCATGTTTATGCAGATAGCGGTATAGATATTTCCATGTTTATACAGATGGTGGTTTAGATATTTCCATTTTTATAGAGATGGTGGTCTAGATATTTCCATGTTTACAGAGATAGTGGTGTAGTTATTTCCAAGTTTATAGAGACAGCGTTGTAGATATTTCCATGTTTATACAGATAGCGGTGAAGATATTTCCATGTTTATACAGATAGTGGTGTAGATATTTCCATGGTTATACAGATAGCAGTGTAGATATTTCCATGTTTATAGAGATAGTGGTGTAGATAATTTCAAATTTATACAGAGAGCAGTGTAGATATTTCCAAGTTCATACAGATAGCGGTGTAGATATTTCCACGTTTATAGAGATGGCGGTGTAGATATTTCCATGTTCATACAGAGGACGGTGTAGATATTTCCATGTTTATAGGGATGGCGGTGTAGATATTTTCATGTTTACACAGATGGCGGTGAAGGTATTTCCATGTTTACACAGATAAAGGTGTAGACATTTCCATGTTTACACAGATAGCGGTGTGGATATTTCCATGTTTATGCAGATAGCAGTGAAGATATTTCCATGTTAATACAGATAGCGGTGCGGATATTTCCTTGTTTATACAGATAGTTGGGCAGATATTTCCATGTTTATACAGATAGCGGTGTAGATATTTCCATCATAATACAGATGGCGGTGTAGATATGTCCATGTTTGTACAGAAGGCGGTGTAGATATTTCCATGTTCATACAGATGGCGGTGTAGATATTTCGAAGTTTATAGAGATAGCGCTGTAGTTATTTCCATATTTATAGAGAAATCTCTGTAGATATTTCCATGTATATTCAGATAGCTGTGTAGATATTTCCATGTTCATGCAGATAGCGGTGTAGATATTTCCATGTTCATCCAGATGCCGGTGTACATATATCCATGTTCATACAGATGGCGGTGAAGATATTTCCATGTTCATACAGATGGTGGTGTAGATATTTCCATGTTCATACAAATGGCGGTGTAGATGTTTCCATGTTCATAGAGATGGCGGTGTAGATATTTCCATGTTCATACAAATGGCGGTGTAGATATTTCCATGTTCATAGAGATGGCGGTGTAGATATTTCCATATTTATACAGATAGCAGTGCAGTTATTTCCATGTTTATAGAGATAGCAGTGTAGATATTTCCATTGATATACAGATAGCTGTGTAGATATTTGCATGTTCATACAGATAGCGGTGTAGATATTTCCATGTTCATTCAGATAGCGGTGTAGATATTTCCATGTTCATACAGATAGCGGTGTAGATATTTCCATGTTCATACAGATAGCGGTGTAGATATTTCCATGTTCATACTGTTAGCGGTGTAGATATTTCCATGTTCATACAAATGGCGGTGTATATATTTCCATGTTCATAGAGATGGCGGTGTAGATATTTCCATGTTCATACAGGTGGCGGTGTAGATATTTCCATGTTTATACAGATAGCAGTGTAGTTATTTCCTTGTTGATAGAGATAGCTGTGTAGATATTTCCATTGACATACAGATAGCTGTGTAGATATTTGCATGTTCATACAGATAGAGGTGTAGATATTTCCATATTCGTTCAGATAGCGGTGTAGATATTTCCATCTTCATACAGATAGCGGTGTAGATATTTCCATGTTCATACAGATAACGGTGTAGATATTTCCATGTTCATACAGATAGCGGTGTAGATATTTCCATGTTCATACAGTTAGCGGTGTAGATATTTCCATGTTCATACAGATGGCGGTGTAGATATTTACATGTTCATACAGATGGCGGTATAGATATTTCCATGTTCGTACAGATGGCGGTGTAGTTATTTACATGTTCGTACACTTGGCGGTGTAAATATTTACATGTTCATACAGATGGCAGTGTAGATATTTCCATGTTCATGGAGATGGCAGTGTAGATATTTCCATTGATATACAGATAGCTGTGTAGATATTTGCATGTTCATACAGATAGCGGTGTAGATATTTCCATGTTCATACAGATGGCGGTGTAGATATTTACATGTTCGTACAGATGGCGGTGTAAATATTTACATGTTCCTACAGATGGCAGTGTAGATATTTCCATGTTCATAGAGATGGCAGTGTAGATATTTCCATGTTTATGCAGATAGCGGTATAGATATTTCAATGTTTATACAGATGGTGTTGTAGATATTTCCATGTTTATAGAGATGGCAGTCTAGATATTTCCATCTTTAAAGAGACAGTGGTGTAGTTATTTCCAAGCTTATAGAGACAGCGTTGTAGATATTTCCATGTTTATAGAGATAGCGCTGAAGACATTTCCATGTTTATACAGATAGCGGTGTAGATATTTCCATGTTTATACAGATAGCAGTGTAGATATTTCCATGTTTATAGAGATAGTGGTGTAGATAATTTCAATTTTATACCGAGAGCAGTGTAGATATTTCCAAGTTCATACATATAGCGGTGTTGATATTTCCACGTTTATAGAGATGGCAGTGTTGATATTTCCATGTTCATACTGATGGCGGTGTAGATATTTCCATGTTCATACAAACGCCGGTGTAGATATTTCCATGTTCATAGAGAAGGCGGTGTAGATATTTCCATGTTCAAACAAATGGCGGTGTAGATATTTCCATGTTCATAGAGATGGCGGTGTAGATATTTCCATGTTTATACAGATAGCACTGTAGTTATTTCCATGTTTATATAGATGGCAGGGTAGGTATTTTCATTGATATACAGATAGCTGTGTAGATATTTGCATGTTCATACAGATAGCCGTGTAGACATTTCCATGTTCATACACATAGCGGTGTAGATATTTCCATGTTCATACAGATGGCGGTGTAGATATTTCCAGGTTCATACAGTTAGCGGTGTAGATATTTCCATGTTCATACAGATGGCGGTGTAGATATTTACATGTTCATACAGATGGCGGTGGAGATATTTCCATGTTCGTACGGATTGCAGTGTAGATATTTCCATGTTCATACAGGTGTCGGTTTATATATTTCCATGTTTATACTGATAGCAGTGTAGTTATTTCCATGTTTATATAGATAGCAGTGTAGATATTTCCATTGATATACAGATAGCTGTGTAGATATTTCCATGTTCATACAGATAGCGGTGTAGATATTTCCAAGTTCATACATATAACGGTGTAGATATTTCCATGTTCATACAGATAGCGGTGTAGATATTTCCATGTTCATACAGTTAGGGCTGTAGATATTTCCATGTTCATACAAATGGCGGTGTAGACATTTCCATGTTTATACAGATAGCAGTGTAGATATTTCCATGTTTATAGAGATAGCAGTGTAGATATTTCCATTGATATACAGATAGCTGTGTAGATATTTGCATGTTCATACACATAGCGGTGTAGGTAATTCCAAGTTCATACAGATAGCGGTGTAGATATTTCCATGTTCGTACAGATGGCGGTGTAGATATTTCCATGTTTATAGAGATGGCGATGTAGATATTTTCATGTTTACACAGATGGCGATGTAGATATTTCCATATTTACACAGATAGCGGTGTGGACATTTCCATGTTTACACAGATAGCGGTGTGGATATCTCCATGTTTATGCAGATAGCGGTGTAGGTATTTCCATGTTTATACAGATAGCGGTGCGGTTATTTCCATGTTTAAACAGATAGTGGTAGAGATATTTCCATGTTTATACAGATAGCGGTGTAGATATTTCCATCTTACTACAGATGGCGGTATAAATATGTCCATGTTCGTACAGATGGCGGTGTGGATATTTCCACGTTTATAGAGATAGTAGTGTAGTTATTTCAAAGTTTATAGAGACAGCGTTGCAGATACTTCCATGTTTATAGAGACAGCGTTGTAGATATTTCCATGTTTATAGAGATAGCGGTGAAGATATTTCCATGTTCATACAGATAGCGGTGTAGATATTTCCATGTTCATACAGATAGCGGTGTAGATATTTCCATGTTCATACAGATGGCGGTGTAGATATTTACATGTTCATACAGATGGCGTTGTAGATATTTCTATGTTCATACAGATAGCGATGTAGGGATTTCCTTGTTCATACTGATAGCGGTGTAGATATTTCCATGTTCATACAGATAGCAGTGTAGATATTTCCAGGTTCACACCAATAGCGGTGTAGACATTTCCATGTTCATACATTTAGCGGTGTAGATATTTCCATGTTCATACAGATGGCCGTGTAGATATTTACAAGTTCATACAGATGGCGGTGTAGATATTTCCATGTTCGTACGGATGGCAGTGTAGATATTTCCATGTTCATACAGATAGCGGTGTAGATATTTCCATATTCATACAGATAACCGTGTATATTTCCATGTTCATACAGATAGCGGTGTAGATATTTCAATGTTCATACAGATGGCGGTGTAGATATTTCCATATTCGTACAGATGGCGGTGTAGATATTTCCATGTTCAAAGAGATGGCGGTGTAGTTATTTCCATGTTTATGCAGATAGCGGTATAGATATTTCCATGTTTATACAGATGGTGGTTTAGATATTTCCATTTTTATAGAGATGGTGGTCTAGATATTTCCATGTTTACAGAGATAGTGGTGTAGTTATTTCCAAGTTTATAGAGACAGCGTTGTAGATATTTCCATGTTTATACAGATAGCGGTGAAGATATTTCCATGTTTATACAGATAGTGGTGTAGATATTTCCATGGTTATACAGATAGCAGTGTAGATATTTCCATGTTTATAGAGATAGTGGTGTAGATAATTTCAAATTTATACAGAGAGCAGTGTAGATATTTCCAAGTTCATACAGATAGCGGTGTAGATATTTCCACGTTTATAGAGATGGCGGTGTAGATATTTCCATGTTCATACAGAGGACGGTGTAGATATTTCCATGTTTATAGGGATGGCGGTGTAGATATTTTCATGTTTACACAGATGGCGGTGAAGGTATTTCCATGTTTACACAGATAAAGGTGTAGACATTTCCATGTTTACACAGATAGCGGTGTGGATATTTCCATGTTTATGCAGATAGCAGTGAAGATATTTCCATGTTAATACAGATAGCGGTGCGGATATTTCCTTGTTTATACAGATAGTTGGGCAGATATTTCCATGTTTATACAGATAGCGGTGTAGATATTTCCATCATAATACAGATGGCGGTGTAGATATGTCCATGTTTGTACAGAAGGCGGTGTAGATATTTCCATGTTCATACAGATGGCGGTGTAGATATTTCGAAGTTTATAGAGATAGCGCTGTAGTTATTTCCATATTTATAGAGAAATCTCTGTAGATATTTCCATGTATATTCAGATAGCTGTGTAGATATTTCCATGTTCATGCAGATAGCGGTGTAGATATTTCCATGTTCATCCAGATGCCGGTGTACATATATCCATGTTCATACAGATGGCGGTGAAGATATTTCCATGTTCATACAGATGGTGGTGTAGGTATTTCCATGTTCATACAAATGGCGGTGTAGATGTTTCCATGTTCATAGAGATGGCGGTGTAGATATTTCCATGTTCATACAAATGGCGGTGTATATATTTCCATGTTCATAGAGATGGCGGTGTAGATATTTCCATATTTATACAGATAGCAGTGCAGTTATTTCCATGTTTATAGAGATAGCAGTGTAGATATTTCCATTGATATACAGATAGCTGTGTAGATATTTGCATGTTCATACAGATAGCGGTGTAGATATTTCCATGTTCATTCAGATAGCGGTGTAGATATTTCCATGTTCATACAGATAGCGGTGTAGATATTTCCATGTTCATACAGATAGCGGTGTAGATATTTCCATGTTCATACTGTTAGCGGTGTAGATATTTCCATGTTCATACAAATGGCGGTGTATATATTTCCATGTTCATAGAGATGGCGGTGTAGATATTTCCATGTTCATACAGGTGGCGGTGTAGATATTTCCATGTTTATACAGATAGCAGTGTAGTTATTTCCTTGTTGATAGAGATAGCTGTGTAGATATTTCCATTGACATACAGATAGCTGTGTAGATATTTGCATGTTCATACAGATAGAGGTGTAGATATTTCCATATTCGTTCAGATAGCGGTGTAGATATTTCCATCTTCATACAGATAGCGGTGTAGATATTTCCATGTTCATACAGATAACGGTGTAGATATTTCCATGTTCATACAGATAGCGGTGTAGATATTTCCATGTTCATACAGTTAGCGGTGTAGATATTTCCATGTTCATACAGATGGCGGTGTAGATATTTCCATGTTCATACAGATAGCGGTGTAGATATTTCCATGTTCATACAGATAGCGGTGTAGATATTTGCATGTTCATACAGTTAGCGGTGTAGATATTTCCATGTTCATACAGAGGGCGGTGTAGATATTTACATGTTCATACAGATGGCGGTGGAGATATTTCCATGTTCGTACGGATTGCAGTGTAGATATTTCCATGTTCATACAGGTGTCGGTTTATATATTTCCATGTTTATACTGATAGCAGTGTAGTTATTTCCATGTTTATAGAGATAGCAGTGTAGATATTTCCATTTATATACAGATAGCTGTGTAGATATTTCCATGTTCATACAGATAGCAGTGTAGATATTTCCAAGTTCATACAGATAACGGTGTAGATATTTCCATGTTCATACAGATAGCGGTGTAGATATTTCCATGTTCATACAGTTAGGGGTGTAGATATTTCCATGTTCATACAAATGGCGGTGTAGTCATTTCCATGTTTATACAGATAGCAGTGTAGATATTTCCATGTTTATAGAGATAGCAGTGTAGATATTTCCATTGATATACAGATAGCTGTGTAGATATTTGCATGTTCATACACATAGCGGTGTAGGTAATTCCATGTTCATACAGATAGCGGTGTAGATATTTCCATGTTCGTACAGATGGCGGTGTAGATATTTCCATGTTTATAGAGATGGCGATGTAGATATTTTCATGTTTACACAGATGGCGGTGTAGATATTTCCATATTTACACAGATAGTGGTGTAGACATTTCCATGTTTACACAGATAGCGGTGTGGATATCTCCTTGTTTATGCAGATAGCGGTGTAGATATTTCCATGTTTATACAGATAGTGGTGGAGATATTTCCATGTTTATACAGATAGCGGTGTAGATATTTCCATCTTATTACAGATGGCGGTGTAGATATGTCCATGTTCGTACAGATGGCGGTGTACATATTTCCATGTTCATACAGATGGCGGTGGAGATATTTCGAAGTTTATAGAGATAGCGCTGTAGTTATTTCAATATTTATAGAGAAATCTATGTTGATATTTCCATGTATATGCAGATAGCTGTGTAGATATTTCCATGTTCATATAGATAGCAGTGTAGATATTTCCATGTTCATAGAGATAACGGTGTATTTACGTCTTCATACAGATAGCGGTACAGATATTTCCCTGTTCATACAGTAAGTGGTGTAGATATTTCCATGTTCATACAGATGGCAGTGTAGATATTTACATGTTCATACAGATGTCGGTGTGGATATTTCCACGTTTATAGAGATAGTAGTGTAGTTATTTTAAAGTTTATAGAAACAGCGTTGCAGATACTTCCATGTTTATAGAGACAGCGTTGTAGATATTTCCATGTTTATAGAGATAGCGGTGAAGATATTTCCATGTTCATACAGATAGCGGTGTAGATATTTCCATGTTCATACAGATAGCGGTGTAGATATTTCCATGTTCATACAGATAGCGGTGTAGATATTTCCATGTTCATACAGTTAGCGGTGTAGATATTTCCAGGCTCATACAGATGGCGGTGTAGATATTTACATGTTCATACAGATGGCGGTGTAGATATTTCCATGTTCATACAGATGGCGGTGTAGATATTTCCATGTTCATACATATAGCGGTGTAGATATTTCCATGTTAATACAGATAGCGATGTAGATATTTCCATGTTCTTACCGATAGCGGTGTAGATATTTCCATGTTCATACAGTTAGCGGTGTAGATATTTCCATGTTCATACAGATGGGGGTGTAGATATTTACATGTTCATACAGATGGCGGTGTAGATATTTCCATGTTCGTACGGATGGCAGTGTAGATATTTCCATGTTCATACAGGTGGCGGTGTAGATATTTCCATGTTTATACAGATAGCAGTGTAGTTATTTCCTTGTTTATAGAGATAGCAGTGTGGATATTTCCATTGATATACAGATAGCTGTGTAGATATTTGCATGGTCATACAGATAGCGGTGTAGATATCTCGATGTTCGTACAGATACCGGTGTAGATATTTCCATGTTCATACAGATAGCGGTGTAGATATTTCCATATTTATAGAGAAATCTGTGTAGATATTTCCATGTATATTCAGATAGTGGTGTAGATATTTCCATGTTTATATAGATAGCAGTGTAGATATTTCCATGTTTATAGAGATGGTGGTGTAGATAATTTCAATTTTATACCGAGAGCAGTGTAGATATTTCCAAGTTCATACAGATAGCGGTGTTGATATTTCGACGTTTATAGAGATGGCAGTGTTGATATGTCCATGTTCATACTGATGGCGGTGTAGATATTTCCATGTTCATACAAATGGCGGTGTAGATATTTCCATGTTCATAGAGAAGGCGGTGTAGATATTTCCATGTTTATACAGATAGCACTGTAGTTATTTCCATGTTTATATAGATTGCAGTGTAGGTATTTTCATTGATGTACAGATAGCTGTGTAGATATTTGCATGTTCATACAGATAGCCGTGTAGACATTTCCATGTTCATACACATTGCGGTGTAGATATTTCCATTTTTACACAGATAGCGGTGTAGACATTTCCATGTTTACACAGATAGCGGTGTGGATATCTCCATGTTTATGCAGATAGCGGTGTAGATATTTCCATGTTTATACAGATAGCGGTGCGGTTATTTCCATGTTTATACAGATAGTGGTGGAGATATTTCCATGTTTATACAGATAGCGGTGCAGATATTTCCATCTTATTACAGATGGCGGTGTAGATATGTCCATGTTCGTACAGATGGCGGTGTAGATATTTCCATGTTCATACAGATGGCGGTGTAGATATTTACATGTTCATACAGATGGCGGTATAGATATTTCCATGTTCATACAGATGGCGGTGTAGATATATCCATGTTCATAGAGATGGCGGTGTAGATATTTCAATGTTTATGCAGATAGCGATATAGATATTTCCATGTTTATGCAGATGGTGGTGTAGATATTTCCAAGTTTATGTGAATGGCGGTGTAGATATTTTCATGTTTACACAGATGGCGGTGCATATATATCCATGTTTACACAGATAGCGGTGTAGACATTTCCATGTTTACACAGATAGCGTTGTGGATATTTCCATGTTTATGCAGATAGCGGTGTAGATATTTCCATGTTTATACAGATAGCGGTGCGGATATTTCCATGTTTATACAGATAGGCAGATATTTCAATGTTTATACAGATAGCGGTGTAGATATTTCCGTCTTAATACAGATGGCGGTGTAGATATGTCCATGTTCGTACAGATGGCGGTGTGGATATTTCCATGTTCATACAGATGGCGGTGTAGATATTTCGAAGTTTACAGAGATAGCGCTCTAGTTATTTCCATATTTATAGAGAAATATGTGTAGATATTTCCATGTATATCCAGATAGCTGTGTAGATATTTCCATGTTCATGCAGATAGCGGTGTAGATATTTCCATGTTCATCCAGATGCCGGTGTAGATATATCCAAGTTCATACAGATGGCGGTGAAGATATTTCAATGTTCATACAGATGGCGGTGTAGATATTTCCGGGTTCATACAAATGGCGGTGTAGATATTTCCTTGTTCATAGAGATGGCGGTGTAGTTATTTCCATTTTCATACAAATGGCGGTGTAGTTATTTCCATGTTCATAGAGATGGCGGTTTAGATATTTCCATGTTTATACAGATAGCAGTGTAGTTATTTCCATGTTTATAGAGATAGTGGTGTAGATAATTTCAATTTTATACAGATAGCTGTGTAGATATTTGCATGTTCATACAGATAGCGCTGTAGATATTTCCATGTTCGTACAGATAGCGTTGTAGATATTTCCATATTCATACAGATCGCGGTGTACGTATTTCCATGTTCATGCAGAATGCGGTGTAAATATTTCCATGTTCATACCAATAGCGGTGTAGATATTTCCGTGTCCATTCACTTAGCTTTGTAGATATTTCCATGTTCATACAGATGGCGGTGTAGATATTTACATGTTCATGCAGATGGTGGTGTAGATATTTCCATGTTCGTACGGATGGCAGTGCAGTTATTTCCATGTTCATACTGGTGGCGGCGTAGATATTTCCATGTTTATACAGATAGCAGTGTAGTTATTTCCATGTTTATAGAGATAGCAGTGTAGATATTTCCATTGATATACAGATAGCTGTATAGATACTTGCATGTTCATACAGATAGCGGTGTAGATATTTCCATGTTCGTACAGATAGCGGTGTAGATATTTCCATGTTCATACAGATAGCGGTGTAGATATTTCCATGTTCATACAGATAGCGATGTAGATATTTCCATGTTCATACAGATGGCGGTGTAGATATTTACATGTTCATACAGATGGCGGTGTAGTTATTTCCATGTTCATAGAGATGGCGGTGTAGATATTTCCATGTTTATGCAGATAGCGGTATAGATATTTCCATGTTTATACAGATGGTGGTGTAGATATTTCCATGTTTATAGAGATGGCGGTCTAGATATTTCCATGTTTATACAGATAGCGGTGAAGGTATTTCCATGTTTATACAGATAGCGGTGTAGATATTTCCATGTTTATACAGATAGCAGTGTAGATATTTCCATGTTTATAGAGATGGTGGTGTAGATAATTTCAATTTTATACCGAGAGCAGTGTGGATAATTCCAAGTTCATACAGATAGCGATGTAGATATTTCCACGTTTATAGAGATGGCGGTGTAGATATTTCCATGTTCATACAAATGGCGGTGTAGATATTTCCATGTTCAAAGGGATGTCGGTGAAGATATTTCGAAGTTTATAGAGACAGCGCTGTAGTTATTTCCATATTTATAGAGAAATCTGTGTAGATATTTCCATGTATATTCAGATAGCTGTGTAGATATTTCCATGTTCATGCAGATAGCGGTGCAGATATTTCCATGTTCATCCAGATGTCAGTGTACATACATCCATGTTCATACAGATGGCGGTGAAGATATTTCCATGTTCATACAAATGGCGGGGTAGATATTTCCATGTTCATAGAGATGGCGGTGTAGATATTTCCATGTTCATACAAATGGCGGTGTAGATATTTCCATGTTCATAGAGATGGCGGTGTAGATATTTCCATATTTATTCAGATATCAGTGTAGTTATTTCCATGTTTATAGGGTTAGCAGTGTAGACATTTTCATTGATATACAGATAGCTGTGTAGATATTTGAATGTTCATACAGATAGCGGTGTAGATATTTCCATGTTCATACAGATAGCGTTGTAGATATTTCCATGTTCATACGGATAGCGGTGTAGATATTTCCATGTTCATACAGAAAGCGGTATAGATATTTCCATGTCCATACAGATAGCAGTGTAGGTATTTCCATGTTCACACAGTTAGCGGTGTAGATATTTCCATGTTCATACAGATGGCGGTGTAGATATTTACATGTTCATACAGATGGCGGTGTAGATATTTCCATGTTCATACAGATAGCAGTGTAGATATTTCCATGTTCATACAGATGGCGGTGTATATATTTCCATGTTCATACAGATAGCGGTGTAGATATTTCCATGTTCATACCAATAGCGGTGTAGATATTTCCATGTTCATACAGTTAGCGGTGTAGATATTTCCATGTTCATACAGATGGCAGTGTAGATATTTACATGTTCATACAGATGGCGGTGTAGATATTTCCATGTTCGTACGGATGGCAGTATAGATATTTCCATGTTCATACAGATGGCGGTGTAGATATTTCCCTGTTTATACAGATAGCAGTGTAGTTATTTCCATGTTTATAGAGATAGCAGTGTAGGTATTTCCATTGATATACAGATATCTGTGTAGATATTTGCATGTTCATACAGATAGCAGTGTAGATATTTCCATGTTCGTACAGATAGCTTTGTAGATATTTCCATGTTCATACAGATAACGGTGTAGATATTTGCATGTTCATACAGATAGCGGTGTAGATATTTCCATGTTCATACAGTTAGCGGTGTAGATATTTCCATGCTCATACAGATGGCGGTGTAGATATTTACATGTTCATACAGATGGCAGTGTAGATATTTCCATGTTCGTACAGATGGCGGTGTAGATATTTCCATGTTCATAGAGATGGCGGTGTACATATTTCCATGTTTATGCAGATAGCGGTATAGATATTACCATTTTTATACAGACGGTGGTGTAGATATTTCCATGTTTATAGAGAAGGCGGTCTAGATATTTCCATGTTTATAGAGATAGAGGTGTAGTTATTTCCAAGTTTATAGAGACAGCGTTGTAGATATTTCCATGTTTATACAGATAGCGGTGAAGATATTTCCATGTTTATAAAGATAGCGGTGTAGATATTTCCATGTTTATACAGATAGCAGTGTAGATATTTCCTTGTTTATAGTGATAGTGGTGTAGATAATTTCAATTTTATACCGAGAGCAGTGTAGATATTTCCATGTTCATACTGATGGCGGTGTAGGTATTTCCATGTTTATAGAGATGGCGGTGTAGATATTTTCATGTTTACACAGATGGCGTTGTAGATATTTCCATGTTTACACAGATAGCGTTGTAGACATTTCCTTGTTTACACAGATAGCGGTGTGGATATTTCCATGTTTATGCAGATAGCACTGTAGATATTTCCATGTTTGTAAAGATAGCGGTGCGGATATTTCCATGTTTATACAGATAGTTGGGCAGATATTTCCATGTTTATACAGATAGCGGTGTAGATATTTCCATCTTAATACAGATGGCGGTGTAGATATGTCCATGTTCGTACAGATGGCGGTGAAGGTATTTCCATGTTCATACAGATATCGGTGTAGATATTTCCATGTTCATACAGTTAGAGGTGTAGATATTTCCATGTTCATACAGATGGCGGTGTAGATATTTCCATGTTCATACAAATGGCGGTATAGATATTTCCATGTTCATACAGATGGCGTTGTATATATTTCCATGTTCATAGAGATGGCGGTGTAGATATTTCCATGTTTATGCAGATAGCGGTATAGATATTTCCATGTTTATACAGATGGTGGTGTAGATATTTCCATGTTTATAGAGATGGCATTGTAGATATTTCCATGTTCATACAGATGGCGGTGTAAATATTTCCATGTTTAAAGGGATGGCGGTGTAGATATTTTCATGTTTACACAGATGGCGGTGTAGATATTTCCATGTTTACAGAGATAGCGGTGTAGACATTTCCATGTTTACACAGATAGCAGTGTGGATATTACCATGTTTATGCAGATAGCAGTGTAGATATTTCCATGTTTATACAGATAGCGGTGCGGATATTTCCATGTTTATACAGATAGTTGGGCAGATATTTCCATGTTTATATAGATTGCGGTGTAGATATTTCCATCTTAATACAGATGGCGGTGTAGATATGTCCATGTTTGTACAGATGGCGGTGTAGATATTTCCATGTTCATACAGATGGCGGTGTAGATATTTCGAAGTTTATAGAGATAGCGCTGTAGTTATTTCCATATTTATAGAGAAATCTGTGTAGATATTTCCGTGTATATTCACATAGCTGTGTAGATATTTCCATGTTCATGCAGATAGCGGTGTAGATATTTCCATGTTCATCCAGATGCCGGTGTACATATATCCATGTTCATACAGATGGCGGTGAAGATATTTCCATGTTCATACAGATGGTGGTGTAGATATTTCCATGTTGATACAAATGGCGGTGTAGATATTTCCATGTTCATAGAGATGGTGGTGTAGATATTTCCATGTTCATACAAATGGCGGTGTAGATATTTCCATGTTCATAGAGATGGCGGTGTAGATATTTCCTTATATATACAGATAGCAGTATAGTTATTTCCATGTTTATAGAGATAGCAGTGTGGATATTTCCATTGATATACAGATAGCTGTGTAGATATTTGCATGGTCATACAGATAGCGGTGTAGATATCTCGATGTTCGTACAGATAGCGGTGTAGATATTTCCATGTTCATACAGATAGCGGTGTAGATATTTCCATGTTCATACAGATAACGGTGTATATATTTCCATATTCATACAGATAGCGGTGTAGATATTTCCATGGTCATAGAGTTAGCGGTGTAGATTTTCCATGTTCATACAGATGGTGGTGTAGATATTTCCATGTTCATAGAGATGGCGGTGTAGATATTTCCTTGTTCATACAGATAGCGGTGTAGATATTTCCATGTTCATACAGATAGAGGTGTAGATATTTCCATGTTCATACAGATAGCGGTTTAGATATTTTCATGTTCGTACAGATGGCGGTGTAGATATTTACATGTTCATACAGATGGCGGTGTAGTTATTTCCATGTTCATGCAGATAGCGGTGTAGATATTTCCATGTTCATACAGACAGCGGTGTAGATATTTCCATGTTTGTACAGATAGCGGTGTAGATATTTCCATGTTCATACCAATAGCGGTGTAGACATTTCCATGTTCATATGTTTAGCGGTGTAGATATTTCCATGTTCATACAGATGGCGAAGATATTTCCATGTTCATACAGAATGCTGTGTAGATATTTCCATGTTCATACAGTTAGCGGTGTAGATATTTCCATGTTCATACAGATTGCGGTGTAGATATTTCCATGTTCATAGAGATGGCGGTGTAGATATTTCCATATTTATACCGATAGCAGTGTAGTTATTTCCATGTTTATAGAGATAGCAGTGTAGATATTTCCATTGATATACAGATAGCTGTGTAGATATTTGCATGGTCATACAGATAGCGGTGTAGATATTTCCATGTTCGTACAGATAGCGGTGTAGATATTTCCATGTCCATACAGATAGCGGTTTAGATACTTCGATGTTCATGCAGATAACGGTGTAGATATTTACATGTTCATACAGATATCGGTGTAGATATTTCCATGTTCATACTGTTAGCGGTGTAGATATTTCCATGTTCATACAGATGGCGGTGTAGATATTTCCATGTTCATACAAATGGCGGTATAGATATTTCCATGTTTATACAGATGGCGTTTTATATATTTCCATGTTCATAGAGATGGCGGTGTAGATATTTCAATGTTTATGCAGATAGCGGTATTGATATTTCCATGTTTATACAGATGGCGGTGTAGATATTTCCATGTTTATAGAGATGGCATTGTAGATATTTCCATGTTCATACAGATGGCGGTGTAAATATTTCCATGTTTACAGAGATAGCGGTGTAGACATTTCCATGTTTACACAGATAGCGGTGTGGATATTACCATGTTTATGCATATAGCAGTGTAGATATTTCCATGTTTATACAGATAGCTGTGCGGATATTTCCATGTTTATACAGATAGTTGGGCAGATATTTCCATGTTTATACAGATAGCGGTGTAGATATTTCCATCTTAATACAGATGGCGGTGTAGATATGTCCATGTTTGTACAGATGGCGGTGTAGATATTTCCATGTTCATACAGATGGCGGTGTAGATGTTTCGAAGTTTATAGAGATAGCGCTGTAGTTATTTCCATATTTATAGAGAAATCTGTGTAGATATTTCCGTGTATATTCAGATAGCTGTGTAGATATTTCCATGTTCATGCAGATAGCGGTGTAGATATTTCCATGTTCATCCAGATGCCGGTGTACATATATCCATGTTCATACAGATGGCGGTGTGGATATTTCCATGTTTAAAGGGATGGCGGTGTAGATATTTTCATGTTTACACAGATGGCGGTGTAGATATTTCCAAGTTTACAGAGATAGCGGTGTAGACATTTCCATGTTTACACAGATAGCGGTGTGGATATTACCATGTTTATGCAGATAGCAGTGTAGATATTTCCATGTTTGTACAGATAGCGGTGCGGATATTTCCATGTTTATACAGATAGTTGGGCAGATATTTCCGTGTTTATACAGATAACGGTGTAGATATTTCCATCTTAATGCAGATGGCGGTGTAGATATGTCCATGTTTGTACAGATGGCGGTGTAGATATTTCCATGTTCATACAGATGGCGGTGTAGATATTTCGAAGTTTATAGAGATAGCGCTGTAGTTATTTCCATATTTATAGAGAAATCTGTGTAGATATTTCCATGTATATTCAGATAGCTGTGTAGATATTTCCATGTTCATGCAGATAGCGGTGTAGATATTTCCATGTTCATCCAGATGCCGGTGTACATATATCCATGTTCATACAGATGGCGGTGAAGATATTTCCATGTTCATACAGATGGTGGTGTAGATATTTCCATGTTCATACAAATGGCGGTGTAGATATTTCCATGTTCATAGAGATGGTGGTGTAGATATTTCCATGTTCATACAAATGGCGGTGTAGATATTTCCATGTTCATAGAGATGGCGGTGTAGATATTTCCATATATATACAGATAGCAGTGTAGTTATTTCCATGTTTATAGAGATAGCAGTGTAGATATTTCCATTGATATACAGATAGCTGTGTAGATATTTGCATGGTCATACAGATAGCGGTGTAGATATCTCCATGTTCGTACAGATAGCGGTGTAGATATTTCCATGTTCATACAGATAGCGGTGTAGATATTTCCATGTTCATACAGATAACGGTGTAGATATTTCCATGTTCATACAGATAGCGGTGTAGATATTTCCATGTTCATAGAGTTAGCGGTGTAGATTTTCCATGTTCATACAGATGGTGGTGTAGATATTTCCATGTTCAAAGAGATGGCGGTGTAGATATTTCCATGTTTATGCAGATAGCGGCATAGATATTTCCATGTTTATACAGATGGTGGTGTAGATATTTCCATGTTTATAGAGATGGCGGTGTAGATATTTCCATGTTCATACAGATGGTGGTGTAGATATTTCCATGTTTATAGGGATGGCGGTGTAGATATTTTCATGTTTACACAGATGGTGGTGTAGATATTTCCATGTTTACACAGATAGCGGTGTAGACATTTCCATGTTTACACAGATAGCGGTGTGGATATTTCCATGTTTTTGCAGATAGAAGTGTAGATATTTCCATGTTTATACAGATAGCGGTGGGGATATATCCATGTTTATACAGATAGTTGGGCAGATATTTCCATGTTTATACAGATAGCGGAGTACATATTTCCATCTTAATACAGATGGCGGTGTAGATATGTCCATGTTTGTACAGATGGCGGTGTAGATATTTCCATGTCCATACAGATGGCGGTGCAGATATTTCTAAGTTTATAGAGATAGCACTGTAGTTATTTCCATATTTATAGTGAAATCTGTGTGGATATTTCAGTGTATATTCTGATAGCTGTGTAGATATTTCCATGTTCATGCAGATAGCGGTGCAGATATTTCCATGTTCATCCAGATGCCGGTGTACATATATCCATGTTCATACAGATGGCGGTGTAGATATTTCCATGTTCATAAAAATGGCGGTGTAGATATTTCCATGTTCATAGAGATGGTGGTGTAGATATTTCCATGTTCATAGAGATTGCGGTGTACATATTTCCATATTTATACAGATATCAGTGTAGTTATTTCCATGTTTATAGGGATAGCAGTGTAGATATTTTCATTGATATACAGATAGCTGCGTAGATATTTGCATGTTCATACAGATAGCGGTGTAGATATTTCCATGTTCATACAGATAGCGGTGTAGATATTTCCATGTTCATACAGATAGCGGTGTAGATATTTAAATGTTCATACAGATAGCGGTGTAGATATTTCCATGTTCATACAGATAGCGGTGTAGATATTTCCATGTTCATACAGATAGCGGTGTAGATATTTCCATGTTCATACGGTTAGCAGTGTAGATATTTCCATTTTCATACAGATGGCGATGTAGATATTTCCATGTTCATACAGGTGGCGGTGTAGATATTTCCATGTTTATACAGATAGCAGTGTAGTTATTTCCATGTTTATAGAGATAGCAGTGTAGATACTTCCATCCATATACAGATAGCTGTGTAGATATTTGCATGGTCATACAGATAGCGGTGTAGATATTTCCATGTTCGTACAGATAGCCGTGTAGATATTTCCATGTTCATACAGATAGCGGTGTAGATATTTCCATGTTCATACAGACAACGGTGTAGATATTTCCATGTTCATACAGATAGCGGTGTAGATATTTCCATGTTCATACAGTTAGCTGTGTAGATATTTCCATGTTCATACAGATGGCGGTGTAGATATTTACATGTTCATACAGATGGCGGTATAGATATTTCCATGTTCGTACAGATGGCGGTGTAGATATTTCCATGTTCATAGATATGGCGGTGTAGATATTTCCATGTTTATTCAGATAGCGGTATAGATATTTCCATGTTTATACAGATGGTGGTGTAGATATTTCCATGTTTGTAGAGATGGCGGTCTAGATATTTCCATGTTTACAGAGATAGTGGTGTAGTTATTTCCAAGTTTATAGAGACAGCGTTGTAGATATTTCCATGTTTATACTGATAGCAGTGTAGATATTTCCATGTTTATAGAGATAGTGGTGTAGATAATTTCAAATTTATACAGAGAGCAGTGTAGATATTTCCAAGTTCATACAGATAGCGGTGTAGATATTTGCACGTTTATAGAGATGGCGGTGCAGATATTTCCATGTTCATACAGAGGACGGTGTAGATATTTCCATGTTTATAGGGATGGCGGTGTAGATATTTTCATGTTTACACAGATGGCGGTGTAGATATTTCCATGTTTACACACATAGCGGTGTAGACATTTCCATGTTTACACAGATAGTGGTGTGGATATTTCCATGTTTATGCAGATAGCAGTGTAGATATTTCCATGTTTATACAGATAGCGGTGCGGATATTTCCATGTTTTTTCAAATAGCGGTGCGGATATTTCCATGTTTATACAGATAGTTGGGCAGATATTTCCATGTTTATACAGATAGCGGTGTAGATATTTCCATCTTAATACAGATGGCGGTGTAGATATGTCCATGTTTGTACAGATGGCGGTGTAGATATTTCCATGTTCATACAGATGGCGGTGTAGATATTTCGATGTTTATAGAGATGGCGCTGTAGTTATTTCCATATTTATAGAGAAATCTGTGTAGATATTTCCGTGTATATTCAGATAGCTGTGTAGATATTTCCATGTTCATGCAGATAGCGGTGTAGGTATTTCCATGTTCATCCAGATGTCGGTGTACATATATCCATGTTAATACAGATGGCGGTGAAGATATTTCCATGTTCATACAGATGGTGGGGTAGATATTTCCATGTTCATACAAATGGCGTTGTAGATATTTCCATGTTCATAGAGATGGCGGTGTAGATATTTCCATCTTCATACAAATGGCGGTGTAGATATTTCCATGTTCATAGAGATGGCTGTGTAGATATTTCCATATTTATACAGATAGCAGTGTAGTTATTTCCATGTTTATAGGGATGGCAGTGAAGATATTTTCATTGATATACAGATAGCTGTGTAGATATTTGCATATTCATACAGATAGCGGTCAGGATATTTCCATGTTCATACAGATAGCGGTGTAGATATTTCCATGTTCATACAGATAGCAGTGTAGATATTTCCATGTTCATACAGATGGCGGTGTAGATATTTACATGTTCATACAGATGGCGGTATAGATATTTCCATGTTCGTACAGATGGCGGTGTAGATATTTCCATGCTCATAGAGATGGCGGTGTAGATATTTCCATGTTTATGCAGATAGCAGTGAAGTTATTTCCATGTTTATACAGATAGCGGTGGGGATATATCCATGTTTATACAGATAGTTGGGCAGATATTTCCATGTTTATACAGATAGCGGTGTAAATATTTCCATCTTAATACAGATGGCGGTGTAGATATATCCATGTTTGTACAGATAGCGGTGTAGATATTTCCATGTTCGTACGGATGGCAGTGTAGATATTTCCATGTTCATACAGGTGGCGGTGTAGATATTTCCATGTTTATACAGATAGCAGTGTAGTTATTTCCATGTTTATAGAGATAGCAGTGTAGATACTTCCATCCATATACAGATAGCTGTGTAGATATTTGCATGGTCATACAGATAGCGGTGTAGATATTTCCATGTTCGTACAGATAGCCGTGTAGATATTTCCATGTTCATACAGATAGCGGTGTAGATATTTCCATGTTCATACAGACAACGGTGTAGATATTTCCATGTTCATACAGATAGCGGTGTAGATATTTCCATGTTCATACAGTTAGCTGTGTAGATAATTCCATGTTCATACAGATGGCGGTGTAGATATTTACATGTTCATACAGATGGCGGTATAGATATTTCCATGTTCGTACAGATGGCGGTGTAGATATTTCCATGTTCATAGAGATGGCGGTGTAGATATTTCCATGTTTATTCAGATAGCGGTATAGATATTTCCATGTTTATACAGATGGTGGTGTAGATATTTCCATGTTTGTAGAGATGGCGGTCTAGATATTTCCATGTTTACAGAGATAGTGGTGTAGTTATTTCCAAGTTTATAGAGACAGCGTTGTAGATATTTCCATGTTTATACTGATAGCAGTGTAGATATTTCCATGTTTATAGAGATAGTGGTGTAGATAATTTCAATTTTATACAGAGAGCAGTGTAGATATTTCCAAGTTCATACAGATAGCGGTGTAGATATTTGCACGTTTATAGAGATGGCGGTGCAGATATTTCCATGTTCATACAGAGGACGGTGTAGATATTTCCATGTTTATAGGGATGGCGGTGTAGATATTTTCATGTTTACACAGATGGCGGTGTAGATATTTCCATGTTTACACACATAGCGGTGTAGACATTTCCATGTTTACACAGATAGTGGTGTGGGTATTTCCATGTTTATGCAGATAGCAGTGTAGATATTTCCATGTTTATACAGATAGCGGTGCGGATATTTCCATGTTTTTTCAAATAGCGGTGCGGATATTTCCATGTTTATACAGATAGTTGGGCAGATATTTCCATGTTTATACAGATAGCGGTGTAGATATTTCCATCTTAATACAGATGGCGGTGTAGATATGTCCATGTTTGTACAGATGGCGGTGTAGATATTTCCATGTTCTCACAGATGGCGGTGTAGATATTTCGATGTTTATAGAGATGGCGCTGTAGTTATTTCCATATTTATAGAGAAATCTGTGTAGATATTTCCGTGTATATTCAGATAGCTGTGTAGATATTTCCATGTTCATGCAGATAGCGGTGTAGGTATTTCCATGTTCATCCAGATGCCGGTGTACATATATCCATGTTCATACAGATGGCGGTGAAGATATTTCCATGTTCATACAGATGGTGGAGTAGATATTTCCATGTTCATACAAATGGCGTTGTAGATATTTCCATGTTCATAGAGATGGCGGTGTAGATATTTCCATCTTCATACAAATGGCGGTGTAGATATTTCCATGTTCATAGAGATGGCTGTGTAGATATTTCCACATTTATACAGATAGCAGTGTAGTTATTTCCATGTTTATAGGGATGGCAGTGAAGATATTTTCATTGATATACAGATAGCTGTGTAGATATTTGCATATTCATACAGATAGCGGTCAGGATATTTCCATGTTCATACAGATAGCGGTGTAGATATTTCCATGTTCATACAGATAGCGGTGTAGATATTTCCATGTTCATACAGATAGCGGTGTAGATATTTCCATGTTCATACAGTTAGCTGTGTAGATATTTCCATGTTCATAGAGATGGCGGTGTAGATATTTACATGTTCATACAGATGGCGGTATAGATATTTCCATGTTCGTGCAGATGGCGGTGTAGATATTTCCATGTTCATAGAGATGGCGGTGTAGATATTTCCATGTTTATGCAGATAGCGGTATAGATATTTCCATGTTTATACAGATGGTGGTGTATATATTTCCATGCTTATAGAGATGGCAGTCTAGATATTTCCATGTTTACAGAGATAGTGGTGTAGTTATTTCCAAGTTTATAGAGACAGCGTTGTAGATATTTCCATGTTTATACAGATAGCGGTGAAGATATTTCCATGTTTATACAGATAGCGGTGTAGATATTTCCATGTTTATACAGATAGCAGTGTAGATATTTCCATGTTTATAGAGATAGTGGTGTAGATAATTTCAATTTTATACAGAGAGCAGTGTAGATATTTCCAAGTTCATACAGATAGCGGTGTAGATATTTCCACGTTTATAGAGATGGCGGTGCAGATATTTCCATGTTCATACAGCGGACGGTGTAGATATTTCCATGTTTATAGGGATGGCGGTGTAGATATTTTCATGTTTACACAGATGGCGGTGTAGATATTTCCATGTTTACACAGATAGTGGTGAAGACATTTCCATGTTTACACAGATAGCGGTGTGGATATTTCCATGTTTATGCAGATAGCAGTGTAGATATTTCCATGTTTATGCAGATAGCGGTGCGGATATTTCCATGTTTATTCAGATAGCGGTGTGGATATTTCCATGTTTATACAGATAGTTGGGCAGATATTTCCATGTTTATACAGATAGCGGTGTAGATATTTCCATCTTAATACAGATGGCGGTGTAGATATGTCCATGTTTGTACAGATGGCGGTGTAGATATTTCCATGTTCATACAGATGGCGGTGTAGATATTTCGAAGTTTATAGAGATGGCGCTGTAGTTATTTCCATATTTATAGAGAAATCTGTGTAGATATTTCTGTGTATATTCAGATAGCTGTGTAGATATTTCCATGTTCATGCAGATAGCGGTGTAGATATTTCCATGTTCATCCAGATGCCGGTGTACATATATCCATGTTCATACAGATGGCGGTGAAGATATTTCCATGTTCATACAGATGGTGGTGTAGATATTTCCATGTTCATACAAATGGCGGTGTAGATACTTCGATGTTCATAGAGATGGCGGAGTAGATATTTCCATGTTCATACAAATGGCGGTGTAGATATTTCCATGTTCATAGTCATGGTGGTGTAGATATTTCCATATTTATGCAGATATCAGTGTAGTTATTTCCATGTTTATAGGGATAGCAGTGAAGATATTTTCATTGATATACAGATAGCTGTGTAGATATTTCCATGTTCATACAGATAGCGGTCTAGATATTTCCATGTTCATACAGATAGCGGTGTAGATATTTCCATGTTCATACAGATAGGGGTGTAGATATTTCCATGTTCATACAGATAGCGGTGTAGGTATTTCCATGTTCATACAGTTAGCGGTGTAGATATTTCCATGTTCATACAGATGGCGGTGTAGATATTTACATGTTCATACAGATGGCGGTATAGATATTTCCATGTTCGTACAGATGGCGGTGTAGATATTTCCATGCTCATAGAGATGGCGGTGTAGATATTTCCATGTTTATGCAGATAGCGGTATAGATATTTCCATGTTTATGCAGATGGTGGTGTAGATATTTCCATGTTTATAGAGATGGCAGTCTAGATATTTCCATGTTTACAGATATAGTTTTGTAGTTATTTCCAAGTTTATAGAGACAGCGTTGTAGATATTTCCATGTTTATACAGATAGCGGTGTAGATATTTCCATGTTTATACAGATAGCGGTGTAGATATTTCCATGTTTATAGAGATAGTGGTGTAGATAATTTCAATTTTATACAGAGAGCACTGTAGATATTTCCAAGTTCATACAGATAGCGGTGTAGATATTTCCACGTTTATAGAGATGGCGGTGCAGATATTTCCATGTTCATACAGAGGACGGTGTAGATATTTCCATGTTTATAGGGATGGCTGTGTAGATATTTTCATGTTTACACAGATGGCAGTGTAGATATTTCCATGTTTACACAGATAGCGGTGTACACAATTCCATGTTTACACAGATAGCGGTGTGGATATTTCCATGTTTATGCAGATAGCAGTGTAGATATTTCCATGTTTGTACAGATAGCGGTGCGGATATTTCCATGTTTATTCAGATAACGGTGCGGATATTTCCATGTTTATACAGATAGTTGGGCAGATATTTCCATCTTTATACAGATAGCGGTGTAGATATTTCCATCTTAATACAGATGGCGGTGTAGATATGTCCATGTTTGTACAGATGGCGGTGTAGATATTTCCATGCTCATACAGATGGCGGTGTAGATATTTCGAAGTTTATAGAGATAGCGCTGAAGTTATTTCCATATTTATAGATAAATCTGTGTAGATATTTCCATGTATATTCAGATAGCTGTGTAGATAGATCCATGTTCATGCAGATAGCGGTGTAGATATTTCCATGTTCATCCAGATGCCGGTGTACATCTATCCATGCTCATATAGATGGCGGTGAAGATATTTCCATGTTCATACAGATGGTGGTGTAGATATTTCCATGTACATACAAATGGCGGTGTAGATATTTCCATGTTCACAGAGATGGCGGTGTCGATATTTCCATGTTCATACAAATGGCGGTGTAGATATTTCCATGTTCATAGAGATGGCGGTGTTGATATTTCCATATTTATAGAGATAGCAGTGTAGTTATTTCCAAGTTTATTGAGATAGTAGTGTAGATATTTCCATTGATATACAGATAGCTGTGTAGATATTTGAATGTTCATAGAGATAGCGGTGTAGATATTTGCATGTTCATACAGATAGCGGTGTAGATATTTCCATGTTCATACAGATAGCGGTGTAAATATTTCCATGTTCATACAGATAGCGGTGTAGATATTTCCATGTTCATACAGATAGCGGTGTAGATATTTCCATGTTCATACAGATGGCTGTGTATTTATTTCCATGTTAATACAGATAGCGGTGTAGATATTCCCATGTTCATGCACATAACGGTGTAGATATTTCCATGTTCATACAGATAGCGGTGTAGATTTTCCATGTTAATACAGTTAGCGGTGTAGATATTTCCATGTTCATACAGATGGCGGTGTAGATATTTACAGGTTCATACAGATGGCGGTACAGATATTTCCATGTTCGAACAGATGGCGTTGTAGATATTTCCATGTTCATACAGATAGCGGTGTAGATATTTCCATGTTTATGCAGATAGCGGTATAGATATTTCCAGGTTTTTTACAGATGGTGGTGTAGATATTTCCATGTTTATAGAAATGGCGTTGTAGATATTTCCATGTACATACAGATGGCGGTGTAAATATTTCCATATTTATAGGGATGGCGGTGTAGATATTTTCATGTTTACACAGATGGCGGTGTAGATATTTCCATGTTTACACAGATAGCGGTGTAGACATTTCCATGTTTACACAGATAGCGGTGTGGATATTTCCATGTTTATGCAGATAGCAGTGTAGATATTTCCATGTTTATACAGATAGCGGTGCGGATATTTCCATGTTTATACAGATAGTTGGGCAGATATTTCCATGTTTATACAGATAGTGGTGTTGATATTTCCATCTTAATACAGATGGCGGTGTAGATATATCCATGTTTGTACAGATGGCGGTGTGGATATTTCCATGTTCATACAGATGGCGGTGTAGATATTTCGAAGTTTATAGAGATAGCGCTGTAGTTATTTCCATATTTATAGAGAAATCTGTGTAGATATTTCCGTGTATATACAGATAGCTGTGTAGATATTTCCATGTTCATGCAGATAGCGGTGTAGATATTTCCACGTTTATAGAGATGGCGGTGCAGATATTTCCATGTTCATACAGAGGACGGTGTAGATATTTCCATGTTTATAGGGATGGCGGTGTAAATATTTTCATGTTTACACAGATGGCGGTGTAGATATTTCCATGTTCATAGAGATGGCGGTGCAGATATTTCCAGGTTCATACAAATGGCGGTGTAGATATTTCCATGTTCATAGAGATGGCGGTGTAGATATTTCCATGTTTATACAGAGAGCAGTGTAGTTATTTCCATGTTTATAGAGATACCAGTCTGGATATTTTCATTGATATACAGATAGCTGTATTGATATTTGCATGTTCATACAGATAGCGGTGTAGATATTTCCATGTTCATACAGATAGCGGTGTAGATATTTCCATGTTCATACAGATAGCGGTGTAAATATTTCCATGTTAATTCAGATAGCGGTGTAGATATTTCCATGTTCATACAGATAGCGGTGTAGATATTTAAATGTTCATACAGTTAGCGGTGTAGATATTTCCATGTTCATACAGATGGCGGTGTAGATATTTACATGTTGATACAGATGGCGGTGTAGATATTTCCATGTTCATACAGGTGGCGGTGTAGATATTTCCATGTTTATAGAGATGGCAGTGTAGATATTTCCGAGTTCATACAAATGGCGGTGTAGATATTTCCATATTCATAGAGATGGCACTATAGATATTTCCATGTTTCTACAGATAGCAGTGTAGTTATTTCCATGTTTATAGAGATAGTGTTGTAGATAATTTCATTTTCATACAGAGAGCAGTGTAGATATTTCCAAGTTCATACAGATAGCGGTGTAGATATTTCCACGTTTATAGAGATGGCGGTGTAGATATTTCCATGTTCATACAGAGGACGGTGTAGATATTTCCATGTTTATAGGGATGGCGGTGTGGATATTTTCATGTTTACACGGATGGAGGTGTAGATATTTCCATGTATACACAGATAGCGGTGTAGACATTTTCATGTTTACACAGATAGCGGTGTGGATATTTCCATGTTTATGCAGATAGCGGTGTAGATATTTCCATGTTTATACAGATTGCGGTGCGGATATTTCCATGTTTATACAGATAGTTGGGCAGATATTTCCATGTTTATACACATAACGGTGTAGATATTTCCATCTTTATACAGATGGCTTTGTTGATATGTCCATGTTTGTGCAGATGGCGGTGTAGATATTTCCATGTTCATACAGATGGCGGTGTAGATATTTCAAAGTTTACAGAGATAGCGCTGTAGTTATTTCCATATTTATAGAGAAATCTGTGTAGATATTTCCATGTATATGCAGATAGCTGTGTAGATATTTCCATGTTCATGCAGATAGCGGTGTAGATATTTCCATGTTCATCTAGATGCCGGTGTAGATATATCCATGTTCATACAGATGGCGGTGAAGATATTTCCATGTTCATGCAGATGGCGGTGAAGATATTTCCAAGTTCATACAAATGGCGGTGTAGATATTTCCATGTTCATAGAGATGGCGGTGTAGATATTTCCGAGTTCATACAAATGGCGGTGTAGATATTTCCATATTCATAGAGATGGCACTATAGATATTTCCATGTTTCTACAGATAGCAGTGTAGTTATTTCCATGTTTATAGAGATAGCAGTGTAGATATTTCCATTGATATACAGATAGCTGTGTAGATATCTGCATGTTCATACAGATAGCGGTGTAGGTATTTCCATGTTCATACAGATAGCGGTGTAGATATTTCCATGTTCATACGGATTGCGGTGTAGATATTTCCATCTTCATACAGATAGCGGTGTAGGTATTTCCGTGTTCATACAGATAACGGTGTAGATATTTCCATGTTCATACCAATAGCGGTGTGGATATTTCCATGTTCATACAGATGGCGGTGTAGATATTTACATGTTCATACAGATGGCGGTGTACAGATTTCCAAGTTCGTACGGATGGCAGTGTAGATATTTCCATGTTCGTACAGTTGGCGGTGTAGATATTTCCATGTTTATACAGATAGCAGTGTAGATATTTCCATGTTTATAGAGATAGCAATGTAGATATTTCCATTGATATACCGATAGCTGTGTAGATATTTGCATGTTCATACAGATAGCGGTGTAGATGTTTCCATGTTCGTACAGATATCAGTGTAGATATTTCCATGTTCATACAGATAGCGGTGTAGATAATTCCATGTTCATACAGATGACGGTGTAGATATTTCCATGTTCATACAGATGGCGGTGTAGATATTTACATGTTCATACAGTTAGCGGTGTAGATATTTCCATGTTCATACAGATGGCGGAGTAGGTATTTACATGTTCATACAGATGGCGGTGTAGATATTTCCATGTTCATACAGATGGCGGTGTAGGTATATCCATGTTCATAGAGATGGCGTTGTAGATATTTCCATGTTTATGCACATAGCGATATAGATATTTCCATGTTTATGCAGATAGCAGTGTAGTTATTTCCATGTTTATAGAGATAGCAGTGTAGATATTTCCATTGATATACAGATAGCTGTGTAGTTATTTGCATGTTCATACAGATAGCGGTGTAGATATTTCCATGTTCGTACAGATAGCGGTGTAGATATTTCCATGTTCATACAGATAGCGGTGTAGATATTTCCATGTTCATACAGATAACGGTATAGATATTTCCATGTTCATACAGATAGCGGTGTAGATATTTCCATGTTCATACAGATGGCGGTGTAGATATTTACATGTTCATTCAGATGGCGGTGTAGATATTTCCATGTTCATACAGATGGCGGTGTAGATATTTCCATGTTCATAGAGATGGCTGTGTAGATATTTCCATGTTTATGCAGATTGCGGTATAGATATTTCCATGTTTATACAGATGGTGGTGTAGATATTTCCATGTTTATACAGATGGCGGTCTAGATATTTCCATGTTTATACAGATAGCGGTGAAGATATTTCCATGTTTACACAGATAGCGGTGTAGGTATTTCCATGTTTATACAGATAGCAGTGTAGATATTTTCATGCTTACAGAGATAGTGGTGTAGATAATTTCAATTTTATACCGAGAGCAGTGTGGATATTTCCAAGTTCTTACAGATAGCGATGTAGATATTTCCACGTTTATAGAGAATGCGGTATAGATATTTCCATGTTCATACTGATGGCGGTGTAGATATTTCCATGTTCATACAAATGGCGGTGTAGATACTTCCATGTTCATAGAGATTTCGGTGTAGATATTTCCATGTTCACAGAGATGGCGGTGTAGATATTTCCATGTTCACAGAGATGGCGGTGTAGATATTTCCATGTTTATACAGATAGCAGTGTAGTTATTTCCATGTTTATAGAGATAGCAATGAAGATATTTCCATTGATATACACATAGCTGTGTAGATAGTTGCATGTTCATACAGATAGCGGTGTAGATATTTCCATCTTCGTGCAGATAGCGGTGTAGATATTTCCATGTTCCTACAGATAGCGGTGTAGATATTTCCATGTTCATACAGATAACGGTGTAGAAATTTCCATGTTCATACAGATAGCGGTGTAGATATTTCCATCTTCGTGCAGATAGCGGTGTAGATATTTCCATGTTCCTACAGATAGCGTTGTAGATATTTCCATGTTTATACAGATAGCGGTGAAGATATTTCCATGTTTATACAGATAGCGGTGTAGATATTTCCATGTTTATACAGATAGCAGTGTAGATATTTCCATGTTTATAGAGATAGTGGTGTAGATAATTTCAATTTTATACAGAGAGCAGTGTAGATATTTCCAAGTTCATACAGATAGCGGTGTAGATATTTCCACGTTTATAGAGATGGCGGTGCAGATATTTCCATGTTCATACAGCGGACGGTGTAGATATTTCCATGTTTATAGGGATGGCTGTGTAGATATTTCCATGTTTATTCAGATAGCGGTGTGGATATTTCCATGTTTATACAGATAGTTGGGCAGATATTTCCATGTTTATACAGATAGCGGTGTAGATATTTCCATATTCATACAGATGGCGGTGTAGATATTTACATGTTCATACAGATGGCGGTGTAGATATTTCCATGTTCGTACAGATGGCCGTGAAGATATTTGCATGTTCATAGAGATGGCGTTGTAGTTATTTCCATGTTTATGCAGATAGCGGTATAGATATTTCCATGTTAATACAGTTGGTGGTGTAGGTATTTCCATGTTTATAGAGATGGCGGTCAAGATATTTCCATGTTTACATAGATAGTGGTGTAGTTATTTCCAAGTTTATAGAGACAGTGTTGTAGATATTTCCATGTTTATACAGATAGCGGTGAAGATATTTCCATGTTTATACAGATAGCGGTGTAGATATTTCCATGTTTATACAGATAGCAGTGTAGATATTTCCATGTTTATAGAGATAGTGTTGTAGATAGTTTCATTTTCATACAGAGAGCAGTGTAGATATTTCCAAGTTCATACAGATAGCGGTGTAGATATTTCCACGTTTATAGAGATGGCGGTGTAAATATTTCCATGTTCATACAGATGGCGGTGTAGATATTTCCATGTTCATACAGATAGCGGTGTAGATATTTCCATGTTCATACCAATAGCGGTGTAGGCATTTCCATGTTCATACATTTAGCGGAGTAGATAATTCCATGTTCATACAGATGGCGGTGAAGATATTTACATGTTCATACAGATGGCGGTGTAGATATTTCCATGTTTGTACGGATGGCAGTGTAGATATTTCCATGTTCATACAGGTGGCGGTGTAGATATTTCCATGTTTATACAGATAGCAGTGTAGTTATTTCCAAGTTAATAGAGATAGCGGTGTAGATATTTCCATTGATATACAGATAGCTGTGTAGATATTTGCATGTTCATACAGATAGCGGTGTAGATATTTCCATGTTCGTACAGATAGCGGTGTAGCTATTTCCATGTTCATACAGATAGCGGTGAAGATATTTGTATGTTCATACAGATAACGGTGTAGATATTTCCATGTTCATACAGACAGCGGTGTAGATATTTCCATGTTCATACAGTTAGCGGTGTACATATTTCCATGTTTATACAGATGGTGGTGTAGATATTTCCATGTTTATAGAGATGGCGGTCTAGATATTTCCATGTTTACAGAGATAGTGGTTTAGTTATTTCCAAGTTTGTAGAGACAGCTTTGTAGATATTTCCATGTTTTTACAGATAGCGGTGGAGATATTTCCATGTTCGTACAGATTGCGGTGTAGGTATTTCCATGTTAAAACAGATAGTAGTGTAGATATTTCCATGTTTATAGAGATAGTGGTGTAGATAATTTCAATTTTATACAGAGAGCAGTGTAGATATTTCCAAGTTCATACAGATAGCGGTGTAGATATTTCCACGTTTATAGAGATGGCGGTGTAGATATTTCCATGTTCATACAGATGGCGGTGTAGATATTTCCATGTTTATAGGAATGGCAGTGTAGATATTTTCATGTTTACTCAGATAGCGGTGTAGACATTTCCATGTTTACACAGATAGCGGTGTGGATATTTCCATGTTTATACAAATAGTTGGGCAGATATTTCCATGTTTATACAGATAGCGGTGTAGATATTTCCATGTTCACACAAATGGCGGTGTAGATATGTCCGTGTTTGTACAGATGGCGGTGTAGATATTTCCATGTTTATACCGATGGCGGTGTAGATATTGCGAAGTTTATAGAGATAGCGCTGTAGTTATTTCCATATTTATAGAGAAATGTGTGTAGATATTTCAATGTATATTCAGATAGCTGTGTAGAAATTTCCATGTTCATGCAGATAGCCGTGTAGACATTTCCATGTTCATCCAGATGCCGGTGTACATATATCCATGTTCATACAGATGGCGGTGAAGATATTTCCATGTTCATACAAATAGCGGTGTAGATATTTCCATGTCCATACAGATAGCGGTGTAGATATCTCCATGTTCATACAGATAGCGGTGTAGATATTTCCATGTTCATACAGATAGCGGTGTAGATATTTCCATGTTCATACCAATAGCGGTGTAGATATTTCCTTGTTCATACAGTTAGCGGTGTAGATATTTCCATGTTCATACAGATGGCGGTGTAGATATTTACATGTTCATACAGATGGCGGTGTAGATATTTCCATGTTCGTAAGGATGGCAGTGTAGATATTTCCATGTTCATACAGGTGGCGGTGTAGATATTTCCCTGTTTATACAGATAGCAGTGTAGTTATTTCCAAGTTTATAGAGATAGCAGTGTAGGTATTTCCATTGATATACAGATAGCTGTCTAGATATTTGCATGTTCATACAGATAGCGGTGTAGATATTTCCATGTTCGTACAGATAGCGGTGTAGATAATTCCATGTTCATACAGATAGCGGTGTAGATATTTGCATGTTCCTACAGATAGCGGTGTAGATATTTCCATGTTCATACAGGTAACGGTGTAGATATTTCCATGCTCATACAGATGGCGCTGTAGATATTTACATGTTCATACAGATGGCAGTGTAGATATTTCCATGTTCGTACAGATGGCGGTGTAGGTATTTCCATGTTTATACAGATAGCGGTGTAGATATTTCCATGTTTATAGAGATAGTGGTGTAGATAATTTCAATTTTATACAGAGAGCAGTGTAGATATTTCCAAGTTCATACAGATAGCGGTGTAGATATTTCCACGTTTATAGAGATGGCAGTGTAGATATTTCCATGTTCATACAGATGGCGGTGTAGATATTTCCATGTTTATAGGAATGGCAGTGCAGATATTTTCATGTTTACACAGATGGCGGTGTAGATATTTCCATGTTTACTCAGATAGCGGTGTAGACATTTCCATGTTTACAGAGATAGCGGTGTGGATATTTCCATGTTTATACAAATAGTTGGGCAGATATTTCCATGTTTATACAGATATCGGTGTAGATATTTCCATGTCCATACAAATGGCGGTGTAGATATGTCCATGTTTGTACAGATGGCGGTGTAGATATTTCCATGTTCGTACAGATAGCGGTGTAGATATTTCCATGTTCATACAGATAACGGTGTAGATATTTGCATGTTCCTACAGATAGCGGTGTAGATATTTCCATGTTCATACAGGTAACGGTGTAGATATTTCCATGCTCATACAGATGGCGCTGTAGATATTTACATGTTCATACAGATGGCAGTGTAGATATTTCCATGTTCGTACAGATGGCGGTGTAGGTATTTCCATGTTTATACAGATAGCAGTGTAGATATTTCCATGTTTATACAGATAACTGTGTAGATATTTCCATGTTTATAGAGATAGTGGTGTAGATAATTTCAATTTTATACAGATAGCAGTGTAGATATTTCCAAGTTCATATAGACAGTGGTGTAGATATTTCCCCGTTTAAAGAGATGGCGGTGTAGATAATTCCATGTTCATACAGATAGCGGTGTAGATATTTCCATGTTCATACAGATGGCGGTGTAGATATTTCCATGTTCATACAAATGGCGGTGTAGATATTTCCATGTTCATAGAGATGGCGGTGTAGATATTTCCATGTTCATACCAATGGCGGTGTAGATATTTCCATGTTCATATAGTTGTCGGTGTAGATATTTCCATGTTTATACAGATTGCAGTTTAGTTATTTCCATGTTTATAGAGATAGCAGTGTAGATATTTCCACTGATATAGAGATAGCTGTGTAGATATTTGCATGTTCATACAGAGAGCGGTGTAGATATTTCCATGTTCATACAGATAGCGGTGTAGATATTTCCATGTTCATACAGATAGCGGTGTAGATATTTCCATGTTCATAAAGATAGCGGTGTAGATATTTCCATGTTAAGAAAGTTAGCGGTGTAGATATTTCCATGTTTATAGAGATAGTGGTGTAGTTATTTCCAAGTTTATAGAGACAGGGTTGTAGATATTTCCATGTTTATACAGATAGCAGTGTAGATATTTTCATGTTTATAGAGATAGTGGTGTAGATAATTTCAATTTTATACCGAGAGCAGTGTAGATATTTCCAAGTTCATACACATAGCGGTGTAGATATTTCCACGTTTATAGACATGGCGGTGTAGATATTTCCATGTTCATACTGATGGCAGTGTAGATATTTCCATGTTTATAGAAATGGCGGTGTAGATATTTCCATGTTTACACAGATAGCGGTGTAGACATTTCCATGTTTACACAGACAGCGGTGTGGATATTTCCATGTTTATGCAGATATCGGTGTAGATATTTCCATGTTTATAAAGATAGCGGTGCGGATCTTTCCACATTTATACAGATAGTTGGGCAGATATTTCCATGTTTACACAGATAGCGGTGTAGATATTTCCATCTTAATACAGATGGCGGTGTAGATATGTCCATGTTCGTACAGATGGCGGTGTAGATATTTCGAAGTTTATAGAGACAGCGCTGTAGTTATTTCCATATTTATAGTGAAATCTGTGTAGATATTTCCGTGCATATGCAGACAGCTGTGTAGATATTTCCATGTTCATGCAGATATCGGTGTAGATATTTCCATGTTCATCCAGATGCCGGTGTAGATATATCCATGTTCATACAGATGGCGTCGTAGATATTTCCATGTTCATACACATGGCGGTGTAAATATTCCCATGTTTATAGAGATGGCGGTGTAGATAATTCCATGTTCATGCAGAAGCGGTGTAGATATTTCCATGTTCATACAGATAGCGGTGTAGATATTTCCATGTTCATACAGTTAGCGGTGAAGATATTTCCATGTTCATACAGATGGCGGTGAAGATATTTCCATGTTCATACAGATGGCGGTGTAGATATTTCCATGTTCATACAGATAGCGGTGTAGATATTTCCATGTTCATACAGTTAGCGGTGTAGATATTTCCATGTTCGTACAGAAGGCGGTGTAGATATTTACATGTTCATACAGATGGCGGTGTAGATATTTCCATGTTCATACAGATAGCGGTGTAGATATTTCCATGTTCATACAGATAGCGGTGTAGATATTTCCATGTTAGTACAGATAACGATGTAGATATTTCCATGTTCTTACAGATAGCGGTGTAGATATTTCCATGTTCATACTGTTAGCGGTGTAGATATTTCCATGTTCATACAAATGGCGGTGTATATATTTCCATGTTCATACAGATAGCGGTGTAGATATTTCCATGTTCATACAGATAGCGGTGTAGTTATTTCCATGTTCATACAGATAGCGGTGTAGATATTTCCATGTTCATACAGATAGCGGTGTAGATATTTCCATGTTCATACAGATAGTGGTGTAGATATTTCCATGTTCATACAGTTAGTAGTGTAGATATTTCCATGTTCATACAGATGGCGGTGTAGATATTTACATGTTCATACAGTTGGCGTTGTAGATATTTCTATGTTCATACAGATAGCGATGTAGAGATTTCCATGTTCATACTGATAGCGGTGTAGATATTTCCATGTTCATACAGATAGCAGTGTAGATATTTCCAGGTTCACACCAATAGCGGTGTAGACATTTCCATGTTCATACATTTAGCGGTGTAGATATTTCCATGTTCATACAGATAGCGGTGTAGATATTTCCATCTTCATACAGATAGCGGTGTAGATATGTCCGTGTTCATACAGTTAGCGGTGTAGATATTTCCATGTACGTACAGAAGGCGGTGCAGATATTTACATGTTCATACAGATGGCGGTGTAGATATTTCCATGTTCATACAGATAGCGGTGTAGATATTTCCATGTTCATACAGATAGCGGTGTAGATATTTCCATGTTAGTACAGATAGCGATGTAGATATTTCCATGTTCTTACAGATAGCGGTGTAGATATTTCCATGTTCATACTGTTAGCGGTGTAGATATTTCCATGTTCATACAAATGGCGGTGTATATATTTCCATGTTCATACAGATAGCGGTGTAGATATTTCCATGTTCATACAGATAGCGGTGTAGATATTTCCATGTTCATACAGATAGCGGTGTAGATATTTCCATGTTCATACAGATAGCGGTGTAGATATTTCCATGTTCATACAGATAGTGGTGTAGATATTTCCATGTTCATACAGATAGCGGTGTAGATATTTCCATGTTCATACAGATGGCGGTGTAGATATTTACATGTTCATACAGTTGGCGTTGTAGATATTTCTATGTTCATACAGATAGCGATGTAGAGATTTCCATGTTCATACTGATAGCGGTGTAGATATTTCCATGTTCATACAGATAGCAGTGTAGATATTTCCAGGTTCACACCAATAGCGGTGTAGACATTTCCATGTTCATACATTTAGCGGTGTAGATATTTCCATGTTCATACAGATGGCCGTGTAGATATTTACAAGTTCATACAGATGGCGGTGTAGATATTTCCATGTTCGTACGGATGGCAGTGTAGATATTTCCATGTTCATACAGATAGCGGTGTAGATATTTCCATATTCATACAGATAACCGTGTATATTTCCATGTTCATACAGATAGCGGTGTAGATATTTCAATGTTCATACAGATGGCCGTGTAGATATTTCCATATTCGTACAGATGGCGGTGTAGATATTTCCATGTTCATACAGATAGCGGTGTAGATATTTCCATGTTCATACAGATAGCGTTGTAGATATTTTCGTGTTCATACAGTTAGCGGTGTAGATATTTCCATGTTCGTACAGAAGGCGGTGTAGATATTTACATGTTCATACAGATGGCGGTGTAGATATTTCCATGTTCATACAGATAGCGGTGTAGATATTTCCATGTTCATACATATAGCGGTGTAGATATTTCCATGTTAGTACAGATAGCGATGTAGATATTTCCATGTTCTTACAGATAGCGGTGTAGATATTTCCATGTTCATACTGTTAGCGGTGTAGATATTTCCATGTTCATACAAATGGCGGTGTATATATTTCCATGTTCATACAGATAGCGGTGTAGATATTTCCATGTTCATACAGATAGCGGTGTAGATATTTCCATGTTCATACAGATAGCGGTGAAGATATTTCCATGTTTATACAGATAGTGGTGTAGATATTTCCATGGTTATACAGATAGCAGTGTAGATATTCCATGTTTATAGAGATAGTGGTGTAGATAATTTCAAATTTATACAGAGAGCAGTGTAGATATTTCCAAGTTCATACAGATAGCGGTGTAGATATTTCCACGTTTATAGAGATGGCGGTCTAGATATTTCCATGTTCATACAGAGGACGGTGTAGATATTTCCATGTTTATAGGGATGGCGGTGTAGATATTTTCATGTTTACACAGATGGCGGTGAAGATATTTCCATGTTTACACAGATAAAGGTGTAGACATTTCCATGTTTACACAGATAGCGGTGTGGATATTTCCATGTTTATGCAGATAGCAGTGAAGATATTTCCATGTTAATACAGATAGCGGTGCGGATATTTCCATGTTTATACCGATAGTTGGGCAGATATTTCCATGTATATACAGATAGCGGTGTAGATATTTCCATCATAATACAGATGGCGGTGTAGATATGTCCATGTTTGTACAGATGGCGGTGTAGATATTTCCATGTTCATACAGATGGCGGTGTAGATATTTCGAAGTTTATAGAGATAGCGCTGTAGTTATTTCCATATTTATAGAGAAATCTCTGTAGATATTTCCATGTATATTCAGATAGCTGTGTAGATATTTCCATGTTCATGCAGATAGCGGTGTAGATATTTCCATGTTCATCCAGATGCCGGTGTAGATATATCCATGTTCACACAGATGGCGGTGAAGATATTTCCATGTTCATACAGATGGTGGTGTAGATATTTCCATGTTCATACAAATGGCGGTGTAGATGTTTCCATGTTCATAGAGATGGCGGTGTAGATATTTCCATGTTCATACAAATGGCGGTGTATATATTTCCATGTTCATAGAGATGGCGGTGTAGATATTTCCATATTTATACAGATAGCAGTGCAGTTATTTCCATGTTTATAGAGATAGCAGTGTAGATATTTCCATTGATGTACTGATAGCTGTGTAGATATTTGCATGTTCGTACAGATAGCGGTGTAGATATTTCCATGTTCATTCAGATAGCGGTGTAGATATTTCCATGTTCATACAGATAGCGGTGTAGATATTTCCATGTTCATACAGATAGCGGTGTAGATATTTCCATGTTCATACAGATAGCGGTGTAGATATTTCCATGTTCATACAGATAGCGGTGTAGATATTTCCGTGTTCATACAGTTAGTGGTGTAGATATTTCCATGTTCGTACAGAAGGCGGTGTAGATATTTACATGTTCATACAGATGGCGGTGTAGATATTTCCATGTTCATACAGATAGCGGTGTAGATATTTCCATGTTCATACAGATAGCGGTGTAGATATTTCCATGTTAGTACAGATAGCGATGTAGATATTTCCATGTTCTTACAGATAGTGGTGTAGATATTTCCATGTTCATACTGTTAGCGGTGTAGATATTTCCATGTTCATACAAATGGCGGTGTATATATTTCCATGTCCATAGAGATGGCGGTGTAGATATTTCCATGTTCATACAGGTGGCGGTGTAGATATTTCCATGTTTATACAGATAGCAGTGTAGTTATTTCCTTGTTGATAGAGATATCTGTGTAGATATTTCCATTGACATACAGATAGCTGTGTAGATATTTGCATGTTCATACAGATAGCGGTGTAGATATTTCCATATTCGTACAGATAGCAGTGTAGATATTTCCATCTTCATACAGATAGCGGTGTAGATATTTCCATGTTCATACAGATAACGGTGTAGATATTTCCATGTTCATACAGATAGCGGTGTAGATATTTCCATGTTCATACAGTTAGCGGTGTAGATATTTCCATGTTCATACAGATAGCGGTGTAGATATTTCCATGTTCGTACAGATGGCGGTGTAGATATTTCCATGTTTATAGAGATGGCGATGTAGATATTTTCATGTTTACACAGATGGTGGTGTAGATATTTCCATATTTACACAGATAGCGGTGTAGACATTTCCATGTTTACACAGATAGCGGTGTGGATATCTCCATGTTTATGCAGATAGCGGTGTAGGTATTTCCATGTTTATACAGATAGCGGTGCGGTTATTTCCATGTTTATACAGATAGTGGTGGAGATATTTCCATGTTTATACAGATAGCGTTGTAGATATTTCCATCTTATTACAGATGGCGGTGTAGATATGTCCATGTTCGTACAGATGGCGGTGTACATATTTCGAAGTTTACAGAGATAGCGCTGTAGTTATTTCTATATTTATAGAGAAATATGTGTAGATATTTCCATGTATATGCAGATAGCTGTGTAGATATTTCCATGTTCATGCAGATAGCGGTGTAGATATTTCCATGTTCATCCAGATGCCGGTGTAGATATATCCAAGTTCATACAGATGGCGGTGAAGATATTTCAATGTTCATACAGATGGCGATGTAGATATTTCCGGGTTCATACAAATGGCGGTGTAGATATTTCCATGTTCATAGAGATGTCGGTGTAGTTATTTCCATTTTCATACAAATGGCGGTGTAGTTATTTCCATGTTCATAGAGATGGCGGTGTAGATATTTCCATGTTTATACAGATAGCAGTGTAGTTATTTCCATGTTTATAGAGATAGTGGTGTAGATAATTTCAATTTTATACAGATAGCTGTGTAGATATTTGCATGTTCGTACAGATAGCGCTGTAGATATTTCCATGTTCGTACAGATAGCGTTGTAGATATTTCCATATTCATACAGATCACGGTGTAGGTATTTCCATGTTCATGCAGAATGCGGTGTAAATATTTCCATGTTCATACCAATAGCGGTGTAGATATTTCCGTGTCCATTCAGTTAGCGTTGTAGATATTTCCATGTTCATACAGATGGCGGTGTAGATATTTACATGTTCATGCAGATGGCGGTGTAGATATTTCCATGTTCGTACGGATGGCAGTGTAGTTATTTCCATGTTCATACTGGTGGCCGCGTAGATATTTCCATGTTTATACAGATAGCAGTGTAGTTATTTCCATGTTTATAGAGATAGCAGTGTAGATATTTCCATTGATATACAGATAGCTGTATAGATACTTGCATGTTCATACAGATAGCGGTGTAGATATTTCCATGTTCGTACAGATAGCGGTGTAGATATTTCCATGTTCATACAGATAGCGGTGTAAATATTTCCATGTTCATACAGATAGCGGTGTAGATATTTCCATGTTCATACAGATAGCGGTGTAGATATTTCCATGTTTATACAGATGGCGGTGTAGATATTTACATGTTCATACAGATGGCGGTGTAGATATTTACATGTTCATTACAGATGGCAGTGTAGTTATTTCCATGTTCATAGAGATGGCGGTGTAGATATTTCCATGTTTATGCAGATAGCGGTATAGATATTTCCGTGTTTATACAGATGGTGGTGTAGATATTTCCATGTTTATAGAGATGGCGGTCTAGATATTTCCATGTTTATACAAATAGCGGTGAAGTTATTTCCATGTTTATACAGATAGCGGTGTAGATATTTCCATGTTTATACAGATAGCAGTGTAGATATTTCCATGTTTATAGAGATGGTGGTGTAGATAATTTCAATTTTATACCGAGAGCAGTGTGGATAATTCCAAGTTCATACAGATAGCGATGTTGATATTTCCACGTTTATAGAGATGGCGGTGTAGATATTTCCATGTTCATACAAATGGCGGTGTAGATATTTCCATGTTCATAGAGATGGCGGTGTAGATATTTCCATGTTCACAGCGATGGCGGTGAAGATATTTAGATGTTCACAGAGATGGCGGTGTAGATATTTCCATGTTTATACAGATAGCAGTGTAGTTATTTCCAAGTTTATAGAGATAGCTGTGTAGATATTTCCATTGTTATACACATAGCTGTGTAGATATTTGCAAGTTCATACAGATAGCGGTGTAGATATTTCCATATTCGTACAGATAGCGGTGTAGATATTTCCATGTTCATACAGATAGCGGTGTAGATATTTCCATGTTCATACAGATAACGGTGTAGATATTTCCATGTTCATACAGATAGCGGTGTAGGTATTTCCATGGTCATACAGTTAGCGGTGTAGTTATTTCCATGTTCATACTGATGGCAGTGTAGATATTTACATGTTCATACAGATGGCGCTGTAGATATTTCCATGTTCATACAGATGGCCGTGTAGATATTTGCATGTTCATAGAGATGGCGGTGTAGTTATTTCCATGTTTATGCAGACAGCGTTATAAATATTTCCATTTTAATACAGATGATGGTGTAGGTATTTCCATGTTTATAGAGATGGCGGTCTAGATATTTCCATGTTTATAGAGATAATGTTGTAGTTATTTCCAAGTTTTTAGAGACAGCGTTGCAGATATTTCCATGTTTATACTGATAGCGGTGAAGTTGTTTCCATGTTTATACAGATAGCGGTGTAGATATTTTCATGTTTATACAGATAACAGTGTAGATATTTCCATGTTTATAGAGATAGTGGTGTAGATAATTTCAATTTTATACAGATAGCAGTGTAGATATTTCCAAGTTCATTCAGATAGCAATGTAGATATTTCCACGTTTATAGAGATGGCGGTGTAGATATTTCCATGTTCATACAGATGGCAGTGTAGATATTTCCATGTTAATAGAGATGGCGGTGTAGATAGTTCCATGTTTACACAGATGGCGGTGTAGATATTTCCATGTTTACACAGATAGCGGTGTAGACATTTCCATATTCACACAGATAGCGGTGTGGATATTTCCATGTTTATGCAGATAGTGGTGTAGATAGTTCCATGTTTATACAGATAGCGATGCAGATATTTCCATGTTTATACAGATAGTTGGGCAGATATTTCCATGTTTATACAGATAGCGGTGTAGATATTTCCATCTTAATACAGATGGCGGTGTTGATATGTCCATGTTCATACAGAGAGCGGTGTAGATATTTCCATGTTCGTACAGAGAGCGGTGTAGATATTTCCATGTTCATACAGATAGCGGTGTAGATATTTCCATGTTCATACAGAGAGCGGTGTAGATATTTCCATGTTTACACAGATAGCGGTGTGGATATTTCCATGTTTATGCAGATAGCAGTGTAGATATTTCTATGTTTATACAGATAGCGGTGCGGATATTTCCATGTTTATTCAGATAGCGGAGCGGATATTTCCATGTTTATACAGATAGTTGGGAAGATATTTCCATGTTTATACAGATAGCGGTGTAGATATTTCCATCTTAATACAGATGGCGGTGTAGATATGTCCATGTTGCTACTGATGGCGGTGTAGATATTTCCATGTTCATACAGATGGCGGTGTAGATATTTCGAAGTTTATAGAGATAGCGCTGTAGTTATTTCCATATTTATAGTGAAATCTGTGTGGATATTTCAGTGTATATTAAGATAGCTGTGTAGATATTTCCATGTTCATGCAGATAGCGGTATAGATATTTCCATGTTCATCCAGATGCCGGTGTACATATATCCATGTTCATACAGATGGCGGTGTAGATATTTCCATGTTCATAAAAATGGCGGTGTAGATATTTCCATGTTCATAGAGATGGTGGTGTAGATATTTCCATGTTCATAGAGATTGCGGTGAACATATTTCCATATTTATACAGATAGCAGTGTAGTTATTTCCATGTTTATAGGGATAGCAGTGTAGATATTTTCATTGATATACAGATAGCTTCGTAGATATTTGCATGTTCATACAGATAGCGGTGTAGATATTTCCATGTTCATACAGATAGCGGTGTAGATATTTCCATGTTCATACAGATAGCGGTGTAGATATTTATATGTTCATACAGATAGCGGTGTAGATATTTCCATGTTCATACTGATAGCGGTGTAGATATTTCCATGTTCATACAGATAGCGGTGTAGATATTTCCATGTTCATACGGTTAGCAGTGTAGATATTTCCATTTTAATACAGATGGCGGTGTAGATATTTCCATGTTCATACAGATGGCGGTGTAGATATTTCCATGTTCATAGAGATGGCCGTGTAGATATTTCCATGTTTACACAGATAGCAGTGTAGTTATTTCCAAGTTTATAGAGATACCAGTGTGGATATTTCCATTGATATACAGATAGCTGTGTAGATATTTACATGTTCATACAGATAGCGGTTTAGATATTTCCATGTTCATACAGATAGCACTGTAGATATTTCCATGTTCATACAGATAGCGGTGTAGATATTTCCATGTTCATACAGATAGCGGTGTAGATATTTCCATGTTCATACCAATAGTGGTGTAGACATTTCCATGTTCATATATTTAGCAGTGTAGATATTTCCATGTTCATACAGATGGCGAAGATATTTAAATGTTCATACAGATAGCTGTGTAGATATTTCCATGTTCATACAGTTAGCGGTGTAGATATTTCCATGTTCATACAGATGGTGGTGTAGATATTTCCATATTCATAGAGATGGCAGTGTAGATATTTCCATATTTATACAGATAGCAGTGTAGTTATTTCCATGCTTATAGAGATAGCAGTTTAGATATTTCCATTGATATACAAATAGCTGTGTAGATATTTGCATGGTCATACAGATAGCGGTGTAGATATTTCCATGTTCATACAGATAACGGTGTAGATATTTCCATGTTCATACAGATAGCGGTGTAGATATTTCCATGTTCATACAGTTAGCGGTGTAGATTTTCCATGTTCATACAAATGGTGGTGTAGATATTTCCATGTTCATAGAGATGGCGGTGTAGATATTTCCATGTTTATGCTGATAGCGGTATAGATATTTCCATATTTATACAGATGGTGGTGTAGATATTTCCATGTTTATAGAGATGGCGGTGTAGATATTTCCATGTTCATACAGATGGCGGTGTAAATATTTCCATGTTTATAGGGATGGCGGTGTAGATATTTTCATATTTACACAGATGGCGGTGTAGATATTTCCATGTTTACACAGATAGCGTTTTAGACATTTCCATGTTTACACAGATAGCGGTGTGGATATTTCCATGTTTATGCAGATAGCAGTGTAGATATTTCCATGTTTATACAGATAGCGGTGGGGATATATCCATGTTTATACAGATAGTTGGGCAGATATTTCCATGTTTATACAGATAGCGGTGTAGATATTTCCATCTTAATACAGATGGCGGTGTAGATATGTCCATGTTTGTACAGATAGCGGTGTAGATATTTCCATGTTCGTACGGATGGCAGTGTAGATATTTCCATGTTCATACAGGTGGCGGTGTAGATATTTCCATGTTTATACAGATTGCAGTGTAGTTATTTCCATGTTGATAGTGATAGTAGTGTAGATATTTACATTGATATACAGATAGATGTGTAAGTATTTGCATGGTCATACAGATAGCGGTGTAGATATTTCCATGTTCGTACAGATAGCGGTGTAGATATTTCCATGTTCATAGAGATGGCGGTGTAGATATTTCCATGTTCATACAGATAACGGTGTAGATATTTCCATGTTCATACAGAGAGCGGTGTAGATATTTCCATGTTCATACAGTTAGCGGTGTAGATATTTCCATGTTCATACAGATGGCGGTGTAGATATTTACATGTTCATACAGATCGCGTTATACATATTTCCATGTTCGTACAGATGGCGGTGTAGATATTTCCATGTTCATAGAGATGGCGGTGTAGATATTTCCATGTTCATACAAATGGCGGTGTAGATATTTCCATGTTCATAGAGATGGCGGTGTTGATATTTCCATATTTATATAGATAGCAGTGTAGTTATTTCCATGTTTATAGAGATAGTAGTGTAGATATTTCCATTGATATACAGATAGCTGTGTAGATATTTGCATGTTAATAGAGATAGCGGTGTAGATATTTGCATGTTCATACAGATAGCGGTGTAGACATTTCCATGTTTTCACAGATAGCGGTGTGGATATTACCATGTTTATGCATATAGCAGTGTAGATATTTCCATGTTTATACAGACAGCGGTGCGGATATTTCCATGTTTATACAGATATTTGGGCAGATATTTCCATGTTTATACAGATAGCGGTGTAGATATTTCCATCTTAATACAGATGGTGGTGTAGATATGTCCATGTTTCTACAGATGGCGGTGCAGATATTTCCATGTTCATACAGATGGTGTTGTAGATATTTAGAAGTTTATAGAGATAGCGCTGTAGTTATTTCCATATTTATAGAGAAATCTGTGTAGATATTTCCGTGTATATTCAGATAGCTGTGTAGATATTTCCATGTTCATGCAGATAGCGGTGTAGATATTTCCATGTTCATCCAGATGCCGGTGTACATATATCCATGTTCATACAGATGGCGGTGTGGATATTTCCATGTTTAAAGGGATGGCGGTGTAGATGTTTTCATGTTTACACAGATGGCGGTGTAGATATTTCCATGTTTACAGAGATAGCGGTGTAGACATTTCCATGTTTACACAGATAGCGGTGTGGATATTACCATGTTTATGCAGATAGCAGTGTAGATATTTCCATGTTTGTACAGATAGCGGTGCGGATATTTCCATGTTTATACAGATAGTTGGGCAGATATTTCCATGTTTATACAGATAGCGGTGTAGATATTTCCATCTTAATGCAGATGGCGGTGTAGATATGTCCATGTTTGTACAGATGGCGGTGTAGATATTTCCATGTTCATACAGATAGCGGTGTAGATATTTCCATGTTCATACGGTTAGCAGTGTAGATATTTCCATTTTCATACAGATGGCGGTGTAGATATTTCCATGTTCATACAGATGGCGGTGTAGATATTTCCATGTTCATAGAGATGGCCGTGTAGATATTTCCATGTTTACACAGATAGCAGTGTAGTTATTTCCATGTTTATAGAGATACCAGTGTGGATATTTCCATTGATATACAGATAGCTGTGTAGATATTTACATGTTCATACAGATAGCGGTTTAGATATTTCCATGTTCATACAGATAGCACTGTAGATATTTCCATGTTCATACAGATAGCGGTGTAGATATTTCCATGTTCATACAGATAGCGGTGTAGATATTTCCATGTTCATACAGATAGCGGTGTAGATATTTCCATGTTCATACCAATAGTGGTGTAGACATTTCCATGTTCATATATTTAGCAGTGTAGATATTTCCATGTTCATACAGATGGCGAAGATATTTAAATGTTCATACAGATAGCTGTGTAGATATTTCCATGTTCATACAGTTAGCGGTGTAGATATTTCCATGTTCATACAGATGGTGGTGTAGATATTTCCATGTTCATAGAGATGGCGGTGTAGATATTTCCATATTTATACAGATAGCAGTGTAGTTATTTCCATGCTTATAGAGATAGCAGTTTAGATATTTCCATTGATATACAAATAGCTGTGTAGATATTTGCATGGTCATACAGATAGCGGTGTAGATATTTCCATGTTCATACAGATAACGGTGTAGATATTTCCATGTTCATACAGATAGCGGTGTAGATATTTCCATGTTCATACAGTTAGCGGTGTAGATTTTCCATGTTCATACAAATGGTGGTGTAGATATTTCCATGTTCATAGAGATGGCGGTGTAGATATTTCCATGTTTATGCTGATAGCGGTATAGATATTTCCATATTTATACAGATGGTGGTGTAGGTATTTCCATGTTTATAGAGATGGCGGTGTAGATATTTCCATGTTCATACAGATGGCGGTGTAAATATTTCCATGTTTATAGGGATGGCGGTGTAGATATTTTCATGTTTACACAGATGGCGGTGTAGATATTTCCATGTTTACACAGATAGCGTTTTAGACATTTCCATGTTTACACAGATAGCGGTGTGGATATTTCCATGTTTATGCAGATAGCAGTGTAGATATTTCCATGTTTATACAGATAGCGGTGGGGATATATCCATGTTTATACAGATAGTTGGGCAGATATTTCCATGTTTATACAGATAGCGGTGTAGATATTTCCATCTTAATACAGATGGCGGTGTAGATATGTCCATGTTTGTACAGATAGCGGTGTAGATATTTCCATGTTCGTACGGATGGCAGTGTAGATATTTCCATGTTCATACAGGTGGCGGTGTAGATATTTCCATGTTTATACAGATAGCAGTGTAGTTATTTCCATGTTGATAGTGATAGTAGTGTAGATATTTACATTGATATACAGATAGATGTGTAAATATTTGCATGGTCATACAGATAGCGGTGTAGATAATTCCATGTTCGTACAGATAGCGGTGTAGATATTTCCATGTTCATAGAGATGGCGGTGTAGATATTTCCATGTTCATACAGATAACGGTGTAGATATTTCCATGTTCATACAGAGAGCGGTGTAGATATTTCCATGTTCATACAGTTAGCGGTGAAGATATTTCCATGTTCATACAGATGGCGGTGTAGATATTTACATGTTCATACAGATCGCGTTATACATATTTCCATGTTCGTACAGATGGCGGTGTAGATATTTCCATGTTCATAGAGATGGCGGTGTAGATATTTCCATGTTCATACAAATGGCGGTGTAGATATTTCCATGTTCATAGAGATGGCGGTGTTGATATTTCCATATTTATATAGATAGCAGTGTAGTTATTTCCATGTTTATAGAGATAGTAGTGTAGATATTTCCATTGATATACAGATAGCTGTGTAGATATTTGCATGTTAATAGAGATAGCGGTGTAGATATTTGCATGTTCATACAGATAGCGGTGTAGATATTTCCATGTTCATACAGATAGCGGTGTAGATATTTCCATGTTCATACAGATAGCGGTGTAGATATTTCCATGTTCATACAGATAGCGGTGTAGATATTTCCATTTTCATACAGATAGCGGTTTAGATATTTTCATGTTCATACAGATGGCGGTGTAGATATTTACATGTTCATACAGATGGCGGTGTTGTTATTTCCATGTTCATACAGATGGCAGTGTAGATATTTCCATGTTCATAGAGACAGCGGTGTAGATATTTCTAGGTTCATACAGATAGCGGTGTAGATATTTCCATGTTCATACCAATAGCGGTGTAGACATTTCCATGTTCATATATTTAGCGGTGTAGATATTTCCATGTTCATACAGATGGCGAAGATATTTCCATGTTCATACAGATAGCTGTGTAGATATTTCCATGTTCATACAGTTAGCGGTGTAGATATTTCCATGTTCATACAGATGGCAGTGTAGATATTTCCATGTTCATAGAGATGGCGGTGTAGATATTTCCATATTTATACCAATAGCAGTGTAGTTATTTCCATGTTTATAGAGAAAGCAGTGTAGATATTTCCATTGATATACAGATAGCTGTGTAGATATTTGCATGGTCATACAGATAGCGGTGTAGATATTTCCATGTTCGTACAGATAGCGGTGTAGATATTTCCATGTTCATACAGATAGCGGTTTAGATATTTCCATGCTCATGCAGATAACGGTGTAGATATTTCCATGTTCATACAGATAGCGGTGTAGATATTTCCATGTTGATACAGTAAGCGGTGTAGATATTTCCATGTTCATACAGATGGCGGTGTAGATATTTTCATGTTCATACAGATGGCGGTATAGATACTTCCATGTTCGTACAGATGGCGTTGTAGATATTTCCATGTTCATTGAGATGGCGGTGTAGATATTTCCATGTTTATGCAGATAGCGGTATAGATATTTCCATATTTATACAGATGGTGGTGTAGATATTTCCATGTTTATAGAGATGGTGTTGTAGATATTTCCATGTTCATACAGATGGCAGTGTAAATATTTCCATGTTTTAAGGGATGGCGGTGTAGATATTTTCATGTTTACACAGATGGCGGTGTAGATATTTCCATGTTTACACAGATAGCGGTGTAGACATTTCCACGTTTACACAGATAGCGGTGTGGATATTTCCATGTTTATGAAGATAGCAGTGTAGATATTTCCATGTTTATACAGAAAGCGGTGCGGATATTTCCATGTTTATACAGATAGTTGGGCAGATATTTCCATGTTTATACAGATAGCGGTGTAGATATTTCCATCTTAATACAGATGGTGGTGTAGATATGTCCATGTTTGTACAGATGGCGGTGTAGATATTCCCATGTTGATACAGATGGCGGTGTAGATATTTCGAAGTTTATAGAGATAGCGCTGTAGTTATTTCCATATTTATAGAGAAATCTGTGTAGATATTTCCGTGTATATTCAGATAGCTGTGTAGATATTTCCATGTTCATGCAGATAGTGGTGTAGATATTTCCATGTTCATCCAGATGCCGGTGTACATATATCCATGTTCATACAGATGGCGGTGAAGATATTTCCATGTTCATACAGATGGTGGTGTAGATATTTCCATGTTCATACAAATGGCGGTGTAGATATTTCCATGTTCATAGAGATGGTGGTGTAGATATTTCCATGTTCATACAAATGGCGGTGTAGATATTTCCATGTTCATAGAGATGGCGGTGTAGATATTTCCATATTTAAACAGATAGCAGTGTAGTTATTTCCATGTTTATAGGGATAGCAGTGTAGATATTTTCATTGATATACAGATAGCTGTGTAGATATTTGCATGTTCATACAGATAGCCGTCTAGATATTTCCATGTTCGTACAGATATCGGTGTAGATATTTCCATGTTCATACAGATAGCGGTGTAGATATTTCCATGTTCATACAGATGGCGGTGTAGATATTTACATGTTCATACAGATGGCGGTGTAGATATTTCCATGTTCATACAGATAGCGGTGTAGTGATTTCCATGTTCATACAGATAGCGGTGTATATATTTCCATGTTCATATTGATAGCGGTCTAGATATTTCCAGGTTCATACCAATAGCGGTGTAGACATTTCCATGTTCATACAGATGGCGGTGTAGATATTTACATGTTCATACAGATAGCGGTTTAGATATTTCCATGTTCATACAGATAGCACTGTAGATATTTCCATGTTCATACAGATAGCGTTGTAGATATTTCCATGTTCATACAGATAGCGGTGTAGATATTTCCATGTTCATACAGATAGCGGTATAGATATTTCCATGTTCATACTAATAGTGGTGTAGACATTTCCATGTTCATATATTTAGCAGTGTAGATATTTCCATGTTCATACAGATGGCGAAGATATGTAAATGTTCATACAGATAACTGTGTTGATATTTCCATGTTCATACAGTTAGCGGTGTAGATATTTCCATGTTCGTACAGATAGCGGTGTAGATATTTCCATGTTCATACAGATAGCGGTGTAGATATTTCCATGTTCATACAGAGAACGGTGTAGATATTTCCATGTTCATACAGATGGCGGTGTAGATATTTACAAGTTCATACAGATGGCAGTGTAGATATTTCCATGTTCGTACGGATGGCAGTGTAGATGTTTCCATGTTCATACAGATGGCGGTGTAGATATTTCCATGTTCATAGAGATGGCCGTGTAGATATTTCCATGTTTACACAGATAGCAGTGTAGTTATTTCCATGTTTATAGAGATACCAGTGTGGATATTTCCATTGATATACAGATAGCTGTGTAGATATTTACATGTTCATACAGATAGCGGTTTAGATATTTCCATGTTCATACAGATAGCACTGTAGATATTTCCATGTTCATACAGATATCGGTGTAGATATTTCCATGTTCATACAGATAGCGGTGTAGATATTTCCATGTTCATACAGATAGCGGTGTAGATATTTCCATGTTCATACCAATAGTGGTGTAGACATTTCCATGTTCATATATTTAGCAGTGTAGATATTTCCATGTTCATACAGATGGCGAAGATATTTAAATGTTCATACAGATAGCTGTGTAGATATTTCCATGTTCATACAGTTAGCGGTGTAGATATTTCCATGTTCATACAGATGGTGGTGTAGATATTTCCATGTTCATAGAGATGGCGGTGTAGATATTTCCATATTTATACAGATAGCAGTGTAGTTATTTCCATGCTTATAGAGATAGCAGTTTAGATATTTCCATTGATATACAAATAGCTGTGTAGATATTTGCATGGTCATACAGATAGCGGTGTAGATATTTCCATGTTCATACAGATAACGGTGTAGATATTTCCATGTTCATACAGATAGCGGTGTAGATATTTCCATGTTCATACAGTTAGCGGTGTAGATTTTCCATGTTCATACAAATGGTGGTGTAGATATTTCCATGTTCATAGAGATGGCGGTGTAGATATTTCCATGTTTATGCTGATAGCGGTATAGATATTTCCATATTTATACAGATGGTGGTGTAGATATTTCCATGTTTATAGAGATGGCGGTGTAGATATTTCCATGTTCATACAGATGGCGGTGTAAATATTTCCATGTTTATAGGGATGGCGGTGTAGATATTTTCATGTTTACACAGATGGCGGTGTAGATATTTCCATGTTTACACAGATAGCATTTTAGACATTTCCATGTTTACACAGATAGCGGTGTGGATATTTCCATGTTTATGCAGATAACAGTGTAGATATTTCCATGTTTATACAGATAGCGGTGGGGATATATCCATGTTTATACAGATAGTTGGGCAGATATTTCCATGTTTATACAGATAGCGGTGTAGATATTTCCATCTTAATACAGATGGCGGTGTAGATATGTCCATGTTTGTACAGATAGCGGTGTAGATATTTCCATGTTCGTACGGATGGCAGTGTAGATATTTCCATGTTCATACAGGTGGCGGTGTAGATATTTCCATGTTTATACAGATAGCAGTGTAGTTATTTCCATGTTGATAGTGATAGTAGTGTAGATATTTACATTGATATACAGATAGATGTGTAAATATTTGCATGGTCATACAGATAGCGGTGTAGATATTTCCATGTTTATACAGATAGCGGTGTAGATATTTCCATGTTCATAGAGATGGCGGTGTAGATATTTCCATGTTCATACAGATAACGGTGTAGATATTTCCATGTTCATACAGAGAGCGGTGTAGATATTTCCATGTTCATACAGTTAGCGGTGTAGATATTTCCATGTTCATACAGATGGCGGTGTAGATATTTACATGTTCATACAGATCGCGTTATACATATTTCCATGTTCGTACAGATGGCGGTGTAGATATTTCCATGTTCATAGAGATGGCGGTGTAGATATTTCCATGTTCATACAAATGGCGGTGTAGATATTTCCATGTTCATAGAGATGGCGGTGTTGATATTTCCATGTTTATACAGATAGCAGTGTAGTTATTTCCATGTTTATAGAGATAGTAGTGTAGATATTTCCATTGATATACAGATAGCTGTGTAGATATTTGCATGTTAATAGAGATAGCGGTGTAGATATTTGCATGTTCATACAGATAGCGGTGTAGATATTTCCATGTTCATACAGATAGCGGTGTAGATATTTCCATGTTCATACAGATAGCGGTGTAGATATTTCCATGTTCATACAGATAGCGGTGTAGATATTTCCATGTTCATACAGATAGCGGTTTAGATATTTTCATGTTCATACAGATGGCGGTGTAGATATTTACATGTTCATACAGATGGCGGTGTTGTTATTTCCATGTTCATACAGATGGCAGTGTAGATATTTCCATGTTCATACAGATGGTGGTGTAGATATTTCCATGTTTATAGGGATGGCGGTGTAGATATTTCCATGTTCATACAGATGGCGGTGTTGTTATTTCCATGTTCATACGGATGGCGGTGTAGATATTTCCATGTTCATACCAATAGCGGTGTAGACATTTCCATGTTCATATATTTAGCGGTGTAGATATTTCCATGTTCATACAGATGGCGAAGATATTTCCATGTTCATACAGATAGCTGTGTAGATATTTCCATGTTCATACAGTTAGCGGTGTAGATATTTCCATGTTCATACAGATGGCAGTGTAGATATTTCCATGTTCATAGAGATGGCGGTGTAGATATTTCCATATTTATACCAATAGCAGTGTAGTTATTTCCATGTTTATAGAGATAGCAGTGTAGATATTTCCATTGATATACAGATAGCTGTGTAGATATTTGCATGGTCATACAGATAGCGGTGTAGATATTTCCATGTTCATACAGATAGCGGTGTAGATATTTCCATGTTCATACAGATAGCGGTTTAGATATTTCCATGCTCATGCAGATAACGGTGTAGATATTTCCATGTTCATACAGATAGCGGTGTAGATATTTCCATGTTGATACAGTAAGCGGTGTAGATATTTCCATGTTCATACAGATGGCGGTGTAGATATTTTCATGTTCATACAGATGGCGGTATAGATACTTCCATGTTCGTACAGATGGCGTTGTAGATATTTCCATGTTCATTGAGATGGCGGTGTAGATATTTCCATGTTTATGCAGATAGCGGTATAGATATTTCCATATTTATACAGATGGTGGTGTAGATATTTCCATGTTTATAGAGATGGTGTTGTAGATATTTCCATGTTCATACAGATGGCAGTGTAAATATTTCCATGTTTTAAGGGATGGCGGTGTAGATATTTTCATGTTTACACAGATGGCGGTGTAGATATTTCCATGTTTACACAGATAGCGGTGTAGACATTTCCACGTTTACACAGATAGCGGTGTGGATATTTCCATGTTTATGAAGATAGCAGTGTAGATATTTCCATGTTTATACAGATAGCGGTGCGGATATTTCCATGTTTATACAGATAGTTGGGCAGATATTTCCATGTTTATACAGATAGCGGTGTAGATATTTCCATCTTAATACAGATGGTGGTGTAGATATGTCCATGTTTGTACAGATGGCGGTGTAGATATTCCCATGTTGATACAGATGGCGGTGTAGATATTTCGAAGTTTATAGAGATAGTGCTGTAGTTATTTCCATATTTATAGAGAAATCTGTGTAGATATTTCCGTGTATATTCAGATAGCTGTGTAGATATTTCCATGTTCATGCAGATAGTGGTGTAGATATTTCCATGTTCATCCAGATGCCGGTGTACATATATCCATGTTCATACAGATGGCGGTGAAGATATTTCCATGTTCATACAGATGGTGGTGTAGATATTTCCATGTTCATTCAAATGGCGGTGTAGATATTTCCATGTTCATAGAGATGGTGGTGTAGATATTTCCATGTTCATACAAATGGCGGTGTAGATATTTCCATGTTCATAGAGATGGCGGTGTAGATATTTCCATATTTAAACAGATAGCAGTGTAGTTATTTCCATGTTTATAGGGATAGCAGTGTAGATATTTTCATTGATATACAGATAGCTGTGTAGATATTTGCATGTTCATACAGATAGCCGTCTAGATATTTCCATGTTCATACAGATATCGGTGTAGATATTTCCATGTTCATACAGATAGCGGTGTAGATATTTCCATGTTCATACAGATGGCGGTGTAGATATTTACATGTTCATACAGATGGCGGTGTAGATATTTCCATGTTCATACAGATAGCGGTGTAGTGATTTCCATGTTCATACAGATAGCGGTGTATATATTTCCATGTTCATATTGATAGCGGTCTAGATATTTCCAGGTTCATACCAATAGCGGTGTAGACATTTCCATGTTCATACAGATGGCGGTGTAGATATTTCCATGTTCATACAGATAGCGGTTTAGATATTTCCATGTTCATACAGATAGCACTGTAGATATTTCCATGTTCATACAGATAGCGGTGTAGATATTTCCATGTTCATACAGATAGCGGTGTAGATATTTCCATGTTCATAGCAATAGTGGTGTAGACATTTCCATGTTCATATATTTAGCAGTGTAGATATTTCCATGTTCATACAGATGGCGAAGATATTTAAATGTTCATACAGATAGCTGTGTTGATATTTCCATGTTCATACAGTTAGCGGTGTAGATATTTCCATGTTCATACAGATGGTGGTGTAGATATTTCCATGTTCATAGAGATGGCGGTGTAGATATTTCCATATTTATACAGATAGCAGTGTAGTTATTTCCATGCTTATAGAGATAGCAGTGTAGATATTTCCATTGATATACAAATAGCTGTTTAGATATTTGCATGGTCATACAGATAGCGGTGTAGATATTTCCATGTTCGTACAGATAGCGGTGTAGATATTTCCATGTTCATACAGATAGCGGTGTAGATATTTCCATGTTCATACAGATAACGGTGTAGATATTTCCATGTTCATACAGATAGCGGTGTAGATATTTCCATGTTCATACAGTTAGCGGTGTAGATTTTCCATGTTCATACAGATGGTGGTATAGATATTTCCATGTTCATAGAGATGGCGGTGTAGATATTTCCATGTTTATGCTGATAGCGGTATAGATATTTCCATATTTATACAGATGGTGGTGTAGATATTTCCATGTTTATAGAGATGGCGGTGTAGATATTTCCATGTTCATAAAGATGGCGGTGTAAATATTTCCATGTTTATAGGGATGGCGGTGTAGATATTTTCATGTTTACACAGATGGCGGTGTAGATATTTCCATGTTTAAACAGATAGCGTTGTAGACATTTCCATGTTTACACAGATAGCGGTGTGGATATTTCCATGTTTATGCAGATAGCAGTATATATATTTCCATGTTTATACAGATAGCGGTGGGGATATATCCATGTTTATACAGATAGTTGGGCAGATATTTCCATGTTTATACAGATAGCGGTGTAGATATTTCCATCTTAATACAGATGGCGGTGTAGATATGTCCATGTTTGTAAAGATAGCGGTGTAGATATTTCCATGTTCGTACGGATGGCAGTGTAGATATTTCCATGTTCATACAGGTGGCGGTGTAGATATTTCCATGTTTATACAGATAGCAGTGTAGTTATTTCCATGTTGATAGTGATAGCAGTGTAGATATTTCCATTGATATACAGATAGATGTGTAAATATTTGCATGGTCATACAGATAGCGGTGTAGATATTTCCATGTTCGTACTGATAGCGGTGTAGATATTTCCATGTTCATACAGATAGCGGTGTAGATATTTCCATGTTCATGCAGATGACGGTGTAGATATTTCCATGTTCATACAGAGAGCGGTGTAGATATTTCCATGTTCATACAGATGGCGGTGTAGATATTTACAAGTTCATACAGATGGCGTTATACATATTTCCATGTTCGTACAGATGGCGGTGTAGATATTTCCATGTTCATAGAGATGGCGGTGTAGATATTTCCATGTTCATACAAATGGCGGTGTAGATATTTCCATGTTCATAGAGATGGCGGTGTTGATATTTCCATATTTACAGAGATAGCAGTGTAGTTATTTCCATGTTTATAGAGATAGTAGTGTAGATATTTCCATTGATATACAGATAGCTGTGTAGATATTTGCATGTTAATAGAGATAGCGGTGTAGATATTTGCATGTTCATACAGATAGCGGTGTAGATATTTCCATGTTCATATAGATAGCGGTGTAGATATTTCCATGTTCATACAGATAGCGGTGTAGATATTTCGATGTTCATACAGATAGCGGTGTAGATATTTCCATGTTCATACAGATAGCGGTTTAGATATTTTCATGTTCATACAGATGGCGGTGTAGATATTTACATGTTCATACAGATGGCGGTGTTGTTATTTCCATGTTCATACAGATGGCAGTGTAGATATTTCCATGTTCATACAGACAGCGGTGTAGATATTTCTAGGTTCATACAGATAGCGGTGTAGATATTTCCATGTTCATACCAATAGCGGTGTAGACATTTCCATGTTCATATATTTAGCGGTGTAGATATTTCCATGTTCATACAGATGGCGAAGATATTTCCATGTTCATACAGATAGCTGTGTAGATATTTCCATGTTCATACAGTTAGCGGTGTAGATATTTCCATGTTCATACAGATGGCAGTGTAGATATTTCCATGTTCATAGAGATGGCGGTGTAGATATTTCCATATTTATACCAATAGCAGTGTAGATATTTCCATGTTTATAGAGATAGCAGTGTAGATATTTCCATTTATATACAGATAGCTTTGTAGATATTTGCATGGTCATACAGATAGTGGTGTAGATATTTCCATGCTCGTACAGATAGCGGTGTAGATATTTCCATGTTCATACAGAAAGCGGTTTAGATATTTCCATGTTCATGCAGATAACGGTGTAGATATTTCCATGTTCATACAGATAGCGGTGTAGATATTTCCATGTTGATACAGAAAGCGGTGTAGATATTTCCATATTCATACAGATGGCGGTGTAGATATTTCCATGTTCATACAGATGGCGGTATAGATACTTCCATGTTCGTACAGATGGCGTTGTAGATATTTCCATGTCCATTGAGATGGCGGTGTAGATATTTCCATGTTTATGCAGATAGCGGTATAGATATTTCCATGTTTATACAGATGGTGGTGTAGATATTTCCTTGTTTATAGAGATGGTGTTGTAGATATTTCCATGTTCATACAGATGGCGGTGTAAATATTTCCATGTTTAAAGGGATGGCGGTGTAGATATTTTCATGTTTACACAGATGGCGGTGTAGATATTTCCATGTTTACACAGATAGCGGTGTAGACATTTCCATGTTTACACAGATAGCGGTGTGGATATTTCCATGTTTATGAAGATAGCAGTGTAGATATTTCCATGTTTATACAGATAGCGGTGCGGATATTTCCATGTTTATACAGATAGTTGGGCAGATATTTCCATGTTTATACAGATAGCGGTGTAGATATTTCCATCTTAATACAGATGGCGGTGTAGATATGTCCATGTTTGTACAGATGGCGGTGTAGATATTTCCATATTCATACAGATGGCGGTGTAGATATTTCGAAGTTTACAGAGATAGCGCTGTAGTTATTTCCATATTTATAGAGAAATCTGTGTAGATATTTCCGTGTATATTCAGATAGCTGTGTAGATATTTCCATGTTCATGCAGATAGTGGTGTAGATATTTCCATGTTCATCCAGATGCCGGTGTACATATATCCATGTTCATACAGATGGCGGTGAAGATATTTCCATGTTCATACAGATGGTGGTGTAGATATTTCCATGTTCATACAAATGGCGGTGTAGATATTTCCATGTTCATAGAGATGGTGGTGTAGATATTTCCATGTTCATACAAATGGCGGTGTAGATATTTCCATGTTCATAGAGATGGCGGTGTAGATATTTCCATATTTATACAGATAGCAGTGTAGTTATTTCCATGTTTATAGGGATAGCAGTGTAGATATTTTCATTGATATACAGATAGCTGTGTAGATATTTTCATGTTCATACAGATAGGCGTCTAGATATTTCCATGTTCGTACAGATATCGGTGTAGATATTTCCATGTTCATACAGATAGCGGTGTAGATATTTCCATGTTCATATAGATGGCGGTGTAGATATTTACATGTTCATACAGATGGCGGTGTAGATATTTCCATGTTCATACAGATAGCGGTGTAGTGATTTCCATGTTCATACAGATAGCGGTGTATATATTTCCATGTTCATATTGATAGCGGTCTAGATATTTCCAGGTTCATACCAATAGCGGTGTAGACATTTCCATGTTCATACAGTTAGCGGTGTAGATATTTCCATGTTCATACAGATGGCGGTGTAGATATTTACAAGTTCATACAGATGGCAGTGTAGATATTTCCATGTTCGTACGGATGGCAGTGTAGATGTTTCCATGTTCATACAGGTGGCGGTGTAGATATTTCCATGTTTATACAGATAGCAGTGTAGTTATTTCCATGTTTATAGAGATAGCAGTGTAGATACTTCCATCCATATACAGATAGCTGTGTAGATATTTGCATGGTCATACAGATAGCGGTGTAGATATTTCCATGTTCGTACAGATAGCCGTGTAGATATTTCCATGTTCATACAGATAGCGGTGTAGATATTTCCATGTTCATACAGATAACGGTGTAGATATTTCCATGTTCATACAGATAGCGGTGTAGATATTTCCATGTTCATACAGTTAGCGGTGTAGATATTACCATGTTCATACAGATGGCGTTATAGATATTTCCATGTTCGTACAGATGGCGGTGTAGATATTTCCATGTTCATAGAGATGGCGGTGTAGATATTTCCATGTTTATTCAGATAGCGGTATAGATATTTCCATGTTTATACAGATGGTGGTGTAGATATTTCCATGTTTGAAGAGATGGCGGTCTAGATATTTCCATGTTTACAGAGATAGTGGTGTAGTTATTTCCAAGTTTATAGAGACAGCGTTGTAGATATTTCCATGTTTATACTGATAGCAGTGTAGATATTTCCATGTTTGTAGAGATAGTGGTGTAGATAATTTCAATTTCATACAGAGAGCAGTGTAGATATTTCCAAGTTCATACAGATAGCGGTGTAGATATTTCCACGTTTATAGAGATGGCGGTGCAGATATTTCCATGTTCATACAGAGGACGGTGTAGATATTTCCATGTTTATAGGGATGGCGGTGTAGATATTTTCATGTTTACACAGATGGCGGTGTAGATATTTACATGTTTAAACACATAGCGGTGTAGACATTTCCATGTTTGCACAGATAGTGGTGTGGATATTTCCATGTTTATGCAGATAGCAGTGTAGATATTTCCATGTTTATACAGATAGCGGTGCGGATATTTCCATGTTTTTTCAAATAGCGGTGCGGATATTTCCATGTTTATACAGATAGTTGGGCAGATATTTCCATGTTTATACAGATAGCGGTGTAGATATTTCCATCTTAATACAGATGGCGGTGTAGATATGTCCATGTTTGTACAGAAGGCGGTGTAGATATTTCCATGTTCATACAGATGGCGGTGTAGATATTTCGATGTTTATAGAGATGGCGCTGTAGTTATTTCCATATTTATAGAGAAATCAGTGTAGATATTTCCGTGTATTTTCAGATAGCTGTGTAGTTATTTCCATGTTCATGCAGACAGCGGTGTAGATATATCCATGTTCATCCAGATGCCGGTGTACATATATCCATGTTCATACAGATGGCGGTGAAGATATTTCCATGTTCATACAGATGGTGGGGTAGATATTTCCATGTTCATACAAGTGGCGGTGTAGATATTTCCATGTTCATAGAGATGGTGGTGTAGATATTTCCATATTTATACAGATAGCAGTGTAGTTATTTCCATGTTTATAGGGATAGCAGTGAAGATATTTTCATTGATATACAGATAGCTGTGTAGATATTTGCATATTCATACAGATAGCGGTCTAGATATTTCCATGTTCATACAGATAGCGGTGTAGATATTTCCATGTTCATACAGATAGCGGTGTAGATATTTCCATGTTCATACAGATAGCGGTGTAGATATTTCCATGTTCATACACTTAGCTGTGTAGATATTTCCATGTTCATAGAGATGGCGGTGTAGATATTTACATGTTCATACAGATGGCGGTATAGATATTTCCGTGTTCGTACAGATGGCGGTGTAGATATTTCCATGTTCATAGAGATGGCGGTGTAGATATTTCCATGTTTATGCAGATAGCGGTATAGATATTTCCATGTTTATACAGATGGTGGTGTAGATATTTCCATGCTTATAGAGATGGCAGTCTAGATATTTCCATGTTTACAGAGATAGTGGTGTAGTTATTTCCAAGTTTATAGAGACAGCGTTGTAGATATTTCCATGTTTATACAGATAGCGGTGAAGATATTTCCATGTTTATACAGATAGCGATGTAGATATTTCCATGTTTATACAGATAGCAGTGTAGATATTTCCATGTTTATAGAGATAGTGGTGTAGATAATTTCAATTTTATACAGAGAGCAGTGTAGATATTTCCAAGTTCATACAGATAGCGGTGTAGATATTTCCACGTTTATAGAGATGGCGGTGCAGATATTTCCATGTTCATACAGCGGACGGTGTAGATATTTCCATGTTTATAGGGATGGCGGTGTAGATATTTTCATGTTTACACAGATGGCGGTGTAGATATTTCCATGTTTACACAGATGGCGGTGTAGACATTTCCATGTTTACACAGATAGCGGTGTGGATATTTCCATGTTTATGCAGATAGCAGTGTAGATATTTCCATGTTTATGCAGATAGCGGTGCGGATATTTCCATGTTTATTCAGATAGCGGTGTGGATATTTCCATGTTTATACAGATAGTTGGGCAGATATTTCCATGTTTATACAGATAGCGGTGTAGATATTTCCATCTTAATACAGATGGCGGTGTAGATATGTCCATGTTTGTACAGATGGCGGTGTAGATATTTCCATGTTCATACAGATGGCGGTGTAGATATTTCGAAGTTTATAGAGATGGCGCTGTAGTTATTTCCATATTTATAGAGAAATCTGTGTAGATATTTCTGTGTATATTCAGATAGCTGTGTAGATATTTCCATGTTCATCCAGATGCCGGTGTACATATATCCATGTTCATACAGATGGCGGTGAAGATATTTCCATGTTCATACAGATGGTGGTGTAGATATTTCCATGTTCATACAAATGGCGGTGTAGATACTTCCATGTTCATAGAGATGGCGGAGTAGATATTTCCATGTTCATACAAATGGCGGTGTAGATATTTCCATGTTCATAGTCATGGTGGTGTAGATATTTCCATATTTATACAGATATCAGTGTAGTTATTTCCATGTTTATAGGGATAGCAGTGAAGATATTTTCATTGATATACAGATAGCTGTGTAGATATTTCCATGTTCATACAGATAGCGGTCTAGATATTTCCATGTTCATACAGATAGCGGTGTAGATATTTCCATGTTCATACAGATAGCGGTGTAGATATTTCCATGTTCATACAGATAGCGGTGTAGATATTTCCATGTTCATACAGTTAGCGGTGTAGATATTTCCATGTTCATACAGATGGCGGTGTAGAAATTTCCATGTTCATAGAGATGGTGGTGTAGATATTTCCATATTTATACAGATAGCAGTGTAGTTATTTCCATGTTTATAGGGATAGCAGTGAAGATATTTTCATTGATATACAGATAGCTGTGTAGATATTTGCATATTCATACAGATAGCGGTCTAGATATTTCCATGTTCATACAGATAGCGGTGTAGATATTTCCATGTTCATAGAGATAGCGGTGTAGATATTTCCATGTTCATACAGATAGCGGTGTAGATATTTCCATGTTCATACAGTTAGCTGTGTAGATATTTCCATGTTCATAGAGATGGCGGTGCAGATATTTACATGTTCATACAGATGGCGGTATAGATATTTCCGTGTTCGTACAGATGGCGGTGTAGATATTTCCATGTTCATAGAGATGGCTGTGTAGATATTTCCATGTTTATGCAGATAGCGGTATAGATATTTCCATGTTTATACAGATGGTGGTGTAGATATTTCCATGCTTATAGAGATGGCAGTCTAGGTATTTCCATGTTTACAGAGATAGTGGTGTAGTTATTTCCAAGTTTATAGAGACAGCGTTGTAGATATTTCCATGTTTATACAGATAGCGGTGAAGATATTTCCATGTTTATACAGATAGCGATGTAGATATTTCCATGTTTATACAGATAGCAGTGTAGATATTTCCATGTTTATAGAGATAGTGGTGTAGATAATTTCAATTTTATACAGAGAGCAGTGTAGATATTTCCAAGTTCATACAGATAGCGGTGTAGATATTTCCACGTTTATAGAGATGGCGGTGCAGATATTTCCATGTTCATACAGCGGACGGTGTAGATATTTCCATGTTTATAGGGATGGCGGTGTAGATATTTTCATGTTTACACAGATGGCGGTGTAGATATTTCCATGTTTACACAGATAGCGGTGTAGACATTTCCATGTTTACACAGATAGCGGTGTGGATATTTCCATGTTTATGCAGATAGCAGTGTAGATATTTCCATGTTTATGCAGATAGCGGTGCGGATATTTCCATGTTTATTCAGATAGCGGTGTGGATATTTCCATGTTTATACAGATAGTTGGGCAGATATTTCCATGTTTATACAGATAGCGGTGTAGATATTTCCATCTTAATACAGATGGCGGTGTAGATATGTCCATGTTTGTACAGATGGCGGTGTAGATATTTCCATGTTCATACAGATGGCGGTGTAGATATTTCGAAGTTTATAGAGATGGCGCTGTAGTTATTTCCATATTTATAGAGAAATCTGTGTAGATATTTCTGTGTATATTCAGATAGCTTTGTAGATATTTCCATGTTCATGCAGATAGCGGTGTAGATATTTCCATATTCATCCAGATGCCGGTGTACATATATCCATGTTCATACAGATGGCGGTGAAGATATTTCCATGTTCATACAGATGGTGGTGTAGATATTTCCATGTTCATACAAATGGCGGTGTAGATACTTCCATGTTCATAGAGATGGCGGAGTAGATATTTCCATGTTCATACAAATGGCGGTGTAGATATTTCCTTGTTCATAGTCATGGTGGTGTAGATATTTCCATATTTATACAGATATCAGTGTAGTTATTACCATGTTTATAGGGATAGCAGTGAAGATATTTTCATTGATATACAGATAGCTGTGTAGATATTTCCATGTTCATACAGATAGCGGTCTAGATATTTCCATGTTCATACAGATAGCGGTGTAGATATTTCCATGTTCATACAGATAGCGGTGTAGATATTTCCATGTTCATACAGATAGCGGTGTAGATATTTCCATGTTCATACAGTTAGCGGTGTAGATATTTCCATGTTCATACAGATGGCGGTGTAGATATTTACATGTTCATACAGATGGCGGTATAGATATTTCCATGTTCATACAGATGGCGGTGTAGATATTTCCATGCTCATAGAGATGGCGGTGTAGATATTTCCATGTTTATGCAGATAGCGGTATAGATATTTCCATGTTTATACAGATGGTGGTGTAGATATTTCCATGTTTATAGAGATGGCAGTCTAGATATTTCCATGTTTACAGATATAGTTTTGTAGTTATTTCCAAGTTTATAGAGACAGCGTTGTAGATATTTCCATGTTTATACAGATAGCGGTGAAGATATTTCCATGTTTATACAGATAGCGGTGTAGATATTTCCATGTTTATTCAGATAGCAGTGTAGATATTTCCATGTTTATAGAGATAGTGGTGTAGATAATTTCAATTTTATACAGAGAGCAGTGTAGATATTTCCAAGTTCATACAGATAGCGGTGTAGATATTTCCACGTTTATTCAGATGGCGGTGCAGATATTTCCATGTTCATACAGAGGACGGTGTAGATATTTCCATGTTTATAGGGATGGCTGTGTAGATATTTTCATGTTTACACAGATGGCAGTGTAGATATTTCCATGTTTACACAGATAGCGGTGTAGACAATTCCATGTTTACACAGATAGCGGTGTGGTTATTTCCATGTTTATGCAGATAGCAGTGTAGATATTTCCATGTTTGTACAGATAGCGGTGCGGATATTTCCATGTTTATTCAGATAACGGTGCGGATATTTCCATGTTTATACAGATAGTTGGGCAGATATTTCCATCTTTATACAGATAGCGGTGTAGATATTTCCATCTTAATACAGATGGCGGTGTAGATATGTACATGTTTGTACAGATGGCGGTGTAGATATTTCCATGCTCATACAGATGGCGGTGTAGATATTTCGAAGTTTACAGAGATAGCGCTGAAGTTATTTCCATATTTATAGATAAATCTGTGTAGATATTACCATGTATATTCAGATAGCTGTGTAGATAGATCCATGTTCATGCAGATAGCGGTGTAGATATTTCCATGTTCATCCAGATGCCGGTGTACATCTATCCATGCTCATATAGATGGCGGTGAAGATATTTCCATGTTCATACAGATGGTGGTGTAGATATTTCCATGTACATACAAATGGCGGTGTAGATATTTCCATGTTCATAGAGATGGCGGTGTAGATATTTCCATGTTCACAGAGATGGCGGTGTAGATATTTCCATGTTCACAGAGATGGCGGTGTAGATATTTCCATGTTTATACAGATAGCAGTGTAGTTATTTCCATGTTTATAGAGATAGCAAAGAAGATATTTCCATTGATATACACATAGCTGTGTAGATAGTTGCATGTTCATACAGATAGCGGTGTAGATATTTCCATCTTCGTGCAGATAGCGGTGTAGATATTTCCATGTTCATACAGATAGCGGTGTAGATATTTCCATGTTCATACAGATAACGGTGTAGAAATTTCCATGTTAATACAGATAGCGGTGTAGATATTTCCATGGTCATACAGTTAGCGGTGTAGATATTTCCATGTTCATACAGATGGCGGTGTAGATATTTACATGTTCATACAGATGGCGGTGTAGATATTTCCATGTTCGTACAGATGGCCGTGTAGATATTTGCATGTTCATAGAGATGGCGGTGTAGTTATTTCCATGTTTATGCAGATAGCGGTATAGATATTTCCATGTTAATACAGTTGGTGGTTTAGGTATTTCCATGTTTATAGAGATGGCGGTCTAGATATTTCCATGTTTATAGAGATAGTGGTGTAGTTATTTCCAAGTTTTTAGAGACAGCGTTGTAGATATTTTCATGTTTATACAGATAGCGGTGAAGTTATTTCCATGTTTATACAGATAGCGGTGCGGATATTTCCATGTTTTTTCAAATAGCGGTGCGGATATTTCCATGTTTATACAGATAGTTGGGCAGATATTTCCATGTTTATACAGATAGCGGTGTAGATATTTCCATCTTAATACAGATGGCGGTGTAGATAGGTCCATGTTCGTACAGATGGCAGTGTAGATATTTCCATGTTCATACAGATGGCGGTGTAGATATTTCGAAGTTTATAGAGATAGCGCTGTAGTTATTTCCATATTTATAGAGAAATCTGTGTAGATATTTCCGTGTATATTCAGATAGGTCTGTAGATATTTCCATGTTCATGCAGATAGTGGTGTAGATATTTCCATGTTCATCCAGATGCCGGTGTACATATATCCATGTTCATACAGATGGCGGTGAAGATATTTCCATGTTCATACAGATGGTGGTGTAGATATTTCCATGTTCATACAAATGGCGGTGTAGATATTTCCATGTTCATAGAGATGGCGGTGTAGATATTTCCATGTTCATACAAATGGCGGTGAAGATATTTCCATGTTCATAGAGATGGCGGTGTAGATATTTCCATATTTATACAGATAGCAGTGTAGTTATTTCCATGTTTATAGGGATAGCAGTGTAGATATTTTCATTGATATACAGATAGCTGTGTAGATATTTTCACGTTCATACAGATAGCCGTCTAGATATTTCCATGTTCGTACAGATATCGGTGTAGATATTTCCATGTTCATACAGATAGCGGTGTAGATATTTACAAGTTCATACAGATGGCAGTGTAGATATTTCCATGTTCGTACGGATGGCAGTGTAGATGTTTCCATGTTCATACACGTGGCGGTGTAGATATTTCCATGTTTATACAGATAGCAGTGTAGTTATTTCCATGTTTATAGAGATAGCAGTGTAGATACTTCCATCCATATACAGATAGCTGTGTAGATATTTGCATGGTCATACAGATAGCGGTGTAGATATTTCCATGTTCGTACAGATAGCCGTGTAGATATTTCCATGTTCATACAGATAGCGGTGTAGATATTTCCTTGTTCATACAGATAACGGTGTAGATATTTCCATGTTCATACAGATAGCGGTGTAGATATTTCCATGTTCATACAGTTAGCGGTGTAGATATTTCCATGTTCATACAGATGGCGGTGTAGATATTTACATGTTCATACAGATGGCGGTATAGATATTTCCATGTTCGTACAGATGGCTGTGTAGATATTTCCATGTTCATAGAGATGGCGGTGTAGATATTTCCATGTTTATTCAGATAGCGGTATAGATATTTCCATGTTTATACAGATGGTGGTGTAGATATTTCCATGTTTGTAGAGATGGCGGTCTAGATATTTCCATGTTTACAGAGATAGTGGTGTAGTTATTTCCAAGTTTATAGAGACAGCGTTGTAGATATTTCCATGTTTATACTGATAGCAGTGTAGATATTTCCATGTTTATAGAGAAAGTGGTGTAGATAATTTCAATTTTATACAGAGAGCAGTGTAGATATTTCCAAGTTCATACAGATAGCGGTGTAGATATTTCCACGTTTATAGAGATGGCGGTGCAGATATTTCCATGTTCATACAGAGGACGGTGTAGATATTTCCATGTTTATAGGGATGGCGGTGTAGATATTTTCATGTTTACACAGATGGCGGTGTAGATATTTCCATGTTTACACACATAGCGGTGTAGACATTTCCATGTTTACACAGATAGTGGTGTGGATATTTCCATGTTTATGCAGATAGCAGTGTAGATATTTCCATGTTTATACAGATAGCTGTGCGGATATTTCCATGTTTTTTCAAATAGCGGTGCGGATATTTCCATGTTTATACAGATAGTTGGGCAGATATTTCCATGTTTATACAGATAGCGGTGTAGATATTTCCATCTTAATACAGATGGCGGTGTAGATATGTCCATGTTTGTACAGATGGCGGTGTAGATATTTCCATGTTCATACAGATGGCGGTGTAGATATTTCGATGTTTATAGAGATGGCGCTGTAGTTATTTCCATATTTATAGAGAAATCTGTGTAGATATTTCCGTGTATATTCAGATAGCTGTGTAGATATTTCCATGTTCATGCAGATAGCGGTGTAGATATTTCCATGTTCATCCAGATGCCGGTGTACATATATCCATGTTCATACAGATAGCGGTGAAGATATTTCCATGTTCATACAGATGGTGGGGTAGATATTTCCATGTTCATACAAATGGCGTTGTAGATATTTCCATGTTCATAAAGATGGCGGTGTAGATATTTCCATGTTCATACAAATGGCGGTGTAGATATTTCCATGTTCATAGAGATGGTGGTGTAGATATTTCCATATTTATACAGATAGCAGTGTAGTTATTTCCATGTTTATAGGGATAGCAGTGAAGATATTTTCATTGATATACAGATAGCTGTGTAGATATTTGCATATTCATACAGATAGCGGTCTAGATATTTCCATGTTCATACAGATAGCGGTGTAGATATTCCCATGTTCATACAGACAGCGGTGTAGATATTTCCATGTTCATACAGATAGCGGTGTAGATATTTCCATGTTCATACAGTTAGCTGTGTAGATATTTCCATGTTCATAGAGATGGCGGTGTAGATATTTACATGTTCATAGAGATGGCGGTATAGATATTTCCATGTTCGTACAGATGGCGGTGTAGATATTTCCATGTTCATAGAGATGGCGGTGTAGATATTTCCATGTTTATGCAGATAGCGGTATAGATATTTCCATGTTTATACAGATGGTGGTGTAGATATTTCCATGCTTATAGAGATGGCAGTCTAGATATTTCCATGTTTACAGAGATAGTGGTGTAGTTATTTCCAAGTTTATAGAGACAGCGTTGTAGATATTTCCATGTTTATACAGATAGCGGTGAAGATATTTCCATGTTTATACAGATAGCGGTGTAGATATTTCCATGTTTATACAGATAGCAGTGTAGATATTTCCATGTTTATAGAGATAGTGGTGTAGATAATTTCAATTTTATACAGAGAGCAGTGTAGATATTTCCAAGTTCATACAGATAGCGGTGTAGATATTTCCACGTTTATAGAGATGGCGGTGCAGATATTTCCATGTTCATACAGCGGACGGTGTAGATATTTCCATGTTTATAGGGATGGCTGTGTAGATATTTCCATGTTTATTCAGATAGCGGTGTGGATATTTCCATGTTTATACAGATAGTTGGGCAGATATTTCCATGTTTATACAGATAGCGGTGTAGATATTTCCATCTTAATACAGATGGCGGTGTAGATATGTCCATGTTTGTACAGATGGCGGTGTAGATATTTCCATGTTTACACAGATGGCGGTGTAGACATTTCCATGTTTACACAGATAGCCGTGTGGATATTTCCATGTTTATGCAGATAGCAGTGTAGATATTTCCATGTTTATGCAGATAGCGGTTGGATATTTCCATGTTTATTCAGATAGCGGTGTGGATATTTCCATGTTTATACAGATAGTTGGGCAGATATTCCCATGTTTATACAGATAGCGGTGTAGATATTTCCATCTTAATACAGATGGCGGTGTAGATATGTCCATGTTTGTACAGATGGCGGTGTAGATATTTCCATGTTCATACAGATGGCGGTGTAGATATTTCGAAGTTTATAGAGATGGCGCTGTAGTTATTTCCATATTTATAGAGAAATCTGTGTAGATATTTCTGTGTATATTCAGATAGCTGTGTAGATATTTCCATGTTCATGCAGATAGCGGTGTAGATATTTCCATATTCATCCAGATGCCGGTGTACATATATCCATGTTCATACAGATGGCGGTGAAGATATTTCCATGTTCATACAGATGGTGGTGTAGATATTTCCATGTTCATACAAATGGCGGTGTAGATACTTCCATGTTCATAGAGATGGCGGAGTAGATATTTCCATGTTCATACAAATGGCGGTGTAGATATTTCCTTGTTCATAGTCATGGTGGTGTAGATATTTCCATATTTATACAGATATCAGTGTAGTTATTTCCATGTTTATAGGGATAGCAGTGAAGATATTTTCATTGATATACAGATAGCTGTGTAGATATTTCCATGTTCATACAGATAGCGGTCTAGATATTTCCATGTTCATACAGATAGCGGTGTAGATATTTCCATGTTCATACAGATAGCGGTGTAGATATTTCCATGTTCATACAGATAGCGGTGTAGATATTTCCATGTTCATACAGTTAGCGGTGTAGATATTTCCATGTTCATACAGATGGCGGTGTAGATATTTACATGTTCATACAGATGGCGGTATAGATATTTCCATGTTTGTACAGATGGCGGTGTAGATATTTCCATGCTCATAGAGATGGCGGTGTAGATATTTCCATGTTTATGCAGATAGCGGTATAGATATTTCCATGTATATACAGATGGTGGTGTAGATATTTCCATGCTTATAGAGATGGCAGTCTAGATATTTCCATGTTTACAGAGATAGTGGTGTAGTTATTTCCAAGTTTATACAGACAGCATTGTAGTTATTTCCATGTTTATAGGGATAGCAGTGAAGATATTTTCATTGATATACAGATAGCTGTGTAGATATTTCCATGTTCATACAGATAGCGGTCTAGATATTTCCATGTTCATACAGATAGCGGTGTAGATATTTCCATGTTCATACAGATAGCGGTGTAGATATTTCCATGTTCATACAGATAGCGGTGTAGATATTTCCATGTTCATACAGTTAGCGGTGTAGATATTTCCATGTTCATACAGATGGCGGTGTAGATATTTACATGTTCATACAGATGGCGGTATAGATATTTCCATGTTTGTACAGATGGCGGTGTAGATATTTCCATGCTCATAGAGATGGCGGTGTAGATATTTCCATGTTTATGCAGATAGCGGTATAGATATTTCCATGTTTATACAGATGGTGGTGTAGATATTTCCATGCTTATAGAGATGGCAGTCTAGATATTTCCATGTTTACAGAGATAGTGGTGTAGTTATTTCCAAGTTTATACAGACAGCGTTGTAGATATTTCCATGTTTATACAGATAGCGGTGAAGATATTTCCATGTTTATACAGATAGCGGTGTAGATATTTCCATGTTTATACAGATAGCAGTGTAGATATTTCCATGTTCATACAGATAGCGGTGTAGATATTTCCATGTTCATACAGATAGCGGTGTAGATATTTCCAAGTTCATACAGATAGCGGTGTAGAAATTTCCACGTTTATAGAGATGGCGGTGCAGATATTTCCATGTTCATACAGCGGACGGTGTAGATATTTCCATGTTTATAGGGATGGCTGTGTAGATATTTCCATGTTTATTCAGATAGCGGTGTGGATATTTCCATGTTTATACAGATAGCGGTGTAGATATTTCCATCTTAATACAGATGGCGGTGTAGATATGTCCATGTTTGTACAGATGGCGGTGTAGATATTTCCATGTTTACACAGATGGCGGTGTAGACATTTCCATGTTTACACAGATAGCCGTGTGGATATTTCCATGTTTATGCAGATAGCAGTGTAGATATTTCCATGTTTATGCAGATAGCGGTGCGGATATTTCCATGTTTATTCAGATAGCGGTGTGGATATTTCCATGTTTATACAGATAGTTGGGCAGATATTTCCATGTTTATACAGATAGCGGTGTAGATATTTCCATCTTAATACAGATGGCGGTGTAGATATGTCCATGTTTGTACAGATGGCGGTGTAGATATTTCCATGTTCATACAGATGGCGGTGTAGATATTTCGAAGTTTATAGAGATGGCGCTGTAGTTATTTCCATATTTATAGAGAAATCTGTGTAGATATTTCTGTGTATATTCAGATAGCTGTGTAGATATTTCCATGTTCATGCAGATAGCGGTGTAGATATTTCCATATTCATCCAGATGCCGGTGTACATATATCCATGTTCATACAGATGGCGGTGAAGATATTTCCATGTTCATACAGATGGTGGTGTAGATATTTCCATGTTCATACAAATGGCGGTGTAGATATTTCCTTGTTCATAGTCATGGTGGTGTAGATATTTCCATATTTATACAGATATCAGTGTAGTTATTTCCATGTTTATAGGGATAGCAGTGAAGATATTTTCATTGATATACAGATAGCTGTGTAGATATTTCCATGTTCATACAGATAGCGGTCTAGATATTTCCATGTTCATACAGATAGCGGTGTAGATATTTCCATGTTCATACAGATAGTGGTGTAGATATTTCCATGTTCATACAGTTAGCGGTGTAGATATTTCCATGTTCATACAGATGGCGGTGTATATATTTTCATGTTCATACAGATGGCGGTATAGATATTTCCATGTTTGTACAGATGGCGGTGTAGATATTTCCATGCTCATAGAGATGGCGGTGTAGATATTTCCATGTTTATGCAGATAGCGGTATAGATATTTCCATGTTTATACAGATGGTGGTGTAGATATTTCCATGTTTATAGAGATGGCAGTCTAGATATTTCCATGTTTACAGATATAGTTTTGTAGTTATTTCCAAGTTTATAGAGACAGCGTTGTAGATATTTCCATGTTTATACAGATAGCGGTGAAGATATTTCCATGTTTATACAGATAGCGGTGTAGATATTTCCATGTTTATTCAGATAGCAGTGTAGATATTTCCATGTTTATAGAGTTAGTGGTGTAGATAATTTCAATTTTATACAGAGAGCTGTGTAGATATTTCCAAGTTCATACAGATAGCGGTGTAGATATTTCCACGTTTATTCAGATGGCGGTGCAGATATTTCCATGTTCATACAGAGGACGGTGTAGATATTTCCATGTTTATAGGGATGGCTGTGTGGATATTTTCATGTTTACACAGATGGCAGTGTAGATATTTCCATGTTTACACAGATAGCGGTGTAGACAATTCCATGTTTACACAGATAGCGGTGTGGATATTTCCATGTTTATGCAGATAGCAGTGTAGATATTTCCATGTTTGTACAGATAGCGGTGCGGATATTTCCATGTTTATTCAGATAACGGTGCGGATATTTCCATGTTTATACAGATAGTTGGGCAGATATTTCCATCTTTATACAGATAGCGGTGTAGATATTTCCATCTTAATACAGATGGCGGTGTAGATATGTCCATGTTTGTACAGATGGCGGTGTAGATATTTCCATGCTCATACAGATGGCGGTGTAGATATTTTGAAGTTTATAGAGATAGCGCTGAAGTTATTTCCATATTTATAGATAAATCTGTGTAGATATTACCATGTATATTCAGATAGCTGTGTAGATAGATCCATGTTCATGCAGATAGCGGTGTAGATATTTCCATGTTCATCCAGATGCTGGTGTACATCTATCCATGCTCATATAGATGGCGGTGAAGATATTTCCATGTTCATACAGATGGTGGTGTAGATATTTCCATGTACATACAAATGGCGGTTTAGATATTTCCATGTTCATAGAGATGGCGGTGTAGATATTTCCATGTTCACAGAGATGGCGGTGTAGATATTTCCATGTTCACAGAGATGGCGGTGTAGATATTTCCATGTTTATACAGATAGCAGTGTAGTTATTTCCATGTTTATAGAGATAGCAAAGAAGATATTTCCATTGATATACACATAGCTGTGTAGATAGTTGCATGTTCATACAGATAGCGGTGTAGATATTTCCATCTTCGTGCAGATATCGGTGTAGATATTTCCATGTTCATACAGATAGCGGTGTAGATATTTCCATGTTCATACAGATAACGGTGTAGAAATTTCCATGTTAATACAGATAGCGGTGTAGATATTTCCATGGTCATACAGTTAGCGGTGTAGATATTTCCATGTTCATACAGATGGCGGTGTAGATATTTACATGTTCATACAGATGGCGGTGTAGATATTTCCATGTTCGTACAGATGGCCGTGTAGATATTTGCATGTTCATAGAGATGGCGGTGTAGTTATTTCCATGTTTATGCAGATAGCGGTATAGATATTTCCATGTTAATACAGTTGGTGGTTTAGGTATTTCCATGTTTATAGAGATGGCGGTCTAGATATTTCCATGTTTATACAGATAGTGGTGTAGTTATTTCCAAGTTTTTAGAGACAGCATTGTAGATATTTTCATGTTTATACAGATAGCGGTGAAGTTATTTCCATGTTTATACAGATAGCGGTGCGGATATTTCCATGTTTTTTCAAATAGCGGTGCGGATATTTCCATGTTTATACAGATAGTTGGGCAGATATTTCCATGTTTATACAGATAGCGGTGTAGATATTTCCATCTTAATACAGATGGTGGTGTAGATAGGTCCATGTTCGTACAGATGGCAGTGTAGATATTTCCATGTTCATACAGATGGCGGTGTAGATATTTCGAAGTTTATAGAGATAGCGCTGTAGTTATTTCCATATTTATAGAGAAATCTGTGTAGATATTTCCGTGTATATTCAGATAGCTCTGTAGATATTTCCATGTTCATGCAGATAGTGGTGTAGATATTTCCATGTTCATCCAGATGCCGGTGTACATATATCCATGTTCATACAGATGGCGGTGAAGATATTTCCATGTTCATACAGATGGTGGTGTAGATATTTCCATGTTCATACAAATGGCGGTGTAGATATTTCCATGTTCATAGAGATGGCGGTGTAGATATTTCCATGTTCATACAAATGGCGGTGTAGATATTTCCATGTTCATAGAGATGGCGGTGTAGATATTTCCATATTTATACAGATAGCAGTGTAGTTATTTCCATGTTTATAGGGATAGCAGTGTAGATATTTTCATTGATATACAAATAGCTGTGTAGATATTTTCACGTTCATACAGATAGCCGTCTAGATATTTCCATGTTCGTACAGATATCGGTGTAGATATTTCCATGTTCATACAGATAGCGGTGTAGATATTTACAAGTTCATACAGATGGCAGTGTAGATATTTCCATGTTCGTACGGATGGCAGTGTAGATGTTTCCATGTTCATACAGGTGGCGGTGTAGATATTTCCATGTTTATACAGATAGCAGTGTAGTTATTTCCATGTTTATAGAGATAGCAGTGTAGATACTTCCATCCATATACAGATAGCTGTGTAGATATTTGCATGGTCATACAGATAGCGGTGTAGATATTTCCATGTTCGTACAGATAGCCGTGTACATATTTCCATGTTCATACAGATAGCGGTGTAGATATTTCCATGTTCATACAGATAACGGTGTAGATATTTCCATGTTCATACAGATAGCGGTGTAGATATTTCCATGTTCATACAGTTAGCGGTGTAGATATTTCCATGTTCATACAGATAGCGGTGTAGATATTTACAAGTTCATACAGATGGCAGTGTAGATATTTCCATGTTCGTACGGATGGCAGTGTAGATGTTTCCATGTTCATACAGGTGGCGGTGTAGATATTTCCATGTTTATACAGATAGCAGTGTAGTTATTTCCATGTTTATAGAGATAGCAGTGTAGATACTTCCATCCATATACAGATAGCTGTGTAGATATTTGCATGGTCATACAGATAGCGGTGTAGATATTTCCATGTTCGTACAGATAGCCGTGTAGATATTTCCATGTTCATACAGATAGCGGTGTAGATATTTCCATGTTCATACAGATAACGGTGTAGATATTTCCATGTTCATACAGATAGCGGTGTAGATATTTCCATGTTCATACAGTTAGCGGTGTAGATATTTCCATGTTCATACAGATGGCGGTGTAGATATTTACATGTTCATACAGATGGCGGTATAGATATTTCCATGTTCGTACAGATGGCGGTGTAGATATTTCCATGTTCATAGAGATGGCGGTGTAGATATTTCCATGTTTATTCAGATAGCGGTATGGATATTTCCATGTTTATACAGATGGTGGTGTAGATATTTCCATGTTTGTAGAGATGGCGGTCTAGATATTTCCATTTTTACAGAGATAGTGGTGTAGTTATTTCCAAGTTTATAGAGACAGCGTTGTAGATATTTCCATGTTTATACTGATAGCAGTGTAGATATTTCCATGTTTATAGAGATAGTGGTGTAGATAATTTCAATTTTATACAGAGAGCAGTGTAGATATTTCCGAGTTCATACAGATAGCGGTGTAGATATTTCCACGTTTATAGAGATGGCGGTGCAGATATTTCCATGTTCATACAGAGGACGGTGTAGATATTTCCATGTTTATAGGGATGGCGGTGTAGATATTTTCATGTTTACACAGATGGCGGTGTAGATATTTCCATGTTTACACACATAGCGGTGTAGACATTTCCATGTTTACACAGATAGTGGTGTGGATATTTCCATGTTTATGCAGATAGCAGTGTAGATATTTCCATGTTTATACAGATAGCGGTGCGGATATTTCCATGTTTTTTCAAATAGCGGTGCGGATATTTCCATGTTTATACAGATAGTTGGGCAGATATTTCCATGTTTATACAGATAGCGGTGTAGATATTTCCATCTTAATACAGATGGCGGTGTAGATATGTCCATGTTTGTACAGGTGGCGGTGTAGATATTTCCATGTTCATACAGATGGCGGTGTAGATATTTCGATGTTTATAGAGATGGCGCTGTAGTTATTTCCATATTTATAGAGAAATCTGTGTAGATATTTCCGTGTATATTCAGATAGCTGTGTAGTTATTTCCATGTTCATGCAGATAGCGTTGTAGATATTTCCATGTTCATCCAGATGCCGGTGTACATATATCCATGTTCATACAGATAGCGGTGAAGATATTTCCATGTTCATACAGATGGTGGGGTAGATATTTCCATGTTCATACAAATGGCGTTGTAGATATTTCCATGTTCATAGAGATGGCGGTGTAGATATTTCCATGTTCATACAAATGGCGGTGTAGATATTTCCATGTTCATAGAGATGGTGGTGTAGATATTTCCATATTTATACAGATAGCAGTGTAGTTATTTCCATGTTTATAGGGATAGCAGTGAAGATATTTTCATTGATATACAGATAGCTGTGTAGATATTTGCATATTCATACAGACAGCGGTCTAGATATTTCCATGTTCATACAGATAGCGGTGTAGATATTCCCATGTTCATACAGATAGCGGTGTAGATATTTCCATGTTCATACAGATAGCGGTGTAGATATTTCCATGTTCATACAGTTAGCTGTGTAGATATTTCCATGTTCATAGAGATGGCGGTGTAGATATTTACATGTTCATAGAGATGGCGGTATAGATATTTCCATGTTCGTACAGATGGCGGTGTAGATATTTCCATGTTCATAGAGATGGCGGTGTAGATATTTCCATGTTTATGCAGATAGCGGTATAGATATTTCCATGTTTATACAGATGGTGGTGTAGATATTTCCATGCTTATAGAGATGGCGGTCTAGATATTTCCATGTTTACAGAGATAGTGGTGTAGTTATTTCCAAGTTTATAGAGACAGCGTTGTAGATATTTCCATGTTTATACAGATAGCGGTGAAGATATTTCCATGTTTATACAGATAGCGGTGTAGATATTTCCATGTTTATACAGATAGCAGTGTAGATATTTCCATGTTTATAGAGATAGTGGTGTAGATAATTTCAATTTTATACAGAGAGCAGTGTAGATATTTCCAAGTTCATACAGATAGCGGTGTAGATATTTCCACGTTTATAGAGATGGCGGTGCAGATATTTCCATGTTCATACAGCGGACGGTGTAGATATTTCCATGTTTATAGGGATGGCTGTGTAGATATTTCCATGTTTATTCAGATAGCGGTGTGGATATTTCCATGTTTATACAGATAGTTGGGCAGATATTTCCATGTTTATACAGATAGCGGTGTAGATATTTCCATCTTAATACAGATGGCGGTGTAGATATGTCCATGTTTGTACAGATGGCGGTGTAGATATTTCCATGTTCATACAGATGGCGGTGTATATATTTCGAAGTTTATAGAGATGGCGCTGTAGTTATTTCCATGTTTATAGAGAAATCTGTGTAGATATTTCTGTGTATATTCAGATAGCTGTGTAGATATTTCCATGTTCATGCAGATAGCGGTGTAGATATTTCCATGTTCATCCAGATGCCGGTGTACATATATCCATGTTCATACAGATGGCGGTGAAGATATTTCCATGTTCATACAGATGGTGGTGTAGATATTTCCATGTTCATACAAATGGCGGTGTAGATACTTCCATGTTCATAGAGATGGCGGAGTAGATATTTCCATGTTCATACAAATGGCTGTGTAGATGTTTCCATGTTCATAGTCATGGTGGTGTAGATATTTCCATATTTATACAGATATCAGTGTAGTTATTTCCATGTTTATAGGGATAGCAGTGAAGATATTTTCATTGATATACAGATAGCTGTGTAGATATTTCCATGTTCATACAGATAGCGGTCTAGATATTTCCATGTTCATACAGATAGCAGTGTAGATATTTCCATGTTTATAGAGATAGCAATGTAGATATTTCCATTGATATACAGATAGCTGTGTAGATATTTGCATGTTCATACAGATAGCGGTGTAGATGTTTCCATGTTCGTACAGATATCAGTGTAGATATTTCCATGTTCATACAGATAGCGGTGTAGATATTTCCATGTTCATACAGATAGCGGTGTAGATATTTCCATGTTGATACAGTAAGCGGTGTAGATATTTCCATATTCATACAGATGGCGGTGTAGATATTTCCATGTTCATACAGATGGCGGTATAGATACTTCCATGTTCGTACAGATGGCGTTGTAGATATTTCCATGTTCATTGAGATGGCGGTGTAGATATTTCCATGTTTATGCAGATAGAGGTATAGATATTTCAATGTTTATACAGATGGTGGTGTAGATATTTCCATGTTTATAGAGATGGTGTTGTAGATATTTCCATGTTCATACAGATGGCGGTGTAAATATTTCCATGTTTAAAGGGATGGCGGTGTAGATATTTTCATGTTTACACAGATGGCGGTGTAGATATTTCCATGTTTACACAGATAGCGGTGTAGACATTTCCATGTTTACACAGATAGCGGTGTGGATATTTCCATGTTTATGAAGATAGCAGTGTAGATATTTCCATGTTTATACAGATAGCGGTGCGGATATTTCCATGTTTATACAGATAGTTGGGCAGATATTTCCATGTTTATACAGATAGCGGTGTAGATATTTCCATCTTAATACAGATGGCGGTGTAGATATGTCCATGTTTGTACAGATGGAGGTGTAGATATTTCCATGTTCATACAGATGGCGGTGTAGATATTTCGAAGTTTATAGAGATAGCGCTGTAGTTATTTCCATATTTATAGAGAAATCTGTGTAGATATTTCCGTGTATATTCAGATAGCTGTGTAGATATTTCCATGTTCATGCAGATAGCGGTGTAGATATTTCCATCTTTATACAGATGGCGGTGTAGATATGTCCATGTTCGTACGGATGGCAGTGTAGATATTTCCATGTTCATACAGGTGGCGGTGTAGATATTTCCATGTTTATACAGATAGCAGTGTAGTTATTTCCATGTTGATAGTGATAGCAGTGTAGATATTTCCATTGATATACAGATAGATGTGTAAATATTTGCATGGTCATACAGATAGCGGTGTAGATATTTCCATGTTCGTACTGATAGCGGTGTAGATATTTCCATGTTCATACAGATAGCGGTGTAGATATTTCCATGTTCATGCAGATGACGGTGTAGATATTTCCATGTTCATACAGAGAGCGGTGTAGATATTTCCATGTTCATACAGATGGCGGTGTAGATATTTACAAGTTCATACAGAAGGCGTTATACATAATTCCATGTTCGTACAGATGGCGGTGTAGATATTTCCATGTTCATAGAGATGGCGGTGTAGATATTTCCATGTTCATACAAATGGCGGTGTAGATATTTCCATGTTCATAGAGATGGCGGTGTTGATATTTCCATATTTATAGAGATAGCAGTGTAGTTATTTCCATGTTTATAGAGATAGTAGTGTAGATATTTCCATTGATATACAGATAGCTGTGTAGATATTTGCATGTTAATAGAGATAGCGGTGTAGATATTTGCATGTTCATACAGATAGCGGTGTAGATATTTCCATGTTCATATAGATAGCGGTGTAGATATTTCCATGTTCATACAGATAGCGGTGTAGATATTTCGATGTTCATACAGATAGCGGTGTAGATATTTCCATGTTCATACAGATAGCGGTTTAGATATTTTCATGTTCATACAGATGGCGGTGTAGATATTTACATGTTCATACAGATGGCGGTGTTGTTATTTCCATGTTCATACAGATGGCAGTGTAGATATTTCCATGTTCATACAGACAGCGGTGTAGATATTTCTAGGTTCATATAGATAGCGGTGTAGATATTTCCATGTTCATACAGATAGCGGTGTAGATATTTCGATGTTCATACAGATAGCGGTGTAGATATTTCCATGTTCATACAGAGAGCGGTGTAGATATTTCCATGTTCATACAGATGGCGGTGTAGATATTTCCATGTTCATACAGATGGCGAAGATATTTCCATGTTCATACAGATAGCTGTGTAGATATTTCCATGTTCATACAGTTAGCGGTGTAGATATTTCCATGTTCATACAGATGGCAGTGTAGATATTTCCATGTTCATAGAGATGGCGGTGTAGATATTTCCATATTTATACCAATAGCAGTGTAGTTATTTCCATGTTTATAGAGATAGCAGTGTAGATATTTCCATTGATATACAGATAGCTGTGTAGATATTTGCATGGTCATACAGATAGCGGTGTAGATATTTCCATGTTCGTACAGATAGCGGTGTAGATATTTCCATGTTCATACAGATAGCGGTTTAGATATTTCCATGTTCATGCAGATAACGGTGTAGATATTTCCATGTTCATACAGATAGCGGTGTAGATATTTCAATGTTGATACAGTAAGCGGTGTAGATATTTCCATATTCATACAGATGGCGGTGTAGATATTTCCATGTTCATACAGATGGCGGTATAGATACTTCCATGTTCGTACAGATGGCGTTGTAGATATTTCCATGTTCATTGAGATGGCGGTGTAGATATTTCCATGTTTATGCAGATAGCGGTATAGATATTTCCATGTTTATACAGATGGTGGTGTAGATATTTCCATGTTTATAGAGATGGTGTTGTAGATATTTCCATGTTCATACAGATGGCGGTGCAAATATTTCCATGTTCAAAGGGATGGCAGTGTAGATATTTTCATGTTTACACAGATGGCGGTGTAGATATTTCCATGTTTACACAGATAGCGGTGTAGACATTTCCATGTTTACACAGATAGCGGTGTGGATATTTCCATGTTTATGAAGATAGCAGTGTAGATATTTCCATGTTTATACAGATAGCAGTGCGGATATTTCCATGTTTATACAGATAGTTGGGCAGATATTTCCATGTTTATACAGATAGCGGTGTAGATATTTCCATCTTAATACAGATGGCGGTGTAGATATGTCCATGTTTGTACAGATGGCGGTGTAGATATTTCCATGTTCATACAGATGGCGGTGTAGATATTTCGAAGTTTATAGAGATAGCGCTGTAGTTATTTCCATATTTATAGAGAAATCTGTGTAGATATTTCCGTGTATATTCAGATAGCAGTGTAGATATTTCCATGTTCATGCAGATAGCGGTGTAGATATTTCCATGTTCATCCAGATGCCGGTGTACATATATCCATGTTCATACAGATGGCGGTGAAGATATTTCCATGTTCATACAGATGGTGGGGTAGATATTTCCATGTTCATACAAATGGCGGTGTAGATATTTCCATGTTCATAGAGATGGTGGTGTAGATATTTCCATATTTATACAGATAGCAGTGTAGTTATTTCCATGTTTATAGGGATAGCAGAGAGGATATTTTCATTGATATACAGATAGCTGTGTAGATATTTGCATATTCATACAGATAGCGGTCTAGATATTTCCATGTTCATACAGATAGCGGTGTAGATATTCCCATGTTCATACAGATAGCGGTGTAGATATTTCCATGTTCATACAGATAGCGGTGTAGATATTTCCATGTTCATACAGTTAGCTGTGTAGATATTTCCATGTTCATAGAGATGGCGGTGTAGATATTTACATGTTCATAGAGATGGCGGTGTAGATATTTCCATGTTTATGCAGATAGCGGTATAGATATTTCCATGTTTATACAGATGGTGGTGTAGATATTTCCATGCTTATAGAGATGGCAGTCTAGATATTTCCATGTTTACAGAGATAGTGGTGTAGTTATTTCCAAGTTTATAGAGACAGCGTTGTAGATATTTCCATGTTTATACTGATAGCGGTGAAGATATTTCCATGTTTATACAGATAGCGGTGTAGATATTTCCATGTTTATACAGATAGCAGTGTAGATATTTCCATGTTTATAGAGATAGTGGTGTAGATAATTTCAATTTTATACAGAGAGCAGTGTAGATATTTCCAAGTTCATACAGATAGCGGTGTAGATATTTCCACGTTTATAGAGATGGCGGTGCAGATATTTCCATGTTCATACAGCGGACGGTGTAGATATTTCCATGTTTATAGGGATGGCTGTGTAGATATTTCCATGTTTATTCAGATAGCGGTGTGGATATTTCCATGTTTATACAGATAGTTGGGCAGATATTTCCATGTTTATACAGATAGCGGTGTAGATATTTCCATCTTAATACAGATGGCGGTGTAGATATGTCCATGTTTGTACAGATGGCGGTGTAGATATTTCCATGTTTACACAGATGGCGGTGTAGACATTTCCATGTTTACACAGATAGCCGTGTGGATATTTCCATGTTTATGCAGATAGCAGTGTAGATATTTCCATGTTTATGCAGATAGCGGTGCGGATATTTCCATGTTTATTCAGATAGCGGTGTGGATATTTCCATGTTTATACAGATAGTTGGGCAGATATTTCCATGTTTATACAGATAGCGGTGTAGATATTTCCATCTTAATACAGATGGCGGTGTAGATATGTCCATGTTTGTACAGATGGCGGTGTAGATATTTCCATGTTCATACAGATGGCGGTGTAGATATTTCGAAGTTTATAGAGATGGCGCTGTAGTTATTTCCATATTTATAGAGAAATCTGTGTAGATATTTCTGTGTATATTCAGATAGCTGTGTAGATATTTCCATGTTCATACAGATAGCGGTGTAGATATTTCCATATTCATCCAGATGCCGGTGTACATATATCCATGTTCATACAGATGGCGGTGAAGATATTTCCATGTTCATACAGATGGTGGTGTAGATATTTCCATGTTCATACAAATGGCGGTGTAGATACTTCCATGTTCATAGAGATGGCGGAGTAGATATTTCCATGTTCATACAAATGGCGGTGTAGATATTTCCTTGTTCATAGTCATGGTGGTGTAGATATTTCCATATTTATACAGATATCAGTGTAGTTATTTCCATGTTTATAGGGATAGCAGTGAAGATATTTTCATTGATATACAGATAGCTGTGTAGATATTTCCATGTTCATACAGATAGCGGTCTAGATATTTCCATGTTCATACAGATAGCGGTGTAGATAATTCCATGTTCATACAGATAGCGGTGTAGATATTTCCATGTTCATACAGATAGCGGTGTAGATATTTCCATGTTCATACAGTTAGCGGTGTAGATATTTCCATGTTCATACAGATGGCGGTGTAGATATTTACATGTTCATACAGATGGCGGTATAGATATTTCCATGTTTGTACAGATGGCGGTGTAGATATTTCCATGCTCATAGAGATGGCGGTGTAGATATTTCCATGTTTATGCAGATAGCGGTATAGATATTTCCATGTTTATACAGATGGTGGTGTAGATATTTCCATGTTTATAGAGATGGCAGTCTAGATATTTCCATGTTTACAGATATAGTTTTGTAGTTATTTCCAAGTTTATAGAGACAGCGTTGTAGATATTTCCATGTTTATACAGATAGCGGTGAAGATATTTCCATGTTTATACAGATAGCGGTGTAGATATTTCCATGTTTATTCAGATAGCAGTGTAGATATTTCCATGTTTATAGAGATAGTGGTGTAGATAATTTCAATTTTATACGGAGAGCTGTGTAGATATTTCCAAGTTCATACAGATAGCGGTGTAGATATTTCCACGTTTATTCAGATGGCGGTGCAGATATTTCCATGTTCATACAGAGGACGGTGTAGATATTTCCATGTTTATAGGGATGGCTGTGTAGATATTTTCATGTTTACACAGATGGCAGTGTAGATATTTCCATGTTTACACAGATAGCGGTGTAGACAATTCCATGTTTACACAGATAGCGGTGTGGATATTTCCATGTTTATGCAGATAGCAGTGTAGATATTTCCATGTTTGTACAGATAGCGGTGCGGATATTTCCATGTTTATTCAGATAACGGTGCGGATATTTCCATGTTTATACAGATAGTTGGGCAGATATTTCCATCTTTATACAGATAGCGGTGTAGATATTTCCATCTTAATACAGATGGCGGTGTAGATATGTCCATGTTTGTACAGATGGCGGTGTAGATATTTCCATGCTCATACAGATGGCGGTGTAGATATTTTGAAGTTTATAGAGATAGCGCTGAAGTTATTTCATATTTATAGATAAATCTGTGTAGATATTACCATGTATATTCAGATAGCTGTGTAGATAGATCCATGTTCATGCAGATAGCGGTGTAGATATTTCCATGTTCATCCAGATGCCGGTGTACATCTATCCATGCTCATATAGATGGCGGTGAAGATATTTCCATGTTCATACAGATGGTGGTGTAGATATTTCCATGTACATACAAATGGCGGTGTAGATATTTCCATGTTCATAGAGATGGCGGTGTAGATATTTCCATGTTCACAGAGATGGCGGTGTAGATATTTCCATGTTCACAGAGATGGCGGTGTAGATATTTCCATGTTTATACAGATAGCAGTGTAGTTATTTCCATGTTTATAGAGATAGCAAAGAAGATATTTCCATTGATATACACATAGCTGTGTAGATAGTTGCATGTTCATACAGATAGCGGTGTAGATATTTCCATCTTCGTGCAGATAGCGGTGTAGATATTTCCATGTTCATACAGATAGCGGTGTAGATATTTCCATGTTCATACAGATAACGGTGTAGAAATTTCCATGTTAATACAGATAGCGGTGTAGATATTTCCATGGTCATACAGTTAGCGGTGTAGATATTTCCATGTTCATACAGATGGCGGTGTAGATATTTACATGTTCATACAGATGGCGGTGTAGATATTTCCATGTTCGTACAGATGGCCGTGTAGATATTTGCATGTTCATAGAGATGGCGGTGTAGTTATTTCCATGTTTATGCAGATAGCGGTATAGATATTTCCATGTTAATACAGTTGGTGGTTTAGGTATTTCCATGTTTATAGAGATGGCGGTCTAGATATTTCCATGTTTATAGAGATAGTGGTGTAGTTATTTCCAAGTTTTTAGAGACAGCGTTGTAGATATTTTCATGTTTATACAGATAGCGGTGAAGTTATTTCCATGTTTATACAGATAGCGGTGCGGATATTTCCATGTTTTTTCAAATAGCGGTGCGGATATTTCCATGTTTATACAGATAGTTGGGCAGATATTTCCATGTTTATACAGATAGCGGTGTAGATATTTCCATCTTAATACAGATGGCGGTGTAGATAGGTCCATGTTCGTACAGATGGCAGTGTAGATATTTCCATGTTCATACAGATGGCGGTGTAGATATTTCGAAGTTTATAGAGATAGCGCTGTAGTTATTTCCATATTTATAGAGAAATCTGTGTAGATATTTCCGTGTATATTCAGATAGCTCTGTAGATATTTCCATGTTCATGCAGATAGTGGTGTAGATATTTCCATGTTCATCCAGATGCCGGTGTACATATATCCATGTTCATACAGATGGCGGTGAAGATATTTCCATGTTCATACTGATGGTGGTGTAGATATTTCCATGTTCATACAAATGGCGGTGTAGATATTTCCATGTTCATAGAGATGGCGGTGTAGATATTTCCATGTTCATACAAATGGCGGTGTAGATATTTCCATGTTCATAGAGATGGCGGTGTAGATATTTCCATATTTATACAGATAGCAGTGTAGTTATTTCCATGTTTATAGGGATAGCAGTGTAGATATTTTCATTGATATACAGATAGCTGTGTAGATATTTTCACGTTCATACAGATAGCCGTCTAGATATTTCCATGTTCGTACAGATATCGGTGTAGATATTTCCATGTTCATACAGATAGCGGTGTAGATATTTACAAGTTCATACAGATGGCAGTGTAGATATTTCCATGTTCGTACGGATGGCAGTGTAGATGTTTCCATGTTCATACAGGTGGCGGTGTAGATATTTCCATGTTTATACAGATAGCAGTGTAGTTATTTCCATGTTTATAGAGATAGCAGTGTAGATACTTCCATCCATATACAGATAGCTGTGTAGATATTTGCATGGTCATACAGATAGCGGTGTAGATATTTCCATGTTCGTACAGATAGCCGTGTAGATATTTCCATGTTCATACAGATAGCGGTGTAGATATTTCCATGTTCATACAGATAACGGTGTAGATATTTCCATGTTCATACAGATAGCGGTGTAGATATTTCCATGTTCATACAGTTAGCGGTGTAGATATTTCCATGTTCATACAGATGGCGGTGTAGATATTTACATGTTCATACAGATGGCGGTATAGATATTTCCATGTTCGTACAGATGGCGGTGTAGATATTTCCATGTTCATAGAGATGGCGGTGTAGATATTTCCATGTTTATTCAGATAGCGGTATGGATATTTCCATGTTTATACAGATGGTGGTGTAGATATTTCCATGTTTGTAGAGATGGCGGTCTAGATATTTCCATTTTTACAGAGATAGTGGTGTAGTTATTTCCAAGTTTATAGAGACAGCGTTGTAGATATTTCCATGTTTATACTGATAGCAGTGTAGATATTTCCATGTTTATAGAGATAGTGGTGTAGATAATTTCAATTTTATACAGAGAGCAGTGTAGATATTTCCAAGTTCATACAGATAGCGGTGTAGATATTTCCACGTTTATAGAGATGGCGGTGCAGATATTTCCATGTTCATACAGAGGACGGTGTAGATATTTCCATGTTTATAGGGATGGCGGTGTAGATATTTTCATGTTTACACAGATGGCGGTGTAGATATTTCCATGTTTACACACATAGCGGTGTAGACATTTCCATGTTTACACAGATAGTGGTGTGGATATTTCCATGTTTATGCAGATAGCAGTGTAGATATTTCCATGTTTATACAGATAGCGGTGCGGATATTTCCATGTTTTTTCAAATAGCGGTGCGGATATTTCCATGTTTATACAGATAGTTGGGCAGATATTTCCATGTTTATACAGATAGCGGTGTAGATATTTCCATCTTAATACAGATGGCGGTGTAGATATGTCCATGTTTGTACAGATGGCGGTGTAGATATTTCCATGTTCATACAGATGGCGGTGTAGATATTTCGATGTTTATAGAGATGGCGCTGTAGTTATTTCCATATTTATAGAGAAATCTGTGTAGATATTTCCGTGTATATTCAGATAGCTGTGTAGATATTTCCATGTTCATGCAGATAGCGTTGTAGATATTTCCATGTTCATCCAGATGCCGGTGTACATATATCCATGTTCATACAGATAGCGGTGAAGATATTTCCATGTTCATACAGATGGTGGGGTAGATATTTCCATGTTCATACAAATGGCGTTGTAGATATTTCCATGTTCATAGAGATGGCGGTGTAGATATTTCCATGTTCATACAAATGGCGGTGTAGATATTTCCATGTTCATAGAGATGGTGGTGTAGATATTTCCATATTTATACAGATAGCAGTGTAGTTATTTCCATGTTTATAGGGATAGCAGTGAAGATATTTTCATTGATATACAGATAGCTGTGTAGATATTTGCATATTCATACAGACAGCGGTCTAGATATTTCCATGTTCATACAGATAGCGGTGTAGATATTCCCATGTTCATACAGATAGCGGTGTAGATATTTCCATGTTCATACAGATAGCGGTGTAGATATTTCCATGTTCATACAGTTAGCTGTGTAGATATTTCCATGTTCATAGAGATGGCGGTGTAGATATTTACATGTTCATAGAGATGGCGGTATAGATATTTCCATGTTCGTACAGATGGCGGTGTAGATATTTCCATGTTCATAGAGATGGCGGTGTAGATATTTCCATGTTTATGCAGATAGCGGTATAGATATTTCCATGTTTATACAGATGGTGGTGTAGATATTTCCATGCTTATAGAGATGGCGGTCTAGATATTTCCATGTTTACAGAGATAGTGGTGTAGTTATTTCCAAGTTTATAGAGACAGCGTTGTAGATATTTCCATGTTTATACAGATAGCGGTGAAGATATTTCCATGTTTATACAGATAGCGGTGTAGATATTTCCATGTTTATACAGATAGCAGTGTAGATATTTCCATGTTTATAGAGATAGTGGTGTAGATAATTTCAATTTTATACAGAGAGCAGTGTAGATATTTCCAAGTTCATACAGATAGCGGTGTAGATATTTCCACGTTTATAGAGATGGCGGTGCAGATATTTCCATGTTCATACAGCGGACGGTGTAGATATTTCCATGTTTATAGGGATGGCTGTGTAGATATTTCCATGTTTATTCAGATAGCGGTGTGGATATTTCCATGTTTATACAGATAGTTGGGCAGATATTTCCATGTTTATACAGATAGCGGTGTAGATATTTCCATCTTAATACAGATGGCGGTGTAGATATGTCCATGTTTGTACAGATGGCGGTGTAGATATTTCCATGTTCATACAGATGGCGGTGTATATATTTCGAAGTTTATAGAGATGGCACTGTAGTTATTTCCATGTTTATAGAGAAATCTGTGTAGATATTTCTGTGTATATTCAGATAGCTGTGTAGATATTTCCATGTTCATGCAGATAGCGGTGTAGATATTTCCATGTTCATCCAGATGCCGGTGTACATATATCCATGTTCATACAGATGGCGGTGAAGATATTTCCATGTTCATACAGATGGTGGTGTAGATATTTCCATGTTCATACAAATGGCGGTGTAGATACTTCCATGTTCATAGAGATGGCGGAGTAGATATTTCCATGTTCATACAAATGGCTGTGTAGATGTTTCCATGTTCATAGTCATGGTGGTGTAGATATTTCCATATTTATACAGATATCAGTGTAGTTATTTCCATGTTTATAGGGATAGCAGTGAAGATATTTTCATTGATATACAGATAGCTGTGTAGATATTTCCATGTTCATACAGATAGCGGTCTAGATATTTCCATGTTCATACAGATAGCAGTGTAGATATTTCCATGTTTATAGAGATAGCAATGTAGATATTTCCATTGATATACAGATAGCTGTGTAGATATTTGCATGTTCATACAGATAGCGGTGTAGATGTTTCCATGTTCGTACAGATATCAGTGTAGATATTTCCATGTTCATACAGATAGCGGTGTAGATATTTCCATGTTCATACAGATAGCGGTGTAGATATTTCCATGTTGATACAGTAAGCGGTGTAGATATTTCCATATTCATACAGATGGCGGTGTAGATATTTCCATGTTCATACAGATGGCGGTATAGATACTTCCATGTTCGTACAGATGGCGTTGTAGATATTTCCATGTTCATTGAGATGGCGGTGTAGATATTTCCATGTTTATGCAGATAGAGGTATAGATATTTCAATGTTTATACAGATGGTGGTGTAGATATTTCCATGTTTATAGAGATGGTGTTGTAGATATTTCCATGTTCATACAGATGGCGGTGTAAATATTTCCATGTTTAAAGGGATGGCGGTGTAGATATTTTCATGTTTACACAGATGGCTGTGTAGATATTTCCATGTTTACACAGATAGCGGTGTAGACATTTCCATGTTTACACAGATAGCGGTGTGGATATTTCCATGTTTATGAAGATAGCAGTGTAGATATTTCCATGTTTATACAGATAGCGGTGCGGATATTTCCATGTTTATACAGATAGTTGGGCAGATATTTCCATGTTTATACAGATAGCGGTGTAGATATTTCCATCTTAATACAGATGGCGGTGTAGATATGTCCATGTTTGTACAGATGGAGGTGTAGATATTTCCATGTTCATACAGATGGCGGTGTAGATATTTCGAAGTTTATAGAGATAGCGCTGTAGTTATTTCCATATTTATAGAGAAATCTGTGTAGATATTTCCGTGTATATTCAGATAGCTGTGTAGATATTTCCATGTTCATGCAGATAGCGGTGTAGATATTTCCATCTTAATACAGATGGCGGTGTAGATATGTCCATGTTCGTACGGATGGCAGTGTAGATATTTCCATGTTCATACAGGTGGCGGTGTAGATATTTCCATGTTTATACAGATAACAGTGTAGTTATTTCCATGTTGATAGTGATAGCAGTGTAGATATTTCCATTGATATACAGATAGATGTGTAAATATTTGCATGGTCATACAGATAGCGGTGTAGATATTTCCATGTTCGTACTGATAGCGGTGTAGATATTTCCATGTTCATACAGATAGCGGTGTAGATATTTCCATGTTCATGCAGATGACGGTGTAGATATTTCCATGTTCATACAGAGAGCGGTGTAGATATTTCCATGTTCATACAGATGGCGGTGTAGATATTTACAAGTTCATACAGAAGGCGTTATACATATTTCCATGTTCGTACAGATGGCGGTGTAGATATTTCCATGTTCATAGAGATGGCGGTGTAGAGATTTCCATGTTCATACAAATGGCGGTGTAGATATTTCCATGTTCATAGAGATGGCGGTGTTGATATTTCCATATTTATAGAGATAGCAGTGTAGTTATTTCCATGTTTATAGAGATAGTAGTGTAGATATTTCCATTGATATACAGATAGCTGTGTAGATATTTGCATGTTAATAGAGATAGCGGTGTAGATATTTGCATGTTCATACAGATAGCGGTGTAGATATTTCCATGTTCATATAGATAGCGGTGTAGATATTTCCATGTTCATACAGATAGCGGAGTAGATATTTCGATGTTCATACAGATAGCGGTGTAGATATTTCCATGTTCATACAGATAGCGGTTTAGATATTTTCATGTTCATACAGATGGCGGTGTAGATATTTACATGTTCATACAGATGGCGGTGTTGTTATTTCCATGTTCATACAGATGGCAGTGTAGATATTTCCATGTTCATACAGACAGCGGTGTAGATATTTCTAGGTTCATATAGATAGCGGTGTAGATATTTCCATGTTCATACAGATAGCGGTGTAGATATTTCGATGTTCATACAGATAGCGGTGTAGATATTTCCATGTTCATACAGAGAGCGGTGTAGATATTTCCATGTTCATACAGATGGCGGTGTAGATATTTCCATGTTCATACAGATGGCGAAGATATTTCCATGTTCATACAGATAGCTGTTTAGATATTTCCATGTTCATACAGTTAGCGGTGTAGATATTTCCATGTTCATACAGATGGCAGTGTAGATATTTCCATGTTCATAGAGATGGCGGTGTAGATATTTCCATATTTATACCAATAGCAGTGTAGTTATTTCCATGTTTATAGAGATAGCAGTGTAGATATTTCCATTGATATACAGATAGCTGTGTAGATATTTGCATGGTCATACAGATAGCGGTGTAGATATTTCCATGTTCGTACAGATAGCGGTGTAGATATTTCCATGTTCATACAGATAGCGGTTTAGATATTTCCATGTTCATGCAGATAACGGTGTAGATATTTCCATGTTCATACAGATAGCGGTGTAGATATTTCCATGTTGATACAGTAAGCGGTGTAGATATTTCCATATTCATACAGATGGCGGTGTAGATATTTCCATGTTCATACAGATGGCGGTATAGATACTTCCATGTTCGTACAGATGGCGTTGTAGATATTTCCATGTTCATTGAGATGGCGGTGTAGATATTTCCATGTTTATGCAGATAGCGGTATAGATATTTCCATGTTTATACAGATGGTGGTGTAGATATTTCCATGTTTATAGAGATGGTGTTGTAGATATTTCCATGTTCATACAGATGGCGGTGCAAATATTTCCATGTTCAAAGGGATGGCAGTGTAGATATTTTCATGTTTACACAGATGGCGGTGTAGATATTTCCATGTTTACACAGATAGCGGTGTAGACATTTCCATGTTTACACAGATAGCGGTGTGGATATTTCCATGTTTATGAAGATAGCAGTGTAGATATTTCCATGTTTATACAGATAGCAGTGCGGATATTTCCATGTTTATACAGATAGTTGGGCAGATATTTCCATATTTATACAGATAGCGGTGTAGATATTTCCATCTTAATACAGATGGCGGTGTAGATATGTCCATGTTTGTACAGATGGCGGTGTAGATATTTCCATGTTCATACAGATGGCGGTGTAGATATTTCGAAATTTATAGAGATAGCGCTGTAGTTATTTCCATATTTATAGAGAAATCTGTGTAGATATTTCCGTGTATATTCAGATAGCAGTGTAGATATTTCCATGTTCATGCAGATAGCGGTGTAGATATTTCCATGTTCATCCAGATGCCGGTGTACATATATCCATGTTCATACAGATGGCGGTGAAGATATTTCCATGTTCATACAGATGGTGGGGTAGATATTTCCATGTTCATACAAATGGCGGTGTAGATATTTCCATGTTCATAGAGATGGTGGTGTAGATATTTCCATATTTATACAGATAGCAGTGTAGTTATTTCCATGTTTATAGGGATAGCAGTGAAGATATTTTCATTGATATACAGATAGCTGTGTAGATATTTGCATATTCATACAGATAGCGGTCTAGATATTTCCATGTTCATACAGATAGCGGTGTAGATATTCCCATGTTCATACAGATAGCGGTGTAGATATTTCCATGTTCATACAGATAGCGGTGTAGATATTTCCATGTTCATACAGTTAGCTGTGTAGATATTTCCATGTTCATAGAGATGGCGGTGTAGATATTTACATGTTCATAGAGATGGCGGTGTAGATATTTCCATGTTCATAGAGATGGTGGTGTAGATATTTCCATATTTATACAGATAGCAGTGTAGTTATTTCCATGTTTATAGGGATAGCAGTGAAGATATTTTCATTGATATACAGATAGCTGTGTAGATATTTGCATATTCATACAGACAGCGGTCTAGATATTTCCATGTTCATACAGATAGCGGTGTAGATATTCCCATGTTCATACAGATAGCGGTGTAGATATTTCCATGTTCATACAGATAGCGGTGTAGATATTTCCATGTTCATACAGTTAGCTGTGTAGATATTTCCATGTTCATAGAGATGGCGGTGTAGATATTTACATGTTCATAGAGATGGCGGTATAGATATTTCCATGTTCGTACAGATGGCGGTGTAGATATTTCCATGTTCATAGAGATGGCGGTGTAGATATTTCCATGTTTATGCAGATAGCGGTATAGATATTTCCATGTTTATACAGATGGTGGTGTAGATATTTCCATGCTTATAGAGATGGCGGTCTAGATATTTCCATGTTTACAGAGATAGTGGTGTAGTTATTTCCAAGTTTATAGAGACACCGTTGTAGATATTTCCATGTTTATACAGATAGCGGTGAAGATATTTCCATGTTTATACAGATAGCGGTGTAGATATTTCCATGTTTATACAGATAGCAGTGTAGATATTTCCATGTTTATAGAGATAGTGGTGTAGATAATTTCAATTTTATACAGAGAGCAGTGTAGATATTTCCAAGTTCATACAGATAGCGGTGTAGATATTTCCACGTTTATAGAGATGGCGGTGCAGATATTTCCATGTTCATACAGCGGACGGTGTAGATATTTCCATGTTTATAGGGATGGCTGTGTAGATATTTCCATGTTTATTCAGATAGCGGTGTGGATATTTCCATGTTTACACAGATAGTTGGGCAGATATTTCCATGTTTATACAGATAGCGGTGTAGATATTTCCATCTTAATACAGATGGCGGTGTAGATATGTCCATGTTTGTACAGATGGCGGTGTAGATATTTCCATGTTCATACAGATGGCGGTGTATATATTTCGAAGTTTATAGAGATGGCACTGTAGTTATTTCCATGTTTATAGAGAAATCTGTGTAGATATTTCTGTGTATATTCAGATAGCTGTGTAGATATTTCCATGTTCATGCAGATAGCGGTGTAGATATTTCCATGTTCATCCAGATGCCGGTGTACATATATCCATGTTCATACAGATGGCGGTGAAGATATTTCCATGTTCATACAGATGGTGGTGTAGATATTTCCATGTTCATACAAATGGCGGTGTAGATACTTCCATGTTCATAGAGATGGCGGAGTAGATATTTCCATGTTCATACAAATGGCTGTGTAGATGTTTCCATGTTCATAGTCATGGTGGTGTAGATATTTCCATATTTATACAGATATCAGTGTAGTTATTTCCATGTTTATAGGGATAGCAGTGAAGATATTTTCATTGATATACAGATAGCTGTGTAGATATTTCCATGTTCATACAGATAGCGGTCTAGATATTTCCATGTTCATACAGATAGCAGTGTAGATATTTCCATGTTTATAGAGATAGCAATGTAGATATTTCCATTGATATACAGATAGCTGTGTAGATATTTGCATGTTCATACAGATAGCGGTGTAGATGTTTCCATGTTCGTACAGATATCAGTGTAGATATTTCCATGTTCATACAGATAGCGGTGTAGATATTTCCATGTTCATACATATAGCGGTGTAGATATTTCCATGTTGATACAGTAAGCGGTGTAGATATTTCCATATTCATACAGATGGCGGTGTAGATATTTCCATGTTCATACAGATGGCGGTATAGATACTTCCATGTTCGTACAGATGGCGTTGTAGATATTTCCATGTTCATTGAGATGGCGGTGTAGATATTTCCATGTTTATGCAGATAGAGGTATAGATATTTCAATGTTTATACAGATGGTGGTGTAGATATTTCCATGTTTATAGAGATGGTGTTGTAGGTATTTCCATGTTCATACAGATGGCGGTGTAAATATTTCCATGTTTAAAGGGATGGCGGTGTAGATATTTTCATGTTTACACAGATGGCTGTGTAGATATTTCCATGTTTACACAGATAGCGGTGTAGACATTTCCATGTTTACACAGATAGCGGTGTGGATATTTCCATGTTTATGAAGATAGCAGTGTAGATATTTCCATGTTTATACAGATAGCGGTGCGGATATTTCCATGTTTATACAGATAGTTGGGCAGATATTTCCATGTTTATACAGATAGCGGTGTAGATATTTCCATCTTAATACAGATGGCGGTGTAGATATGTCCATGTTTGTACAGATGGAGGTGTAGATATTTCCATGTTCATACAGATGGCGGTGTAGATATTTCGAAGTTTATAGAGATAGCGCTGTAGTTATTTCCATATTTATAGAGAAATCTGTGTAGATATTTCCGTGTATATTCAGATAGCTGTGTAGATATTTCCATGTTCATGCAGATAGCGGTGTAGATATTTCCATCTTAATACAGATGGCGGTGTAGATATGTCCATGTTCGTACGGATGGCAGTGTAGATATTTCCATGTTCATACAGGTGGCGGTGTAGATATTTCCATGTTTATACAGATAGCAGTGTAGTTATTTCCATGTTGATAGTGATAGCAGTGTAGATATTTCCATTGATATACAGATAGATGTGTAAATATTTGCATGGTCATACAGATAGCGGTGTAGATATTTCCATGTTCGTACTGATAGCGGTGTAGATATTTCCATGTTCATACAGATAGCGGTGTAGATATTTCCATGTTCATGCAGATGACGGTGTAGATATTTCCATGTTCATACAGAGAGCGGTGTAGATATTTCCATGTTCATACAGATGGCGGTGTAGATATTTACAAGTTCATACAGAAGGCGTTATACATATTTCCATGTTCGTACAGATGGCGGTGTAGATATTTCCATGTTCATAGAGATGGCGGTGTAGATATTTCCATGTTCATACAAATGGCGGTGTAGATATTTCCATGTTCATAGAGATGGCGGTGTTGATATTTCCATATTTATAGAGATAGCAGTGTAGTTATTTCCATGTTTATAGAGATAGTAGTGTAGATATTTCCATTGATATACAGATAGCTGTGTAGATATTTGCATGTTAATAGAGATAGCGGTGTAGATATTTGCATGTTCATACAGATAGCGGTGTAGATATTTCCATGTTCATATAGATAGCGGTGTAGATATTTCCATGTTCATACAGATAGCGGAGTAGATATTTCGATGTTCATACAGATAGCGGTGTAGATATTTCCATGTTCATACAGATAGCGGTTTAGATATTTTCATGTTCATACAGATGGCGGTGTAGATATTTACATGTTCATACAGATGGCGGTGTTGTTATTTCCATGTTCATACAGATGGCAGTGTAGATATTTCCATGTTCATACAGACAGCGGTGTAGATATTTCTAGGTTCATATAGATAGCGGTGTAGATATTTCCATGTTCATACAGATAGCGGTGTAGATATTTCGATGTTCATACAGATAGCGGTGTAGATATTTCCATGTTCATACAGAGAGCGGTGTAGATATTTCCATGTTCATACAGATGGCGGTGTAGATATTTCCATGTTCATACAGATGGCGAAGATATTTCCATGTTCATACAGATAGCTGTTTAGATATTTCCATGTTCATACAGTTAGCGGTGTAGATATTTCCATGTTCATACAGATGGCAGTGTAGATATTTCCATGTTCATAGAGATGGCGGTGTAGATATTTCCATATTTATACCAATAGCAGTGTAGTTATTTCCATGTTTATAGAGATAGCAGTGTAGATATTTCCATTGATATACAGATAGCTGTGTAGATATTTGCATGGTCATACAGATAGCGGTGTAGATATTTCCATGTTCGTACAGATAGCGGTGTAGATATTTCCATGTTCATACAGATAGCGGTTTAGATATTTCCATGTTCATGCAGATAACGGTGTAGATATTTCCATGTTCATACAGATAGCGGTGTAGATATTTCCATGTTGATACAGTAAGCGGTGTAGATATTTCCATATTCATACAGATGGCGGTGTAGATATTTCCATGTTCATACAGATGGCGGTATAGATACTTCCATGTTCGTACAGATGGCGTTGTAGATATTTCCATGTTCATTGAGATGGCGGTGTAGATATTTCCATGTTTATGCAGATAGCGGTATAGATATTTCCATGTTTATACAGATGGTGGTGTAGATATTTCCATGTTTATAGAGATGGTGTTGTAGATATTTCCATGTTCATACAGATGGCGGTGCAAATATTTCCATGTTCAAAGGGATGGCAGTGTAGATATTTTCATGTTTACACAGATGGCGGTGTAGATATTTCCATGTTTACACAGATAGCGGTGTAGACATTTCCATGTTTACACAGATAGCGGTGTGGATATTTCCATGTTTATGAAGATAGCAGTGTAGATATTTCCATGTTTATACAGATAGCAGTGCGGATATTTCCATGTTTATACAGATAGTTGGGCAGATATTTCCATATTTATACAGATAGCGGTGTAGATATTTCCATCTTAATACAGATGGCGGTGTAGATATGTCCATGTTTGTACAGATGGCGGTGTAGATATTTCCATGTTCATACAGATGGCGGTGTAGATATTTCGAAATTTATAGAGATAGCGCTGTAGTTATTTCCATATTTATAGAGAAATCTGTGTAGATATTTCCGTGTATATTCAGATAGCAGTGTAGATATTTCCATGTTCATGCAGATAGCGGTGTAGATATTTCCATGTTCATCCAGATGCCGGTGTACATATATCCATGTTCATACAGATGGCGGTGAAGATATTTCCATGTTCATACAGATGGTGGGGTAGATATTTCCATGTTCATACAAATGGCGGTGTAGATATTTCCATGTTCATAGAGATGGTGGTGTAGATATTTCCATATTTATACAGATAGCAGTGTAGTTATTTCCATGTTTATAGGGATAGCAGTGAAGATATTTTCATTGATATACAGATAGCTGTGTAGATATTTGCATATTCATACAGATAGCGGTCTAGATATTTCCATGTTCATACAGATAGCGGTGTAGATATTCCCATGTTCATACAGATAGCGGTGTAGATATTTCCATGTTCATACAGATAGCGGTGTAGATATTTCCATGTTCATACAGTTAGCTGTGTAGATATTTCCATGTTCATAGAGATGGCGGTGTAGATATTTACATGTTCATAGAGATGGCGGTGTAGATATTTCCATGTTTATGCAGATAGCGGTATAGATATTTCCATGTTTATACAGATGGTGGTGTAGATATTTCCATGCTTATAGAGATGGCAGTCTAGATATTTCCATGTTTACAGAGATAGTGGTGTAGTTATTTCCAAGTTTATAGAGACAGCGTTGTAGATATTTCCATGTTTATACTGATAGCGGTGAAGATATTTCCATGTTTATACAGATAGCGGTGTAGATATTTCCATGTTTATACAGATAGCAGTGTAGATATTTCCATGTTTATAGAGATAGTGGTGTAGATAATTTCAATTTTATACAGAGAGCAGTGTAGATATTTCCAAGTTCATACAGATAGCGGTGTAGATATTTCCACGTTTATAGAGATGGCGGTGCAGATATTTCCATGTTCATACAGCGGACGGTGTAGATATTTCCATGTTTATAGGGATGGCTGTGTAGATATTTCCATGTTTATTCAGATAGCGGTGTGGATATTTCCATGTTTATACAGATAGTTGGGCAGATATTTCCATGTTTATACAGATAGCGGTGTAGATATTTCCATCTTAATACAGATGGCGGTGTAGATATGTCCATGTTTGTACAGATGGCGGTGTAGATATTTCCATGTTCATACAGATGGCGGTGTAGATATTTCGAAGTTTATAGAGATGGCGCTGTAGTTATTTCCATGTTTATAGAGAAATCTGTGTAGATATTTCTGTGTATATTCAGATAGCTGTGTAGATATTTCCATGTTCATGCAGATAGCGGTGTAGATATTTCCATGTTCATCCAGATGCCGGTGTAAATATATCCATGTTCATACAGATGGCGGTGAAGATATTTCCATGTTCATACAGATGGTGGTGTAGATATTTCCATGTTCATACAAATGGCGTTGTAGATACTTCCATGTTCATAGAGATGGCGGAGTAGATATTTCCATGTTCATACAAATGGCTGTGTAGATGTTTCCATGTTCATAGTCATGGTGGTGTGGATATTTCCATATTTATACAGATATCAGTGTAGTTATTTCCATGTTTATAGGGATAGCAGTGAAGATATTTTCATTGATATACAGATAGCTGTGTAGATATTTCCATGTTCATACAGATAGCGGTCTAGATATTTCCATGTTCATACAGATAGCAGTGTAGATATTTCCATGTTTATAGAGATAGCAATGTAGATATTTCCATTGATATAGAGATAGCTGTGTAGATATTTGCATGTTCATACAGATAGCGGTGTAGATGTTTCCATGTTCGTACAGATATCAGTGTAGATATTTCCATGTTCATACAGATAGCGGTGTAGATATTTCCATGTTCATACAGATAGCGGTGTAGATATTTCCATGTTGATACAGTAAGCGGTGTAGATATTTCCATATTCATACAGATGGCGGTGTAGATATTTCCATGTTCATACAGATGGCGGTATAGATACTTCCATGTTCGTACAGATGGCGTTGTAGATATTTCCATGTTCATTGAGATGGCGGTGTAGATATTTCCATGTTTATGCAGATAGAGGTATAGATATTTCAATGTTTATACAGATGGTGGTGTAGATATTTCCATGTTTATAGAGATGGTGTTGTAGATATTTCCATGTTCATACAGATGGCGGTGTAAATATTTCCATGTTTAAAGGGATGGCGGTGTAGATATTTTCATGTTTACACAGATGGCGGTGTAGATATTTCCATGTTTACACAGATAGCGGTGTAGACATTTCCATGTTTACACAGATAGCGGTGTGGATATTTCCATGTTTATGAAGATAGCAGTGTAGATATTTCCATGTTTATACAGATAGCGGTGCGGATATTTCCATGTTTATACAGATAGTTGGGCAGATATTTCCATGTTTATACAGATAGCGGTGTAGATATTTCCATCTTAATACAGATGGCGGTGTAGATATGTCCATGTTTGTACAGATGGCGGTGTAGATATTTCCATGTTCATACAGATGGCGGTGTAGATATTTCGAAGTTTATAGAGATAGCGCTGTAGTTATTTCCATATTTATAGAGAAATCTGTGTAGATATTTCCGTGTATATTCAGATAGCTGTGTAGATATTTCCATGTTCATGCAGATAGTTGTGTAGATATTTCCATGTTCATCCAGATGCCGGTGTACATATATCCATATTCATACAGATGGCGGTGAAGATATTTCCATGTTCATACAGATGGTGGTGTAGATATTTCCATGTTCATACAAATGGCGGTGTAGATATTTCCATGTTCATAGAGATGGTGGTGTAGATATTTCCATGTTCATAAAAATGGCAGTGTAGATATTTCCATGTTCATAGAGATGGCGGTGTAGATATTTCCATATTTATACTGATAGCAGTGTAGTTATTTCCATGTTTATAGGGATAGCAGTGAAGATATTTTCATTGATATACAGATAGCTGTGTAGATATTTGCATGTTCATACAGATAGCCGTCTAGATATTTCCATGTTCGTACAGATATCGGTGTAGATATTTCCATGTTCATACAGATAGCGGTGTAGATATTTCCATGTTCATACAGATGGCGGTGTAGATATTTGCATGTTCATACAGATGGCGGTGTAGATATTTCCATGTTCATACAGATAGCGGTGTAGTGATTTCCATGTTCATACAGATAGCGGTGTATATATTTCCATGTTCATATTGATAGCGGTCTAGATATTTCCAGGTTCATACCAATAGCGGTGTAGACATTTCCATGTTCATACAGATGGCGGTGTAGATATTTACATGTTCATACAGATAGCGGTTTAGATATTTCCATGTTCATACAGATAGCACTGTAGATATTTCCATGTTCATACAGATAGCGGTGTAGATATTTCCATGTTCATACAGATAGCGGTGTAGATATTTCCATGTTCATACAGATAGCGGTGTAGATATTTCCATGTTCATACCAATAGTGGTGTAGACATTTCCATGTTCATATATTTAGCAGTGTAGATATTTCCATGTTCATACAGATGGCGAAGATATTTAAATGTTCATACAGATAGCTGTGTAGATATTTCCATGTTCATACAGTTAGCGGTGTAGATATTTCCATGTTCATACAGATGGTGGTGTAGATATTTCCATGTTCATAGAGGTGGCGGTGTAGATATTTCCATATTTATACAGATAGCAGTGTAGTTATTTCCATGATTATAGAGATAGCAGTGTAGATATTTCCATTGATATACAAATAGCTGTTTAGATATTTCCATGGTCATACAGATAGCGGTGTAGATATTTCCATGTTCGTACAGATAGCGGTGTAGATATTTCCATGTTCATACTGATAGCGGTGTAGATATTTCCATGTTCATACAGATAACGGTGTAGATATTTCCATGTTCATACAGATAGCTGTGTAGATATTTCCATGTTCATACAGTTAGCGGTGTAGATTTTCCATGTTCATACAGATGGTGGTATAGATATTTCCATGTTCTTAGAGATGGCGGTGTAGATATTTCCATGTTTATGCTGATAGCGGTATAGATATTTCCATATTTATACAGATGGTGGTGTAGATATTTCCATGTTTATAGAGATGGCGGTGTAGATATTTCCATGTTCATACAGATGGCGGTGTAAATATTTCCATGTTTATAGGGATGGCGGTGTAGATATTTTCATGTTTATACAGACGGCGGTGTAGATATTTCCATGTTTACACAGATAGCGTTGTAGACATTTCCATGTTTACACAGATAGCGGTGTGGATATTTCCATGTTTATGCAGATAGCAGTGTATATATTTCCATGTTTATACAGATAGCGGTGGGGATATATCCATGTTTATACAGATAGTTGGGCAGATATTTCCATGTTTATACAGATAGCGGTGTAGATATTTCCATCTTAATACAGATGGCGGTGTAGATATGTCCATGTTTGTAAAGATAGCGGTGTAGATATTTCCATGTTCGTACGGATGGCAGTGTAGATATTTCCATGTTCATACAGGTGGCGGTGTAGATATTTCCATGTTTATACAGATAGCAGTGTAGTTATTTCCATGTTGATAGTGATAGCAGTGTAGATATTTCCATTGATATACAGATAGATGTGTAAATATTTGCATGGTCATACAGATAGCGGTGTAGATATTTCCATGTTCGTACTGATAGCGGTGTAGATATTTCCATGTTCATACAGATAGCTGTGTAGATATTTCCATGTTCATGCAGATGACGGTGTAGATATTTCCATGTTCATACAGAGAGCGGTGTAGATATTTCCATGTTCATACAGATGGCGGTGTAGATATTTACAAGTTCATACAGATGGCGTTATACATATTTCCATGTTCGTACAGATGGCGGTGTAGATATTTCCATGTTCATAGAGATGGCGTTGTAGATATTTCCATGTTCGTACAAATGGCGGTGTAGATATTTCCATGTTCATAGAGATGGCGGTGTTGATATTTCCATATTTATAGAGATAGCAGTGTAGTTATTTCCATGTTTATAGAGATAGTAGTGTAGACATTTCCATTGATATACAGATAGCTGTGTAGATATTTGCATGTTAATAGAGATAGCGGTGTAGATATTTGCATGTTCATACAGATAGCGGTGTAGATATTTCCATGTTCATATAGATAGCGGTGTAGATATTTCCATGTTCATACAGATTGCGGTGTAGATATTTCGATGTTCATACAGATAGCGGTGTAGATATTTCCATGTTCATACAGATAGCGGTTTAGATATTTTCATGTTCATACAGATGGCGGTGTAGATATTTACATGTTCACACAGATGGCGGTGTTGTTATTTCCATGTTCATACAGATGGCAGTGTAGATATTTCCATGTTCATACAGACAGCGGTGTAGATATTTCTAGGTTCATACAGATAGCGGTGTAGATATTTCCATGTTCATACCAATAGCGGTGTAGACATTTCCATGTTCATATATTTAGCGGTGTAGATATTTCCATGTTCATACAGATGGCGAAGATATTTCCATGTTCATACAGATAGCTGTGTAGATATTTCCATGTTCATACAGTTAGCGGTGTAGATATATCCATGTTCATACAGATGGCAGTGTAGATATTTCCATGTTCATAGAGATGGCGGTGTAGATATTTCCATATTTATACCAATAGCAGTGTAGTTATTTCCATGTTTATAGAGATAGCAGTGTAGATATTTACATTGATATACAGATAGCTGTGTAGATATTTGCTTGGTCATACAGATAGCGGTGTAGATATTTCCATGTTCGTACAGATAGCGGTGTAGATATTTCCATGTTCATACAGATAGCGGTTTAGATATTTCCATGTTCATGCAGATAACGGTGTAGATATTTCCATGTTCATACAGATAGCGGTGTAGATATTTCCATGTTGATACAGTAAGCGGTGTAGATATTTCCATATTCATACAGATGGCGGTGTAGATATTTCCATGTTCATACAGATGGCGGTATAGATACTTCCATGTTCGTACAGATGGCGTTGCAGATATTTCCATGTTCATTGAGATGGCGGTGTAGATATTACCATGTTTATGCAGTTAGCGGTATAGATATTTCCATGTTTATACAGATGGTGGTGTAGATATTTCCATGTTTATAGAGATGGTGTTGTAGATATTTCCATGTTCATACAGATGGCGGTGTAAATATTTCCATGATTAAAGGGATGGCGGTGTAGATATTTTCATGTTTACACAGATGGCGGTGTAGATATTTCCATGTTTACACAGATAGCGGTGTAGACATTTCCATGTTTACACAGATAGCGGTGTGGATATTTCCATGTTTATGAAGATAGCAGTGTAGATATTTCCATGTTTATACACATAGCGGTGCGGATATTTCCATGTTTATACAGATAGTTGGGCAGATATTTCCATGTTTATACAGATAGCGGTGTAGATATTTCCATCTTAATACAGATGGCGGTGTAGATATGTCCATGTTTGTACAGATGGCGGTGTAGATATTTCCATGTTCATACAGATGGCGGTGTAGATATTTCGAAGTTTATAGAGATAGCGCTGTAGTTATTTCCATATTTATAGAGAAATCTGTGTAGATATTTCCGTGTATATTCAGATAGCTGTGTAGATATTTCCATGTTCATGCAGATAGTGGTGTAGATATTTCCATGTTCATCCAGATGCCGGTGTACATATATCCATGTTCATACAGATGGCGGTGAAGATATTTCCATGTTCATACAGATGGTGGTGTAGATATTTCCATGTTCATACAAATGGCGGTGTAGATATTTCCATGTTCATAGAGATGGTGGTGTAGATATTTCCATGTTCATACAAATGGCGGTGTAGATATTTCCATGTTCATAGAAATGGCGGTGTAGATATTTCCATATTTATACAGATAGCAGTGTAGTTATTTCCATGTTTATAGGGATAGCAGTGTAGGTATTTTCATTGATATACAGATAGCTGTGTAGATATTTGCATGTTCATACAGATAGCCGTCTAGATATTTCCATGTTCGTACAGATATCGGTGTAGATATTTCCATGTTCATACAGATAGCGGTGTAGATATTTCCATGTTCATACAGATGGCGGTGTAGATATTTACATGTTCATACAGATGGCGGTGTAGATATTTCCATGTTCATACAGATAGCGGTGTAGTGATTTCCATGTTCATACAGATAGAGGTGTATATATTTCCATGTTCATATTGATAGCGGTCTAGATATTTCCAGGTTCATACCAATAGCGGTGTAGACATTTCCATGTTCATACAGTTAGCGGTGTAGATATTTCCATGTTCATACAGATGGCGGTGTAGATATTTACAAGTTCATACAGATGGCAGTGTAGATATTTCCATGTTCGTACGGATGGCAGTGTAGATGTTTCCATGTTCATACAGGTGGCGGTGTAGATATTTCCATGTTTATACAGATAGCAGTGTAGTTATTTCCATGTTTATAGAGATAGCAGTGTAGATACTTCCATCCATATACAGATAGCTGTGTAGATATTTGCATGGTCATACAGATAGCGGTGTAGATATTTCCATGTTCGTACAGATAGCCGTGTAGATATTTCCATGTTCATACAGATAGCGGTGTAGATATTTCCATGTTCATACAGATAACGGTGTAGATATTTCCATGTTCTTACAGATAGCGGTGTAGATATTTCCATGTTCATACAGTTAGCGGTGTAGATATTTCCATGTTCATACAGATGGCGGTGTAGATATTTACATGTTCATACAGATGGCGGTATAGATATTTCCATGTTCGTACAGATGGCGGTGTAGATATTTCCATGTTCATAGAGATGGCGGTGTAGATATTTCCATGTTTATTCAGATAGCGGTATAGATATTTCCATGTTTATACAGATGGTGGTGTAGATATTTCCATGTTTGTAGAGATGGCGGTCTAGATATTTCCATGTTTACAGAGATAGTGGTGTAGTTATTTCCAAGTTTATAGAGACAGCGTTGTAGATATTTCCATGTTTATACTGATAGCAGTGTAGATATTTCCATGTTTATAGAGATAGTGGTGTAGATAATTTCAATTTTGTACAGAGAGCAGTGTAGATATTTCCAAGTTCATACAGATAGCGGTGTAGATATTTCCACGTTTATAGAGATGGCGGTGCAAATATTTCCATGTTCATACAGAGGACGGTGTAGATATTTCCATGTTTATAGAGATGGCGCTGTAGTTATTTCCATATTTATAGAGAAATCTGTGTAGATATTTCCGTGTATATTCAGATAGCTGTGTAGATATTTCCATGTTCATGCAGATAGCGGTGTAGATATTTCCACGTTCATCCAGATGCCGGTGTACATATATCCATGTTCATACAGATGGCGGTGAAGATATTTCCATGTTCATGCAGATGGTGGGGTAGATATTTCCATGTTCATACAAATGGCGGTGTAGATATTTCCATGTTCATAGAGATGGTGGTGTAGATATTTCCATATTTATACAGATAGCAGTGTAGTTATTTCCATGTTTATAGGGATAGCAGTGAAGATATTTTCATTGATATACAGATAGCTGTGTAGATATTTGCATATTCATACAGATAGCGGTCTAGATATTTCCATGTTCATACATATAGCGGTGTAGATATTTCCATGTTCATACAGATAGAGGTGTAGATATTTCCATGTTCATACAGATAGCGGTGTAGATATTTCCATGTTCATACAGTTAGCTGTGTAGATATTTCCATGTTCATAGAGATGGCGGTGTAGATATTTACATGTTCATACAGATGGTGGCATAGATATTTCCATGTTCATATAGATGGCGGTGTAGATATGTCCATGTTCATAGAGATGGCGGTGTAGATATTTCCATGTTTATGCAGATAGCTGTATAGATATTTCCATGTTTATACAGATGGTGGTGTAGATATTTCCATGCTTATAGAGATGGCCGTCTAGATATTTCCATGTTTACAGAGATAGTGGTGTAGTTATTTCCAAGTTTATAGAGACAGCATTGTAGATATTTCCATGTTTATACAGATAGCGGTGAAGATATTTACATGTTTATACAGATAGCGATGTAGATATTTCCATGTTTATACAGATAGCAGTGTAGATATTTCCATGTTTATAGAGATAGTGGTGTAGATAATTTCAATTTTATACAGAGAGCAGTGTAGATATTTCCAAGTTCATACAGATAGCGGTGCAGATATTTCCACGTTTATAGAGATGGCGGTGCAGATATTTCCATGTTCATACAGCGGACGGTGTAGATATTTCCATGTTTATAGGGATGGCGGTGTAGATATTTTCATGTTTACACAGATGGCGGTGTAGATATTTCCATGTTTACACAGATAGCGGTGTAGACATTTCCATGTTTACACAGATAGCGGTGTGGATATTTCCATGTTTATGCAGATAGCAGTGTAGATATTTCCATGTTTATACAGATAGCGGTGCGGATATTTCCATGTTTATTCAGATAGCGGTGTGGATATTTCCATGTTTATACAGATAGTTGGGCAGATATTTCCATGTTTATACAGATAGCGGTGTAGATATTTCCATCTTAATACAGATGGCGGTGTAGATATGTCCATGTTTGTACAGATGGCGGTGTAGATATTTACATGTTCATACAGATGGCGGTGTAGATATTTCGAAGTTTATAGAGATGGCGCTGTAGTTGTTTCCATATTTATAGAGAAATCTGGGTAGATATTTCTGTGTATATTCAGATAGCTGTGTAGATATTTCCATGTTCATGCAGATAGCGGTGTAGATATTTCCATGTTCATCCAGATGCCGGTGTACATATATCCATGTTCATACAGATGGCGGTGAAGATATTTCCATGTTCATACAGATGGTGGTGTAGATATTTCCATGTTCATACAAATGGCGGTGTAGATACTTCCATGTTCATAGAGATGGCGGAGTAGATATTTCCATGTTCATACAAATGGCGGTGTAGATATTTCCATGTTCATAGTCATGGTGGTGTAGATATTTCCATATTTATACAGATATCAGTGTAGTTATTTCCATGTTTATAGGGATAGCAGTGAAGTTATTTTCATTGATATACAGATAGCTGTGTAGATATTTCCATGTTCATACAGATAGCGGTCTAGATATTTCCATGTTCATACAGATAGCGGTGTAGATATTTCCATGTTCATACAGATAGCGGTGTAGATATTTCCATGTTCATACAGATAGCGGTGTAGATATTTCCATGTTCATACAGTTAGCGGTGTAGATATTTCCATGTTCATACAGATGGCGGTGTAGATATTTACATGTTCATACAGATGGCGGTATAGATATTTCCATGTTCGTACAGATGGCGGTGTAGATATTTCCATGCTCATAGAGATGGCAGTGTAGATATTTCCATGTTTATGCAGATAGCGGTATAGATATTTCCATGTTTATACAGATGGTGGTGTAGATATTTCCATGTTTATAGAGATGGCAGTCTAGATATTTCCATGTTTACAGATATAGTTTTGTAGTTATTTCCAAGTTTATAGAGACAGCGTTGTAGATATTTCCATGTTTGTACAGATAGCGGTGAAGATATTTCCATGTTTATACAGATAGCGGTGTAGATATTTCCATGTTTATACAGATAGCAGTGTAGATATTTCCATGTTTATAGAGATAGTGGTGTAGATAATTTCAATTTTATACAGAGAGCAGTGTAGATATTTCCAAGTTCATACAGATAGCGGTGTAGATATTTCCACGTTTATTCAGATGGCGGTGCAGATATTTCCATGTTCATACAGAGGACGGTGTAGATATTTCCATGTTTATAGGGATGGCTGTGTAGATATTTTCATGTTTACACAGATGGCAGTGTAGATATTTCCATGTTTACACAGATAGCGGTGTAGACAATTCCATGTTTACACAGATAGCGGTGTGGATATTTCCATGTTTATGCAGATAGCAGTGTAGATATTTCCATGTTTGTACAGATAGCGGTGCGGATATTTCCATGTTTATTCAGATAACGGTGCGGATATTTCCATGTTTATACAGATAGTTGGGCAGATATTTCCATCTTTATACAGATAGCGGTGTAGATATTTCCATCTTAATACAGATGGCGGTGTAGATATGTCCATGTTTGTACAGATGGCGGTGTAGATATTTCCATGCTCATACAGATGGCGGTGTAGATATTTCGAAGTTTATAGAGATAGCGCTGAAGTTATTTCCATATTTATAGATAAATCTGTGTAGATATTACCATGTATATTCAGATAGCTGTGTAGATAGATCCATGTTCATGCAGATAGCGGTGTAGATATTTCCATGTTCATCCAGATGCCGGTGTACATCTATCCATGCTCATATAGATGGCGGTGAAGATATTTCCATGTTCATACAGATGGTGGTGTAGATATTTCCATGTACATACAAATGGTGGTGTAGATATTACCATGTTCATAGAGATGGCGGTGTAGATATTTCCATGTTCACAGAGATGGCGGTGTAGATATTTCCATGTTCACAGAGATGGCGGTGTAGATATTTCCATGTTTATACAGATAGCAGTGTAGTTATTTCCATGTTTATAGAGATAGCAATGAAGATATTTCCATTGATATACACATAGCTGTGTAGATAGTTGCATGTTCATACAGATAGCGGTGTAGATATTTCCATATTCGTGCAGATAGCGGTGTAGATATTTCCATGTTCATACAGATAGCGGTGTAGATATTTCCATGTTCATACAGATAACGGTGTAGAAATTTCCATGTTCATACAGATAGCAGTGTAGATATTTCCATGGTCATACAGTTAGCGGTGTAGATATTTCCATGTTCATACAGATGGCGGTGTAGATATTTACATGTTCATACAGATGGCGGTGTAGATATTTCCATGTTCGTACAGATGGCCGTGTAGATATTTGCATGTTCATAGAGATGGCGGTGTAGTTATTTCCATGTTTATGCAGATAGCGGTATAGATATTTCCATGTTAATACATTTGGTGGTGTAGGTATTTCCATGTTTATAGAGATGGCGGTCTAGATATTTCCATGTTTATAGAGATAGTGGTGTAGTTATTTCGAAGTTTTTAGAGACAGCGTTGTAGATATTTTCATGTTTATACAGATAGCGGTGAAGTTATTTCCATGTTTATACAGATAGCGGTGTAGGTATTTTCATGTTTATACAGATAACAGTGTAGATATTTCCATGTTTATAGAGATAGTGGTGTAGATAATTTCAATTTTATACAGAGAGCAGTGTAGATATTTCCAAGTTCATACAGAGAGCGGTGTAGATATTTCCACGTTTATAGAGATGGCCGTGTAGATATTTCCATGTTCTTTCCGATGGCGGTGTAGAGATTTCCATGTTTATAGAGATGGCGGTGTAGATCGTTCCATGTTTACACACATGGCGGTGTAGATATTTCCCTGTTTACACAGATAGCGGTGTAGACATTTCCATATTTACACAGATAGCTGTGTGGATATTTCCATGTTTATGAAGATAGTGGTGTAGATATTTCTATGTTTATACAGATAGCGGTGCGGATATTTCCATGTTTATACAGATAATTGGGCAGATATTTCCATGTTTATACAGATAGCGGTGTAGATATTTCCATCTTAATACAGATGGCCGTGTAGATAGGTCCATGTTCGTACAGATGGCAGTGTAGATATTTCCATGTTCATACAGATGGCGGTGTAGACATTTCGAAGTTTATAGAGATAGCGCTGTAGTTATTTCCATATTTATAGAGAAATCTGTGTAGATATATCCTTGTATATGCAGATAGCTGTGTAGATATTTCCATGTTCATGCAGATAGCGGTGTAGATATTTCCATGTTCATCCAGATGCCGGTGTAGATATATCCATGCTCATACAGATGGTGGTGAAGATATTTCCATGTTCATACAGATGGCGGTGTAGATATTTCCATGTTCATACAAACGGCAGTGTAGATATTTACATGTTCATAGAGATGGCGGTGTAGATATTTCCTTGTTCATACAAATGGCGGTGTAGATATTTCTATGTTCATAGAGATTGCGGTGTAGATATTTCCATGTTTATACAGATAGCAGTGTAGTTATTTCCATGTTTAAAGAGATAGTAGTATAGGTATTTCGACTGATATGCAGATAGCTGTGTAGATATTTGCATGTTCATACAGACAGCGGTGTAGATATTTCCATATTCATACAGAGGGCGGTGTGGATATTTCCATGTTCATACAGATAGCGGGGTAGATATTTCCATGTTCACACAGATGGCGGTGTAGATATTTCCATGATCATACAGATGGCGGTGTAGATATTTACATGTTCATACAGATGTCGGTGTAGATATTTCCATGTTCGTGCGGATGGCAGTGTAGATATTTCCATGTTCATACAGGTGGCGGTGTAGATATTTCCATGTTTATAGAGATAGCAGTGTAGTTATTTCCATGTTTATAGAGATAGCAGTGTAGATATTTCCATTGATATACAGATAGCTGTGTAGATATTTGCATGTTCATACAGATAGCGGTGTAGATATTTCCATGTTCGTACAGATAGCGGTTTAGACATTTCCATGTTCATACAGATAGCGGTGTAGATATTTCCATGTTCATACAGATAACGGTGTAGATATTTCCATGTTCATACAGATAGCGGTGCAGATATTTCCATGTTCATAAAGTTAGCGGTGTAGATATTTCCATGTTAATACAGATTGCGGTGTAGATATTTACATGTTCATGCAGATGGCGGTGTAGTTATTTCCATGTTCGTACAGATGGCGGTGTAGATATTTCCATCTTCATAGAGATGGCGGTTTAGATATTTCCATGTTTATGCAGATAGCGGTGAAGATATTTCCATGTTTACACAGATAGCGGAGTAGATATTTCCATGTTTATACAGATAGCAGTGTAGATATTTTCATGTTTATAGAGATAATGGTGTAGATAATTTCAATTTTATACAGATAGCAGTTTAGATATTTCCAAGTTCATACAGATAGCAGTGTAGATATTTCCACGTTTATAGAGATGGCGGTGTAGATATTTCCATGTTCATACAGATGGCGGTGTAGATTTTCCATGTTTATAGAGATGGCGCTGTAGTTATTTCCATATTTATAGAGAAATCTTTGTAGATATTTCTATGTATATTCAGATAGCTGTGTAGATATTTCCATGTTCATGCAGATAGCGGTGTAGATATTTCCATGTTCATCCAGATGCCGGTGTACACATATCCATGTTCATACAGATGGCGGTGAAGATATTTCCATGTTCATACAGATAGCGGTGTAGATATTTCCATGTTCATACAAATGGCGGTGTAGATATTTTCATGTTCATAGAGAAGGCGGTGTAGATATTTCCATGTTCATACAGATGGCGGTGTAGATATTTACAAGTTCATACAGCTGGTGGTATAGATATTTTCATGTTCGTACAAATGGCGGTGTAGATATTTCCATGTTCATAGAGATGGCGGTGTAGATATTTCCATGTTTACACAGTTAGCGGTGTAGTTATTTCCATGTTTACACAGATAGCGGTGTAGACAATTCCATGTTTACACAGATGGCGGTGTGGATATTTCCATGTTTATGCAGATAGCAGTGTAGGTATTTCCATGTTTATACAGATAGCGGTGCGGATATTTCCATGTTTATTCAGATAACGGTGCGGATATTTCCATGTTTATACAGATAGTTGGGCAGATATTTCCATCTTTATACAGATAGCGGTGTAGATATTTCCATCTTAATACAGATGGCGGTGTAGATATGTCCATGTTTGTACAGATGGCGGTGTAGATATTTCCATGTTCATACAGATGGCGGTGTAGATATTTCGAAGTTTATAGAGATAGCGCTGAAGTTATTTCCATATTTATAGAGAAATCTGTGTAGATATTTCCATGTATATTCAGATAGCTGTGTGGATAGATCCATGTTCATGCAGATAGCGGTGTAGATATTTCCATGTTCATCCAGATGCCGGTGTACATCCATCCATGCTCATATAGATGGCGGTGAAGATATTTCCATGTTCATACAGATGGTGGTGTAGATATTTCCATGTTCATACAAATGGCGGTGTAGATATTTCCATGTTCATAGAGATGGCGGTGTCGATATTTCCATGTTCATACAAATGGCGGTGTAGATATTTCCATGTTCATAGAGATGGCGGTGTTGATATTTCCATATTTATAGAGATAGCAGTGTAGTTATTTCCATGTTTATAGAGATAGTAGTGTAGATATTTCCATTGATATACAGATAGCTGTGTAGATATTTGCATGTTCATAGAGATAGCGGTGTAGATATTTGCATGTTCATACAGATAGCGGTGTAGATATTTCCATGTTCATACAGATAGCGGTGTACATATTTCCATGTTCATACAGATAGCGGTGTAGATATTTCCATGTTCATACAGATAGCGGTGTAGATATTTCCATGTTCATACAGATAGCGGTTTACATATTTTCATGTTCATACAGGTGGCGGTGTAGATATTTACATGTTCATACAGATGGCGGTGTAGTTATTTCCATGTTCATACAGATAGCGGTGTAGATATTTCCATGTTCATGCAGATAACGGTGTAGATATTTCCATGTTCATACAGATAGCGGTGTAGATATTTCCATGTTAATACAGTTAGCGGTGTAGTTATTTCCATGTTCATACAGATGGCGGTGTAGATATTTACATGTTCATACAGATGGCGGTATAGATATTTCCATGTTCGAACAGATGGCGTTGTAGATATTTCCATGTTCATACAGATAGCGGTGTAGATATTTCCATGTTTATTCAGATAGCGGTATAGATATTTCCAGGTTTTTTACAGATGGTGGTGTAGATATTTCCATGTTTATAGAAATGGCGTTGTAGATATTTCCATGTTCATACAGATGGCGGTGTAAATATTTCCATGTTTATAGGGATGGCGGTGTAGATATTTTCATGTTTACACAGATGGCGGTGTAGATATTTCCATGTTTACACAGATAGCGGTGTAGACATTGCCATGTTTACACAGATAGCGGTGTGGATATTTCCATGTTTATGCAGATAGCAGTGTAGATATTTCCATGTTTATACAGATAGCGGTGCGGATATTTCCATGTTAATACAGATAGTTGGGCAGATATTTCCATGTTTATACAGATAGTGGTGTAGATATTTCCATCTTAATACAGATGGCGGTGTAGATATGTCCATGTTTGTACAGATGGCGGTGTGGATATTTCGATGTTCATACAGATAGCGGTGTAGATATTTCGAAGTTTATAGAGATAGCGCTGTAGTTATTTCCATATTTATAGAGAAATCTGTTTAGATATTTCCGTGTATATTCAGATAGCTGTGTAGATATTTCCATGTTCATACAGATAGCGGTGTAGATATTTCCACGTTTATAGAGATGGCGGTGCAGATATTTCCATGTTCATACAGAGGACGGTGTAGATATTTCCATGTTTATAGGGATGGCGGTGTAAATATTTTCATGTTTACACAGATGGCGGTGTAGATATTTCCATGTTCATAGAGATGGCGGTGTAGATATTTCCAGGTTCATACAAATGGCGGTGTAGATATTTCCATGTTCATAGAGATGGCGGTGTAGATATTTCCATGTTTATACAGAGAGCAGTGTAGTTATTTCCATGTTTATAGAGATACCAGTCTGGATATTTCCATTGATATACAGATAGCTGTATTGATATTTGCATGTTCATACAGATAGCGGTGTAGATATTTCCATGTGCATACAGATAGCGTTGTAGATATTTCCATGTTCATACAGATAGTGGTGTAAATATTTCCATGTTAATTCAGATAGCGGTGTAGATATTTCCATGTTCATACAGATAGCGGTGTAGATATTTAAATGTTCATACAGTTAGCGGTGTAGATATTTCCATGTTCATACAGATGGCGGTGTAGATATTTACATGTTGATACATATGGCGGTGTAGATATTTCCATGTTCATACAGGTGGCGGTGTAGATATTTCCATGTTTATAGAGATGGCAGTGTAGATATTTTCATGTTTACACAGATAGCGGTGTGGATATTTCCATGTTTATGCAGATAGCAGTGTAGATATTTCCATGTTTATACAGATAGCGGTGAGGATATTTCCATGTTTATACAGATAGTTGGGCAGATATTTCCATGTTTATACACATTACGGTGTAGATATTTCCATCTTAATACAGATGGATTTGTTGATATGTCCATGTTTGTACAGATGGCGGTGTAGATATTTCCATGTTCATACAGATGGCGGTGTAGATATTTCAAAGTTTACAGAGATAGCGCTGTAGTTATTTCCATATTTATAGAGAAATCTGTGTAGATATTTCCATGTATATGTAGATAGCTGTGTAGATATTTCCATGTTCATGCAGATAGCGGTGTAGATATTTCCATGTTCATCTAGATGCCGGTGTAGATATATCCATGTTCATACAGATGGCGGTGAAGATATTTCCATGTTCATTCAGATGGCGGTGAAGATATTTCCATGTTCATACAAATGGCGGTGTAGATATTTCCATGTTCATAGAGATGGCGGTGTAGATATTTCCGAGTTCATACAAATGGCGGTGTAGATATTTCCATGTTCATAGAGATGGCACTGTAGATATTTCCATGTTCATACAGATAGCGGTGTTGTTATTTCCATGTTCATACAGATAACGGTGTAGATATTTCCATGTTCATACCAATAGCGGTGTGGATATTTCCATGTTCATACAGATGGCGGTGTAGATATTTACATGTTCATACAGATGGCGGTGTACAGATTTCCAAGTTCGTACGGATGGCAGTGTAGATATTTCCATGTTCGTACAGGTGGCGGTGTAGATATTTCCATGTTTATACAGATAGCGGTGTAGATATTTCCATGTTTATAGAGATAGCAATGTAGATATTTCCATTGATATACAGATAGCTGTGTAGATATTTGCATGTTCATACAGATAGCGGTGTAGATGTTTCCATGTTCGTACAGATATCAGTGTAGATATTTCCATGTTCATACAGATAGCGGTGTAGATATTTCCATGTTCATACAGATGACGGTGTAGATATTTCCATGTTCATAAAGATGGCGGTGTAGATATTTCCATGTTCATACAGATGGCGGTGTAGATATTTCCATGTTCATACAGTTAGCGGTGTAGATATTTCCATGTTCATACAGATGGCGGAGTAGATATTTACATGTTCATACAGATGGCGGTGTAGATATTTCCATGTTCATACAGATGGCGGTGTAGATATATCCATGTTCATAGAGATGGCGTTGTAGATATTTCCATGTTTATGCACATAGCGATATAGATATTTCCATGTTTATGCAGATAGCAGTGTAGTTATTTCCATGTTTATAGAGATAGCAGTGTAGATATTTCCATTGATATACAGATAGCTGTGTAGTTATTTGCATTTTCATACCGATAGCGGTGTAGATATTTCCATGTTCGTACAGATAGCGGTGTAGATATTTCCATGTTCATACAGATAGCGGTGTAGATATTTCCATGTTCATACAGATAACGGTATAGATATTTCCATGTTCATACAGATAGCGGTGTAGATATTTCCATGTTCATACAGATGGCGGTGTAGATATTTACATGTTCATACAGATGGCGGTGTAGATATTTCCATGTTCATACAGATGGCGGTGTAGATATTTCCATGTTCTTAGAGATGGCGGTGTAGATATTTCCATGTTTATGCAGATAGCGGTATAGATATTTCCATGTTTATACAGATGGTGGTGTAGATATTTCCATGTTTATACAGATAGCGGTGTAGATATTTCCATGTTTATACAGATAGCAGTGTAGATATTTTCATGCTTTTAGAGATAGTGGTGTAAATAATTTCAATTTTATACCGAGAGCAGTGTGGATATTTCCAAGTTCTTACAGATAGCGATGTAGATATTTCCACGTTTATAGAGAATGCGGTGAAGATATTTCCATGTTCATACTGATGGCGGTGTAGATATTTCCATGTTCATACAAATGGCGGTGTAGATATTTCCATGTTCATAGAGATGGCGGTGTAGATATTTACATGTTCACAGAGATGGCGGTGTAGATATTTCCATGTTCACAGAGATGGCGGTGTAGATATTTCCATGTTTATACAGATAGCAGTGTAGTTATTTCCATGTTTATAGAGATAGCAGTGAAGATATTTCCATTGATATACACATAGCTGTGTAGATAGTTGCATGTTCATACAGATAGCGGTGTAGATATTTTCATCTTCGTGCAGATAGCGGTGTAGATATTTCCATGTTCATACAGATAGCGGTGTAGATATTTCCATGTTCATACAGATAACGGTGTAGAAATTTCCATGTTCATACAGAGAGCGGTGTAGATATTTCCATGGTCATACAGTTAGCGGTGTAGATATTTCCATGTTCATACAGATGGCGGTGTAGATATTTACATGTTCATACAGATGGCGGTGTAGATATTTCCATGTTCGTACAGATGGCCGTGTAGATATTTGCATGTTCATAGAGATGGCGGTGTAGTTATTTCCATGTTTATGCAGATAGCGGTATAGATATTTCCATGTTAATACAGTTGGTGGTGTAGGTATTTCCATGTTTATAGAGATGGCGGTCTAGATATTTCCATGTTTATAAAGATAGTGGTGTAGTTATTTCCAAGTTTTTAGAGACAGCGTTGTAGATATTTTCTTGTTTATACAGTTAGCGGTGAAGTTATTTCCATGTTTATACAGATAGCGGTGTAGGTATTTTCATGTTTATACAGATAACAGTGTAGATATTTCCATGTTCATAGAGAAAGTGGTGTAGAGAATTTCAATTTTATACAGACAGCAGTGTAGATATTTCCAAGTTCATACAGATAGCGGTGTAGATATTTCCACGTTTATAGAGATGGCCGTGTAGATATTTCCATGTTCATACCGATGGCGGTGTAGATATTTCCATGTTTATAGAGATGGCGGTGTAGATCGTTCCATGTTTACACAGATGGCGGTGTAGATATTTCCCTGTTTACACAGATAGCGGTGTAGACATTTCCATATTTACACAGATAGCTGTGTGGATATTTCCATGTTTATGCAGATAGTGGTGTAGATATTTCTATGTTTATACAGATAGCGGTGCGGAAATTTCCATGTTTATACAGATAGTTGGGCAGATATTTCCATGTTTATACAGATAGCGGTGTAGATATTTCCATCTTAATACAGATGGCGGTGTAGATAGGTCCAAGTTCGTACAGATGGCAGTGTAGATATTTCCATGTTCATACAGATGGCGGTGTAGATATTTGGAAGTTTATAGAGATAGCGCTGTAGTTATTTCCATATTTATAGAGAAATCTGTGTAGATATTTCCATGTATATTCAGATAGCTGTGTAGATATTTCCATGTTCATGCAGATAGCAGTGTAGATATTTCCACGTTTATAGAGATGGCGGTGTAGATATTTCCATGTTCATACAGATGGCGGTGTAGATTTTCCATGTTTATAGAGATGGCGATGTAGATATTTTCATGTTTACACAGATGGCGGTTTAGATATTTCCATGTTAACACAGATAGTGGTGTAGACATTTCAGTGTTTACACAGTTACCGGTGTGGATATTTCCATGTTTATGCAGATAGCGGTGTAGATATTTCCATGTTTATACAGATAGCGGTTCGGATATTTCCATGTTTATGCAGATAGCGGTGTAGATATTTCCATGTTTATACAGATAGCGGTGCGGTTATTTCCATGTTTATACAGATAGTGGTGCAGATATTTCCATGTTTATAAAGATAGCGGTGTAGATATTTCCATCTTAATACAGGTGGCGGTGTAGATATGTCCATGTTCGTACAGATGGCGGTGTAGATATTTCCATGTTCATACAGATGGCGGTGTAGATATTTCGAAGTTTATAGAGATAGCGCTGTAGTTATTTCCATATTTATAAAGAAATCTGTGTAGATATTTCCATGTATATGCAGATAGCTGTGTAGATGTTTCCATGTTCATGCAGATAGCGGTGTAGATATTTCCATGTTCATCCAGATGCCGGTGTAGATATTTGCATGTTCATAGAGATAGCGGTGTAGATATTTCCATGTTCATACAGATAGCGGTGTAGATATTTCCATGTTCATACAGAGAGCTTTGTAGATGTTTCCATGTTTATACAGATAGCGGTGTAGATATTTCCATGTTCATACAGATAGCGGTGTAGGTATTTCCATGTTCTTACAGATAGCGGTGTAGATATTTCCATGTTCATACAGATGGCGGTGTAGATATTTCCATGTTCATACAGATGGCGGTGTAGATATTTCCATGTACATACAGGTGGCGATGTAGACATTTCCATGTTTATGCAGATAGCAGTGTAGTTATTTCCATGTTTATAGAGACAGCAGTGTAGATATTTCCATTCATATACAGATAGCTGTGTAGATATTTGCATGTTCATACAGATAGCGGTGTAGATATTTCCATGTTCAAACAGATAGCGGTGTAGATATTTCCGTGTTTATACAGATAGTGGTGCGGATAATTCCATGTTTATAAAGATAGTTGGGCAGATAATTGCATGTTCATAAAGATAGCGGTGTAGATATTTCCATGTTCATCCAGATGCCGGTGTAGATATATCCATGTTCATACAGATGGGAGTGAAGATATGTCCATGTTCATACAGATGGCGGTGTAGATATTTCCATGTTCATACAAATGGCGGTGTAGATATTTCCATGTTCATAGAGATGGCGGTGTAGATATTTCCATGTACATACAAATGGCGGTGTAGATATTTCCATGTTCGTACAGATGGCGGTGCAGATATTTCCATGTTCATACAGTTAGCCGTGTAGATATTTCCATGTTCATACAGAGGGCGGTGTAGATATTTACATGTTCATACAGATGGCGGTGTAGACATTTCCATGTTCGTATGGATGGCAGTGTAGATATTTCCATGTTCATACAGGTGGCGGTGTAGATATTTCCATGTTTATACAGATAGCAGTGTAGTTATTTCCATGTTTATAGAGGTAGCAGAGTAGATATTTCCATTGATATACAGATAGCTGTGTAGATATTTGCATGTTCGTACAGATAGTGGTGTAGATATTTCCATGTTCATACAGAGAGCGGTGTAGATATTTCCATGTTCATACAGATAGCGGTGTAGTTATTTCCATGTTCATTCAGATAGAGGTGTAGATATTTCCATGTACATACAGATAGCGGTGTAGATATTTCCATGCTCATACAGTCAGCGGTGTAGATATTTCCTTGTTCATACAGAAGGCATTGTATACATTTACATGTTCATACAGATGGCGGTGTAGGTATTTCGAAGTTTATAGAGATAGCGCTGTAGTTATTTCCATATTTATAGAGAAATCTGTGTAGATATTTCCATGTATATGCAGATAGCTGTGTAGGTATTTCCATGTTCATGCAGATAGCAGTGTAGATATTTCCATGTTCATCCAGATGCCAGTGTAGATATTTGCATGTTCAAACAGATAGCGGTGTTGATATTTCCATATTCATACAGATAGCGGTGTAGATATTTCCATGTTCATACAGATGGCGGTATAGATATTTCCATGTTCGTACAGATGGCGTTGTAGATATTTCCATGTTCATAGAGATGGTGGTGTAGATATTTCCAAGTTTATGCAGATAGCGGTATAGATATTTCCATGTTTATAGAGATAGCAGTGTAGTTATTTCCATGTTTATAGAGATAGCAGTGTAGATATTTCCATTGACATATAGATAGCTGTGTAGTTATATGCATGTTCATAGAGATAGCGGTGTAGATATTTCCATGTTCATAGAGATAGCGGTGTACATATTTCCATGTTCATACAGATAGCGGTGTAGATATTTCCATGTTCATACAGATAGCGGTGTAGATATTTCCATGTTCATACCAATAGCAGTGTAGATATTTCCATGTTCATACAGATAGCGGTGTAGATATTTCCATGTTCATACAAATGGCGGTGTAGATATTTCCATGTTCATAGAAATGGCAGTGTAGATATTTCCAGGTTCATACAAATGGCGGTTTAGATATTTCCATGTTGATAGAGATGGCCGTGTGGATATTTCCATGGTTATACAGATAGCAGTGTAGATATTTCCATGTTTATGGAGATACCATTCTGGATATTTCCATTGATATACAGATAGCTGTGTAGATATTTGCATGTTCATACAGATAGCGGTGTAGATATTTCCATGTTCATACAGATAGCTGTGTAGATATTTCCATGTTCATACAGATAGCGGTGTAGATATTTAAATGTTCATACAGTTAGCGGTTTAGATATTTCCAAGTTCATACAGATGGCGGTGTAGATATTTACATGTTGATACAGATGGCGGTGTAGATATTTCCATGTTCATACAGATAGCGGTGTAGATATTTCCATGTTCATACAGATAGCGGTGTAGATATTTCCATGTTCATACCAATAGCGGTGTAGACATTTCCATGTTCATACATTTAGCGGTGTAGATATTTCCATGTTCATACAGATGGCGGTGAGGATATTTACATGTTCATACAGATGGCGGTGTAGATATTTCCATGTTTGTACGGATGGCATGTAGATATTTCCATGTTCATACAGGTGGCGGTGTTGATATTTCCATGTTTATACAGATAGCAGTGTAGTTATTTCCATGTTAATAGAGATAGAGGTGTAGATATTTCCATTGATATACAGATAGCTGTGTAGATATTTGCATGTTCATACTGATAGCGTTGTAGATATTTCCATGTTCGTACAGATAGCGGTGTAGCTATTTCCATGTTCATACAGATAGCGGTGTAGATATTTCTATGTTCATACAGATAATGGTGCAGATATTTCCATGTTCATACAGATGGCGGTGCAGATATTTCTATGTTCATAGAGATGGCGGTGTAGATATTTCCATGTTTATGCAGATAGCGGTATAGGTATTTCCATGTTTATACAGATGGTGGTGTAGATATTTCCATGTTTATAGAGATGGCGGTCTAGATATTTCCATGTTTACAGAGATAGTGGTGTAGTTATTTCCAAGTTTATAGAGAGCGTAGTAGATATTTCCATGTTTATACAGATAGCGGTGAAGATATTTCCATGTTTATACTGATAGCGGTGTAGATATTTCCATGTTTATACAGATAGCAGTGTAGATATTTCCATGTTTATAGAGGTAATGGTGTAGATAATTTCAATTTTATACAGAGAGCAGTGTAGATATTTCCAAGTTCATACAGATAGCGGTGTAGATATTTCCACGTTTGTAGAGATGGCGGTGTAGATATTTCCATGTTCATACAGACGGCGTTGTAGATATTTCCCTGTTTACACAGATAGCGGTGTAGACATTTCCCTGTTTACACAGATAGCGGTGTGGATATTTCCATGTTTATGCAGATAGCAGTGTAGATATTTCCATGTTTATACAGATAGCGGTGCGGATATTTCCATGTTTATACAGATAGTTGGGCAGATATTTCCATGTTTATACAGATAGCGGTGTAGATATTTCCATCTTAATACAGATGGCGGTGTAGATATGTCCATGTTTGTACAGATGGCGGTGTAGATATTTCCATGTTCATATAGATGGCGGTGTAGATATTTCGAAGTTTATAGAGATAACGCTTTAGTTATTTCCATATTTATAGAGAAATCTGTGTAGATATTTCCATGTATTTTCAGATAGCTGTGTTGATATTTCCATGTTCATGCAGATAGCGGTGTAGATATTTCCATGTTCATCCAGATGCCTGTGTACATATATCCATGTTCATACAGATGGCGGTGAATATATTTCCATGTTCATACAGATGGTGGTGTAGATATTTCCATGTTCATACAAATGGCGGTGTAGATATTTCCATGTTCATAGAGATGGTGGTGTAGATATTTCCATGTTTATACAAATGGCGGTGTAGATATTTCCATGTTCATAGAGATGGCGGTGTAGATATTTCCATATTTATAGAGATAGCAGTGTAGATATTTCCATTGACATACAGATAGCTGTGTAGATATTTGCATGTTCATAGAGATAGCGGTGTAGATATTTCCATGTTCATAGAGATAGCGGTGTAGATATTTCCATGTTCATACAGATAGCGGTGTGGATATTTCCATGTTCGTACAGATAGCGGTGTAGATATTTCCATGTTCATTCTGATAGCGGTGTAGATATTTCCATGTTCATACAGTTAGCGGTGTAGATATTCCCATGTTCATACAGATGGCGGTGTAGATATTTGCATGTTCATACTGATGGCGGTGTAGATATTTCCATGTTCATACAGATAGCGGTGTAGATATTTCCGTGTTAATACAGATAGCGGTATAGATATTTCCATGTTCATACAGATAGCGGTGTAGATATTTCCATATTCATACCAATAGCGGTGTAGACATTTCCATGTTCATACATTTAGCGGTGTAGATATTTCCATGTTCATACAGATGGCGGTGAAGATATTTATATGTTCATACAGATGGCGGTGTAGACATTTCCTTGTTTGTACGGATGGCAGTGTAGATATTTCCATGTTCATACACGTGGAGGTGTAGATATTTCCATGTTTATACAGATAGCAGTGTAGTTATTTCCATGTTAATTGAGATAGCTGTTTAGGTATTTCCATTGATATACAGATAGCTGTGTAGATATTTGCATGTTCATACAGATAGCGGTGTACATATTTCCATGTTCGTACAGATAGCGGTGTAGATATTTCCATGTTCATACAGATAGCAGTGTAGATATTTCCATGTTCCTACAGATAACGGTGTAGATATTTCCATGTTCATACAGACAGCATTGTAGCTATTTCCATGTTCAAACAGTTAGCGGTGTAGATATTTCCATGTTCATAGAGATGGCGGTGTAGATATTTCCATGTTCATACAGATAGCGGTGTAGATATTTCCATTTTCATACAGATAGCGGTGTGGATATTTCCATGTTAATACAGATAGCGATGTAGATATTTCCATATTCTTACCGATAGCGGTGTAGATATTTCCATGTTCATACAGTTAGCGGAGTAGATATTTCCATGTTCATACAGATGGCGGTGTAGATATTTACATGTTCGTACAGATGGCGGTGTCGATATTTCCATGTTCGTACGGATGGCAGTGTAGATATTTCCATGTTCATACAGGTGGCGGTGTAGATATTTCCATGTTTATACAGATAGCAGTGTAGCTATTTCCATGTTTATAGAGATAGCTGTGTAGATATTTCCATTGATATACAGATAGCTGTGTAGATATTTGCATGTTCATACAGATAGCTGTGTAGATATTTCCATGTTCGTGCAGATAGCGGTGTAGATATTTCCATGTTCATACATATAGCGGTGTAGATATTTCCATGTTCATACAGATAACGGTGTAGATATTTCCATGTTTATACAGATAGCGGTGTAGATATTTCCATGTTACAACAGATAGCAGTGTAGATATTTCCATGTTTATAGAGATAGTGGTGTAGATAATTTCAATTTTATACAGAGAGCAGTGTAGATATTTCCAAGTTCATACAGATAGCGGTGTAGATATTTCCATGTTCATACAGATGGCGTTGTAGATATTTCCTTGTTCATACAAATGGCGGTGTAGATATTTCCATGTTCATAGCGATGGCGGTGTAGATATTTCCATGTTCACAGAGATGGCGGTGTAGATATTTCCATGTTCACAGAGATGGCGGTGTAGATATTTCCCTGTTTATACAGATAGCTGTGTAGTTATTTCCATGTTTATAGAGATAGCAGTGTAGATATTTCCATTGATATACACATAGCTGTGTAGATATTTGCATGTTCATACACATAGCGGTGTAGATATTTCCATCTTCGTACAGATTGCGGTGTAGATATTTCCATGTTCATACAGATAGCCGTGTAGATATTTCCATGTTCATACAGAAAACGATGTAGATATTTCCATGTTCATACAGATAGCGGTGTAGATATTTCCATGGTCATACTGTTAGCGGTGTAGATACTTCCATGTTCATACAGATGGCGGTGTAGATATTTACATGTTCATACAGATGGCGGTGTAGATATTTACATGTTCGTACAGATGGCCGTGTAGATATTTGCATGTTCATAGAGATGGCGGTGTAGTTATTTCCATGTTTATGCAGACAGTGGTATACATATTTCCATGTTAATACAGATGGTGGTGTAGATATTTCCATGTTTATAGAGATGGCGGTCTGGATAATTCCATGTTTATAGAGATAGTGGTGTAGTTATTTCCAAGTTTATAGAGACAGCGTTGTAGATATTTCCATGTTTATACAGATAGCGGTGAAGTTATTTCCATGTTTATACAGATAGCGGTGTAGATATTTTCATGTTTATACAGATAACAGTGTAGATATTTCCATGTTTATAGAGATAGTGGTGTAGATAATTTCAATTTTATACAGATAGCAGTGTAGATATTTCCAAGTTCATACAGAGAGCGGTGTAGATATTTCCACGTTTATAGAGATGGCGGTGTAGATATTTCAATGTTCATACAGATGGCGGTGTAGCTATTTCCATGTTTATAGTGATGGCGGTGTAGCTATTTCCATGTTTACACAGATGGCGGTGTAGATATTTCCCTGTTTACACAGATAGCGGTGTAGACATTTCCATATTAACACAGATAGCGGTGTGGATATTTCCATGTTTATGCAGATAGTGGTGTAGATATGTCCATGTTTATACATATAGCGGTGCGGATATTTCCATGTTTATACAGATAGTTGGGCAGATATTTCCATGTTTATACAGATAGCGGTGTAGATATTTACATCTTAATAGAGATGGCGGTGTAGATATGTCCATGTTCGTACAGATGGCAGTGTAGTTATTTCCATGTTCATACGGATGGTGGTGTAGATATTTCGAAGTTTATAGAGATAGCGCTGTAGTTATTTCCATATTTATAGAGAAGTCTTTGTATATATTTCCATGTATATGCAGATAGCTGTGTAGATATTTCCATGTTCATCCAGATGCCGGTGTAGATATATCCATGCTCATACAGATGGCGGTGAAGGTATTTCCATGTTCGTACAGATGGCGGTGTAGATATTTCCATGTTCATAGAGATGGCGGTGTAGATATTTCCATGTTTATGCAGAGAGCGGTATAGATATTTCCATGTTTATACAGATGGTTGTGTAGATATTTCCGTGTTTATAGAGATGGCGGTCTAGATATTTCCATGTTTATAGAGAAAGTAGTGTAGTTATTTCCAAGTTTATAGAGACAGCGGTGTAGATATTTCCATGATCATACAGAGAGCTTTGTAGATATTTCCATGTTTATACAAATAGCGGTGTGGATATTTCCATGTTCATACAGATAGCGGTGTAGGTATTTCCATGTTCTTACAGTTAGCGGTGAAGATATTTCCATGTTCTTACAGTTAGCGGTGTAGATATTTCCATGTTCACACAGGTGGCGGAATAGATATTTCCATGTTTATACAAATAGCAGTGTAGTTATTTCCATGTTTATAGAGATAGCAGTATAGATATTTCCATTCATATACAGATAGCTGTGTAGATATTTGCATGTTCATACAGATAGCGGTGTAGATATTTCCGTGTTTATACAGATAGTGGTGCGGATATTTCCATGTTTATAAAGATAGTTGGGCAGATATTTGCATGTTCATACTGATAGCGGTGTAGATATTTCCATGTTCATCCAGATGCCGGTGTAGATATATCCATGTTCATACAGATGGGAGTGAAGATATTTCCATGTTCATACAGATGGCGGTGTAGATATTTCCATGTTCATAGAGATAGCGGTGTAGCTAATTCCATGTGCATACAAATGTCGGTGTAGATATTTCCATGTTCATACAGACGGCGGTGCAGATATTTCCATGTTCATACAGTTAGCCGTGTAGATATTTCCATGTTCATACAGAGGGCGGTGTAGATATTTACATGTTCATACAGATGGCGGTGTAGATATTTCCATGTTCGTATGGATGGCAGTGTAGATATTTCCATGTTCATACAGGTGGCGGTGTAGATATTTACATGTTTATACAGATAGCAGTGTAGTTATTTCCACGTTTATAGAGATAGCAGTGTAGATATTTCCATTGATATACTGATAGCTGTATAGATATTTGCATGTTCGTACAGATAGCAGTGAAGATATTTCCATGTTCATACAGAGAGCGGTGTAGATATTTCCATGTTCACACAGATAGCGGTGTAGTTATTTCCATGTTCATACAGATAGCGGTGAAGATATTTCCATGTTCATACAGATAGCGTTGCAGATATTTCCATGCTCGTAAGTCAGCGGTGTAGATATTTCCATGTTCATACAGATGGCACTGTAGATATTTACATGTTCATACAGATGGCGGTGTAGATATTTCCATGTTCGTATGGATGGCAGTGTAGATATTTCCATGTTCATACAGGTGGCGGTGTAGATATTTCCATGTTTATACAGATAGCAGTGTAGTTATTTCCATGTTTATAGAGATAGCAGTGCAGATATTTCCATTGATAAACAGATAGCTGTATAGATATTTGCATGTTCATACACATAGCGGTATAGATATTTCCATGTTCATACAGATAACGGTGTAGATATTTCCATGTTCATAAAGATGTCGGTGTAGATATTTACATGTTCATAGAGATGGCGGTGTAGATATTTACATTTTTATGCAGACAGCGGCATGGATATTTCCATGTTTATAAAGATGGTGGTGTAGATATTTCTATGTTTATAGAGATGGCGGTCTAGATATTTCCATGTTTATAGAGATAGTGGTGTAGTTATTTCCAAGTTTACAGAGACAGCGTTGTAGATATTTCCATGTTTATACAGATAGCAGTGAAGATATTTCCATGTTTATACAGATAGCGGTGTAGATATTTCCATGTTTATACAGACAGCAGTGTAGATATTTCCATGTTTATAGAGATAGTGGTGTAGATAATTCCAATTTTATACAGATAGCAGTGTAGATATTTCCAAGTACATACAGATAGCGGTGTAGATATTTCCACGTTTATAGAGATGGCGTTGTAGATATTTCCATGTTCATACAGATGGCGGTGTAGATACTTCCATGTTTATAGAGATGGCGGTGTAGATATTTTCATGTTTACACAGATGGCGGTGTAGATATTTCCATGTTTACACAGATAGCGGTGAGGACATTTCCATGTTTACACAGATAGCGGTGTGGATATTTCCATGTTTATGCAGATAGCGGTGTAGATATTTCCATGCTTATACAGATAGTGGTGCAGATATTTCCATGTTTATAAAGATAGCGGTGTATATATTTCCAGCTTAATACAGATGTCGGTGTAGATATATCCATGTTCGTATAGATGGCAGTGTAGATATTTCCATGTTCATCCAGATGCCGGTGTACATATATCCTTGTTCATACAGATGGCGTTGAAGATATTTCCATGTTCATACAGATGGCGGTGTAGTTATTTCCATGTTCATACAAATGGCGGTGTAGATATTTCCATGTTCATAGAGATGGCGGTGTAGATATTTCCATGTTCACACAAATGGCGGTGTAGATATTTCCATGTTCATAGAGATGGTGGTGTAGACATTTCCATGTTTATACAGATAGCAGTGTAGATATTTCCATGTTTATAGAGATACCAGTGTGGATATTTCCATTGATATACAGATAGCTGTGTAGATATTTGCAAGTTCATACAGATAGCGGTGTAGATATTTCCATGTTCATACTGATAGCGGTGTAGATATTTCCATGTTCATACAGATAGCGGTGTAGATATTTCCATGTTCATACAGATAGCTTTGTAGGTATTTCCATGTTTATACAGATAGCGGTGTAGAGATTTCCATGTTCATACCAATAGCGGTGTAGACATTTCCATGTTCATACATTTAGCGGTGTAGATATTTCCATGTTCATACAGATGGCGGTGAAGTTATTTACATGTTCATACAGATGGCGGTGTAGATATTTCCATGTGTGAACGGATGGCAGTGTAGATATTTCCATGTTCATACAGGTGGCGGTATAGATATTTCCATGTTTATACAGATAGCATTGTAGTTATTTCCATGTTAATAGAGATAGCTGTGTAGATATTTCCAATGATATACAGATAGCTGTGCAGATATTTGCATGTTCATACAGATAGCGGTGTAGATATTTCCATGTTCGTACAGATAGCGGTGTAGGTATTTCCATGTTCCTACAGTTAGCGGTGTAGATATTTCCATGTTCATACAGATGGCGGTGTAGATATTTACATGTTCATACAGAGGGCGGTGTATATATTTCCATGTTCGTACGGATGGCAGTGTAGATATTTCCATGTTCATACAGGTGGCGGTGTAGTTATTTCCATGTTTATACAGATAGCAGTGTAGATATTTCCATGTTTATAGAGATAGTGGTGTAGATAATTTCAATTTTATACAGAGAGCAGTGTAGTTATTTCAAAGTTCATACAGATATCGGTGTAGGTATTTCCACGTTTATAGAGATGGCGGTGTGGATATTTCCATGTTCATACAGAGGACGGTGTAGTTATTTCCATGTTTATTGGGATGGCGGTGTAGATATTTCCATGTTTATTGGGATGGCGGTGTAGACATTTCCATGTTTACACAGATAGCGGTGTGGATATTTCCATGTTTATGCAGATAGCATTGTAGATATTTCCATGTTTATAGAGACAGCGTTGTAGATATTTCCATGTTTATACAGATAGCCATGAAGGTATTTCCATGTTTATACAGATAGCGGTGTAGACATTTCCATGTTTATACAGATAGCAGTGTAGATATTTCCATGTTTATACAGATAGTGGTGTAGATAATTTCAATTTTATACAGAGAGCAGTGTAGATATTTGAAAGTTCATACAGATAGCGGTGTAGATATTTCCATGTCTATTGAGATGGCGGTGTAGATATTTCCATGTTCATACAGATGGCGGTGTAGATATTTCCATGTTTATACGGATGGCGGTGTAGAAATTTTCATGTTTACACAGACGGCGGTGTAGATATTTCCATGTTTACACAGATAGCGGTGTAGACATTTCCATGTTTACACAGATAGCGGTGTGGATATTTCCATGTTTTTGCCGATAGCAGTGTAGATATTTCCATGTTTATACAGATAGCGGTGCGGATATTTCCATGTTTATACAGATAGTTGGGCAGATATTTCCATGTTTATACAGATAGCGGTGTAGATATTTCCATCTTAATACAGACGGTGGTGTAGATATGTCCATGTTCTTACTGATGGCAGTGTAGATATTTCCATGTTCATACAGATGGCGGTGTAGATATTCCGAAGTTTATAGAGATAGCGCTGTAGTTATTTCCATATTTATAGAGAAATCTGTGTAGATATTTCCATGTATATTCAGATAGCTGTGTAGATATTTCCATGTTCATGCAGATAGCGGTGTAGATATTTCAATGTTCATCCAGATGCCGGTGCACATATATCCATGTTCATACAGATGGCGGTGAAGATATTTCCATGTTCATACAGATGGCGGTGTAGATATTTCCATGTTCATACAAATGGCTGTGTAGATATTTACATGTTCATAGTGATGGCGGTGTAGATATTTCCATGTTCATACAAATGGCCTTGTAGATATTTCCATGTTCATAGAGATTGCGGTGTATATATTTCCATGTTTATTCGGATAGCAGTGTAGATATTTCCATGTTCATACAGATAGCGGTGTAGATACTTCCATGTTCATACAGATAGCAGTGCAGATATTTCCATGTTCATACAGATAGCGGTGTAGATATTTCCATGTTCATACAGTTAGCGGTGTAGATATTTCCATGTTCATACAGATGGCGGTGTAGATATTTACATGTTCTTACAGATGGCGGTGTAGATATTTCCATGTTCATACAGATGGCGGTGTAGATATTTCCATGTTCATACAGATGGCGGTGTAGATATTTCCATGTTCATACAGATGGCGGTGTAGATATTTCCATGTTCATACAGATGGCGGTGTAGATATTTCCATGTTCATACCAATAGCGGTGTAGATATTTCCATGTTCATCCAGTTAGCGGTGTAGATATTTCCATGTTTATACAGATGGCGGTGTAGATATTTACATGTTCATACAGATAGCGGTGTAGATATTTCCATGTTCGTACGGATGGCAGTGTAGATATTTCCATGTTCATACAGGTGGCGGTGTAGATATTTCCCTGTTTATACAGATAGCAGTGTAGTTATTTCCATTTTTATAGAGATAGCAGTGTAGGTATTTCCATTGATATACAGATAGCTGTGTACATATTTGCATGTTCATACAGATAGCGGTGTATATATTTCCATGTTCGTACAGATAGCGGTGTAGATATGTCCATGTTCATACAGATAGCGGTGTAGATATTTCCATGTTGATACAGATAGTTGGGCAGATATTTCCATGTATATACAGATAGCGGTGTAGATATTTCCATCTTAATACAGATGGCGGTGTAGATATTTCCATGTTTGTACAGATGGCGGTGTAGATATTTCCATGTTCATACAGATGGCGGTGTAGATATTTCGAAGTTTATGGAGATAGCGCTGTAGTTATTTCCATATTTATAGAGAAATCTGTGTAGATATTTCCATGTATATTCAGATAGCTGTGTAGATATTTCCATGTTCATGCAGATAGCGGTGTAGATATTTCCATGTTTATCCAGATGCCGGTGTACATATATCCATGTTCATACAGATGGCGGTGAAGATATTTCCATGTTCATACAGATAGCGGTGTAGATATTTCCATGTTCATACAAATGGCGGTGTAGATATTTCCATGTTCATAGAGAAGGCGGTGTAGATATTTCCATGTTCATACAGATGGCGGTGTAGATATTTACAAGTTCATACAGCTGGTGGTATAGATATTTTCATGTTCGTACAAATGGCGGTGTAGATATTTCCATGTTCATAGAGATGGCGGTGTAGATATTTCCATGTTTACACAGTTAGCGGTGTAGTTATTTCCATGTTTATAGAGATAGCAGTGTAGAAATTTCCATTGATATAGAGATGGCGGTGTAGATATTTACATGTTCATTCAGATGGTGGTGTAGATATTTCCATGTTCATACAGATAGCGGTGTAGATATTTCCATTTTCATACAGATAGCGGTGTAGATATTTCCATGTTCATACAGGTGGCGGTGTAGATATTTCCCTGTTTATACAGATAGCAGTGTAGTTATTTCCATGTTTATAGAGATAGCAGTGTAGATATTTCCATTGATATACAGATAGCTGTGTAGATATTTGCATGTTCATTCAGATAGCTTTGTAGATATTTCCATGTTCATACAGATGGCGGTTTAGATACTTACATGTTCATACAGATGGCGGTGTAGATATTTCCATGTTTATACAGATAGCAGTGTAGTTATTTCCATGTTTATAGACATAGCTGTGTAGATATTTCCATTGATATACAGATAACTGTGTAGATATTTGCATGTTCATACAGATAGCGGTGTAGATATTTCCATGTTCGTACAGATAGCGGTGTAGATATTTCCATGTTCACACAGATAGCGGTGTAGATATTTCCATGCTCATACAGATAACGGTGTAGATATTTCCATGTTCATACAGATAGCGGTGTAGATATTTCCATGTTCATACAGTTAGTAGTGTAGATATTTCCATGTTCATACAGATGGCGGTGTAGATATTTACATGTTCATACAGTTGGCGGTATAGATATTTTCATGTTCGTACAGATGGCGGTGTAGATATTTCTATGTTCATAGAGATGGCGGTGCAGATATTTCCATGTTGGTACAGATGGTGGTGTAGATATTTCCATGTTCATACAAATGGCGGTGTAGATATTTCCCTGTTCATAGAGATGGCGGTGTAGATATTTCCATGTTCATACAAATAGCGGTGTAGATATTTCCATGTTCTTAGAGATGGCGGTGTGGATATTTCCATATTTATACAGATAGCAGCGTAGTTATTTCCATGTTTATAGAGATAGCAGTGTAGATATTTCCAATGATATATAAATAGCTGTGTAGATACTTGCATGTTCATACAGATAGCGGTGTGGATATTTCCATGTTCATACAGATAGCGGTGTAGATATTTCCATGTTCATACAGATAGCGGTGTAGATATTTCCATATTCATACAGATAGCGGTGTAGATATTTCCATGTTCATACCGATAGCGGTGTAGATATTTCCATGTTCATACAGTTAGCGGTGTAGATATTTCCATGTTCATACAGATGGCGGTGTAGATATTTACATGTTCATACAGATGGCGGTGTAGATATTTCCATGTTCGTACGGATGGCAGTGTAGATATTTCCATGTTCATACAGGTGGCGGTGTAGATATTTCCCTGTTTATACAGATAGCAGTGTAGTTATTTCCATGTTTATAGAGATAGCAGTGTAGATATTTCCATGTTCATACAGATGGCGGTGTAGATATTTCCATGTTCATACAGATAGCGGTGTAGATATTTCCATGTTCATACAGATGGCGGTGTAGATATTTCCATGTTCATACAAATGGCGATGTATATATTTCCATGTTCATAGAGATGGAGGTGTAGCTATTTCCATGTTCATACGAATGGCGGTGTAGATATTTCCATGTTCATAGAGATGGCGGTGTAGATATTTCCATGTTTATACAGATGGCGGTGTAGATATTTACATGTTCATACAAATGGCGGTGTAGATATTTCCATGTTCGTACGGTTGGCAGTGTAGTTATTTCCATGTTCATACAGGTGGCGGTGTAGATATTTCCCTGTTTATACAGATAGCAGTGTAGTTATTTCCATGTTTATAGAGATAGCAGTGTAGATATTTCCATTGATATACAGATAGCTGTGTAGATATTTGCATGTTCATTCAGATAGCGGTGTAGATATTTCAATGTTCATACAGATAACGGTGTAGATATTTCCATGTTCATACAGATGGCGGTGTAGATATTTCCGTGTTCATACAGATGGCGGTGTAGATATTTCCATGTTTATACAGATAGCAGTGTAGTTATTTCCATGTTTATTGAGATAGCTGTGTAGATATTTCCATTGATATACAGATAGCTGTGTAGATATTTGCATGTTCATACAGATAGCGGTGTAGATATTTCCATGTTCGTACAGATAGCGGTGTAGATATTTCCATGTTCACACAGATAGCGGTGTAGATATTTCCATGCTCATACAGATAACGGTGTAGATATTTCCATGCTCATACAGATAACGGTGTAGATATTTCCATGTTCATACAGATAGCGGTGTAGATATTTCCATGTTCATACAGTTAGTAGTGTAGATATTTCCATGTTCATACAGATGGCGGTGTAGATATTTACATGTTCATACAGCTGGCGGTATAGATATTTTCATGTTCGTACAGATGGCGGTGTAGATATTTCTATGTTCATAGAGATGGCGGTGCAGATATTTCCATGTTGGTACAGATGGTGGTGTAGATATTTCCATGTTCTTAGAGATGGCTTTGTAGATATTTCCATGTTTATGCAGATAGCGGTATAGATATTTCCATTTTTTTACAAATGGTGGTGTAGATATTCCTATGTTTATAGAGATGGCGGTCTAGATATTTCCATGTTTACAGAGATAGTGGAGTAGTTATTTCCAAGTTTATAGAGACAGCGTTGTAGATATTTCCATGTTTACACAGATAGCGGTGAAGATATTTCCATGTTAATACAGATAGCAGTGTAGATATTTCCATGTTTATAGAGATAGTGGTGTAGATAATTTCAATTTTATACAGAGAGCAGTGTAGATATTTCCAAGTTCATACAGATAGCGGTGCAGATATTTCCACGTTTATAGAGATAGCTTTGTAGGTATTTCCATGTTTATACAGATGGCGGTGTAGTTATTTCCATGTTTATACTGACAGCAGTGTAGATATTTGCATGTTTAAACAGATAGTGGTGTAGATATTTCCATCTTAATACAGATGGCGGTGTAGATATTTCCATGTTCATACAGATGGTGGTGTAGATATTTCCATGTTCATACAAATGGCGATGTATATATTTCCATGTTCATAGAGATGGCGGTGTAGCTATTTCCATGTTCATACAAATGGCGGTGTAGATATTTCCATGTTCATAGAGATGGCGGTGTAGATATTTCCATGTTTATACAGATAGCAGTGTAGTTATTTCCATGTTTATAGAGATAGCAGTGTATATATTTCCATTGATATACAGATAGCTGTTTAGATATTTGCATGTTAATACAGATAGCGCCCTAGATATTTCCACGTTCATACAAATAGCGGTGTAGATATTTCCATGTTCATAGAGATGGCGGTGTGGATATTTCCATATTTATACAGATAGCAGCGTAGTTATTTCCATGTTTATAGAGATAGCAGTGTAGATATTTCCAATGATATATAAGTAGCTGTGTAGATATTTGCATGTTCATACAGATAGCGGTGTGGATATTTCCATGTTCATACAGATAGCGGTGTAGATATTTCCATGTTCATACAGATAGCGGTGTAGATATTTCCATGTTCATACAGATAGCGGTGTAGATATTTCCATGTTCATACAGATAGCGGTGTAGATATTTCCATGTTCATACAGATAGCGGTGTAGATATTTCCATGTTCATACAGTTAGCGGTGTAGATATTTCCATGTTCATACAGATGGCGGTGTATATATTTACATGTTCATACACATGGCGGTGTAGATATTTCCATGTTCGTACGGATGGCAGTGTAGATATTTCCATGTTCATACAGGTGGCGGTGTTGATACTTCCATGTTTATACAGATAGCGGTGAAGATATTTCCATGTTTATAAAGATAGCGGTGTAGATATTTCCATGTTTATACAGATAGCAGTGTAGATATTATCATGTTTATAGAGATAGTGGTGTAGATAATTTCAATTTTATACAGATAGCAGTGCAGATATTTCCAAGTTCATAAAGATAGCGGTGTAGATGTTTCCACGTTTATAGAGATGGCGGTGTAGATATTTCCATGTTCATACAGATGGCGGTGTAGATATTTCCATGTTTATGGGGATGGCGGTGTAGATATTTTCATGTTTACACAGATGGCGGTGTAGATATTTCCATCTTTACACAGATAGCGGTGTAGACATTTCCATGTTTACACAGATAGCGGTGTGGATATTTCCATGTTTTTGCAGATAGAAGTGTAGATATTTCCATGTTTATACAGATAGCGGTGCGGATATTTCCATGTTTATACAGATAGTTGGGCAGATATTTCCATGTTTATACAGATAGCGGTGTAGATATTTCCATCTTAATACAGATGGCGGTGTCGATATGTCCATGTTTGTACAGATGGCGGTTTAGATATTTCCATGTTCATACAGATGGCGGTGTAGATATTTCGAAGCTTATAGAGATAGCGCTGTAGTTATTTCCATATTTATAGAGAAATCTGTGTAGATATTTCCATGTATATTCAGATAGCTGTGTAGATATTTCCATGTTCATGCAGATAGCGGTGTAGATATTTCCATGTTCATCCAGATGCCGGTGCACATATATCCATGTTTATACAGATGGCGGTGAAGATATTTCCATGTTCATACAGGTGGCGGTGTAGATATTTCCATGTTCATACAAATGGCGGTGTAGATATTTCCATGTTCATAGAGATGGAGGTTTAGATATTTCCATGTTTATACAGATAGCAGTGTAGTTATTTCCATGTTTATAGAGATAGCAGTGTAGATATTTCCACTGATATACAGATAGCTGTTTAGATATTTGCATGTTCATACAGTAAGACGTCTAGATATTTCCATGTTCATACAGATAGCGGTGTAGATATTTCCATGTTCATACAGATAGCGGTGTAGATATTTCCATGTTCATACAGATAGCGTAGTAGATATTTCCATGTTCATACAGATGACGGTGTAGATATTTACATGTTCATACAGATGGCGGTGTAGATATTTCCATGTTCATACAGATGGCCGTGTAGATATTTCCATGTTCATACAGATAGCGGTGTAGACATTTCAATGTTTGCACAGATAGCGGTGTGGATATTTCCATGTTTTTGCAGACAGAATTGTAGATGTTTCCATGTTTATACAGATAGCGTTGCGGATATTTCCATGTTTATACAGATAGTTGGGCAGATATTTCCATGTTTATACAGATAGCGGTGTTGATATTTCCATCTTAATTCAGATGGCAGTGTAGATATGTCCATGTTTGTACAGATGGCGGTGCAGATATGTCCATGATCATACAGATGGCGGTGTAGATATTTCGAAGTTTATAGAGATAGCGCTGTAGTTATTTCCATATTTATAGAGAAATCTGTGTAGATATTTCCATGTATATTCAGATAGCTGTGTAGATATTTCCATGTTCATGCAGATAGTGGTGTAGATATTTCCATGTTCATCCAGATGCCGGTGCACATATATCCATGTTCATACAGATGGCGGTGAAGATATTTCCATGTTCATACAGATGGTGGTGTAGATATTTCCATGTTCATACAAATGGCGATGTAGATATTTCCATGTTCATAGAGATGGCGGTGTAGATATTTCCATGTTCATACAAATGGCGGTGTAGATATTTCCATGTTCATAGAGATGGCGGTGTAGATATTTCCATGTTTATACAGATAGCAGTGTAGTTATTTAAATGTTTATAGAGATAGCAGTGTAGATATTTCCATTGATATACAGATAGCTGTTTAGATATTTGCATGTTCATACAGATAGCGGTCTAGATATTTCCATGTTCATACAGATAGCGGTGTAGATATTTCCATGTTCATACAGATAGCGGTGTAGATATTTCCATGTTCATACAGATAGCGGTGTAGATATTTCCATATTCATACAGATGGCGGTGTAGATATTTCCATGTTCATACTCCTGGCGTTGTAGATATTTCCATGTTCATAGAGATGGCGGTGTAGATATTTCCATGTTTATACAGATAGCAGTGTAGTTATTTCCATGTTTTTAGAGATAGCAGTGTAGATATTTCCATGTTCATACAGGTGGCGGTGTAGATATTTCTATGTTTATACAGATAGCGGTGAAGATATTTCCATGTTTATTCAGATAGCGGTGTAGATATTTCCATGTTTATACAGATAGCAGTGTAGATATTTCCATGTTTATAGAGATAGTGGTGTAGATAATTTCAATTTTATACAGAGAGCAGTGTAGATATTTCCAAGTTCATAAAGATAGCGGTGTAGATATTTCCACGTTTATAGAGATGGCGGTGTAGATATTTCCATGTTCATACAGATGGCGGTGCAGATATTTCCATGTTTATGGGGATGGCGGTGTAGATATTTTCATGTTTACACAGATGGCGGTGTAGATATTTCCATGTTTACACAGATAGCGGTGTAGACATTTCCATGTTTACACAGATAGCGGTGTTGATATTTCCATGTTTTTGCAGATTGAAGTGTAGATATTTCCATGTTTATACAGATAGCGGTGCGGATATTTCCATGTTTATACAGATAGTTGGGCAGATATTTCCATGTTTATACAGATAGCGGTGTAGATATTTCCATCTTAATACAGATGGCGGTGTAGATATATCCATGTTTGTACAGATGGCGGTGTAGATATTTCCATGTTCATACAGATGGCGGTGTAGATATTTCGAAGTTTATAGAGATAGCGCAGTAGTTATTTCCATATTTATAGAGAAATCTGTGTAGATATTTCCATGTATATTCAGATAGCTGTGTAGATATTTCCATGTTCATGCAGATAGTGGTGTAGATATTTCCATGTTCATCCAGATGCCGGTGCACATATATCCATGTTTATACAGATGGCGGTGAAGATATTTCCATGTTCATACAGGTGGAGGTGTAGATATTTCCATGTTCATACAAATGGCGGTGTAGATATTTCCATGTTCATAGAGATTGCTGTGTAGATATTTCCATGTTTATACAGATAGCAGTGTAGTTATTTCCATGTTTATAGAGATAGCAGTGTAGATATTTCCATTGATATACAGATAGCTGTTTAGATATTTGCATGTTCATACAGTTAGACTTCTAGATATTTCCATGTTCATACAGATAGCGGTGTAGATATTTCCATGTTCATACAGATGACGGTGTAGATATTTACATGTTCATACAGATGGCGGTGTAGATATTTCCATGTTCATACAGATGGCGGTGTAGATATTTCGAAGTTTATAGAGATAGCCCTGTAGTTATTTCCATATTTATAGAGAAATCTGTGTAGATATTTCCATGTATATTCAGATAGCTGTGTAGATATTTGCATGTTCATACAGACAGCGGTGTAGATATTTCCATGTTCATACAGAGGGCGGTGTGGATATTTCCATGTTCATACAGATAGCGGTGTAGATATTTCCATGTTCACACAGATAGCGGTGTAGATATTTCCATGTTCATACAGATAGCGGTGTAGATTTCTCCTTGTTCATACAATTAGCGGTGTAGATATTTCAATGATCATGCAGATGGCGTTGTAGATATTCACATGTTCACACAGATGTCGGTGTAGATATTTCCATGTTCGTGCGGATGGCAGTTTAGATATTTCCATGTTCATACAGGTGGCGGTGTAGATATTTCCATGTTTATACAGATAGCGGTCTAGATATTTCCATGTTCATACAGATAGCAGTGTAGATATTTCCATGTTCATACAGATAACGGTGTAGATATTTCCATTTTCATACAGATAGCGGTGTAGATATTTCCATGTTCATACTGTTAGCGGTGTAGATATTTCCATGTTCATACAGATGGCGGTGTAGATATTTCCATGTTCATGCAGATGGCGGTGTAGATATTTCCATGTTCATACAGATGGCGGTGTAGATATTTCCATCTTCTTAGAGATGGCGGTGTAGATATTTCTATGTTTATGCAGAGAGAGGTATAGATATTTCCATGTTTATACAGATGGTGGTGTAGATATTTCCATGTTTACAGAGATGGCGGTCTAGATATTTCCATGTTTATAGAGATAGTGGTGTAGTTATTTCCAAGTTTATAGAGACAGCGTTGTAGATATTTCCATGTTTATACAGATAGCGGTGAAGATATTTCCATGTTTACACAGATAGCGGTGTAGATATTTCCATGTTTATACAGATAGCAGTGTAGATATTTCCATGTTTATGGAGATAGTGGTGTAGATAATTTCAATTTTATACAGATAGCATTGTAGATATTATCAAGTTCATACAGATAGCAGTGTAGATATTTCCAAGTTTATAGAGATGGCGGTGTAGAAATTTCCATGTTCATACAGATGGCGGTGTAGATTTTCCATGTTTATAGAGATGTCGATGTAGATATTTTCATGTTTACACAGATGGCGGTGTAGATATTTCCATGTTTACACAGATAGTGGTGTAGACATTTCAGTGTTTACACAGTTACCGGTGTGGATATTTCCCTGTTTATGCAGATAGCGGTGTAGATATTTCCATGTTTATACAGATAGCGGTGTTGATATTTCCATGTTTATGCAGTTAGCGGTGTAGATATTTCCATGTTTATACAGATAGCGGTGCGGGTATTTCCATGTTTATACAGATAGTGGTGCAGATATTTCCATGTTTATAAAGATAGCGGTGTAGATATTTCCATCTTAATACAGATGGCGGTGTAGATATGTCCATGTTCGTACAGATGGCGGTGTAGATATTTCCATGTTCATACAGATGGCGGTGTAGATATTTCGAAGTTTATAGAGATAGCGCTGTAGTTATTTCCATATTTATAGAGAAATCTGTGTAGATATTTCCATGTATATGCAGGTAGCTGTGTAGATATTTCCATGTTCATGCAAAGAGCGGTGTAGATATTTCCATGTTCATCCAGATGCCGGTGTAGATATTTGCATGTTCATAGAGATAGCGGTGTAGATATTTCAATGTTCATGCAGATAGCGGGATAGAGATTTCCATGTTCATACAGAGAGCTTTGTAGATATTTCCATGTTTATACAGATAGCGGTGCAGATATTTCCATGTTCATACAGATAGCGTTGTAGGTATTTCCTTGTTCTTACAGTTAGCGGTGTAGATATTTCCATGTTCATACAGATGGCGGTGTAGATATTTCCATGTTCATACAGATGGCAGGGTAGATATTTCCATGTTCATACAGGTGGCGGTGTAGATAGTTCCATAGTTATGCAGATAGCAGTGTAGTTATTTCCATGTTTATAGAGATAGCAGTGTAGATATTTCCATTCATATACAGATAGCTGTGTAGATATTTGCATGTTCATACAGATAGCGGTGTAGATATTTCCATGTTCATACAGATAGTGGTGTAGATATTTCCGTGTTTATACAGATAGTGGTGCGGATATTTCCATGTTTATAAAGATAGTTGGGCAGATATTTGCATGTTCATACAGATAGCGGTGTAGATATTTCCATGTTCATCCAGATGCCGGTGTAGATATATCCATGTTCATACAGATGGGAGTGAAGATATTTCCATGTTCATACAGATGGCGGTGTAGATATTTCCATGTTCATACAAATGGCGGTGTAGATTTCCATGTTCATAGAGATGGCAGTGTAGATATTTCCATGTACATACAAAGGGCGGTGTAGTTATTTCCATGTTCGTACAGGTAGCGGTGCAGATATTTCCATGTTCATACAGTTAGCCGTGTAGATATTTCCATGTTCATACAGAGGGCGGTGTAGATATTTACATGTTCATACAGATGGCGTTGTAGACATTTCCATGTTCGTATGGATGGCAGTGTAGATATTTCCATGTTCGTACAGGTGGCGGTGTAGATATTTCCATGTTTATACAGATAGCAGTGTAGTTATTTCCATCTTTATAGAGATAGCAGTGTAGATATTTCCATTGATATACAGATAGCTGTGTAGATATTTGCATGTTCGTGCAGATAGCGGTGTACATATTTCCATGATCATACAGAAAGCGGTGTAGATATTTCCATGTTCATACAGATAGCGGTGTAGTTATTTCCATGTTCATACAGATAGCGGTGTAGATATTTCCATGTGCATACAGATAGCGTTGTAGATATTTCCACGCTCATACAGTCAGCGGTGTAGAAATTTCCATGTTCATACTGATGGCATTGTAGATATTTACATGTTCATACAGATGGTGGTGTAGTTGTTTCGAAGTTTATAGAGATAGCGCTGTAGTTATTTCCATATTTATAGAGAAATCTGTGTAGATATTTCCATGTATATGCAGATAGCTGTGTAGATATTTCCATGTTCATGCAGATAGCAGTGTAGATATTTCCATGTTCTTCCAGATGCCGGTGTAGATATTTCCATGTTCATACAGATAGCGGTGTTGATATTTCCATGTTCATACAGATGGCGGTGTAGGTATTTCCATGTTCATACAGATAGCGGTGTAGCGATTTCCATGTTCATACAGATGGCGGTGTAGATATTTCCATGTTCATACAGATGGCGGTGTAGATATTTACATGTTCATACAGATGGCGGTATAGATTTTTCCATGTTCGTACAGATGGCGTTGTAGATATTTCCATGTTCATAGAGATGGTGGTGTAGATATTTCCATGTTTATGCAGATAGCGGTATAGATATTTCCACGTTTATAGAGATGGCTCTGTAGATATTTCCATATTCATACAGATGGCGGTGTAAATATTTCCATGTTTATAGGGATGGCGGTGTAGATATTTTCATGTTTACACAGATGGCGGTGTAGATATTTCCATGTTCATACAGGTGGCGGTGTAGATATTTCCATGTTTATTCAGATAGCAGTGTAGTTATTTCCATGTTTATAGAGACAGCTGTGTAGATATTTCTATTGATATACAGATAGCTGTGTAGATATTTGCATGTTCATACAGATAGCGCTGTAAATCTTTCCATGTTCGTACAGATAGTGGTGTAGATATTTCCATGTTCATACAGATAGTGGTGTAGATATTTCCATGTTCATACAGATAACGGTGTAGATATTTCCATGTTCATACAGATAGCAGTGTAGATATTTCCATGTTCATAGAGTTAGCGGTGTAGATATTTCCATGGTCATACAGATGTCTGTGTAGATATTTACATGTTCATACAGATGGCGGTATAGATATTTCCATGTTCGTACAGATGGCGGTGTACATATTTCCATGTTCATAGAGATGGCGGTGTAGATATTTCCATGTTTATGCAGATAGCGGTATAGATATTTCCATCTTTATACAGATGGTGGTGTAGATATTTCCATGTTTATAGAGATGGCGGTCTAGATGTTTCCATGTGTACAGAGATAGTGGTGTAGTTATTTCCAAGTTTATAGAGACAGCGTTGCAGATATTTCCATGTTTATACAGATAGCGGTGAAGATATTTCCATGTTTATACAGATAGCAGTGTAGATATTTCCATGTTTATACAGATGGCGGTCTAGATATTTCCATGTTTACAGAGACAGTGGTGTAGTTATTTCCAAGTTTATAGAGACAGCGTTGTAGATATTTCCATGTTTATACAGATAGCGGTGAAGATATTTCCATGTTTATAGAGATAATGGTGTAGATAGTATCAATTTTATACAGAGAGCAGTGTAGATATTTCCAAGTTCATACAGATAGCGGTGTAGATATTTCCACGATTATAGAGATGGCGGTGTAGATATTTCCATGTTCATACAGATGGCGGTGTAGATATTTCCATGTTTATAGGGATGGCGGTGTAGATATTTTCATGTTTACACAGATGTCGGTGTAGATATTTCCCTGTTTACACAGATAGCGGTGTAGACATTTACCTGTTCACACAGATAGCGGTGTGGATATTTCCATATTTATGCAGATAGCAGTGTAGATATTTCCATGTTTATACAGATAGCGGTGCGGATATTTCCATGTTTATACAGATAGTTAGGCAGATATTTCCATGATTATACAGATAGCGGTGTAGATATTTATATCTTAATACAGATGGCAGTGTAGATATATCCATGTTTGTACAGATGGCGGTGTAGATATTTCCATGTTCATACAGATGGCGGTGTAGATATTTCCAAGTTTATAGAGATAGCGCTTTAGTTATTTCCATATTTATAGAGAAATCTCTGTAGATATTTCCATGTATATTCAGATAGCAGTGTAGATATTTCCATGTTCATGCAGATAGTGGTGTAGATATTTCCATGTTCATCCAGATGCCTGTGTACATATATCCATGTTCATACAGTTGGCGGTGAATATATTTCCATGTTCATACAGAAGGTGGTGTAGATATTTCCATGTTCATACAAATGGCGGTGTAGATATTTCCATGTTCATAGAGATGGCGGTGTAGATATTTCCATGTTCATACAAATGGCGGTGTAGATATTTGCATCTTCATAGAGATGGCGGTGTAGATATTTCCATATTTATAGAGATAGCAGTGTAGTTATTTCCATGTTTATAGAGATAGCAGTGTAGATATTTCCATTGACATACAGATAGCTGTGTAGATATTTGCATGTTCATAGAGATAGCGGTGTAGATATTTGCATGTTCATAGAGATAGCGGTGTAGATATTTCCATGTTCATACAGATAGCGGTGTAGATATTTCCATGTTCATACAGATAGCGGTGTAGATATTTCCATGTTCATACAGATAGCGGTGTAGATATTTCCATGTTGATACAGTTAGCGGTGTAGATATTCCCATCTTCATACAGATGGCGGTGTAGATATTTACATGTTCATACAGATGGCAGTGTAGATATTTCCTTGTTCATACAGATAGCGGTGTAGATATTTCCATGTTCATACAGATAGCGGTATAGATATTTCCATGTTTGTACGGATGGCAGTGTATATATTTCCATGTTCATACCAATAGCGGTGTAGACATTTCCATATTCATACACTTAGCGGTGTAGATATTTCAATGTTCATACAGATGGCGGTGAAGATATTTATATGTTCATACAGATGGCGGTGTAGACATTTCCATGTTTGTACGGATGGCAGTGTAGATATTTCCATGTTCATACAGGTGGCGGTGTAGATATTTCCATGTTTATACAGATAGCAGTGTAGTTATTTCCATGTTAATGGAGATAGCTGTGTAGATATTTCCATTGATATACAGATAGCTGTTTAGATATTTGCATGTTCATACAGATAGCGGTGTAGATATTTCCATGTTCATACAGATAGCGGTGTAGATATTTCCATGTTCATACAGATAACGGTGTAGATATTTCCATGTTCATACAGACAGCGTTGTGGATATTTCCATGTTCATACAGTTAGCGGTGTAGATATTTCCATGTTCATACAGATGGCGGTGTAGATATTTCCATGTTCATACAGATAGCGGTGTAGATATTTCCATGTTCATATAGATAGCGGTGTAGATATTTCCATGTTCATACAGTTAGCGGTGTAGATATTTCCATGTTCATACAGATGGCGGTGTAGATATTTACATGTTCATACAGATGGCGGTGTAGATATTTCCATTTTCATACAGATAGCGGTGTAGATATTTCCATGTTTATACAGATAGCGGTGTGGATATTTCCATGTTAATACAGATAGCGATGTAGATATTTCCATGTTCTTACCGATAGCGGTTTAGATATTTCCATGTTCATACAGTTAGCGGTGTAGATATTTCCATGTTCATACAGATGGCGGTGTAGATATTTACATGTTCGTATAGATGGCGGTGTAGATATTTCCATGTTCGTACGGATTGCAGTGTAGATATTTCCATGTTCATACAGGTGGCGGTGTAGATATTTCCATGTTTATACAGATAGCAGTGTAGTTATTTCCATGTTTATAGAGATAGCTGTGTAGACATTTCCATTGATATACAGATAGCTGTGGAGATATTTGCATGTTCATACAGATAGCTGTGTAGATATTTCCTTGTTCGTGCAGATAGCGGTGTAGATATTTCCATGTTCATACATATAGCGGTGTAGATATTTCCATGTTCATACAGATAACGGTGTAGATATTTCCATGTTTATACAGATAGCGGTGTAGATATTTCCATGTTAAAACAGATAGCAGTGTAGATATTTCCATGTTTATAGAGATAGTGGTGTAGATAATTTCAATTTTATACAGAGAGCAGTGTAGATATTTCCAAGTTCATACAGATAGCGGTGTAGATATTTCCACGTTTATGGAGATGGCAGTGTAGATATTTCCATGTTCATACAGATGGCGGTGTAGATATTTCCATGTTTATAGGGATGGCGGTGTAGATATTTTCATGTTTGCCCAGATGGCGGTGTAGATATTTCCATGTTTACACAGATAGTGGTGTAGACATTTCCATGTTTACACAGATAGCGGTGTGGATATTTCCAAGTTTATACAGATAGTTGGGCAGATATTTCTATGTTTATACAGAGAGCGGTGTAGATATTTCCATCTTAATACAGATGGCGTTGTAGATATGTCCATGATCGTACAGATGGCGGTGTAGATATTTCCATATTCAAACAGATGGTGGTGTAGATATTTTGAAGTTTATAGAGATAGCGATGTAGTTATTTCCACATTTATAGAGAAATCTGTGTAGATATTTCCATGTATTTTCAGATAGCTGTGTAGATATTTGCATGTTCATGCAGATTGCGGTGTAGATATTTCCATGTTCTTCCAGATGCCGGTGTTCATATATCCATGTTCATACAAATGGCGGTGAAGGTATTTCCATGTTCATACAGATGGCGGTGTAGGTATTTCCATGTTCATACAAATGGCGGTGTAGCTATTTCCATGTTCATAGAGATGGCGGTGTAGATATTTCCAGGTTCATACAAATGGCGGTGTAGATATTTCCATGTTCATAGAGATGGCGGTGTAGATATTTCCATGTTTATACAGATAGCAGTGTAGATATTTCCATGTTTATACAGATGGCGGTCTAGATATTTCCATGTTTACAGAGACAGTGGTGTAGTTATTTCCAAGTTTATAGAGACAGCGTTGTAGATATTTCCATGTTTATACAGATAGCGGTGAAGATATTTCCATGTTTATAGAGATAATGGTGTAGATAGTATCAATTTTATACAGAGAGCAGTGTAGATATTTCCAAGTTCATACAGATAGCGGTGTAGATATTTCCACGATTATAGAGATGGCGGTGTAGATATTTCCATGTTCATACAGATGGCGGTGTAGATATTTCCATGTTTATAGGGATGGCGGTGTAGATATTTTCATGTTTACACAGATGTCGGTGTAGATATTTCCCTGTTTACACAGATAGCGGTGTAGACATTTACCTGTTCACACAGATAGCGGTGTGGATATTTCCATATTTATGCAGATAGCAGTGTAGATATTTCCATGTTTATACAGATAGCGGTGCGGATATTTCCATGTTTATACAGATAGTTAGGCAGATATTTCCATGATTATACAGATAGCGGTGTAGATATTTATATCTTAATACAGATGGCAGTGTAGATATATCCATGTTTGTACAGATGGCGGTGTAGATATTTCCATGTTCATACAGATGGCGGTGTAGATATTTCCAAGTTTATAGAGATAGCGCTTTAGTTATTTCCATATTTATAGAGAAATCTCTGTAGATATTTCCATGTATATTCAGATAGCAGTGTAGATATTTCCATGTTCATGCAGATAGTGGTGTAGATATTTCCATGTTCATCCAGATGCCTGTGTACATATATCCATGTTCATACAGTTGGCGGTGAATATATTTCCATGTTCATACAGAAGGTGGTGTAGATATTTCCATGTTCATACAAATGGCGGTGTAGATATTTCCATGTTCATAGAGATGGCGGTGTAGATATTTCCATGTTCATACAAATGGCGGTGTAGATATTTGCATCTTCATAGAGATGGCGGTGTAGATATTTCCATATTTATAGAGATAGCAGTGTAGTTATTTCCATGTTTATAGAGATAGCAGTGTAGATACTTCCATTGACATACAGATAGCTGTGTAGATATTTGCATGTTCATAGAGATAGCGGTGTAGATATTTGCATGTTCATAGAGATAGCGGTGTAGATATTTCCATGTTCATACAGATAGCGGTGTAGATATTTCCATGTTCATACAGATAGCGGTGTAGATATTTCCATGTTCATACAGATAGCGGTGTAGATATTTCCATGTTGATACAGTTAGCGGTGTAGATATTCCCATCTTCATACAGATGGCGGTGTAGATATTTACATGTTCATACAGATGGCAGTGTAGATATTTCCATGTTCATACAGATAGCGGTGTAGATATTTCCATGTTCATACAGATAGCGGTATAGATATTTCCATGTTCATACAGATAGCAGTGTAGATATTTCCATGTTCATACCAATAGCGGTGTAGACATTTCCATATTCATACACTTAGCGGTGTAGATATTTCAATGTTCATACAGATGGCGGTGAAGATATTTATATGTTCATACAGATGGCGGTGTAGACATTTCCATGTTTGTACGGATGGCAGTGTAGATATTTCCATGTTCATACAGGTGGCGGTGTAGATATTTCCATGTTTATACAGATAGCAGTGTAGTTATTTCCATGTTAATGGAGATAGCTGTGTAGATATTTCCATTGATATACAGATAGCTGTTTAGATATTTGCATGTTCATACAGATAGCGGTGTAGATATTTCCATGTTCATACAGATAGCGGTGTAGATATTTCCATGTTCATACAGATAACGGTGTAGATATTTCCATGTTCATACAGACAGCGTTGTGGATATTTCCATGTTCATACAGTTAGCGGTGTAGATATTTCCATGTTCATACAGATGGCGGTGTAGATATTTCCATGTTCATACAGATAGCGGTGTAGATATTTCCATGTTCATATAGATAGCGGTGTAGATATTTCCATGTTCATACAGTTAGCGGTGTAGATATTTCCATGTTCATACAGATGGCGGTGTAGATATTTACATGTTCATACAGATGGCGGTGTAGATATTTCCATTTTCATACAGATAGCGGTGTAGATATTTCCATGTTTATACAGATAGCGGTGTGGATATTTCCATGTTAATACAGATAGCGATGTAGATATTTCCATGTTCTTACCGATAGCGGTTTAGATATTTCCATGTTCATACAGTTAGCGGTGTAGATATTTCCATGTTCATACAGATGGCGGTGTAGATATTTACATGTTCGTATAGATGGCGGTGTAGATATTTCCATGTTCGTACGGATTGCAGTGTAGATATTTCCATGTTCATACAGGTGGCGGTGTAGATATTTCCATGTTTATACAGATAGCAGTGTAGTTATTTCCATGTTTATAGAGATAGCTGTGTAGACATTTCCATTGATATACAGATAGCTGTGGAGATATTTGCATGTTCATACAGATAGCTGTGTAGATATTTCCTTGTTCGTGCAGATAGCGGTGTAGATATTTCCATGTTCATACATATAGCGGTGTAGATATTTCCATGTTCATACAGATAACGGTGTAGATATTTCCATGTTTATACAGATAGCGGTGTAGATATTTCCATGTTAAAACAGATAGCAGTGTAGATATTTCCATGTTTATAGAGATAGTGGTGTAGATAATTTCAATTTTATACAGAGAGCAGTGTAGATATTTCCAAGTTCATACAGATAGCGGTGTAGATATTTCCACGTTTATGGAGATGGCAGTGTAGATATTTCCATGTTCATACAGATGGCGGTGTAGATATTTCCATGTTTATAGGGATGGCGGTGTAGATATTTTCATGTTTGCCCAGATGGCGGTGTAGATATTTCCATGTTTACACAGATAGTGGTGTAGACATTTCCATGTTTACACAGATAGCGGTGTGGATATTTCCAAGTTTATACAGATAGTTGGGCAGATATTTCCATGTTTATACAGATAGCGGTGTAGATATTTCCATCTTAATACAGATGGTGGTGTAGATATGTCCATGTTTGTATAGATGGCGCTGTGGATATTTCCATGTTCATACAGATGGCGGTGTAGATATTTCGAAGTTTATAGAGATAGCGCTGTAGTTATTTCCATATTTATAGAGAAATCTGTGTAGATATTTCCATGTATATTCAGATAGCTGTGTAGATATTTCCATGTTCATGCAGATAGCGGTGTAGATATTTCCATGTTCATCCAGATGCGGGTGTACATATATCCATGTTCATACAGATGGCGGTGAAGATATTTCCATGTCCATACAGATGGTGGTGTAGATAATTCCATGTTCATACAAATGGCGGTGTAGATATTTCCACGTTCATAGAGATGGCGGTATAGATATTTCCATGTTCATACAAATGGCGGTGTAGATATTTCCATGTTCATAGAGATGGCGGTGTAGATATTTCCATATTTATACAGATAGCAGTGTAGTTATTTCCATGTTTATAGGGATAGCAGTGTAGATATTTTCATTGATATACAGATAGCTGTGTAGATATTTGAATGTTCATACAGATAGCGGTGTAGATATTTCCATGTTCACACAGATAGCGGTGTAGATATTTCCATGTTCATACAGATAGCGGTGTAGATATTCCATGTGCATACAGATAGCGGTGTAGATATTTCCATGTCCATACAGATAGCGGTGTAGATATTTCCATGTTCATACAGTTAGCGGTGTAGATATTTCCATGTTCATACAGATGGCGGTGTAGATATTTACATGTTCATACAGATGGCGGTGTAGACATTTCCATGTTCATACAGATAGCGGTGTAGATATTTCCATGTTCATACAGATAGCGGTGTAGATATTTCCATGTTCATACAGATAGCGGTGTAGGTATTTCCATGTTCATACCAATAGCGGTGTAGATATTTCCATGTTCATACAGTTAGCGGTGTAGATATTTCCATGTTCATACTGATGGCGGTGTAGATATTTACATGTTCATACAGATGGCGGTGTAGATATTTCCAAGTTCTTACGGATGGCAGTGTAGATATTTCCATGTTCATACAGGTGGCGGTGTAGATATTTCCCTGTTTATACAGATAGCAGTGTAGTTATTTCCATGTTTATAGAGATAGCAGTGTAGGTATTTCCATTGATATACAGATAGCTGTGTAGATATTTGCATGTTCATACAGATAGCGGTGTAGATATTTCCATGTTCATACAGATAGCGGTGTAGATATTTGCATGTTCATACATATAGCGGTGTAGATATTTCCATGTTCATAAAGATAGCCATATAGATATTTCCATGTTCATACCAATAGCGGTGTAGACATTTCCATGTTCATACAGATAGTGGTGTAGATATTTCCATGTTCATACAAATGGCGGTGTAGATATTTCCATGTTCATATAGATGGCAGTGTAGATATTTCCAGGTTCACACAAATGGCGGTGTAGATATTTCCATGTTCATAGAGATGGCCGTGTAGATATTTCCATGTTTATACAGATAGCAGTGTAGATATTTCCATTGACATACAGATAGCTGTGTAGATATTTGCATGTTCATAGAGATAGCGGTGTAGATATTTGCATGTTCATAGAGATAGCGGTGTAGATATTTCCATGTTCATACAGATAGCGGTGTAGATATTTCCATGTTCATACAGATAGCGGTGTAGATATTTCCATGTTCATACAGATAGCGGTGTAGATATTTCCATGTTGATACAGTTAGCGGTGTAGATATTCCCATCTTCATACAGATGGCGGTGTAGATATTTACATGTTCATACAGATGGCAGTGTAGATATTTCCATGTTCATACAGATAGCGGTGTAGATATTTCCATGTTCATACAGATAGCGGTATAGATATTTCCATGTTCATACAGATAGCAGTGTAGATATTTCCATGTTCATACCAATAGCGGTGTAGACATTTCCATATTCATACACTTAGCGGTGTAGATATTTCAATGTTCATACAGATGGCGGTGAAGATATTTATATGTTCATACAGATGGCGGTGTAGACATTTCCATGTTTGTACGGATGGCAGTGTAGATATTTCCATGTTCATACAGGTGGCGGTGTAGATATTTCCATGTTTATACAGATAGCAGTGTAGTTATTTCCATGTTAATGGAGATAGCTGTGTAGATATTTCCATTGATATACAGATAGCTGTTTAGATATTTGCATGTTCATACAGATAGCGGTGTAGATATTTCCATGTTCATACAGATAGCGGTGTAGATATTTCCATGTTCATACAGATAACGGTGTAGATATTTCCATGTTCATACAGACAGCGTTGTGGATATTTCCATGTTCATACAGTTAGCGGTGTAGATATTTCCATGTTCATACAGATGGCGGTGTAGATATTTCCATGTTCATACAGATAGCGGTGTAGATATTTCCATGTTCATATAGATAGCGGTGTAGATATTTCCATGTTCATACAGTTAGCGGTGTAGATATTTCCATGTTCATACAGATGGCGGTGTAGATATTTACATGTTCATACAGATGGCGGTGTAGATATTTCCATTTTCATACAGATAGCGGTGTAGATATTTCCATGTTTATACAGATAGCGGTGTGGATATTTCCATGTTAATACAGATAGCGATGTAGATATTTCCATGTTCTTACCGATAGCGGTTTAGATATTTCCATGTTCATACAGTTAGCGGTGTAGATATTTCCATGTTCATACAGATGGCGGTGTAGATATTTACATGTTCGTATAGATGGCGGTGTAGATATTTCCATGTTCGTACGGATTGCAGTGTAGATATTTCCATGTTCATACAGGTGGCGGTGTAGATATTTCCATGTTTATACAGATAGCAGTGTAGTTATTTCCATGTTTATAGAGATAGCTGTGTAGACATTTCCATTGATATACAGATAGCTGTGGAGATATTTGCATGTTCATACAGATAGCTGTGTAGATATTTCCTTGTTCGTGCAGATAGCGGTGTAGATATTTCCATGTTCATACATATAGCGGTGTAGATATTTCCATGTTCATACAGATAACGGTGTAGATATTTCCATGTTCATACAGATGGAGGTGTAGATATTTCCATGTTCATACAAATGGCAGTGTAGATATTTCCATCTTCATAGAGATGGCGGTGTAGATATTTCCGTGTTCATACAAATGGCGCTGTAGATATTTCCATGTTCATAGAGATGGGGTTGTAGATATTTCCATGTTTATGCAGATAGCAATGTAGTTATTTCCATGTTTATACAGATAACGGTGTAGATATTTCCATGTTCATACAGATAGCGTTGTAGATATTTCCATGTTCATACAGATGGCGGTGTAGATATTTACATGTTCATACACATGGCAGTGTAGATATTTCCATGTTCGTACGAATGGCAGTGTAGATATTTCCATGTTCATACAGGTGGCGGTGTAGATATTTCCATGTTTATACAGATAGCAGTGTAGTTATTTCCATTTTTACAGAGATAGCAGTGTAGATATTTCTATTGATATAAAGATAGCTGTGTAGATATTTGCATGTTCATGCAGATAGCGGTGTAGATATTTCCATGTTCGTACAGATAGCTGTGTAGATATTTCCATGTTCATACAGATAGCGGTGTAGATATTTCCATGTTCATACAGATGGCGGTGTAGATATTTACATGTTCATACAGATGGCGGTGTAGATATTTCCATGTTCGTACAGTTGGCGGTGTAGATATTTCCATGTTCATAGAGATGGCGGTGTAGATATTTACATGTTTATGCAGATAGCGGTGTAGATATTTCCATGTTTATACAGATAACAGTGTAGATATTTCCATGTTTATAGAGATAGTGGTGTAGATAATTCCAATTTTATACTGATAGCAGTGTAGATATTTCCAAGTTCACACAGACAGCACTGTAGATATTTCCACGTTTATAGAGATGGCGGTGTAGATATTTTCATGTTCATACAGGTGGCGGTGTAGATATATCCATGTTTATAGAGATGGCGGTGTAGATATTTTCATGTATACACAGATGGCGGCGTACATATTTCCATGTTTACAGAGATAGCGGTGTAGACATTTCCATGTTTACACAGATAGCGGTGTGGATATTTCCATGTTTATGCAGATAGCGGTGTATGTATTTCCATGTTTATACAGATAGCGGTGCGGATATTTCCATGTTTATACAGATATTTGGGCAGATATTTATATGTTTATACCGATAGCGGTGTAGATATTTACATCATCATCTAGATGCCGGTGTAGATATATCCATGTTCATACAGATGGCGGTGATGATATTTAAATGTTCATACAGATGGCGGTGTAGATATATCCATGTTCATACAAATGGCGGTGTAGATATTTCCATGTTCATAGAGATGGCGGTGTAGATAATTCCGAGTTCATACAAATGGCGGTGTAGATATTTCCATGTTCATAGAGATGGCACTGTAGATATTTCCATGTTTATACAGATAGCAGTGTAGTTATTTCCATGTTTATAGTGATAGCAGTGTAGATATTTCCATTCATATACAGATAGCTGTGTAGATATTTGCATGTTCATACAGATAGCGGTGTAGATATTTCCATGTTCATACAGATAGCGGTCTAGATATTTCCATGTTCATACAGATAGCGGTGTAGATATTTCCATGTTCATACAGATAGCGGTGTAGGTATTTCCATGTTCTTACAGATAACGGTGTAGATATTTCCATGTTCATACCAATAGCGGTGTGGATATTTCCATGTTCATACAGATGGCGGTGTAGATATTTACATGTTCATACAGATGGCGGTGTAGATATTTCCAAGTTCGTACGGATGGCAGTGTAGATATTTCCATGTTCGTACAGGTGGCGGTGTAGATATTTCCATGTTTATACAGATAGCAGTGTAGATATTTCCATGTTTACAGAGATAGCAATGTAGATATTTCCATTGATATACGGATAGCTGTGTAGATATTTGCATGTTCATACAGATAGCGGTGTAGATATTTCCGTGTTCATACAGATAGCGGTGTAGATATTTCCGTGTTCATACAGATAGCAGTGTAGATATTTCCATGTTCATACAGATGATGGTGTAGATAGTTCCATGTTCATACAGATGGCGGTGAAGATATTTCCATGTTCATACAGTTAGCGGTGTAGATATTTCCATGTTCATACAGATGGCGGTGTAGATATTTACATGTTCATACAGATGGCGGTGTAGATATTTCCATGTTCATACAGATGGCGGTGTAGATATATCCATGTTCATAGAGATGGCGGTGTGGATATTTCCATGTTTATGCAGATAGCGATATAGATATTTGCATGTTTATACAGATGGTGGTGTAGATATTTCCAACTTTATGGGGATGGCGGTGTAGATATTTTCATGTTTACACAGATGGCGGTGCATATATTTCCATGTTTACACAGATAGCGTTGTGGATATTTCCATGTTTATGCAGATAGCGGTGTAGATATTTCCATGTTTATACAGATTGCGGTGCGGATATTTCCATGTTTATACAGATAGGCAGATATTTCCATGTTTATTCAGATAGCGGTGTAGATATTTCCATCTTAATACAGATGGCGGTGTAGATATGTCCATGTTCGTACAGATGGCTCTGTAGATATTTCCATGTTCATACAGATGGCGGTGTAGATGTTTCGAAGTTTATAGAGATAGCTCCGTAGTTATTTCCATATTTATAGAGAAATATGTGTAGATATTTCCATGAATATGCAGATAGCTCTGTAGATATTTCCATGTTCATGCAGATAGTGGTGTAGATATATCCATGTTCATCAAGATGTCGGTGTAGATATATCCAAGTTCATACAGATGGCGGTGAAGATATTTCAATGTTCATACAGATGGCGGTGTAGATATTTCCAGGTTCATACAAATGGCGGTGTATATATTTCCATGTTCATAGAGATGGCGGTGTAGATATTTCCATGTTCATACAAATGGCGGTGTAGTTATTTCCATGTTAATAGAGATGGCGGTTTAGATATTTCCATGTTTATACAGATAGCAGTGTAGTTATTTCCATGTTTATAGAGATAGTGGTGTAGATAATTTCAATTTTATACAGATAGCTGTGTAGATATTTGCATGTTCATACTGATAGCGTTGTAGATATTTCCATGTTCATTCAGATAGCGTTGTAGATATTTCCATATTCATACAGAGAGCAGTGTAGATATTTCCATGTTCATGCAGAATGCGGTGTAGATATTTCCATGTTCATACCAATAGCGTTGTAGACATTTCCGTGTCCATACAGTTAGCGTTGTAGATATTTCCATGTTCATACAGATGGCGGTGTAGATATTTCGAAGTTTATAGAGATAGTGCTGTAGTTATTTCCATATTTATAGAGAAATCTGTGTAGATATTTCCGTGTATATTCAGATAGCTGTGTTGGTATTTCCATGTTCATGCAGATAGCGGTGTAGATATTTCCATGTTCATACAGATAGCGGTGTAGATATTTCCATGTTCATACAGATTGCAGTGTAGATATTTCCATGTTCATACAGTTAGCGGTGTAGATATTTCCATGGTCATACAGATGGCGGTGTAGATATTTACATGTTCATACAGATGGCGGTATAGATATTTCCATGTTCATACATATGGCGGTGTAGATATTTCCATGTTCACAGAGATGGCGGTGTACATATTTCCATGTTTATGCAGATAGCGGTATAGATATTTCCATGTTTATACAGATGGTGGTGTAGATATTTCCATGTTTATAGAGATGGCGGTCTAGATGTTTCCATGTTTACAGAGATAGTGGTGTAGTTATTTCCAAGTTTATAGAGACAGCATTGTAGATATTTCCATGTTTATACAGATAGCGGTGAAGATATTTCCATGTTTATTCAGATAGCGGTGTAGATATTTCCATGTTTATACAGACAGCAGTGTAGATATTTCCATGTTTATAGAGATAGTGTTGTAGATAATTTCAATTTCATACGGAGAGCAGTGTAAATATTTCCAAGTTCACACAGATAGCGGTGTAGATATTTCCACGTTTATAGAGATGGCGGTGTAGATATTTCCATGTTCATACAGAGGACGGTGTAGATATTTCCATGTTTATAGATATGGCTGTGTAGATATTTTCATGTTTACACAGATGGTGGTGTAGATATTTCCATGTTTACACAGATAGCGGTGTAGACATTTCCATGTTTATTCAGATAGCGGGGCGGATATTTCCATGTTTATACAGATAGTTGGGCAGATATTTCCATGTTTATACAGATAGCGGTGTAGATATTTCCATCTTAATACAGATGGCGGTGTAGATATGTCCATGATCGTACAGATGGTGGTGTAGATATTTCCATATTCATTCAGATGGCGGTGTAGATATTTTGAAGTTTATAGAGATAGCGATGTAGTTATTTCCATATTTATAGAGAAATCTGTGTAGATATTCCCATGTATATTCAGATAGCTGTGAAGATATTTGCATGTTCATGCAGATTACGGTGTAGATATTTCCATGTTCTTCCAGATGCCGGTATACATATATCCATGTTCATACAAATGGCGGTGAAGGTATTTCCATGTTCATACAGACGGCGGTGTAGGTATTTCCATGTTCATACAAATGGCGGTGTAGCTATTTCCAAGTTCATAGAGATGGCGGTGTAGATATTTCCAGGTTCATACAAAAGGCGGTGTAGATATTTCCATGTTCATAGAGATGGCGGTGTAGATATTTCCATGTTTATACAGATAGCAGTGTAGATATTTCCATGTTTATAGAGATGGCGGTCTAGATATTTCCATGTTTACAGAGATAGTGGTGTAGTTATTTCCAAGTTTATAGAGACAGCGTTGTAGATATTTCCATGTTTATACAGATAGCGGTGAAGATATTTCCATGTTTACAGAGATAATGGTGTAGATAGTATCAATTTTATACAGAGAGCAGTGTAGATATTTCCAAGTTCATACAGATAGCGGTGTAGATATTTCCACGATTATTGAGATGGCGGTGTAGATATTTCCATGTTCATACAGATTGCGGTGTAGATATTTCCATGTTTATAGGGATGGCGGTGTAGATATTTTCATGTTTACACAGATGGCGGTGTAGATAATTCCCTGTTTACACAGATAGCGGTGTAGACATTTCCCTGTTCACACAGAGAGCGGTGTGGATATTTCCATGTTTGTGATGATAGCAGTGTAGATATTTCCATGTTTATACAGATAGCGGTGCGGATATTTCCATCTTTATACAGATAGTTAGGCAGATATTTCCATGATTATACAGATAGCGGTGTAGATATTTATATCTTGATACAGATGGCAGTGTAGATATATCCATGTTTGTGCAGATGGCAGTGTAGATATTTCCATGTTCATACAGATGGCGGTGTAGATATTTCGAAGTTTATAGAGATAGCGCTGTAGTTATCTCCATATTTATAGAGAAATCTCTGTAGATATTTCCATGTATATTCAGATAGCTGTGTAGATATTTCCATGTTCATGCAGATAGTGGTGTAGATATTTCCATGTTCATCCAGATGTCTGTGTACATATATCCATGTTCATACTGCTGGCGGTGAAGATATTTCCATGTTCATACAGATGGCGGTGTAGATATTTCAATGTTCATACAAATGGCGGTGTAGATATTTCCATGTTCATAGAGATGGCGGTGTAGATATTTCCATGTTCATACAAATGGCGGTGTAGATATTTGCATGTTCATACATATAGCGGTGTAGATATTTCCATGTTCATACAGATAGCGGTGTAGATATTTCCATGTTCATACAGTTAGCGGTGTAGATATTCCCATATTCATACTGATGGCGGTGTAGATATTTACATGTTCATACAGATGGCGGTGTAGATATTTCCATGTTCATACAGATAGCGGTGTAGATATTTGCATGTTCATACAGAGAGCGGTGTAGATATTTCCATGTTCATACAGATAGCGGTGTAGATATTTCCTTGTTCATACCAATAGCGGTGTAGACATTTCCATGTTCATACAGATAGCGGTGTAGATATTTCCATGTTCATACAAATGGCGGTGTAGATATTTCCATGTTCATAGAGATGGCAGTGTAGATATTTCCAGGTTCACACAAATGGCGGTGTAGATATTTCCATGTTCATAGAGATGGCCGTGTAGATATTTCCATGTTTATACAGATAGCAGTGTAGATATTTCCATGTTTATGGAGATACCAGTCTGGATATTTCCATTGTTATACAGATAGCTGTGTAGGTATTTGCATGTTCATACAGATAGCAGTGTAGATATTTCCATGTTCATACAGATAGCTGTGTAGATATTTCCATGTTCATACAGATGGCGGTGTAGATATTTACATGTTGATACAGATGGCGGTGTAGATATTTCCATGTTCATACAGATAGCGGTGTAGGTATTTCCATGTTCCTACAGATAGCGGTGTAGATATTTCCATGTTCATACAGATAGCGGTGTAGATATTTCCATGTTCATACAGATAGTGGTGTAGATATTTCCATGTTCATACAGATAGCGGTGTAGATATTTCCATGTTCATACAGATAGCGGTGTTGATATTTCCATGTTCATACAGATTGCGGTGTAGATATTTCCATGTTCATACCAATAGCGGTGTAGACATTTCCATGTTCATACATTTAGCGGTGTAGATATTTCCATGTTCATACAGATGGCGGTGAAGATATTTACATGTTCATACAGATGGCGGTGTAGATATTTCCATGTTTGTACGGATGGCAGTGTAGATATTTCCATGTTCATACAGGTGGCGGTGTAGATATTTCCATGTTTATACAGATAGCAGTGTAGTTATTTCCATGTTAATAGAGATTGTGGTGTAGATATTTCCATTGATATACAGATAGCTGTGTAGATATTTGCATGTTCATACAGATGGCGGTGTAGATATTTCCATGTTCATAGAGATGGCGGTGTAGATATTTATATGTTTATGCAGATAGCTGTATAGATATTTCCATGTTTATACAGATGGTGGTGTAGATATTTCCATGTTTATAGAGATGGCGGTCTAGATATTTCCATGTTTACAGAGATAGTGGTGTAGTTATTTCCAAGTTTATAGAGACAGCGTTGTAGATATTTCCATGTTTATACAGATAGCGGTGAAGATATTTCCATGTTTATACTGATAGCGGTGTAGATATTTCCATCTTTATACAGATAGCAGTGTAGATATTTCCACGTTTATAGAGATAATGTTGTAGATAATTTCAATTTTATACAGAGAGCAGTGTAGATATTTCCAAGTTCATACAGATAGCGGTGTAGATATTTCCACGTTTGTAGAGATGGCGGTGTAGATATTTCCATGTTCATACAGACGGCGGTGTAGATATTTCCATGTTTATAGGGATGGCGGTGTAGATATTTTCATGTTTACACAGATGGCGGTGTAGATATTTCCCTGTTTACACAGATAGCGGTGTAGACATTTCCCTGTTCACACAGATAGCGGTGTGGATATTTCCATGTTTGTGATGATAGCAGTGTAGATATTTCCATGTTTATACAGATAGCGGTGCGGATATTTCCATCTTTATACAGATAGTTAGGCAGATATTTCCATGATTATACAGATAGCGGTGTAGATATTTATATCTTAATACAGATGGCAGTGTAGATATATCCATGTTTGTACAGATGGCAGTGTAGATATTTCCATGTTCATACAGATGGCGGTGTAGATATTTCGAAGTTTATAGAGATAGCGCTGTAGTTATCTCCATATTTATAGAGAAATCTCTGTAGATATTTCCATGTATATTCAGATAGCTGAGTAGATATTTCCATGTTCATGCAGATAGTGGTGTAGATATTTCCATGTTCATCCAGATGTCTGTGTACATATATCCATGTTCATACTGCTGGCGGTGAAGATATTTCCATGTTCATACAGATGGTGGTGTAGATATTTCTATGTTCATATAAATGGCGGTGTAGATATTTCCATGTTCATAGAGATGGCGGTGTAGATATTTCCATGTTCATACAAATGGCGGTGTAGATATTTGCATGTTCATACATATAGCGGTGTAGATATTTCCATGTTCATACAGATAGCGGTGTAGATATTTCCATGTTCATACAGTTAGCGGTGTAGATATTCCCATATTCATACTGATGGCGGTGTAGATATTTACATGTTCATACAGATGGCGGTGTAGATATTTCCATGTTCATACAGATAGCGGTGTAGATATTTGCATGTTCATACAGAGAGCGGTGTAGATATTTCCTTGTTCATACCAATAGCGGTGTAGACATTTCCATGTTCATACAGATAGCGGTGTAGATATTTCCATGTTCATACAAATGGCGGTGTAGATATTTCCATGTTCATAGAGATGGCAGTGTAGATATTTCCAGGTTCACACAAATGGCGGTGTAGATATTTCCATGTTCATAGAGATGGCCGTGTAGATATTTCCATGTTTATACAGATAGCAGTGTAGATATTTCCATGTTTATGGAGATACCAGTCTGGATATTTCCATTGTTATACAGATAGCTGTGTAGATATTTGCATGTTCATACAGATAGCAGTGTAGATATTTCCATGTTCATACAGATAGCGGTGTAGATATTTCCATGTTCATACAGATAGCGGTGTAGATATTTCCATGTTCATACAGATAGCGGTGTAGATATTTCCATGTTCATACAGATAGCGGTGTAGATATTTCCATGTTCATACAGATAGCGGTGTAGATATTTCCATGTTCATACAGATAGCGGTGTTGATATTTCCATGTTCATACAGATTGCGGTGTAGATATTTCCATGTTCATACCAATAGCGGTGTAGACATTTCCATGTTCATACATTTAGCGGTGTAGATATTTCCATGTTCATACAGATGGCGGTGAAGATATTTACATGTTCATACAGATGGCGGTGTAGATATTTCCATGTTTGTACGGATGGCAGTGTAGTTATTTCCATGTTAATAGAGATTGTGGTGTAGATATTTCCATTGATATACAGATAGCTGCGTAGATATTTGCATGTTCATACAGATGGCGGTGTAGATATTTCCATGTTCATAGAGATGGCGGTGTAGATATTTATATGTTTATGCAGATAGCTGTATAGATATTTCCATGTTTATACAGATGGTGGTGTAGATATTTCCATGTTTATAGAGATGGCGGTCTAGATATTTCCATGTTTACAGAGATAGTGGTGTAGTTATTTCCAAGTTTATAGAGACAGCGTTGTAGATATTTCCATGTTTATACAGATAGCGGTGAAGATATTTCCATGTTTATACTGATAGCGGTGTAGATATTTCCATCTTTATACAGATAGCAGTGTAGATATTTCCACGTTTATAGAGATAATGTTGTAGATAATTTCAATTTTATACAGAGAGCTGTGTAGATATTTCCAAGTTCATACAGATAGCGGTGTAGATATTTCCACGTTTGTAGAGATGGCGGTGTAGATATTTCCATGTTCATACAGATGGCGGTGTAGATATTTACATGTTCATACAGATGGCGGTGTAGATATTTCCATGTTCTTACGGATGGCAGTGTAGATATTTCCATGTTCATACAGGTGGCGGTGTAGATATTTCCCTGTTTATACAGATAGCAGTGTAGTTATTTCCATGTTTATAGAGATAGCAGTGTAGGTATTTCCATTGATATACAGATAGCTGTGTAGATATTTGCATGTTCATACAGATAGCGGTGTAGATATTTCCATGTTCGTACAGATAGCGGTGTAGTTATTTCCAAGTTCATACAGATAACGGTGTAGATATTTGCATGTTCATACAGATAGCGGTGTATAAATTTCCATGTTCATACAGATGGCGGTGTAGATATTTACATGTTCGTACAGATGGCAGTGTAGATATTTCCATGTTCGTACAGATTTCGGTGTAGATATTTCCATGTTCATGGAGATGGCGGTGTACATATTTCCATGTTTATGCAGATAGTGGTATAGATATTTCCATGTATATACAGACGGTGGTGTAGATATTTCCATGTTTATAGAGATGGCGGTCTAGATATTTCCATGTTTATAGAGATAGAGGTGTAGTTATTTCCAAGTTTATAGAGACAGCGTTGTAGATATTTCCATGTTTATACAGATAGCGGTGAAGATATTTCCATGTTTCTACAGATAGCGGTGTAGATATTTCCATGTTTATACAGATAACCGTGTAGATATTACCATGTTTATAGAGATAGTGGTGTAGATAATTTCAATTTTATACAGATAGCAGTGTAGATATTTCCAAGTACATATAGATAGTGGTGTAGATATTTCCTCGTTTATAGAGATGGCGGTGTAGATATTTCCATGTTCATCCAGATGGCGGTGTAGATATTTCCATGTTCATACAGATGGCGGTTAAGATATTTCCATGTTCATACAGATGGCGGTGTACATATTTCCATGTTCATACAAATGGCGGTGTAGATATTTCCATGTTCAAAGAGATGGCGATGTAGATATTTCCATGTTCATACCAATGGCGGTGTAGCTATTTCCATGTTCATATAGATGGCGGTGTAGATATTTCCATGTTTATACTGATAGCAGTGTAGCTATTTCCATGTTTATAGAGATAGCAGTGTAGGTATTTCCATTGATATACAGATAGCTGTGTAGATATTTGCATGTTCATACAGATAGCGGTGTAGATATTTCCATGTTCATACAGATAGCGGTGTAGATATTTCCATGTTCATACAGATAGCGGTGTAGATATTTCCATGTTCATACAGATAGCGGTGTAGATATTTCCAGGTTCTTACAGATAGCGATGTAGATATTTCCATTTTCATACAGTTAGCGGTGTAGATATTTCCATGTTTATAGAGATAGTGGTGTAGTTATTTCCAAGTTTATAGAGACAGCGTTGTAGATATTTCCATGTTTATTCAGATATCGGTGAAGTTATTTCCACGTTTATACACATAGCGGTGTAGATATTTCCATGTTTATACAGAGAGAAGTGTAGATATTTCCATGTTTATAGAGATAGTGGTGTAGATAATTTCAATTTTATACCGAGAGCAGTGTAGATATTTCCAAGTTCATACAGATAGCGGTGTAGATATTTCCACGTTTATAGAGATAGTTTTGTAGATATTTCCATGTTCATAAAGATAGCAGTGTAGATATTTCCATGTTCATACAGATAACGGTGTAGATATTTCCATGTTCATACAGATGGAGGTGTAGATATTTACATGTACATACAGATGGCATTGAGGATATTTCCATGTTCGTACGGATGGCAGTGTAGATATTTCCATGTTCATACCGGTGGCGGTGTAGATATTTCCATGTTTATACAGATAGCGGTGAAGATATTTCCATGTTTATACAGATAGCGGTGTAGATAATTCCATGTTTATACAGATAGCAGTGTAGATATTTCCATGTTTATAGAGATAGTGGTGTAGATAATTTCAATTTTATACAGAGAGCAGTGTAGATATTTCCAAGTTCATACAGATAGCGGTGTAGATATTTCCACGTTTATAGAGATGGCGGTGTAGATACTTCCATGTTCATACAGATGGCGGTGTAGATATTTCCATGTTTATGCTGATAGCGGTATAGATGTTTCCATGTTAATACAGATGGTGGTGTAGATATTTCCATGTTTATAGAGATGGCGGTCTAGATATTTCCATCTTTAAAGAGATAGTCTTGTAGTTATTTCCAAGTTTATAGAGACAGCGTTGTAGATATTTCCATGTTTATACAGATAGCGGTGAAGATATTTCCATGTTTATACAGATAGCGGTGTAGATAATTCCATGTTTATACAGATAGCGGTGAAGATATTTCCATGTTTATACAGATAGCGGTGTAGGTATTTCCATGTTTATACAGATAGCAGTATAGATATTTCCATGTTTATAGAGATATTGGTGTAGATAATTTCAATTTTATACAGAGAGCAGTGTAGATATTTCCAAGTTCATACAGATAGCGGTGTGGATATTTCCACGTTTATAGAGATGGCGGTGTAGATATTTCCATGTTCATACAGATGGCGGTGTAGATATTTCCATGTTTATGGGGATGGCGGTGTAGATATTTTCATGTTTACAAAGATGGCGGTGTAGATATTTCCATCTTTACACAGATAGCAGTGTAGACATTTCCATGTTTACACAGATAGCGGTGTGGATATTTCCATATTTTTGGAGATAGCAGTGTAGATATTTCCCTGTTTATACAGACAGCGGTGTGGATATTTCCATGTTCATACAGATAGTTGGGCAGATATTTCCATGTTTATACAGTCGGCGGTGTAGATATTTCCATCTTAATACAGATGCCGGTATAGATATGTCCATGTTTGTACAGATGGCGGTGTAGATATTTCCGTTTTCATACAGATGGCGGTGTAGATATTTCGAAGTTTTTAGAGATAGCGCTGTAGTTATTTCCATATTTATAGAGAAATCTGTGTAGATATTTCCATGTATATTCATATAGCTGTGTAGATATTTCCATGTTCATGCCGATAGCGGTGTAGATATTTCCATGTTCATCCAGATGCCGGTGCACATGTATCCATGTTCATACAGATGGCTTTGAAGATATTTCCAAGTTCATACAGATGGCGGTGTAGATATTTCCATGTTCATACAAATATCGGTGTAGATATTTCCATGTTCATAGAGATGGCGGTGTAGATATTTCCATGTTCATACAAATGGCGGTGTAGATATTTCCATGTTCATAGAGATGGCAGTGTAGATATTTCCAAGTTTATACAGAGAGCACTGTAGTTATTTCCATGTTTATAGAGATAGCAGTGTAGATATTTCCATTGATATACAGATAGCTGTGTAGATATTTGCATGTTCATACAGATAGAAGTCTAGATATTTCCATGTTCATACTAATAGCGGTGTAGATATTTCCATGTTCATACAGATAGCGGTGTAGATATTTCCTTTTTCATAGAGATATCGGTGTAGATATTTACATGTTCATACAGATAGCGGTGTAGATATTTCCATGTTCATACAGTTAGTAGTGTAGATATTTCCATGTTCCTACAGACGGCGGTGTAGATATTTACATGTTCATACAGATGGCGGTATAGATATTTCCATGTTCGAACAGATGGTGGTGTAGATATTTCCATGTTCATAGAGATGGCGGTGTAGATATTTCCATGTTTATGCAGATAGCGGTATAGATGTTTCCATGTTTATACAGATGGTGGTGTAGATATTTCCACGTTTATAGAGATGGCGGTCTAGATATTTCCATGTTTAAAGAGATAGTCTTGTAGTTATTTCCAAGTTTATAGAGACAGCGTTGTAGATATTTCCATGTTTATACAGATAGCGGTGAAGATATTTCCATGTTTATACAGATAGCGGTGTAGATAATTCCATGTTTATACAGATAGCGGTGAAGATATTTCCATGTTTATACAGATAACGGTGTAGGTATTTCCATGTTTATACAGATAGCAGTATAGATATTTCCATGTTTATAGAGATAGTGGTGTAGATAATTTCAATTTTATACAGAGAGCAGTGTAGATATTTCCAAGTTCATACAGATAGCGGTGTGGATATTTCCACGTTTATAGAGATGGCGGTGTAGATATTTCCATGTTCATACAGATGGCGGTGTAAATATTTCCATGTTTATGGGGATGGCGGTGTAGAAATTGTCATGTTTACACAGATGGCGGTGTAGATAATTCCATCTTTACACAGATAGCGGTGTAGACATTTCCATGTTTACACAGATAGCGGTGTGGATATTTCCATATTTTTGGAGATAGCAGTGTAGATATTTCCATGTTTATACAGATAGCGGTGCGGATATTTCCATGTTTATACAGATAGTTGGGCAGATATTTCCATGTTTATACAGACGGCGGTGTAGATATTTCCATCTTAATACAGATGCCGGTGTAGATATGTCCATGTTTGTACAGATGGCGGTGTAGATATTTCCGTGTTCATACAGATGGCGGTGTAGATATTTCGAAGTTTTTAGACATAGCGCTGTAGTTATCTCCATATTTATAGAGAAATCTGTGTAGATATTTCCATGTATATTCATTTAGCTTTGTAGATATTTCCATGTTCATGCAGATAGCGGTGTAGATATTTCCATGTTCATCCAGATGCCGGTGCACATGTATCCATGTTCATACAGATGGCGTTGAAGATATTTCCGTGTTCATACAGATGGCGGTGTAGATATTTCCATGTTTATACAAATGGCGGTGTAGATATTTCCATGTTCATAGAAATGGCGGTGTAGATATTTCCATGTTCATACAAATGGCGGTGTAGATATTTCCATGTTCATAGAGATGGCGGTGTAGATATTTCCATGTTTATACAGATAGCACTGTAGTTATTTCCATGTTTATAGAGATAGCAGTGTAGATATTTCCATTGATATACAGATAGCTGTGTAGATATTTGCATGTTCATACAGATAGCCGTCTAGATATTTCCATGTTCATACTGATAGCGGTGTAGATATTTCCTTGTTCATACAGATAGCGGTGTAGATATTTCCATTTTCATACAGATAGCGGTGTAGATATTTCCATGTTCATACAGATAGCGGTGTAGATATTTCCATGTTCATACAGTTAACGGTGAAGATATTTCCATGTTCATACAGATGGCGGTGTAGATATTTCCATGTTCATACAGATGGCGGTGTAGATATTTCCATGTTCATACAGATAGCGGTGTAGATATTTCCATGTTCATACCAAAAGCGGTGTAGATATTTCCATGTTCATACAGTTAGCATTGTAGATATTTCCAAGTACATACAGATGGCGGTGTAGATATTTACATGTTCATGCAGATGGCGGTGTAGATATTTCCATGTTCGTACGGATGGCAGTGTAGATATTTCCATGTTCATACAGGTGGCAGTGTAGATATTTCCCTTTTTATACAGATAGCACTGTAGTTATTTCCATTTTTATAGAGATAGCAGTGTAGGTATTTCCATTGATATACAGATAGCTGTGTAGATATTTGCATGTTCATACAGATACCGGTGTAGATATTTCCATGTTCATACAGATAGCGGTGTAGATATTTCCATGTTCATACAGATAACGGTGTAGATATTTCCATGTTCATACAGATAGAGGTGTAGATAATTCCATGTTCATACAGTTAGCGGTGTAGATATTTCCATGTTCATACAGATGGCGGTGTAAATATTTACATGTTCATACAGCTGGCGGTATAGATATTTTCATGTTCGTACAGATGGCGGTGTAGATATTTCCATGTTCTTAGAAATGGCGTTGTAGATATTTCCATGTTTATGCAGATAGCGGTATAGATATTTCCATGTTTATACAGATGGTGGTGTAGATATTTCCGTGTTTATAGTGATGGCGGTCTAGATATTTCCATGTTTACAGAGATAGTGGTGTAGTTATTTCCAAATTTATAGAGACAGCGTTGTAGATATTTCCATGTTTATACAGATAGCGGTGAAGATATTTCCATGTTTATACAGATAGCCGTGTAGATATTTCCATGTTTATACAGATAGCAGTGAACATATTTCCATGTTTATAGAGATAGTGGTGTAGATAATTTCAATTTTATTCAGAGAGCAGTGTAGATATTTCCAAGTTCATACAGATATCGGTGTAGATATTTCCACGTTTATAGAGATGGCGGTGTAGATATTTCCATGTTCATATAGAGGACGGTGTAGATATTTCCATGTTTATTGGGATGGCGGTGTAGATATTTTCATGTTTACACAGATGGCGGTGTAGATATTTCCATGTTTACACAGATAGCGGTGTAGACATTTCCATGTTTACACAGATAGCGGTGTGGATATTTCCATGTTTATGCAGATAGCAGTGTAGATATTTCCATGTTTATAGAGACAGCGTTGTAGATATTTCCATGTTTATACAGATAGCCATGAAGGTATTTCCATGTTTATACAGATAGCGGTGTAGATATTTCCATGTTTATAGAGATAGCAGTGTAGATATTTCCATGTTTATACAGATAGCGGTGCGGATATTTCCGAGTTTATACAGATAGTTGGGCAGATATTTCCATGTTTATACAGATAGCGGTGTAGATATTTCCATCTTAATACAGATGGCGGTGTAGATATGTCCATGTTTGTACAGATGGCGGTGTAGATATTTCCATGTTCATTCAGATGGCGGTGCAGATATTTCGAAGTTTATAGACATAGCGCTTAAGTTATTTCCATATTTATAGAGAAATCTGTGTAGATATTTCCATGTATATTCAGATAGCTGTGTAGATATTTCCATCTTCATGCAGATAGCGGTGTAGATATTTCCATGTTCATCCAGATGCCTGTGTACATATATCCATGTTCTTGCAGATGGCGTTAAAGATATTTCCATGTTCATACAGATGGTGGTGTAGATATTTCCATGCTCATACAAATGGCGGTGTAGATATTTCCATGTTCATAGAGATGGCGGTGTAGATATTTCCATGTTCATACAAATGGCGGTGTAGATATTTCCATGTTCATAGAGATGGCGGTGTAGATATTTCCATATTTATAGAGATAGCACTGTAGTTATTTCCATGTTTATAGAGATAGCAGTGTAGATATTTCCATTGATATACAGATAGCTGTGTAGATATTTGCATGTTCATAGAGATAGCGGTGTAGATATTTGCATGTTCATAGAGATAGCGGTGTAGATATTTCCATGTTCATACAGATAGCGGTGTAGATATTTCCATGTTCATACAGATAGCGGTGTAGATATTTCCATGTTCATACAGATAGCGGTGTAGGTATTTCCATGTTCATACAGTTAGCGGTGTAGATATTCCCATGTTCATACAGATAGCGGTGTAGATATTTCCATGTTCATACAGATGGCGGTGAAGATATTTATATATTCATACAGATGGCGGTGTAGACATTTCCATGTTTGTACGGATGGCAGTGTAGATATTTCCATGTTCATACAGGTCGCGGTGTAGATATTTCCATGTTTATACAGATAGCAGTGTATTTATTTCCATGTTAATGGAGATAGCTGTGTAGATATTTCCACTGATATACAGATAGCTGTGTAGATATTTGCATGTTCATACAGATAGCGGTGTAGATATTTCCATGTTCGTACAGATAGCGGTGTAGATATTTCCATCTTCATACAGATAGCGGTGTAGATATTTCCAAGTTCATACAGATAGCGGTGTAGATATTTCCACGTTTATAGAGATGGCGGTGTAGATATTTCCATGTTCATACAGAGGACGGTGTAGATATTTCCATGTTTATAGGGATGGCGGTGTAGACATTTTCATCTTTACACAGATGGCGGTGTAGATATTTCCATGTTTACACAGATAGCGGTGTAGACATTTCCATGTTTACACAGATAGCGGTGTGGATATTTCCATGTTTATGCAGATAGCAGTGTAGATATTTCCATGTTTATACAGATAGCGGTGCGGATATTTCCATGTTTATTCAGATAGCGGTGCGGATATTTCCATGTTTATAAAGATAGTTGGGCAGATATTTCCATGTTCATACAGATAGCGGTGTAGATATTTCCATCTTAATACAGATGGCGGTGTAGATATGTCCATGATCGTACAGATGGCGGGGTAGATATTTCCATGTTCATACAGATGGCGGTGTAGATATTTCGAAGTTTGTAGAGATAGCGATGTAGTTATTTCCATATATATAGAGAAATCTGTGTAGATATTTCCATGTATATTCAGATAGCTGTGTAGATATTTCCATGTTCATGCAGATAGCGGTGTAGATATATCCATGTTCATCCAGATGCCGGTGTACATATATCCATGTTCATACAGATGGCGGTGAAGATATTTCCATGTTCATACAGATGGCGGTGTAGGTATTTCCATGTTCATACAAATGGTGGTGTAGATATTTCCATGTTCATAGTGATGGCGGTGTAGATATTTCCAAATTCATACAAATAGCGGTGTATATATTTCCATGTTCATAGAGATGACGGTGTAGATATTTCCATGTTTATACAGATAGCAGTGTAGTTATTTCCATTTTTATAGAGATACCAGTCTGGATATTTCCATTGATAAACAGATAGCTGTGTAGATATTTGCACGTTCATACAGATAGCGGTGTAGATATATCCATGTTCATCCAGATGCCGGTGTACATATTTCCATGTTCATACAGATGGCGGTGAAGATATTTCCATGTTCATACAGATGGTGGTGTAGATATTTGCATGTTCATACATATAGCGGTGTAGATATTTCCATGTTCATACAGATAGCGGTGTAGATATTTCCATGTTCATACAGATAGCGGTGTAGATATTTCCATGTTCATACAGATAGCGGTGTAGGTATTTCCATGTTCATACCAATAGCTGTGTAGATATTTCCATGTTCGTACAGTTAGCGTTGTAGATATTTCCATGTTCACACAGATGGCGGTGTAGATATTTACATGTTCATACAGATGGCGGTGTAGATATTTCCATGTTCGTACGGATGGCAGTGTAGATATTTCCATGTTCATACAGGTGGCGGTGTAGATATTTCCATGTTTATACGGATAGCAGTGTAGTTATTTCCATGTTTATAGAGACAGCTGTGTAGATATTTCCATTGATATACAGATAGCTGTGTAGATATTTGCATGTTTATAGAGATAGCAATGTAGATATTTCCATTGATATACAGATAGCTGTGTAGATATTTGCATGTTCATACAGATAGCGGTGTAGATATTTCCATGTTTATGCAGATAGCGGTATAGATATTTCCATGTTTATACAGATGGTTGTGTAGATATTTCCATGTTTATAGAGATGGCGGTGTAGATATTTCCATGTTCATACAGGTGGCGGTGTAAACATTTCCATGTTTATAGGGATGGCGGGGTAGATATTTTCATGTTTACACAGATGGCGGTGTAGATATTTCCATGTTTACACAGATAGCGGTGTAGACATTTCCATGTTTACACAGATAGCGGTGTGGATATTTCCATGTTTATGCAGATAGCAGTGTAGATATTTCCATGTTTATACAGATAGCGGTGGGGATATTTCCATGTTTATTCAGATATTTGGGCAGATATTTCCATGTTTATACAGATAGCGGTGTAGATATTTCCATCTTAATACAGATGGCGGTGTAGATATGTCCATGTTTGTACAGATGGCAGTGTAGATCTTTCCATGTTCATACAGATGGCGGTGTAGATATTTCGAAGTTTATAGAGATAGCGCTGTAGTTATTTCCATATTTATGGAGAAATCTGTGTAGATATTTCCATGTATATTCAGATAGCTGTGTAGATATTTCCATGTTCATGCAGATAGCAGTGTAGATATTTCCATGTTCATCCAGATGCCGGTATACATATATCCATGTTCATACAGATGGCGGTGAAGATATTTCCATGTTCATACAGATGGTGGTGTAGATATTTCCATGTTCATACAAATGGCGGTGTAGATATTTCCATGTTCATAGAGATGGCGGTGTAGGTATTTCCATGTTCATACAAATGGCGGTGTAGATATTTCCATGTTCATAGAGATGGCGGTGTAGATATTTCCATATTTACACAGATAGCAGTGTAGTTATTTCCATGTTTATAGGGATAGCAGTGTAGATATTTTCATTGATATACCGATAGCTGTGTAGATATTTGCATGTTCATACAGATAGCGGTCTAGGTATTTCCATGTTCATACAGATAGCGGTGTAGATATTTCCATGTACATACACATAGCGGTGTAGATATTTCCATGTTTATACAGATAGCGGTGTAGATATTTCCATGTTAATACTGATAGCGGTGTAGATATTTCCATGTTCATACAGTAAGCGGTGTAGATATTTCCATGTTCATACAGATGGCGGTGTAGATATTTACATGTTCATACAGATGGCGGTGTAGATATTTCCATGTTAATACAGATGGCGGTGTAGATATTTCCATGTTCATACAGATAGCGGTGTAGATATTTCCATGTTCATACAGATAGCGGTGTAGATATTTCCATTTTCATACCCATAGCGGTATACATATTTCCTTGTTCATACAGTTAGCGGTGTAGATATTTCTATGTTCATACAGACGGCGGTGTAGATATTTACATGTTCGTACAGATGGCGGTGTAGATATTTCCATGTTCGTACTGACGGCAGTGTAGATATTTCCATGTTCATACAGGTGGCGGTGTAGATATTTCCATGTTTATACAGATAGCAGTGTGGTTATTTCCATGTTTATAGAGACAGCTGTGTGGATATTTCCTTTGATATACAGATAGCTGTGTAGATATTTGCATGTTCATACAGATAGCGGTGTAGATATTTCCATGTTCGTACAGATAGCGGTGTAGATATTTCCATGTTCATACAGATAGCGGTGTAGATATTTCCAAGTTCATACAGATAATGGTGTAGATATTTCCATGTTCATACAGATAGCGGTGTAGATATTTCCATGTTCATACAGTTAGCGGTGTAGATATTTCCATGTTCATACAGATGGCGGTGTAGATATTTACATGTTCATACAGATGGCGGTATAGATATTTCCAGGTTCGTACAGATGGCGGTGTAGATATTTCCATGTTCATAGAGATGGCGGTGTAGATATTTCCATGTTTATGCAGATAGCGGTATAGATATTTCAATGTTTATACAGATGGCGGTGTATATATTTCCATGTTTATAGAGATGGCGGTCTAGATATTTCCATGTTTACAGAGATAGTGGTGTAGTTATTTCCAAGTTTATAGAGACAGCGTTGTAGATATTTCCATGTTTATACAGATAGCGGTGAAGATATTTCCATGTTTATACAGATAGCGGTGTAGATATTTCCATGTTTATACAGATAGCCGTGCGGATATTTCCATGTTTATACAGATATTTGGGCAGATATTTCCATGTTTATACAGATAGCGGTGTAGATATTTCCATCTTAATACAGATGGCGGTGTAGATAAGTCCACGTTTGTACAGATGGCGGTGTAGATATTTCCATGTTCATACAGATGGTGGTGTAGATATTTCGAAGTTTATAGATATAGCGCTTTAGTTATTTCCATATTTATAGAGAAATCTGTGTAGATATTTCCATGTATATTCAGATAGCTGTGTAGATATTTCCATGTTCATGCAGATAGCTGTGTAGATATTTCCATGTTCATCCAGATGCCTGTGTTCATATATCCATGTTCGTACAGATGGCGGTGAAGTTATTTCCATGTTCATACAGATGGTGGTGTAAATATTTCCATGTTCATACAAATGGCGGTGTAGATATTTCCATGTTCATAGAGATGGCGGTGTAGGTATTTCCATGTTCATACAAATGGCGGTGTAGATATTTCCATGTTCATAGAGATGGCGGTGTAGATATTTCCATATTTATAGAGATAGCAGTGTAGTTATTTCTATGTTTATAGAGACAGCAGTGTAGATATTTCCATTGATATACAGATAGCTGTTTAGATATTTGCATGTTCATAGAGATAGCGGTGTAGATATTTGCATGTTCACAGAGATAGCGGTGTAGATATTTCCATGTTCATACAGATAGCGGTGTAGATATTTCCATGTTCATACAGATAGCGGTGTAGATATTTCCATGTTCATACAGATAGCGGTGAAGATATTTCCATGTTCATATAGTTAGCGGTGTAGATATTTCCATGTTCATACAGATGGCGGTGTAGATATTTACATGTTCATACAGATGGTGGTGTAGATATTTCCATGTTCATACAGATAGCGGTGGAGATATTTCCATGTTCATACAGATGGCGGTGAAGATATTTATATGTTCATAAGGATGGCTGTGTAGACATTTCCATGTTTGTGCGGATGGCAGTGTAGATATTTCCATGTTCATACAGGTGGCGGTGTAGATGTTTGCATGTTTATGCAGATAGCGGTATAGATATTTCCATGTTTACAGAGATAGTGGTGTAGTTATTTCCAAGTTTATAGAGACAGCGTTGTAGCTATTTCCATGTTTATACAGATAGCGGTTAAGATATTTCCATGTTTATACACATAGCGGTGTAGATATTTCCATGTTAAAACAAATAGCAGTGTAGACATTTCCATGTTTATAGAGATAGTGGTGTAGATAATTTCAATTTTATACAGAGAGCAATGTAGATATTTCCAAGTTCATACAGATAGCGGTGTGGATAATTCCTCGTTTATAGGGATGGCGGTGTAGATATTTCCATGTTCATACAGATGGCGGTGTAGATATTTCCATGTTTATAGGGATGGCGGTGTCGATATTTTCATGTTTACACAGATGGCGGTGTAGATATTTCCATGTTTACTCAGATAGCGGTGTAGACATGTCCATGTTTACACAGATAGCGGTGTGGATATTTCCTTGTTTATACGGATAGTTGGGCAGATATTTCCATGTTTATGCAGATAGTGGTGTAGATACTTCCATCTTAATACAGATGGCAGTGTAGATATGTCCATGTTTGTACAGATGGCGGTGTAGATATTTCCATGTTCATACAGATGGCGGTGTAGATATTTCGAAGTTTATAGAGACAACGCTGTAGTTATTTCCATATTTATAGAGAAATCTGTGTAGATATTTCCATGTATATTCAGATAGCTGTGTAGATATTTCCATGTTCATGCAGATAGCGGTTTAGATATTTCCATGTTCATCCAGATGCCGGTGTACATATATCCATGTTCATACAGATGGCGGTGAAGATATTTCCATGTTCATACACATGGTGGTGTAGATATTACCGAGTTCATACAAATGGCGGTGAAGATATTTCCATGTTCATAGAGATGGCGGTGTAGATATTTCCATGTTCATACAAATGGCGGTGTAGATATTTCCATGTTCATAGAGATGGCGGTGTAGTTATTTCCATATTTATACAGATAGCAGTGTAGTTATTTCCATGTTCATAGGGATAGCAGTGTAGATATTTTCATTGATATACAGATAGCTGTGTAGATATTTGAATGTTCATACAGATAGCGGTGTAGATATTTCCATGTTCATACAGATAGCGGTGTAGATATTTCCATGTCCATACAGATAGCGGTGTAGATATTTCCATGTTCATACAGTTAGCGGTGTAGACATTTCCATGTTCATACAGATGGCGGTGTAGGTATTTACATGTTCATACAGATGGCGGTGTAGATATTTCCATGTTCATACCAATAGCGGTGTAGATATTTCCATGTTCATACAGTTAGCGGTGTAGATATTTCCATGTTCATACAGATAGCGGTGTAGAAATTTACATGTTCTTACAGATGGCGGTGTAGATATTTCCATGTTCGTATGGATGGCAGTGTAGATATTTCCATGTTCTTACAGGTGGCGGTGTAGGTATTTCCCTGTTTATACAGATAGCAGTGTAGTTATTTCCATGTTTATAGAGATAGCAGTGTAGGTATTTCCATTGATATACAGATAGCTGTGTAGATATTTGCATGTTCATACAGATAGCGGTGTAGATATTTCCATGTTCGTACAGATAGCGGTGTAGATATTTCCATGTTCATACAGATAACGGTGTAGATATTTGCATGTTCATACAGATTGCGGTGTAGATATTTCCATGTTCATACAGTTAGCGGTGTAGATATTTCCATGCTCATACAGATGGCGGTGTAGATATTTACATGTTCATACAGATGGCAGTGTAGATATTTCCATGTTCGTACAGATGGCGGTGTAGATATTTCCATGTTCATAGAGATGGTGGTGTACATATTTCCATGTTTATGCAGATAGCGGTATAGATATTTCCATGTTTATACAGACGGTGGTGTAGATATTTCCATGTTTATAGAGATGGCGGTCTAGATATTTCCATGTTTATAGAGATAGAGGTGTAGTTATTTCCAAGTTTATAGAGACAGCGTTGTAGATATTTCCATGTTTATACAGATAGCAGTGTAGATATTTCCATGTTTGTAGAGATAGTGGTGTAGATAATTTCAATTTTATACCGAGAGCAGTGTAGATATTTCCAAGTTCATACAGATAGCGGTGTAGATATTTCCAGGTTCAAACAGATGCCGGTGTAGATATATCCATGCTCATACAGATGGCGGTGAAGATATTTCCATGTTCATAGAGATGGCGGTGTAGATATTTCCATGTTCATACAAAAGGCGGTGTAGATATTTCCATGTTCATACAGATAGCGGTGTAGATATTTACATGTTCATACAGATGGCGGTGTAGATATTTCCATGTTCGTATGGATGGCAGTGTAGATATTTCCATGTTCATACAGGTGGCGGTGTAGATATTTCCATGTTCATACAGATAGCAGTGTAGGTATTTCCATGTTCATACAGTTAGCGGTGTAGATATTTCCATGTTCATACAGATGGCGGTGTAGATATTTACATGTTCATACAGATGGCAGTGTAGATATTTCCATGTTCGTAGGGATGGCAGTGTAGATATTTCCATGTTCATACAGGTGGCGGTGTAGATATTTCCATGTTTATACAGATAGCAGTGTAGTTATTTCCATGTTTATAGAGATAGCAGTGTAGATATTTCCATTGATATACAGATAGCTGTGTAGATATCTGTATGTTCATACAGATAGCGGTGTAGATATTTCCATGTTCGTACAGATAGCGGTGTATATATTTCCATGTTCATACAGTCAGCGGTGTAGATATTTCCATGTTCATACAGATGGCGGTGTAGATATTTACATGTTCATACAGATAGCGGTGTAGATATTTCCATGTTCGTACAGATAGCGGTGTAGATATTTCCATGTTCATACAGATAACGGTGTAGATATTTCCATGTTCATACAGATAGCGGTGTAGATATTTCCATGTTCATACAGTCAGCGGTGTAGATATTTCCATGTTCATACAGATGGCGGTGTAGATATTTACATGTTCATACAGATAGCGGTGTAGATATTTCCATGTTCGTACAGATAGCGGTGTAGATATTTCCATGTTCATACAGATAACGGTGTAGATATTTCCATGTATATGCAGAGAGCTGTGTAGATATTTCCATGTTCATGCAGATAGCGGTGTAGATATTTCCATGTTCATCCACATGCCGGTGTAGATATATCCATGTTCATACAGATGGCGGTGAATATATTTCCATGTTCATACAGATGGCGGTGTAGACATTTCCAGGTTCATACCAATGGCGGTGTAGATATTTCCATGTTCATAGAGATGGTGGTGTAGATAATTCCATGTTCATACAAATGGCGGGGTAGATATTTCCATGTTCATAGAGATGGCGGTGTAGATATTTGCATGTTTATACAGATAGCAGTGTGGTTATTTCCATGTTTATAGAGATAGTTTTGTAGATAATTTCAATATTATTCAGATAGCTGGGTAGATATTTGCATGTTCTTACAGATAGCGGTGTAGATATTTCCATGTTCATACAGATAGGGTTGTAGATATTTCCATGTTCATACAGAGAGCGGTGTAGATATTTCCATGTTCATGCAGATAGCGGTGAAGATATTTACATGTTCATACAGATGGCTGTGTAGATATTTCCATGTTCATACAGATAGCGGTGTAGATATTTCCATGTCCATACAGTTAGTGTTGTAGGTATTTCTATGTTCATACAGATGGTGCTGTAGATATTTACATGTTCATACAGATGGCGGTGTAGATATTTCCATGTTCGTACGGATGGCAGTGTAGTTATTTCCATGATCATACAGGTGGCGGTGTAGATACTTCCATGTTTATACAGATAGCGGTGTAGATATTTCCATGTTTATACAGATAGAATTGTAGATATTTCCATGTTTATAGAGATAGAGGTGTAGATAATTTCAATTTCATACCGAGAGCAGTGTAGATATTTCCAAGTTCATACAGATAGTGATGTAGATATTTCCACGTTTATAGAGATGGCGGTGTAGATATTTCCATGTTCATACTGATGGCGGTGTAGATATTTCCATGTTCATACAAATGGCGGTGTAGATATTTCCATGTTCATAGAGATGGCGGTGTTGATATTTCCATGTTTATACAGATAGCTGTGTAGTTATTTCCATGTTTATAGAGATAGCAGTGTAGATATTTCCACTGATATACACATAGCTGTGTAGATATTTGCATGTTCATACAGATAGCGGTGTAGATATTTCCATCTTCATACAGATGGCGGTGTAGATATTTCCATGTTCATACAGATAACGTTGTAGATATTTCCATGTTCATACAGATAGCGGTGTAGATATTTCCATGGTCATACAGTTAGCGGTGTAGATATTTCCATGTTCATACAAATGGCGGTGTAGATATTTACATGTTCATACAGATGGCGGTGTAGATATTTCCATTTTCGTACAGATGGCCGTGTAGATATTTCCATGTTCATAGAGATGGCGATGTAGGTATTTCCATGATTATGCAGACAGCGGTATAGATATTTCCATGTTTATACAGATGGCGGTGTAGATATTTCCATGTTTATAGAGATGGCGGTCTAGATATTTCCATTTTTATAGAGATAGTGGTGTAGTTATTTCCAAGTTTATGGAGACAGCGTTGTAGATATTTCCATGTTTATACAGATAGCGGTGAAGTTATTTACATGTTTATACAGATAGCGGTGTAGACATTTTCATGTTTATACAGATATCAGTGTAGATATTTCCATGTTTATAGAGATAGTAGTGTAGATAATTTCAATTTTATACAGATAGCAGTGTAGATATTTCCAAGTCCATACAGATAGCGGTGTAGATATTTCCACGTTTATAGAGATGGCGGTGCAGATATTTCCATGTTCATACAGATGGCGGTGTAGATATTTCCATGTTTATAGAGATGGCGGTGTAGATATTTCCATGTTTACACAGATGGCGGTGTAGATATTTCCCTGTTTGCACAGATAGCGGTGTAGACATTTCCATGTTTACACAGATAGCGGTGTGGATATTTCCATGTTTATAGAGATAGCGGTGTAGATATTTCCATTTTTATACAGATAGCGGTGCGGATATTTCCATGTTTATACAGATAGTTGGGCAGATATTTCCATGTTTATACAGATAGTGGTGTAGATATTTCCATCTTAATACAGATGGCGGTGTAGATATGTCCATGTTCGTACAGATGGCAGTGTAGATATTTCCATGTTCATACAGATGGCGGTGTAGATATTTCGAAGTTTATATTGATAGCGCTGTAGTTATTTCCATATTTATAGAGAAATCTGTGTAGTTATTTCCATGTATATGCAGATAGCTGTGTAGATATTTCCTTGTTCATGCAGATAGCGGTGTAGATATTTCCAGGTTCAAACAGATGCCGGTGTAGATATATCCATGCTCATACAGATGGCGGTGAAGATATTTCCATGTTCATAGAGATGGCGGTGTAGATATTTCCATGTTCATACAAAAGGCGGTGTAGATATTTCCATGTTCATACAGATAGCGGTGTAGATATTTACATGTTCATACAGATGGCGGTGTAGATATTTCCATGTTCGTATGGATGGCAGTGTAGATATTTCCATGTTCATACAGGTGGCGGTGTAGATATTTCCATGTTCATACAGATAGCAGTGTAGGTATTTCCATGTTCATACAGTTAGCGGTGTAGATATTTCCATGTTCATACAGATGGCGGTGTAGATATTTACATGTTCATACAGATGGCAGTGTAGATATTTCCATGTTCGTAGGGATGGCAGTGTAGATATTTCCATGTTCATACAGGTGGCGGTGTAGATATTTCCATGTTTATACAGATAGCAGTGTAGTTATTTCCATGTTTATAGAGATAGCAGTGTAGATATTTCCATTGATATACAGATAGCTGTGTAGATATCTGTATGTTCATACAGATAGCGGTGTAGATATTTCCATGTTCGTACAGATAGCGGTGTATATATTTCCATGTTCATACAGTCAGCGGTGTAGATATTTCCATGTTCATACAGATGGCGGTGTAGATATTTACATGTTCATACAGATAGCGGTGTAGATATTTCCATGTTCGTACAGATAGCGGTGTAGATATTTCCATGTTCATACAGATAACGGTGTAGATATTTCCATGTTCATACAGATAGCGGTGTAGATATTTCCATGTTCATACAGTCAGCGGTGTAGATATTTCCATGTTCATACAGATGGCGGTGTAGATATTTACATGTTCATACAGATAGCGGTGTAGATATTTCCATGTTCGTACAGATAGCGGTGTAGATATTTCCATGTTCATACAGATAACGGTGTAGATATTTCCATGTATATGCAGAGAGCTGTGTAGATATTTCCATGTTCATGCAGATAGCGGTGTAGATATTTCCATGTTCATCCACATGCCGGTGTAGATATATCCATGTTCATACAGATGGCGGTGAATATATTTCCATGTTCATACAGATGGCGGTGTAGACATTTCCAGGTTCATACCAATGGCGGTGTAGATATTTCCATGTTCATAGAGATGGTGGTGTAGATAATTCCATGTTCATACAAATGGCGGGGTAGATATTTCCATGTTCATAGAGATGGCGGTGTAGATATTTGCATGTTTATACAGATAGCAGTGTGGTTATTTCCATGTTTATAGAGATAGTTTTGTAGATAATTTCAATATTATTCAGATAGCTGGGTAGATATTTGCATGTTCTTACAGATAGCGGTGTAGATATTTCCATGTTCATACAGATAGGGTTGTAGATATTTCCATGTTCATACAGAGAGCGGTGTAGATATTTCCATGTTCATGCAGATAGCGGTGAAGATATTTACATGTTCATACAGATGGCTGTGTAGATATTTCCATGTTCATACAGATAGCGGTGTAGATATTTCCATGTCCATACAGTTAGTGTTGTAGGTATTTCTATGTTCATACAGATGGTGCTGTAGATATTTACATGTTCATACAGATGGCGGTGTAGATATTTCCATGTTCGTACGGATGGCAGTGTAGTTATTTCCATGATCATACAGGTGGCGGTGTAGATACTTCCATGTTTATACAGATAGCGGTGTAGATATTTCCATGTTTATACAGATAGAATTGTAGATATTTCCATGTTTATAGAGATAGAGGTGTAGATAATTTCAATTTCATACCGAGAGCAGTGTAGATATTTCCAAGTTCATACAGATAGTGATGTAGATATTTCCACGTTTATAGAGATGGCGGTGTAGATATTTCCATGTTCATACTGATGGCGGTGTAGATATTTCCATGTTCATACAAATGGCGGTGTAGATATTTCCATGTTCATAGAGATGGCGGTGTTGATATTTCCATGTTTATACAGATAGCTGTGTAGTTATTTCCATGTTTATAGAGATAGCAGTGTAGATATTTCCACTGATATACACATAGCTGTGTAGATATTTGCATGTTCATACAGATAGCGGTGTAGATATTTCCATCTTCATACAGATGGCGGTGTAGATATTTCCATGTTCATACAGATAACGTTGTAGATATTTCCATGTTCATACAGATAGCGGTGTAGATATTTCCATGGTCATACAGTTAGCGGTGTAGATATTTCCATGTTCATACAAATGGCGGTGTAGATATTTACATGTTCATACAGATGGCGGTGTAGATATTTCCATTTTCGTACAGATGGCCGTGTAGATATTTCCATGTTCATAGAGATGGCGATGTAGGTATTTCCATGATTATGCAGACAGCGGTATAGATATTTCCATGTTTATACAGATGGCGGTGTAGATATTTCCATGTTTATAGAGATGGCGGTCTAGATATTTCCATTTTTATAGAGATAGTGGTGTAGTTATTTCCAAGTTTATGGAGACAGCGTTGTAGATATTTCCATGTTTATACAGATAGCGGTGAAGTTATTTACATGTTTATACAGATAGCGGTGTAGACATTTTCATGTTTATACAGATATCAGTGTAGATATTTCCATGTTTATAGAGATAGTAGTGTAGATAATTTCAATTTTATACAGATAGCAGTGTAGATATTTCCAAGTCCATACAGATAGCGGTGTAGATATTTCCACGTTTATAGAGATGGCGGTGCAGATATTTCCATGTTCATACAGATGGCGGTGTAGATATTTCCATGTTTATAGAGATGGCGGTGTAGATATTTCCATGTTTACACAGATGGCGGTGTAGATATTTCCCTGTTTGCACAGATAGCGGTGTAGACATTTCCATGTTTACACAGATAGCGGTGTGGATATTTCCATGTTTATAGAGATAGCGGTGTAGATATTTCCATTTTTATACAGATAGCGGTGCGGATATTTCCATGTTTATACAGATAGTTGGGCAGATATTTCCATGTTTATACAGATAGTGGTGTAGATATTTCCATCTTAATACAGATGGCGGTGTAGATATGTCCATGTTCGTACAGATGGCAGTGTAGATATTTCCATGTTCATACAGATGGCGGTGTAGATATTTCGAAGTTTATATTGATAGCGCTGTAGTTATTTCCATATTTATAGAGAAATCTGTGTAGTTATTTCCATGTATATGCAGATAGCTGTGTAGATATTTCCTTGTTCATGCAGATAGCGGTGTAGATATTTCCAGGTTCAAACAGATGCCGGTGTAGATATATCCATGCTCATACAGATGGCGGTGAAGATATTTCCATGTTCATAGAGATGGCGGTGTAGATATTTCCATGTTCATACAAAAGGCGGTGTAGATATTTCCATGTTCATACAGATAGCGGTGTAGATATTTACATGTTCATACAGATGGCGGTGTAGATATTTCCATGTTCGTATGGATGGCAGTGTAGATATTTCCATGTTCATACAGGTGGCGGTGTAGATATTTCCATGTTCATACAGATAGCAGTGTAGGTATTTCCATGTTCATACAGTTAGCGGTGTAGATATTTCCATGTTCATACAGATGGCGGTGTAGATATTTACATGTTCATACAGATGGCAGTGTAGATATTTCCATGTTCGTAGGGATGGCAGTGTAGATATTTCCATGTTCATACAGGTGGCGGTGTAGATATTTCCATGTTTATACAGATAGCAGTGTAGTTATTTCCATGTTTATAGAGATAGCAGTGTAGATATTTCCATTGATATACAGATAGCTGTGTAGATATCTGTATGTTCATACAGATAGCGGTGTAGATATTTCCATGTTCGTACAGATAGCGGTGTATATATTTCCATGTTCATACAGTCAGCGGTGTAGATATTTCCATGTTCATACAGATGGCGGTGTAGATATTTACATGTTCATACAGATAGCGGTGTAGATATTTCCATGTTCGTACAGATAGCGGTGTAGATATTTCCATGTTCATACAGATAACGGTGTAGATATTTCCATGTATATGCAGAGAGCTGTGTAGATATTTCCATGTACATGCAGATAGCGGTGTAGATATTTCCATGTTCATCCACATGCCGGTGTAGATATATCCATGTTCATACAGATGGCGGTGAATATATTTCCATGTTCATACAGATAGCGGTTTAGATATTTCCATGTTCAAACAGATAGCGGTGTAGATATTTCCATGTTCATACGGATGGCGGTGTAGATATTTCCATGTTCATACAAATGGCGTTGTAGATATTTCCATGTTCATAGAGATGGCGGTGTAGATATTTCCATGTTTATACAGATAGCAGTGTAGTTATTTCCATGTTTATAGAGATAGTGATGTAGATAATTTCAATTTCATACAGATAGCTGTGTAGATATTTGCATGCTCATACAGATAGCGGTGTAGATATTTCCATGTTCATACAGATAGCGATGTAGATATTTCCATGTTCATACAGATAGCGGTGCAGGTGTTTCCATATTCATGCAGATAGCGGTGTAAATATTTCTATGTTCATACCAGTAGCGGTGTAGATATTTCCGTGTTCATACAGATAGCGGTGTAGATATTTCCATGTTCATACAGTTAGCGGTGTAGATATTTCCATGCTCATACAGATGGTGCTGTAGATATTCATGTGTTCATACAGATGGCAGTGTAGATATTTCCATGTTCGTACAGATGGAGGTGTAGATATTTCCATGTTCATAGAGATGGCGGTGTACATATTTCCATGTTTATGCAGATAGCGGTATAGATATTTCCATGTTTATACAGATGGTGGTGTAGATATTTCCATGTTTATAGAGATAGAGGTGTAGTTATTTCCAAGTTTATAGAGACAGCGTTGTAGATATTTCCATGTTTATACAGATAGCGGTGAAGATATTTCCATGTTTATATAGATAGTGGTGTAGATATTTCCATGTTTATACAGATAACAGTGTGCATATTTCCATGTTTATAGAGATAGTGGTGTAGATAATTTCAATTTTATACAGATAGCAGTGTAGATATTTCCCAGTTCATACAGATAGCGGTGTAGATATTTCCACGTTTATAGAGATGGTGGTGTAGATATTTCCATGTTCATACAGATTGCGGTGTAGATATTTCCATGTTTATAGAGATGGCGGTGTAGATATTTTCATGTTTACACAGATGGCGGTGTAGATATTTCCATGTTTACACAGGTAGCGGTGTAGACATTTCCATGTTTACACAGATAGCGGTGTGGATATTTCCATGTTTATGCAGATAGCGGTGAAGATATTTCCATGTTTATACAGATGGGCAGATATTTCCATGTTTATACAGATAGCGGTATAGATATTTCCATCTTAATACAGATGGCGGTGTACATATGTCCATGTTCGTACAGATGGCAGTGTAGATATTTCCATGTTCATACAGATGGCGGTGTAGATAATTCGAAGTTTATAGAGTTAGCGCTGTAGTTGTTTCCATATTTATAGAGAAATCTGTGTAGATCTTTCCATGTATTTGCAGATAGCTGTGTAGATATTTCCATGTTCATGCAGATAGCGGTGTAGATATTTCCATGTTCATCCAGATGCCGGTGTAGGTATATCCATGTTCATACAGATGGCGGTGAAGATATATCCATGTTCATACAAATGGCGGTGTAGATATTTCCATGTTCATAGAGATGGCGGTGTAGATATTTCCATGCTCATACAAATGGCGGTGTACATATTTCCATGTTCATAGAGATGGCGGTGTAAAAATTTCCATGTTTATACAGATAGCAGTGTAGTTATTTCCATGTTTATAGTGATAGTGGTGTAGATAATTTCAATTTCATACAGATAGCTGTGTAGATATTTGCATGTTCATACAGATAGCGGTGTAGATATTTCCATGTTCATACAGATAGCGATGTAGATATTTCCATGTTCCTACAGATAGCGGTGTAGATGTTTCCATGTTCATACAGATAGCGGTGTAGATATTTCTATGTTCATACCAATAACGGTGTAGATATTTCCATGTCCATATACTTAGTGGTGTAGATATTTCCATGTTCATACAGATGGCGGTGTAGATATTTACTTGTTCTTACAGATGGCGGTGTAGATATTTCCATGTTCGTATGGATGGCAGTGTAGATATGTCCATGTTCATACAGATAACGGTGTAGATATTTCCATGTTCATACAGATAGCGGTGTAGATATTTCCATGTTCATACAGTTAGCGGTGTATATATTTCCATGTTCATACAGATGGCGGTGGAGATATATCCATGTTCATACAGACGGCGGTGTAGATATTTCTATGTTCGTACAGATGGCGGTGTAGTTATTTCCATGTTTATGCAGATAGCGGTATAGATATTTCCATGTTCATACAGATGGTGGTGTAGATATTTCCATGTTCATACAGATGGCGGTGTAGATATTTCCATGTTCGTACAGATGGCGGTGTAGATATTTCCATGTTCATAGAGATGGCGGTGTAGATATTTCCATGTTTATGCAGATAGCGGTACAGATATTTCCATGTTTATACAGATGGTGGTGTAGATATTTCCATGTTTATGGAGATGGCGGTGTGGATATTTCCATGTTTAAAGAGATAGTGGTGTAGTTATTTCCAAGTTTATAGAGACACTGTTGTAGATATTTCCATGTTTATACAGATAGCAGTGTAGATATTTCCATGTTTATAGAGATAGTTGTGTAGATAATTCCAATTTTATACAGATAGCATTGTAGATATTTCCAAATTCATACAGATAGCGGTGGAGATATTTCCACGTTTACAGAGATGGCGGTGTAGATATTTCCATGTTCTTACAGATGGCGGTGCAGATATTTCCATGTTTATAGAGATGGCGGTGTTGATATTTTCATGTTTACACAGATGGCGGTGTAGATATTTCCGTGTTTACAAAGATAGCGGTGTGGATATCTCCATGTTTATGCATATAGCGGTGTAGATATTTCCATGTTTATACCAATAGCGGTGCGGATATTTCCATGTTTATACAGATAGTTGGGCAGATATTTCCATGTTTATACAGATAGTGGTGTAGATATTTCCATCTTAATACAGATGGCGGTGTAGATATGTCCATGTTCGTACAGATGGCGGTGTAGATATTTCCATGTTGATACAGTTGGCGGTGTAGAAATTTCGAAGTTTATAGAGATAGCACTGTAGTTATTTCCATATTTATAGAGAAATCTGTGTAGTTATTTCCACCTATATGCAGATAGCTGTGTAGATATTTCCGTGTTCATGCAGATAGCGGTGTAGATATTTCCATGTTCATCCAGATGCCGGTGTAGATATATCCATGCTCATACAGATGGCGGTGAAGATATTTCCATGTTCATACAGATGGCGGTGTAGATATTTCCAAGTTCATACAGATAGCGGTGTAGATATTTCCATGTTTATAGAGATGGCGGTGTAGATATTTCCATGTTCATACAGATGGCGGTGTAGATATTTCCATGTTCATACAGATGGCGGTGTACATATTTCCATGTTCGTACAGATGGCGGTGTAGATGTATCCAAGTTCACAGAGATGGCGGTGTAGATATTTCCATGTTTATGTAGATAGCGGTATAGATATTTCCATGTTTATACAGATGGTGGTGTAGATATTTCCATGTTTATGGGGATGGCGGTGTAGATATTTTCATGTTTACACAGATGGCAGTGTAGATATTTCCATGTTCACACAGATAGTGGTGTAGACATTTCCATGTTTACACAGATAGCGGTGTGGATATTTCCATGTTTATGCAGATAGCAGTGTAGATATTTCCATGTTTATACAGATAGCGGTGCGGATATTTCCATGTTTATAGAGATAGTTGGGCAGATATTTCCATGTTTATACAGATAGCGGTGTAGATAATTCCATCTTAATACAGATGGCGGTGTAGATATGTCCATATTTGCACAGATGTCAGTGTAGATATTTCCATGTTCATACAGATGGCGGTGTAGATATTTCGAAGTTTATAGAGATAGCGCTGTAGTTATTTCCATATTTATAGAGAAATCTGTGTAGATATTTCCATGTATATTCAGATAGCTGTGTAGATATTTCCATGTTCATGCAGATATCGGTGTAGATATTTCCATGTTCATCCAGATGCCGGTGTACATATATCCATGTTCATACAGATGGCGGTGAAGATATTTCCATGTTCATACAGATGGCGCTGTAGATATTCCCATGTTCATAGAGATGGCGCTGAAGATATTTCCATGTTCATACAAATGGCGGTGTAGATATTTCCATGTTTATACAGATAGCAGTGTAGTTATTTCCATGTTTATAGAGATAGCAGTGTAGATATTTCCATTGATTTACAGATAGCGGTGTAGATATTTCCATGTTCATACTGATAGCGGTGTTGATATTTCCATGTTCATACAGATAGCGGTGTAGATATTTCCATGTTCATACAGATAGCAATGTAGGTGTTTCCATGTTCATACAGTTAGCGGTGTAGATATTTCCATGTTCATACAGATGGCGTTGTAGATATTTCCATGTTCATACAGATAGCAGTGTAGGTATTTTCGTGTTCATACAGTTAGCGGTGTAGATATTTCCATGTTCATACAGATGGCGGTGAAGATATTTACATGTTCATACAGATGGCAGTGTAGATATTTCCATGTTCGTACGGATGGCAGTGTAGATATTTCCATGTTCATACAGGTGGCAGTGTAGATATTTCCATGTTCATACAGATAGCAGTGTAGGTATTTCCATGTTCATACAGTTAGCAGTGTAGATATTTCCATGTTCATACAGATGGCGGTGTAGATATTTACATGTTCATACAGATGGCAGTGTAGATATTTCCATGTTCGTACGGATGGCAGTGTAGATATTTCCATTGATATACAGATAGCTGTGTAGATATCTGCATGTTCATACAGATAGCGGTGTAGATATTTCCATGTTCGTACAGATAGCGGTGTAGATATTTCCATGTTCATACAAATAACGGTGTAGATATTTCCATGTTCATACAGATAGCGGTGTAGATATTTCCATGTTCATACAGTTAGCGGTGTAGATATTTCCATGTTCATTCAGATAGCGGTGTACATATTTAAATGTTCATACAGATGGCGGTGTATATATTTCCATGTTCATACAGATGGCGGTGTAGATATTTCCTTGTTCATAGAGATGGCGGTGTAGATATTTCCATGTTTATGCAGATAGCGGCATAGATATTTCCATGTTTATACAGATGGTGGTGTAGGTATTTCCATGTTTATAGAGATGGCGGCCTAGATACTTCCATGTTTATTGAGATAGTGGTGTAGTTATTTCCAAGTTTATAGAGACAGCATTATAGATATTTCCATGTTTATGCAGATAGCGGTGAAGTTATTTCCATGTTTATACAGATAGCGGTGTAGATATTTCCATTTTTGTACAGATAACAGTGTAGATATTTCCATGTATATAGAGATAGTGGTGTAGATAATTTCAATTTTATAGAGATAGCAGTGTAGATATTTCCAAGTTCATACAGATAGCGGTGTAGATATTTCCACGTTTATAGAGATGGTGGTGAAGATATTTCCATGTTTATAGAGACGGCGGTGTAGACATTTTCATGTTCACACAGATGATAGTGCATATATTTCCATGTTTACACAGATAGTGGTGTAGACTTTTCCATGTTTACACAGATAGCTTTGTGGATATTTCCATGTTTATGCATACAGCGGTGTAGATATTTCCATGTTTATACAGATAGCGGTGCGGATATTTCCATGTTTATACAGATAGGCAGATATTTCCATGTTTATACAGATAGCGGTGTAGATATTTCCATCTTAATACAGATGGCGGTGTAGATACGTCCATGTTCATACAGATGGTGGTGTAGATATTTCCATGTTCATACAGCTGGCGGTGTAGATATTTCGAAGTTTATAGAGATAGCGCTGTAGTTATTTCCATATTTATAGAGAAATCTGTGTAGGCATTTCCATGTATATTCAGATAGCTGTGTAGATAATTCCATGTTCATGCAGATATCGGTGTAGATATTTCCATGTTCATCCAGATGCCGGTGTACATATATCCATGTTCATACAGATGGCGGTGAAGATATTTCCATGTTCATACAGATGGCGGTGTAGATATTTCCATCTTCATAGAGATGGCGGTGTAGATATTTCCATGTTTATACAGATAGCAGTGTAGTTATTTCCATGTATATAGGGATAGCAGTGTAGATATTTCCATTGATATACAGATAGCGGTGTAGATATTTCCATGTTCATACAGATAGCGGTGTTGATATTTCCATGTTCATACAGATAGCGGTGTAGATATTTCCATGTTCATACAGATAGCGGTGTAGGTATTTCCATGTTCATACAGTTAGCGGTGTAGATATTTCCATGTTCATACAGATAGCGATGTTGATATTTCCATGTTCATACAGATAGCGGTGTAGATATTTCCATGTTCATACAGATAGCAGTGTAGGTATTTCCATGTTCATACAGTTAGCGGTGTAGATATTTCCATGTTGATACAGATGGCGGTGTAGATATTTACATGTTCATACAGATGGCGGTGTAGATATTTCCATGTTCGTACGGATGGCAGTGTAGATATTTCCATGTTCATACAGGTTGCGGTGTAGATATTTCCATGTTCATACAGATGGCAGTGTAGGTATTTCCATGTTCATACAGTTAGCGGTGTAGATATTTCCATGTTCATACAGATGGCGGTGTAGATATTTACATGTTCATACAGATGGCAGTGTAGATATTTCCATGTTCGTACGGATGGCAGTGTAGATATTTCCATGTTCATACAGGTGGCGGTGTAGATATTTCCATGTTTATACAGATAGCAGTGTAGTTATTTCCATGTTTATAGAGATAGCAGTGTAGATATTTCCATTGATATACAGATAGCTGTGTAGATATCTGCATGTTCATACAGATAGCGGTGTAGATATTTCCATGTTCGTACAGATAGCGGTGTAGATATTTCCATGTTCATACAGATAACGGTGTAGATATTTCCATGTTCATACAGATGGCGGTGTAGATATTTACATGTTCATACAGATAGCGGTGTAGATATTTCCATGTTCGTACAGATAGCGGTGTAGATATTTCCATGTTCATACAGATAACGGTGTAGATATTTCCATGTATATGCAGAGAGCTGTGTAGATATTTCCATGTTCATGCAGATAGCGGTGTAGATATTTCCATGTTCATCCACATGCCGGTGTAGATATATCCATGTTCATACAGATGGCGGTGAATATATTTCCATGTTCATACAGATGGCGGTGTAGACATTTCCAGGTTCATACCAATGGCGGTGTAGATATTTCCATGTTCATAGAGATGGTGGTGTAGATAATTCCATGTTCATACAAATGGCGGGGTAGATATTTCCATGTTCATAGAGATGGCGGTGTAGATATTTGCATGTTTATACAGATAACAGTGTGGTTATTTCCATGTTTATAGAGATAGTTTTGTAGATAATTTCAATATTATACAGATAGCTGGGTAGATATTTGCATGTTCTTACAGATAGCGGTGTAGATATTTCCATGTTCATACAGATAGGGTTGTAGATATTTCCATGTTCATACAGAGAGCGGTGTAGATATTTCCATGTTCATGCAGATAGCGGTGAAGATATTTACATGTTCATACAGATGGCTGTGTAGATATTTCCATGTTCATACAGATAGCGGTGTAGATATTTCCATGTCCATACAGTTAGTGTTGTAGGTATTTCTATGTTCATACAGATGGTGCTGTAGATATTTACATGTTCATACAGATGGCGGTGTAGATATTTCCATGTTCGTACGGATGGCAGTGTAGTTATTTCCATGATCATACAGGTGGCGGTGTAGATACTTCCATGTTTATACAGATAGCGGTGTAGATATTTCCATGTTTATACAGATAGAATTGTAGATATTTCCATGTTTATAGAGATAGAGGTGTAGATAATTTCAATTTCATACCGAGAGCAGTGTAGATATTTCCAAGTTCATACAGATAGTGATGTAGATATTTCCACGTTTATAGAGATGGCGGTGTAGATATTTCCATGTTCATACTGATGGCGGTGTAGATATTTCCATGTTCATACAAATGGCGGTGTAGATATTTCCATGTTCATAGAGATGGCGGTGTTGATATTTCCATGTTTATACAGATAGCTGTGTAGTTATTTCCATGTTTATAGAGATAGCAGTGTAGATATTTCCACTGATATACACATAGCTGTGTAGATATTTGCATGTTCATACAGATAGCGGTGTAGATATTTCCATCTTCATACAGATGGCGGTGTAGATATTTCCATGTTCATACAGATAACGTTGTAGATATTTCCATGTTCATACAGATAGCGGTGTAGATATTTCCATGGTCATACAGTTAGCGGTGTAGATATTTCCATGTTCATACAAATGGCGGTGTAGATATTTACATGTTCATACAGATGGCGGTGTAGATATTTCCATTTTCGTACAGATGGCCGTGTAGATATTTCCATGTTCATAGAGATGGCGATGTAGGTATTTCCATGATTATGCAGACAGCGGTATAGATATTTCCATGTTTATACAGATGGCGGTGTAGATATTTCCATGTTTATAGAGATGGCGGTCTAGATATTTCCATTTTTATAGAGATAGTGGTGTAGTTATTTCCAAGTTTATGGAGACAGCGTTGTAGATATTTCCATGTTTATACAGATAGCGGTGAAGTTATTTACATGTTTATACAGATAGCGGTGTAGACATTTTCATGTTTATACAGATATCAGTGTAGATATTTCCATGTTTATAGAGATAGTAGTGTAGATAATTTCAATTTTATACAGATAGCAGTGTAGATATTTCCAAGTCCATACAGATAGCGGTGTAGATATTTCCACGTTTATAGAGATGGCGGTGCAGATATTTCCATGTTCATACAGATGGCGGTGTAGATATTTCCATGTTTATAGAGATGGCGGTGTAGATATTTCCATGTTTACACAGATGGCGGTGTAGATATTTCCCTGTTTGCACAGATAGCGGTGTAGACATTTCCATGTTTACACAGATAGCGGTGTGGATATTTCCATGTTTATAGAGATAGCGGTGTAGATATTTCCATTTTTATACAGATAGCGGTGCGGATATTTCCATGTTTATACAGATAGTTGGGCAGATATTTCCATGTTTATACAGATAGTGGTGTAGATATTTCCATCTTAATACAGATGGCGGTGTTGATATGTCCATGTTCGTACAGATGGCAGTGTAGATATTTCCATGTTCATACAGATGGCGGTGTAGATATTTCGAAGTTTATATTGATAGCGCTGTAGTTATTTCCATATTTATAGAGAAATCTGTGTAGTTATTTCCATGTATATGCAGATAGCTGTGTAGATATTTCCTTGTTCATGCAGATAGCGGTGTAGATATTTCCAGGTTCAAACAGATGCCGGTGTAGATATATCCATGCTCATACAGATGGCGGTGAAGATATTTCCATGTTCATAGAGATGGCGGTGTAGATATTTCCATGTTCATACAAAAGGCGGTGTAGATATTTCCATGTTCATACAGATAGCGGTGTAGATATTTACATGTTCATACAGATGGCGGTGTAGATATTTCCATGTTCGTATGGATGGCAGTGTAGATATTTCCATGTTCATACAGGTGGCGGTGTAGATATTTCCATGTTCATACAGATAGCAGTGTAGGTATTTCCATGTTCATACAGTTAGCGGTGTAGATATTTCCATGTTCATACAGATGGCGGTGTAGATATTTACATGTTCATACAGATGGCAGTGTAGATATTTCCATGTTCGTAGGGATGGCAGTGTAGATATTTCCATGTTCATACAGGTGGCGGTGTAGATATTTCCATGTTTATACAGATAGCAGTGTAGTTATTTCCATGTTTATAGAGATAGCAGTGTAGATATTTCCATTGATATACAGGTAGCTGTGTAGATATCTGTATGTTCATACAGATAGCGGTGTAGATATTTCCATGTTCGTACAGATAGCGGTGTAGATATTTCCATGTTCATACAGTCAGCGGTGTAGATATTTCCATGTTCATACAGATGGCGGTGTAGATATTTACATGTTCACACAGATAGCGGTGTAGATATTTCCATGTTCGTACAGATAGCGGTGTAGATATTTCCATGTTCATACAGATAACGGTGTAGATATTTCCATGTATATGCAGAGAGCTGTGTAGATATTTCCATGTTCATGCAGATAGCGGTGTAGATATTTCCATGTTCATCCACATGCCGGTGTAGATATATCCATGTTCATACAGATGGCGGTGAATATATTTCCATGTTCATACAGATGGCGGTGTAGACATTTCCAGGTTCATACCAATGGCGGTGTAGATATTTCCATGTTCATAGAGATGGCGGTGTAGATAATTCCATGTTCATACAAATGGCGGGGTAGATATTTCCATGTTCATAGAGATGGCGGTGTAGATATTTGCATGTTTATACAGATAGCAGTGTGGTTATTTCCATGTTTATAGAGATAGTTTTGTAGATAATTTCAATATTATACAGATAGCTGGGTAGATATTTGCATGTTCTTACAGATAGCGGTGTAGATATTTCCATGTTCATACAGATAGGGTTGTAGATATTTCCATGTTCATACAGAGAGCGGTGTAGATATTTCCATGTTCATGCAGATAGCGGTGAAGATATTTACATGTTCATACAGATGGCGGTGTAGATATTTCCATGTTCATACAGATAGCGGTGTAGATATTTCCTTGTCCATACAGTTAGTGTTGTAGATATTTCCATGTTCATACAGATGGTGCTGTAGATATTTACATGTTCATACAGATGGCGGTGTAGATATTTCCATGTTCGTACGGATGGCAGTGTAGTTATTTCCATGATCATACAGGTGGCGGTGTAGATATTTCCATGTTTATACAGATAGCGGTGTAGATATTTCCATGTTTATACAGATAGAATTGTAGATATTTCCATGTTTATAGAGATAGAGGTGTAGATAGTTTCAATTCCATACCGAGAGCAGTGTAGATATTTCCAAGTTGATACAGATAGCGATGTAGATATTTCCACGTTTATAGAGATGGCGGTGTAGATATTTCCATGTTCATACTGATGGCGGTGTAGATATTTCCATGTTCATACAAATGGCGGTGTAGATATTTCCATGTTCATAGAGATGGCGGTGTTGATATTTCCATGTTTATACAGATAGCAGTGTAGTTATTTCCATGTTTATAGAGATAGCAGTGTAGATATTTCCATTGATATACCCATAGCTGTGTAGATATTTGCATGTTCATACAGATAGCGGTGTAGATATTTCCATCTTCATACAGATGGCGGTGTAGATATATCCATGTTCATACAGATAACGTTGTAGATATTTCCATGTTCATACAGATTGCGGTGTAGATATTTCCATGGTCATACAGTTAGCGGTGTAGGTATTTCCATGTTCATACAAATGGCGGTGTAGATATTTACATGTTCATACAGATGGCGGTGTAGATATTTCCATGTTCGTACAGATGGCCGTGTAGATATTTCTATGTTCATAGAGATGGCGATGTAGGTATTTCCATGATTATGCAGACAGCGGTATAGATATTTCCATGTTTATACAGATGGCGGTGTAGATATTTCCATGTTTATAGAGATGGCGGTCTAGATATTTCCATTTTTATAGAGATAGTGGTGTAGTTATTTCCAAGTTTATAGAGACAGCGTTGTAGATATTTCCATGTTTATACAGATAGCGGTGAAGTTATTTACATGTTTATACAGATAGCGGTGTAGACATTTTCATGTTTATACAGATATCAGTGTAGATATTTCCATGTTTATAGAGATAGTAGTGTAGAAAATTTCAATTTTATACAGATAGCAGTGTAGATATTTCCAAGTCCATACAGATAGCGGTGAAGATATTTCCACGTTTATAGAGATGGCTGTGCAGATATTTCCATGTTCATACAGATGGCGGTGTAGATATTTCCATGTTTATAGAGATGGCGGTGTAGATATTTCCATGTTTACACAGATGGCGGTGTAGATGTTTCCCTGTTTGCACAGATAGCGTTGTAGACATTTCCATGTTTACACAGATAGCGGTGTGGATATTTCCATGTTTATAGAGATAGCGGTGTAGATATTTCCATTTTTATACAGATAGCGGTGCGGATATTTCCATGTTTATACAGATAGTTGGGCAGATATTTCCATGTTTATACAGATGGTGGTGTAGATATTTCCATCTTAATACAGATGGCGGTGTAGATATGTCCATGTTCGTACAGATGGCAGTGTAGATATTTCCATGTTCATACAGATGGCGGTGTAGATATTTCGAAGTTTATATTGATAGCGCTGTAGTTATTTCCATATTTATAGAGAAATCTGTGTAGTTATTTCCATGTATATGCAGATAGCTGTGTAGATATTTCCATGTTCATGCAGATAGCGGTGTAGATATTTCCATGTTCATCCAGATGCCGGTGTAGATATATCCATGCTCATACAGATGGCAGTGAAGATATTTCCATGTTCATAGAGATGGCGGTGTAGATATTTCCATGTTCATACAAAAGGCGGTGTAGATATTTCAATGTTCATAGAGATGGCGGTGTAGATATTTCCATGTTTATACAGATAGTAGTGTAGTTATTTCCATGTTTATAGAGATAATAGTGTAGATATTTCCATTGATATACAGATAGCTGTGTAGATATTTGCATGTTCATACAGATAGCGGTGTAGATATTTCCATGTTCATACATAGGGCGGTGTAGATATTTCCATGTTCGTACAGATAGCGGTGTAGATATTTCCATGTTCATAGAGATGGCAGTGTAGATATTTCCATGTTCGTACGGGCGGCGGTTTAGATATTTCCATGTTTATACAGATAGCAGTGTAGTTATTTCCAGGTTTATAGAATAGCAGTGTAGATATTTCCATTGATATACACATAGATGTGTAGATATTTGCATGTTCATACAGATAGCGGTGTAGATATTTCCATGTTCATACAGATAGCGGTGTAGATATTTCCATGTTCATACAGATAACGGTGTAGATATTTCCATGTTCATACAGATAGCGGTGTAGATATTTCCATGGTCATACAGTTAGCGGTGTAGATATTTCCATGTTTATGCAGATAGAGGCATAGATATTTCCATGTTTATACAGATGGTGGTGTAGATATTTCCATGTTTATAGAGATGGCGGTCTCGATATTTCCATGTTTATACAGATAGTGGTGTAGTTATTTCCAAGTTTATAGAGACAGCGTTGTAGATGTTTCCATGTTTATACAGATAGCGGTGAAGATATTTCCATGTTTATACAGATAGCAGTGTAGATATTTCCATGTTTATACAGAGAGAAGTGTAGATATTTCCATGTTAATAGAGATAGTGGTGTAGATAATTTCAATTTTATACAGATAGCAGTGTAGATATTTCCAAGTTCATTCAGATAGCAATGTAGATATTTCCACGATTATAGAGATGGCGGTGTAGATATTTCCATGTTCATACTGATGGCGGTGTAGATATTTCCAGGTTTATAGAGATGGCGGTATAGATATTTTCATGTTTACACAGATGACGGTGTCGATATTTCCATGTTTACACAGATAGCGGTGTAGACATTTCCATGTTTACACAGATGGCGGTGTCGATATTTCCATGTTTACACAGATAACGGTGTAGACATTTCCATGTTTACACAGATAGCGGTGTGGATATTTCCATGTTTATGCAGATAGCAGTGTAATTATTTCCATGTTTATACAGATAGCGGTGCGGATATTTCCATGTTTATGCAGATAGCGGTGTAGATATTTCCATCATTATACAGATAGCGGTGCGGGTATTTCCATGTTTATACAGATAGTGGTGCACATATTTCCATGTTTATAAAGATAGCGGTGTAGATATTTCCATCTTAATACAGATGGCGGTGTAGATATGTCCATGTTTGTACAGATGGCGGTGTAGATATTTCCATGTTCATACAGATGGCGGTGTAGATATTTCAAAGTTTATAGAGATAGCGCTTTAGTTATTTCCATATTTATAGAGAAATCTGTGTAGATATTTCCATGTATATGCGGATAGCTGTGTAGATATTTCCATGTTCATGCAGATAGCGGTACTGATATTTCCATGTTCATCCAGATGCCGGTGTAGATATTTGCATGTTCATACAGATAGCGGTGTAGATATTTCCATGTTCATACAGATAGCGGTGTAGATATTTCCATGTTCATACAGAGAGCGTTGTAGATATTTCCATGTTCATACAGATAGCGGTGTAGATATTTCCACGTTCATACAGATAGCGGTGTGTTTATTTCCATGTTCTTACAGTTAGCGTTGTATGTATTTCCATGTTCTTACAGTTAGCGGTGTACATATTTCCATGTTCTTATAGATGGCGGTGTAGATATTTCCATGTTCATACAGATGGCAGTGTAGATATTTCCATGTTCATACAGGTGGTGGTGTAGATATTTCCATGTTTATACAGAGAGCAGTGTAGTTATTTCCAAGTTTATAGAGATAGCAATGTAGATATTTCCATTGATATACTGATAGCTGAGTAGGTATTTGCATGTTCATACAGATAGCGGTGTAGATACTTCCATGTTCATACAGATAGCGGTGTAGATATTTCCATGTTTATACAGATATTGGTGCGGATATTTCCATGTTTATACAGATAGTTGGGCAGATATTTCCATGTTTATACAGATAGCGGTGTAGATATTTCCATCATAATACAGAGGCGGTGTAGATATGTCCATGTTCGTACAGATGGCTTTGTACATGTTTCCATGTTCATACAGATGGCGGTGTAGATATTTTGAAGTTTATAGAGAAAGCGCTGTAGTTATTTCCATATTTATTGATAAATCTGTGTAGATATTTCCATGTATATTCAGATAGCTGTGTAGATATTTCCATGTACATGCAGATAGCTGTGTAGATATTTCCATGTTCATGCAGAGAGCGGTGTAGTTATTTCCATGTTCATCCAGATGCCGGTGTAGTTATATCCATGTTCATACAGATGGCGGTGAAGATATTTCCATGTTCATACAGATGGCGGTGTAGATAATTCCATGTTCATACAAATGGCGGTGAAGATATTTCCATGTTCATAGAGATGGCGGTGTAGATATTTCGAAGTTCATACAAATTGCGGTGTAGATATTTCCATGTTCATACAGATGGGTGTGTAGATATTTCCATGTTTATACAGATAACAGTGTAGTTATTTCCATGTTTATAGAGATAGCTGTGTAGATATTTCCATTGATATACAGATAGCTGTGAAGAGATTTCCATGTTCATATACATAGCGGTGTAGATATTTCCATGTTCATACAGAGAGCGGTGTAGATATTTCCATGTTCATACAGATAACGTTGTAGATATTTCCATGTTCATACAGATAGCGGTGTAGATATTTCCATGGTCATACAGTTAGCGGTGTAGATATTTCCATGTTCATACAAATGGCGGTGTAGATATTTACATGTTCATACAGATGGCGGTGTAGATATTTCCATGTTTATAGAGATGGCGGTCTAGATATTTCCATGTTTACAGAGATAGTGGTGTAGTTATTTCCAAGTTTATAGAGACAGCGTTTTTGATATTTCCATGTTTATACAGATAGCAGTGAAGATATTTCCATGTTTATACAGATAGCGGTGTAGATATTTCCATGTTTATACAGATAGCAGTGTAGATATTTCCATGTTTATAGAGATAGTGATGTAGATAATTTCAAATTTATACAGAGAGCAGTGTAGATATTTCCAAGTTCATACAGATAACGGTGTAGATATTTCCACGTTTCTAGAGATGGCGGTGTAGATATTTCCATGTTCATACAGATGGCAGTGTAGATATTTCCACGTTTATAGGGATGGCGGTGTAGATATTTTCATGTTTACACAGATGGCGGTGTAGATATTTCCATGTTTACACAGATAGCGGTGTAGACATTTCCATGTTTACACAGATAGCGGTGTGGATATTTCCATGTTCATACAAATGTCGGTGTAGATATTTACATGTTCATAGAGATGACGGTGTAGATATTTCCATGTTTATACAGATAGCAGTGTAGTTATTACCATGTTTATAGAGATAGCAGTGTAGATATTTCCATTGATATACAGATAGCTGTGTTGATATTTGCATGTTCATACAGATAGCGGTGTAGATATTTCCATGTTTATTCAGATAGCGGTGTAGATATTTCCATGTTCATACAGATAGCGGTGTGTTTATTTCCATGTTCTTACAGTTAGCGTTGTATGTATTTCCATGTTCTTACAGTTAGCGGTGTACATATTTCCATGTTCTTATAGATGGCGGTGTAGATATTTCCATGTTCATACAGATGGCAGTGTAGATATTTCCATGTTCATACAGGTGGTGGTGTAGATATTTCCATGTTTATACAGATAGCAGTGTAGTTATTTCCAAGTTTATAGAGATAGCAATGTAGATATTTCCATTGATATACTGATAGCTGAGTAGGTATTTGCATGTTCATACAGATAGCGGTGTAGATACTTCCATGTTCATACAGATAGCGGTGTAGATATTTCCATGTTTATACAGATATTGGTGCGGATATTTCCATGTTTATACAGATAGTTGGGCAGATATTTCCATGTTTATACAGATAGCGGTGTAGATATTTCCATCATAATACAGAGGCGGTGTAGATATGTCCATGTTCGTACAGATGGCTTTGTACATGTTTCCATGTTCATACAGATGGCGGTGTAGATATTTTGAAGTTTATAGAGATAGCGCTGTAGTTATTTCCATATTTATTGATAAATCTGTGTAGATATTTCCATGTATATTCAGATAGCTTTGTAGATATTTCCATGTACATGCAGATAGCTGTGTAGATATTTCCATGTTCATGCAGTGAGCGGTGTAGTTATTTCCATGTTCATCCAGATGCCGGTGTAGTTATATCCATGTTCATACAGATGGCGGTGAAGATATTTCCATGTTCATACAGATGGCGGTGTAGATAATTCCATGTTCATACAAATGGCGGTGAAGATATTTCCATGTTCATAGAGATGGCGGTGTAGATATTTCGAAGTTCATACAAATGGCGGTGTAGATATTTCCATGTTCATACAGATGGGTGTGTAGATATTTCCATGTTTATACAGATAACAGTGTAGTTATTTCCATGTTTATAGAGATAGCTGTGTAGATATTTCCATTGATATACAGATAGCTGTGAAGAGATTTCCATGTTCATATACATAGCGGTGTAGATATTTCCATGTTCATACAGAGAGCGGTGTAGATATTTCCATGTTCATACAGATAACGTTGTAGATATTTCCATGTTCATACAGATAGCGGTGTAGATATTTCCATGGTCATACAGTTAGCGGTGTAGATATTTCCATGTTCATACAAATGGCGGTGTAGATATTTACATGTTCATACAGATGGCGGTGTAGATATTTCCATGTTTATAGAGATGGCGGTCTAGATATTTCCATGTTTACAGAGATAGTGGTGTAGTTATTTCCAAGTTTATAGAGACAGCGTTGTTGATATTTCCATGTTTATACAGATAGCAGTGAAGATATTTCCATGTTTATACAGATAGCGGTGTAGATATTTCCATGTTTATACAGATAGCAGTGTAGATATTTCCATGTTTATAGAGATAGTGGTGTAGATAATTTCAAATTTATACAGAGAGCAGTGTAGATATTTCCAAGTTCATACAGATAACGGTGTAGATATTTCCACGTTTCTAGAGATGGCGGTGTAGATATTTCCATGTTCATACAGATGGCAGTGTAGATATTTCCACGTTTATAGGGATGGCGGTGTAGATATTTTCATGTTTACACAGATGGCGGTGTAGATATTTCCATGTTTACACAGATAGCGGTGTAGACATTTCCATGTTTACACAGATAGCGGTGTGGATATTTCCATGTTCATACAAATGTCGGTGTAGATATTTACATGTTCATAGAGATGACGGTGTAGATATTTCCATGTTTATACAGATAGCAGTGTAGTTATTACCATGTTTATAGAGATAGCAGTGTACATATTTCCATTGATATACAGATAGCTGTGTTGATATTTGCATGTTCATACAGATAGCGGTGTAGATATTTCCATGTTTATTCAGATAGCGGTGTAGATATTTCCATATTCATACAGTTAGCGGTGTAGATATTTCCGTGTTCATACAAGTGGCGGTGTAGATATTTCCATGTTTATAGAGATAGCAGTGTAGATATTTCCATTGATATACAGATAGCTGTGTAGATATTTCCATGTTCATATGCATAGCGGTGTAGATATTTCCATGTTCATACAGATAGCGGTGTAGATATTTCCATGTTCGTACAGATAGCTGTGTAGATATTTCCATGTTCATACAGATAGCGGTGTAGATATTTCCATGTTCATACAGATAGCGGTGTAGGTATTTCCATGTTTATACAGATAGCAGTGTAGATATTTCCATGTTTATAGAGATAGTGGTGTAGATAATTTCAAATTTATACAGAGAGCAGTGTAGATATTTCCAAGTTCATACAGATAGCAGTGTAGATATTTCCACGTTTATAGAGATGGCCGTGTAGATATTTCCATGTTCATACAGATGGCAGTGTAGATATTTCCACGTTTATAGGGATGGCGGTGTAGATATTTTCATGTTTACACAGATGGCGGTGTAGATATTTCCATGTTTACACAGATAGCGGTGTAGACATTTCCATGTTTACACAGATAGCGGTGTGGATATTTCCATGTTCATACGAATGTCGGTGTAGATATTTCCATGTTCATAGAGATGACGGTGTAGATATTTCCATGTTTATACAGATAGCAGTGTAGTTATTACCATGTTTATAGAGATAGCAGTGTAGATATTTCCATTGATATACAGATAGCTGTGTACATATTTGCATGTTCATACAGATAGCGGTGTAGTTATTTCCATGTTTACTCAGATAGCGGTGTAGATATTTCCATATTCATACAGTTAGCGGTGAAGATATTTCCATGTTCATACAAATGGCGGTGTAGATATTTCCATGTTTATACAGATAGCGGTGTAGATATTTCCATGTTCATACAGATAGCGGTGTAGATATTTCCATGTTCATACAGTTAGCGGTGTAGATATTTCCATGTTCTTACAGATGGCAGTGTAGATATTTACATGTTCATACAGATGGCGGTGTAGATATTTCCATGTTCATACAGATAGCGGTGTAGATATTTCCATGTTCATACAGTTAGCGGTGTAGATATTTCCATGTTCATACAGATAGCGGTGCAGATATTTACATGTTCATACAGATGGCGGTGTAGATATTTCCATGTTCGTACGGATGGCAGTGTAGATATTTCCATGTTCATACAGGTGGCGGTGTAGATATTTCCATGTTTATACAGATAGCAGGGTAGTTATTTCCATGTTTATAGAGATAGCATTGTAGATATTTCCATTGTTATACAGATAGCTGTGTAGATATTTGCATGTTCATACAGATAGCGGTGTAGATATTCCCATGTTCGTACAGGTAGCGGTGTAGATATTTCCGTGTTCATACAGATAGCGGTGTAGATATTTCCATGTTCATACAGATAACGGTGTAGATATTTCCATGTTTATAGAGATAGCGGTGTAGATATTTCCATTGATATACAGATAGCTGTGTAGATATGTGCATGTTCATACACATAGCGGTGTAGATATTTCCATGTTCATACAGATAGCGGTGTAGATATTTCCATGTTCGTACAGAGAGCGGTGTAGATATTTCCATGTTCATACAGATAGCGGTGTAGGTATTTCCCTGTTCATACAGTTAGCGGTGTACATATTTCCATGTTCATACAGATGGCAGTGTAGATATTTCCATGTTCGTGCGGGTGGCAGTGTAGATATTTCCATGTTCATACATGTGGCGGTGTAGATATTTCCATGTTTATACAGATCGCAGTGTAGTTATTTCCATGTTTATAGAGATAGCAGTGTAGATATTTCTATTGATATGCAGATAGCTGTGTAGATATTTGCATGTTCATACAGATAACAGTGTAGATATTTCCATGTTCATACAGATGGCGGTGAAGATATTTACATGTTCGTACAGATGGCGGTGTAAATATTTCCATGTTCATACAGATGGCAGTGTAGATATTTCCATGTTCATAGAGATGGCGGTTAAGATATTTCCATGTTTATGCAGATAGCGGTATAGATATTTCCATGTTTATACAGATGGTGTTGTAGATATTTCCATGTTTATAGAGATGGCTGTCTAGATATTTCCATCTTTATAGAGACAGTGGTGTAGTTATTTCCAAGTTTATAGAGACAGCGTTGTAGATATTTCCATGTTTATACAGATAGCGGTGAAGGTATTTCCATGTTTACAAAGATAGCGGTGTAGATATTTCCATGTTTATACAGATAGCAGTGTAGATATTTCCATGTTTATAGAGATAGTGGTGTAGATAATTTCAATTTTATACCGAGAGCAGTGTAGATATTTCCAAGTTCATACAGATAGCGATGTAGATATTTCCACGTTTATAAAGATGGCGGTGTAGATATTTCCATGTTCATACTGATGGCGGTGTAGATATTTCCATGTTCATACACATGGCGGTGTAGATATTTCCATGTTCATAGAGAAGGCGGTGTAGATATTTCCATGTTCAAACAAATGGCGGTGTAGATATTTCCATGTTCATACAGGTGGCGGTGTAGACATTTCCATGTTCATACAGTTAGTGGTGTAGATATTTCCATGTTTATGCAGATGGCGTTATAGATATTTCCATGTTTATACAGATGGTGGTGTAGATATTTCCATGTTCATACAGATGGCGGTGTAGATATTTCGAAGTTTATAGAGATAGCGCTGTAGTTATTTCCATATTTATAGAGAAATCTCTGTAGATATTTCCATGTTCGTAGAGATGGCGGTGTAGATGTATCCATGTTCACAGAGATGGCGGTGTAGATATTTCCATGTTTATGTAGATAGCGGTATAGATATTTCCATGTTTATACAGATGGTGGTGTAGGTATTTCCATGTTTATGGGGATGGCGGTGTAGATATTTTCATGTTTACACAGATGGCAGTGTAGATATTTCCATGTTCACACAGATAGTGGTGTAGACATTTCCATGTTTACACAGATAGCGGTGTGGATATTTCCATGTTTATGCAGATAGCAGTGTAGATATTTCCATGTTTATACAGATAGCGGTGCGGATATTTCCATGTTTATAGAGATAGTTGGGCAGATATTTCCATCTTTATACAGATAGCGGTGTAGATAATTCCATCTTAATACAGATGGCGGTGTAGATATGTCCATATTTGCACAGTTGTCAGTGTAGATATTTCCATGTTCATACAGATGGCGGTGTAGATATTTCGAAGTTTATAGAGATAGCGCTGTAGTTATTTCCATATTTATAGAGAAATCTGTGTAGATATTTCCATGTATATTCAGATAGCTGTGTAGATATTTCCATGTTCATGCAGATATCGGTGTAGATATTTCCATGTTCATCCAGATGCCGGTGTACATATATCCATGTTCATACAGATGGCGGTGAAGATATTTCCATGTTCATAAAGATGGCGCTGTAGATATTCCCATGTTCATAGAGATGGCGGTGAAGATATTTCCATGTTCATACAAATGGCGGTGTAGATATTTCCATGTTTATACAGATAGCAGTGTAGTTATTTCCATGTTTATAGAGATAGCAGTGTAGATATTTCCATTGATATACAGATAGCGTTGTAGATATTTCCATGTTCATACAGATAGCGGTGTTGATATTTCCATGTTCATACAGATAGCGGTGTAGATATTTCCATGTTCATACAGATAGCAATGTAGGTATTTCCATGTTCATACAGTTAGCGGTGTAGATATTTCCATGTTCATACATATAGCGGTGTTGATATTTCCATCTTCATACAGATAGCGGTGTAGATATTTCCATGTTCATACAGATAGCAGTGTAGGTATTTCCGTGTTCATACAGTTAGCGGTGTAGATATTTCCATGTTCATACAGATGGCGGTGTAGATATTTCCATGTTCATACAGATGGCGGTGTACATATTTCCATGTTCGTAGAGATGGCGGTGTAGATGTATCCATGTTCACAGAGATGGTGGTGTAGATATTTCCATGTTTATGTAGATAGCGGTATAGATATTTCCATGTTTATACAGATGGTGGTGTAGGTATTTCCATGTTTATGGGGATGGCGGTGTAGATATTTTCATGTTTACACAGATGGCAGTGTAGATATTTCCATGTTCACACAGATAGTGGTGTAGACATTTCCATGTTTACACAGATAGCGGTGTGGATATTTCCATGTTTATGCAGATAGCAGTGTAGATATTTCCATGTTTATACAGATAGCGGTGCGGATATTTCCATGTTTATAGAGATAGTTGGGCAGATATTTCCATGTTTATACAGTAAGCGGTGTAGATAATTCCACCTTAATACAGATGGCGGTGTAGATATGTCCATATTTGCACAGTTGTCAGTGTAGATATTTCCATGTTCATACAGATGGCGGTGTAGATATTTCGAAGTTTATAGAGATAGCGCTGTAGTTATTTCCATATTTATAGAGAAATCTGTGTAGATATTTCCATGTATATTCAGATAGCTGTGTAGATATTTCCATGTTCATGCAGATATCGGTGTAGATATTTCCATGTTCATCCAGATGCCGGTGTACATATATCCATGTTCATACAGATGGCGGTGAAGATATTCCCATGTTCATAGAGATGGCGGTGAAGATATTTCCATGTTCATACAAATGGCGGTGTAGATATTTCCATGTTTATACAGATAGCAGTGTAGTTATTTCCATGTTTATAGAGATAGCAGTGTAGATATTTCCATTGATATACAGATAGCGTTGTAGATATTTCCATGTTCATACAGATAGCGGTGTTGATATTTCCATGTTCATACAGATAGCGGTGTAGATATTTCCATGTTCATACAGATAGCAATGTAGGTATTTCCATGTTCATACAGTTAGCGGTGTAGATATTTCCATGTTCATACATATAGCGGTGTTGATATTTCCATGTTCATACAGATAGCGGTGTAGATATTTCCATGTTCATACAGATAGCAGTGTAGGTATTTCCGTGTTCATACAGTTAGCGGTGTAGATATTTCCATGTTCATACAGATGGCAGTGTAGATATTTCCATGTTCGTACGGATAGTAGTGTAGATATTTCCATGTTCTTACAGGTGGCAGGGTAGATATTTCCATGTTCATACAGATAGCAGTGTAGATATTTCCATGTTCATACAGTTAGCGGTGTAGATATTTCCATGTTCATACAGATGGCGGTGTAGATATTTACATGTTCATACAGATGGCAGTGTAGATATTTCCATGTCCGTACGGATGGCAGTGTAGATATTTCCATGTTCATACAGGTGGCGGTGTAGATATTTCCATGTTTATACAGATAGCAGTGTAGTTATTTCCATGTTTATAGAGATAGCAGTGTAGTTATTTCCATTGATATACAGATAGCTGTGTAGATATCTGCATGTTCATACAGATAGCGGTGTAGATATTTCCATGTTCGTACAGATAGCGGTGTAGATATTTCCAAGTTCATCCAGATGCCGGTGTACATATATCCATGTTCAAACAGATGGCGGTGAAGATATTTCCATGTTCATACAGATGGCGGTGTAGATATTTCCATTTTTATACAGATAAGAGTGTAGATTTTTCCATGTTTATAGAAATAGTGGTGTAGATAATTTCAATTTTTTACAGATAGCAGTGTAGATATTTCCAAGTTCATACCGATAGCGGTGTAGATATTTTCACGTTTATAGTGATGGCGGTGTAGATATTTCCATGTTCATACAGATGGCAGTGCAGATATTTCCATGTTTATACAGATAGCGGTGCGGGTATTTCCATGTTTATACAGATAGTGGTGCAGATATTTCCATGTTTATAAAGATAGCGGTGTAGATATTTCCATCTTAATACAGATGGCGGTGTAGATATGTCCATGTTCATACAGATGGCGGTGTAGATATTTCGAAGTTTATAGAGATAGCGCTGTAGTTATTTCCATATTTATAGACAAATCTGTGTAGATATTTCCATGTATATGCAGATAGCTGTGTAGATATTTCCATGCTCATGCAGATAGCGGTGTAGATATTTCCATGTTCATACAGATAGCGTTGTAGATATTTCCGTGTTCATACAGAGAGCGGTGTAGATATTTCCATGCTCATACAGATAGCGGTGTAGATATTTCCATGTTCATACAGAAAGCGGTGTAGGTATTTCCATGTTCTTACAGTTTGCGGTGTAGATATTTCCATGTTCATACAGATGGCGGTGTAGCTATTTCCATGTTCATACCGATGGCAGTGTAGATATTTCCATGTTCATACAGGTGGCGGTGTAGATATTTCCCTGTTTATACTGATAGCAGTGTATTTATTTCCATGTTTATAGAGATAGCAGTGTAGATATTTCCATTGATATACAGATAGCTGTTTAGATATTTGCATGTTCATACAGATAGCAGTCTAGATATTTCCATGTTCATACAGATAGCGGTGTAGATATTTCCATGTTCATACAGATAGCGGTTAAGATATTTCCATGTTCAAACAGATAGCGGTGTAGATATTTCCATGTTCATACAGATAGCGGTGTAGATATTTCCATGTTCATACAGATGGCGGTGTAGATATTTCCATGTTCATAAAAATGGCGGTGTAGATATTTCCATGTTTATGCAGATAGTGGTGAAGATATTTCCATGTTTATACAGATGGGCAGATATTTCCATGTTTATACAGATAGCGGTATAGATATTTCCATCTTAATACAGATGGCGGTGTACATATGTCCATGTTCGTACAGATGGCAGTGTAGATATTTCCATGTTCATACAGATGGCGGTGTAGATATTTCGAAGTTTATAGAGATAGCGCTGTAGTTGTTTCCATATTTATAGAGAAATCTGTGTAGATCTTTCCATGTATATGCAGATAGCTGTGTAGATATTTCCATGTTCATGCAGATTGCGGTGTAGATATTTCCATGTTCATCCAGATGCCGGTGTAGTTATATCCATGTTCATACAGATGGCGGTGAAGATATATCCATGTTCATACAGATGGCGGTGTAGATATTTCCATGTTAATACAAATGGCGGTGTAGATATTTCCATGTTCATAGAGATGGCGGTGTAGATATTTCCATGCTCATACAAATGGCGGTGTACATATTTCCATGTTCATACAGACGGCGGTGTAGATATTTCTATGTTCGTACAGATGGCGGTGTAGATATTTCCATGTTTATGCAGATAGCGGTATAGATATTTCCATGTTCATACAGATGGTGGTGTAGATATTTCCATGTTCATACAGATGGCGGTGTAGATATTTCCATGTTCGTACAGATGGCAGTGTAGATATTTCCATGTTCATAGAGATGGCGGTGTAGATATTTCCATGTTTATGCAGATAGCGGTACAGATATTTCCATGTTTATACAGATGGTGGTGTAGATATTTCCATGTTTATAGAGATGGCGGTGTGGATATTTCCATGTATAAAGAGATAGTGGTGTAGTTATTTCCAAGTTTATAGAGACACTGTTGTAGATATTTCCATGTTTATACAGATAGCGGTGAAGATATTTCCATGTTTATACAGATAGCGGTGTAGATATTTCCATGTTTATACAGATAGCAGTGTAGATATTTCCATGTTTATAGAGATAGTTGTGTAGATAATTCCAATTTTATACAGATAGCATTGTAGATATTTCCAAATTCATACAGATAGCGGTGGAGATATTTCCACGTTTACAGAGATGGCGGTGTAGATATTTCCATGTTCTTACAGATGGCGGTGTAGATATTTCCATGTTTATAGAGATGGCGGTGTTGATATTTTCATGTTTACACAGATGGCGGTGTAGATATTTCCGTGTTTACAAAGATAGCGGTGTGGATATCTCTATGTTTATTCATATAGCGGTGTAGATATTTCCATGTTTATACTGATAGCGGTGCGGATATTTCCATGTTTATACAGATAGTTGGGCAGATATTTCCATGTTTATACAGATAGTGGTGTAGATAATTCCATCTTAATACAGATGGCGGTGTAGATATGTCCATGTTCGTACAGATGGCGGTGTAGATATTTCCATGTTGATACAGATGGCGGTGTAGATATTTCAAAGTTTATAGAGATAGCGCTGTAGTTATTTCCATATTTATAGAGAAATCTGTGTAGTTATTTCCACCTATATGCAGATAGCTGTGTAGATATTTCCATCTTCATGTAGATAGCGGTGTAGATACTTCCATGTTCATCCAGATGCCGGTGTAGATATATCCATGCTCATACAGATGGCGGTGAAGATATTTCCATGTTCATACAGATGGCGGTGTACATATTTCCAAGTTCATACAGATAGCGGTGTATATATTTCCATGTTTATAGAGATGGCGGTGTAGATATTTCCATGTTCATACAGATGGCGGTGTAGATATTTCCATGTTCATACAGATGGCGGTGTACATATTTCCATGTTCGTACAGATGGCGGTGTAGATGTATCCATGTTCACAGAGATGGCGGTGTAGATATTTCCATGTTTATGTAGATAGCGGTATAGATATTTCCATGTTTATACAGATGGTGGTGTAGATATTTCCATGTTTATGGGGATGGCGTTGTAAATATTTTCATGTTTACACAGATGGCAGTGTAGATATTTCCATGTTCACACAGATAGTGGTGTAGACATTTCCATGTTTACACAGATAGCAGTGTGGATATTTCCATGTTTATGCAGATAGCAGTGTAGATATTTCCATGTTTATACAGATAGCGGTGCGGATATTTCCATGTTTATAGAGATAGTTGGGCAGATATTTCCATGTTTATACAGATAGCGGTGTAGATAATTCCACCTTGATACAGATGGCGGTGTAGATATGTACATATTTGCACAGTTGTCAGTGTAGATATTTCCATGTTCATACAGATGGCGGTGTAGATATTTCGAAGTTTATAGAGATAGCGCTGTAGTTATTTCCATATTTATAGAGAAATCTGTGTAGATATTTCCATGTATATTCAGATAGCTGTGTGGATATTTCCATGTTCATGCAGATATCGGTGTAGATATTTCCATGTTCATCCAGATGCCGGTGTACATATATCCATGTTCATACAGATGGCGGTGAAGATATTTCCATGTTCATAAAGATGGCGCTGTAGATATTCCCATGTTCATAGAGATGGCGGTGAAGATATTTCCATGTTCATACAAATGGCGGTGTAGATATTTCCATGATTATACAGATAGCAGTGTAGTTATTTCCATGTTTATAGAGATAGCAGTGAAGATATTTCCATTGATATACAGATAGCTTTGTAGATATTTCCATGTTCATACAGATAGCGGTGTTGATATTTCCATTTTCATACAGATAGCGGTGTAGATATTTCCATGTTCATACAGATAGCAATGTAGGTATTTCCATGTTCATACAGTTAGCGGTGTAGATATTTCCATGTTCATACAGATAGCGGTGTTGATATTTCCATGTTCATACAGATAGCGGTGTAGATATTTCCATGTTCATACAGATAGCCGTGTAGGTATTTCCGTGTTCATACAGTTAGCGGTGTAGATATTTCCATGTTCATACAATTGCGGTGTAGATATTTACATGTTCATACAGATAACGGTGTAGATATTTCAATGTTCATACAGATAGCGGGGTAGATATTTCCATGTTCATACAGTTAGCGGTGTAGATATTTCCATGTTCATTCAGATAGCCGTGTACATATTTACATGTTCATACAGATGGTGGTGTATATATTTCCATGTTCATACAGATGGCGGTGTAGATATTTCCATGTTCATAGAGATGGCGGTGTAGATATTTCCATGTTTATGCAGATAGCGGCATAGATATTTCCATGTTTATACAGATGGTGGTGTAGGTATTTCCATGTTTATAGAGATGGCGGCCTAGATACTTCCATGTTTATTGAGATAGTGGTGTAGTTATTTCCAAGTTTATAGAGACAGCGTTATAGATATTTCCATGTTAATGCAGATAGCGGTGAAGTTATTTCCATGTTTATACAGATAGCGGTGTAGATATTTCCATTGATATACAGATAGCTGTTTAGATATTTGCATGTTCATACAGATAGCGGTGTAGATATTTCCATATTCATACATAGGGCGGTGTAGATATTTCCATGTTCGTACAGATAGCGGTGTAGAAATGTCCATGTTCATAGAGATGGCAGTGTAGATATTTCCATGTTCGTACGGGCGGCGGTTTAGATATTTCCATGTTTATACAGATAGCAGTGTAGTTATTTCCAGGTTTATAGAATATCAGTGTAGATATTTCCATTGATATACACATAGATGTGTAGATATTTGCATGTTCATACAGATAGCGGTGTAGATATTTCCATGTTCGTACAGATAGCGGTGTAGATATTTCCATGTTCATACAGATAGCGGTGTAGATATTTCCATGTTCATACAGATAACGGTGTAGATATTTCCATGTTCATACAGATACCGGTGTAGATATTTCCATGTTCATACAGATGGCGGTGTAGATATTTACATGTTCATGCAGATGGCGGTGTAGATATTTCCATGTTCGTACAGATGGCGGTGTAGATATTTCCATGTTCATAGAGATGGCGGTGTAGATATTTCCATGTTTATGCAGATAGCGGTGTAGATATTTCCATCATTATACAGATAGCAGTGCGGGTATTTCCATGTTTATACAGATAGTGGTGCACATATTTCCATGTTTATAAAGATAGCGGTGTAGATATTTCCATCTTAATACAGATGGCGGTGTAGATATGTCCATGTTTGTACAGATGGCGGTGTAGATATTTCCATGTTCATACAGATGGCGGTGTAGATATTTCAAAGTTTATAGAGATAGCGCTTTAGTTATTTCTATATTTATAGAGAAATCTGTGTAGATATTTCCATGTATATGCGGATAGCTGTGTAGGTATTTCCATGTTCATGCAGATAGCGGTACTGATATTTCCATGTTCATCCAGATGCCGGTGTAGATATTTGCATGTTCATACAGATAGCGGTGTAGATATTTCCATGTTCATACAGATAGCGGTGTAGATATTTCCATGTTCATACAGAGAGCGGTGTAGATATTTCCATGTTCATACAGATAGCGGTGTAGATATTTCCACGTTCATACACATAGCGGTGTGTGTATTTCCATGTTCTTACAGTTAGCGTTGTATGTATTTCCATGTTCTTACAGTTAGCGGTGTACATATTTCCATGTTCTTACAGATGGCTGTGTAGATATTTCCATGTTCATACAGGTGGCGGAGTAGATATTTCCATGTTTATACAGATAGCAGTGTAGTTATTTCCAAGTTTATAGAGATAGCAGTGTAGATATTTCCATTGATATACAGATAGCTGAGTAGGTATTTGCATGTTCATACAGATAGCGGTGTAGATACTTCCATGTTCATACAGATAGCGGTGTAGATATATCCATGTTTATACAGATAGTGGTGCGGATATTTCCATGTTTATACAGATAGTTGGGCAGATATTTCCATGTTTATACAGATAGCGGTGTAGATATTTCCATCTTAATACAGATGGCGGTGTAGATATGTCCATGTTCGTACAGATGGCTTTGTACATGTTTCCATGTTCATACAGATGGCGGTGTAGATATTTTGAAGTTTATAGAGATAGCGCTGTAGTTATTTCCATATTTATTGAGAAATCTGTGTAGATATTTCCATGTATATTCAGATAGCTGTGTAGATATTTCCATGTACATGCAGATAGCTGTGTAGATATTTCCATGTTCATGCAGAGAGCGGTGTAGTTATTTCCATGTTCATCCAGATGCCGGTGTAGTTATATCCATGTTCATACAGATGGCGGTGAAGATATTTCCATGTTCATACAGATGGCGGTGTAGATAATTCCATGTTCATACAAATGGCGGTGAAGATATTTCCATGTTCATAGAGATGGCGGTGTAGATATTTCCAAGTTCATACAAATGGCGGTGTAGATATTTCCATGTTCATAGAGATGGGGGTGTAGATATTTCCATGTTTATACAGATAACAGTGTAGTTATTTCCATGTTTATAGAGATAGCTGTGTAGATATTTCCATTGATATACAGATAGCTGTGAAGAGATTTCCATGTTCATATACATAGCGGTGTAGATATTTCCATGTTCATACTGAGAGCGGTGTAGATATTTCCATGTTCATACAGATAACGTTGTAGATATTTCCATGTTCATACAGATAGCGGTGTAGAGATTTCCATGGTCATACAGTTAGCGGTGTAGATATTTCCATGTTCATACAAAAGGCGGTGTAGATATTAACATGTTCATACAGATGGCGGTGTAGATATTTCCATGTTCGTACAGATGGCCGTGTAGATATTTCCATGTTCATAGAGATGGCGATGTAGGTATTTCCATGATTATGCAGACAGTGGTATAGATATTTCCATGTTTATACAGATGGCGGTGTAGATATTTCCATGTTTATTGAGGTGGCGGTCTAGATATTTCCATTTTTATACAGATAGCGGTGTAGTTATTTCCATGTTCATACAGAGGGCGGTGTAGATATTTCCATGTTCATACAGATAGCGGTGTAGATATTTCCATGTTCATACAGATAGCGGTGTAGATATTTCCATGTTCATGCAGATAGCGGTGTAGATATTTCCATGTTCATACAGTTAGCGGTGTAGATATTTCCATGTTTGTAGAGATAGTGGTGTAGTTATTTCCAAGTTTATAGAGACAGCGTTGTAGATATTTCCATGTTTATACAGATAGCGGTGAAGATATTTCCATGTTTATACACATAGCGGCGTAGATATTTCCATGTTTATACAGATAGCAGTGTAGATATTTCAATGTTTATAGAGATAGTGGTGTAGATAATTTCCATTTTATACAGATAGCAGTGTAGATATTTCCAAGTTCATACAGATAGCGGTGTAGATATTTCCACGTTTATAGAGATGGCGGTGTAGATATTTCCATGTTCATACTGATGGCGGTGTAGATATTTCCATGTTTATAGAGATGGCGGTGTAGATATTTTCATGTTTACACAGATGGCGGTGTAGATATTTCCATGTTTACACAGATAGCGGTGTAGACATTTCCATGTTTACACAGATAGCGGTGTGGATATTTCCATCTTTATGCAGATAGCGGTGTAGATATTTCCATGTTTATAAAGATAGCGTTGCGGATATTTCCATATTTATACAGATAGTTGGGCAGATATTTCCATGTTTATACAGATAGCGGTGTAGATATTTCCATCTTAATACAGATGGCGGTGTAGATATGTCCATGTTCATACAGATGGCGGTGTAGATATTTCCATGTTCGTACAGATGGCAGTGTAGATATTTCGAAGTTTATAGAGACAGCGCTGTAGTTATTTCCATATTTATAGAGAAATCTGTGTTGATATTTCCATGCATATGCAGACAGCTGTGTAGATATTTCCATGTTCATGCAGATAGCGGTGTAGATATTTCCATGTTCATCCAGATGCCGGTGTAGATATATCCATGTTCATACAGATGGCGGTGAAGATATTTCCATGTTCTTACAGATGGCGGTGTAGATATTTCCATGTTCATACAAATGGCGGTGTAATATTTCCATGTTCATAGAGATGGCGGTGTAGATATTTCCATGTTTATACAAATGGCGGTGTAGATATTTCCATGTTCATAGAGATGGCACTGTAGATATTTCCATGTTTATACAGATAGCAATGTAGTTATTTCCATGTTTATAGAGATAGAAGTGTAGATATTTCCATTGATATAGAGATAGCTGTGTAGATATTTGCATGTTCATACAGATAGTGGTGTAGATATTTCCATTTTCATACAGATAGTGGTGTAGATATTTCCATGTTCATACAGATAGTGGTGTAGATATTTCCATGTTCATACAGATAGCGGTGCAGATATTTCCACGTTCATACAGATAGCGGTGTAGATATTTCCATGTTCATACAGTTAGCGGTGTAGATATTTCCATGTTTATAGAGATAGTGGTGTAGTTATTTCCAAGTTTATAGAGACAGCGTTGTAGATATTTCCATGTTTATACAGATAGCGGTGTAGATATTTCCACGTTCATACAGATAGCGGTGTAGATATTTCTATGTTCATACAGTTAGCGGTGTAGATATTTCCATGTTTATAGAGATAGTGGTGTAGTTATTTCCAAGTTTATAGAGACAGCGTTGTAGATATTTCCATGTTTATACAGATAGCGGTGAAGATATTTCCATGTTTATACACATAGCGGCGTAGATATTTCCATGTTTATACAGATAGCGGTGTAGATATTTCCATGTTTATAGAGATAGTGGTGTAGATAATTTCAATTTTATACCGAGAGCAGTGTAGATATTTCCAAGTTCATACAGATAGTGGTGTAGATATTTCCACGTTTATAGAGATGGCGGTGTAGATATTTCCATGTTCATACTGATGGCGGTGTAGATATTTCCATGTTTATAGAGATGGCGGTGTAGATATTTTCATGTTTACACAGATGGCGGTGTAGATATTTCCATGCTTATACAGATAACCGTGTAGATATTTCCATGTTTATAGAGATAGTGGTGTAAATAATTTCAATTTTATACAGATAGCAGTGTAGATATTTCCAAGTTCATATAGATAGTGGTGTAGATATTTCCACATTTATAGAGATGGCGGTGTAGATATTTCCATGTTCATCCAGATGGCGGTGTAGATATTTCCATGTTCATACAGATGGCGGTTAAGATATTTCCATGTTTATACAGATAGCAGTGTAGATATTTCCATGTTTATAGAGATAGCCATGTAGATATTCCCATTGATATACAGATAGCTGTGTAGATATTTGCATGTTCATACAGATAGTGGTGTAGATATTTCCATGTTCGTACAGATATCGTTATAGATATTTCCATGATCATACAGATAGCGGTGTAGATATTTCCATGTTCATACAGTTAGCGGTGTAGATATTTCCATATTTATAGAGATAGTGGTGTAGTTATTTCCTAGTTTATAGAGACAGCGTTGTAGATATTTCCATGTTTATACAGATAGCGGTGAAGATATTTCCATGTTTATACACATAGCGGTGTAGATATTTCCATGTTTATACAGATAGCAGTGTAGATATTTCAATGTTTATAGAGATAGTGGTGTAGATAATTTCAATTTTATACCGAGAGCAGTGTAGATATTTCCAAGTTCATACAGATAGCGGTGTAGATATTTCCACGTTTATAGAGATGGCGGTGTAGATATTTCCATGTTCATAGAGATGGTGGTGTAGATATTTTCATATTTACACAGATGGCGGTGTAGATATTTCCATGTTTACACAGATAGCGGTGTAGACATTTCCATGTTTACACAGATAGCGGTGTGGATATTTCCATGTTTATGCAGATAGCGGTGTAGATATTTCCATGTTTATAAAGATAGCGTTGCGGATATTTCCATATTTATACAGATAGTTGGGCAGATATTTCCATGTTTATACAGATAGCGGTGTAGATATTTCCATCTTAATACAGATGGCGGTGTAGATATGTCCATGTTCGTACAGATGGCGGTGTAGATATTTCCATGTTCGTACAGATGGCAGTGTAGATATTTTGAAGTTTATAGAGACAGCGCTGTAGTTATTTCCATATTTATAGAGAAATCTGTGTTGATATTTCCATGCATATGCAGACAGCTGTGTAGATATTTCCATGTTCATGCAGATAGCGGTGTAGATATTTCCATGTTCATCCAGATGCCGGTGTAGATATATCCATGTTCATACAGATAGCGGTGAAGATATTTCCATGTTCTTACAGATGGCGGTGTAGATATTTCCATGTTCATACAAATGGCGGTGTAATATTTCCATGTTCATAGAGATGGCGGTGTAGATATTTCCATGTTCATACAAATGGCGGTGTAGATATTTCCATGTTCATAGAGATGGCACTGTAGATATTTCCATGTTTATACAGATAGCAGTGTAGTTATTTCCATGTTTATAGAGATAGAAGTGTAGATATTTCCATTGATATAGAGATAGCTGTGTAGATATTTGCATGTTCATACAGATAGTGGTGTAGATATTTCCATCTTCATACAGATAGCGGTGTAGATATTTCCATGTTTACACAGATAGGCAGATATTTCCATGTTTATACAGATAGCGGTTTAGTTATTTCCATGTTCATACCAATAGCGGTGTAGATATTTCCATGTTCATACAGTTAGCGGTGTAGATATTTCCATGTTCATACAGTTGGTGGTGTAGATATTTACATGTTCATACAGATGGCGGTGTAGATATTTCCATGTTCATACGGATGGCAGTGTAGATATTTCCATGTTCATACATTTGGCGGTGTAGATATTTCCATGTTTACACAGATAGCAGTGTAGTTATTTTCATGTTTATAGAGATATCAGTGTGGATATTTCCATTTATATACAGATAGCTGTGTAGGTATTTGCATGTTCATACAGATAGCGGTGTAGATATTTCCATGTTCGTAAAGATAGCGGTGTAGATATTTCCATGTTCATACACATAGCGGTGTAGGTATTTCCATGTTCATACAGATAGCGGTGTAGATATTTCCATGTACATACAGTTAGCGGTGTAGATATTTCCATGTTTATAGAGATAGTGGTGTAGTTATTTCCAAGTTTATAGAGACAGCGTTGTAGATATTTCCATGTTTATACAGATAGCGGTGAAGATATTTCCATGTTTATACACATAGCGGTGTAGATATTTCCATGTTTATACAGATAGCGGTGTAGATATTTCCATGTTCATAGAGATAGCGGTGTAGTCATTTCCATGTTTACACAGATAGCAGTGTGGATATTTCCATGTTTATGCAGATAGCAGTATAGATATTTCCATGTTCATACAGATAGCTGTGCGGATATTTCCATGTTGATACAGATAGTTGGGCAGATATTTCCATGTTCATACAGTTAGCGGTGTAGATATTTCCATGTTCATACAGATGGCGGTGTAGATATTTACATGTTCATACAGATGGCGGTGTAGATATTTCCATGTTCATAGAGATGGCGGTGTAGATATTTCCATGTTTATAGAGATGTCGGTCTAGATATTTCCATGTTTACAGAGATAGTGGTGTAGTTATTTCCAAGTTTATAGAGACAGCGTTGTAGATATTTCCATGTTTATACAGACAGCGGTGTAGATATTTCCATGTTTATACAGATAGTAGTGTAGATATTTCCATGTTTATAGAGATAGTGTTTTAGATAATTTCAATTTCATACAGAGAGCAGTGTAGATACTTCCAAGTTCATACAGATAGCGGTGTAATTATTTCCACGTTTATAGAGATGGCGGTGTAGATATTTCCATGTTCTTACAGAGGACGGTGTAGATATTTCCATGTTTATAGGGATGGCGGTGTAGATATTTTCATGTTTACACAGATGGCGGTGTTGATATTTCCATGTTTACACAGATAGCGGTGTAGACATTTCCATGTTTACACAGATAGCGGTGTGGATATTTCCATGCTTATGCAGATAGCAGTGTAGATATTTCCATGTTTATACAGATAGTGGTGCGGATATTTCCATGTTTATACAGATAGCTAGATATTTCCATGTTTATTCAGATAGCGGTGTAGATATTTCCACCTTAATACAGATGGCGGTGTAGATATGTCCATGTTTGTACAGATGGCGGTGTAGATATTTCCATGTTCATACAGATGGCAGTGTAGATATTTCGAAGTTTACAGAGATAGCACTGTAGTGATTTCCATATTTATTGAGAAATCTGTGTAGATATTTCCATGTATATTCAGATAGCTGTGTAGATATTTCCATGTTCATGCAGATAGCGGTGTAGATATTTCCATGTTCATCCAGATGCCTGTGTACATATATTCATGTTCATACAGATGGCGGTGAAGATATTTCCATGTTCATACAGATGGTGGTGTAGATATTTCCATGTTCATACAAATGGCGGTGTAGATATTTCCATGTTCATAGAGATGGCGGTGTAGATATTTCCATGTTCATACAAACGGCGGTGTAGATATTTCCATGTTCATAGAGATGGCGGTGTAGATATTTCCATATTTATAGAGATAGCAGTGTAGTTATTTCCATGTTTATAGAGATAGCAGTGTAGATATTTCCATTGATATACAGATAGCTTTATAGATATTTGCATGTTCATAGAGATAGCGGTGTAGATATTTGCATGTTCATAGAGATAGCGGTGTAGATATTTCCATGTTCATACAGATAGCGGTGTAGATATTTCCATGTTCATACAGATAGCAGTGTAGATATTTCGATGTTCATACTGATAACGTTGTAGATATTTCCATGTTCATACAGTTAGCGGTGTAGATATTCCCATCTTCATACAGATGGCGGTGTAGATATTTCCATGTTCATACAGATAGCGGTGTAGATATTTCCATGTTCAGATAGCGGTGTAGATATTTCCATGTTCATACCAATAGCGCTGTAAACATTTCCATGTTCATACATTTAGCGGTGTAGATATTTCCATGTTCATACAGATGGCGGTAAAGATATATATATGTTCATACAGATGGCGGTGTAGACAATTCCATGTTTGTACGGATGGCAGTGTAGATATTTCCATATTCATACAGGTGGCGGTGTAGATATTTTCATGTTTATACAGATAGCAGTGTAGTTATTTCCATGTTAATAGAGATATCTGTGTAGATATTTCCATTGTTATACAGATAGCTGTGTAGATATTTGCATGTTCATACAGATAGCGGTGTAGATATTTCCATGTTCGTACAGATAGCGGTGTAGATATTTCCATGTTCATACAGATAGCGGTGTAGATATTTCCATGTTCATTCAGATAACGGTGTAGATATTTCCATGTTCATACAGACAGCAGTGTAGATATTTCCATGTTCATACAGTTAGCGGTGTAGATATTTCCATATTCATACAGATGGCGGTGTAGATATTTACATGTTCATACAGATGGCGGTGTAGTTATATCCATGTTCATAGAGATGGCGGTGTAGATATTTCCATGTTTATGCAGATAGCGATATAGATATTTCCATGTTTAAACAGATGGTGGTGTTGATATTTCCAAGTTGATGGGGATGGCGGTGTAGATATTTTCATGTTTACACAGATGGCGGTGCATATATTTCCATGTTTACACAGATAGCGGTGTAGACATTTCCATGTTTACACAGATAGCTTTGTGGATATTTCCATGTGTATGCAGACAGCGGTGTAGATATTTCCATGTTTATACAGATTGCGGTGCGGATATTTCCATGTTTATACAGATAGGCAGATATTTCCATGTTTATACAGATAGCGGTTTAGTTATTTCCATGTTCATACCAATAGCGGTGTAGATATTTCCATGTTCATACAGTTAGCGGTGTAGATATTTCCATGTTCATACAGATGGAGGTGTAGATATTTCCATGTTCGTACGGATGGCAGTGTAGATATTTCCATGTTCATACAGGTGGAGGTGTAGATATTTCCATGTTTACACAGATAGCAGTGTAGGTATTTCCATGTTTATAGAGATATCAGTGTGGATATTTCCATTGATATACAGATAGCTGTGTAGGTATTTGCATGTTCATACAGATAGCGGTGTAGATATTTCCATGTTCGTAAAGATAGCGGTGTAGATATTTCCATGTTCATACAGATAGCGGTGTAGATATTTCCATGTTCATACAGATAGCGGTGTAGATATTTCCATGTTCATACAGATAGCGGTGTAGATATTTCCATGTTCATACAGTTAGCGGTGTAGATATTTCCATGTTTATAGAGATAGTGGTGTAGTTATTTCCAAGTTTATAGAGACAGCGTTGTAGATATTTCCATGTTTATACAGATAGCGGTGTAGATAATTCCACGTTCATACAGATAGCGGTGTAGATATTTCTATGTTCATACAGTTAGCGGTGTAGATATTTCCATGTTTATAGAGATAGTGGTGTAGTTATTTCCAAGTTTATAGAGACAGCGTTGTAGATATTTCCATGTTTATACAGATAGCGGTGAAGATATTTCCATGTTTATACACATAGCGGCGTAGATATTTCCATGTTTATACAGATAGCGGTGTAGATATTTCCATGTTTATAGAGATAGTGGTGTAGATAATTTCAATTTTATACCGAGAGCAGTGTAGATATTTCCAAGTTCATACAGATAGTGGTGTAGATATTTCCACGTTTATAGAGATGGCGGTGTAGATATTTCCATGTTCATACTGATGGCGGTGTAGATATTTCCATGTTTATAGAGATGGCGGTGTAGATATTTTCATGTTTACACAGATGGCGGTGTAGATATTTCCATGCTTATACAGATAACCGTGTAGATATTTCCATGTTTATAGAGATAGTGGTGTAAATAATTTCAATTTTATACAGATAGCAGTGTAGATATTTCCAAGTTCATATAGATAGTGGTGTAGATATTTCCACGTTTATAGAGATGGCGGTGTAGATATTTCCATGTTCATCCAGATGGCGGTGTAGATATTTCCATGTTCATACAGATGGCGGTTAAGATATTTCCATGTTTATACAGATAGCAGTGTAGATATTTCCATGTTTATAGAGATATCAATGTAGATATTCCCATTGATATACAGATAGCTGTGTAGATATTTGCATGTTCATACAGATAGTGGTGTAGATATTTCCATGTTCGTACAGATATCGTTATAGATATTTCCATGATCATACAGATAGCGGTGTAGATATTTCCATGTTCATGCAGATAGCGGTGTAGATATTTCCATGTTCATACAGTTAGCGGTGTAGATATTTCCATATTTATAGAGATAGTGGTGTAGTTATTTCCAAGTTTATAGAGACAGCGTTGTAGATATTTCCATGTTTATACAGATAGCGGTGAAGATATTTCCATGTTTATACACATAGCGGTGTAGATATTTCCATGTTTATACAGATAGCAGTGTAGATATTTCAATGTTTATAGAGATAGTGGCGTAGATAATTTCAATTTTATACCGAGAGCAGTGTAGATATTTCCAAGTTCATACAGATAGCGGTGTAGATATTTCCACGTTTATAGAGATGGCGGTGTAGATATTTCCATGTTCATAGAGATGGCGGTGTAGATATTTTCATATTTACACAGATGGTGGTGTAGATATTTCCATGTTTACACAGATAGCGGTGTAGACATTTCCATGTTTACACAGATAGCGGTGTGGATATTTCCATGTTTATGCAGATAGCGGTGTAGATATTTCCATGTTTATAAAGATAGCGTTGCGGATATTTCCATATTTATACAGATAGTTGGGCAGATATTTCCATGTTTATACAGATAGCGGTGTAGATATTTCCATCTTAATACAGATGGCGGTGTAGATATGTCCATGTTCGTACAGATGGCGGTGTAGATATTTCCATGTTCGTACACATGGCAGTGTAGATATTTCGAAGTTTATAGAGACAGCGCTGTAGTTATTTCCATATTTATAGAGAAATCTGTGTTGATATTTCCATGCATATGCAGACAGCTGTGTAGATATTTCCATGTTCATGCAGATAGCGGTGTAGATATTTCCATGTTCATCCAGATGCCGGTGTAGATATATCCATGTTCATACAGATAGCGGTGAAGATATTTCCATGTTCTTACAGATGGCGGTGTAGATATTTCCATGTTCATACAAATGGCGGTGTAATATTTCCATGTTCATAGAGATGGCGGTGTAGATATTTCCATGTTCATACAAATGGCGGTGTAGATATTTCCATGTTCATAGAGATGGCACTGTAGATATTTCCATGTTTATACAGATAGCAGTGTAGTTATTTCCATGTTTATAGAGATAGAAGTGTAGATATTTCCATTGATATAGAGATAGCTGTGTAGATATTTGCATGTTCATACAGATAGTGGTGTAGATATTTAAATGTTCATACAGATAGCGGTGTAGATATTTCCATGTTCATACAGATAGCGGTGTAGATATTTCCATGTTTATACAGATAGCGGTGTAGATATTTCCATGTTTATAGAGATAGTGGTGTAGTTATTTCCAAGTTTATAGAGACAGCGTTGTAGATATTTCCATGTTTATACAGATAGCGGTGAAGATATTTCCATGTTTATACACATAGCGGCGTAGATATTTCCATGTTTATACAGATAGCGGTGTAGATATTTCCATGTTTATAGAGATAGTGGTGTAGATAATTTCAATTTTATACCGAGAGCAGTGTAGGTATTTCCAAGTTCATACAGATAGTGGTGTAGATATTTCCACGTTTATAGAGATGGCGGTGTAGATATTTCCATGTTCATACTGATGGCGGTGTAGATATTTCCATATTTATAGAGATGGCGGTGTAGATATTTTCATGTTTACACAGATGGCGGTGTAGATATTTCCATGTTTACACAGATAGCGGTGTAGACATTTCCATGTTTACACAGATAGCTTTGTGGATATTTCCATGTTTATGCAGACAGCGGTGTAGATATTTCCATGTTTATACAGATTGCGGTGCGGATATTTCCATGTTTATACAGATAGGCAGATATTTCCATGTTTATACAGATAGCGGTGTAGATATTTCCATGTTCATACAGTTAGCGGTGTAGATATTTCCATGTTCATACAGTTGGTGGTGTAGATATTTACATGTTCATACAGATGGCGGTGTAGATATTTCCATGTTCGTACGGATGGCAGTGTAGATATTTCCATGTTCATACATTTGGCGGTGTAGATATTTCCATGTTTACACAGATAGCAGTGTAGTTATTTCCATGTTTATAGAGATATCAGTGTGGATATTTCCATTGATATACAGATAGCTGTGTAGGTATTCGCATGTTCATACATTTAGCGGTGTAGATATTTCCATGTTCGTAAAGATAGCGGTGTAGATATTTCCATGTTCATACAGATAGCGGTGTAGATATTTCCATGTTCATACAGATAGCGGTGTAGATATTTCCATGTACATACAGTTAGCGGTGTAGATATTTCCATGTTTATAGAGATAGTGGTGTAGTTATTTCCAAGTTTATAGAGACAGCGTTGTAGATATTTCCATGTTTATACAGATAGCGGTGAAGATATTTCCATGTTTATACACATAGCGGTGTAGATATTTCCATGTTTATACAGATAGCGGTGTAGATATTTCCATGTTCATAGAGATAGCGGTGTAGTCATTTCCATGTTTACACAGATAGCAGTGTGGATATTTCCATGTTTATGCAGATAGCAGTATAGATATTTCCATGTTCATACAGATAGCTGTGCGGATATTTCCATGTTGATACAGATAGTTGGGCAGATATTTCCATGTTCATACAGTTAGCGGTGTAGATATTTCCATGTTCATACAGATGGCGGTGTAGATATTTACATGTTCATACAGATGGCGGTGTAGATATTTCCATGTTCATAGAGATGGCGGTGTAGATATTTCCATGTTTATAGAGATGTCGGTCTAGATATTTCCATGTTTACAGAGATAGTGGTGTAGTTATTTCCAAGTTTATAGAGACAGCGTTGTAGATATTTCCATGTTTATACAGACAGCGGTGTAGATATTTCCATGTTTATACAGATAGCAGTGTAGATATTTCCATGTGTATAGAGATAGTGTTTTAGATAATTTCAATTTCATACAGAGAGCAGTGTAGATACTTCCAAGTTCATACAGATAGCGGTGTAATTATTTCCACGTTTATAGAGATGGCGGTGTAGATATTTCCATGTTCATACAGAGGACGGTGTAGATATTTCCATGTTTATAGGGATGGCGGTGTAGATATTTTCATGTTTACACAGATGGCGGTGTTGATATTTCCATGTTTACACAGATAGCGGTGTAGACATTTCCATGTTTACACAGATAGCGGTGTGGATATTTCCATGCTTATGCAGATAGCAGTGTAGATATTTCCATGTTTATACAGATAGTGGTGCGGATATTTCCATGTTTATACAGATAGCTAGATATTTCCATGTTTATTCAGATAGCGGTGTAGATATTTCCACCTTAATACAGATGGCGGTGTAGATATGTCCATGTTTGTACAGATGGCGGTGTAGATATTTCCATGTTCATACAGATGGCAGTGTAGATATTTCGAAGTTTACAGAGATAGCACTGTAGTGATTTCCATATTTATTGAGAAATCTGTGTAGATATTTCCATGTATATTCAGATAGCTGTGTAGATATTTCCATGTTCATGCAGATAGCGGTGTAGATATTTCCATGTTCATCCAGATGCCTGTGTACATATATCCATGTTCATACAGATGGCGGTGAAGATATTTCCATGTTTATACAGATTGCGGTGCGGATATTTCCATGTTTATACAGATAGGCAGATATTTCCATGTTTATACAGATAGCGGTTTAGTTATTTCCATGTTCATACCAATAGCGGTGTAGATATTTCCATGTTCATACAGTTAGCGGTGTAGATATTTCCATGTTCATACAGTTGGTGGTGTAGATATTTACATGTTCATACAGATGGAGGTGTAGATATTTCCATGTTCGTACGGATGGCAGTGTAGATATTTCCATGTTCATACAGGTGGAGGTGTAGATATTTCCATGTTTACACAGATAGCAGTGTAGGTATTTCCATGTTTATAGAGATATCAGTGTGGATATTTCCATTGATATACAGATAGCTGTGTAGGTATTTGCATGTTCATACAGATAGTGGTGTAGATATTTCCATGTTCGTAAAGATAGCGGTGTAGATATTTCCATGTTCATACAGATAGCGGTGTAGATATTTCCATGTTCATACAGATAGCGGTGTAGATATTTCCATGTTCATACAGATAGCGGTGTAGATATTTCCATGTTCATACAGTTAGCGGTGTAGATATTTCCATGTTTATAGAGATAGTGGTGTAGTTATTTCCAAGTTTATAGAGACAGCGTTGTAGATATTTCCATGTTTATACAGATAGCGGTGTAGATAATTCCACGTTCATACAGATAGCGGTGTAGATATTTCTATGTTCATACAGTTAGCGGTGTAGATATTTCCATGTTTATAGAGATAGTGGTGTAGTTATTTCCAAGTTTATAGAGACAGCGTTGTAGATATTTCCATGTTTATACAGATAGCGGTGAAGTTATTTCCATGTTTATACACATAGCGGCGTAGATATTTCCATGTTTATACAGATAGCGGTGTAGATATTTCCATGTTTATAGAGATAGTGGTGTAGATAATTTCAATTTTATACCGAGAGCAGTGTAGATATTTCCAAGTTCATACAGATAGTGGTGTAGATATTTCCACGTTTATAGAGATGGCGGTGTAGATATTTCCATGTTCATACTGATGGCGGTGTAGATATTTCCATGTTTATAGAGATGGCGGTGTAGATATTTTCATGTTTACACAGATGGCGGTGTAGATATTTCCATGCTTATACAGATAACCGTGTAGATATTTCCATGTTTATAGAGATAGTGGTGTAAATAATTTCAATTTTATACAGATAGCAGTGTAGATATTTCCAAGTTCATATAGATAGTGGTGTAGATATTTCCACGTTTATAGAGATGGCGGTGTAGATATTTCCATGTTCATCCAGATGGCGGTGTAGATATTTCCATGTTCATACAGATGGCGGTTAAGATATTTCCATGTTTATACAGATAGCAGTGTAGATATTTCCATGTTTATAGAGATATCAATGTAGATATTCCCATTGATATACAGATAGCTGTGTGGATATTTGCATGTTCATACAGATAGTGGTGTAGATATTTCCATGTTCGTACAGATATCGTTATAGATATTTCCATGATCATACAGATAGCGGTGTAGATATTTCCATGTTCATGCAGATAGCGGTGTAGATATTTCCATGTTCATACAGTTAGCGGTGTAGATATTTCCATATTTATAGAGATAGTGGTGTAGTTATTTCCAAGTTTATAGAGACAGCGTTGTAGATATTTCCATGTTTATACAGATAGCGGTGAAGATATTTCCATGTTTATACACATAGCGGTGTAGATATTTCCATGTTTATACAGATAGCAGTGTAGATATTTCAATGTTTATAGAGATAGTGGTGTAGATAATTTCAATTTTATACCGAGAGCAGTGTAGATATTTCCAAGTTCATACAGATAGCGGTGTAGATATTTCCACGTTTATAGAGATGGCGGTGTAGATATTTCCATGTTCATAGAGATGGCGGTGTAGATATTTTCATATTTACACAGATGGTGGTGTAGATATTTCCATGTTTACACAGATAGCGGTGTAGACATTTCCATGTTTACACAGATAGCGGTGTGGATATTTCCATGTTTATGCAGATAGCGGTGTCGATATTTCCATGTTTATAAAGATAGCGTTGCGGATATTTCCATATTTATACAGATAGTTGGGCAGATATTTCCATGTTTATACAGATAGCGGTGTAGATATTTCCATCTTAATACAGATGGCGGTGTAGATATGTCCATGTTCGTACAGATGGCGGTGTAGATATTTCCATGTTCGTACACATGGCAGTGTAGATATTTCGAAGTTTATAGAGACAGCGCTGTAGTTATTTCCATATTTATAGAGAAATCTGTGTTGATATTTCCATGCATATGCAGACAGCTGTGTAGATATTTCCATGTTCATCCAGATGCCGGTGTAGATATATCCATGTTCATACAGATAGCGGTGAAGATATTTCCATGTTCTTACAGATGGCGGTGTAGATATTTCCATGTTCATACAAATGGCGGTGTAATATTTCCATGTTCATAGAGATGGCGGTGTAGATATTTCCATGTTCATACAAATGGCGGTGTAGATATTTCCATGTTCATAGAGATGGCACTGTAGATATTTCCATGTTTATACAGATAGCAGTGTAGTTATTTCCATGTTTATAGAGATAGAAGTGTAGATATTTCCATTGATATAGAGATAGCTGTGTAGATATTTGCATGTTCATACAGATAGTGGTGTAGATATTTAAATGTTCATACAGATAGCGGTGTAGATATTTCCATGTTCATACAGATAGCGGTGTAGATATTTCCATGTTTATACAGATAGCGGTGTAGATATTTCCATGTTTATAGAGATAGTGGTGTAGTTATTTCCAAGTTTACAGAGACAGCGTTGTAGATATTTCCATGTTTATACAGATAGCGGTGAAGATATTTCCATGTTTATACACATAGCGGCGTAGATATTTCCATGTTTATACAGATAGCGGTGTAGATATTTCCATGTTTATAGAGATAGTGGTGTAGATAATTTCAATTTTATACCGAGAGCAGTGTAGATATTTCCAAGTTCATACAGATAGTGGTGTAGATATTTCCACGTTTATAGAGATGGCGGTGTAGATATTTCCATGTTCATACTGATGGCGGTGTAGATATTTCCATATTTATAGAGATGGCGGTGTAGATATTTTCATGTTTACACAGATGGCGGTGTAGATATTTCCATGTTTACACAGATAGCGGTGTAGACATTTCCATGTTTACACAGATAGCTTTGTGGATATTTCCATGTTTATGCAGACAGCGGTGTAGATATTTCCATGTTTATACAGATTGCGGTGCGGATATTTCCATGTTTATACAGATATGCAGATATTTCCATGTTTATACAGATAGCGGTGTAGATATTTCCATGTTCATACAGTTAGCGGTGTAGATATTTCCATGTTCATACAGTTGGTGGTGTAGATATTTACATGTTCATACAGATGGCGGTGTAGATATTTCCATGTTCGTACGGATGGCAGTGTAGATATTTCCATGTTCATACATTTGGCGGTGTAGATATTTCCATGTTTACACAGATAGCAGTGTAGTTATTTCCATGTTTATAGAGATATCAGTGTGGATATTTCCATTGATATACAGATAGCTGTGTAGGTATTTGCATGTTCATACAGATAGCGGTGTAGATATTTCCATGTTCGTAAAGATAGCGGTGTAGATATTTCCATGTTCATACAGATAGCGGTGTAGATATTTCCATGTTCATACAGATAGCGGTGTAGATATTTCCATGTACATACAGTTAGCGGTGTAGATATTTCCATGTTTATAGAGATAGTGGTGTAGTTATTTCCAAGTTTATAGAGACAGCGTTGTAGATATTTCCATGTTTATACAGATAGCGGTGAAGATATTTCCATGTTTATACACATAGCGGTGTAGATATTTCCATGTTTATACAGATAGCGGTGTAGATATTTCCATGTTCATAGAGATAGCGGTGTAGTCATTTCCATGTTTACACAGATAGCAGTGTGGATATTTCCATGTTTATGCAGATAGCAGTATAGATATTTCCATGTTCATACAGATAGCTGTGCGGATATTTCCATGTTGATACAGATAGTTGGGCAGATATTTCCATGTTCATACAGTTAGCGGTGTATATATTTCCATGTTCATACAGATGGCGGTGTAGATATTTACATGTTCATACAGATGGCGGTGTAGATATTTCCATGTTCATAGAGATGGCGGTGTAGATATTTCCATGTTTATAGAGATGTCGGTCTAGATATTTCCATGTTTACAGAGATAGTGGTGTAGTTATTTCCAAGTTTATAGAGACAGCGTTGTAGATATTTCCATGTTTATACAGACAGCGGTGTAGATATTTCCATGTTTATACAGATAGCAGTGTAGATATTTCCATGTTTATAGAGATAGTGTTTTAGATAATTTCAATTTCATACAGAGAGCAGTGTAGATACTTCCAAGTTCATACAGATAGCGGTGTAATTATTTCCACGTTTATAGAGATGGCGGTGTAGATATTTCCATGTTCATACAGAGGACGGTGTAGATATTTCCATGTTTATAGGGATGGCGGTGTAGATATTTTCATGTTTACACAGATGGCGGTGTTGATATTTCCATGTTTACACAGATAGCGGTGTAGACATTTCCATGTTTACACAGATAGCGGTGTGGATATTTCCATGCTTATGCAGATAGCAGTGTAGATATTTCCATGTTTATACAGATAGTGGTGCGGATATTTCCATGTTTATACAGATAGCTAGATATTTCCATGTTTATTCAGATAGCGGTGTAGATATTTCCACCTTAATACAGATGGCGGTGTAGATATGTCCATGTTTGTACAGATGGCGGTGTAGATATTTCCATGTTCATACAGATGGCAGTGTAGATATTTCGAAGTTTACAGAGATAGCACTGTAGTGATTTCCATATTTATTGAGAAATCTGTGTAGATATTTCCATGTATATTCAGATAGCTGTGTAGATATTTCCATGTTCATGCAGATAGCGGTGTAGATATTTCCATGTTCATCCAGATGCCTGTGTACATATATCCATGTTCATACAGATGGCGGTGAAGATATTTCCATGTTTATACAGATTGCGGTGCGGATATTTCCATGTTTATACAGATAGGCAGATATTTCCATGTTTATACAGATAGCGGTTTAGTTATTTCCATGTTCATACCAATAGCGGTGTAGATATTTCCATGTTCATACAGTTAGCGGTGTAGATATTTCCATGTTCATACAGTTGGTGGTGTAGATATTTACATGTTCATACAGATGGAGGTGTAGATATTTCCATGTTCGTACGGATGGCAGTGTAGATATTTCCATGTTCATACAGGTGGAGGTGTAGATATTTCCATGTTTACACAGATAGCAGTGTAGGTATTTCCATGTTTATAGAGATATCAGTGTGGATATTTCCATTGATATACAGATAGCTGTGTAGGTATTTGCATGTTCATACAGATAGCGGTGTAGATATTTCCATGTTCGTAAAGATAGCGGTGTAGATATTTCCATGTTCATACAGATAGCGGTGTAGATATTTCCATGTTCATACAGATAGCGGTGTAGATATTTCCATGTTCATACAGATAGCGGTGTAGATATTTCCATGTTCATACAGTTAGCTGTGTAGATATTTCCATGTTTATAGAGATAGTGGTGTAGTTATTTCCAAGTTTATAGAGACAGCGTTGTAGATATTTCCATGTTTATACAGATAGCGGTGTAGATAATTCCACGTTCATACAGATAGCGGTGTAGATATTTCTATGTTCATACAGTTAGCGGTGTAGATATTTCCATGTTTATAGAGATAGTGGTGTAGTTATTTCCAAGTTTATAGAGACAGCGTTGTAGATATTTCCATGTTTATACAGATAGCGGTGAAGATATTTCCATGTTTATACACATAGCGGCGTAGATATTTCCATGTTTATACAGATAGCGGTGTAGATATTTCCATGTTTATAGAGATAGTGGTGTAGATAATTTCAATTTTATACCGAGAGCAGTGTAGATATTTCCAAGTTCATACAGATAGTGGTGTAGATATTTCCACGTTTATAGAGATGGCGGTGTAGATATTTCCATGTTCATACTGATGGCGGTGTAGATATTTCCATGTTTATAGAGATGGCGGTGTAGATATTTTCATGTTTACACAGATGGCGGTGTAGATATTTCCATGCTTATACAGATAACCGTGTAGATATTTCCATGTTTATAGAGATAGTGGTGTAAATAATTTCAATTTTATACAGATAGCAGTGTAGATATTTCCAAGTTCATATAGATAGTGGTGTAGATATTTCCACGTTTATAGAGATGGCGGTGTAGATATTTCCATGTTCATCCAGATGGCGGTGTAGATATTTCCATGTTCATACAGATGGCGGTTAAGATATTTCCATGTTTATACAGATAGCAGTGTAGATATTTCCATGTTTATAGAGATATCAATGTAGATATTCCCATTGATATACAGATAGCTGTGTAGATATTTGCATGTTCATACAGATAGTGGTGTAGATATTTCCATGTTCGTACAGATATCGTTATAGATATTTCCATGATCATACAGATAGCGGTGTAGATATTTCCATGTTCATGCAGATAGCGGTGTAGATATTTCCATGTTCATACAGTTAGCGGTGTAGATATTTCCATATTTATAGAGATAGTGGTGTAGTTATTTCCAAGTTTATAGAGACAGCGTTGTAGATATTTCCATGTTTATACAGATAGCGGTGAAGATATTTCCATGTTTATACACATAGCGGTGTAGATATTTCCATGTTTATACAGATAGCAGTGTAGATATTTCAATGTTTATAGAGATAGTGGTGTAGATAATTTCAATTTTATACCGAGAGCAGTGTAGATATTTCCAAGTTCATACAGATAGCTGTGTAGATATTTCCACGTTTATAGAGATGGCGGTGTAGATATTTCCATGTTCATAGAGATGGCGGTGTAGATATTTTCATATTTACACAGATGGTGGTGTAGATATTTCCATGTTTTCACAGATAGCGGTGTAGACATTTCCATGTTTACACAGATAGCGGTGTGGATATTTCCATGTTTATGCAGATAGCGGTGTAGATATTTCCATGTTTATAAAGATAGCGTTGCGGATATTTCCATATTTATACAGATAGTTGGGCAGATATTTCCATGTTTATACAGATAGCGGTGTAGATATTTCCATCTTAATACAGATGGCGGTGTAGATATGTCCATGTTCGTACAGATGGCGGTGTAGATATTTCCATGTTCGTACACATGGCAGTGTAGATATTTCGAAGTTTATAGAGACAGCGCTGTAGTTATTTCCATATTTATAGAGAAATCTGTGTTGATATTTCCATGCATATGCAGACAGCTGTGTAGATATTTCCATGTTCATGCAGATAGCGGTGTAGATATTTCCATGTTCATCCAGATGCCGGTGTAGATATATCCATGTTCATACAGATAGCGGTGAAGATATTTCCATGTTCTTACAGATGGCGGTGTAGATATTTCCATGTTCATACAAATGGCGGTGTAATATTTCCATGTTCATAGAGATGGCGGTGTAGATATTTCCATGTTCATACAAATGGCGGTGTAGATATTTCCATGTTCATAGAGATGGCACTGTAGATATTTCCATGTTTATACAGATAGCAGTGTAGTTATTTCCATGTTTATAGAGATAGAAGTGTAGATATTTCCATTGATATAGAGATAGCTGTGTAGATATTTGCATGTTCATACAGATAGTGGTGTAGATATTTAAATGTTCATACAGATAGCGGTGTAGATATTTCCATGTTCATACAGATAGCGGTGTAGATATTTCCATGTTTATACAGATAGCAGTGTAGATATTTCCATGTTTATAGAGATAGTGGTGTAGTTATTTCCAAGTTTATAGAGACAGCGTTGTAGATATTTCCATGTTTATACAGATAGCGGTGTAGATATTTCCATGTTTATAGAGATAGTGGTGTAGATAATTTCAATTTTATACCGAGAGCAGTGTAGATATTTCCAAGTTCATACAGATAGTGGTGTAGATATTTCCACGTTTATAGAGATGGCGGTGTAGATATTTCCATGTTCATACTGATGGCGGTGTAGATATTTCCATATTTATAGAGATGGCGGTGTAGATATTTTCATGTTTACACAGATGGCGGTGTAGATATTTCCATGTTTACACAGATAGCGGTGTAGACATTTCCATGTTTACACAGATAGCTTTGTGGATATTTCCATGTTTATGCAGACAGCGGTGTAGATATTTCCATGTTTATACAGATTGCGGTGCGGATATTTCCATGTTTATACAGATAGGCAGATATTTCCATGTTTATACAGATAGCGGTGTAGATATTTCCATGTTCATACAGTTAGCGGTGTAGATATTTCCATGTTCATACAGTTGGTGGTGTAGATATTTACATGTTCATACAGATGGCAGTGTAGATATTTCCATGTTCGTACGGATGGCAGTGTAGATATTTCCATGTTCATACATTTGGCGGTGTAGATATTTCCATGTTTACACAGATAGCAGTGTAGTTATTTCCATGTTTATAGAGATATCAGTGTGGATATTTCCATTGATATACAGATAGCTGTGTAGGTATTTGCATGTTCATACAGATAGCGGTGTAGATATTTCCATGTTCGTAAAGATAGCGGTGTAGATATTTCCATGTTCATACAGATAGCGGTGTAGATATTTCCATGTTCATACAGATAGCGGTGTAGATATTTCCATGTACATACAGTTAGCGGTGTAGATATTTCCATGTTTATAGAGATAGTGGTGTAGTTATTTCCAAGTTTATAGAGACAGCGTTGTAGATATTTCCATGTTTATACAGATAGCGGTGAAGATATTTCCATGTTTATACACATAGCGGTGTAGATATTTCCATGTTTATACAGATAGCGGTGTAGATATTTCCATGTTCATAGAGATAGCGGTGTAGTCATTTCCATGTTTACACAGATAGCAGTGTTGATATTTCCATGTTTATGCAGATAGCAGTATAGATATTTCCATGTTCATACAGATAGCTGTGCGGATATTTCCATGTTGATACAGATAGTTGGGCAGATATTTCCATGTTCATACAGTTAGCGGTGTATATATTTCCATGTTCATACAGATGGCGGTGTAGATATTTACATGTTCATACAGATGGCGGTGTAGATATTTCCATGTTCATAGAGATGGCGGTGTAGATATTTCCATGTTTATAGAGATGTCGGTCTAGATATTTCCATGTTTACAGAGATAGTGGTGTAGTTATTTCCAAGTTTATAGAGACAGCGTTGTAGATATTTCCATGTTTATACAGACAGCGGTGTAGATATTTCCATGTTTATACAGATAGCAGTGTAGATATTTCCATGTGTATAGAGATAGTGTTTTAGATAATTTCAATTTCATACAGAGAGCAGTGTAGATACTTCCAAGTTCATACAGATAGCGGTGTAATTATTTCCACGTTTATAGAGATGGCGGTGTAGATATTTCCATGTTCATACAGAGGACGGTGTAGATATTTCCATGTTTATAGGGATGGCGGTGTAGATATTTTCATGTTTACACAGATGGCGGTGTTGATATTTCCATGTTTACACAGATAGCGGTGTAGACATTTCCATGTTTACACAGATAGCGGTGTGGATATTTCCATGTTTATGCAGATAGCAGTGTAGATATTTCCATGTTTATACAGATAGTGGTGCGGATATTTCCATGTTTATACAGATAGCTAGATATTTCCATGTTTATTCAGATAGCGGTGTAGATATTTCCACCTTAATACAGATGGCGGTGTAGATATGTCCATGTTTGTACAGATGGCGGTGTAGATATTTCCATGTTCATACAGATGGCAGTGTAGATATTTCGAAGTTTACAGAGATAGCACTGTAGTGATTTCCATATTTATTGAGAAATCTGTGTAGATATTTCCATGTATATTCAGATAGCTGTGTAGATATTTCCATGTTCATGCAGATAGCGGTGTAGATATTTCCATGTTCATCCAGATGCCTGTGTACATATATCCATGTTCATACAGATGGCGGTGAAGATATTTCCATGTTCATACAGATGGTGGTGTAGATATTTCCATGTTCATACAAATGGCGGTGTAGATATTTCCATGTTCATAGAGATGGCGGTGTAGATATTTCTATGTTCATACAAACGGCGGTGTAGATATTTCCATGTTCATAGAGATGGCGGTGTAGAAATTTCCATATTTATAGAGATAGCAGTGTAGTTATTTCCATGTTTATAGAGATAGCAGTGTAGATATTTCCATTGATATACAGATAGCTGTATAGATATTTGCATGTTCATAGAGATAGCGGTGTAGATATTTCCATGTTCATACAGATAGCGGTGTAGATATTTCCATGTTCATACAGATAGCAGTGTAGATATTTCGATGTTCATACTGATAACGTTGTAGATATTTCCATGTTCATACAGTTAGCGGTGTAGATATTCCCATCTTCATACAGATGGCGGTGTAGATATTTCCATGTTCAGATTGCGGTGTAGATATTTCCATGTTCATACCAATAGCGCTGTAAACATTTCCATGTTCATACATTTAGCGGTGTAGATATTTCCATGTTCATACAGATGGCGGTAAAGATATTTATATGTTCATACAGATGGCGGTGTAGACATTTCCATGTTTGTACGGATGGCAGTGTAGATATTTCCATATTCATACAGGTGGCTGTGTAGATATTTTCATGTTTATACAGATAGCAGTGTAGTTATTTCCATGTTAATAGAGATATCTGTGTAGATATTTCCATTGTTATACAGATAGCTGTGTAGATATTTGCACGTTCATACAGATAGCGGTGTAGATATTTCCATGTTCGTACAGATAGCGGTGTAGATATTTCCATGTTCATACAGATAGCGGTGTAGATATTTCCATGTTCATTCAGATAACGGTGTAGATATTTCAATGTTCATACAGACAGCGGTGTAGATATTTCCATGTTCATACAGTTAGCGGTGTAGATATTTCCATATTCATACAGATGGCGGTGTAGATATTTACATGTTCATACAGATGGCAGTATAGATATCTCCATGTTCGTACAGATGGCGGTGTAAATATTTCCATGTTCATAGAGATGGCGGTGTAGATATTTCCATGTTTATGCAGATGGCGGTATAGTTATTTCCATGTTTATACAGATGGTGGTGTAGATATTTCCATGTTTATAGAGATGGCGGTCTAGATATTTCCATGTTTACAGAGATAGTGGTGTAGTTATTTCCAAGTTTATAGAAACAGTGTTGTAGATATTTCCATGTTTATACAGATAGCGGTGAAGGTATTTCCATGTTTATACAGATAGCGGTATAGATATTTAAATGTTTATACAGATAGCAGTGTAGATATTTCCATGTTTATAGAGATAGTGGTGTAGATAATTTCAAATTTATACAGAGAGCAGTGTACATATTTCCAAGTTCATACAGATAGCGGTGTAGATATTTCCACGTTTATAGAGATGGCGGTGTAGATATTTCCATGTTCATACAGACGGCGGTGTAGATATTTCCATGTTTATAGGGATGGCGGTGTAGATATTTTCATGTTTAAACAGATGGCAGTGTAGATATTTCCATGTTTACACAGATAGCGGTGTAGACATTTCCATGTTTACACAGATAGCGGTGTGGATATTTCCATGTTTATGCAGATAGCAGTGTAGATATTTCCATGTTTATACAGATAGCGGTGCGGATATTTCCATGTTTATACAGATAGTTGGGCAGATATTTCCATGTTTATACAGATAGCGGTGTAGATATTTCCATCTTAATACAGATGGCGGTGTAGATATGTCCATGTTTTTACAGATGGCGGTGTAGATATTTCCATGTTCATACAGATGGCGGTGTAGATATTTCAAAGTTTATAGAGATAGCGCTGTAGTTATTTCCATATTTATAGAGAAATCTCTGTAGTTATTTCCATGTATATTCAGATAGCTGTGTAGATATTTCCATGTTCATGCAGATAGCGGTGTAGATATTTCCATGTTCATCCAGATGCCGGTGTACATATACCCATGTTCATACAGATGGCGGTGAAGATATTTCCATGTTCATACAGATGGCGGTGTAGATATTTCCATGTTTATACAGATAAGAGTGTAGATTTTTCCATGTTTATAGAAATAGTGGTGTAGATAATTTCAATTTTTTACAGATAGCAGTGTAGATATTTCCAAGTTCATACCGATAGCGGTGTAGATATTTTCACGTTTATAGTGATGGCGGTGTAGATATTTCCATGTTCATACAGATGGCGGTGCAGATATTTCCATGTTTATACAGATAGCGGTGCGGGTATTTCCATGTTTATACAGATAGTGGTGCAGATATTTCCATGTTTATAAAGATAGCGGTGTAGATATTTCCATCTTAATACAGATGGCGGTGTAGATATGTCCATGTTCATACAGATGGCGGTGTAGATATTTCGAAGTTTATAGAGATAGCGCTGTAGTTATTTCCATATTTATAGACAAATCTGTGTAGATATTTCCATGTATATGCAGATAGCTGTGTAGATATTTCCATGTTCATGCAGATAGCGGTGTAGATATTTCCATGTTCCTCCAGATGCCGGTGTAGATATTTGCATGTTCATACAGATAGCGGTGTAGATATTTCCATGTTCATACAGATAGCGGTGTAGATATTTCCATGTTCATGCAGAGAGCGGTGTAGATATTTCCATGATCATACAGATAGCGGTGTAGATATTTCCATGTTCATACAGATGGCGGTGCAGATATTTCCATGTTTATACAGATAGCGGTGCGGGTATTTCCATGTTTATACAGATAGTGGTGCAGATATTTCCATGTTTATAAAGATAGCGGTGTAGATATTTCCATCTTAATACAGATAGCGGTGTAGATATGTCCATGTTCATACAGATGGCGGTGTAGATATTTCGAAGTTTATAGAGATAGCGCTGTAGTTATTTCCATATTTATAGACAAATCTGTGTAGATATTTCCATGTATATGCAGATAGCTGTGTAGATATTTCCATGTTCATGCAGATAGCGGTGTAGATATTTCCATGTTCCTCCAGATGCCGGTGTAGATATTTGCATGTTCATACAGATAGCGGTGTAGATATTTCCATGTTCATACAGATAGCGGTGTTGATATTTCCATGTTCATACAGAGAGCGGTGTAGATATTTCCATGATCATACAGATAGCGGTGTAGATATTTCCATGTTCATACAGATAGCGGTGTAGGTATTTCCATGTTCTTACAGTTAGCGGTGTAGATATTTCCATGTTTATACAGATAGTGGTGTGGATATTTCCATGTTTATACAGATAGTTGGGCAGATATTTCCATGTTTATACAGATAGCGATGTAGATATTTCCATCTTAATACAGATGGCGGTGTAGATATGTCCATGTTCATACAGATGTCGTTGTACATATTTCCATGTTCATACAGATGGCGGTGTAGATATTTTGAAGTTTATAGAGATAGCGCTGTAGTTATTTCCATATTTATTGAGAAATCTGTGTAGATATTTCCATGTATATTCAGATAGCTGTGTAGATATTTCCATGTTCATGCAGATAGCGGTGTAGATATTTCCATGTTCATCCAGATGCCGGTGTAGATATATCCATGTTCATACAGGTTGGGGTGAAGGTACTTCCATGTTCATACAGATGGCGGTGTAGATATTTCCATGTTCATGCAAATGGCGGTGTATATATTTCCATGTTCATAGAGATGGCGGTGTAGATATTTCCATGTACATACAAATGGCGGTGTAGATATTTCGATGTTCGTACAGATGGCGGTGCAGATATTTCCATGTTCATACTGTTAGCCGTGTAGATATTTCCATGTTCATACAGAGGGCAGTGTAGATATTTACATGTTCATACAGATGGCATTGTAGATATTTACATGTTCATACAGATGGCGGTGTAGATATTTCCATGTTCGTACGGATGGCAGTGTAGATATTTCCGTGTTCATACAGGTGGCGGTGTAGATATTTGCATGTTTATACAGATAGCAGTGTAGTTATTTCCGTGTTTATATAGATAGCAGTGCAGATATTTCCACTGATAAACAGATAGCTGTGTAGATATTTGCATGTTCTTACAGATAGCGGTATAGATATTTCCATGTTCATACAGATAGCGGTGTAGATATTTCCATGTTCATACAGATGGCGGTGTAGATATTTACATGTTCATAGAGATGGCGGTGTAGATATTTCCCTGTTTATGCAGATAGCGGTATAGATATTTCCATGTTTATACAGATGGTGGTGTAGATATTTCCATGTTTATAGAGATGGCGGTCTAGATATTTCCATGTTTATAGAGATAGTGGTGTAGTTATTTCCAAGTTTATAGAGTCAGCGTTGTAGATATTTCCATGTTTATACAGATAGCGGTGAAGATATTTCCATGTTTATACGGATAGCGGTGTAGATATTTCCATGTTTATACAGATAGCGGTGTAGATATTTCCATGTTTATAGAGATAGTGGTGTAGATAATTCCAATTTTATACAGATAGCAGTGTAGATATTTCCAAGTTCATGCAGATAGCGGTGTAGATATTTCCACGTTTATAGAGATGGCGTTGCAGATATTTCCATGTTCATACAGATAGCAGTATAGATATTTCCATGTTCATGCAGATAGCGGTGTAGATATTTCTATGTTCATACCAATAGCGGTGTAGATATTTCCATGTCCGTACAGTTAGCGTTGTAGATATTTCCATGTTCATACAGATGGCGGTGTAGATATTTACATGTTCATACAAATGGAGGTGTATTTATTTCCATGTTCGTACGGATGGCAGTGTAGTTATTTCCATGGTCATACAGGTGGCGGTGTAGATATTTCCATGTTTATACAGATAGCAGTGTAGTTATTTCCATGTTTATAGAGATAGCAGTGTAGATATTTCCATTGATATACAGCTACCTGGGTAGATATTTGCAAGTTCATGCAGATAGCGGTGTAGATATTTCCATGTTCGTAGAGGTAGCGGTGTAGATATTTCCATGTGCATACAGATAGCGGTGTAGATATTTCCATGTTCATACAGATAACGGTGTAGATATTTCCATGTTCATACAGATAGCGGTGTATATATTTCCATGTTCTTTCAGTTAGCGGTGTAGATATTCCCATGTTCATACAGATGGCGGTGTAGATATTTCAATGTTCATACAAATGGCAGTGTAGATATTTCCATGTTCATACAGGTGGCGGTGTAGATATTTCCATGTTTATACAGATAGCAGTGTAGTTATTTCCATGTTTACAGAGATAGCAGTGTAGATTTTTCCTTTGATATACAGATAGCTGTGTAGATATTTGCATGTTCATACAGATAGCGGTGTAGATATTTCCATGTTCATACAGATAGCGGTGTAGATATATCCATGTTTATACAGATAGTGCTGCCGATATTTCCATGTTTATAAAGATAGTTGGGCAGATATTTCCATGTTTATACAGATAGCGGTGTAGATATTTCCATCTTAATACAGATGGCAGTGTAGGTATGTCCATGTTCGTACAGATGGCGTTGTACCAATTTCCATGTTCATACAGATGGCGGTGTAGATATTTCGAAGTTTATAGGGATAGCGCTGTAGTTATTTCCATATTTATAGAGAAATCTGTGTAGATATTTCCATGTACATGCAGATAGCAGTGTAGATATTTCCATGTTTATACAGATAGTGGTGCGGATATTTCCATGTTTATACAGATAGCTAGATATTTCCATGTTTATACAGAAAGCGGTGTAGATATTTCCACCTTAATACAGATGGCGGTGTAGATATGTCCATGTTTGTACAGATGGCGGTGTAGATATTTCCATGTTCATACAGATGGCAGTGTAGATATTTCGAAGTTTATAGAGATAGCACTGTAGTGATTTCCATATTTATAGAGAAATCTGTGTAGATATTTCCATGTATATTTAGATAGCTGTGTAGATATTTCCATGTTCATGCAGATAGCGGTGTAGATATTTCCATGTTCATCCAGATGCCTGTGTACAAATATCCATGTTCATACAGATGGCGGTGAAGATATTTCCATGTTCATACAGATGGTGGTGTAGATATTTCCATGTTCATACAAATGGCGGTGTAGATATTTCCATGTTCATAGAGATGGCGGTGTAGATATTTCCATGTTCATACAAACGGCGGTGTAGATATTTCCATGTTCATAGAGATGGCGGTTTAGATATTTCCACATTTATAGAGATAGCAGTGTAGTTATTTCCATGTTTATAGAGATAGCAGTGTAGATATTTCCATTGATATACAGATAGCTGTATAGATATTTGCATGTTCATAGAGATAGCGGTGTAGATATTTGCATGTTCATAGAGATAGCGGTGTAGATATTTCCATGTTCATACAGATAGCGGTGTAGATATTTCCATGTTCATACAAATGGCGGCGTAGATATTTCCATGTTCATAGAGATGGCGGTGTAGGTATTTCCATGTTTATACAGATAGCAGTTTAGTTATTTCCATGTTTATAGAGATAGCAGTGTAGATATTTCCATTGATATACAGATAGCTTTGAAGAGATTTGCATGTTCATACAGATATCGGTGTAGATATTTCCATGTTCATACACATAGCGGTGTAGATATTTCCATGTTCATACAGAGAGCGGTGTAGATATTTCCATGTTCATACAGATAACGGTGTAGATATTTCCATGTTCATAGAGATAGCGGTGCAGATATTTCCATGTATGTAGACTTAGCGGTGTAGATATTTCCGTGTTCATACAGATGGAAGTGTAGATATTTACATATTCATACAGATGGCGGAGTAGATATTTCCATGTTCGTGCAGATGGCGGTGTAGATATGTCCGTGTTCGTACAGATGGCGGTGTAGATATTTCCATGTTCATGCAGATAGTGGTGTAGATATTTCCTTGTTCATACCAATAGCAGTGTAGACATTTCCATGTTCATACATTTAGCGGTGTAGATATTTCCATGTTCATACAGATGGCGGTGAAGATATTTATATGTTCATACAGATGGCGGTGTAGACATTTCCATGTTTGTACGGATGGCAGTGTAGATATTTCCATGTTTCTACAGGTGTCGGTGTAGATATTTCCATGTTTATACAGATAGAAGTGTAGTTATTTCCATGTTAATGGAGATAGCTGTGTAGATATTTCCATTGATATACAGATAGCTGTGTAGATATTTGCATGTTCATTCAGATAGCGGTGTAGATATTTCCATGTTCGTACAGATAGCGGTGTAGATATTTCCATGTTCATACAGATGGCGGTGTAGGTATTTCCATGTTCATACAAAGGCGGTGTAGATATTTCCATGTTCATAGAGATGGCGGTGTAGATATTTCCAGGTTCATACAAATGGCGGTGTAGATATTTCCATGTTTATAGAGATGGCGGTGTAGATATTTTCATATTTACACAGATGGCGGTGTAGATATTTCCATGTTTACACAGATAGCGGTGTAGACATTTCCATGTTTACACAGATAGCGGTGTGGATATTTCCATGTTTATGCAGATAGCGGTGTAGATATTTCCATGTTTATACAGATAGCGGTGCGGTTATTTCCATGTTTATACAGATAGTCGTGCAGATATTTCCATGTTTATACAGATAGCGGTGTGGATATTTCCATGTTTATGCAGATAGCGGTGTAGATATTTCCATGTTTATACAGATAGCGGTGCGGTTATTTCCATGTTTATACAGATAGTCGTGCAGATATTTCCATGTTTATACAGATAGCGGTGTAGATATTTCCATCTTATTACAGATGGCGGTGTAGATATGTCCATGTTCGTACAGATGGCGGTGTAGATATTTCCATGTTCATACAGATGGCGGTGTAGATATTTCGAGGTTTATAGAGATAGCGCTGTAGTTATTTCCATATTTATAGAGAAATCTGTGTAGATATTTCCATGTATATGCAGATAGCTGTGTAGATATTTCCATGTTCATACAGATAGCGGTGTAGATATTTCCATGTCCATAGAGATAACGGTGTAGATATTTACATCTTCATACAGATAACGGTACAGAAATTTCCATGTTCATACAGTAAGCGGTGTAGGGACTTCCATGTTCATACAGATGGCACTGTAGATATTTACATGTTCATACAGATGTCGGTGTACATATTTCCATGTTCGTACAGATGGTGTTGTAGATATTTCCATGTTCATACAGATGGCGGTGTAGATATTTCCATGTTTATACAGACGGTGGTGTAGATATTTCCATGTTTATAGAGATGGCGGTCTAGGTATTTCCATGTTTATAGAGATAGTAGTGTAGTTATTTCGAAGTTTATACAGACAGCGTTGCAGATATTTCCATGTTTATAGAGACAGCGTTGTAGATATTTCCATGTTTATAGAGATTGCGGTGAAGATATTTCCAAGTTCATACATACAGCGGTGTAGATGTTTCCACGTTTATAGAGATGGCGGGGTAGATATTTCCATGTTCATACAGATGGCGGTGTAGATATTTCCATGTTTATAGAGATGGCAGTGTAGATATTTTCATGTTTACACAGATGGCGGTGTAGATATTTCCATGTTTACACAGATAGCGGTGTAGACATTTCCATGTTTACACTGATAGCGGTGTGGATATTTCCATGTTTATTCAGATAGCGGTGTTGATATTTCCATGTTTATACAGAAAGCGGTGCGGATATTTCCATGTTAATACAGATAGTGGTGCAGATATTTCCATGTTTATACAGAGAGCGGTGTAGATATTTCCATCTTAATACAGATGGCGGTGTAGATATTTCCATGTTTATGCAGATAGCAGTATAGATATTTCCATTTTTATACAGATGGTGGTGTAGATATTTCCATGTTTATGCAGATGGCGGTATAGATATTTCCATGTGTATACAGATGGTGGTGTAGATATTTCCATGTTCATACAGATGGCGGTGTAGATATTTCAAAGTTTATAGAGATAGCGCAGTAGTTATTTCTATATTTATATAGAAATCTGTGTAGATATTTCCATGTATATGCAGATAGCTGTGTAGATATTTCCATGTTCATGCAGATAGCGGTGTAGTTATTTTCATGTTCATCCAGATGCCGGTGTAGATACATCCATGTTCATACAGATGGCGGTGAAGATATTTCCATGTTCATACAGATGGCTGTGTAGATATTTCCATGTTCATAGAGATGGCGCTGTATATATTTCCTTGTTGATACAGATAGCAGTGTAGTTATTTCCATGTTTATAGAGATAGCAGTGTAGATATTTCCATTGATATACAGATAGCGGTGTAGATATTTCCATGTTCATACAGATAGCGGTGTAGATATTTCCATGTTCATACAGATAGCAGTGTAGATATTTCCATTTTCATTCAGATAGCGGTGTAGATATTTCCATGTTCATACAGTTAGCAGTGTAGATATTTCCATGTTCATACAGAAGGCGGTGTAGATATTTACATGTTCATACAGGTGGCGGTGTAGATATTTCCATGTTTATACAGATAGCAGTGTAGTTATTTCCATGTTTACTGAGATAGCAGTGAAGATATTTCCATTGATATACAGATAGCTGTGTAGATATTTGCATGTTCATACAGATAGCGGTGTAGATATTTCCATGTTCATACAGATAGCGGTGTAGATATTTCCATGTTCATACAGATGGCGGTGTAGATATCTCCATGTTTACAGAGATGGCGGTGTAGATATTTTCAGGTTTGCACAGATGGCAGTGTAGATATTTCCATGTTTACACAGATAGCTGTGTAGACATTTCCAAGTTTACACAGATAGCGGTGTGGATATTTCCATGTTTATGCAGATAGCGGTGTAGATATTTCCATGTTCATACAGATAGCGGTGTAGATATTTCCATGTTCATACCAATAGCGGTGTAGATATTTCCATGTTCATACAGTTAGCGGTATAGATATTTCCATGTTCATACAGATGGCGGTGTAGATATTTTGAAGTTTACAGAGATAGCGCTGTAGTTATTTCTATATTTATATTGAAATCTGTGTAGATATTTCCATGTATATGCAGATAGCTGTGTAGATATTTCCAAGTTCATGCAGATTGCGGTGTAGTTATTTCCATGTTCATCCAGATGCCGGTTTAGATACATCCATGTTCTTAGAGATGGCGGTGAAGATATTTCCATGTTCATACAGAAGGCTGTGTAGATATTTCCATGTTCATAGAGATGGCGGTGTAGATATTTCCATGTTGATACACATAGCAGTGTAGTTATTTCCATGTTTATAGAGATAGCAGTGCAGATATTTCCATTGATATACAGATAGCGGTGTAGATATTTCCATGTTCATACAGATAGCGGTGTAGTTATTTCCATGTTCATACAGATGGCGAAGATATTTCCATGTTCATACAGATAGCGGTGTAGATATTTCCATGCTCATACAGTTAGCGGTGTAGATATTTCCATGTTCATACAGATGGCGGTGTAGATATTTCCATGTTCATAGAGACGGCGGTGTAGATATTTCCATATTTATACAGATAGCAGTGTAGTTATTTCCATGTTTATAGAGATAGCAGTGTAGATATTTCCATTGATATACAGATAGCTGTGTAGATATTTGCATGGTCATACAGATAGCGGTGTAGATATTTCCATGTTCATACAGATAGCGGTGTAGATATTTCCATGTTCATACAGATAGCGGTGTAGATATTTCCATGTTCATACAAATAAAGGTGTAGATATTTCAATGTTCATACAGATAGCGGTGTAGATATTTCTATGTTCATACAGTTAGCGGTGTAGATATTTCCATGTTCATACAGATGGCGGTGTAGATATTTACATGTTCATACAGATGGCGGTATAGATATTTCCATGTTCGTACAGATGGCGTTGTAGATATTTCCAAGTTCATAGAGTTGGCGGTGTAGATATTTCCATGTTCATACAGATGGCATTGTAGATATTTACGTGTTCATACAGATGGCGGTGTAGATATTACCATGTTCGTACGGATGGCAGTGTAGGTATTTCCATGTTCATACAGGTGGCGGTTTAGATATTTCCATGTTCATACAGATGGCGGTGTAGGTATTTACATGTTCATACAGATGGCGGTGTAGATATTTCCATGTTCGTACGGATGGCAGTGTAGATATTTCCATGCTCATACAGGTGGCGGTGTAGATATTTCCATGTTTATACAGATAGCAGTTTAGTTATTTCCATGTTTACAGAGATAGCAGTGTAGATATTTCCATTGATATACAGATAGCTGTGTAGATATTTGCATGTTCATACAGATAGCAGTGTAGATATTTCCATGTTCATACTGATAGCTGTGTAGATATTTCCATGTTCGTACAGATAGCGGTGTAGATATTTCCATGTTCATACAGATAGCGGTGTAGATATTTCCATGTTCATACAGATAGCGGTGTAGGTATTTCCATGATCATACAGTTAGCGCTGTAGATATTTCCATGTTCATACAGATGGCGGTTTAGATATTTACATGTTCATACAGATGTCGGTGTAAATATTTCCAAGTTCTTACAGATGGCGGTGTAGATATTTCCATGTTCATAGAGATGGCGGTGTAGGTATTTCCATGTTTATGCAGATAGCGGTATAGATGTTTCCATGTTTATACAGATGGTGGTGTAGATATTTCCATGTTTATACAGATGGCGGTCTGGATATTTCCATGTTTATAGAGATAGTGGTGTAGTTATTACAAAGCTTATAGAGACAGCATTGTAGATATTTCCATGTTTATACAGATAGCGGTGAGGTTATTTCCATGTTTATACAGATAGCGGTGTAGATATTTCCATGTTTATACAGGTAGCGGGGTAGATATTTCCATGTTTATAGACATAGTGGGGTAGATAATTCCAATTTTCTACAGATAGCAGTGTAGATATTTCCAAGTTCATACAGATAGCAGTGTAGATATTTCCACGTTTATAGAGATGGCGGTGTAGATATTTCCATGTTCATACAGATGGCGGTGTAGATATTTCCATGTTTATAGAGATGGCGGTGTAGATATTTTCATGCTTACACAGATGGCAGTGTAGATATTTCCATGTTTACACAGATAGCGGTGTAGACATTTCTATGTTTACACAGATAGCGGTGTGGATATTTCCATGTTTATGCAGATAGCGCTGTAGATATTTCCATGTTTATACAGATAGCGGTGCGGTTATTTCCATGTTTATACAGATAGTCGTGCAGATATTTCCATGTTTATACAGATATCGGTGTAGATATTTCCATCTTAAAAGAGATGGAGGTGTAGAAATGTCCATGTTCGTACAGATGGCAGTGTAGATATTTCCATGTTCATACAGATGGCGGTGTAGATATTTCGAAGTTTATAGAGATAGCGCTGTAGTTATTTCCATATTTATAGACAAATCTGTGTAGATATTTCCATGTATATGCAGATAGCTGTGTAGATATTTCCATGTTCATGCAGATAGCGGTGTAGATATTTCCATATTCATCCAGATGCCGGTGTACATATATCCATGTTCATACAGATGGCAGTGAAGATATTTCCATGTTCATACAGATGGTGTTGTCGGTATTTCCATGTTCATACAAATGGCAGTGTAGATATTTCCATGATCATAGAGATGGCGTTGCAGATATTTCCAGGTTCATACAAATGGCGGTGTAGATATTTCCATGTTCATAGAGATGGCCGTGTAGATATTTCCATGTTTATACAGATAGCAGTGTAGTTATTTCCATGTTTATAGAGATACCAGAGTGGATATTTCCATTGATATACAGATAGCTGTGTAGATATTTACATGTTCATACAGATAGCGGTGTAGATATTTCCATGTTCGTACAGATAGCGGTGTAGATATTTCCATGTTCATACAGATAGCGGTGTAGATATTTCCATGTTCATACAGTTAGCGGTGTAGATATTTCCATGTTCATACAATTGGCGGTGTAGATATTTACATGTTCATACAGATGGCGGTGTAGGTATTTCCATGTTCATACAGATAGCGGTGTAGAGATTTCCATGTTCATACAGATAGCAGTGTAGATATTTCCATGTTCATACAGATAGCGGTCTAGATATTTCCAGCTTCATACCAATAGCGGTGTAGACATTTCCATGTTCATACAGTTAGCGGTGTAGATATTTCCATGTTCACACAGATGGCGGTGTAGATATTTCCATCTTCATACAGATAGAGGTGTAGGTATTTCCATGTTCCTTCGGATGGCAGTGTAGATATTTCCATGTTCATACAGGTGGCGGTGTAGATATTTCCATGTTTATACAGATAGCAGTGTAGTTATTTCCATGTTTATAGAGATAGCAGTGTAGATATTTCCATTGATTTACAGATATCTGTGTAGATATTTGCATGGTCATACAGATAGCGGTGTAAATATTTCCATGTTCATACAGATAACGGTGTAGATATTTCCATGTTCATACAGATAGCGGTGTAGATATGTCCATGTTCATACAGTTAGCGGTGTAGATATTTCCATGTTCATACAGATGGCGGTGTAGATATTTACATGTTCATACCGATGGCGGTATAGATATTTCCTTGTTCATACAGATGGCGGTGTAGCTATTTCCATGTTCATAGAGATGGCGGTGTAGATATTTCCATGTTTATGCAGATAGCGGTATAGATATTTCCATGTTTATACAGATGGCATTGTAGATATTTCCATGTTCATAGAGACGGCGGTGTAGATATTTCCATGTTTATGCAGATAGCGGTATAGATATTTCCATGTTTATACAGAAGGTGGTGTAGATATTTCCATGTATATAGAGATGGCAGTGTAGATATTTCCATGTTCATACAGATGGCGGTGTAAATATTTCCATGTTTATAGGAATGGCGGTGTAGATTTTTCCATGTTTACACAGATGGCGGTGTAGATATTTCCATGTTTACACAGATAGCAGTGTAGTTATTTCCATGTTTATAGAGATACCAGAGTGGATATTTCCATTGATATACAGATAGCTGTGTAGATATTTACATGTTCATACAGATAGCGGTGTAGATATTTCCATGTTCGTACAGATAACGGTGTAGATATTTCCATGTTCATACAGATAGCGGTGTAGATATTTCCATGTTCATACAGTTAGCGGTGTAGATATTTCCATGTTCATACAATTGGCGGTGTAGATATTTACATGTTCATTCAGATGGCGGTGTAGGGATTTCCATGTTAATACAGATAGCAGTGTAGATATTTCCATGTTCATACAGATAGCGTTCTAGATATTTCCAGGTTCATACCAATAGCGGTGTAGACATTTCCATGTTCATGCAGTTAGCGGTGTAGATATTTCCATGTTCACACAGATGGCGGTGTAGATATTTCCATGTTCATACAGATAGAGGTGTAGATATTTCCATGTTCCTACGGATGGCAGTGTAGATATTTCCATGTTCATACAGATGGCGGTTTAGATATTTACATGTTCATACTGATGGCGGTGTAAATATTTCCAAGTTCTTACAGATGGCGGTGTAGATATTTCCATGTTCATAGAGATGGCGGTGTAGGTATTTCCATGTTTATGCAGATAGCGGTATAGATATTTCCATGTTTATGCAGATGGTGGTGTAGATATTTCCATGTTTATACAGATGGCGGTCTGGATATTTCCATGTTTATAGAGATAGTGGTGTAGTTATTACAAAGCTTATAGAGACAGCATTGTAGATATTTCCATGTTTATACAGATAGCGGTGAGGTTATTTCCATGTTTATAGATAGCGGTGTAGATATTTCCATGTTTATACAGGTAGCGGGGTAGATATTTCCATGTTTATAGACATAGTGGGGTAGATAATTCCAATTTTATACAGATAGCAGTGTAGATATTTCCAAGTTCATACAGATAGCAGTGTAGATATTTCCACGTTTATAGAGATGGCGGTGTAGATATTTCCATGTTCATACAGATGGCGGTGTAGATATTTCCATGTTTATAGAGATGGCGGTGTAGATATTTTCATGCTTACACAGATGGCAGTGTAGATATTTCCATGTTTACACAGATAGCGGTGTAGACATTTCTATGTTTACACAGATAGCGGTGTGGATATTTCCATGTTTATGCAGATAGCGCTGTAGATATTTCCATGTTTATACAGATAGCGGTGTAGATATTTCCATCTTAAAACAGATGGAGGTGTAGAAATGTCCATGTTCGTACAGATGGCAGTGTAGATATTTCCATGTTCATACAGATGGCGGTGTAGATATTTCGAAGTTTATAGAGATAGCGCTGTAGTTATTTCCATATTTATTGAGAAATCTGTGTAGATATTTCCATGTGTATGCAGATAGCTGTGTAGATATTTCCATGTTCATGCAGATAGCGGTGTAGATATTTCCATGTTCATCCAGATGCCGGTGTACATATATCCATGTTCATACAGATGGCGGTGAAGATATTTCCATGTTCATACAGATGGTGTTGTCGGTATTTCCATGTTCATACAAATGGCGGTGTAGATATTTCCATGATCATAGAGGTGGCGGTGCAGATATTTCCAGGTTCATACAAATGGCGGTGTAGATATTTCCATGTTCATAGAGATGGCCGTGTAGATATTTCCATGTTTATACAGATAGCAGTGTAGTTATTTCCATGTTTATAGAGATACCAGAATGGATATTTCCATTGATATACAGATAGCTGTGTAGATATTTACATGTTCATACAGATAGCGGTGTAGATATTTCCATGTTCGTACAGATAGCGGTGTAAATATTTCCATGTTCATACAGATAGCTGTGTAGATATTTCCATGTTCATACAGTTAGCGGTGTAGATATTTCCATGTTCATACAATTGGCGGTGTAGATATTTACATTTTCATTCAGATGGCGGTGTAGGTATTTCCATGTTCATACAGATAGCGGTGTAGAGATTTCCATGTTCATACAGATAGCAGTGTAGATATTTCCATGTTCATACAGATAGCGGTCTAGATATTTCCAGGTTCATACCAATAGCGGTGTAGACATTTCCATGTTCATACAGTTAGCGGATGTAGATATTTCCATGTTCACACAGATGGCGGTGTAGATATTTCCATGTTCATACAGATAGAGGTGTAGATATTTCCATGTTCCTACGGATGGCAGTGTAGATATTTCCATGTTCATACAGGTGGCGGTGTAGATATTTCCATGTTTATACAGATAGCAGTGTAGTTATTTCAATGTTTATAGAGATAACAGTGTAGATATTTCCATTGATTTACAGATATCTGTGTAGATATTTGCATGGTCATACAGAGAGCGGTGTAGACATTTCCATGTTCATACAGATAACGGTGTAGGTATTTCCATGTTCATACAGATAGCGGTGTAGATATTTCCATGTTCATACAGATGGCGGTGTAGATATTTTCATGTTCATACCGATGGCGGTATAGATATTTCCTTGTTCGTACAGATGGCGGTGTAGATATTTCCATGTTCATAGAGATGGCGGTGTAGATATTTCCATGTTTATGCAGATAGCGGTATAGATATTTCCATGTTTATACAGATGGCGTTGTAGATATTTCCATGTTCATAGAGATGGCGGTGTAGATATTTCCATGTTTATGCAGATAGCGGTATAGATATTTCCATGTTTATACAGATGGTGGTGTAGATATTTCCATGTATATAGAGATGGCAGTGTAGATATTTCCATGTTCATACAGATGGCGGTGTAGATATTTCCATGTTTATAGGAATGGCGGTGTAGATTTTTTCATGTTTACACAGATGGCGGTGTAGATATTTCCATGTTTACACAGATAGCAGTGTAGACATTTCCATGTTTACACAGATAGCGGTGTGGATATTTCCATGTTTATGTAGATATCATTGTAGATATTTCCATGTTTATACAGATAGCGGTGTGGCTATTTCCATGTTTATACAGATAGTTGGGCAGATATTTCCATGTTTATACAGATAGCGGTGTAGATATTTCCATCTTAATACAGATGGCGGTATAGATATGTCCATGTTTGTACAGATGGCGGTGTAGATATTTCCATGTTCATACAGATGGCGGTGTAGATATTTCGAAGTTTATAGAGATAGCGCTGTAGTTATTTCCATATTTATAGAGAAATCTGTGTAGATATTTCCGTGTATATTCAGATAGCTCTGTAGATATTTCCATGTTCATGCAGATAGCGGTGTAGATATTTCCATGTTCATCCAGATGCCGGTGTACATATATCCATGTTCATACAGATGGCGGTGAAGTTATTTCCATGTTCATACAGATGGTGTTGTCAGTATTTCCATGTTCATACAAATGGCGGTGTAGATATTTCCAAGATCATAGAGATGGCGGTGCAGATATTTCCAGGTTCATACAAATGGCGGTGTAGATATTTCCATGTTCATAGAGATGGCCGTGTAGATATTTCCATGTTTATACAGATAGCAGTGTAGTTATTTCCATGTTTATAGAGATACCAGTGTGGATATTTCCATTGATATACAGATAGCTTTGTAGATATTTACATGTTCATACTGATAGCGGTGTAGATATTTCCATGTTCGTACAGATAGCGGTGTAGATATTTCCATGTTCATACCGATAGCGGTGTAGATATTTCCATGTTCATACAGTTAGCGGTGTAGATATTTCCATGTTAATACAATTGGCGGTGTAGATAATTACATGTTCATACAGATGGCGTTATAGGTATTTCCATGTTCATACAGATAGCGGTGTAGAGATTTCCATGTTCATACAGATAGCAGTGTAGATATTTCCATGTTCATACAGATAGCGGTCTAGATATTTCCAGGTTCATACCAATAGGGGTGTAGACATTTCCATGTTCATACAGTTAGCGGTGTAGATATTTCCATGTTCACACAGATGGCGGTGTAGATATTTCCATGTTCATACAGATAGAGGTGTAGATATTTCCATGTTCTTACGGATGGCAGTGTAGATATTTCCATGTTCATACAGGTGGCGGTGTAGATATTTCCATGTTTATACAGATAGCAGTGTAGTTATTTCCATGTTTATAGAGAGAGCAGTGTAGATATTTTCATTGATTTACAGATATCTGTGTAGATATTTGCATGGTCATACAGATAGCGGTGTAGATATTTCCATGTTCATACAGATAACGGTGTAGATATTTCCATGTTCATACAGATAGCGGTGTAGATATTTCCATGTTCATACAGATAGCGGTGTAGATATTTCCACGTTTATAGAGATGGCGTTGTAGATATTTCCATGTTCATACAGATGGCGGTGTAGATATTTCCATGTTTATAGAGATGGCGGTGTAGATATTTTCATGTTTACACAGATGGCGGTGTAGATATTTTGATGTTTACACAGATAGCGGTGTGGACATTTCCATGTTTACACAGATAGCGGTGTGGATATTTTCATGTTTATGCAGATAGCGGTGTAGATATTTCCATGTTTATACAGATAGCGGTGCGGATATTTCCATGTTTATACAGATAGTGGTGCACATATTTCCATGTTTATACAGATAGCGGTGTAGATATTTCCATCTTATTACAGATGGCGGTGTAGATATGTCCATGTTCGTACAGATGGCGGTGTACATATTTCAATGTTCATACAGATGGCGGTGTAGATATTCCGAAGTTTATAGTGATAGCGCTGTAGTTATTTCCATATTTATAGAGAAATCTGTGTAGATATTTCTATGTATATGTAGATAGCTGTGTAGATATTTCCATGTTCATGCAGATAGTGTTGTAGATATTTCCATGCTCATCCTGATGCCGGGGTAGATATATCCATGTTCATACAGATGGGGGTGAAGATATTTCCATGTTCATACAGATGGCGATGTAGATATTTCCATGTTCATACAAATGGCCGTGTAGATATTTCCATGTTCATAGAGATGGTGGTGTAGATATTTCCATGTACATACAGTTATCGGTGTAGATATTTCCATGTTCATACAGAGGGCGGTGTAGATATTTACATGTTCATACAGATGGCGGTGTAGATATTTCCATGTTCGTATGGATGGCAGTGTATATATTTCCATGTTCATACAGGTGGCGGTGTAGATATTTCCATGTTTATACAGATAGCAGTGTAGATCTTTCCATGTTTATAAAGATAGCAGTGTAGATATTTCCATTGATATACAGATTGCTGTGTAGATATTTGCATGTTCGTACAGATAGTGGTGTAGATATTTCCATGTTCGTACAGAGAGCGGTGTAGATATTTCCATGTTCATACAGATAGCGGTGTAGTTATTTCCATGTTCATACACATAGCGTTGTAGATATTGCCATGATCATACAGATGGCGGTTTAGATATTTACATGTTCATACAGATGGCGGTGTAAATATTTCCAAGTTCTTATAGATGGCCGTGTAGATATTTCCATGTTCATAGAGATGGCGGTGCAGATATTTCCATGTTTATGCAGATAGTGGTATAGCTATTTCCATGTTTATACCGATGGTGGTGTAGATATTTCCATGTTTATACAGATGGCGGTCTGGATATTTCCATGTTTATAGAGATAGTAGTGTAGTTATTTCAAACCTTATAGAGACAGCATTGTAGATATTTCCATGTTTATACAGGTAGCGGGGTAGATATTTCCATGTTTATAGACATAGTGGGGTAGATAATTGCAATTTTATACAGATAGCAGTGTAGATATTTCCAAGTTCATACAGATAGCAGTGTAGATATTTCCACGTTTATAGAGATGGCGGTGTAGATATTTCCATGTTCATACAGATGGCGGTGTAGATATTTCCATGTTTATAGACATGGCGGTGTAGATATTTTCATGCTTACACAGATGGCAGTGTAGATATTTCCATGTTTACACAGATAGCGGTGTAGACATTTCTATGTTTACACAGATAGCGGTGTGGATATTTCCATGTTTATGCAGATAGCGCTGTAGATATTTCCATGTTTATACAGATAGCAGTGCGGTTATTTCCATGTTTATACAGATAGTTGGGCAGATATTTCCATGTTTATACAGATATTGGTGTTGATATTTCCATCTTAAAACAGATGGAGGTGTAGATATGTCCATGTTCGTACAGATGGCGGTGTAGATATTTCCATGTTCATACAGATGGCGGTGTAGATATTTCGAAGTTTATAGAGATAGCGCTGTAGTTATTTCCATATTTATAGAGAAATCTGTGTAGATATTTCCATGTATATGCAGATAGCTGTGTAGATATTTCCATGTTCATGCAGATAGCGGTGTAGATATTTCCATGTTCATCCAGATGCCCGTGTACCTATATCCATGTTCAAACAGATGGCGGTGAAGATATTTCCATGTTCATACAGATGGTGTTGTCGGTATTTCCATGTTCATACAAATGGCAGTGTAGATATTTCCATGTTCATAGAGAGGGCGGTGTAGATATTTCCAGGTTCATACAAATGGCGGTGTAGATATTTCCATGTTCATAGAGATTGCCTTGTAGATATTTCCATGTTTATACAGATAGCAGTGTAGTTATTTCCATGTTTATAGAGATACCAGTGTGGATATTTCCTTTGATATACAGATAGCTGTGTAGATATTTCCATGTTCATACACAAAGCGGTGTAGATATTTCCATGTTCATACAGAGGGCGGTGTAGATATTTCCATGTTCATACAGAGGGCGGTGTAGATATTTCCATGTTCATACAGATAGCGGTGTAGATATTTCCATGTTCATACAGTTAGCGGTGTAGATATTTCCATGTTCATACAATTGGCGGTGTAGATATTTACATGTTCATACAGATGGCGGTGAAGATATTTCCATGTTCATACAGATAGCGGTGTAGAGATTTCCATCTTCATACAGATAGCGGTGTAGATATTTCCATGTTCATACAGATAGCGGTCTAGATATTTCCAGGTTCATACCAATAGCGGTGTAGACATTTCCATGTTCATACAGTTAGCGGTGTAGATATTTCCATTTTCACACAGATGGCGGTGTAGATATTTCCATGTTCATACAGATGGCGGAGTAGATATTTCCATGTTTGTACGGATGACAGTGTAGATATTTCCATGTTCATACAGGTGGCGGTGTAGATATTTCCATGTTTATACAGATAGCAGTGTAGTTATTTCCATGTTTATAGAGATAGCAGTGTTGATATTTCCATTGATATACAGATAGCTGTGTAGATATTTGCATGGTCATACAGATAGCGGTGTAGATATTTCCATGTTCGTACAGATAGCGGTGTAGATATTTCCATGTTCCTACAGATAGCGGTGTAGATACTTCCATGTTCATACAGATAGCGGAGTAGATATTTCCATGTTCATACAGTTAGCGGTGTAGATATTTCCATGTTTATACAAATGGCGGTGTAGATATTTCCATGTTCATCCAGATGCGGGGGTACATATATCCATGTTCATACAGATGGCGGTGAAGATATTTCCATGTTCATACAGATGGTGGTGTAGATAATTCCATGTTCATACAAATGGCGGTGTAGATATTTCCATGTTCATAGAGATGGCGGTATAGATATTTCCATGTTCATAAAAATGGCGGTGTAGATATTTCCATGTTCATAGAGATGGCAGTGTAGATATTTCCATGTTTATACAGAGAGCAGTGTAGTTATTTCCATGTTTATAGAGATAGCAGTGTAGATATTTAAATTGTTATACAGATAGCTGTGTAGATATTTGAATGTTCATACAGATAGCGGTGTAGATATTTCCATGTTCATACAGATAGCGGTGTAGATATTTCCATGTTCATACAGATACCGGTGTAGATATTTCCATGTTCATACAGATAGCGGTGTAGATATTTCCATGTCCATACAGATAGCGGTGTAGATATTTCCATGTTCATACAGTTAGCGGTGTAGATATTTCCATGTTCATACAGATGGCGGTGTAGATATTTACATGTTCATACGGATAGCGGTGTAGATATTTCCATGTTCATACAGATAGCGGTGTAGATATTTCCATGTTCATACCAATAGCGGTGTAGATATTTCCATGTTCATACAGTTAGCGGTGTAGATATTTCCATGTTCATACAGATGGCGATGTAGATATTTACATGTTGATACAGATGGCGGTGTAGATATTTCCATGTTCTTACGGATGGCAGTGTAGATATTTCCATGTTCATACAGGTGGCGGTGTAGATATTTCCCTGTTTATACAGATAGCAGTGTAGTTATTTCCATGTTTATAGAGATAGCAGTGTAGGTATTTCCATTGATATACAGATAGCTGTGTAGATATTTGCATGTTCATACAGATAGCGGTGTAGATATTTCCATGTTCGTACAGATAGCGGTGTAGTTATTTCCAAGTTCATACAGATAACGGTGTAGATATTTGCATGTTCATACAGATAGCGGTGTATAAATTTCCATGTTCATACAGATGGCGGTGTAGATATTTCCATGTTCATAGAGATGGCGATGTAGATATTTCCATGTTCATACCAAAGGCGGTGTAGCTATTTCCATGTTCATATAGATGGCGGTGTAGATATTTCCATGTTTATACTGATAGCAGTGTAGTTATTTCCATGTTTATAGAGATAGCAGTGTAGGTATTTCCATTGATATACAGATAGCTGTGTAGATATTTGCATGTTCATACAGATAGCGGTGTAGATATTTCCATGTTCATACAGATAGCGGTGTAGATATTTCCATGTTCATACAGATAGCGGTGTAGATATTTCCATGTTCATACAGATAGCGGTGTAGATATTTCCAGGTTCTTACAGATAGCGGTGTAGATATTTCCATTTTCATACAGTTAGCGGTGTAGATATTTCCATGTTTATAGAGATAGTGGTGTAGTTATTTCCAAGTTTATAGAGACAGCGTTGTAGATATTTCCATGTTTATTCAGATATCGGTGAAGATATTTCCACGTTTATACACATAGCGGTGTAGATATTTCCATGTTTATACAGAGAGAAGTGTAGATATTTCCATGTTTATAGAGATAGTGGTGTAGATAATTTCAATTTTATACCGAGAGCAGTGTAGATATTTCCAAGTTCATACAGATAGCGGTGTAGATATTTCCACGTTTATAGAGATAGTTTTGTAGATATTTCCATGTTCATAAAGATAGCAGTGTAGATATTTCCATGTTCATACAGATAACGGTGTAGATATTTCCATGTTCATACAGATGGAGGTGTAGATATTTACATGTACATACAGATGGCATTGAGGATATTTCCATGTTCGTACGGATGGCAGTGTAGATATTTCCATGTTCATACCGGTGGCGGTGTAGATATTTCCATGTTTATACAGATAGCGGTGAAGATATTTCCATGTTTATACAGATAGCGGTGTAGATAATTCCATGTTTATACAGATAGCAGTGTAGATATTTCCATGTTTATAGAGATAGTGGTGTATATAATTTCAATTTTATACAGAGAGCAGTGTAGATATTTCCAAGTTCATACAGATAGCGGTGTAGATATTTCCACGTTTATAGAGATGGCGGTGTAGATACTTCCATGTTCATACAGATGGCGGTGTAGATATTTCCATGTTTATAGGCATGGCGGAGTAGGTATTTTCATGTTTACACAGATGGCAGTGTAGATATTTCCATGTTTACACAGATAGCGTTGTAGACATTTCCATGTTTACACAGATAGCGGTGTGGATATTTCCATGTTTATGCAAATAGCGGTGTAGATATTTCCATGTTTATACAGATAGCGGTGCGGATATTTCCATGTTTATACAGATAGTTGGGCAGATATTTCCATGTTTATACAGATAGCAGTGTAGATATTTCCTTCTTAATACAGATGGCGGTGTAGATATTTCCATGTTTGTACAGATGGCGGTGTAGATATTTACATGTTCATACAGATGGCGGTGTAGATATTTCGAAGTTTATAGAGATAGCGCTGTAGTTATTTCCATATTTATAGAGAAATCTGTGTAGATATTTCCATGTGTATTCAGATAGCTGTGTAGATATTTCCATGTTCATGCAGATAGCGGTGTAGATATTTCCATGTTCATCCAGATGCCGGTGTACATATATCCATGTTCATACAGATGGCGGTGAAGATATTTCCATGTTCAAAGAGATGGCGTGTAGATATTTCCATGTTCATACAAATGTCGGTGTAGATATTTCCATGTTCATAGAGATGGCAGTGTAGATATTTCCATATTTATACAGATAGCAGTGTAGTTATTTCCATGTTTATAGAGATAGCAGTGTAGATATTTCCATTGATATACAGATAGCTGTGTAGATATTTGCATGTTCATTCAGATAGCGGTGTAGATATTTCCATGTCCATACAGATAGCGGTGTAGATATTTCCATGTTCATACAGATAGCGGTGTAGATATTTCCATGTTCATACAGATGGCGGTGTAGATAATTCCATGTTCATGCAGATGGCGGTGTAGATATTTATATGTTCATACAGATGGCGGTGTAGGTATTTCCATGTTCATACAGATGGCGGTGTAGATATTTTCATGTTTACACAGATGGCGGTGTAGATATTTTGATGTTTACACAGATAGCGGTGTGGACATTTCCATGTTTACACAGATAGTGGTGTGGATATTTTCATGTTTATGCAGATAGCGGTGTAGATATTTCCATGTTTATACAGATAGCGGTGCGGATATTTCCATGTTTATACAGATAGTGGTGCACATATTTCCATGTTTATACAGATAGCGGTGTAGATATTTCCATCTTATTACAGATGGCGGTGTAGATATGTCCATGTTCGTACAGATGGCGGTGTACATATTTCAATGTTCATACAGATGGCGGTGTAGATATTCCGAAGTTTATAGTGATAGCGCTGTAGTTATTTCCATATTTATAGAGAAATCTGTGTAGATATTTCTATGTATATGTAGATAGCTGTGTAGATATTTCCATGTTCATGCAGATAGTGTTGTAGATATTTCCATGCTCATCCTGATGCCGGGGTAGATATATCCATGTTCATACAGATGGGGGTGAAGATATTTCCATGTTCATACAGATGGCGATGTAGATATTTCCATGTTCATACAAATGGCCGTGTAGATATTTCCATGTTCATAGAGATGGTGGTGTAGATATTTCCATGTACATACAGTTATCGGTGTAGATATTTCCATGTTCATACAGAGGGCGGTGTAGATATTTCCATGTTTATAGGCATGGCGGAGTAGGTATTTTCATGTTTACACAGATGGCAGTGTAGATATTTCCATGTTTACACAGATAGCGTTGTAGACATTTCCATGTTTACACAGATAGCGGTGTGGATATTTCCATGTTTATGCAAATAGCGGTGTAGATATTTCCATGTTTATACAGATAGCGGTGCGGATATTTCCATGTTTATACAGATAGTTGGGCAGATATTTCCATGTTTATACAGATAGCAGTGTAGATATTTCCTTCTTAATACAGATGGCGGTGTAGATATTTCCATGTTTGTACAGATGGCGGTGTAGATATTTACATGTTCATACAGATGGCGGTGTAGATATTTCGAAGTTTATAGAGATAGCGCTGTAGTTATTTCCATATTTATAGAGAAATCTGTGTAGATATTTCCATGTGTATTCAGATAGCTGTGTAGATATTTCCATGTTCATGCAGATAGCGGTGTAGATATTTCCATGTTCATCCAGATGCCGGTGTACATATATCCATGTTCATACAGATGGCGGTGAAGATATTTCCATGTTCAAAGAGATGGCGTGTAGATATTTCCATGTTCATACAAATGTCGGTGTAGATATTTCCATGTTCATAGAGATGGCAGTGTAGATATTTCCATATTTATACAGATAGCAGTGTAGTTATTTCCATGTTTATAGAGATAGCAGTGTAGATATTTCCATTGATATACAGATAGCTGTGTAGATATTTGCATGTTCATTCAGATAGCGGTGTAGATATTTCCATGTCCATACAGATAGCGGTGTAGATATTTCCATGTTCATACAGATGGCGATGTAGATATTTCCATGTTCATACAAATGGCCGTGTAGATATTTCCATGTTCATAGAGATGGTGGTGTAGATATTTCCATGTACATACAGTTATCGGTGTAGATATTTCCATGTTCATACAGAGGGCGGTGTAGATATTTACATGTTCATACAGATGGCGGTGTAGATATTTCCATGTTCGTATGGATGGCAGTGTATATATTTCCATGTTCATACAGGTGGCGGTGTAGATATTTCCATGTTTGTACAGATAGCAGTGTAGATCTTTCCATGTTTATAAAGATAGCAGTGTAGATATTTCCATTGATATACAGATTGCTGTGTAGATATTTGCATGTTCGTACAGATAGTGGTGTAGATATTTCCATGTTCGTACAGAGAGCGGTGTAGATATTTCCATGTTCATACAGATAGCGGTGTAGTTATTTCCATGTTCATACACATAGCGGTGTAGATATTTCCATGATCATACAGATGGCGGTTTAGATATTTACATGTTCATACAGATGGCGGTGTAAATATTTCCAAGTTCTTATAGATGGCCGTGTAGATATTTCCATGTTCATAGAGATGGCGGTGCAGATATTTCCATGTTTATGCAGATAGTGGTATAGATATTTCCATGTTTATACCGATGGTGGTGTAGATATTTCCATGTTTATACAGATGGCGGTCTGGATATTTCCATGTTTATAGAGATAGTAGTGTAGTTATTTCAAACCTTATAGAGACAGCATTGTAGATATTTCCATGTTTATACAGGTAGCGGGGTAGATATTTCCATGTTTATAGACATAGTGGGGTAGATAATTGCAATTTTATACAGATAGCAGTGTAGATATTTCCAAGTTCATACAGATAGCAGTGTAGATATTTCCACGTTTATAGAGATGGCGGTGTAGATATTTCCATGTTCATACAGATGGCGGTGTAGATATTTCCATGTTTATAGACATGGCGGTGTAGATATTTTCATGCTTACACAGATGGCAGTGTAGATATTTCCATGTTTACACAGATAGCGGTGTAGACATTTCTATGTTTACACAGATAGCGGTGTGGATATTTCCATGTTTATGCAGATAGCGCTGTAGATATTTCCATGTTTATACAGATAGCAGTGCGGTTATTTCCATGTTTATACAGATAGTTGGGCAGATATTTCCATGTTTATACAGATATTGGTGTTGATATTTCCATCTTAAAACAGATGGAGGTGTAGATATGTCCATGTTCGTACAGATGGCGGTGTAGATATTTCCATGTTCATACAGATGGCGGTGTAGATATTTCGAAGTTTATAGAGATAGCGCTGTAGTTATTTCCATATTTATAGAGAAATCTGTGTAGATATTTCCATGTATATGCAGATAGCTGTGTAGATATTTCCATGTTCATGCAGATAGCGGTGTAGATATTTCCATGTTCATCCAGATGCCGGTGTACCTATATCCATGTTCAAACAGATGGCGGTGAAGATATTTCCATGTTCATACAGATGGTGTTGTCGGTATTTCCATGTTCATACAAATGGCAGTGTAGATATTTCCATGTTCATAGAGAGGGCGGTGTAGATATTTCCAGGTTCATACAAATGGCGGTGTAGATATTTCCATGTTCATAGAGATTGCCTTTTAGATATTTCCATGTTTATACAGATAGCAGTGTAGTTATTTCCATGTTTATAGAGATACCAGTGTGGATATTTCCTTTGATATACAGATAGCTGTGTAGATATTTCCATGTTCATACACAAACCGGTGTAGATATTTCCATGTTCATACAGAGGGCGGTGTAGATATTTCCATGTTCATACAGATAGCGGTGTAGATATTTCCATGTTCATACAGTTAGCGGTGTAGATATTTCCATGTTCATACAATTGGCGGTGTAGATATTTACATGTTCATACAGATGGCGGTGAAGATATTTCCATGTTCATACAGATAGCGGTGTAGAGATTTCCATCTTCATACAGATAGCGGTGTAGATATTTCCATGTTCATACAGATAGCGGTCTAGATATTTCCAGGTTCATACCAATAGCGGTGTAGACATTTCCATGTTCATACAGTTAGCGGTGTAGATATTTCCATTTTCACACAGATGGCGGTGTAGATATTTCCATGTTCATACAGATGGCGGAGTAGATATTTCCATGTTTGTACGGATGACAGTGTAGATATTTCCATGTTCATACAGGTGGCGGTGTAGATATTTCCATGTTTATACAGATAGCAGTGTAGTTATTTCCATGTTTATAGAGATAGCAGTGTTGATATTTCCATTGATATACAGATAGCTGTGTAGATATTTGCATGGTCATACAGATAGCGGTGTAGATATTTCCATGTTCGTACAGATAGCGGTGTAGATATTTCCATGTTCCTACAGATAGCGGTGTAGATACTTCCATGTTCATACAGATAGCGGAGTAGATATTTCCATGTTCATACAGTTAGCGGTGTAGATATTTCCATGTTTATACAAATGGCGGTGTAGATATTTCCATGTTCATCCAGATGCGGGGGTACATATATCCATGTTCATACAGATGGCGGTGAAGATATTTCCATGTTCATACAGATGGTGGTGTAGATAATTCCATGTTCATACAAATGGCGGTGTAGATATTTCCATGTTCATAGAGATGGCGGTATAGATATTTCCATGTTCATAAAAATGGCGGTGTAGATATTTCCATGTTCATAGAGATGGCAGTGTAGATATTTCCATGTTTATACAGAGAGCAGTGTAGTTATTTCCATGTTTATAGAGATAGCAGTGTAGATATTTAAATTGTTATACAGATAGCTGTGTAGATATTTGAATGTTCATACAGATAGCGGTGTAGATATTTCCATGTTCATACAGATAGCGGTGTAGATATTTCCATGTTCATACAGATACCGGTGTAGATATTTCCATGTTCATACAGATAGCGGTGTAGATATTTCCATGTCCATACAGATAGCGGTGTAGATATTTCCATGTTCATACAGTTAGCGGTGTAGATATTTCCATGTTCATACAGATGGCGGTGTAGATATTTACATGTTCATACGGATAGCGGTGTAGATATTTCCATGTTCATACAGATAGCGGTGTAGATATTTCCATGTTCATACCAATAGCGGTGTAGATATTTCCATGTTCATACAGTTAGCGGTGTAGATATTTCCATGTTCATACAGATGGCGATGTAGATATTTACATGTTGATACAGATGGCGGTGTAGATATTTCCATGTTCTTACGGATGGCAGTGTAGATATTTCCATGTTCATACAGGTGGCGGTGTAGATATTTCCCTGTTTATACAGATAGCAGTGTAGTTATTTCCATGTTTATAGAGATAGCAGTGTAGGTATTTCCATTGATATACAGATAGCTGTGTAGATATTTGCATGTTCATACAGATAGCGGTGTAGATATTTCCATGTTCGTACAGATAGCGGTGTAGTTATTTCCAAGTTCATACAGATAACGGTGTAGATATTTGCATGTTCATACAGATAGCGGTGTATAAATTTCCATGTTCATACAGATGGCGGTGTAGATATTTCCATGTTCATAGAGATGGCGATGTAGATATTTCCATGTTCATACCAAAGGCGGTGTAGCTATTTCCATGTTCATATAGATGGCGGTGTAGATATTTCCATGTTTATACTGATAGCAGTGTAGTTATTTCCATGTTTATAGAGATAGCAGTGTAGGTATTTCCATTGATATACAGATAGCTGTGTAGATATTTGCATGTTCATACAGATAGCGGTGTAGATATTTCCATGTTCATACAGATAGCGGTGTAGATATTTCCATGTTCATACAGATAGCGGTGTAGATATTTCCATGTTCATACAGATAGCGGTGTAGATATTTCCAGGTTCTTACAGATAGCGGTGTAGATATTTCCATTTTCATACAGTTAGCGGTGTAGATATTTCCATGTTTATAGAGATAGTGGTGTAGTTATTTCCAAGTTTATAGAGACAGCGTTGTAGATATTTCCATGTTTATTCAGATATCGGTGAAGATATTTCCACGTTTATACACATAGCGGTGTAGATATTTCCATGTTTATACAGAGAGAAGTGTAGATATTTCCATGTTTATAGAGATAGTGGTGTAGATAATTTCAATTTTATACCGAGAGCAGTGTAGATATTTCCAAGTTCATACAGATAGCGGTGTAGATATTTCCACGTTTATAGAGATAGTTTTGTAGATATTTCCATGTTCATAAAGATAGCAGTGTAGATATTTCCATGTTCATACAGATAACGGTGTAGATATTTCCATGTTCATACAGATGGAGGTGTAGATATTTACATGTACATACAGATGGCATTGAGGATATTTCCATGTTCGTACGGATGGCAGTGTAGATATTTCCATGTTCATACCGGTGGCGGTGTAGATATTTCCATGTTTATACAGATAGCGGTGAAGATATTTCCATGTTTATACAGATAGCGGTGTAGATAATTCCATGTTTATACAGATAGCAGTGTAGATATTTCCATGTTTATAGAGATAGTGGTGTATATAATTTCAATTTTATACAGAGAGCAGTGTAGATATTTCCAAGTTCATACAGATAGCGGTGTAGATATTTCCACGTTTATAGAGATGGCGGTGTAGATACTTCCATGTTCATACAGATGGCGGTGTAGATATTTCCATGTTTATAGGCATGGCGGAGTAGGTATTTTCATGTTTACACAGATGGCAGTGTAGATATTTCCATGTTTACACAGATAGCGTTGTAGACATTTCCATGTTTACACAGATAGCGGTGTGGATATTTCCATGTTTATGCAAATAGCGGTGTAGATATTTCCATGTTTATACAGATAGCGGTGCGGATATTTCCATGTTTATACAGATAGTTGGGCAGATATTTCCATGTTTATACAGATAGCAGTGTAGATATTTCCTTCTTAATACAGATGGCGGTGTAGATATTTCCATGTTTGTACAGATGGCGGTGTAGATATTTACATGTTCATACAGATGGCGGTGTAGATATTTCGAAGTTTATAGAGATAGCGCTGTAGTTATTTCCATATTTATAGAGAAATCTGTGTAGATATTTCCATGTGTATTCAGATAGCTGTGTAGATATTTCCATGTTCATGCAGATAGCGGTGTAGATATTTCCATGTTCATCCAGATGCCGGTGTACATATATCCATGTTCATACAGATGGCGGTGAATATATTTCCATGTTCAAAGAGATGGCGTGTAGATATTTCCATGTTCATACAAATGTCGGTGTAGATATTTCCATGTTCATAGAGATGGCAGTGTAGATATTTCCATATTTATACAGATAGCAGTGTAGTTATTTCCATGTTTATAGAGATAGCAGTGTAGATATTTCCATTGATATACAGATAGCTGTGTAGATATTTGCATGTTCATTCAGATAGCGGTGTAGATATTTCCATGTCCATACAGATAGCGGTGTAGATATTTCCATGTTCATACAGATAGCGGTGTAGATATTTCCATGTTCATACAGATGGCGGTGTAGATAATTCCATGTTCATGCAGATGGCGGTGTAGATATTTATATGTTCATACAGATGGCGGTGTAGATATTTCCATGTTCATACAGATGGCGGTGTAGATATTTCCATGTTCATACAGATGGCTGTGTAGATATTTCCATGTTCATACAGTTGGCGGTGTAGATATTTCCATGTTCATACAGATGGCGGTGTAGTTATTTACATGTTCATACACATGGCAGTGTAGATATTTCCATGTTCGTACGGATGGCAGTGTAGATATTTCCATGTTCATACAGGTGGCGGTGTAGATATTTCCATGTTTATACAGATAGCAGTGTAGTTATTTCCATGTTTATAGAGATAGCTGTGTAGATATTTCCATTGATATACAGAGAGCTGTGTAGATATTTGTATGTTCATACAGATAGCGGTGTAGATATTTCCATGTTCATACAGATAGCGGTTTAGATATTTCCATGTTCATACAGATAGCGGTGTAGATATTTCCTTGTTCATAGAGATATCGGTGTAGATATTTCCATGTTCATACAGATGGCGGTGTAGATATTTCCATGTTCATACAGATAGCGGTGTAGATATTTCCATGTTCATACAGATAGCGGTGTAGATATTTCCATGTTCATACAGTTAGTAGTGTAGATATTTCCATGTTCATACAGATGGCGGTGTAGTTATTTACATGTTCATACAGATGGCGGTGTAGATATTTCCATGTTCATACAAATAGCGGTGTAGATATTTCCATGTTCATAGAGATGGCAGTGTAGATATTTCCATGTTTATACAGAGAGCACTGTAGTTATTTCCATGTTTATAGAGATAGCAGTGTAGATATTTCCATTGATATACAGATAGCTGTGTAGATATTTGCATGTTCATACAGATAGAAGTCTAGATATTTCCATGTTCATACTAATAGCGGTGTAGATATTTCCATGTTCGTACAGATAGCGGTGTAGATATTTCCTTTTTCATAGAGATATCGGTGTAGATATTTACATGTTCATACAGATGGCGGTGTAGATATTTCCATGTTCATACAGTTAGTAGTGTAGATATTTCCATGTTCCTACAGACGGCGGTGTAGATATTTACATGTTCATACAGATGGCGGTATAGATATTTCCATGTTCGAACAGATGGTGGTGTAGATATTTCCATGTTCATAGAGATGGTGGTGTAGATATTTCCATGTTTATGCAGATAGCGGTATAGATGTTTCCATGTTTATACGGATGGTGGTGTAGATATTTCCACGTTTATAGAGATGGCGGTCTAGATATTTCCATGTTTAAAGAGATAGTCTTGTAGTTATTTCCAAGTTTATAGAGACAGCGTTGTAGATATTTCCATGTTTATACAGATAGCGGTGAAGATATTTCCATGTTTATACAGATAGCGGTGTAGATAATTCCATGTTTATACAGATAGCGGTGAAGATATTTCCATGTTTATACAGATAACGGTGTAGGTATTTCCATGTTTATACAGATAGCAGTATAGATATTTCCATGTTTATAGAGATAGTGGTGTAGATAATTTCAATTTTATACAGAGAGCAGTGTAGATATTTCCAAGTTCATACAGATAGCGGTGTGGATATTTCCACGTTTATAGAGATGGCGGTGTAGATATTTCCATGTTCATACAGATGGCGGTGTAAATATTTCCATGTTTATGGGGATGGCGGTGTAGATATTTTCATGTTTACACAGATGGCGGTGTAGATATTTCCATCTTTACACAGATAGCGGTGTAGACATTTCCAAGTTTACACAGATAGCGGTGTGGATATTTCCATATTTTTGGAGATAGCAGTGTAGATATTTCCATGTTTATACAGATAGCGGTGCGGATATTTCCATGTTTATACAGATAGTTGGGCAGATATTTCCATGTTTATACAGACGGCGTTGTAGATATTTCCATCTTAATACAGATGCCGGTGTAGATATGTCCATGTTTGTACAGATGGCGGTGTAGATATTTCCGTGTTCATACAGATGGCGGTGTAGATATTTCGAAGTTTTTAGAGATAGCGCTGTAGTTATCTCCATATTTATAGAGAAATCTGTGTAGATATTTCCATGTATATTCATTTAGCTGTGTAGATATTTCCATGTTCATGCAGATAGCGGTGTAGATATTTCCATGTTCATCCAGATGCCGGTGCACATGTATCCATGTTCATACAGATGGCGTTGAAGATATTTCCGTGTTCATACAGATGGCGGTGTAGATATTTCCATGTTTATACAAATGGCGGTGTAGATATTTCCATGTTCATAGAAATGGCGGTGTAGATATTTCCATGTTCATACAAATGGCGGTGTAGATATTTCCATGTTCATAGAGATGGCGGTGTAGATATTTCCATGTTTATACAGATAGCACTGTAGTTATTTCCATGTTTATAGAGATAGCAGTGTAGATATTTCCATTGATATACAGATAGCTGTGTAGATATTTGCATGTTCATACAGATAGCCGTCTAGATATTTCCATGTTCATACTGATAGCGGTGTAGATATTTCCATGTTCATACAGATAGCGGTGTAGATATTTCCATGTTCATACAGATAGCGGTGTAGATATTTCCATGTTCATACAGATGGCGGTGTAGATATTTCCATGTTCATACAGTTAGCGGTGAAGATATTTCCATGTTCATACAGATGGCGGTGTAGATATTTCCATGTTCATACAGATGGCGGTGTAGATATTTCCATGTTCATACAGATAGCGGTGTAGATATTTCCATGTTCATACCAAAAGCGGTGTAGATATTTCCATGTTCATACAGTTAGCATTGTAGATATTTCCAAGTTCATACAGATGGCGGTGTAGATATTTACATGTTCATGCAGATGGCGGTGTAGATATTTCCATGTTCGTACGGATGGCAGTGTAGATATTTCCATGTTCATACAGGTGGCAGTGTAGATATTTCCCTTTTTATACAGATAGCACTGTAGTTATTTCCATTTTTATAGAGATAGCAGTGTTGGTATTTCCATTGATATACAGATAGCTGTGTAGATATTTGCATGTTCATACAGATACCGGTGTAGATATTTCCATGTTCATACAGATAGCGGTGTAGATATTTCTATGTTCATACAGATAACGGTGTAGATATTTCCATGTTCATACAGATAGAGGTGTAGATAATTCCATGTTCATACAGTTAGCGGTGTAGATATTTCCATGTTCATACAGATGGTGGTGTAAATATTTACATGTTCATACAGCTGGCGGTATAGATATTTTCATGTTCGTACAGATGGCGGTGTAGATATTTCCATGTTCTTAGAAATGGCGTTGTAGATATTTCCATGTTTATGCAGATAGCGGTATAGATATTTCCATGTTTATACAGATGGTGGTGTAGATATTTCCGTGTTTATAGAGATGGCGGTCTAGATATTTCCATGTTTACAGAGATAGTGGTGTAGTTATTTCCAAATTTATAGAGACAGCGTTGTAGATATTTCCATGTTTATACAGATAGCGGTGAAGATATTTCCATGTTTATACAGATAGCCGTGTAGATATTTCCATGTTTATACAGATAGCAGTGAACATATTTCCATGTTTATAGAGATAGTGGTGTAGATAATTTCAATTTTATTCAGAGAGCAGTGTAGATATTTCCAAGTTCATACAGATATCGGTGTAGATATTTCCACGTTTATAGAGATAGCGGTGTAGATATTTCCATGTTCATACAGAGGACGGTGTAGATATTTCTATGTTTATTGGGATGGCGGTGTAGATATTTTCATGTTTACACAGATGGCGGTGTAGATATTTCCATGTTTACACAGATAGCGGTGTAGACATTTCCATGTTTACACAGATAGCGGTGTGGATATTTCCATGTTTATGCAGATAGCAGTGTAGATATTTCCATGTTTATAGAGACAGCGTTGTAGATATTTCCATGTTTATACAGATAGCCATGAAGGTATTTCCATGTTTATACAGATAGCGTTGTAGATATTTCCATGTTTATAGAGATAGCAGTGTAGATATTTCCATGTTTATACAGATAGCGGTGCGGATATTTCCCTGTTTATACAGATAGTTGGGCAGATATTTCCATGTTTATACAGATAGCGGTGTAGATATTTCCATCTTAATACAGATGGCGGTGTAGATATGTCCATGTTTGTACAGATGGCGGTGTAGATATTTCCATGTTCATTCAGATGGCGTTGCAGATATTTCGAAGTTTATAGACATAGCGCTTAAGTTATTTCCATATTTATAGAGAAATCTGTGTAGATATTTCCATGTATATTCAGATAGCTGTGTAGATATTTCCATGTTCATACAGATGGTGGTGTAGATATTTACATGTTCATACAGATGGCGGTGTAGATATTTCCATGTTCGTACGGATGGCAGTGTAGTTATTTCCATGATCATACAGGTGGCGGTGTAGATATTTCCATGTTTATACAGATAGCGGTGTAGATATTTCCATGTTTATACAGATAGAATTGTAGATATTTCCATGTTTATAGAGATAGAGGTGTAGATAATTTCAATTTCATACCGAGAGCAGTGTAGATATTTCCAAGTTCATACAGATAGTGATGTAGATATTTCCACGTTTATAGAGATGGCGGTGTAGATATTTCCATGTTCATACTGATGGCGGTGTAGATATTTCCATGTTCATACAAATGGCGGTGTAGATATTTCCATGTTCATAGAGATGGCGGTGTTGATATTTCCATGTTTATACAGATAGCAGTGTAGTTATTTCCATGTTTATAGAGACAGCAGTGTAGATATTTCCACTGATATACACATAGCTGTGTAGATATTTGCATGTTCATACAGATAGCGGTGTAGATATTTCCATCTTCATACAGATGGCGGTGTAGATATTTCCATGTTCATACAGATAACGTTGTAGATATTTCCATGTTCATACAGATAGCGGTGTAGATATTTCCATGGTCATACAGTTAGCGGTGTAGATATTTCCATGTTCATACAAATGGCGGTGTAGATATTTACATGTTCATACAGATGGCGGTGTAGATATTTCCATTTTCGTACAGATGGCCGTGTAGATATTTCCATGTTCATAGAGATGGCGATGTAGGTATTTCCATGATTATGCAGACAGCGGTATAGATATTTCCATGTTTATACAGATGGCGGTGTAGATATTTCCATGTTTATAGAGATGGCGGTCTAGATATTTCCATTTTTATAGAGATAGTGGTGTAGTTATTTCCAAGTTTATGGAGACAGCGTTGTAGATATTTCCATGTTTATACAGATAGCGGTGAAGTTATTTACATGTTTATACAGATAGCGGTGTAGACATTTTCATGTTTATACAGATATCAGTGTAGATATTTCCATGTTTATAGAGATAGTAGTGTAGATAATTTCAATTTTATACAGATAGCAGTGTAGATATTTCCAAGTCCATACAGATAGCGGTGTAGATATTTCCACGTTTATAGAGATGGCGGTGCAGATATTTCCATGTTCATACAGATGGCGGTGTAGATATTTCCATGTTTATAGAGATGGCGGTGTAGATATTTCCATGTTTACACAGATGGCGGTGTAGATATTTCCCTGTTTGCACAGATAGCGGTGTAGACATTTCCATGTTTACACAGATAGCGGTGTGGATATTTCCATGTTTATAGAGATAGCGGTGTAGATATTTCCATTTTTATACAGATAGCGGTGCGGATATTTCCATGTTTATACAGATAGTTGGGCAGATATTTCCATGTTTATACAGATAGTGGTGTAGATATTTCCATCTTAATACAGATGGCGGTGTAGATATGTCCATGTTCATACAGATGGCGGTGTAGATATTTCGAAGTTTATATTGATAGCGCTGTAGTTATTTCCATATTTATACAGAAATCTGTGTAGTTATTTCCATGTATATGCAGATAGCTGTGTAGATATTTCCTTGTTCATGCAGATAGCGGTGTAGATATTTCCATGTTCAAACAGATGCCGGTGTAGATATATCCATGCTCACACAGATGGCGGTGAAGATATTTCCATGTTCATAGAGATGGCGGTGTAGATATTTCCATGTTAATACAAAAGGCGGTGTAGATATTTCCATGTTCATACAGATAGCGGTGTAGATATTTACATGTTCATACAGATGGCGGTGTAGATATTTCCATGTTCGTATGGATGGCAGTGTAGATATTTCCATGTTCATACAGGTGGCGGTGTAGATATTTCCATGTTCATACAGATAGCAGTGTAGGTATTTCCATGTTCATACAGTTAGCGGTGTAGATATTTCCATGTTCATACAGATGGCGGTGTAGATATTTACATGTTCATACAGATGGCAGTGTAGATATTTCCATGTTCGTAGGGATGGCAGTGTAGATATTTCCATGTTCATACAGGTGGCGGTGTAGATATTTCCATGTTTATACAGATAGCAGTGTAGTTATTTCCATGTTTATAGAGATAGCAGTGTAGATATTTCCATTGATATACAGATAGCTGTGTAGATATCTGTATGTTCATACAGATAGCGGTGTAGATATTTCCATGTTCGTACAGATAGCGGTGTAGATATTTCCATGTTCATACAGTCAGCGGTGTAGATATTTCCATGTTCATACAGATGGCCGTGTAGATATTTACATGTTCATACAGATAGCGGTGTGGATATTTCCATGTTCGTACAGATAGCGGTGTAGATATTTCCATGTTCATACAGATAACGGTGTAGATATTTCCATGTATATGCAGAGAGCTGTGTAGATATTTCCATGTTCATGCAGATAGCGGTGTAGATATTTCCATGTTCATCCACATGCCGGTGTAGATATATCCATGTTCATACAGATGGCGGTGAATATATTTCCATGTTCATACAGATGGCGGTGTAGACATTTCCAGGTTCATACCAATGGCGGTGTAGATATTTCCATGTTCATAGAGATGGCGGTGTAGATAATTCCATGTTCATACAAATGGCGGGGTAGATATTTCCATGTTCATAGAGATGGCGGTGTAGATATTTGCATGTTTATACAGATAGCAGTGTGGTTTTTTCCATGTTTATAGAGATAGTTTTGTAGATAATTTCAATATTATACAGATAGCTGGGTAGATATTTGCATGTTCTTACAGATAGCGGTGTAGATATTTCCATATTCATACAGATAGGGTTGTAGATATTTCCATGTTCATACAGAGAGCGGTGTAGATATTTCCATGTTCATGCAGATAGCGGTGAAGATATTTACATGTTCATACAGATGGCGGTGTAGATATTTCCATGTTCATACAGATAGCGGTGTAGATATTTCCATGTCCATACAGTTAGTGTTGTAGATATTTCCATGTTCATACAGATGGTGCTGTAGATATTTACATGTTCATACAGATGGCGGTGTAGATATTTCCATGTTCGTACGGATGGCAGTGTAGTTATTTCCATGATCATACAGGTGGCGGTGTAGATATTTCCATGTTTATACAGATAGCGGTGTAGATATTTCCATGTTTATACAGATAGAATTGTAGATATTTCCATGTTTATAGAGATAGAGGTGTAGATAATTTCAATTTCATACCGAGAGCAGTGTAGATATTTCCAAGTTGATACAGATAGCGATGTAGATATTTCCACGTTTATAGAGATGGCGGTGTAGATATTTCCATGTTCATACTGATGGCGGTGTAGATATTTCCATGTTCATACAAATGGCGGTGTAGATATTTCCATGTTCATAGAGATGGCGGTGTTGATATTTCCATGTTTATACAGATAGCAGTGTAGTTATTTCCATGTTTATAGAGATAGCAGTGTAGATATTTCCATTGATATACACATAGCTGTGTAGATATTTGCATGTTCATACAGATAGCGGTGTAGATATTTCCATCTTCATACAGATGGCCGTGTAGATATTTCCATGTTAATACAGATAACGTTGTAGATATTTCCATGTTCATACAGATAGCGGTGTAGATATTTCCATGGTCATACAGTTAGCAGTGTAGATATTTCCATGTTCATACAAATGGCGGTGTAGATATTTACATGTTCATACAGATGGCGGTGTAGATATTTCCATGTTCGTACAGATGGCCGTGTAGATATTTCCATGTTCATAGAGATGGCGATGTAGGTATTTCCATGATTATGCAGACAGCGGTATAGATATTTCCATGTTTATACAGATGGCGGTGTAGATATTTCCATGTTTATAGACATGGCGGTCTAGATATTTCCATTTTTATAGAGATAGTGGTGTAGTTATTTCCAAGTTTATAGAGACAGCGTTGTAGATATTTCCATGTTTATACAGATAGCGGTGAAGTTATTTACATGTTTATACAGATAGCGGTGTAGACATTTTCATGTTTATACAGATATCAGTGTAGATATTTCCATGTTTATAGAGATAGTAGTGTAGAAAATTTCAATTTTATACAGATAGCAGTGTAGATATTTCCAAGTCCATACAGATAGCGGTGTAGATATTTCCACGTTTATAGAGATGGCGGTGCAGATATTTCCATGTTCATACAGATGGCGGTGTAGATATTTCCATGTTTATAGAGATGGCGGTGTAGATATTTCCATGTTTACACAGATGGCGGTGTAGATATTTCCCTGTTTGCACAGATAGCGGTGTAGACATTTCCATGTTTACACAGATAGCGGTGTGGATATTTCCATGTTTATAGAGATAGCGGTGTAGATATTTCCATTTTTAACCAGATAGCGGTGCGGATATTTCCATGTTTATACAGATAGTTGGGCAGATATTTCCATGTTTATACAGATGGTGGTGAAGATATTTCCATCTTAATACAGATGGCGGTGTAGATATGTCCATGTTCGTACAGATGGCAGTGTAGATATTTCCATGTTCATACAGATGGCGGTGTAGATATTTCGAAGTTTATATTGATAGCGCTGTAGTTATTTCCATATTTATAGAGAAATCTGTGTAGTTATTTCCATGTATATTCAGATAGCTGTGTAGATATTTCCATGTTCATGCAGATAGCGGTGTAGATATTTCCATGTTCATCCAGATGCCGGTGTAGATATATCCATGCTCATACAGATGGCAGTGAAGATATTTCCATGTTCATAGAGATGGCGGTGTAGATATTTCAATGTTCATACAAAAGGCGGTGTAGATATTTCAATGTTCATAGAGATGGCGGTGTAGATATTTCCATGTTTATTCAGATAGTAGTGTAGTTATTTCCATGTTTATAGAGATAATAGTGTAGATATTTCCATTGATATACAGATAGCTGTGTAGATATTTGCATGTTCATACAGATAGCGGTGTAGATATTTCCATGTTCATACATAGGGCGGTGTAGATATTTCCATGTTCGTACAGATAGCGGTGTCGATATTTCCATGTTCATAGAGATGGCAGTGTAGATACTTCCATGTTCGTACGGGTGGCGGTTTAGATATTTCCATGTTTATACAGATAGCAGTGTAGTTATTTCCAGGTTTATAGAATAGCAGTTTAGATATTTCCATTGATATACACATAGATGTGTAGATATTTGCATGTTCATACAGATAGCGGTGTAGATATTTCCATGTTCGTACAGATAGCGGTGTAGATATTTCCATGTTCATACAGATAGCGGTGTAGATATTTCCATGTTCATACAGATAACGGTGTAGATATTTCCATGTTCATACAGATACCGGTGTAGATATTTCCATGTTCATACAGATGGCGGTGTAGATATTTACATGTTCATACAGATGGCGGTGTAGATATTTCCATGTTCGTACAGATGGCCGTGTAGATATTTCCATGTTCATAGAGATGGCGATGTAGGTATTTCCATGATTATGCAGACAGCGGTATAGATATTTCCATGTTTATACAGATGGCGGTGTAGATATTTCCATGTTTATAGACATGGCGGTCTAGATATTTCCATTTTTATAGAGATAGTGGTGTAGTTATTTCCAAGTTTATAGAGACAGCGTTGTAGATATTTCCATGTTTATACAGATAGCGGTGAAGTTATTTACATGTTTATACAGATAGCGGTGTAGACATTTTCATGTTTATACAGATATCAGTGTAGATATTTCCATGTTTATAGAGATAGTAGTGTAGAAAATTTCAATTTTATACAGATAGCAGTGTAGATATTTCCAAGTCCATACAGATAGCGGTGTAGATATTTCCACGTTTATAGAGATGGTGGTGCAGATATTTCCATGTTCATACAGATGGCGGTGTAGATATTTCCATGTTTATAGAGATGGCGGTGTAGATATTTCCATGTTTACACAGATGGCGGTGTAGATATTTCCCTGTTTGCACAGATAGCGGTGTAGACATTTCCATGTTTACACAGATAGCGGTGTGGATATTTCCATGTTTATAGAGATAGCGGTGTAGATATTTCCATTTTTATACAGATAGCGGTGCGGATATTTCCATGTTTATACAGATAGTTGGGCAGATATTTCCATGTTTATACAGATGGTGGTGTAGATATTTCCATCTTAATACAGATGGCGGTGTAGATATGTCCATGTTCGTACAGATGGCAGTGTAGATATTTCCATGTTCATACAGATGGCGGTGTAGATATTTCGAAGTTTATATTGATAGCGCTGTAGTTATTTCCATATTTATAGAGAAATCTGTGTAGTTATTTCCATGTATATTCAGATAGCTGTGTAGATATTTCCATGTTCATGCAGATAGCGGTGTAGATATTTCCATGTTCATCCAGATGCCGGTGTAGATATATCCATGCTCATACAGATGGCAGTGAAGATATTTCCATGTTCATAGAGATGGCGGTGTAGATATTTCAATGTTCATACAAAAGGCGGTGTAGATATTTCAATGTTCATAGAGATGGCGGTGTAGATATTTCCATGTTTATTCAGATAGTAGTGTAGTTATTTCCATGTTTATAGAGATAATAGTGTAGATATTTCCATTGATATACAGATAGCTGTGTAGATATTTGCATGTTCATACAGATAGCGGTGTAGATATTTCCATGTTCATACATAGGGCGGTGTAGATATTTCCATGTTCGTACAGATAGCGGTGTCGATATTTCCATGTTCATAGAGATGGCAGTGTAGATATTTCCATGTTCGTACGGGTGGCGGTTTAGATATTTCCATGTTTATACAGATAGCAGTGTAGTTATTTCCAGGTTTATAGAATAGCAGTTTAGATATTTCCATTGATATACACATAGATGTGTAGATATTTGCATGTTCATACAGATAGCGGTGTAGATATTTCCATGTTCGTACAGATAGCGGTGTAGATATTTCCATGTTCATACAGATAGCGGTGTAGATATTTCCATGTTCATACAGATAACGGTGTAGATATTTCCATGTTCATACAGATACCGGTGTAGATATTTCCATGTTCATACAGATGGCGGTGTAGATATTTACATGTTCATACAGATGGCGGTGTAGATATTTCCATGTTCGTACAGATGGCCGTGTAGATATTTCCATGTTCATAGAGATGGCGATGTAGGTATTTCCATGATTATGCAGACAGCGGTATAGATATTTCCATGTTTATACAGATGGCGGTGTAGATATTTCCATGTTTATAGACATGGCGGTCTAGATATTTCCATTTTTATAGAGATAGTGGTGTAGTTATTTCCAAGTTTATAGAGACAGCGTTGTAGATATTTCCATGTTTATACAGATAGCGGTGAAGTTATTTACATGTTTATACAGATAGCGGTGTAGACATTTTCATGTTTATACAGATATCAGTGTAGATATTTCCATGTTTATAGAGATAGTAGTGTAGAAAATTTCAATTTTATACAGATAGCAGTGTAGATATTTCCAAGTCCATACAGATAGCGGTGTAGATATTTCCACGTTTATAGAGATGGCGGTGCAGATATTTCCATGTTCATACAGATGGCGGTGTAGATATTTCCATGTTTATAGAGATGGCGGTGTAGATATTTCCATGTTTACACAGATGGCGGTGTAGATATTTCCCTGTTTGCACAGATAGCGGTGTAGACATTTCCATGTTTACACAGATAGCGGTGTGGATATTTCCATGTTTATAGAGATAGCGGTGTAGATATTTCCATTTTTATACAGATAGCGGTGCGGATATTTCCATGTTTATACAGATAGTTGGGCAGATATTTCCATGTTTATACAGATGGTGGTGTAGATATTTCCATCTTAATACAGATGGCGGTGTAGATATGTCCATGTTCGTACAGATGGCAGTGTAGATATTTCCATGTTCATACAGATGGCGGTGTAGATATTTCGAAGTTTATATTGATAGCGCTGTAGTTATTTCCATATTTATAGAGAAATCTGTGTAGTTATTTCCATGTATATTCAGATAGCTGTGTAGATATTTCCATGTTCATGCAGATAGCGGTGTAGATATTTCCATGTTCATCCAGATGCCGGTGTAGATATATCCATGCTCATACAGATGGCAGTGAAGATATTTCCATGTTCATAGAGATGGCGGTGTAGATATTTCAATGTTCATACAAAAGGCGGTGTAGATATTTCAATGTTCATAGAGATGGCGGTGTAGATATTTCCATGTTTATTCAGATAGTAGTGTAGTTATTTCCATGTTTATAGAGATAATAGTGTAGATATTTCCATTGATATACAGATAGCTGTGTAGATATTTGCATGTTCATACAGATAGCGGTGTAGATATTTCCATGTTCATACATAGGGCGGTGTAGATATTTCCATGTTCGTACAGATAGCGGTGTCGATATTTCCATGTTCATAGAGATGGCAGTGTAGATATTTCCATGTTCGTACGGGTGGCGGTTTAGATATTTCCATGTTTATACAGATAGCAGTGTAGTTATTTCCAGGTTTATAGAATAGCAGTTTAGATATTTCCATTGATATACACATAGATGTGTAGATATTTGCATGTTCATACAGATAGCGGTGTAGATATTTCCATGTTCGTACAGATAGCGGTGTAGATATTTCCATGTTCATACAGATAGCGGTGTAGATATTTCCATGTTCATACAGATAACGGTGTAGATATTTCCATGTTCATACAGATACCGGTGTAGATATTTCCATGTTCATACAGATGGCGGTGTAGATATTTACATGTTCATACAGATGGCGGTGTAGATATTTCCATGTTCGTACAGATGGCCGTGTAGATATTTCCATGTTCATAGAGATGGCGATGTAGGTATTTCCATGATTATGCAGACAGCGGTATAGATATTTCCATGTTTATACAGATGGCGGTGTGGATATTTCCATGTTTATAGAGATGGCGGTCTAGATATTTCCATTTTTATAGAGATAGTGGTGTAGTTATTTCCAAGTTTATAGAGACAGCGTTGTAGATATTTCCATGTTTATACAGATAGCGGTGAAGTTATTTACATGTTTATACAGATAGCGGTGTAGACATTTTCATGTTTATACAGATATCAGTGTAGATATTTCCATGTTTATAGAGATAGTAGTGTAGAAAATTTCAATTTTATACAGATAGCAGTGTAGATATTTCCAAGTCCATACAGATAGCGGTGTAGATATTTCCACGTTTATAGAGATGGCGGTGCAGATATTTCCATGTTCATACAGATGGCGGTGTAGATATTTCCATGTTTATAGAGATGGCGGTGTAGATATTTCCATGTTTACACAGATGGCGGTGTAGATATTTCCCTGTTTGCACAGATAGCGGTGTAGACATTTCCATGTTTACACAGATAGCGGTGTGGATATTTCCATGTTTATAGAGATAGCGGTGTAGATATTTCCATTTTTATACAGATAGCGGTGCGGATATTTCCATGTTTATACAGATAGTTGGGCAGATATTTCCATGTTTATACAGATGGTGGTGTAGATATTTCCATCTTAATACAGATGGCGGTGTAGATATGTCCATGTTCGTACAGATGGCAGTGTAGATATTTCCATGTTCATACAGATGGCGGTGTAGATATTTCGAAGTTTATATTGATAGCGCTGTAGTTATTTCCATATTTATAGAGAAATCTGTGTAGTTATTTCCATGTATATTCAGATAGCTGTGTAGATATTTCCATGTTCATGCGGATAGCGGTGTAGATATTTCCATGTTCATCCAGATGCCGGTGTAGATATATCCATGCTCATACAGATGGCAGTGAAGATATTTCCATGTTCATAGAGATGGCGGTGTAGATATTTCAATGTTCATACAAAAGGCGGTGTAGATATTTCAATGTTCATAGAGATGGCGGTGTAGATATTTCCATGTTTATTCAGATAGTAGTGTAGTTATTTCCATGTTTATAGAGATAATAGTGTAGATATTTCCATTGATATACAGATAGCTGTGTAGATATTTGCATGTTCATACAGATAGCGGTGTAGATATTTCCATGTTCATACATAGGGCGGTGTAGATATTTCCATGTTCGTACAGATAGCGGTGTAGATATTTCCATGTTCATAGAGATGGCAGTGTAGATATTTCCATGTTCGTACGGGTGGCGGTTTAGATATTTCCATGTTTATACAGATAGCAGTGTAGTTATTTCCAGGTTTATAGAATAGCAGTTTAGATATTTCCATTGATATACACATAGATGTGTAGATATTTGCATGTTCATACAGATAGCGGTGTAGATATTTCCATGTTCGTACAGATAGCGGTGTAGATATTTCCATGTTCATACAGATAGCGGTGTAGATATTTCCATGTTCATACAGATAACGGTGTAGATATTTCCATGTTCATACAGATACCGGTGTAGATATTTCCATGTTCATACAGATGGCGGTGTAGATATTTACATGTTCATGCAGATGGCGGTGTAGATATTTCCATGTTCGTACAGATGGCGGTGTAGATATTTCCATGTTCATAGAGATGGCGGTGTAGATATTTCCATGTATATGCAGATAGAGGCATAGATATTTCCATGTTTATACAGATGGTGGTGTAGTTATTTCCATGTTTATAGAGATGGCGGTCTCGATATTTCCATGTTTATAGAGATAGTGGTGTAGTTATTTCTAAGTTTATAGAGACAGCGTTGTAGATGTTTCCATGTTTATACAGATAGCGGTGAAGATATTTCCATGTTTATACAGATAGCGGTGTAGATATTTCCATGTTTATACAGAGAGAAGTGTAGATATTTCCATGTTAATAGAGATAGTGGTGTAGATAATTTCAATTTTATACAGATAGCAGTGTAGATATTTCCAAGTTCATTCAGATAGCAATGTAGATATTTCCACGATTATAGAGATGGCGGTGTAGATATTTCCATGTTCATACTGATGGCGGTGTAGATATTTCCAGGTTTATAGAGATGGCGGTATAGATATTTTCATGTTTACACAGATGACGGTGTCGATATTTCAATGTTTACACAGATAGCGGTGTAGACATTTCCATGTTTACACAGATGGCGGTGTCGATATTTCCATGTTTACACAGATAGCGGTGTAGACATTTCCATGTTTACACAGATAGCGGTGTGGATATTTCCATGTTTATGCAGATAGCAGTGTAATTATTTCCATGTTTATACAGATAGCGGTGCGGATATTTCCATGTTTATGCAGATAGCGGTGTAGATATTTCCATCATTATACAGATAGCGGTGCGGGTATTTCCATGTTTATACAGATAGTGGTGCACATATTTCCATGTTTATAAAGATAGCGGTGTAGATATTTCCATCTTAATACAGATGGCGGTGTAGATATGTCCATGGTTGTACAGATGGCGGTGTAGATATTTCCATGTTCATACAGATGGCGGTGTAGATATTTCAAAGTTTATAGAGATAGCGCTTTAGTTATTTCCATATTTATAGAGAAATCTGTGTAGATATTTCCATGTATATGCGGATAGCTGTGTAGATATTTCCATGTTCATGCAGATAGCGGTACTGATATTTCCATGTTCACCCCGATGCCGGTGTAGATATTTGCATGTTCATACAGATAGCGGTGTAGATATTTCCATGTTCATACAGATAGCGGTGTAGATATTTCCATGTTCATACAAAAGGCGGTGTAGATATTTCCATGTTCATACAGATAGCGGTGTAGATATTTCCATGTTCATACAGATACCGGGGTGTTTATTTCCATGTTCTTACAGTTAGCGTTGTATGTATTTCCATGTTCTTACAGTTAGCGGTGTACATATTTCCATGTTCTTACAGATGGCGGTGTAGATATTTCCATGTTCATACAGATGGCAGTGTAGATATTTCCATGTTCATACAGGTGGCGGTGTAGATATTTCCATGTTTATACAGATAGCAGTGTAGTTATTTCCAAGTTTATAGAGATAGCAGTGTAGATATTTCCATTGATATACAGATAGCTGAGTAGGTATTTGCATGTTCATACAGATAGCGGTGTAGATACTTCCATGTTCATACAGATAGCGGTGTAGATATTTCCATGTTTATACAGATAGTGGTGCAGATATTTCCATGTTTATACGGATAGTTGGGCAGATATTTCCATGTTTATACAGATAGCGGTGTAGATATTTCCATCATAATACAGAGGCGGTGTAGATATGTCCATGTTCGTACAGATGGCTTTGTACATGTTTCCATGTTCATACAGATGGCGGTGTAGATATTTTGAAGTTTATAGAGATAGCGCTGTAGTTATTTCCATATTTATTGAGAAATCTGTGTAGATATTTCCATGTATATTCAGATAGCTGTGTAGATATTTCCATGTACATGCAGATAGCTGTGTAGATATTTCCATGTTCATGCAGAGAGCGGTGTAGTTATTTCCATGTTCATCCAGATGCCGGTGTAGTTATATCCATGTTCATACAGATGGCGGTGAAGATATTTCCATGTTCATACAGATGGCGGTGTAGATAATTCCATGTTCATACAAATGGCGGTGAAGATATTTCCATGTTCATAGAGATGGCGGTGTAGATATTTCCAAGTTCATACAAATGGCGGTGTAGATATTTCCATGTTCATACAGATGGGTGTGTAGATATTTCCATGTTTATACAGATAACATTGTAGTTATTTCCATGTTTATAGAGATAGCTGTGTAGATATTTCCATTGATATACAGATAGCTGTGAAGAGATTTCCATGTTCATATACGTAGCGGTGTAGATATTTCCATGTTCATACAGAGAGCGGTGTAGATATTTCCATGTTCATACAGATGGCGGTGTAGATATTTACATGTTCCTAAAGATGGCGGTGTAGATATTTCCATGTTCGTATGGATGGCAGTGTAGATATTTCCATGTTCATACAGGTGGCAGTGTAGATATTTCCATGTTCATACAGATAGCAGTGTAGGTATTTCCATGTTCATACAGTTAGCGGTGTAGATATTTCCATGTTCATACAGATGGCGGTGTAGATATTTACATGTTCATACAGATGGCAGTGTAGATATTTCCATGTTCGTAGGGATGGCAGTGTAGATATTTCCATGTTCATACAGGTGGCGGTGTAGATATTTCCATGTTTATACAGATAGCAGTGTAGTTATTTCCATGTTTATAGAGATAGCAGTGTAGATATTTCCATTGATATACAGGTAGCTGTGTAGATATCTGTATGTTCATACAGATAGCGGTGTAGATATTTCCATGTTCGTACAGATAGCGGTGTAGATATTTCCATGTTCATACAGTCAGCGGTGTAGGTATTTCCATTTTCATACAGATGGCGGTGTAGATATTTACATGTTCATACAGATAGCGGTGTAGATATTTCCATGTTCGTACAGATAGCGGTGTAGATATTTCCATGTTCATACAGATAACGGTGTAGATATTTCCATGTATATGCAGAGAGCTGTGTAGATATTTCCATGTTCATGCAGATAGCGGTGTAGATATTTCCATGTTCATCCACATGCCGGTGTAGATATATCCATGTTCATACAGATGGCGGTGAATATATTTCCATGTTCATACAGATGGCGGTGTAGACATTTCCAGGTTCATACCAATGGCGGTGTAGATATTTCCATGTTCATAGAGATGGCGGTGTAGATAATTCCATGTTCATACAAATGGCGGGGTAGATATTTCCATGTTCATAGAGATGGCGGTGTAGATATTTGCATGTTTATACAGATAGCAGTGTGGTTATTTCCATGTTTATAGAGATAGTTTTGTAGATAATTTCAATATTATACAGATAGCTGGGTAGATATTTGCATGTTCTTACAGATAGCGGTGTAGATATTTCCATGTTCATACAGATAGGGTTGTAGATATTTCCATGTTCATACAGAGAGCGGTGTAGATATTTCCATGTTCATGCAGATAGCGATGAAGATATTTACATGTTCATACAGATGGCGGTGTAGATATTTCCATGTTCATACAGATAGCGGTGTAGATATTTCCATGTCCATACAGTTAGTGTTGAAGATATTTCCATGTTCATACAGATGGTGCTGTAGATATTTACATGTTCATACAGATGGCGGTGTAGATATTTCCATGTTCGTACGGATGGCAGTGTAGTTATTTCCATGATCATACAGGTGGCGGTGTAGATATTTCCATGTTTATACAGATAGCGGTGTAGATATTTCCATGTTTATACAGATAGAATTGTAGGTATTTCCATGTTTATAGAGATAGAGGTGTAGATAATTTCAATTCCATACCGAGAGCAGTGTAGATATTTCCAAGTTGATACAGATAGCGATGTAGATATTTCCACGTTTATAGAGATGGCGGTGTAGATATTTCCATGTTCATACTGATGGCGGTGTAGATATTTCCATGTTCATACAAATGGCGGTGTAGATATTTCCATGTTCATAGAGATGGCGGTGTTGATATTTCCAGGTTTATACTGATAGCAGTGTAGTTATTTCCATGTTTATGGAGATAGCAGTGTAGATATTTCCATTGATATACCCATAGCTGTGTAGATATTTGCATGTTCATACAGATAGCGGTGTAGATATTTCCATCTTCATACAGATGGCGGTGTAGATATATCCATGTTCATACAGATAACGTTGTAGATATTTCCATGTTCATACAGATAGTGGTGTAGATATTTCCATGGTCATACAGTTAGCGGTGTAGGTATTTCCATGTTCATACAAATGGCGGTGTAGATATTTACATGTTCATACAGATGGCGGTGTAGATATTTCCATGTTCGTACAGATGGCCGTGTAGATATTTCCATGTTCATAGAGATGGCGATGTAGGTATTTCCATGATTATGCAGACAGCGGTATAGATATTTCCATGTTTATACAGATGGCGGTGTAGATATTTCCATGTTTATTGAGATGGCGGTCTAGATATTTCCATTTTTATAGAGATAGTGGTGTAGTTATTTCCAAGTTTATAGAGACAGCGTTGTAGATATTTCCATGTTTATACAGATAGCGGTGAAGTTATTTACATGTTTATACAGATAGCGGTGTAGACATTTTCATGTTTATACAGATATCAGTGTAGATATTTCCATGTTTATAGAGATAGTAGTGTAGAAAATTTCAATTTTATACAGAGAGCAGTGTAGATATTTCCAAGTCCATACAGATAGCGGTGAAGATATTTCCACGTTTATAGAGATGGCTGTGCAGATATTTCCATGTTCATACAGATGGCGGTGTAGATATTTCCATGTTTATAGAGATGGCGGTGTAGATATTTCCATGTTTACACAGATGGCGGTGTAGATGTTTCCCTGTTTGCACAGATAGCGGTGTAGACATTTCCATGTTTACACAGATAGCGGTGTGGATATTTCCATGTTTATAGAGATAGCGGTGTAGATATTTCCATTTTTATACAGATAGCGGTGCGGATATTTCCATGTTTATACAGATAGTTGGGCAGATATTTCCATGTTTATACAGATGGTGGTGTAGATATTTCCATCTTAATACAGATGGCGGTGTAGATATGTCCATGTTCGTACAGATGGCAGTGTAGATATTTCCATGTTCATACAGATGGCGGTGTAGATATTTCGAAGTTTATATTGATAGCGCTGTAGTTATTTCCATATTTATAGAGAAATCTGTGTAGTTATTTCCATGTATATGCAGATAGCTGTGTAGATATTTCCATGTTCATGCAGATAGCGGTGTAGATATTTCCATGTTCATCCAGATGCCTGTGTAGATATATCCATGCTCATACAGATGGCAGTGAAGATATTTCCATGTTCATAGAGATGGCGGTGTAGATATTTCCATGTTCATACAAAAGGCGGTGTAGATATTTCAATGTTCATAGAGATGGCGGTGTAGATATTTCCATGTTTATACAGATAGTAGTGTAGTTATTTCCATGTTTATAGAGATAATAGTGTAGATATTTCCATTGATATACAGATAGCTGTGTAGATATTTGCATGTTCATACAGATAGCGGTGTAGATATTTCCATGTTCATACATAGGGCGGTGTAGATATTTCCATGTTCGTACAGATAGCGGTGTAGATATTTCCATGTTCATAGAGATGGCAGTGTAGATATTTCCATGTTCGTACGGGCGGCGGTTTAGATATTTCCATGTTTATACAGATAGCAGTGTAGTTATTTCCAGGTTTATAGAATAGCAGTGTAGATATTTCCATTGATATACACATAGATGTGTAGATATTTGCATGTTCATACAGATAGCGGTGTATATATTTCCATGTTCGTACAGATAGCGGTGTAGATATTTCCATGTTCATACAGATAGCGGTGTAGATATTTCCATGTTCATACAGATAACGGTGTAGATATTTCCATGTTCATACAGATACCGGTGTAGATATTTCCATGTTCATACAGATGGCGGTGTAGATATTTACATGTTCATGCAGATGGCGGTGTAGATATTTCCATGTTCGTACAGATGGCGGTGTAGATATTTCCATGTTCATAGAGATGGCGGTGTAGATATTTCCATGTTTATGCAGATAGAGGCATAGATATTTCCATGTTTATACAGATGGTGGTGTAGATATTTCCATGTTTATAGAGATGGCGGTCTCGATATTTCCATGTTTATAGAGATAGTGGTGTAGTTATTTCCAAGTTTATAGAGACAGCGTTGTAGATGTTTCCATGTTTATACAGATAGCGGTGAAGATATTTCCATGTTTATACAGATAGCGGTGTAGATATTTCCATGTTTATACAGAGAGAAGTGTAGATATTTCCATGTTAATAGAGATAGTGGTGTAGATAATTTCAATTTTATACAGATAGCAGTGTAGATATTTCCAAGTTCATTCAGATAGCAATGTAGATATTTCCACGATTATAGAGATGGCGGTGTAGATATTTCCATGTTCATACTGATGGCGGTGTAGATATTTCCAGGTTTATAGAGATGGCGGTATAGATATTTTCATGTTTACACAGATGACGGTGTCGACATTTCCATGTTTACACAGATAGCGGTGAGGACATTTCCATGTTTAAACAGATAGCGGTGTGGATATTTCCATGTTTATGCAGATAGCAGTGTAATTATTTCCATGTTTATACAGATAGCGGTGCGGATATTTCCATGTTTATGCAGATAGCCGTGTAGATATTTCCATCATTATACAGATAGCGGTGCGGGTATTTCCATGTTTATACAGATAGTGGTGCACATATTTCCATGTTTATAAAGATAGCGGTGTAGATATTTCCATCTTAATACAGATGGCGGTGTAGATATGTCCATGTTTGTACAGATGGTGGTGTAGATATTTCCATGTTCATACAGATGGCGGTGTAGATATTTCAAAGTTTATAGAGATAGCGCTTTAGTTATTTCCATATTTATAGAGAAATCTGTGTAGATATTTCCATGTATATGCGGATAGCTGTGTAGATATTTCCATGTTCATGCAGATAGAGGTACTGATATTTCCATGTTCATCCAGATGCCGGTGTAGATATTTGCATGTTCATACAGATAGCGGTGTAGATATTTCCATGTTCATACAGATAGCGGTGTAGATATTTCCATGTTCATACAGAGAGCGGTCTAGATATTTCCATGTTCATACAGATAGCGGTGTAGATATTTCCACGTTCATACAGATAGCGGTGTGTTTATTTCCATGTTCTTACAGTTAGCGTTGTATGTATTTCCATGTTCTTACAGTTAGCGGTGTACATATTTCCATGTTCTTATAGATGGCGGTGTAGATATTTCCATGTTCATACAGATGGCAGTGTAGATATTTCCATGTTCATACAGGTGGCGGTGTAGATATTTCCATGTTTATACAGATAGCAGTGTAGATATTTCCAAGTTTATAGAGATAGCAGTGTAGATATTTCCATTGATATACAGATAGCTGAGTAGGTATTTGCATGTTCATACAGATAGCGGTGTAGATACTTCCGTGTTCATACAGATAGCGGTGTAGATACTTCCATGTTTATACAGATAGTGGTGCGGATATTTCCATGTTTATACAGATAGTTGGGCAGATATTTCCATGTTTATACAGATAGCGGTGTAGATATTTCCATCATAATACAGAGGCGGTGTAGATATGTCCATGTTCGTACAGATGGCTTTGTACATGTTTCCATGTTCATACAGATGGCGGTGTAGATATTTTGAAGTTTATAGAGATAGCGCTGTAGTTATTTCCATATTTATTGATAAATCTGTGTAGATATTTCCATGTATATTCAGATAGCTGTGTAGATATTTCCATGTACATGCAGATAGCTGTGTAGATATTTCCATGTTCATGCAGAGAGCGGTGTAGTTATTTCTATGTTCATCCAGATGCCGGTGTAGTTATATCCATGTTCATACAGATGGCGGTGAAGATATTTCCATGTTCATACAGATGGCGGTGTAGATAATTCCATGTTCATACCAATGGCGGTGAATATATTTCCATGTTCATAGAGATGGCGGTGTAGATATTTCGAAGTTCATACAAATGGCGGTGTAGATATTTCCATGTTCATACAGATGGGTGTGTAGATATTTCCATGTTTATACAGATAACAGTGTAGTTATTTCCATGTTTATAGAGATAGCTGTGTAGATATTTCCATTGATATACAGATAGCTGTGAAGAGATTTCCATGTTCATATACATAGCAGTGTAGATATTTCCATGTTCATACAGAGAGCGGTGTAGATATTTCCATGTTCATACAGATAACGTTGTAGATATTTCCATGTTCATACAGATAGCGGTGTAGATATTTCCATGGTCATACAGTTAGCGGTGTAGATATTTCCATGTTCATACAAATGGCGGTGTAGATATTTACATGTTCATACAGATGGCGGTGTAGATATTTCCATGTTTATAGAGATGGCGGTCTAGATATTTCCATGTTTACAGAGATAGTGGTGTAGTTATTTCCAAGTTTATAGAGACAGCGTTGTTGATATTTCCATGTTTATACAGATAGCGGTGAAGATATTTCCATGTTTATACAGATAGCGGTGTAGATATTTCCATGTTTATAGAGATAGTGGTGTAGATAATTTCAAATTTATACAGAGAGCAGTGTAGATATTTCCAAGTTCATACAGATAACGGTGTAGATATTTCCACATTTCTAGAGATGGCGGTGTAGATATTTCCATGTTCATACAGATGGCAGTGTAGATATTTCCACGTTTATAGGGATGGCGGTGTAGATATTTTCATGTTTACACAGATGGCGGTGTAGATATTTCCATGTTTACACAGATAGCGGTGTAGACATTTCCATGTTTACACAGATAGCGGTGTGGATATTTCCATGTTCATACAAATGTCGGTGTAGATATTTACATGTTCATAGAGATGACGGTGTAGATATTTCCATGTTTATACAGATAGCAGTGTAGTTATTACCATGTTTATAGAGATAGCAGTGTAGATATTTCCATTGATATACAGATAGCTGTGTTGATATTTGCATGTTCATACAGATAGCGGTGTAGATATTTCCATGTTTATTCAGATAGCGGTGTAGATATTTCCTTATTCATACAGTTAGCGGTGTAGATATTTCCATGTTCATACAAGTGGCGGTGTAGATATTTCCATGTTTATAGAGATAGCAGTGTAGATATTTCCATTGATATACAGATAGCTGTGTAGATATTTCCATGTTCATACGCATAGCGGTGTAGATATTTCCATGTTCATACAGATAGCGGTGTAGATATTTCCATGTTCGTACAGATAGCTGTTTAGATATTTCCATGTTCATACAGATAGCGGTGTAGATATTTCCATGTTCATACAGATAGCGGTGTAGGTATTTCCATGTTTATACAGATAGCAGTGTAGATATTTCCATGTTTATAGAGATAGTGGTGTAGATAATTTCAAATTTGTACAGAGAGCAGTGTAGATATTTCCAAGTTCATACAGATAGCAGTGTAGATATTTCCACGTTTATAGAGATGGCGGTGTAGATATTTCCATGTTCATACAGATGGCAGTGTAGATATTTCCACGTTTATAGGGATGGCGGTGTAGATATTTTCATGTTTACACAGATGGCGGTGTAGATATTTCCATGTTTACACAGATAGCGGTGTAGACATTTCCATGTTTACACAGATAGCGGTGTGGATATTTCCATGTTCATACAAATGTCGGTGTAGATATTTCCATGTTCATAGAGATGACGGTGTAGATATTTCCATGTTTATACAGATAGCAGTGTAGTTATTACCATGTTTATAGAGATAGCAGTGTAGATATTTCCATTGATATACTGATAGCTGTGTACATATATGCATGTTCATACAGATAGCGGTGTAGTTATTTCCATGTTTACTCAGATAGCGGTGTAGATATTTCCATATTCATACAGTTAGCGGTGAAGATATTTCCATGTTCATACAAATGGCGGTGTAGATATTTCCATGTTTATACAGATAGCGGTGTAGATATTTCCATGTTCATACAGATAGCGGTGTAGATATTTCCATGTTCATACAGTTAGCGGTGTAGATATTTCCATGTTCTTACAGATGGCAGTGTAGATATTTACATGTTCATACAGATGGCGGTGTAGATATTTCCATGTTCATACAGATAGCGGTGTAGATATTTCCATGTTCATACAGTTAGCGGTGTAGATATTTCCATGTTCATACAGATAGCGGTGCAGATATTTACATGTTCATACAGATGGCGGTGTAGATATTTCCATGTTCGTACGGATGGCAGTGTAGATATTTCCATGTTCATACAGGTGGCGGTGTAGATATTTCCATGTTTATACAGATAGCAGGGTAGTTATTTCCATGTTTATAGAGATAGCATTGTAGATATTTCCATTGTTATACAGATAGCTGTGTAGATATTTGCATGTTCATACAGATAGCGGTGTAGATATTCCCATGTTCGTACAGGTAGCGGTGTAGATATTTCCGTGTTCATACAGATAGCGGTGTAGATATTTCCATGTTCATACAGATAACGGTGTAGATATTTCCATGTTTATAGAGATAGCGGTGTAGATATTTCCATTGATATACAGATAGCTGTGTAGATATGTGCATGTTCATACAGTTAGCGGTTTAGATATTTCCATGTTCATACAGATAGCGGTGTAGATATTTCCATGTTCGTACAGAGAGCGGTGTAGATATTTCCATGTTCATACAGATAGCGGTGTAGGTATTTCCCTGTTCATACAGTTAGCGGTGTACATATTTCCATGTTCATACAGATGGCAGTGTAGATATTTCCATGTTCGTGCGGGTGGCAGTGTAGATATTTCCATGTTCATACATGTGGCGGTGTAGATATTTCCATGTTTATACAGATAGCAGTGTAGTTATTTCCATGTTTATAGAGATAGCAGTGTAGGTATTTCTATTGATATGCAGATAGCTGTGTAGATATTTGCATGTTCATACAGATAACAGTGTAGATATTTCCATGTTCATACAGATGGCGGTGTAGATATTTACATGTTCGTACAGATGGTGGTGTAAATATTTCCATGTTCATACAGATGGCAGTGTAGATATTTCCATGTTCATAGAGATGGCGGTTAAGATATTTCCATGTTTATGCAGATAGCGGTATAGATATTTCCATGTTTATACAGATGGTGTTGTAGATATTTCCATGTTTATAGAGATGGCTGTCTAGATATTTCCATCTTTATAGAGACATTGGTGTAGTTATTTCCAAGTTTATAGAGGCAGCGTTGTAGATATTTCCATGTTTATACAGATAGCGGTGAAGGTATTTCCATGTTTACAAAGATAGCGGTGTAGATATTTCCATGTTTATACAGATAGCAGTGTAGATATTTCCATGTTTATAGAGATAGTGGTGTAGATAATTTCAATTTTATACCGAGAGCAGTGTAGATATTTCCAAGTTCATACAGATAGCGATGTAGATATTTCCACGTTTATAAAGATGGCGGTGTAGATATTTCCATGTTCATACTGATGGCGGTGTAGATATTTCCATGTTCATACACATGGCGGTGTAGATATTTCCATGTTCATAGAGAAGGCGGTGTAGATATTTCCATGTTCAAACAAATGGCGGTGTAGATATTTCCATGTTCATACAGGTGGCGGTGTAGACATTTCCATGTTCATACAGTTAGTGGTGTAGATATTTCCATGTTTATGCAGATGGCGTTATAGATATTTCCATGTTCATACAGATGGCGGTGTAGATATTTCGAAGTTTATAGAGATAGCGCTGTAGTTATTTTTATATTTATATAGAAATCTGTGTAGATATTTCCATGTATAAGCAGATAGATGTGTAGATATTTCCATGTTCATGCAGATTGCGGTGTCGTTATTTCCATGTTCATCCAGATGCCGGTGTAGATACATCCATGTTCATAGAGATGGCGGTGAAGATATTTCCATGTTCGTACGGATGGCAGTGTAGATATTTCCATGTTAATACAGGTGGCAGTGTAGATATTTCCATGTTTATACAGATAGTAGTTTAGTTATTTCCATGTTTACAGAGATAGCAGTGTAGATATTTCCACTGATATACAGATAGCTGTGTAGATATTTGCATGTTCATACAGAGAGCAGTGTAGATATGTCCATGTTCATACAGATAGCGGTGTAGATATTTCCATGTTCATACAGAGAGCGGTGTAGATATTTCCATGTTCATACATATAGCGGTGTAGATATTTCCATGTTCAAACAGATAGCGGTGTAGGTATTTCCATGTTCATACAGTTAGCGGTGTAGATATTTCCATGTTCATACTGATGGCGGTTTAGCTATTTGCATGTTCATACACATGGCGGTGTAAATATTTCCAAGTTCTTACAGATGGCGGTGTAGATATTTCCATGTTCATAGAGATGGCGGTGTAGATATTTCCATGTTTATGCAGATAGCGGTATACATATTTCCATGTTTATACAGATGGTGTTGTAGATATTTCCATGTTTATACAGATGGCGGTCTGGATATTTCCAAGTTTATAGAGATAGTGGTGTAGCTATTTCAAAGCTTATAGAGACAGCATTGTAGATATTTCCATGTTTTTACAGTTAGCGGTGAAGTTATTTCCATGTTATACAGATAGCGGTGTAGATATTTCCATTTTTATACAGATAGCGGGGTAGATATTTCCATGTTTATAGATATAGTGGGGTAGATAATTCAAATTTTATACAGATAGCATAGTAGATATTTCCAAGTTCATACAGATAGCAGTGTAGATATTTCCACGTTTATAGAGATGGCGGTGTAGATATTTCCATGTTCATACAGATAGCGGTGTAGATATTTCCAAATTTATAGAGATGGCGGTGTAGATATTTTCATGCTTACACAGATGGCAGTGTAGATATTTACATGTTTACACAGATAGCGGTGTAGGCATTTCTATGTTTACACAGATAGCGGTGTGGATATTTCCATGTTTATGCATATAGCGGTGTAGATATTTCCATGTTTATACAGATAGCGGTGCGGTTATTTCCATGTTTATACAGATAGTCGTGCAGATATTTCCATGTTTATACAGAAATCGGTGTAGATATTTCCATCTTAAAACAGATGGAGGTGTAGATATGTCCATGTTCGAACAGAAGGCGTTGTAGATATTTCCATGTTCATACAGATGGCGATGTAGATATTTCGAAGTTCATAGAGATAGCGCTGTAGTTATTTCCATATTTATAGAGAAATCTGTGTAGATATTTCCATGTATATGTAGATATCTGTGTAGATATTTCCATGTTTATACAGATAGCAGTGTAGTTATTTCCATGTTTATAGAGATACCAGTGTGGATATTTCCATTGATACACAGATAGCTGTGTAGATATTTACATGTTCATACAGATAGCGGTGTAGATATTTCCATGTTCATACAGATAGCGGTGTAGATATTTCCATGTTCATACAGATAGCGGTGTAGATATTTCCAAGTTCATACAGATAGCGGTGTAGATATTTCCATGTTCATACAGATAGCGGTGTAGATATTTCCATGTTCATACAGTTAGCGGTGTAGATATTTCCATGTTCATACAGAGGGCGGTGTAGATATTTGCATGTTCATACAGATGGCGGTGTAGATATTTCCATGTTCATACAGATAGCGGTGTAGAGATTTCCATGTTCATGCAGATAGCAGTGTAGATATTTCCATGTTCATAGAGATAGCGGTGTAGATATTTCCAGGTTCATACCGATAGCGGTGTAGACATTTCCATGTTCATACAGTTAGCGGTGTAGATATTTCCATGTTCATACAGATGGCGGTGTAGATATTTACATGTTCATACAGATGGCGGTGTAGATATTTCCATGTTCATAGAGATGGCGGTGTAGATATTTCCATATTTATAGAGATAGCAGTGTAGTTATTTCCATGTTTATAGAGATAGCAGTGTAGATATTTCCATTGATATACAGATAGCTGTATAGATATTTGCATGTTCATAGAGATAGCGGTGTAGATATTTGCATGTTCATAGAGATAGCGGTGTAGATATTTCCATGTTCATACAGATAGCGGTGTAGATATTTCCATGTTCATACAGATAGTAGTGTAGATATTTCGATGTTCATACAGATAACGTTGTAGATATTTCCATGTTCATACAGTTAGCGGTGTAGATATTCCCATCTTCATACAGATGGCGGTGTAGATATTTACATGTTCATACAGATGGCGGTGTAGATATTTCCATGTTCATACAGATGGCGGTGTAGATATTTCCATGTTCATACAGATAGCGGTGTAGATATTTCCATGTTCAGATAGCGTGTAGATATTTCCATGTTCATACCAATAGCGCTGTAAACATTTCCATGTTCATACATTTAGCGGTGTAGATATTTCCATGTTCTTACAGATGGCGGTGAAGATATTTATATGTTCATACAGATGGCGGTGTAGACATTTCCATGTTTGTACGGATGGCAGTGTAGATATTTCCATATTCATACAGGTGGCGGTGTAGATATTTTCATGTTTATACAGATAGCAGTGTAGTTATTTCCATGTTAATAGAGATATCTGTGTAGATATTTCCATTGTTATACAGATAGCTGTGTAGATATTTGCATGTTCATACAGATAGCGGTGTAGATATTTCCATGTTCGTACAGATAGCGGTGTAGATATTTCCATGTTCATACAGATAGCGGTGTAGATATTTCCATGTTCATAGAAATGGCGGTGTAGGTATTTCCATGTTCATAGAGATGGCGGTGTAGATATTTCCATATTTATACAGACAGCAGTGTAGTTACTTCCATGTTTATAGAGATAGCAGTGTAGACATTTCCATTGATATACAGATAGCTGTGTAGATAATTGCATGTTCATACAGATAGCAGTGTAGATATTTCCAAGTTCATACAGATAGCGGTGTAGATATTTCCATGTTCATACAGATGACGGTGTAGATATTTCCATGCTCATACAGTTAGCGGTGTAGATATTTCCATGTTCATACAGCTGGCAGTGTAGATATTTACATGTTCTTACAGATGGCGGTATAGATATTTCCATGTTCGTACAGATGGCGTTGTAGATATTTCCATGTTCATAGAGATGGCGGTGTACTTATTTCCATGTTTATGCAGATAGCGGTATAGATATTTACATGTTTTTACAGATGGTGGTGTAGATATTTCCATGTTTATAGAGATGGCGGTGTAGATATTTCCATGTTCATACAGATGGCGGTGTAAATATTTCCACGTTTATAGGGATGGCGGTGTAGATATTTTCATGTTTGCACAGATGGCGGTGTAGATATTTCCATGTTTACACAGATAGCGGTGTAGTCATTTCCATGTTTACACAGATAGCAGTGTGGATATTTCCATGTTTATGCAGATAGCAGTATAGATATTTCCATGTTCATACAGATAGTTGTGCGGATATTTCCATGTTGATACAGATAGTTGGGCAGATATTTCCATGTTCATACAGTTAGCGGTGTAGATATTTCCATGTTCATACAGATGGCGGTGTAGATGTTTACATGTTCCTACAGATGGCGGTGTAGATATTTCCATGTTCATAGAGATGGCGGTGTAGATATTTCCATGTTTATAGAGATGTCGGTCTAGATATTTCCATGTTTACAGAGATAGTGGTGTAGTTATTTCCAAGTTTATAGAGACAGCGTTGTAGATATTTCCATGTTTATACAGACAGCGGTGTAGATATTTCCATGTTTATACAGATAGCAGTGTAGATATTTCCATGTTTATAGAGATAGTGTTTTAGATAATTTCAATTTCATACAGAGAGCAGTGTAGATACCTCCAAGTTCATACAGATAGCGGTGTAATTATTTCCACGTTTATAGAGATGGCGGTGTAGATATTTCCATGTTCATACAGAGGACGGTGTAGATATTTCCATGTTTATAGGGATGGCGGTGTAGATATTTTCATGTTTACACAGATGTCGGTTTTGATATTTCCATGTTTACACAGATAGCGGTGTAGACATTTCCATGTTTACACAGATAGCGGTGTGGATATTTCCATGCTTATGCAGATAGCAGTGTAGATATTTCCATGTTTATACAGATAGTGGTGCGGATATTTCCATGTTTATACAGATAGCTAGATATTTCCATGTTTATTCAGATAGCGGTGTAGATATTTCCACCTTAATACAGATGGCGGTGTAGATATGTCCATGTTTGTACAGATGGCGGTGTAGGTATTTCCATGTTCATACAGATGGCAGTGTAGATATTTCGAAGTTTACAGAGATAGCACTGTAGTGATTTCCATATTTATTGAGAAATCTGTGTAGATATTTCCATGTATATTCAGATAGCTGTGTAGATATTTCCATGTTCATGCAGATAGCGGTGTAGATATTTCCATGTTCATCCAGATGCCTGTGTACATATATCCATGTTCATACAGATGGCGGTGAAGATATTTCCATGTTCATACAGATGGTGGTGTAGATATTTCCATGTTCATACAAATGGCGTTGTAGATATTTCCATGTTCATAGAGATGGCGGTGTAGATATTTCCATGTTCATACAAACGGCGGTGTAGATATTTCCATGTTCATAGATATGGCGGTGTAGATATTTCCATATTTATAGAGATAGCAGTGTAGTTATTTCCATGTTTATAGAGATAGCAGTGTAGATATTTCCATTGATATACAGATAGCTGTATAGATATTTGCATGTTCATAGAGATAGCGGTGTAGATATTTGCATGTTCATAGAGATAGCGGTGTAGATATTTCCATGTTCATACAGATAGCGGTGTAGATATTTCCATGTTTATACAGATAGCAGTGTAGATATTTCGATGTTCATACAGATAACGTTGTAGATATTTCCATGTTCATACAGTTAGCGGTGTAGATATTCCCATCTTCATACAGATGGCGGTGTAGATATTTACATGTTCATACAGATGGCGGTGAAGATATTTCCATGTTCATACAGATGGCGGTGTAGATATTTCCATGTTCATACAGATAGCAGTGTAGATATTTCCATGTTCAGATAGCGTGTAGATATTTCCATGTTCATACCAATAGCCCTGTAAACATTTCCATGTTCATACATTTAGCGGTGTAGATATTTCCATGTTCATACAGATGGCGGTGAAGATATTTATATGTTCATACAGATGGCGGTGTAGACATTTCCATGTTTGTACGGATGGCAGTGTAGATATTTCCATATTCATACAGGTGGCGGTGTAGATATTTCCCTGTTTATACTGATAGCAGTGTATTTATTTCCATGTTTATAGAGATAGCAGTGTAGATATTTCCATTGATATACAGATAGCTGTTTAGATATTTGCATGTTCATACAGATAGCAGTCTAGATATTTCCATGTTCATACAGATAGCGGTGTAGATATTTCCATGTTCATACAGATAGCGGTTTAGATATTTCCATGTTCAAACAGATAGCGGTGTAGATATTTCCATGTTCATACAGATAGCGGTGTAGATATTTCCATGTTCATACAGATGGCGGTGTAGATATTTCCATGTTCATACAAATGGCGGTGTAGATATTTCCATGTTCATAGAGATGGCGGTGTAGATATTTCCATGTTCATACAAATGGCGTTGTAGGTATTTCCATGTTCATAGAGATGGCGGTGTAAATATTTCCATGTTTATACAGATAGCAGTGTAGTTATTTCCATGTTTATAGAGATAGTGATGTAGATAATTTAAATTTCATACAGATAGCTGTGTAGATATTTGCATGCTCATACAGATAGCGGTGTAGATATTTCCATGTTCATACAGATAGCGATGTAGATATTTCCATGTTCATACAGATAGCGGTGTTGATGTTTCCATATTCATGCAGATAGCGGTGTAGATATTCCTATGTTCATACCAGTAGCGGTGTAGATATTTCCGTGTTCATACAGATAGCGGTGTAGATATTTCCATGTTCATACAGATAGCGGTGTAGATATTTCCATGTTCATACAGATAACGGTGTAGATATTTCCATGTTAATACAGATAGCGGTGTAGATATTTCCATGTTCATACAGTTAGCGGTGTAGATATTTCCATGCTCATACAGATGGTGGTGTAGATATTCATGTGTTCATACAGATGGCAGTGTAGATATTTCCATGTTCGTACAGATGGCGGTGTAGATATTTCCATGTTCATAGAGATGGCGGTGTACATATTTCCATGTTTATGCAGATAGCGGTATAGATATTTCCATGTTTATACAGACGGTGGTGTAGATATTTCCATGTTTATAGAGATAGAGGTGTAGTTATTTCCAAGTTTATAGAGACAGCGTTGTAGATATTTCCATGTTTATACAGATAGCGGTGAAGATAATTCCATGTTTATATTGATAGCGGTGTAGATATTTCCATGTTTATACAGATAACAGTGTAGATATTTCCATGTTTATAGAGATAGTGGTGTAGATAATTTCAATTTTATACAGATAGCAGTGTAGATATTTCCCAGTTCATACAGATAGCGGTGTAGATATTTCCACGTTTATAGAGATGGCGGTGTAGATATTTCCATGTTCATACAGATGGCGTTGTAGATATTTCAATGTTTATAGAGATGGCGGTGTAGATATTTTCATGTTTACACAGATGGCGGTGTAGATATTTCCATGTTTACACAGGTAGCGGTGTAGACCTTTCCATGTTTACACAGATAGCGGTGTGGATATTTCCATGTTTATGCAGATAGCGGTGAAGATATTTCCATGTTTATACAGATGGGCAGATATTTCCATGTTTATACAGATAGCGGTATAGATATTTCCATCTTAATACAGATGGCGGTGTACATATGTCCATGTTCGTACAGATGGCAGTGTAGATATTTCCATGTTCATACAGATGGCGGTGTAGATATTTCGAAGTTTATAGAGATAGCGCTGTAGTTGTTCCCATATTTATAGAGAAATCTGTGTAGATCTTTCCATGTATATGCAGATAGCTGTGTAGATATTTCCATGTTCATGCAGATAGCGGTGTAGATATTTCCATGTTCATCCAGATGCCGGTGTAGGTATATCCATGTTCATACAGATGGCGGTGAAGATATATCCATGTTCATACAGATGGCGGTGTAGATATTTCCATGTTCATACAAATGGCGGTGTAGATATTTCCATGTTCATAGAGATGGCGGTGTAGATATTTCCATGCTCATACAAATGGCGGTGTGCATATTTCCATGTTCATAGAGATGGCGGTGTAAAAATTTCCATGTTTATACAGATAGCAGTGTAGTTATTTCCATGTTTATAGTGATAGTGGTGTAGATAATTTCAATTTCATACAGATAGCTGTGTAGATATTTGCATGTTCATACAGATAGCGGTGTAGATATTTCCATGTTCATACAGATAGCGATGTAGATATTTCCATGTTCCTACAGATAGCGGTGTAGATGTTTCCATGTTCATGCAGATAGCGGTGTAGATATTTCTATGTTCATACCAATAACGGTGTAGATATTTCCATGTCCATATACTTAGTTGTGTAGATATTTCCATGTTCATACAGATGGCGGTGTAGATATTTACTTGTTCTTACAGATGGCGGTGTAGATATTTCCATGTTCGTATGGATGGCAGTGTAGATATGTCCATGTTCATACAGATAACGGTGTAGATATTTCCATGTTCATACAGATAGCGGTGTAGATATTTCCATGTTCATACAGTTAGCGGTGTAGATATTTCCATGTTCATACAGATGGCGGTGGAGATATATCCATGTTCATACAGACGGCGGTGTAGATATTTCTATGTTCGTACAGATGGCGGTGTAGATATTTCCATGTTTATGCAGATAGCGGTATAGATATTTCCATGTTCATACAGATGGTGGTGTAGATATTTCCATGTTCATACAGATGGCGGTGTAGATATTTCCATGTTCGTACAGATGGCGGTGTAGATATTTCCATGTTCATAGAAATGGCGGTGTAGATATTTCCATGTTTATGCAGATAGCGGTACAGATATTTCCATGTTTATACAGATGGTGGTGTAGATATTTCCATGTTTATAGAGATGGCGGTGTGGATATTTCCATGTTTAAAGAGATAGTGGTGTAGTTATTTCCAAGTTTATAGAGACAGCGTTGTAGATATTTCCATGTTTATACAGATAGCGGTGAAGATATTTCCATGTTTATACAGATAGCGGTGTAGATATTTCCATGTTTATACAGATAGCAGTGTAGATATTTCCATGTTTATAGAGATAGATGTGTAGATAATTCCAATTTTATACAGATAGCATTGTAGATATTTCCAAGTTCATACAGATAGCGGTGGAGATATTTCCACGTTTACAGAGATGGCGGTGTAGATATTTCCATGTTCTTACAGATGGCGGTGTAGATATTTCCATGTTTATAGAGATGGCGGTGTTGATATTTTCATGTTTACACAGATGGCGGTGTAGATATTTCCGTGTTTACAAAGATAACGGTGTGGATATCTCCATGTTTATGCATATAGCGGTGTAGATATTTCCATGTTTATACCGATAGCGGTGCGGATATTTCCATGTTTATACAGATAGTTGGGCAGATATTTCCATGTTTATACAGATAGTGGTGTAGATATTTCCATCTTAATACAGATGACGGTGTAGATATGTCCATGTTCGTACAGATGGCGGTGTAGATATTTCCATGTTGATACAGATGGAGGTGTAGATATTTCAAAGTTTATAGAGATAGCGCTGTAGTTATTTCCATATTTATAGAGAAATCTGTGTAGTTATTTCCACCTATATGCAGATAGCTGTGTAGATATTTCCATGTTCATGCAGATAGCGGTGTAGATATTTCCATGTTCATCCAGATGCCGGTGTAGATATATCCATGCTCATACAGATGGCGGTGAAGATATTTCCATGTTCATACAGATGGCGGTGTAGATATTTCCAAGTTCATACAGATCGCGGTGTAGATATTTCCATGTTTATAGAGATGGCGGTGTAGATATTTCCATGTTCATACAGATGGCGGTGTAGATATTTCCATGTTCATACAGATGGCGGTGTACATATTTCCATGTTCGTACAGATGGCGGTGTAGATGTATCCATGTTCACAGAGATGGCGGTGTAGATATTTCCATGTTTATGTAGATAGCGGTATAGATATTTCCATGTTTATACAGATGGTGGTGTAGGTATTTCCATGTTTATGGGGATGGCGGTGTAGATATTTTCATGTTTACACAGATGGCAGTGTAGATATTTCCATGTTCACACAGATAGTGGTGTAGACATTTCCATGTTTACACAGATAGCGGTGTGGATATTTCCATGTTTATGCAGATAGCAGTGTAGATATTTCCATGTTTATACAGATAGCGGTGCGGATATTTCCATGTTTATAGAGATAGTTGGGCAGATATTTCCATGTTTATACAGATAGCGGTGTAGATAATTCCATCTTAATACAGATGGCGGTGTAGATATGTCCATATTTGCACAGTTGTCAGTGTAGATATTTCCATGTTCATACAGATGGCGGTGTAGATATTTCGAAGTTTATAGAGATAGCGCTGTAGTTATTTCCATATTTATAGAGAAATCTGTGTAGATATTTCCATGTATATTCAGATAGCTGTGTAGATATTTCCATGTTCATGCAGATATCGGTGTAGATATTTCCATGTTCATCCAGATGCCGGTGTACATATATCCATGTTCATACAGATGGCGGTGAAGATATTTCCATGTTCATAAAGATGGCGCTGTAGATATTCCCATGTTCATAGAGATGGCGGTGAAGATATTTCCATGTTCATACAAATGGCGGTGTAGATATTTCCATGTTTATACAGATAGCAGTGTAGTTATTTCCATGTTTATAGAGATAGCAGTGTAGATATTTCCATTGATATACAGATAGCTGTGTAGATATTTGCATGTTCATACAGATAGCGTTGTAGATATTTCCATGTTCATACAGATAGCGGTGTTGATATTTCCATGTTCATACAGATAGCGGTGTAGATATTTCCATGTTCATACAGATAGCAATGTAGGTATTTCCATTTTCATACAGTTAGCGGTGTAGATATTTCCATGTTCATACATATAGCGGTGTTGATATTTCCATGTTCATACAGATAGCGGTGTAGATATTTCAATGTTCATACAGATAGCAGTGTAGGTATTTCCGTGTTCATACAGTTAGCGGTGTAGATATTTCCATGTTCATACAGATGGCGGTGTAGATATTTACATGTTCATACAGATGGCAGTGTAGATATTTCCATGTTCGTACGGATAGTAGTGTAGATATTTCCATGTTCATACAGGTGGCAGGGTACATATTTCCATGTTCATACAGATAGCAGTGTAGATATTTCCATGTTCATACAGTTAGCGGTGTAGATATTTCCATGTTCATACAGATGGCGGTGTAGATATTTACATGTTCATACAGATGGCAGTGTATATATTTCCATGTTCGTACGGATGGCAGTGTAGATATTTCCATGTTCATACAGGTGGCGGTGTAGATATTTCCATGTTTATACAGATAGCAGTGTAGTTATTTCCATGTTTATAGAGATAGCAGTGTAGTTATTTCCATTGATATACAGATAGCTGTGTAGATATCTGCATGTTCATACAGATAGCAGTGTAGATATTTCCATGTTCGTACAGATAGCGGTGTAGATATTTCCATGTTCATACAGATAACGGTGTAGATATTTCCATGTATATTCAGATAGCTGTGTAGATATTTCCATGTTCATGCAGATAGCGGTGTAGATATTTCCAAGTTCATCCAGATGCCGGTGTACATATATCCATGTTCATCCAGATGGCGGTGAAGATATTTCCATGTTCATACAGATGGCGGTGTAGATATTTCCATGTTCATACAGATAGCGGTGTAGATATTTCCATGTTTATACAGATAGCAGTGTAGATATTTCCATGTTTATAGAGATAGTGGTGTAGTTATTTCCAAGTTTATAGAGACAGCGTTGTAGATATTTCCATGTTTATACAGATAGCGGTGTAGATATTTCCATGTTTATAGAGATAGTGGTGTAGATAATTTCAATTTTATACCGAGAGCAGTGTAGATATTTCCAAGTTCATACAGATAGTGGTGTAGATATTTCCACGTTTATAGAGATGGCGGTGTAGATATTTCCATGTTCATACTGATGGCGGTGTAGATATTTCCATATTTATAGAGATGGCGGTGTAGATATTTTCATGTTTACACAGATGGCGGTGTAGATATTTCCATGTTTACACAGATAGCGGTGTAGACATTTCCATGTTTACACAGATAGCTTTGTGGATATTTCCATGTTTATGCAGACAGCGGTGTAGATATTTCCATGTTTATACAGATTGCGGTGCGGATATTTCCATGTTTATACAGATAGGCAGATATTTCCATGTTTATACAGATAGCGGTGTAGATATTTCCATGTTCATACAGTTAGCGGTGTAGATATTTCCATGTTCATACAGTTGGTGGTGTAGATATTTACATGTTCATACAGATGGCGGTGTAGATATTTCCATGTTCGTACGGATGGCAGTGTAGATATTTCCATGTTCATACATTTGGCGGTGTAGATATTTCCATGTTTACACAGATAGCAGTGTAGTTATTTCCATGTTTATAGAGATATCAGTGTGGATATTTCCATTGATATACAGATAGCTGTGTAGGTATTTGCATGTTCATACAGATAGCGGTGTAGATATTTCCATGTTCGTAAAGATAGCGGTGTAGATATTTCCATGTTCATACAGATAGCGGTGTAGATATTTCCATGTTCATACAGATAGCGGTGTAGATATTTCCATGTACATACAGTTAGCGGTGTAGATATTTCCATGTTTATAGAGATAGTGGTGTAGTTATTTCCAAGTTTATAGAGACAGCGTTGTAGATATTTCCATGTTTATACAGATAGCGGTGAAGATATTTCCATGTTTATACACATAGCGGTGTAGATATTTCCATGTTTATACAGATAGCGGTGTAGATATTTCCATGTTCATAGAGATAGCGGTGTAGTCATTTCCATGTTTACACAGATAGCAGTGTTGATATTTCCATGTTTATGCAGATAGCAGTATAGATATTTCCATGTTCATACAGATAGCTGTGCGGATATTTCCATGTTGATACAGATAGTTGGGCAGATATTTCCATGTTCATACAGTTAGCGGTGTAGATATTTCCATGTTCATACAGATGGCGGTGTAGATATTTACATGTTCATACAGATGGCGGTGTAGATATTTCCATGTTCATAGAGATGGCGGTGTAGATATTTCCATGTTTATAGAGATGTCGGTCTAGATATTTCCATGTTTACAGAGATAGTGGTGTAGTTATTTCCAAGTTTATAGAGACAGCGTTGTAGATATTTCCATGTTTATACAGACAGCGGTGTAGATATTTCCATGTTTATACAGATAGCAGTGTAGATATTTCCATGTGTATAGAGATAGTGTTTTAGATAATTTCAATTTCATACAGAGAGCAGTGTAGATACTTCCAAGTTCATACAGATAGCGGTGTAATTATTTCCACGTTTATAGAGATGGCGGTGTAGATATTTCCATGTTCATACAGAGGACGGTGTAGATATTTCCATGTTTATAGGGATGGCGGTGTAGATATTTTCATGTTTACACAGATGGCGGTGTTGATATTTCCATGTTTACACAGATAGCGGTGTAGACATTTCCATGTTTACACAGATAGCGGTGTGGATATTTCCATGTTTATGCAGATAGCAGTGTAGATATTTCCATGTTTATACAGATAGTGGTGCGGATATTTCCATGTTTATACAGATAGCTAGATATTTCCATGTTTATTCAGATAGCGGTGTAGATATTTCCACCTTAATACAGATGGCGGTGTAGATATGTCCATGTTTGTACAGATGGCGGTGTAGATATTTCCATGTTCATACAGATGGCAGTGTAGATATTTCGAAGTTTACAGAGATAGCACTGTAGTGATTTCCATATTTATTGAGAAATCTGTGTAGATATTTCCATGTATATTCAGATAGCTGTGTAGATATTTCCATGTTCATGCAGATAGCGGTGTAGATATTTCCATGTTCATCCAGATGCCTGTGTACATATATCCATGTTCATACAGATGGCGGTGAAGATATTTCCATGTTCATACAGATGGTGGTGTAGATATTTCCATGTTCATACAAATGGCGGTGTAGATATTTCCATGTTCATAGAGATGGCGGTGTAGATATTTCTATGTTCATACAAACGGCGGTGTAGATATTTCCATGTTCATAGAGATGGCGGTGTAGAAATTTCCATATTTATAGAGATAGCAGTGTAGTTATTTCCATGTTTATAGAGATAGCAGTGTAGATATTTCCATTGATATACAGATAGCTGTATAGATATTTGCATGTTCATAGAGATAGCGGTGTAGATATTTCCATGTTCATACAGATAGCGGTGTAGATATTTCCATGTTCATACAGATAGCAGTGTAGATATTTCGATGTTCATACTGATAACGTTGTAGATATTTCCATGTTCATACAGTTAGCGGTGTAGATATTCCCATCTTCATACAGATGGCGGTGTAGATATTTCCATGTTCAGATTGCGGTGTAGATATTTCCATGTTCATACCAATAGCGCTGTAAACATTTCCATGTTCATACATTTAGCGGTGTAGATATTTCCATGTTCATACAGATGGCGGTAAAGATATTTATATGTTCATACAGATGGCGGTGTAGACATTTCCATGTTTGTACGGATGGCAGTGTAGATATTTCCATATTCATACAGGTGGCTGTGTAGATATTTTCATGTTTATACAGATAGCAGTGTAGTTATTTCCATGTTAATAGAGATATCTGTGTAGATATTTCCATTGTTATACAGATAGCTGTGTAGATATTTGCATGTTCATACAGATAGCGGTGTAGATATTTCCATGTTCGTACAGATAGCGGTGTAGATATTTCCATGTTCATACAGATAGCGGTGTAGATATTTCCATGTTCATTCAGATAACGGTGTAGATATTTCAATGTTCATACAGACAGCGGTGTAGATATTTCCATGTTCATACAGTTAGCGGTGTAGATATTTCCATATTCATACAGATGGCGGTGTAGATATTTACATGTTCATACAGATGGCAGTATAGATATCTCCATGTTCGTACAGATGGCGGTGTAAATATTTCCATGTTCATAGAGATGGCGGTGTAGATATTTCCATGTTTATGCAGATGGCGGTATAGTTATTTCCATGTTTATACAGATGGTGGTGTAGATATTTCCATGTTTATAGAGATGGCGGTCTAGATATTTCCATGTTTACAGAGATAGTGGTGTAGTTATTTCCAAGTTTATAGAAACAGTGTTGTAGATATTTCCATGTTTATACAGATAGCGGTGAAGGTATTTCCATGTTTATACAGATAGCGGTATAGATATTTAAATGTTTATACAGATAGCAGTGTAGATATTTCCATGTTTATAGAGATAGTGGTGTAGATAATTTCAAATTTATACAGAGAGCAGTGTACATATTTCCAAGTTCATACAGATAGCGGTGTAGATATTTCCACGTTTATAGAGATGGCGGTGTAGATATTTCCATGTTCATACAGACGGCGGTGTAGATATTTCCATGTTTATAGGGATGGCGGTGTAGATATTTTCATGTTTAAACAGATGGCAGTGTAGATATTTCCATGTTTACACAGATAGCGGTGTAGACATTTCCATGTTTACACAGATAGCGGTGCGGATATTTCCATGTTTATACAGATAGTTGGGCAGATATTTCCATGTTTATACAGATAGCGGTGTAGATATTTCCATCTTAATACAGATGGCGGTGTAGATATGTCCATGTTTTTACAGATGGCGGTGTAGATATTTCCATGTTCATACAGATGGCGGTGTAGATATTTCAAAGTTTATAGAGATAGCGCTGTAGTTATTTCCATATTTATAGAGAAATCTCTGTAGTTATTTCCATGTATATTCAGATAGCTGTGTAGATATTTCCATGTTCATGCAGATAGCGGTGTAGATATTTCCATGTTCATCCAGATGCCGGTGTACATATACCCATGTTCATACAGATGGCGGTGAAGATATTTCCATGTTCATACAGATGGCGGTGTAGATATTTCCATGTTTATACAGATAAGAGTGTAGATTTTTCCATGTTTATAGAAATAGTGGTGTAGATAATTTCAATTTTTTACAGATAGCAGTGTAGATATTTCCAAGTTCATACCGATAGCGGTGTAGATATTTTCACGTTTATAGTGATGGCGGTGTAGATATTTCCATGTTCATACAGATGGCGGTGCAGATATTTCCATGTTTATACAGATAGCGGTGCGGGTATTTCCATGTTTATACAGATAGTGGTGCAGATATTTCCATGTTTATAAAGATAGCGGTGTAGATATTTCCATCTTAATACAGATGGCGGTGTAGATATGTCCATGTTCATACAGATGGCGGTGTAGATATTTCGAAGTTTATAGAGATAGCGCTGTAGTTATTTCCATATTTATAGACAAATCTGTGTAGATATTTCCATGTATATGCAGATAGCTGTGTAGATATTTCCATGTTCATGCAGATAGCGGTGTAGATATTTCCATGTTCCTCCAGATGCCGGTGTAGATATTTGCATGTTCATACAGATAGCGGTGTAGATATTTCCATGTTCATACAGATAGCGGTGTAGATATTTCCATGTTCATGCAGAGAGCGGTGTAGATATTTCCATGATCATACAGATAGCGGTGTAGATATTTCCATGTTCATACAGATGGCGGTGCAGATATTTCCATGTTTATACAGATAGCGGTGCGGGTATTTCCATGTTTATACAGATAGTGGTGCAGATATTTCCATGTTTATAAAGATAGCGGTGTAGATATTTCCATCTTAATACAGATAGCGGTGTAGATATGTCCATGTTCATACAGATGGCGGTGTAGATATTTCGAAGTTTATAGAGATAGCGCTGTAGTTATTTCCATATTTATAGACAAATCTGTGTAGATATTTCCATGTATATGCAGATAGCTGTGTAGATATTTCCATGTTCATGCAGATAGCGGTGTAGATATTTCCATGTTCCTCCAGATGCCGGTGTAGATATTTGCATGTTCATACAGATAGCGGTGTAGATATTTCCATGTTCATACAGATAGCGGTGTTGATATTTCCATGTTCATACAGAGAGCGGTGTAGATATTTCCATGATCATACAGATAGCGGTGTAGATATTTCCATGTTCATACAGATAGCGGTGTAGGTATTTCCATGTTCTTACAGTTAGCGGTGTAGATATTTCCATGTTTATACAGATAGTGGTGTGGATATTTCCATGTTTATACAGATAGTTGGGCAGATATTTCCATGTTTATACAGATAGCGATGTAGATATTTCCATCTTAATACAGATGGCGGTGTAGATATGTCCATGTTCATACAGATGTCGTTGTACATATTTCCATGTTCATACAGATGGCGGTGTAGATATTTTGAAGTTTATAGAGATAGCGCTGTAGTTATTTCCATATTTATTGAGAAATCTGTGTAGATATTTCCATGTATATTCAGATAGCTGTGTAGATATTTCCATGTTCATGCAGATAGCGGTGTAGATATTTCCATGTTCATCCAGATGCCGGTGTAGATATATCCATGTTCATACAGGTTGGGGTGAAGGTACTTCCATGTTCATACAGATGGCGGTGTAGATATTTCCATGTTCATGCAAATGGCGGTGTATATATTTCCATGTTCATAGAGATGGCGGTGTAGATATTTCCATGTACATACAAATGGCGGTGTAGATATTTCGATGTTCGTACAGATGGCGGTGCAGATATTTCCATGTTCATACTGTTAGCCGTGTAGATATTTCCATGTTCATACAGAGGGCAGTGTAGATATTTACATGTTCATACAGATGGCATTGTAGATATTTACATGTTCATACAGATGGCGGTGTAGATATTTCCATGTTCGTACGGATGGCAGTGTAGATATTTCCGTGTTCATACAGGTGGCGGTGTAGATATTTGCATGTTTATACAGATAGCAGTGTAGTTATTTCCGTGTTTATATAGATAGCAGTGCAGATATTTCCACTGATAAACAGATAGCTGTGTAGATATTTGCATGTTCTTACAGATAGCGGTATAGATATTTCCATGTTCATACAGATAGCGGTGTAGATATTTCCATGTTCATACAGATGGCGGTGTAGATATTTACATGTTCATAGAGATGGCGGTGTAGATATTTCCCTGTTTATGCAGATAGCGGTATAGATATTTCCATGTTTATACAGATGGTGGTGTAGATATTTCCATGTTTATAGAGATGGCGGTCTAGATATTTCCATGTTTATAGAGATAGTGGTGTAGTTATTTCCAAGTTTATAGAGTCAGCGTTGTAGATATTTCCATGTTTATACAGATAGCGGTGAAGATATTTCCATGTTTATACGGATAGCGGTGTAGATATTTCCATGTTTATACAGATAGCGGTGTAGATATTTCCATGTTTATAGAGATAGTGGTGTAGATAATTCCAATTTTATACAGATAGCAGTGTAGATATTTCCAAGTTCATGCAGATAGCGGTGTAGATATTTCCACGTTTATAGAGATGGCGTTGCAGATATTTCCATGTTCATACAGATAGCAGTATAGATATTTCCATGTTCATGCAGATAGCGGTGTAGATATTTCTATGTTCATACCAATAGCGGTGTAGATATTTCCATGTCCGTACAGTTAGCGTTGTAGATATTTCCATGTTCATACAGATGGCGGTGTAGATATTTACATGTTCATACAAATGGAGGTGTATTTATTTCCATGTTCGTACGGATGGCAGTGTAGTTATTTCCATGGTCATACAGGTGGCGGTGTAGATATTTCCATGTTTATACAGATAGCAGTGTAGTTATTTCCATGTTTATAGAGATAGCAGTGTAGATATTTCCATTGATATACAGCTAGCTGGGTAGATATTTGCAAGTTCATGCAGATAGCGGTGTAGATATTTCCATGTTCGTAGAGGTAGCGGTGTAGATATTTCCATGTGCATACAGATAGCGGTGTAGATATTTCCATGTTCATACAGATAACGGTGTAGATATTTCCATGTTCATACAGATAGCGGTGTATATATTTCCATGTTCTTTCAGTTAGCGGTGTAGATATTCCCATGTTCATACAGATGGCGGTGTAGATATTTCAATGTTCATACAAATGGCAGTGTAGATATTTCCATGTTCATACAGGTGGCGGTGTAGATATTTCCATGTTTATACAGATAGCAGTGTAGTTATTTCCATGTTTACAGAGATAGCAGTGTAGATTTTTCCTTTGATATACAGATAGCTGTGTAGATATTTGCATGTTCATACAGATAGCGGTGTAGATATTTCCATGTTCATACAGATAGCGGTGTAGATATATCCATGTTTATACAGATAGTGCTGCCGATATTTCCATGTTTATAAAGATAGTTGGGCAGATATTTCCATGTTTATACAGATAGCGGTGTAGATATTTCCATCTTAATACAGATGGCAGTGTAGGTATGTCCATGTTCGTACAGATGGCGTTGTACCAATTTCCATGTTCATACAGATGGCGGTGTAGATATTTCGAAGTTTATAGGGATAGCGCTGTAGTTATTTCCATATTTATAGAGAAATCTGTGTAGATATTTCCATGTACATGCAGATAGCAGTGTAGATATTTCCATGTTTATACAGATAGTGGTGCGGATATTTCCATGTTTATACAGATAGCTAGATATTTCCATGTTTATACAGAAAGCGGTGTAGATATTTCCACCTTAATACAGATGGCGGTGTAGATATGTCCATGTTTGTACAGATGGCGGTGTAGATATTTCCATGTTCATACAGATGGCAGTGTAGATATTTCGAAGTTTATAGAGATAGCACTGTAGTGATTTCCATATTTATAGAGAAATCTGTGTAGATATTTCCATGTATATTTAGATAGCTGTGTAGATATTTCCATGTTCATGCAGATAGCGGTGTAGATATTTCCATGTTCATCCAGATGCCTGTGTACAAATATCCATGTTCATACAGATGGCGGTGAAGATATTTCCATGTTCATACAGATGGTGGTGTAGATATTTCCATGTTCATACAAATGGCGGTGTAGATATTTCCATGTTCATAGAGATGGCGGTGTAGATATTTCCATGTTCATACAAACGGCGGTGTAGATATTTCCATGTTCATAGAGATGGCGGTTTAGATATTTCCACATTTATAGAGATAGCAGTGTAGTTATTTCCATGTTTATAGAGATAGCAGTGTAGATATTTCCATTGATATACAGATAGCTGTATAGATATTTGCATGTTCATAGAGATAGCGGTGTAGATATTTGCATGTTCATAGAGATAGCGGTGTAGATATTTCCATGTTCATACAGATAGCGGTGTAGATATTTCCATGTTCATACAAATGGCGGCGTAGATATTTCCATGTTCATAGAGATGGCGGTGTAGGTATTTCCATGTTTATACAGATAGCAGTTTAGTTATTTCCATGTTTATAGAGATAGCAGTGTAGATATTTCCATTGATATACAGATAGCTTTGAAGAGATTTGCATGTTCATACAGATATCGGTGTAGATATTTCCATGTTCATACACATAGCGGTGTAGATATTTCCATGTTCATACAGAGAGCGGTGTAGATATTTCCATGTTCATACAGATAACGGTGTAGATATTTCCATGTTCATAGAGATAGCGGTGCAGATATTTCCATGTATGTAGACTTAGCGGTGTAGATATTTCCGTGTTCATACAGATGGAAGTGTAGATATTTACATATTCATACAGATGGCGGAGTAGATATTTCCATGTTCGTGCAGATGGCGGAGTAGATATGTCCGTGTTCGTACAGATGGCGGTGTAGATATTTCCATGTTCATGCAGATAGTGGTGTAGATATTTCCTTGTTCATACCAATAGCAGTGTAGACATTTCCATGTTCATACATTTAGCGGTGTAGATATTTCCATGTTCATACAGATGGCGGTGAAGATATTTATATGTTCATACAGATGGCGGTGTAGACATTTCCATGTTTGTACGGATGGCAGTGTAGATATTTCCATGTTTCTACAGGTGTCGGTGTAGATATTTCCATGTTTATACAGATAGAAGTGTAGTTATTTCCATGTTAATGGAGATAGCTGTGTAGATATTTCCATTGATATACAGATAGCTGTGTAGATATTTGCATGTTCATTCAGATAGCGGTGTAGATATTTCCATGTTCGTACAGATAGCGGTGTAGATATTTCCATGTTCATACAGATGGCGGTGTAGGTATTTCCATGTTCATACAAAGGCGGTGTAGATATTTCCATGTTCATAGAGATGGCGGTGTAGATATTTCCAGGTTCATACAAATGGCGGTGTAGATATTTCCATGTTTATAGAGATGGCGGTGTAGATATTTTCATATTTACACAGATGGCGGTGTAGATATTTCCATGTTTACACAGATAGCGGTGTAGACATTTCCATGTTTACACAGATAGCGGTGTGGATATTTCCATGTTTATGCAGATAGCGGTGTAGATATTTCCATGTTTATACAGATAGCGGTGCGGTTATTTCCATGTTTATACAGATAGTCGTGCAGATATTTCCATGTTTATACAGATAGCGGTGTGGATATTTCCATGTTTATGCAGATAGCGGTGTAGATATTTCCATGTTTATACAGATAGCGGTGCGGTTATTTCCATGTTTATACAGATAGTCGTGCAGATATTTCCATGTTTATACAGATAGCGGTGTAGATATTTCCATCTTATTACAGATGGCGGTGTAGATATGTCCATGTTCGTACAGATGGCGGTGTAGATATTTCCATGTTCATACAGATGGCGGTGTAGATATTTCGAGGTTTATAGAGATAGCGCTGTAGTTATTTCCATATTTATAGAGAAATCTGTGTAGATATTTCCATGTATATGCAGATAGCTGTGTAGATATTTCCATGTTCATACAGATAGCGGTGTAGATATTTCCATGTCCATAGAGATAACGGTGTAGATATTTACATCTTCATACAGATAACGGTACAGAAATTTCCATGTTCATACAGTAAGCGGTGTAGGGACTTCCATGTTCATACAGATGGCACTGTAGATATTTACATGTTCATACAGATGTCGGTGTACATATTTCCATGTTCGTACAGATGGTGTTGTAGATATTTCCATGTTCATACAGATGGCGGTGTAGATATTTCCATGTTTATACAGACGGTGGTGTAGATATTTCCATGTTTATAGAGATGGCGGTCTAGGTATTTCCATGTTTATAGAGATAGTAGTGTAGTTATTTCGAAGTTTATACAGACAGCGTTGCAGATATTTCCATGTTTATAGAGACAGCGTTGTAGATATTTCCATGTTTATAGAGATTGCGGTGAAGATATTTCCAAGTTCATACATACAGCGGTGTAGATGTTTCCACGTTTATAGAGATGGCGGGGTAGATATTTCCATGTTCATACAGATGGCGGTGTAGATATTTCCATGTTTATAGAGATGGCAGTGTAGATATTTTCATGTTTACACAGATGGCGGTGTAGATATTTCCATGTTTACACAGATAGCGGTGTAGACATTTCCATGTTTACACTGATAGCGGTGTGGATATTTCCATGTTTATGCAGATAGCGGTGTTGATATTTCCATGTTTATACAGAAAGCGGTGCGGATATTTCCATGTTAATACAGATAGTGGTGCAGATATTTCCATGTTTATACAGAGAGCGGTGTAGATATTTCCATCTTAATACAGATGGCGGTGTAGATATTTCCATGTTTATGCAGATAGCAGTATAGATATTTCCATTTTTATACAGATGGTGGTGTAGATATTTCCATGTTTATGCAGATGGCGGTATAGATATTTCCATGTGTATACAGATGGTGGTGTAGATATTTCCATGTTCATACAGATGGCGGTGTAGATATTTCAAAGTTTATAGAGATAGCGCAGTAGTTATTTCTATATTTATATAGAAATCTGTGTAGATATTTCCATGTATATGCAGATAGCTGTGTAGATATTTCCATGTTCATGCAGATAGCGGTGTAGTTATTTTCATGTTCATCCAGATGCCGGTGTAGATACATCCATGTTCATACAGATGGCGGTGAAGATATTTCCATGTTCATACAGATGGCTGTGTAGATATTTCCATGTTCATAGAGATGGCGCTGTATATATTTCCTTGTTGATACAGATAGCAGTGTAGTTATTTCCATGTTTATAGAGATAGCAGTGTAGATATTTCCATTGATATACAGATAGCGGTGTAGATATTTCCATGTTCATACAGATAGCGGTGTAGATATTTCCATGTTCATACAGATAGCAGTGTAGATATTTCCATTTTCATTCAGATAGCGGTGTAGATATTTCCATGTTCATACAGTTAGCAGTGTAGATATTTCCATGTTCATACAGAAGGCGGTGTAGATATTTACATGTTCATACAGGTGGCGGTGTAGATATTTCCATGTTTATACAGATAGCAGTGTAGTTATTTCCATGTTTACTGAGATAGCAGTGAAGATATTTCCATTGATATACAGATAGCTGTGTAGATATTTGCATGTTCATACAGATAGCGGTGTAGATATTTCCATGTTCATACAGATAGCGGTGTAGATATTTCCATGTTCATACAGATGGCGGTGTAGATATCTCCATGTTTACAGAGATGGCGGTGTAGATATTTTCAGGTTTGCACAGATGGCAGTGTAGATATTTCCATGTTTACACAGATAGCTGTGTAGACATTTCCAAGTTTACACAGATAGCGGTGTGGATATTTCCATGTTTATGCAGATAGCGGTGTAGATATTTCCATGTTCATACAGATAGCGGTGTAGATATTTCCATGTTCATACCAATAGCGGTGTAGATATTTCCATGTTCATACAGTTAGCGGTATAGATATTTCCATGTTCATACAGATGGCGGTGTAGATATTTTGAAGTTTACAGAGATAGCGCTGTAGTTATTTCTATATTTATATTGAAATCTGTGTAGATATTTCCATGTATATGCAGATAGCTGTGTAGATATTTCCAAGTTCATGCAGATTGCGGTGTAGTTATTTCCATGTTCATCCAGATGCCGGTTTAGATACATCCATGTTCTTAGAGATGGCGGTGAAGATATTTCCATGTTCATACAGAAGGCTGTGTAGATATTTCCATGTTCATAGAGATGGCGGTGTAGATATTTCCATGTTGATACACATAGCAGTGTAGTTATTTCCATGTTTATAGAGATAGCAGTGCAGATATTTCCATTGATATACAGATAGCGGTGTAGATATTTCCATGTTCATACAGATAGCGGTGTAGTTATTTCCATGTTCATACAGATGGCGAAGATATTTCCATGTTCATACAGATAGCGGTGTAGATATTTCCATGCTCATACAGTTAGCGGTGTAGATATTTCCATGTTCATACAGATGGCGGTGTAGATATTTCCATGTTCATAGAGACGGCGGTGTAGATATTTCCATATTTATACAGATAGCAGTGTAGTTATTTCCATGTTTATAGAGATAGCAGTGTAGATATTTCCATTGATATACAGATAGCTGTGTAGATATTTGCATGGTCATACAGATAGCGGTGTAGATATTTCCATGTTCATACAGATAGCGGTGTAGATATTTCCATGTTCATACAGATAGCGGTGTAGATATTTCCATGTTCATACAAATAAAGGTGTAGATATTTCAATGTTCATACAGATAGCGGTGTAGATATTTCTATGTTCATACAGTTAGCGGTGTAGATATTTCCATGTTCATACAGATGGCGGTGTAGATATTTACATGTTCATACAGATGGCGGTATAGATATTTCCATGTTCGTACAGATGGCGTTGTAGATATTTCCAAGTTCATAGAGTTGGCGGTGTAGATATTTCCATGTTCATACAGATGGCATTGTAGATATTTACGTGTTCATACAGATGGCGGTGTAGATATTACCATGTTCGTACGGATGGCAGTGTAGGTATTTCCATGTTCATACAGGTGGCGGTTTAGATATTTCCATGTTCATACAGATGGCGGTGTAGGTATTTACATGTTCATACAGATGGCGGTGTAGATATTTCCATGTTCGTACGGATGGCAGTGTAGATATTTCCATGCTCATACAGGTGGCGGTGTAGATATTTCCATGTTTATACAGATAGCAGTTTAGTTATTTCCATGTTTACAGAGATAGCAGTGTAGATATTTCCATTGATATACAGATAGTTGTGTAGATATTTGCATGTTCATACAGATAGCAGTGTAGATATTTCCATGTTCATACTGATAGCTGTGTAGATATTTCCATGTTCGTACAGATAGCGGTGTAGATATTTCCATGTTCATACAGATAGCGGTGTAGATATTTCCATGTTCATACAGATAGCGGTGTAGGTATTTCCATGATCATACAGTTAGCGCTGTAGATATTTCCATGTTCATACAGATGGCGGTTTAGATATTTACATGTTCATACAGATGTCGGTGTAAATATTTCCAAGTTCTTACAGATGGCGGTGTAGATATTTCCATGTTCATAGAGATGGCGGTGTAGGTATTTCCATGTTTATGCAGATAGCGGTATAGATGTTTCCATGTTTATACAGATGGTGGTGTAGATATTTCCATGTTTATACAGATGGCGGTCTGGATATTTCCATGTTTATAGAGATAGTGGTGTAGTTATTACAAAGCTTATAGAGACAGCATTGTAGATATTTCCATGTTTATACAGATAGCGGTGAGGTTATTTCCATGTTTATACAGATAGCGGTGTAGATATTTCCATGTTTATACAGGTAGCGGGGTAGATATTTCCATGTTTATAGACATAGTGGGGTAGATAATTCCAATTTTCTACAGATAGCAGTGTAGATATTTCCAAGTTCATACAGATAGCAGTGTAGATATTTCCACGTTTATAGAGATGGCGGTGTAGATATTTCCATGTTCATACAGATGGCGGTGTAGATATTTCCATGTTTATAGAGATGGCGGTGTAGATATTTTCATGCTTACACAGATGGCAGTGTAGATATTTCCATGTTTACACAGATAGCGGTGTAGACATTTCTATGTTTACACAGATAGCGGTGTGGATATTTCCATGTTTATGCAGATAGCGCTGTAGATATTTCCATGTTTATACAGATAGCGGTGCGGTTATTTCCATGTTTATACAGATAGTCGTGCAGATATTTCCATGTTTATACAGATATCGGTGTAGATATTTCCATCTTAAAAGAGATGGAGGTGTAGAAATGTCCATGTTCGTACAGATGGCAGTGTAGATATTTCCATGTTCATACAGATGGCGGTGTAGATATTTCGAAGTTTATAGAGATAGCGCTGTAGTTATTTCCATATTTATAGACAAATCTGTGTAGATATTTCCATGTATATGCAGATAGCTGTGTAGATATTTCCATGTTCATGCAGATAGCGGTGTAGATATTTCCATATTCATCCAGATGCCGGTGTACATATATCCATGTTCATACAGATGGCAGTGAAGATATTTCCATGTTCATACAGATGGTGTTGTCGGTATTTCCATGTTCATACAAATGGCAGTGTAGATATTTCCATGATCATAGAGATGGCGTTGCAGATATTTCCAGGTTCATACAAATGGCGGTGTAGATATTTCCATGTTCATAGAGATGGCCGTGTAGATATTTCCATGTTTATACAGATAGCAGTGTAGTTATTTCCATGTTTATAGAGATACCAGAGTGGATATTTCCATTGATATACAGATAGCTGTGTAGATATTTACATGTTCATACAGATAGCGGTGTAGATATTTCCATGTTCGTACAGATAGCGGTGTAGATATTTCCATGTTCATACAGATAGCGGTGTAGATATTTCCATGTTCATACAGTTAGCGGTGTAGATATTTCCATGTTCATACAATTGGCGGTGTAGATATTTACATGTTCATACAGATGGCGGTGTAGGTATTTCCATGTTCATACAGATAGCGGTGTAGAGATTTCCATGTTCATACAGATAGCAGTGTAGATATTTCCATGTTCATACAGATAGCGGTCTAGATATTTCCAGCTTCATACCAATAGCGGTGTAGACATTTCCATGTTCATACAGTTAGCGGTGTAGATATTTCCATGTTCACACAGATGGCGGTGTAGATATTTCCATCTTCATACAGATAGAGGTGTAGGTATTTCCATGTTCCTTCGGATGGCAGTGTAGATATTTCCATGTTCATACAGGTGGCGGTGTAGATATTTCCATGTTTATACAGATAGCAGTGTAGTTATTTCCATGTTTATAGAGATAGCAGTGTAGATATTTCCATTGATTTACAGATATCTGTGTAGATATTTGCATGGTCATACAGATAGCGGTGTAAATATTTCCATGTTCATACAGATAACGGTGTAGATATTTCCATGTTCATACAGATAGCGGTGTAGATATGTCCATGTTCATACAGTTAGCGGTGTAGATATTTCCATGTTCATACAGATGGCGGTGTAGATATTTACATGTTCATACCGATGGCGGTATAGATATTTCCTTGTTCATACAGATGGCGGTGTAGCTATTTCCATGTTCATAGAGATGGCGGTGTAGATATTTCCATGTTTATGCAGATAGCGGTATAGATATTTCCATGTTTATACAGATGGCATTGTAGATATTTCCATGTTCATAGAGACGGCGGTGTAGATATTTCCATGTTTATGCAGATAGCGGTATAGATATTTCCATGTTTATACAGAAGGTGGTGTAGATATTTCCATGTATATAGAGATGGCAGTGTAGATATTTCCATGTTCATACAGATGGCGGTGTAAATATTTCCATGTTTATAGGAATGGCGGTGTAGATTTTTCCATGTTTACACAGATGGCGGTGTAGATATTTCCATGTTTACACAGATAGCAGTGTAGTTATTTCCATGTTTATAGAGATACCAGAGTGGATATTTCCATTGATATACAGATAGCTGTGTAGATATTTACATGTTCATACAGATAGCGGTGTAGATATTTCCATGTTCGTACAGATAACGGTGTAGATATTTCCATGTTCATACAGATAGCGGTGTAGATATTTCCATGTTCATACAGTTAGCGGTGTAGATATTTCCATGTTCATACAATTGGCGGTGTAGATATTTACATGTTCATTCAGATGGCGGTGTAGGGATTTCCATGTTAATACAGATAGCAGTGTAGATATTTCCATGTTCATACAGATAGCGTTCTAGATATTTCCAGGTTCATACCAATAGCGGTGTAGACATTTCCATGTTCATGCAGTTAGCGGTGTAGATATTTCCATGTTCACACAGATGGCGGTGTAGATATTTCCATGTTCATACAGATAGAGGTGTAGATATTTCCATGTTCCTACGGATGGCAGTGTAGATATTTCCATGTTCATACAGATGGCGGTTTAGATATTTACATGTTCATACTGATGGCGGTGTAAATATTTCCAAGTTCTTACAGATGGCGGTGTAGATATTTCCATGTTCATAGAGATGGCGGTGTAGGTATTTCCATGTTTATGCAGATAGCGGTATAGATATTTCCATGTTTATGCAGATGGTGGTGTAGATATTTCCATGTTTATACAGATGGCGGTCTGGATATTTCCATGTTTATAGAGATAGTGGTGTAGTTATTACAAAGCTTATAGAGACAGCATTGTAGATATTTCCATGTTTATACAGATAGCGGTGAGGTTATTTCCATGTTTATAGATAGCGGTGTAGATATTTCCATGTTTATACAGGTAGCGGGGTAGATATTTCCATGTTTATAGACATAGTGGGGTAGATAATTCCAATTTTATACAGATAGCAGTGTAGATATTTCCAAGTTCATACAGATAGCAGTGTAGATATTTCCACGTTTATAGAGATGGCGGTGTAGATATTTCCATGTTCATACAGATGGCGGTGTAGATATTTCCATGTTTATAGAGATGGCGGTGTAGATATTTTCATGCTTACACAGATGGCAGTGTAGATATTTCCATGTTTACACAGATAGCGGTGTAGACATTTCTATGTTTACACAGATAGCGGTGTGGATATTTCCATGTTTATGCAGATAGCGCTGTAGATATTTCCATGTTTATACAGATAGCGGTGTAGATATTTCCATCTTAAAACAGATGGAGGTGTAGAAATGTCCATGTTCGTACAGATGGCAGTGTAGATATTTCCATGTTCATACAGATGGCGGTGTAGATATTTCGAAGTTTATAGAGATAGCGCTGTAGTTATTTCCATATTTATTGAGAAATCTGTGTAGATATTTCCATGTGTATGCAGATAGCTGTGTAGATATTTCCATGTTCATGCAGATAGCGGTGTAGATATTTCCATGTTCATCCAGATGCCGGTGTACATATATCCATGTTCATACAGATGGCGGTGAAGATATTTCCATGTTCATACAGATGGTGTTGTCGGTATTTCCATGTTCATACAAATGGCGGTGTAGATATTTCCATGATCATAGAGGTGGCGGTGCAGATATTTCCAGGTTCATACAAATGGCGGTGTAGATATTTCCATGTTCATAGAGATGGCCGTGTAGATATTTCCATGTTTATACAGATAGCAGTGTAGTTATTTCCATGTTTATAGAGATACCAGAATGGATATTTCCATTGATATACAGATAGCTGTGTAGATATTTACATGTTCATACAGATAGCGGTGTAGATATTTCCATGTTCGTACAGATAGCGGTGTAAATATTTCCATGTTCATACAGATAGCTGTGTAGATATTTCCATGTTCATACAGTTAGCGGTGTAGATATTTCCATGTTCATACAATTGGCGGTGTAGATATTTACATTTTCATTCAGATGGCGGTGTAGGTATTTCCATGTTCATACAGATAGCGGTGTAGAGATTTCCATGTTCATACAGATAGCAGTGTAGATATTTCCATGTTCATACAGATAGCGGTCTAGATATTTCCAGGTTCATACCAATAGCGGTGTAGACATTTCCATGTTCATACAGTTAGCGGATGTAGATATTTCCATGTTCACACAGATGGCGGTGTAGATATTTCCATGTTCATACAGATAGAGGTGTAGATATTTCCATGTTCCTACGGATGGCAGTGTAGATATTTCCATGTTCATACAGGTGGCGGTGTAGATATTTCCATGTTTATACAGATAGCAGTGTAGTTATTTCAATGTTTATAGAGATAACAGTGTAGATATTTCCATTGATTTACAGATATCTGTGTAGATATTTGCATGGTCATACAGAGAGCGGTGTAGACATTTCCATGTTCATACAGATAACGGTGTAGGTATTTCCATGTTCATACAGATAGCGGTGTAGATATTTCCATGTTCATACAGATGGCGGTGTAGATATTTTCATGTTCATACCGATGGCGGTATAGATATTTCCTTGTTCGTACAGATGGCGGTGTAGATATTTCCATGTTCATAGAGATGGCGGTGTAGATATTTCCATGTTTATGCAGATAGCGGTATAGATATTTCCATGTTTATACAGATGGCGTTGTAGATATTTCCATGTTCATAGAGATGGCGGTGTAGATATTTCCATGTTTATGCAGATAGCGGTATAGATATTTCCATGTTTATACAGATGGTGGTGTAGATATTTCCATGTATATAGAGATGGCAGTGTAGATATTTCCATGTTCATACAGATGGCGGTGTAGATATTTCCATGTTTATAGGAATGGCGGTGTAGATTTTTTCATGTTTACACAGATGGCGGTGTAGATATTTCCATGTTTACACAGATAGCAGTGTAGACATTTCCATGTTTACACAGATAGCGGTGTGGATATTTCCATGTTTATGTAGATATCATTGTAGATATTTCCATGTTTATACAGATAGCGGTGTGGCTATTTCCATGTTTATACAGATAGTTGGGCAGATATTTCCATGTTTATACAGATAGCGGTGTAGATATTTCCATCTTAATACAGATGGCGGTATAGATATGTCCATGTTTGTACAGATGGCGGTGTAGATATTTCCATGTTCATACAGATGGCGGTGTAGATATTTCGAAGTTTATAGAGATAGCGCTGTAGTTATTTCCATATTTATAGAGAAATCTGTGTAGATATTTCCGTGTATATTCAGATAGCTCTGTAGATATTTCCATGTTCATGCAGATAGCGGTGTAGATATTTCCATGTTCATCCAGATGCCGGTGTACATATATCCATGTTCATACAGATGGCGGTGAAGTTATTTCCATGTTCATACAGATGGTGTTGTCAGTATTTCCATGTTCATACAAATGGCGGTGTAGATATTTCCAAGATCATAGAGATGGCGGTGCAGATATTTCCAGGTTCATACAAATGGCGGTGTAGATATTTCCATGTTCATAGAGATGGCCGTGTAGATATTTCCATGTTTATACAGATAGCAGTGTAGTTATTTCCATGTTTATAGAGATACCAGTGTGGATATTTCCATTGATATACAGATAGCTTTGTAGATATTTACATGTTCATACTGATAGCGGTGTAGATATTTCCATGTTCGTACAGATAGCGGTGTAGATATTTCCATGTTCATACCGATAGCGGTGTAGATATTTCCATGTTCATACAGTTAGCGGTGTAGATATTTCCATGTTAATACAATTGGCGGTGTAGATAATTACATGTTCATACAGATGGCGTTATAGGTATTTCCATGTTCATACAGATAGCGGTGTAGAGATTTCCATGTTCATACAGATAGCAGTGTAGATATTTCCATGTTCATACAGATAGCGGTCTAGATATTTCCAGGTTCATACCAATAGGGGTGTAGACATTTCCATGTTCATACAGTTAGCGGTGTAGATATTTCCATGTTCACACAGATGGCGGTGTAGATATTTCCATGTTCATACAGATAGAGGTGTAGATATTTCCATGTTCTTACGGATGGCAGTGTAGATATTTCCATGTTCATACAGGTGGCGGTGTAGATATTTCCATGTTTATACAGATAGCAGTGTAGTTATTTCCATGTTTATAGAGAGAGCAGTGTAGATATTTTCATTGATTTACAGATATCTGTGTAGATATTTGCATGGTCATACAGATAGCGGTGTAGATATTTCCATGTTCATACAGATAACGGTGTAGATATTTCCATGTTCATACAGATAGCGGTGTAGATATTTCCATGTTCATACAGATAGCGGTGTAGATATTTCCACGTTTATAGAGATGGCGTTGTAGATATTTCCATGTTCATACAGATGGCGGTGTAGATATTTCCATGTTTATAGAGATGGCGGTGTAGATATTTTCATGTTTACACAGATGGCGGTGTAGATATTTTGATGTTTACACAGATAGCGGTGTGGACATTTCCATGTTTACACAGATAGCGGTGTGGATATTTTCATGTTTATGCAGATAGCGGTGTAGATATTTCCATGTTTATACAGATAGCGGTGCGGATATTTCCATGTTTATACAGATAGTGGTGCACATATTTCCATGTTTATACAGATAGCGGTGTAGATATTTCCATCTTATTACAGATGGCGGTGTAGATATGTCCATGTTCGTACAGATGGCGGTGTACATATTTCAATGTTCATACAGATGGCGGTGTAGATATTCCGAAGTTTATAGTGATAGCGCTGTAGTTATTTCCATATTTATAGAGAAATCTGTGTAGATATTTCTATGTATATGTAGATAGCTGTGTAGATATTTCCATGTTCATGCAGATAGTGTTGTAGATATTTCCATGCTCATCCTGATGCCGGGGTAGATATATCCATGTTCATACAGATGGGGGTGAAGATATTTCCATGTTCATACAGATGGCGATGTAGATATTTCCATGTTCATACAAATGGCCGTGTAGATATTTCCATGTTCATAGAGATGGTGGTGTAGATATTTCCATGTACATACAGTTATCGGTGTAGATATTTCCATGTTCATACAGAGGGCGGTGTAGATATTTACATGTTCATACAGATGGCGGTGTAGATATTTCCATGTTCGTATGGATGGCAGTGTATATATTTCCATGTTCATACAGGTGGCGGTGTAGATATTTCCATGTTTATACAGATAGCAGTGTAGATCTTTCCATGTTTATAAAGATAGCAGTGTAGATATTTCCATTGATATACAGATTGCTGTGTAGATATTTGCATGTTCGTACAGATAGTGGTGTAGATATTTCCATGTTCGTACAGAGAGCGGTGTAGATATTTCCATGTTCATACAGATAGCGGTGTAGTTATTTCCATGTTCATACACATAGCGTTGTAGATATTGCCATGATCATACAGATGGCGGTTTAGATATTTACATGTTCATACAGATGGCGGTGTAAATATTTCCAAGTTCTTATAGATGGCCGTGTAGATATTTCCATGTTCATAGAGATGGCGGTGCAGATATTTCCATGTTTATGCAGATAGTGGTATAGATATTTCCATGTTTATACCGATGGTGGTGTAGATATTTCCATGTTTATACAGATGGCGGTCTGGATATTTCCATGTTTATAGAGATAGTAGTGTAGTTATTTCAAACCTTATAGAGACAGCATTGTAGATATTTCCATGTTTATACAGGTAGCGGGGTAGATATTTCCATGTTTATAGACATAGTGGGGTAGATAATTGCAATTTTATACAGATAGCAGTGTAGATATTTCCAAGTTCATACAGATAGCAGTGTAGATATTTCCACGTTTATAGAGATGGCGGTGTAGATATTTCCATGTTCATACAGATGGCGGTGTAGATATTTCCATGTTTATAGACATGGCGGTGTAGATATTTTCATGCTTACACAGATGGCAGTGTAGATATTTCCATGTTTACACAGATAGCGGTGTAGACATTTCTATGTTTACACAGATAGCGGTGTGGATATTTCCATGTTTATGCAGATAGCGCTGTAGATATTTCCATGTTTATACAGATAGCAGTGCGGTTATTTCCATGTTTATACAGATAGTTGGGCAGATATTTCCATGTTTATACAGATATTGGTGTTGATATTTCCATCTTAAAACAGATGGAGGTGTAGATATGTCCATGTTCGTACAGATGGCGGTGTAGATATTTCCATGTTCATACAGATGGCGGTGTAGATATTTCGAAGTTTATAGAGATAGCGCTGTAGTTATTTCCATATTTATAGAGAAATCTGTGTAGATATTTCCATGTATATGCAGATAGCTGTGTAGATATTTCCATGTTCATGCAGATAGCGGTGTAGATATTTCCATGTTCATCCAGATGCCCGTGTACCTATATCCATGTTCAAACAGATGGCGGTGAAGATATTTCCATGTTCATACAGATGGTGTTGTCGGTATTTCCATGTTCATACAAATGGCAGTGTAGATATTTCCATGTTCATAGAGAGGGCGGTGTAGATATTTCCAGGTTCATACAAATGGCGGTGTAGATATTTCCATGTTCATAGAGATTGCCTTGTAGATATTTCCATGTTTATACAGATAGCAGTGTAGTTATTTCCATGTTTATAGAGATACCAGTGTGGATATTTCCTTTGATATACAGATAGCTGTGTAGATATTTCCATGTTCATACACAAAGCGGTGTAGATATTTCCATGTTCATACAGAGGGCGGTGTAGATATTTCCATGTTCATACAGAGGGCGGTGTAGATATTTCCATGTTCATACAGATAGCGGTGTAGATATTTCCATGTTCATACAGTTAGCGGTGTAGATATTTCCATGTTCATACAATTGGCGGTGTAGATATTTACATGTTCATACAGATGGCGGTGAAGATATTTCCATGTTCATACAGATAGCGGTGTAGAGATTTCCATCTTCATACAGATAGCGGTGTAGATATTTCCATGTTCATACAGATAGCGGTCTAGATATTTCCAGGTTCATACCAATAGCGGTGTAGACATTTCCATGTTCATACAGTTAGCGGTGTAGATATTTCCATTTTCACACAGATGGCGGTGTAGATATTTCCATGTTCATACAGATGGCGGAGTAGATATTTCCATGTTTGTACGGATGACAGTGTAGATATTTCCATGTTCATACAGGTGGCGGTGTAGATATTTCCATGTTTATACAGATAGCAGTGTAGTTATTTCCATGTTTATAGAGATAGCAGTGTTGATATTTCCATTGATATACAGATAGCTGTGTAGATATTTGCATGGTCATACAGATAGCGGTGTAGATATTTCCATGTTCGTACAGATAGCGGTGTAGATATTTCCATGTTCCTACAGATAGCGGTGTAGATACTTCCATGTTCATACAGATAGCGGAGTAGATATTTCCATGTTCATACAGTTAGCGGTGTAGATATTTCCATGTTTATACAAATGGCGGTGTAGATATTTCCATGTTCATCCAGATGCGGGGGTACATATATCCATGTTCATACAGATGGCGGTGAAGATATTTCCATGTTCATACAGATGGTGGTGTAGATAATTCCATGTTCATACAAATGGCGGTGTAGATATTTCCATGTTCATAGAGATGGCGGTATAGATATTTCCATGTTCATAAAAATGGCGGTGTAGATATTTCCATGTTCATAGAGATGGCAGTGTAGATATTTCCATGTTTATACAGAGAGCAGTGTAGTTATTTCCATGTTTATAGAGATAGCAGTGTAGATATTTAAATTGTTATACAGATAGCTGTGTAGATATTTGAATGTTCATACAGATAGCGGTGTAGATATTTCCATGTTCATACAGATAGCGGTGTAGATATTTCCATGTTCATACAGATACCGGTGTAGATATTTCCATGTTCATACAGATAGCGGTGTAGATATTTCCATGTCCATACAGATAGCGGTGTAGATATTTCCATGTTCATACAGTTAGCGGTGTAGATATTTCCATGTTCATACAGATGGCGGTGTAGATATTTACATGTTCATACGGATAGCGGTGTAGATATTTCCATGTTCATACAGATAGCGGTGTAGATATTTCCATGTTCATACCAATAGCGGTGTAGATATTTCCATGTTCATACAGTTAGCGGTGTAGATATTTCCATGTTCATACAGATGGCGATGTAGATATTTACATGTTGATACAGATGGCGGTGTAGATATTTCCATGTTCTTACGGATGGCAGTGTAGATATTTCCATGTTCATACAGGTGGCGGTGTAGATATTTCCCTGTTTATACAGATAGCAGTGTAGTTATTTCCATGTTTATAGAGATAGCAGTGTAGGTATTTCCATTGATATACAGATAGCTGTGTAGATATTTGCATGTTCATACAGATAGCGGTGTAGATATTTCCATGTTCGTACAGATAGCGGTGTAGTTATTTCCAAGTTCATACAGATAACGGTGTAGATATTTGCATGTTCATACAGATAGCGGTGTATAAATTTCCATGTTCATACAGATGGCGGTGTAGATATTTCCATGTTCATAGAGATGGCGATGTAGATATTTCCATGTTCATACCAAAGGCGGTGTAGCTATTTCCATGTTCATATAGATGGCGGTGTAGATATTTCCATGTTTATACTGATAGCAGTGTAGTTATTTCCATGTTTATAGAGATAGCAGTGTAGGTATTTCCATTGATATACAGATAGCTGTGTAGATATTTGCATGTTCATACAGATAGCGGTGTAGATATTTCCATGTTCATACAGATAGCGGTGTAGATATTTCCATGTTCATACAGATAGCGGTGTAGATATTTCCATGTTCATACAGATAGCGGTGTAGATATTTCCAGGTTCTTACAGATAGCGGTGTAGATATTTCCATTTTCATACAGTTAGCGGTGTAGATATTTCCATGTTTATAGAGATAGTGGTGTAGTTATTTCCAAGTTTATAGAGACAGCGTTGTAGATATTTCCATGTTTATTCAGATATCGGTGAAGATATTTCCACGTTTATACACATAGCGGTGTAGATATTTCCATGTTTATACAGAGAGAAGTGTAGATATTTCCATGTTTATAGAGATAGTGGTGTAGATAATTTCAATTTTATACCGAGAGCAGTGTAGATATTTCCAAGTTCATACAGATAGCGGTGTAGATATTTCCACGTTTATAGAGATAGTTTTGTAGATATTTCCATGTTCATAAAGATAGCAGTGTAGATATTTCCATGTTCATACAGATAACGGTGTAGATATTTCCATGTTCATACAGATGGAGGTGTAGATATTTACATGTACATACAGATGGCATTGAGGATATTTCCATGTTCGTACGGATGGCAGTGTAGATATTTCCATGTTCATACCGGTGGCGGTGTAGATATTTCCATGTTTATACAGATAGCGGTGAAGATATTTCCATGTTTATACAGATAGCGGTGTAGATAATTCCATGTTTATACAGATAGCAGTGTAGATATTTCCATGTTTATAGAGATAGTGGTGTATATAATTTCAATTTTATACAGAGAGCAGTGTAGATATTTCCAAGTTCATACAGATAGCGGTGTAGATATTTCCACGTTTATAGAGATGGCGGTGTAGATACTTCCATGTTCATACAGATGGCGGTGTAGATATTTCCATGTTTATAGGCATGGCGGAGTAGGTATTTTCATGTTTACACAGATGGCAGTGTAGATATTTCCATGTTTACACAGATAGCGTTGTAGACATTTCCATGTTTACACAGATAGCGGTGTGGATATTTCCATGTTTATGCAAATAGCGGTGTAGATATTTCCATGTTTATACAGATAGCGGTGCGGATATTTCCATGTTTATACAGATAGTTGGGCAGATATTTCCATGTTTATACAGATAGCAGTGTAGATATTTCCTTCTTAATACAGATGGCGGTGTAGATATTTCCATGTTTGTACAGATGGCGGTGTAGATATTTACATGTTCATACAGATGGCGGTGTAGATATTTCGAAGTTTATAGAGATAGCGCTGTAGTTATTTCCATATTTATAGAGAAATCTGTGTAGATATTTCCATGTGTATTCAGATAGCTGTGTAGATATTTCCATGTTCATGCAGATAGCGGTGTAGATATTTCCATGTTCATCCAGATGCCGGTGTACATATATCCATGTTCATACAGATGGCGGTGAAGATATTTCCATGTTCAAAGAGATGGCGTGTAGATATTTCCATGTTCATACAAATGTCGGTGTAGATATTTCCATGTTCATAGAGATGGCAGTGTAGATATTTCCATATTTATACAGATAGCAGTGTAGTTATTTCCATGTTTATAGAGATAGCAGTGTAGATATTTCCATTGATATACAGATAGCTGTGTAGATATTTGCATGTTCATTCAGATAGCGGTGTAGATATTTCCATGTCCATACAGATAGCGGTGTAGATATTTCCATGTTCATACAGATAGCGGTGTAGATATTTCCATGTTCATACAGATGGCGGTGTAGATAATTCCATGTTCATGCAGATGGCGGTGTAGATATTTATATGTTCATACAGATGGCGGTGTAGATATTTCCATGTTCATACAGATGGCGGTGTAGATATTTTCATGTTTACACAGATGGCGGTGTAGATATTTTGATGTTTACACAGATAGCGGTGTGGACATTTCCATGTTTACACAGATAGTGGTGTGGATATTTTCATGTTTATGCAGATAGCGGTGTAGATATTTCCATGTTTATACAGATAGCGGTGCGGATATTTCCATGTTTATACAGATAGTGGTGCACATATTTCCATGTTTATACAGATAGCGGTGTAGATATTTCCATCTTATTACAGATGGCGGTGTAGATATGTCCATGTTCGTACAGATGGCGGTGTACATATTTCAATGTTCATACAGATGGCGGTGTAGATATTCCGAAGTTTATAGTGATAGCGCTGTAGTTATTTCCATATTTATAGAGAAATCTGTGTAGATATTTCTATGTATATGTAGATAGCTGTGTAGATATTTCCATGTTCATGCAGATAGTGTTGTAGATATTTCCATGCTCATCCTGATGCCGGGGTAGATATATCCATGTTCATACAGATGGGGGTGAAGATATTTCCATGTTCATACAGATGGCGATGTAGATATTTCCATGTTCATACAAATGGCCGTGTAGATATTTCCATGTTCATAGAGATGGTGGTGTAGATATTTCCATGTACATACAGTTATCGGTGTAGATATTTCCATGTTCATACAGAGGGCGGTGTAGATATTTACATGTTCATACAGATGGCGGTGTAGATATTTCCATGTTCGTATGGATGGCAGTGTATATATTTCCATGTTCATACAGGTGGCGGTGTAGATATTTCCATGTTTATACAGATAGCAGTGTAGATCTTTCCATGTTTATAAAGATAGCAGTGTAGATATTTCCATTGATATACAGATTGCTGTGTAGATATTTGCATGTTCGTACAGATAGTGGTGTAGATATTTCCATGTTCGTACAGAGAGCGGTGTAGATATTTCCATGTTCATACAGATAGCGGTGTAGTTATTTCCATGTTCATACACATAGCGGTGTAGATATTTCCATGATCATACAGATGGCGGTTTAGATATTTACATGTTCATACAGATGGCGGTGTAAATATTTCCAAGTTCTTATAGATGGCCGTGTAGATATTTCCATGTTCATAGAGATGGCGGTGCAGATATTTCCATGTTTATGCAGATAGTGGTATAGATATTTCCATGTTTATACCGATGGTGGTGTAGATATTTCCATGTTTATACAGATGGCGGTCTGGATATTTCCATGTTTATAGAGATAGTAGTGTAGTTATTTCAAACCTTATAGAGACAGCATTGTAGATATTTCCATGTTTATACAGGTAGCGGGGTAGATATTTCCATGTTTATAGACATAGTGGGGTAGATAATTGCAATTTTATACAGATAGCAGTGTAGATATTTCCAAGTTCATACAGATAGCAGTGTAGATATTTCCACGTTTATAGAGATGGCGGTGTAGATATTTCCATGTTCATACAGATGGCGGTGTAGATATTTCCATGTTTATAGACATGGCGGTGTAGATATTTTCATGCTTACACAGATGGCAGTGTAGATATTTCCATGTTTACACAGATAGCGGTGTAGACATTTCTATGTTTACACAGATAGCGGTGTGGATATTTCCATGTTTATGCAGATAGCGCTGTAGATATTTCCATGTTTATACAGATAGCAGTGCGGTTATTTCCATGTTTATACAGATAGTTGGGCAGATATTTCCATGTTTATACAGATATTGGTGTTGATATTTCCATCTTAAAACAGATGGAGGTGTAGATATGTCCATGTTCGTACAGATGGCGGTGTAGATATTTCCATGTTCATACAGATGGCGGTGTAGATATTTCGAAGTTTATAGAGATAGCGCTGTAGTTATTTCCATATTTATAGAGAAATCTGTGTAGATATTTCCATGTATATGCAGATAGCTGTGTAGATATTTCCATGTTCATGCAGATAGCGGTGTAGATATTTCCATGTTCATCCAGATGCCGGTGTACCTATATCCATGTTCAAACAGATGGCGGTGAAGATATTTCCATGTTCATACAGATGGTGTTGTCGGTATTTCCATGTTCATACAAATGGCAGTGTAGATATTTCCATGTTCATAGAGAGGGCGGTGTAGATATTTCCAGGTTCATACAAATGGCGGTGTAGATATTTCCATGTTCATAGAGATTGCCTTTTAGATATTTCCATGTTTATACAGATAGCAGTGTAGTTATTTCCATGTTTATAGAGATACCAGTGTGGATATTTCCTTTGATATACAGATAGCTGTGTAGATATTTCCATGTTCATACACAAAGCGGTGTAGATATTTCCATGTTCATACAGAGGGCGGTGTAGATATTTCCATGTTCATACAGATAGCGGTGTAGATATTTCCATGTTCATACAGTTAGCGGTGTAGATATTTCCATGTTCATACAATTGGCGGTGTAGATATTTACATGTTCATACAGATGGCGGTGAAGATATTTCCATGTTCATACAGATAGCGGTGTAGAGATTTCCATCTTCATACAGATAGCGGTGTAGATATTTCCATGTTCATACAGATAGCGGTCTAGATATTTCCAGGTTCATACCAATAGCGGTGTAGACATTTCCATGTTCATACAGTTAGCGGTGTAGATATTTCCATTTTCACACAGATGGCGGTGTAGATATTTCCATGTTCATACAGATGGCGGAGTAGATATTTCCATGTTTGTACGGATGACAGTGTAGATATTTCCATGTTCATACAGGTGGCGGTGTAGATATTTCCATGTTTATACAGATAGCAGTGTAGTTATTTCCATGTTTATAGAGATAGCAGTGTTGATATTTCCATTGATATACAGATAGCTGTGTAGATATTTGCATGGTCATACAGATAGCGGTGTAGATATTTCCATGTTCGTACAGATAGCGGTGTAGATATTTCCATGTTCCTACAGATAGCGGTGTAGATACTTCCATGTTCATACAGATAGCGGAGTAGATATTTCCATGTTCATACAGTTAGCGGTGTAGATATTTCCATGTTTATACAAATGGCGGTGTAGATATTTCCATGTTCATCCAGATGCGGGGGTACATATATCCATGTTCATACAGATGGCGGTGAAGATATTTCCATGTTCATACAGATGGTGGTGTAGATAATTCCATGTTCATACAAATGGCGGTGTAGATATTTCCATGTTCATAGAGATGGCGGTATAGATATTTCCATGTTCATAAAAATGGCGGTGTAGATATTTCCATGTTCATAGAGATGGCAGTGTAGATATTTCCATGTTTATACAGAGAGCAGTGTAGTTATTTCCATGTTTATAGAGATAGCAGTGTAGATATTTAAATTGTTATACAGATAGCTGTGTAGATATTTGAATGTTCATACAGATAGCGGTGTAGATATTTCCATGTTCATACAGATAGCGGTGTAGATATTTCCATGTTCATACAGATACCGGTGTAGATATTTCCATGTTCATACAGATAGCGGTGTAGATATTTCCATGTCCATACAGATAGCGGTGTAGATATTTCCATGTTCATACAGTTAGCGGTGTAGATATTTCCATGTTCATACAGATGGCGGTGTAGATATTTACATGTTCATACGGATAGCGGTGTAGATATTTCCATGTTCATACAGATAGCGGTGTAGATATTTCCATGTTCATACCAATAGCGGTGTAGATATTTCCATGTTCATACAGTTAGCGGTGTAGATATTTCCATGTTCATACAGATGGCGATGTAGATATTTACATGTTGATACAGATGGCGGTGTAGATATTTCCATGTTCTTACGGATGGCAGTGTAGATATTTCCATGTTCATACAGGTGGCGGTGTAGATATTTCCCTGTTTATACAGATAGCAGTGTAGTTATTTCCATGTTTATAGAGATAGCAGTGTAGGTATTTCCATTGATATACAGATAGCTGTGTAGATATTTGCATGTTCATACAGATAGCGGTGTAGATATTTCCATGTTCGTACAGATAGCGGTGTAGTTATTTCCAAGTTCATACAGATAACGGTGTAGATATTTGCATGTTCATACAGATAGCGGTGTATAAATTTCCATGTTCATACAGATGGCGGTGTAGATATTTCCATGTTCATAGAGATGGCGATGTAGATATTTCCATGTTCATACCAAAGGCGGTGTAGCTATTTCCATGTTCATATAGATGGCGGTGTAGATATTTCCATGTTTATACTGATAGCAGTGTAGTTATTTCCATGTTTATAGAGATAGCAGTGTAGGTATTTCCATTGATATACAGATAGCTGTGTAGATATTTGCATGTTCATACAGATAGCGGTGTAGATATTTCCATGTTCATACAGATAGCGGTGTAGATATTTCCATGTTCATACAGATAGCGGTGTAGATATTTCCATGTTCATACAGATAGCGGTGTAGATATTTCCAGGTTCTTACAGATAGCGGTGTAGATATTTCCATTTTCATACAGTTAGCGGTGTAGATATTTCCATGTTTATAGAGATAGTGGTGTAGTTATTTCCAAGTTTATAGAGACAGCGTTGTAGATATTTCCATGTTTATTCAGATATCGGTGAAGATATTTCCACGTTTATACACATAGCGGTGTAGATATTTCCATGTTTATACAGAGAGAAGTGTAGATATTTCCATGTTTATAGAGATAGTGGTGTAGATAATTTCAATTTTATACCGAGAGCAGTGTAGATATTTCCAAGTTCATACAGATAGCGGTGTAGATATTTCCACGTTTATAGAGATAGTTTTGTAGATATTTCCATGTTCATAAAGATAGCAGTGTAGATATTTCCATGTTCATACAGATAACGGTGTAGATATTTCCATGTTCATACAGATGGAGGTGTAGATATTTACATGTACATACAGATGGCATTGAGGATATTTCCATGTTCGTACGGATGGCAGTGTAGATATTTCCATGTTCATACCGGTGGCGGTGTAGATATTTCCATGTTTATACAGATAGCGGTGAAGATATTTCCATGTTTATACAGATAGCGGTGTAGATAATTCCATGTTTATACAGATAGCAGTGTAGATATTTCCATGTTTATAGAGATAGTGGTGTATATAATTTCAATTTTATACAGAGAGCAGTGTAGATATTTCCAAGTTCATACAGATAGCGGTGTAGATATTTCCACGTTTATAGAGATGGCGGTGTAGATACTTCCATGTTCATACAGATGGCGGTGTAGATATTTCCATGTTTATAGGCATGGCGGAGTAGGTATTTTCATGTTTACACAGATGGCAGTGTAGATATTTCCATGTTTACACAGATAGCCTTGTAGACATTTCCATGTTTACACAGATAGCGGTGTGGATATTTCCATGTTTATGCAAATAGCGGTGTAGATATTTCCATGTTTATACAGATAGCGGTGCGGATATTTCCATGTTTATACAGATAGTTGGGCAGATATTTCCATGTTTATACAGATAGCAGTGTAGATATTTCCTTCTTAATACAGATGGCGGTGTAGATATTTCCATGTTTGTACAGATGGCGGTGTAGATATTTACATGTTCATACAGATGGCGGTGTAGATATTTCGAAGTTTATAGAGATAGCGCTGTAGTTATTTCCATATTTATAGAGAAATCTGTGTAGATATTTCCATGTGTATTCAGATAGCTGTGTAGATATTTCCATGTTCATGCAGATAGCGGTGTAGATATTTCCATGTTCATCCAGATGCCGGTGTACATATATCCATGTTCATACAGATGGCGGTGAAGATATTTCCATGTTCAAAGAGATGGCGTGTAGATATTTCCATGTTCATACAAATGTCGGTGTAGATATTTCCATGTTCATAGAGATGGCAGTGTAGATATTTCCATATTTATACAGATAGCAGTGTAGTTATTTCCATGTTTATAGAGATAGCAGTGTAGATATTTCCATTGATATACAGATAGCTGTGTAGATATTTGCATGTTCATTCAGATAGCGGTGTAGATATTTCCATGTCCATACAGATAGCGGTGTAGATATTTCCATGTTCATACAGATAGCGGTGTAGATATTTCCATGTTCATACAGATGGCGGTGTAGATAATTCCATGTTCATGCAGATGGCGGTGTAGATATTTATATGTTCATACAGATGGCGGTGTAGATATTTCCATGTTCATACAGATGGCGGTGTAGATATTTCCATGTTCATACAGATGGCTGTGTAGATATTTCCATGTTCATACAGTTGGCGGTGTAGATATTTCCATGTTCATACAGATGGCGGTGTAGTTATTTACATGTTCATACACATGGCAGTGTAGATATTTCCATGTTCGTACGGATGGCAGTGTAGATATTTCCATGTTCATACAGGTGGCGGTGTAGATATTTCCATGTTTATACAGATAGCAGTGTAGTTATTTCCATGTTTATAGAGATAGCTGTGTAGATATTTCCATTGATATACAGAGAGCTGTGTAGATATTTGTATGTTCATACAGATAGCGGTGTAGATATTTCCATGTTCATACAGATAGCGGTTTAGATATTTCCATGTTCATACAGATAGCGGTGTAGATATTTCCTTGTTCATAGAGATATCGGTGTAGATATTTCCATGTTCATACAGATGGCGGTGTAGATATTTCCATGTTCATACAGATAGCGGTGTAGATATTTCCATGTTCATACAGATAGCGGTGTAGATATTTCCATGTTCATACAGTTAGTAGTGTAGATATTTCCATGTTCATACAGATGGCGGTGTAGTTATTTACATGTTCATACAGATGGCGGTGTAGATATTTCCATGTTCATACAAATAGCGGTGTAGATATTTCCATGTTCATAGAGATGGCAGTGTAGATATTTCCATGTTTATACAGAGAGCACTGTAGTTATTTCCATGTTTATAGAGATAGCAGTGTAGATATTTCCATTGATATACAGATAGCTGTGTAGATATTTGCATGTTCATACAGATAGAAGTCTAGATATTTCCATGTTCATACTAATAGCGGTGTAGATATTTCCATGTTCATACAGATAGCGGTGTAGATATTTCCTTTTTCATAGAGATATCGGTGTAGATATTTACATGTTCATACAGATGGCGGTGTAGATATTTCCATGTTCATACAGTTAGTAGTGTAGATATTTCCATGTTCCTACAGACGGCGGTGTAGATATTTACATGTTCATACAGATGGCGGTATAGATATTTCCATGTTCGAACAGATGGTGGTGTAGATATTTCCATGTTCATAGAGATGGTGGTGTAGATATTTCCATGTTTATGCAGATAGCGGTATAGATGTTTCCATGTTTATACGGATGGTGGTGTAGATATTTCCACGTTTATAGAGATGGCGGTCTAGATATTTCCATGTTTAAAGAGATAGTCTTGTAGTTATTTCCAAGTTTATAGAGACAGCGTTGTAGATATTTCCATGTTTATACAGATAGCGGTGAAGATATTTCCATGTTTATACAGATAGCGGTGTAGATAATTCCATGTTTATACAGATAGCGGTGAAGATATTTCCATGTTTATACAGATAACGGTGTAGGTATTTCCATGTTTATACAGATAGCAGTATAGATATTTCCATGTTTATAGAGATAGTGGTGTAGATAATTTCAATTTTATACAGAGAGCAGTGTAGATATTTCCAAGTTCATACAGATAGCGGTGTGGATATTTCCACGTTTATAGAGATGGCGGTGTAGATATTTCCATGTTCATACAGATGGCGGTGTAAATATTTCCATGTTTATGGGGATGGCGGTGTAGATATTTTCATGTTTACACAGATGGCGGTGTAGATATTTCCATCTTTACACAGATAGCGGTGTAGACATTTCCAAGTTTACACAGATAGCGGTGTGGATATTTCCATATTTTTGGAGATAGCAGTGTAGATATTTCCATGTTTATACAGATAGCGGTGCGGATATTTCCATGTTTATACAGATAGTTGGGCAGATATTTCCATGTTTATACAGACGGCGTTGTAGATATTTCCATCTTAATACAGATGCCGGTGTAGATATGTCCATGTTTGTACAGATGGCGGTGTAGATATTTCCGTGTTCATACAGATGGCGGTGTAGATATTTCGAAGTTTTTAGAGATAGCGCTGTAGTTATCTCCATATTTATAGAGAAATCTGTGTAGATATTTCCATGTATATTCATTTAGCTGTGTAGATATTTCCATGTTCATGCAGATAGCGGTGTAGATATTTCCATGTTCATCCAGATGCCGGTGCACATGTATCCATGTTCATACAGATGGCGTTGAAGATATTTCCGTGTTCATACAGATGGCGGTGTAGATATTTCCATGTTTATACAAATGGCGGTGTAGATATTTCCATGTTCATAGAAATGGCGGTGTAGATATTTCCATGTTCATACAAATGGCGGTGTAGATATTTCCATGTTCATAGAGATGGCGGTGTAGATATTTCCATGTTTATACAGATAGCACTGTAGTTATTTCCATGTTTATAGAGATAGCAGTGTAGATATTTCCATTGATATACAGATAGCTGTGTAGATATTTGCATGTTCATACAGATAGCCGTCTAGATATTTCCATGTTCATACTGATAGCGGTGTAGATATTTCCATGTTCATACAGATAGCGGTGTAGATATTTCCATGTTCATACAGATAGCGGTGTAGATATTTCCATGTTCATACAGATGGCGGTGTAGATATTTCCATGTTCATACAGTTAGCGGTGAAGATATTTCCATGTTCATACAGATGGCGGTGTAGATATTTCCATGTTCATACAGATGGCGGTGTAGATATTTCCATGTTCATACAGATAGCGGTGTAGATATTTCCATGTTCATACCAAAAGCGGTGTAGATATTTCCATGTTCATACAGTTAGCATTGTAGATATTTCCAAGTTCATACAGATGGCGGTGTAGATATTTACATGTTCATGCAGATGGCGGTGTAGATATTTCCATGTTCGTACGGATGGCAGTGTAGATATTTCCATGTTCATACAGGTGGCAGTGTAGATATTTCCCTTTTTATACAGATAGCACTGTAGTTATTTCCATTTTTATAGAGATAGCAGTGTTGGTATTTCCATTGATATACAGATAGCTGTGTAGATATTTGCATGTTCATACAGATACCGTTGTAGATATTTCCATGTTCATACAGATAGCGGTGTAGATATTTCTATGTTCATACAGATAACGGTGTAGATATTTCCATGTTCATACAGATAGAAGTGTAGATAATTCCATGTTCATACAGTTAGCGGTGTAGATATTTCCATGTTCATACAGATGGTGGTGTAAATATTTACATGTTCATACAGCTGGCGGTATAGATATTTTCATGTTCGTACAGATGACGGTGTAGATATTTCCATGTTCTTAGAAATGGCGTTGTAGATATTTCCATGTTTATGCAGATAGCGGTATAGATATTTCCATGTTTATACAGATGGTGGTGTAGATATTTCCGTGTTTATAGAGATGGCGGTCTAGATATTTCCATGTTTACAGAGATAGTGGTGTAGTTATTTCCAAATTTATAGAGACAGCGTTGTAGATATTTCCATGTTTATACAGATAGCGGTGAAGATATTTCCATGTTTATACAGATAGCCGTGTAGATATTTCCATGTTTATACAGATAGCAGTGAACATATTTCCATGTTTATAGAGATAGTGGTGTAGATAATTTCAATTTTATTCAGAGAGCAGTGTAGATATTTCCAAGTTCATACAGATATCGGTGTAGATATTTCCACGTTTATAGAGATAGCGGTGTAGATATTTCCATGTTCATACAGAGGACGGTGTAGATATTTCTATGTTTATTGGGATGGCGGTGTAGATATTTTCATGTTTACACAGATGGCGGTGTAGATATTTCCATGTTTACACAGATAGCGGTGTAGACATTTCCATGTTTACACAGATAGCGGTGTGGATATTTCCATGTTTATGCAGATAGCAGTGTAGATATTTCCATGTTTATAGAGACAGCGTTGTAGATATTTCCATGTTTATACAGATAGCCATGAAGGTATTTCCATGTTTATACAGATAGCGTTGTAGATATTTCCATGTTTATAGAGATAGCAGTGTAGATATTTCCATGTTTATACAGATAGCGGTGCGGATATTTCCCTGTTTATACAGATAGTTGGGCAGATATTTCCATGTTTATACAGATAGCGGTGTAGATATTTCCATCTTAATACAGATGGCGGTGTAGATATGTCCATGTTTGTACAGATGGCGGTGTAGATATTTCCATGTTCATTCAGATGGCGTTGCAGATATTTCGAAGTTTATAGACATAGCGCTTAAGTTATTTCCATATTTATAGAGAAATCTGTGTAGATATTTCCATGTATATTCAGATAGCTGTGTAGATATTTCCATGTTCATACAGATGGTGGTGTAGATATTTACATGTTCATACAGATGGCGGTGTAGATATTTCCATGTTCGTACGGATGGCAGTGTAGTTATTTCCATGATCATACAGGTGGCGGTGTAGATATTTCCATGTTTATACAGATAGCGGTGTAGATATTTCCATGTTTATACAGATAGAATTGTAGATATTTCCATGTTTATAGAGATAGAGGTGTAGATAATTTCAATTTCATACCGAGAGCAGTGTAGATATTTCCAAGTTCATACAGATAGTGATGTAGATATTTCCACGTTTATAGAGATGGCGGTGTAGATATTTCCATGTTCATACTGATGGCGGTGTAGATATTTCCATGTTCATACAAATGGCGGTGTAGATATTTCCATGTTCATAGAGATGGCGGTGTTGATATTTCCATGTTTATACAGATAGCAGTGTAGTTATTTCCATGTTTATAGAGATAGCAGTGTAGATATTTCCACTGATATACACATAGCTGTGTAGATATTTGCATGTTCATACAGATAGCGGTGTAGATATTTCCATGTTCGTACAGATAGCGGTGTAGATATTTCCATGTTCATACAGATAGCGGTGTAGATATTTCCATGTTCATACAGATAACGGTGTAGATATTTCCATGTTCATACAGATACCGGTGTAGATATTTCCATGTTCATACAGATGGCGGTGTAGATATTTACATGTTCATACAGATGGCGGTGTAGATATTTCCATGTTCGTACAGATGGCCGTGTAGATATTTCCATGTTCATAGAGATGGCGATGTAGGTATTTCCATGATTATGCAGACAGCGGTATAGATATTTCCATGTTTATACAGATGGCGGTGTAGATATTTCCATGTTTATAGACATGGCGGTCTAGATATTTCCATTTTTATAGAGATAGTGGTGTAGTTATTTCCAAGTTTATAGAGACAGCGTTGTAGATATTTCCATGTTTATACAGATAGCGGTGAAGTTATTTACATGTTTATACAGATAGCGGTGTAGACATTTTCATGTTTATACAGATATCAGTGTAGATATTTCCATGTTTATAGAGATAGTAGTGTAGAAAATTTCAATTTTATACAGATAGCAGTGTAGATATTTCCAAGTCCATACAGATAGCGGTGTAGATATTTCCACGTTTATAGAGATGGTGGTGCAGATATTTCCATGTTCATACAGATGGCGGTGTAGATATTTCCATGTTTATAGAGATGGCGGTGTAGATATTTCCATGTTTACACAGATGGCGGTGTAGATATTTCCCTGTTTGCACAGATAGCGGTGTAGACATTTCCATGTTTACACAGATAGCGGTGTGGATATTTCCATGTTTATAGAGATAGCGGTGTAGATATTTCCATTTTTATACAGATAGCGGTGCGGATATTTCCATGTTTATACAGATAGTTGGGCAGATATTTCCATGTTTATACAGATGGTGGTGTAGATATTTCCATCTTAATACAGATGGCGGTGTAGATATGTCCATGTTCGTACAGATGGCAGTGTAGATATTTCCATGTTCATACAGATGGCGGTGTAGATATTTCGAAGTTTATATTGATAGCGCTGTAGTTATTTCCATATTTATAGAGAAATCTGTGTAGTTATTTCCATGTATATTCAGATAGCTGTGTAGATATTTCCATGTTCATGCAGATAGCGGTGTAGATATTTCCATGTTCATCCAGATGCCGGTGTAGATATATCCATGCTCATACAGATGGCAGTGAAGATATTTCCATGTTCATAGAGATGGCGGTGTAGATATTTCAATGTTCATACAAAAGGCGGTGTAGATATTTCAATGTTCATAGAGATGGCGGTGTAGATATTTCCATGTTTATTCAGATAGTAGTGTAGTTATTTCCATGTTTATAGAGATAATAGTGTAGATATTTCCATTGATATACAGATAGCTGTGTAGATATTTGCATGTTCATACAGATAGCGGTGTAGATATTTCCATGTTCATACATAGGGCGGTGTAGATATTTCCATGTTCGTACAGATAGCGGTGTCGATATTTCCATGTTCATAGAGATGGCAGTGTAGATATTTCCATGTTCGTACGGGTGGCGGTTTAGATATTTCCATGTTTATACAGATAGCAGTGTAGTTATTTCCAGGTTTATAGAATAGCAGTTTAGATATTTCCATTGATATACACATAGATGTGTAGATATTTGCATGTTCATACAGATAGCGGTGTAGATATTTCCATGTTCGTACAGATAGCGGTGTAGATATTTCCATGTTCGTACAGATAGCGGTGTAGATATTTCCATGTTCATACAGATAACGGTGTAGATATTTCCATGTTCATACAGATACCGGTGTAGATATTTCCATGTTCATACAGATGGCGGTGTAGATATTTACATGTTCATACAGATGGCGGTGTAGATATTTCCATGTTCGTACAGATGGCCGTGTAGATATTTCCATGTTCATAGAGATGGCGATGTAGGTATTTCCATGATTATGCAGACAGCGGTATAGATATTTCCATGTTTATACAGATGGCGGTGTAGATATTTCCATGTTTATAGACATGGCGGTCTAGATATTTCCATTTTTATAGAGATAGTGGTGTAGTTATTTCCAAGTTTATAGAGACAGCGTTGTAGATATTTCCATGTTTATACAGATAGCGGTGAAGTTATTTACATGTTTATACAGATAGCGGTGTAGACATTTTCATGTTTATACAGATATCAGTGTAGATATTTCCATGTTTATAGAGATAGTAGTGTAGAAAATTTCAATTTTATACAGATAGCAGTGTAGATATTTCCAAGTCCATACAGATAGCGGTGTAGATATTTCCACGTTTATAGAGATGGCGGTGCAGATATTTCCATGTTCATACAGATGGCGGTGTAGATATTTCCATGTTTATAGAGATGGCGGTGTAGATATTTCCATGTTTACACAGATGGCGGTGTAGATATTTCCCTGTTTGCACAGATAGCGGTGTAGACATTTCCATGTTTACACAGATAGCGGTGTGGATATTTCCATGTTTATAGAGATAGCGGTGTAGATATTTCCATTTTTATACAGATAGCGGTGCGGATATTTCCATGTTTATACAGATAGTTGGGCAGATATTTCCATGTTTATACAGATGGTGGTGTAGATATTTCCATCTTAATACAGATGGCGGTGTAGATATGTCCATGTTCGTACAGATGGCAGTGTAGATATTTCCATGTTCATACAGATGGCGGTGTAGATATTTCGAAGTTTATATTGATAGCGCTGTAGTTATTTCCATATTTATAGAGAAATCTGTGTAGTTATTTCCATGTATATTCAGATAGCTGTGTAGATATTTCCATGTTCATGCAGATAGCGGTGTAGATATTTCCATGTTCATCCAGATGCCGGTGTAGATATATCCATGCTCATACAGATGGCAGTGAAGATATTTCCATGTTCATAGAGATGGCGGTGTAGATATTTCAATGTTCATACAAAAGGCGGTGTAGATATTTCAATGTTCATAGAGATGGCGGTGTAGATATTTCCATGTTTATTCAGATAGTAGTGTAGTTATTTCCATGTTTATAGAGATAATAGTGTAGATATTTCCATTGATATACAGATAGCTGTGTAGATATTTGCATGTTCATACAGATAGCGGTGTAGATATTTCCATGTTCATACATAGGGCGGTGTAGATATTTCCATGTTCGTACAGATAGCGGTGTCGATATTTCCATGTTCATAGAGATGGCAGTGTAGATATTTCCATGTTCGTACGGGTGGCGGTTTAGATATTTCCATGTTTATACAGATAGCAGTGTAGTTATTTCCAGGTTTATAGAATAGCAGTTTAGATATTTCCATTGATATACACATAGATGTGTAGATATTTGCATGTTCATACAGATAGCGGTGTAGATATTTCCATGTTCGTACAGATAGCGGTGTAGATATTTCCATGTTCATACAGATAGCGGTGTAGATATTTCCATGTTCATACAGATAACGGTGTAGATATTTCCATGTTCATACAGATACCGGTGTAGATATTTCCATGTTCATACAGATGGCGGTGTAGATATTTACATGTTCATACAGATGGCGGTGTAGATATTTCCATGTTCGTACAGATGGCCGTGTAGATATTTCCATGTTCATAGAGATGGCGATGTAGGTATTTCCATGATTATGCAGACAGCGGTATAGATATTTCCATGTTTATACAGATGGCGGTGTGGATATTTCCATGTTTATAGAGATGGCGGTCTAGATATTTCCATTTTTATAGAGATAGTGGTGTAGTTATTTCCAAGTTTATAGAGACAGCGTTGTAGATATTTCCATGTTTATACAGATAGCGGTGAAGTTATTTACATGTTTATACAGATAGCGGTGTAGACATTTTCATGTTTATACAGATATCAGTGTAGATATTTCCATGTTTATAGAGATAGTAGTGTAGAAAATTTCAATTTTATACAGATAGCAGTGTAGATATTTCCAAGTCCATACAGATAGCGGTGTAGATATTTCCACGTTTATAGAGATGGCGGTGCAGATATTTCCATGTTCATACAGATGGCGGTGTAGATATTTCCATGTTTATAGAGATGGCGGTGTAGATATTTCCATGTTTACACAGATGGCGGTGTAGATATTTCCCTGTTTGCACAGATAGCGGTGTAGACATTTCCATGTTTACACAGATAGCGGTGTGGATATTTCCATGTTTATAGAGATAGCGGTGTAGATATTTCCATTTTTATACAGATAGCGGTGCGGATATTTCCATGTTTATACAGATAGTTGGGCAGATATTTCCATGTTTATACAGATGGTGGTGTAGATATTTCCATCTTAATACAGATGGCGGTGTAGATATGTCCATGTTCGTACAGATGGCAGTGTAGATATTTCCATGTTCATACAGATGGCGGTGTAGATATTTCGAAGTTTATATTGATAGCGCTGTAGTTATTTCCATATTTATAGAGAAATCTGTGTAGTTATTTCCATGTATATGCAGATAGCTGTGTAGATATTTCCATGTTCATGCAGATAGCGGTGTAGATATTTCCATGTTCATCCAGATGCCTGTGTAGATATATCCATGCTCATACAGATGGCAGTGAAGATATTTCCATGTTCATAGAGATGGCGGTGTAGATATTTCCATGTTCATACAAAAGGCGGTGTAGATATTTCAATGTTCATAGAGATGGCGGTGTAGATATTTCCATGTTTATACAGATAGTAGTGTAGTTATTTCCATGTTTATAGAGATAATAGTGTAGATATTTCCATTGATATACAGATAGCTGTGTAGATATTTGCATGTTCATACAGATAGCGGTGTAGATATTTCCATGTTCATACATAGGGCGGTGTAGATATTTCCATGTTCGTACAGATAGCGGTGTAGATATTTCCATGTTCATAGAGATGGCAGTGTAGATATTTCCATGTTCGTACGGGCGGCGGTTTAGATATTTCCATGTTTATACAGATAGCAGTGTAGTTATTTCCAGGTTTATAGAATAGCAGTGTAGATATTTCCATTGATATACACATAGATGTGTAGATATTTGCATGTTCATACAGATAGCGGTGTATATATTTCCATGTTCGTACAGATAGCGGTGTAGATATTTCCATGTTCATACAGATAGCGGTGTAGATATTTCCATGTTCATACAGATAACGGTGTAGATATTTCCATGTTCATACAGATACCGGTGTAGATATTTCCATGTTCATACAGATGGCGGTGTAGATATTTACATGTTCATGCAGATGGCGGTGTAGATATTTCCATGTTCGTACAGATGGCGGTGTAGATATTTCCATGTTCATAGAGATGGCGGTGTAGATATTTCCATGTTTATGCAGATAGAGGCATAGATATTTCCATGTTTATACAGATGGTGGTGTAGATATTTCCATGTTTATAGAGATGGCGGTCTCGATATTTCCATGTTTATAGAGATAGTGGTGTAGTTATTTCCAAGTTTATAGAGACAGCGTTGTAGATGTTTCCATGTTTATACAGATAGCGGTGAAGATATTTCCATGTTTATACAGATAGCGGTGTAGATATTTCCATGTTTATACAGAGAGAAGTGTAGATATTTCCATGTTAATAGAGATAGTGGTGTAGATAATTTCAATTTTATACAGATAGCAGTGTAGATATTTCCAAGTTCATTCAGATAGCAATGTAGGTATTTCCACGATTATAGAGATGGCGGTGTAGATATTTCCATGTTCATACTGATGGCGGTGTAGATATTTCCAGGTTTATAGAGATGGCGGTATAGATATTTTCATGTTTACACAGATGACGGTGTCGACATTTCCATGTTTACACAGATAGCGGTGAGGACATTTCCATGTTTAAACAGATAGCGGTGTGGATATTTCCATGTTTATGCAGATAGCAGTGTAATTATTTCCATGTTTATACAGATAGCGGTGCGGATATTTCCATGTTTATGCAGATAGCCGTGTAGATATTTCCATCATTATACAGATAGCGGTGCGGGTATTTCCATGTTTATACAGATAGTGGTGCACATATTTCCATGTTTATAAAGATAGCGGTGTAGATATTTCCATCTTAATACAGATGGCGGTGTAGATATGTCCATGTTTGTACAGATGGTGGTGTAGATATTTCCATGTTCATACAGATGGCGGTGTAGATATTTCAAAGTTTATAGAGATAGCGCTTTAGTTATTTCCATATTTATAGAGAAATCTGTGTAGATATTTCCATGTATATGCGGATAGCTGTGTAGATATTTCCATGTTCATGCAGATAGAGGTACTGATATTTCCATGTTCATCCAGATGCCGGTGTAGATATTTGCATGTTCATACAGATAGCGGTGTAGATATTTCCATGTTCATACAGATAGCGGTGTAGATATTTCCATGTTCATACAGAGAGCGGTCTAGATATTTCCATGTTCATACAGATAGCGGTGTAGATATTTCCACGTTCATACAGATAGCGGTGTGTTTATTTCCATGTTCTTACAGTTAGCGTTGTATGTATTTCCATGTTCTTACAGTTAGCGGTGTACATATTTCCATGTTCTTATAGATGGCGGTGTAGATATTTCCATGTTCATACAGATGGCAGTGTAGATATTTCCATGTTCATACAGGTGGCGGTGTAGATATTTCCATGTTTATACAGATAGCAGTGTAGTTATTTCCAAGTTTATAGAGATAGCAGTGTAGATATTTCCATTGATATACAGATAGCTGAGTAGGTATTTGCATGTTCATACAGATAGCGGTGTAGATACTTCCGTGTTCATACAGATAGCGGTGTAGATACTTCCATGTTTATACAGATAGTGGTGCGGATATTTCCATGTTTATACAGATAGTTGGGCAGATATTTCCATGTTTATACAGATAGCGGTGTAGATATTTCCATCATAATACAGAGGCGGTGTAGATATGTCCATGTTCGTACAGATGGCTTTGTACATGTTTCCATGTTCATACAGATGGCGGTGTAGATATTTTGAAGTTTATAGAGATAGCGCTGTAGTTATTTCCATATTTATTGATAAATCTGTGTAGATATTTCCATGTATATTCAGATAGCTGTGTAGATATTTCCATGTACATGCAGATAGCTGTGTAGATATTTCCATGTTCATGCAGAGAGCGGTGTAGTTATTTCTATGTTCATCCAGATGCCGGTGTAGTTATATCCATGTTCATACAGATGGCGGTGAAGATATTTCCATGTTCATACAGATGGCGGTGTAGATAATTCCATGTTCATACCAATGGCGGTGAAGATATTTCCATGTTCATAGAGATGGCGGTGTAGATATTTCGAAGTTCATACAAATGGCGGTGTAGATATTTCCATGTTCATACAGATGGGTGTGTAGATATTTCCATGTTTATACAGATAACAGTGTAGTTATTTCCATGTTTATAGAGATAGCTGTGTAGATATTTCCATTGATATACAGATAGCTGTGAAGAGATTTCCATGTTCATATACATAGCAGTGTAGATATTTCCATGTTCATACAGAGAGCGGTGTAGATATTTCCATGTTCATACAGATAACGTTGTAGATATTTCCATGTTCATACAGATAGCGGTGTAGATATTTCCATGGTCATACAGTTAGCGGTGTAGATATTTCCATGTTCATACAAATGGCGGTGTAGATATTTACATGTTCATACAGATGGCGGTGTAGATATTTCCATGTTTATAGAGATGGCGGTCTAGATATTTCCATGTTTACAGAGATAGTGGTGTAGTTATTTCCAAGTTTATAGAGACAGCGTTGTTGATATTTCCATGTTTATACAGATAGCGGTGAAGATATTTCCATGTTTATACAGATAGCGGTGTAGATATTTCCATGTTTATAGAGATAGTGGTGTAGATAATTTCAAATTTATACAGAGAGCAGTGTAGATATTTCCAAGTTCATACAGATAACGGTGTAGATATTTCCACATTTCTAGAGATGGCGGTGTAGATATTTCCATGTTCATACAGATGGCAGTGTAGATATTTCCACGTTTATAGGGATGGCGGTGTAGATATTTTCATGTTTACACAGATGGCGGTGTAGATATTTCCATGTTTACACAGATAGCGGTGTAGACATTTCCATGTTTACACAGATAGCGGTGTGGATATTTCCATGTTCATACAAATGTCGGTGTAGATATTTACATGTTCATAGAGATGACGGTGTAGATATTTCCATGTTTATACAGATAGCAGTGTAGTTATTACCATGTTTATAGAGATAGCAGTGTAGATATTTCCATTGATATACAGATAGCTGTGTTGATATTTGCATGTTCATACAGATAGCGGTGTAGATATTTCCATGTTTATTCAGATAGCGGTGTAGATATTTCCATATTCATACAGTTAGCGGTGTAGATATTTCCATGTTCATACAAGTGGCGGTGTAGATATTTCCATGTTTATAGAGATAGCAGTGTAGATATTTCCATTGATATACAGATAGCTGTGTAGATATTTCCATGTTCATACGCATAGCGGTGTAGATATTTCCATGTTCATACAGATAGCGGTGTAGATATTTCCATGTTCGTACAGATAGCTGTTTAGATATTTCCATGTTCATACAGATAGCGGTGTAGATATTTCCATGTTCATACAGATAGCGGTGTAGGTATTTCCATGTTTATACAGATAGCAGTGTAGATATTTCCATGTTTATAGAGATAGTGGTGTAGATAATTTCAAATTTGTACAGAGAGCAGTGTAGATATTTCCAAGTTCATACAGATAGCAGTGTAGATATTTCCACGTTTATAGAGATGGCGGTGTAGATATTTCCATGTTCATACAGATGGCAGTGTAGATATTTCCACGTTTATAGGGATGGCGGTGTAGATATTTTCATGTTTACACAGATGGCGGTGTAGATATTTCCATGTTTACACAGATAGCGGTGTAGACATTTCCATGTTTACACAGATAGCGGTGTGGATATTTCCATGTTCATACAAATGTCGGTGTAGATATTTCCATGTTCATAGAGATGACGGTGTAGATATTTCCATGTTTATACAGATAGCAGTGTAGTTATTACCATGTTTATAGAGATAGCAGTGTAGATATTTCCATTGATATACTGATAGCTGTGTACATATATGCATGTTCATACAGATAGCGGTGTAGTTATTTCCATGTTTACTCAGATAGCGGTGTAGATATTTCCATATTCATACAGTTAGCGGTGAAGATATTTCCATGTTCATACAAATGGCGGTGTAGATATTTCCATGTTTATACAGATAGCGGTGTAGATATTTCCATGTTCATACAGATAGCGGTGTAGATATTTCCATGTTCATACAGTTAGCGGTGTAGATATTTCCATGTTCTTACAGATGGCAGTGTAGATATTTACATGTTCATACAGATGGCGGTGTAGATATTTCCATGTTCATACAGATAGCGGTGTAGATATTTCCATGTTCATACAGTTAGCGGTGTAGATATTTCCATGTTCATACAGATAGCGGTGCAGATATTTACATGTTCATACAGATGGCGGTGTAGATATTTCCATGTTCGTACGGATGGCAGTGTAGATATTTCCATGTTCATACAGGTGGCGGTGTAGATATTTCCATGTTTATACAGATAGCAGGGTAGTTATTTCCATGTTTATAGAGATAGCATTGTAGATATTTCCATTGTTATACAGATAGCTGTGTAGATATTTGCATGTTCATACAGATAGCGGTGTAGATATTCCCATGTTCGTACAGGTAGCGGTGTAGATATTTCCGTGTTCATACAGATAGCGGTGTAGATATTTCCATGTTCATACAGATAACGGTGTAGATATTTCCATGTTTATAGAGATAGCGGTGTAGATATTTCCATTGATATACAGATAGCTGTGTAGATATGTGCATGTTCATACAGTTAGCGGTTTAGATATTTCCATGTTCATACAGATAGCGGTGTAGATATTTCCATGTTCGTACAGAGAGCGGTGTAGATATTTCCATGTTCATACAGATAGCGGTGTAGGTATTTCCCTGTTCATACAGTTAGCGGTGTACATATTTCCATGTTCATACAGATGGCAGTGTAGATATTTCCATGTTCGTGCGGGTGGCAGTGTAGATATTTCCATGTTCATACATGTGGCGGTGTAGATATTTCCATGTTTATACAGATAGCAGTGTAGTTATTTCCATGTTTATAGAGATAGCAGTGTAGGTATTTCTATTGATATGCAGATAGCTGTGTAGATATTTGCATGTTCATACAGATAACAGTGTAGATATTTCCATGTTCATACAGATGGCGGTGTAGATATTTACATGTTCGTACAGATGGTGGTGTAAATATTTCCATGTTCATACAGATGGCAGTGTAGATATTTCCATGTTCATAGAGATGGCGGTTAAGATATTTCCATGTTTATGCAGATAGCGGTATAGATATTTCCATGTTTATACAGATGGTGTTGTAGATATTTCCATGTTTATAGAGATGGCTGTCTAGATATTTCCATCTTTATAGAGACAGTGGTGTAGTTATTTCCAAGTTTATAGAGGCAGCGTTGTAGATATTTCCATGTTTATACAGATAGCGGTGAAGGTATTTCCATGTTTACAAAGATAGCGGTGTAGATATTTCCATGTTTATACAGATAGCAGTGTAGATATTTCCATGTTTATAGAGATAGTGGTGTAGATAATTTCAATTTTATACCGAGAGCAGTGTAGATATTTCCAAGTTCATACAGATAGCGATGTAGATATTTCCACGTTTATAAAGATGGCGGTGTAGATATTTCCATGTTCATACTGATGGCGGTGTAGATATTTCCATGTTCATACACATGGCGGTGTAGATATTTCCATGTTCATAGAGAAGGCGGTGTAGATATTTCCATGTTCAAACAAATGGCGGTGTAGATATTTCCATGTTCATACAGGTGGCGGTGTAGACATTTCCATGTTCATACAGTTAGTGGTGTAGATATTTCCATGTTTATGCAGATGGCGTTATAGATATTTCCATGTTCATACAGATGGCGGTGTAGATATTTCGAAGTTTATAGAGATAGCGCTGTAGTTATTTTTATATTTATATAGAAATCTGTGTAGATATTTCCATGTATAAGCAGATAGATGTGTAGATATTTCCATGTTCATGCAGATTGCGGTGTCGTTATTTCCATGTTCATCCAGATGCCGGTGTAGATACATCCATGTTCATAGAGATGGCGGTGAAGATATTTCCATGTTCGTACGGATGGCAGTGTAGATATTTCCATGTTAATACAGGTGGCAGTGTAGATATTTCCATGTTTATACAGATAGTAGTTTAGTTATTTCCATGTTTACAGAGATAGCAGTGTAGATATTTCCACTGATATACAGATAGCTGTGTAGATATTTGCATGTTCATACAGAGAGCAGTGTAGATATGTCCATGTTCATACAGATAGCGGTGTAGATATTTCCATGTTCATACAGAGAGCGGTGTAGATATTTCCATGTTCATACATATAGCGGTGTAGATATTTCCATGTTCAAACAGATAGCGGTGTAGGTATTTCCATGTTCATACAGTTAGCGGTGTAGATATTTCCATGTTCATACTGATGGCGGTTTAGCTATTTGCATGTTCATACACATGGCGGTGTAAATATTTCCAAGTTCTTACAGATGGCGGTGTAGATATTTCCATGTTCATAGAGATGGCGGTGTAGATATTTCCATGTTTATGCAGATAGCGGTATACATATTTCCATGTTTATACAGATGGTGTTGTAGATATTTCCATGTTTATACAGATGGCGGTCTGGATATTTCCAAGTTTATAGAGATAGTGGTGTAGCTATTTCAAAGCTTATAGAGACAGCATTGTAGATATTTCCATGTTTTTACAGTTAGCGGTGAAGTTATTTCCATGTTATACAGATAGCGGTGTAGATATTTCCATTTTTATACAGATAGCGGGGTAGATATTTCCATGTTTATAGATATAGTGGGGTAGATAATTCAAATTTTATACAGATAGCATAGTAGATATTTCCAAGTTCATACAGATAGCAGTGTAGATATTTCCACGTTTATAGAGATGGCGGTGTAGATATTTCCATGTTCATACAGATAGCGGTGTAGATATTTCCAAATTTATAGAGATGGCGGTGTAGATATTTTCATGCTTACACAGATGGCAGTGTAGATATTTACATGTTTACACAGATAGCGGTGTAGGCATTTCTATGTTTACACAGATAGCGGTGTGGATATTTCCATGTTTATGCATATAGCGGTGTAGATATTTCCATGTTTATACAGATAGCGGTGCGGTTATTTCCATGTTTATACAGATAGTCGTGCAGATATTTCCATGTTTATACAGAAATCGGTGTAGATATTTCCATCTTAAAACAGATGGAGGTGTAGATATGTCCATGTTCGAACAGAAGGCGTTGTAGATATTTCCATGTTCATACAGATGGCGATGTAGATATTTCGAAGTTCATAGAGATAGCGCTGTAGTTATTTCCATATTTATAGAGAAATCTGTGTAGATATTTCCATGTATATGTAGATATCTGTGTAGATATTTCCATGTTTATACAGATAGCAGTGTAGTTATTTCCATGTTTATAGAGATACCAGTGTGGATATTTCCATTGATACACAGATAGCTGTGTAGATATTTACATGTTCATACAGATAGCGGTGTAGATATTTCCATGTTCATACAGATAGCGGTGTAGATATTTCCATGTTCATACAGATAGCGGTGTAGATATTTCCAAGTTCATACAGATAGCGGTGTAGATATTTCCATGTTCATACAGATAGCGGTGTAGATATTTCCATGTTCATACAGTTAGCGGTGTAGATATTTCCATGTTCATACAGAGGGCGGTGTAGATATTTGCATGTTCATACAGATGGCGGTGTAGATATTTCCATGTTCATACAGATAGCGGTGTAGAGATTTCCATGTTCATGCAGATAGCAGTGTAGATATTTCCATGTTCATAGAGATAGCGGTGTAGATATTTCCAGGTTCATACCGATAGCGGTGTAGACATTTCCATGTTCATACAGTTAGCGGTGTAGATATTTCCATGTTCATACAGATGGCGGTGTAGATATTTACATGTTCATACAGATGGCGGTGTAGATATTTCCATGTTCATAGAGATGGCGGTGTAGATATTTCCATATTTATAGAGATAGCAGTGTAGTTATTTCCATGTTTATAGAGATAGCAGTGTAGATATTTCCATTGATATACAGATAGCTGTATAGATATTTGCATGTTCATAGAGATAGCGGTGTAGATATTTGCATGTTCATAGAGATAGCGGTGTAGATATTTCCATGTTCATACAGATAGCGGTGTAGATATTTCCATGTTCATACAGATAGTAGTGTAGATATTTCGATGTTCATACAGATAACGTTGTAGATATTTCCATGTTCATACAGTTAGCGGTGTAGATATTCCCATCTTCATACAGATGGCGGTGTAGATATTTACATGTTCATACAGATGGCGGTGTAGATATTTCCATGTTCATACAGATGGCGGTGTAGATATTTCCATGTTCATACAGATAGCGGTGTAGATATTTCCATGTTCAGATAGCGTGTAGATATTTCCATGTTCATACCAATAGCGCTGTAAACATTTCCATGTTCATACATTTAGCGGTGTAGATATTTCCATGTTCTTACAGATGGCGGTGAAGATATTTATATGTTCATACAGATGGCGGTGTAGACATTTCCATGTTTGTACGGATGGCAGTGTAGATATTTCCATATTCATACAGGTGGCGGTGTAGATATTTTCATGTTTATACAGATAGCAGTGTAGTTATTTCCATGTTAATAGAGATATCTGTGTAGATATTTCCATTGTTATACAGATAGCTGTGTAGATATTTGCATGTTCATACAGATAGCGGTGTAGATATTTCCATGTTCGTACAGATAGCGGTGTAGATATTTCCATGTTCATACAGATAGCGGTGTAGATATTTCCATGTTCATAGAAATGGCGGTGTAGGTATTTCCATGTTCATAGAGATGGCGGTGTAGATATTTCCATATTTATACAGACAGCAGTGTAGTTACTTCCATGTTTATAGAGATAGCAGTGTAGACATATCCATTGATATACAGATAGCTGTGTAGATAATTGCATGTTCATACAGATAGCAGTGTAGATATTTCCAAGTTCATACAGATAGCGGTGTAGATATTTCCATGTTCGTACAGATGACGGTGTAGATATTTCCATGCTCATACAGTTAGCGGTGTAGATATTTCCATGTTCATACAGCTGGCAGTGTAGATATTTACATGTTCTTACAGATGGCGGTATAGATATTTCCATGTTCGTACAGATGGCGTTGTAGATATTTCCATGTTCATAGAGATGGCGGTGTACTTATTTCCATGTTTATGCAGATAGCGGTATAGATATTTACATGTTTTTACAGATGGTGGTGTAGATATTTCCATGTTTATAGAGATGGCGGTGTAGATATTTCCATGTTCATACAGATGGCGGTGTAAATATTTCCACGTTTATAGGGATGGCGGTGTAGATATTTTCATGTTTGCACAGATGGCGGTGTAGATATTTCCATGTTTACACAGATAGCGGTGTAGTCATTTCCATGTTTACACAGATAGCAGTGTGGATATTTCCATGTTTATGCAGATAGCAGTATAGATATTTCCATGTTCATACAGATAGTTGTGCGGATATTTCCATGTTGATACAGATAGTTGGGCAGATATTTCCATGTTCATACAGTTAGCGGTGTAGATATTTCCATGTTCATACAGATGGCGGTGTAGATGTTTACATGTTCCTACAGATGGCGGTGTAGATATTTCCATGTTCATAGAGATGGCGGTGTAGATATTTCCATGTTTATAGAGATGTCGGTCTAGATATTTCCATGTTTACAGAGATAGTGGTGTAGTTATTTCCAAGTTTATAGAGACAGCGTTGTAGATATTTCCATGTTTATACAGACAGCGGTGTAGATATTTCCATGTTTATACAGATAGCAGTGTAGATATTTCCATGTTTATAGAGATAGTGTTTTAGATAATTTCAATTTCATACAGAGAGCAGTGTAGATACCTCCAAGTTCATACAGATAGCGGTGTAATTATTTCCACGTTTATAGAGATGGCGGTGTAGATATTTCCATGTTCATACAGAGGACGGTGTAGATATTTCCATGTTTATAGGGATGGCGGTGTAGATATTTTCATGTTTACACAGATGTCGGTTTTGATATTTCCATGTTTACACAGATAGCGGTGTAGACATTTCCATGTTTACACAGATAGCGGTGTGGATATTTCCATGCTTATGCAGATAGCAGTGTAGATATTTCCATGTTTATACAGATAGTGGTGCGGATATTTCCATGTTTATACAGATAGCTAGATATTTCCATGTTTATTCAGATAGCGGTGTAGATATTTCCACCTTAATACAGATGGCGGTGTAGATATGTCCATGTTTGTACAGATGGCGGTGTAGGTATTTCCATGTTCATACAGATGGCAGTGTAGATATTTCGAAGTTTACAGAGATAGCACTGTAGTGATTTCCATATTTATTGAGAAATCTGTGTAGATATTTCCATGTATATTCAGATAGCTGTGTAGATATTTCCATGTTCATGCAGATAGCGGTGTAGATATTTCCATGTTCATCCAGATGCCTGTGTACATATATCCATGTTCATACAGATGGCGGTGAAGATATTTCCATGTTCATACAGATGGTGGTGTAGATATTTCCATGTTCATACAAATGGCGTTGTAGATATTTCCATGTTCATAGAGATGGCGGTGTAGATATTTCCATGTTCATACAAACGGCGGTGTAGATATTTCCATGTTCATAGATATGGCGGTGTAGATATTTCCATATTTATAGAGATAGCAGTGTAGTTATTTCCATGTTTATAGAGATAGCAGTGTAGATATTTCCATTGATATACAGATAGCTGTATAGATATTTGCATGTTCATAGAGATAGCGGTGTAGATATTTGCATGTTCATAGAGATAGCGGTGTAGATATTTCCATGTTCATACAGATAGCGGTGTAGATATTTACATGTTCATACAGATAGCAGTGTAGATATTTCGATGTTCATACAGATAACGTTGTAGATATTTCCATGTTCATACAGTTAGCGGTGTAGATATTCCCATCTTCATACAGATGGCGGTGTAGATATTTCCATGTTCGTACGGATGGCAGTGTAGATATTTCCATGTTCATACAGGTGGCGGTGTAGATATTTCCATGTTTATACAGATAGCAGGGTAGTTATTTCCATGTTTATAGAGATAGCATTGTAGATATTTCCATTGTTATACAGATAGCTGTGTAGATATTTGCATGTTCATACAGATAGCGGTGTAGATATTCCCATGTTCGTACAGGTAGCGGTGTAGATATTTCCGTGTTCATACAGATAGCGGTGTAGATATTTCCATGTTCATACAGATAACGGTGTAGATATTTCCATGTTTATAGAGATAGCGGTGTAGATATTTCCATTGATATACAGATAGCTGTGTAGATATGTGCATGTTCATACAGTTAGCGGTTTAGATATTTCCATGTTCATACAGATAGCGGTGTAGATATTTCCATGTTCGTACAGAGAGCGGTGTAGATATTTCCATGTTCATACAGATAGCGGTGTAGGTATTTCCCTGTTCATACAGTTAGCGGTGTACATATTTCCATGTTCATACAGATGGCAGTGTAGATATTTCCATGTTCGTGCGGGTGGCAGTGTAGATATTTCCATGTTCATACATGTGGCGGTGTAGATATTTCCATGTTTATACAGATAGCAGTGTAGTTATTTCCATGTTTATAGAGATAGCAGTGTAGGTATTTCTATTGATATGCAGATAGCTGTGTAGATATTTGCATGTTCATACAGATAACAGTGTAGATATTTCCATGTTCATACAGATGGCGGTGTAGATATTTACATGTTCGTACAGATGGTGGTGTAAATATTTCCATGTTCATACAGATGGCAGTGTAGATATTTCCATGTTCATAGAGATGGCGGTTAAGATATTTCCATGTTTATGCAGATAGCGGTATAGATATTTCCATGTTTATACAGATGGTGTTGTAGATATTTCCATGTTTATAGAGATGGCTGTCTAGATATTTCCATCTTTATAGAGACAGTGGTGTAGTTATTTCCAAGTTTATAGAGGCAGCGTTGTAGATATTTCCATGTTTATACAGATAGCGGTGAAGGTATTTCCATGTTTACAAAGATAGCGGTGTAGATATTTCCATGTTTATACAGATAGCAGTGTAGATATTTCCATGTTTATAGAGATAGTGGTGTAGATAATTTCAATTTTATACCGAGAGCAGTGTAGATATTTCCAAGTTCATACAGATAGCGATGTAGATATTTCCACGTTTATAAAGATGGCGGTGTAGATATTTCCATGTTCATACTGATGGCGGTGTAGATATTTCCATGTTCATACACATGGCGGTGTAGATATTTCCATGTTCATAGAGAAGGCGGTGTAGATATTTCCATGTTCAAACAAATGGCGGTGTAGATATTTCCATGTTCATACAGGTGGCGGTGTAGACATTTCCATGTTCATACAGTTAGTGGTGTAGATATTTCCATGTTTATGCAGATGGCGTTATAGATATTTCCATGTTCATACAGATGGCGGTGTAGATATTTCGAAGTTTATAGAGATAGCGCTGTAGTTATTTTTATATTTATATAGAAATCTGTGTAGATATTTCCATGTATAAGCAGATAGATGTGTAGATATTTCCATGTTCATGCAGATTGCGGTGTCGTTATTTCCATGTTCATCCAGATGCCGGTGTAGATACATCCATGTTCATAGAGATGGCGGTGAAGATATTTCCATGTTCGTACGGATGGCAGTGTAGATATTTCCATGTTAATACAGGTGGCAGTGTAGATATTTCCATGTTTATACAGATAGTAGTTTAGTTATTTCCATGTTTACAGAGATAGCAGTGTAGATATTTCCACTGATATACAGATAGCTGTGTAGATATTTGCATGTTCATACAGAGAGCAGTGTAGATATGTCCATGTTCATACAGATAGCGGTGTAGATATTTCCATGTTCATACAGAGAGCGGTGTAGATATTTCCATGTTCATACATATAGCGGTGTAGATATTTCCATGTTCAAACAGATAGCGGTGTAGGTATTTCCATGTTCATACAGTTAGCGGTGTAGATATTTCCATGTTCATACTGATGGCGGTTTAGCTATTTGCATGTTCATACACATGGCGGTGTAAATATTTCCAAGTTCTTACAGATGGCGGTGTAGATATTTCCATGTTCATAGAGATGGCGGTGTAGATATTTCCATGTTTATGCAGATAGCGGTATACATATTTCCATGTTTATACAGATGGTGTTGTAGATATTTCCATGTTTATACAGATGGCGGTCTGGATATTTCCAAGTTTATAGAGATAGTGGTGTAGCTATTTCAAAGCTTATAGAGACAGCATTGTAGATATTTCCATGTTTTTACAGTTAGCGGTGAAGTTATTTCCATGTTATACAGATAGCGGTGTAGATATTTCCATTTTTATACAGATAGCGGGGTAGATATTTCCATGTTTATAGATATAGTGGGGTAGATAATTCAAATTTTATACAGATAGCATAGTAGATATTTCCAAGTTCATACAGATAGCAGTGTAGATATTTCCACGTTTATAGAGATGGCGGTGTAGATATTTCCATGTTCATACAGATAGCGGTGTAGATATTTCCAAATTTATAGAGATGGCGGTGTAGATATTTTCATGCTTACACAGATGGCAGTGTAGATATTTACATGTTTACACAGATAGCGGTGTAGGCATTTCTATGTTTACACAGATAGCGGTGTGGATATTTCCATGTTTATGCATATAGCGGTGTAGATATTTCCATGTTTATACAGATAGCGGTGCGGTTATTTCCATGTTTATACAGATAGTCGTGCAGATATTTCCATGTTTATACAGAAATCGGTGTAGATATTTCCATCTTAAAACAGATGGAGGTGTAGATATGTCCATGTTCGAACAGAAGGCGTTGTAGATATTTCCATGTTCATACAGATGGCGATGTAGATATTTCGAAGTTCATAGAGATAGCGCTGTAGTTATTTCCATATTTATAGAGAAATCTGTGTAGATATTTCCATGTATATGTAGATATCTGTGTAGATATTTCCATGTTTATACAGATAGCAGTGTAGTTATTTCCATGTTTATAGAGATACCAGTGTGGATATTTCCATTGATACACAGATAGCTGTGTAGATATTTACATGTTCATACAGATAGCGGTGTAGATATTTCCATGTTCATACAGATAGCGGTGTAGATATTTCCATGTTCATACAGATAGCGGTGTAGATATTTCCAAGTTCATACAGATAGCGGTGTAGATATTTCCATGTTCATACAGATAGCGGTGTAGATATTTCCATGTTCATACAGTTAGCGGTGTAGATATTTCCATGTTCATACAGAGGGCGGTGTAGATATTTGCATGTTCATACAGATGGCGGTGTAGATATTTCCATGTTCATACAGATAGCGGTGTAGAGATTTCCATGTTCATGCAGATAGCAGTGTAGATATTTCCATGTTCATAGAGATAGCGGTGTAGATATTTCCAGGTTCATACCGATAGCGGTGTAGACATTTCCATGTTCATACAGTTAGCGGTGTAGATATTTCCATGTTCATACAGATGGCGGTGTAGATATTTACATGTTCATACAGATGGCGGTGTAGATATTTCCATGTTCATAGAGATGGCGGTGTAGATATTTCCATATTTATAGAGATAGCAGTGTAGTTATTTCCATGTTTATAGAGATAGCAGTGTAGATATTTCCATTGATATACAGATAGCTGTATAGATATTTGCATGTTCATAGAGATAGCGGTGTAGATATTTGCATGTTCATAGAGATAGCGGTGTAGATATTTCCATGTTCATACAGATAGCGGTGTAGATATTTCCATGTTCATACAGATAGTAGTGTAGATATTTCGATGTTCATACAGATAACGTTGTAGATATTTCCATGTTCATACAGTTAGCGGTGTAGATATTCCCATCTTCATACAGATGGCGGTGTAGATATTTACATGTTCATACAGATGGCGGTGTAGATATTTCCATGTTCATACAGATGGCGGTGTAGATATTTCCATGTTCATACAGATAGCGGTGTAGATATTTCCATGTTCAGATAGCGTGTAGATATTTCCATGTTCATACCAATAGCGCTGTAAACATTTCCATGTTCATACATTTAGCGGTGTAGATATTTCCATGTTCTTACAGATGGCGGTGAAGATATTTATATGTTCATACAGATGGCGGTGTAGACATTTCCATGTTTGTACGGATGGCAGTGTAGATATTTCCATATTCATACAGGTGGCGGTGTAGATATTTTCATGTTTATACAGATAGCAGTGTAGTTATTTCCATGTTAATAGAGATATCTGTGTAGATATTTCCATTGTTATACAGATAGCTGTGTAGATATTTGCATGTTCATACAGATAGCGGTGTAGATATTTCCATGTTCGTACAGATAGCGGTGTAGATATTTCCATGTTCATACAGATAGCGGTGTAGATATTTCCATGTTCATAGAAATGGCGGTGTAGGTATTTCCATGTTCATAGAGATGGCGGTGTAGATATTTCCATATTTATACAGACAGCAGTGTAGTTACTTCCATGTTTATAGAGATAGCAGTGTAGACATTTCCATTGATATACAGATAGCTGTGTAGATAATTGCATGTTCATACAGATAGCAGTGTAGATATTTCCAAGTTCATACAGATAGCGGTGTAGATATTTCCATGTTCATACAGATGACGGTGTAGATATTTCCATGCTCATACAGTTAGCGGTGTAGATATTTCCATGTTCATACAGCTGGCAGTGTAGATATTTACATGTTCTTACAGATGGCGGTATAGATATTTCCATGTTCGTACAGATGGCGTTGTAGATATTTCCATGTTCATAGAGATGGCGGTGTACTTATTTCCATGTTTATGCAGATAGCGGTATAGATATTTACATGTTTTTACAGATGGTGGTGTAGATATTTCCATGTTTATAGAGATGGCGGTGTAGATATTTCCATGTTCATACAGATGGCGGTGTAAATATTTCCACGTTTATAGGGATGGCGGTGTAGATATTTTCATGTTTGCACAGATGGCGGTGTAGATATTTCCATGTTTACACAGATAGCGGTGTAGACATTTCCATGTTTACACAGATAGCAGTGTGGATATTTCCATGTTTATGCAGATAGCAGTATAGATATTTCCATGTTCATACAGATAGTTGTGCGGATATTTCCATGTTGATACAGATAGTTGGGCAGATATTTCCATGTTCATACAGTTAGCGGTGTAGATATTTCCATGTTCATACAGATGGCGGTGTAGATGTTTACATGTTCCTACAGATGGCGGTGTAGATATTTCCATGTTCATAGAGATGGCGGTGTAGATATTTCCATGTTTATAGAGATGTCGGTCTAGATATTTCCATGTTTACAGAGATAGTGGTGTAGTTATTTCCAAGTTTATAGAGACAGCGTTGTAGATATTTCCATGTTTATACAGACAGCGGTGTAGATATTTCCATGTTTATACAGATAGCAGTGTAGATATTTCCATGTTTATAGAGATAGTGTTTTAGATAATTTCAATTTCATACAGAGAGCAGTGTAGATACCTCCAAGTTCATACAGATAGCGGTGTAATTATTTCCACGTTTATAGAGATGGCGGTGTAGATATTTCCATGTTCATACAGAGGACGGTGTAGATATTTCCATGTTTATAGGGATGGCGGTGTAGATATTTTCATGTTTACACAGATGTCGGTTTTGATATTTCCATGTTTACACAGATAGCGGTGTAGACATTTCCATGTTTACACAGATAGCGGTGTGGATATTTCCATGCTTATGCAGATAGCAGTGTAGATATTTCCATGTTTATACAGATAGTGGTGCGGATATTTCCATGTTTATACAGATAGCTAGATATTTCCATGTTTATTCAGATAGCGGTGTAGATATTTCCACCTTAATACAGATGGCGGTGTAGATATGTCCATGTTTGTACAGATGGCGGTGTAGGTATTTCCATGTTCATACAGATGGCAGTGTAGATATTTCGAAGTTTACAGAGATAGCACTGTAGTGATTTCCATATTTATTGAGAAATCTGTGTAGATATTTCCATGTATATTCAGATAGCTGTGTAGATATTTCCATGTTCATGCAGATAGCGGTGTAGATATTTCCATGTTCATCCAGATGCCTGTGTACATATATCCATGTTCATACAGATGGCGGTGAAGATATTTCCATGTTCATACAGATGGTGGTGTAGATATTTCCATGTTCATACAAATGGCGTTGTAGATATTTCCATGTTCATAGAGATGGCGGTGTAGATATTTCCATGTTCATACAAACGGCGGTGTAGATATTTCCATGTTCATAGATATGGCGGTGTAGATATTTCCATATTTATAGAGATAGCAGTGTAGTTATTTCCATGTTTATAGAGATAGCAGTGTAGATATTTCCATTGATATACAGATAGCTGTATAGATATTTGCATGTTCATAGAGATAGCGGTGTAGATATTTGCATGTTCATAGAGATAGCGGTGTAGATATTTCCATGTTCATACAGATAGCGGTGTAGATATTTCCATGTTCATACAGATAGCAGTGTAGATATTTCGATGTTCATACAGATAACGTTGTAGATATTTCCATGTTCATACAGTTAGCGGTGTAGATATTCCCATCTTCATACAGATGGCGGTGTAGATATTTACATGTTCATACAGATGGCGGTGAAGATATTTCCATGTTCATACAGATGGCGGTGTAGATATTTCCATGTTCATACAGATAGCAGTGTAGATATTTCCATGTTCAGATAGCGTGTAGATATTTCCATGTTCATACCAATAGCCCTGTAAACATTTCCATGTTCATACATTTAGCGGTGTAGATATTTCCATGTTCATACAGATGGCGGTGAAGATATTTATATGTTCATACAGATGGCGGTGTAGACATTTCCATGTTTGTACGGATGGCAGTGTAGATATTTCCATATTCATACAGGTGGCGGTGTAGATATTTCCCTGTTTATACTGATAGCAGTGTATTTATTTCCATGTTTATAGAGATAGCAGTGTAGATATTTCCATTGATATACAGATAGCTGTTTAGATATTTGCATGTTCATACAGATAGCAGTCTAGATATTTCCATGTTCATACAGATAGCGGTGTAGATATTTCCATGTTCATACAGATAGCGGTTTAGATATTTCCATGTTCAAACAGATAGCGGTGTAGATATTTCCATGTTCATACAGATAGCGGTGTAGATATTTCCATGTTCATACAGATGGCGGTGTAGATATTTCCATGTTCATACAAATGGCGGTGTAGATATTTCCATGTTCATAGAGATGGCGGTGTAGATATTTCCATGTTCATACAAATGGCATTGTAGGTATATCCATGTTCATAGAGATGGCGGTGTAAATATTTCCATGTTTATACAGATAGCAGTGTAGTTATTTCCATGTTTATAGAGATAGTGATGTAGATAATTTAAATTTCATACAGATAGCTGTGTAGATATTTTCATGCTCATACAGATAGCGGTGTAGATATTTCCATGTTCATACAGATAGCGATGTAGATATTTCCATGTTCATACAGATAGCGGTGTTGATGTTTCCATATTCATGCAGATAGCGGTGTAGATATTCCTATGTTCATACCAGTAGCGGTGTAGATATTTCCGTGTTCATACAGATAGCGGTGTAGATATTTCCATGTTCATACAGATAGCGGTGTAGATATTTCCATGTTCATACAGATAACGGTGTAGATATTTCCATGTTAATACAGATAGCGGTGTAGATATTTCCATGTTCATACAGTTAGCGGTGTAGATATTTCCATGCTCATACAGATGGTGGTGTAGATATTCATGTGTTCATACAGATGGCAGTGTAGATATTTCCATGTTCGTACAGATGGCGGTGTAGATATTTCCATGTTCATAGAGATGGCGGTGTACATATTTCCATGTTTATGCAGATAGCGGTATAGATATTTCCATGTTTATACAGACGGTGGTGTAGATATTTCCATGTTTATAGAGATAGAGGTGTAGTTATTTCCAAGTTTATAGAGACAGCGTTGTAGATATTTCCATGTTTATACAGATAGCGGTGAAGATAATTCCATGTTTATATTGATAGCGGTGTAGATATTTCCATGTTTATACAGATAACAGTGTAGATATTTCCATGTTTATAGAGATAGTGGTGTAGATAATTTCAATTTTATACAGATAGCAGTGTAGATATTTCCCAGTTCATACAGATAGCGGTGTAGATATTTCCACGTTTATAGAGATGGCGGTGTAGATATTTCCATGTTCATACAGATGGCGTTGTAGATATTTCAATGTTTATAGAGATGGCGGTGTAGATATTTTCATGTTTACACAGATGGCGGTGTAGATATTTCCATGTTTACACAGGTAGCGGTGTAGACCTTTCCATGTTTACACAGATAGCGGTGTGGATATTTCCATGTTTATGCAGATAGCGGTGAAGATATTTCCATGTTTATACAGATGGGCAGATATTTCCATGTTTATACAGATAGCGGTATAGATATTTCCATCTTAATACAGATGGCGGTGTACATATGTCCATGTTCGTACAGATGGCAGTGTAGATATTTCCATGTTCATACAGATGGCGGTGTAGATATTTCGAAGTTTATAGAGATAGCGCTGTAGTTGTTCCCATATTTATAGAGAAATCTGTGTAGATCTTTCCATGTATATGCAGATAGCTGTGTAGATATTTCCATGTTCATGCAGATAGCGGTGTAGATATTTCCATGTTCATCCAGATGCCGGTGTAGGTATATCCATGTTCATACAGATGGCGGTGAAGATATATCCATGTTCATACAGATGGCGGTGTAGATATTTCCATGTTCATACAAATGGCGGTGTAGATATTTCCATGTTCATAGAGATGGCGGTGTAGATATTTCCATGCTCATACAAATGGCGGTGTGCATATTTCCATGTTCATAGAGATGGCGGTGTAAAAATTTCCATGTTTATACAGATAGCAGTGTAGTTATTTCCATGTTTATAGTGATAGTGGTGTAGATAATTTCAATTTCATACAGATAGCTGTGTAGATATTTGCATGTTCATACAGATAGCGGTGTAGATATTTCCATGTTCATACAGATAGCGATGTAGATATTTCCATGTTCCTACAGATAGCGGTGTAGATGTTTCCATGTTCATGCAGATAGCGGTGTAGATATTTCTATGTTCATACCAATAACGGTGTAGATATTTCCATGTCCATATACTTAGTTGTGTAGATATTTCCATGTTCATACAGATGGCGGTGTAGATATTTATTTGTTCTTACAGATGGCGGTGTAGATATTTCCATGTTCGTATGGATGGCAGTGTAGATATGTCCATGTTCATACAGATAACGGTGTAGATATTTCCATGTTCATACAGATAGCGGTGTAGATATTTCCATGTTCATACAGTTAGCGGTGTAGATATTTCCATGTTCATACAGATGGCGGTGGAGATATATCCATGTTCATACAGACGGCGGTGTAGATACTTCTATGTTCGTACAGATGGCGGTGTAGATATTTCCATGTTTATGCAGATAGCGGTATAGATATTTCCATGTTCATACAGATGGTGGTGTAGATATTTCCATGTTCATACAGATGGCGGTGTAGATATTTCCATGTTCGTACAGATGGCGGTGTAGATATTTCCATGTTCATAGAAATGGCGGTGTAGATATTTCCATGTTTATGCAGATAGCGGTACAGATATTTCCATGTTTATACAGATGGTGGTGTAGATATTTCCATGTTTATAGAGATGGCGGTGTGGATATTTCCATGTTTAAAGAGATAGTGGTGTAGTTATTTCCAAGTTTATAGAGACAGCGTTGTAGATATTTCCATGTTTATACAGATAGCGGTGAAGATATTTCCATGTTTATACAGATAGCGGTGTAGATATTTCCATGTTTATACAGATAGCAGTGTAGATATTTCCATGTTTATAGAGATAGATGTGTAGATAATTCCAATTTTATACAGATAGCATTGTAGATATTTCCAAATTCATACAGATAGCGGTGGAGATATTTCCACGTTTACAGAGATGGCGGTGTAGATATTTCCATGTTCTTACAGATGGCGGTGTAGATATTTCCATGTTTATAGAGATGGCGGTGTTGATATTTTCATGTTTACACAGATGGCGGTGTAGATATTTCCGTGTTTACAAAGATAACGGTGTGGATATCTCCATGTTTATGCATATAGCGGTGTAGATATTTCCATGTTTATACCGATAGCGGTGCGGATATTTCCATGTTTATACAGATAGTTGGGCAGATATTTCCATGTTTATACAGATAGTGGTGTAGATATTTCCATCTTAATACAGATGACGGTGTAGATATGTCCATGTTCGTACAGATGGCGGTGTAGATATTTCCATGTTGATACAGATGGAGGTGTAGATATTTCAAAGTTTATAGAGATAGCGCTGTAGTTATTTCCATATTTATAGAGAAATCTGTGTAGTTATTTCCACCTATATGCAGATAGCTGTGTAGATATTTCCATGTTCATGCAGATAGCGGTGTAGATATTTCCATGTTCATCCAGATGCCGGTGTAGATATATCCATGCTCATACAGATGGCGGTGAAGATATTTCCATGTTCATACAGATGGCGGTGTAGATATTTCCAAGTTCATACAGATCGCGGTGTAGATATTTCCATGTTTATAGAGATGGCGGTGTAGATATTTCCATGTTCATACAGATGGCGGTGTAGATATTTCCATGTTCATACAGATGGCGGTGTACATATTTCCATGTTCGTACAGATGGCGGTGTAGATGTATCCATGTTCACAGAGATGGCGGTGTAGATATTTCCATGTTTATGTAGATAGCGGTATAGATATTTCCATGTTTATACAGATGGTGGTGTAGGTATTTCCATGTTTATGGGGATGGCGGTGTAGATATTTTCATGTTTACACAGATGGCAGTGTAGATATTTCCATGTTCACACAGATAGTGGTGTAGACATTTCCATGTTTACACAGATAGCGGTGTGGATATTTCCATGTTTATGCAGATAGCAGTGTAGATATTTCCATGTTTATACAGATAGCGGTGCGGATATTTCCATGTTTATAGAGATAGTTGGGCAGATATTTCCATGTTTATACAGATAGCGGTGTAGATAATTCCATCTTAATACAGATGGCGGTGTAGATATGTCCATATTTGCACAGTTGTCAGTGTAGATATTTCCATGTTCATACAGATGGCGGTGTAGATATTTCGAAGTTTATAGAGATAGCGCTGTAGTTATTTCCATATTTATAGAGAAATCTGTGTAGATATTTCCATGTATATTCAGATAGCTGTGTAGATATTTCCATGTTCATGCAGATATCGGTGTAGATATTTCCATGTTCATCCAGATGCCGGTGTACATATATCCATGTTCATACAGATGGCGGTGAAGATAGTTCCATGTTCATAAAGATGGCGCTGTAGATATTCCCATGTTCATAGAGATGGCGGTGAAGATATTTCCATGTTCATACAAATGGCGGTGTAGATATTTCCATGTTTATACAGATAGCAGTGTAGTTATTTCCATGTTTATAGAGATAGCAGTGTAGATATTTCCATTGATATACAGATAGCTGTGTAGATATTTGCATGTTCATACAGATAGCGTTGTAGATATTTCCATGTTCATACAGATAGCGGTGTTGATATTTCCATGTTCATACAGATAGCGGTGTAGATATTTCCATGTTCATACAGATAGCAATGTAGGTATTTCCATTTTCATACAGTTAGCGGTGTAGATATTTCCATGTTCATACATATAGCGGTGTTGATATTTCCATGTTCATACAGATAGCGGTGTAGATATTTCAATGTTCATACAGATAGCAGTGTAGGTATTTCCGTGTTCATACAGTTAGCGGTGTAGATATTTCCATGTTCATACAGATGGCGGTGTAGATATTTACATGTTCATACAGATGGCAGTGTAGATATTTCCATGTTCGTACGGATAGTAGTGTAGATATTTCCATGTTCATACAGGTGGCAGGGTACATATTTCCATGTTCATACAGATAGCAGTGTAGATATTTCCATGTTCATACAGTTAGCGGTGTAGATATTTCCATGTTCATACAGATGGCGGTGTAGATATTTACATGTTCATACAGATGGCAGTGTATATATTTCCATGTTCGTACGGATGGCAGTGTAGATATTTCCATGTTCATACAGGTGGCGGTGTAGATATTTCCATGTTTATACAGATAGCAGTGTAGTTATTTCCATGTTTATAGAGATAGCAGTGTAGTTATTTCCATTGATATACAGATAGCTGTGTAGATATCTGCATGTTCATACAGATAGCGGTGTAGATATTTCCATGTTCGTACAGATAGCGGTGTAGATATTTCCATGTTCATACAGATAACGGTGTAGATATTTCCATGTATATTCAGATAGCTGTGTAGATATTTCCATGTTCATGCAGATAGCGGTGTAGATATTTCCAAGTTCATCCAGATGCCGGTGTACATATATCCATGTTCATCCAGATGGCGGTGAAGATATTTCCATGTTCATACAGATGGCGGTGTAGATATTTCCATTTTTATACAGATAAGAGTGTAGATTTTTCCATGTTTATAGAAATAGTGGTGTAGATAATTTCAATTTTTTACAGATAGCAGTGTAGATATTTCCAAGTTCATACCGATAGCGGTGTAGATATTTTCACGTTTATAGTGATGGCGGTGTAGATATTTCCATGTTCATACAGATGGCAGTGCAGATATTTCCATGTTTATACAGATAGCGGTCCGGGTATTTCCATGTTTATACAGATAGTGGTGCAGATATTTCCATGTTTATAAAGATAGCGGTGTAGATATTTCCATCTTAATACAGATGGCGGTGTAGATATGTCCATGTTCATACAGATGGCGGTGTAGATATTTCGAAGTTTATAGAGATAGCGCTGTAGTTATTTCCATATTTATAGACAAATCTGTGTAGATATTTCCATGTATATGCAGATAGCTGTGTAGATATTTCCATGCTCATGCAGATAGCGGTGTAGATATTTCCATGTTCATACAGATAGCGTTGTAGATATTTCCATGTTCATACAGAGAGCGGTGTAGATATTTCCATGCTCATACAGATAGCGGTGTAGATATTTCCATGTTCATACAGATAGCGGTGTAGGTATTTCCATGTTCTTACAGTTTGCGGTGTAGATATTTCCATGTTCATACAGAAGGCGGTGTAGCTATTTCCATGTTCATACAGATGGCAGTGTAGATATTTCCATGTTCATACAGGTGGCGGTGTAGATATTTCCCTGTTTATACTGATAGCAGTGTATTTATTTCCATGTTTATAGAGATAGCAGTGTAGATATTTCCATTGATAAACAGATAGCTGTTTAGATATTTGCATGTTCATACAGATAGCAGTCTAGATATTTCCATGTTCATACAGATAGCGGTGTAGATATTTCCATGTTCATACAGATAGCGGTTAAGATATTTCCATGTTCAAACAGATAGCGGTGTAGATATTTCCATGTTCATACAGATAGCGGTGTAGATATTTCCATGTTCATACAGATGGCGGTGTAGATATTTCCATGTTCATAAAAATGGCGGTGTAGATATTTCCATGTTTATACAGATAGTGGTGAAGATATTTCCATGTTTATACAGATGGGCAGATATTTCCATGTTTATACAGATAGCGGTATAGATATTTCCATCTTAATACAGATGGCGGTGTACATATGTCCATGTTCGTACAGATGGCAGTGTAGATATTTCCATGTTCATACAGATGGCGGTGTAGATATTTCGAAGTTTATAGAGATAGCGCTGTAGTTGTTTCCATATTTATAGAGAAATCTGTGTAGATCTTTCCATGTATATGCAGATAGCTGTGTAGATATTTCCATGTTCATGCAGATAGCGGTGTAGATATTTCCATGTTCATCCAGATGCCGGTGTAGATATATCCATGTTCATACAGATGGCGGTGAAGATATTTCCATGTTCTTACAGATGGCGGTGTAGATATTTCCATGTTCATACAAATGGCGGTGTAATATTTCCATGTTCATAGAGATGGCGGTGTAGATATTTCCATGTTCATACAAATGGCGGTGTAGATATTTCCATGTTCATAGAGATGGCACTGTAGATATTTCCATGTTTATACAGATAGCAGTGTAGTTATTTCCTTGTTTATAGAGATAGAAGTGTAGATATTTCCATTGATATAGAGATAGCTGTGTAGATATTTGCATGTTCATACAGATAGTGGTGTAGATATTTCCATGTTCATACAGATAGTGGTGTAGATATTTCCATGTTCATACAGATAGCGGTGTAGATATTTCCATGTTCATACAGATAGCGGTGTAGATATTTCCACGTTCATACAGATAGCGGTGTAGATATTTCCATGTTCATACAGTTAGCGGTGTAGATATTTCCATGTTTATACAGATAGCGGTGAAGATATTTCCATGTTTATACAAATAGCGGCGTAGATATTTCCATGTTTATACAGATAGCGGTGTAGATATTTCCATGTTTATAGAGATAGTGGTGTAGATAATTTCAATTTTATACCGAGAGCAGTGTAGATATTTCCAAGTTCATACAGATAGTGGTGTAGATATTTCCACGTTTATAGAGATGGCGGTGTAGATATTTCCATGTTCATACTGATGGCGGTGTAGATATTTCCATGTTTATAGAGATGGCGGTGTAGATATTTTCATGTTTTCACAGATGGCGGTGTAGATATTTCCATGCTTATACAGATAACCGTGTAGATATTTCCATGTTTATAGAGATAGTGGTGTAAATAATTTCAATTTTATACAGATAGCAGTGTAGATATTTCCAAGTTCATATAGATAGTGGTGTAGATATTTCCACGTTTATAGAGATGGCGGTGTAGATATTTCCATGTTCATCCAGATGGCGGTGTAGATATTTCCATGTTCATACAGATGGCGGTTAAGATATTTCCATGTTTATACAGATAGCAGTGTAGATATTTCCATGTTTATAGAGATAGCAATGTAGATATTCCCATTGATATACAGATAGCTGTGTAGATATTTGCATGTTCATACAGATAGTGGTGTAGATATTTCCATGTTCGTACAGATATCGTTATAGATGTTTCCATGATCATACAGATAGCGGTGTAGATATTTCCATGTTCATGCAGATAGCGGTGTAGATATTTCCATGTTCATACAGTTAGCGGTGTAGATATTTCCATATTTATAGAGATAGTGGTGTAGTTATTTCCAAGTTTATAGAGACAGCGTTGTAGATATTTCCATGTTTATACAGATAGCGGTGAAGATATTTCCATGTTTATACACATAGCGGTGTAGATATTTCCATGTTTATACAGATAGCACTGTAGATATTTCAATGTTTATAGAGATAGTGGTGTAGATAATTTCAATTTTATACCGAGAGCAGTGTAGATATTTCCAAGTTCATACAGATAGCGGTGTAGATATTTCCACGTTTATAGAGATGGCGGTGTAGATATTTCCATGTTCATAGAGATGGTGGTGTAGATATTTTCATATTTACACAGATGGCGGTGTAGATATTTCCATGTTTACACAGATAGCGGTGTAGACATTTCCATGTTTACACAGATAGCGGTGTGGATATTTCCATGTTTATGCAGATAGCGGTGTAGATATTTCCATGTTTATAAAGATAGCGTTGCGGATATTTCCATATTTATACAGATAGTTGGGCAGATATTTCCATGTTTATACAGATAGCGGTGTAGATATTTCCATCTTAATACAGATGGCGGTGTAGATATGTCCATGTTCGTACAGATGGCGGTGTAGATATTTCCATGTTCGTACAGATGGCAGTGTAGATATTTCGAAGTTTATAGAGACAGCGCTGTAGTTATTTCCATATTTATAGAGAAATCTGTGTTGATATTTCCATGCATATGCAGACAGCTGTGTAGATATTTCCATGTTCATGCAGATAGCGGTGTAGATATTTCCATGTTCATCCAGATGCCGGTGTAGATATATCCATGTTCATACAGATAGCGGTGAAGATATTTCCATGTTCTTACAGATGGCGGTGTAGATATTTCCATGTTCATACAAATGGCGGTGTAATATTTCCATGTTCATAGAGATGGCGGTGTAGATATTTCCATGTTCATACAAATGGCGGTGTAGATATTTCCATGTTCATAGAGATGGCACTGTAGATATTTCCATGTTTATACAGATAGCAGTGTAGTTATTTCCATGTTTATAGAGAAAGAAGTGTAGATATTTCCAATGATATAGAGATAGCTGTGTAGATATTTGCATGTTCATACAGATAGTGGTGTAGATATTTCCATGTTCATACAGATAGCGGTGTAGATATTTCCATGTTTACACAGATAGGCAGATATTTCCATGTTTATACAGATAGCGGTTTAGTTATGTCCATGTTCATACCAATAGCGGTGTAGATATTTCCATGTTCATACAGTTAGCAGTGTAGATATTTCCATGTTCATACAGTTGGTGGTGTAGATATTTCCATGTTCATACAGATGGCGGTGTAGATATTTCCATGTTCATACGGATGGCAGTGTAGATATTTCCATGTTCATACATTTGGCGGTGTAGATATTTCCATGTTTACACAGATAGCAGTGTAGTTATTTTCATGTTTATAGAGATATCAGTGTGGATATTTCCATTTATATACAGATAGCTGTGTAGGTATTTGCATGTTCATACAGATAGCGGTGTAGATATTTCCATGTTCGTAAAGATAGCGGTGTAGATATTTACATGTTCATACAGATAGCGGTGTAGATATTTCCATGTTCATACATATAGCGGTGTAGATATTTCCATGTACATACAGTTAGCGGTGTAGATATTTCCATGTTTATAGAGATAGTGGTGTAGTTATTTCCAAGTTTATAGAGACAGCGTTGTAGATATTTCCATGTTTATACAGATAGCGGTGAAGATATTTCCATGTTTATACACATAGCGGTGTAGATATTTCCATGTTTATACAGATAGCGGTGTAGATATTTCCATGTTCATAGAGATAGCGGTGTAGTCATTTCCATGTTTACACAGATAGCAGTGTGGATATTTCCATGTTTATGCAGATAGCAGTATAGATATTTCCATGTTCATACAGATAGCTGTGTGGATATTTCCATGTTGATACAGATAGTTGGGCAGATATTTCCATGTTCATACAGTTAGCGGTGTAGATATTTCCATGTTCATACAGATGGCGGTGTAGATATTTACATGTTCATACAGATGGCGGTGTAGATATTTCCATGTTCATAGAGATGGCGGTGTAGATATTTCCATGTTTATAGAGATGTCGGTCTAGATATTTCCATGTTTACAGAGATAGTGGTGTAGTTATTTCCAAGTTTATAGAGACAGCGTTGTAGATATTTCCATGTTTATACAGACAGCGGTGTAGATATTTCCATGTTTATACAGATAGCAGTGTAGATATTTCCATGTTTATAGAGATAGTGTTTTAGATAATTTCAATTTCATACAGAGAGCAGTGTACATACTTCCAAGTTCATACAGATAGCGGTGTAATTATTTCCACGTTTATAGAGATGGCGGTGTAGATATTTCCATGTTCATACAGAGGACGGTGTAGATATTTCCATGTTTATAGGGATGGCGGTGTAGATATTTTCATGTTTACACAGATGGCGGTGTTGATATTTCCATGTTTACACAGATAGCGGTGTGGATATTTCCATGCTTATGCAGATAGCAGTGTAGATATTTCCATGTTTATACAGATAGTGGTGCGGATATTTCCATGTTTATACAGATAGCTAGATATTTCCATGTTTATTCAGATAGCGGTGTAGATATTTCCACCTTAATACAGATGGCGGTGTAGATATGTCCATGTTTGTACAGATGGCGGTGTAGATATTTCCATGTTCATACAGATGGCAGTGTAGATATTTCGAAGTTTACAGAGATAGCACTGTATTGATTTCCATATTTATTGAGAAATCTGTGTAGATATTTCCATGTATATTCAGATAGCTGTGTAGATATTTCCATGTTCATGCAGATAGCGGTGTAGATATTTCCATGTTCATCCAGATGCCTGTGTACATATATCCATGTTCATACAGATGGCGGTGAAGATATTTCCATGTTCATACAGATGGTGGTGTAGATATTTCCATGTTCATACAAATGGCGGTGTAGATATTTCCATGTTCATAGAGATGGCGGTGTAGATATTTCCATGTTCATACAAACGGCGGTGTAGATATTTCCATGTTCATAGAGATGGCGGTGTAGATATTTCCATATTTATAGAGATAGCAGTGTAGTTATTTCCATGTTTATAGAGATAGCAGTGTAGATATTTCCATTGATATACAGATAGCTGTATAGATATTTGCATGTTCATAGAGATAGCGGTGTAGATATTTGCATGTTCATAGAGATAGCGGTGTAGATATTTCCATGTTCATACAGATAGCGGTGTAGATATTTCCATGTTCATACAGATAGCAGTGTAGATATTTCGATGTTCATACTGATAACGTTGTAGATATTTCCATGTTCATACAGTTAGCGGTGTAGATATTCCCATCTTCATACAGATGGCGGTGTAGATATTTCCATGTTCATACAGATAGCGGTGTAGATATTTCCATGTTCAGATAGCGGTGTAGATGTTTCCATGTTCATACCAATAGCGCTGTAAACATTTCCATGTTCATACATTTAGCGGTGTAGATATTTCCATGTTCATACAGATGGCGGTAAAGATATTTATATGTTCATACAGATGGCGGTGTAGACAATTCCATGTTTGTACGGATGGCAGTGTAGATATTTCCATATTCATACAGGTGGCGGTGTAGATATTTTCATGTTTATACAGATAGCAGTGTAGTTATTTCCATGTTAATAGAGATATCTGTGTAGATATTTCCATTGTTATACAGATAGCTGTGTAGATATTTGCATGTTCATACAGATAGCGGTGTAGATATTTCCATGTTCGTACAGATAGCGGTGTAGATATTTCCATGTTCATACAGATAGCGGTGTAGATATTTCCATGTTCATTCAGATAACGGTGTAGATATTTCCATGTTCATACAGACAGCGGTGTAGATATTTCCATGTTCATACAGTTAGCGGTGTAGATATTTCCATATTCATACAGATGGCGGTGTAGATATTTACATGTTCATACAGATGGCGGTGTAGTTATATCCATGTTCATAGAGATGGCGGTGTAGATATTTCCATGTTTATGCAGATAGCGATATAGATATTTCCATGTTTAAACAGATGGTGGTGTTGATATTTCCAAGTTGATGGGGATGGCGGTGTAGATATTTTCATGTTTACACAGATGGCGGTGCATATATTTCCATGTTTACACAGATAGCGGTGTAGACATTTCCATGTTTACACAGATAGCTTTGTGGATATTTCCATGTTTATGCAGACAGCGGTGTAGATATTTCCATGTTTATACAGATTGCGGTGCGGATATTTCCATGTTTATACAGATAGGCAGATATTTCCATGTTTATACAGATAGCGGTTTAGTTATTTCCATGTTCATACCAATAGCGGTGTAGATATTTCCATGTTCATACAGTTAGCGGTGTAGATGTTTCCATGTTCATACAGTTGGTGGTGTAGATATTTACATGTTCATACAGATGGAGGTGTAGATATTTCCATGTTCGTACGGATGGCAGTGTAGATATTTCCATGTTCATACAGGTGGAGGTGTAGATATTTCCATGTTTACACAGATAGCAGTGTAGGTATTTCCATGTTTATAGAGATATCAGTGTGGATATTTCCATTGATATACAGATAGCTGTGTAGGTATTTGCATGTTCATACAGATAGCGGTGTAGATATTTCCATGTTCGTAAAGATAGCGGTGTGGATATTTCCATGTCCATACAGATAGCGGTGTAGATATTTCCATGTTCATACAGATAGCGGTGTAGATATTTCCATGTTCATACAGATAGCGGTGTAGATATTTCCATGTTCATACAGTTAGCGGTGTAGATATTTCCATGTTTATAGAGATAGTGGTGTAGTTATTTCCAAGTTTATAGAGACAGCGTTGTAGATATTTCCATGTTTATACAGATAGCGGTGAAGATATTTCCATGTTTATACACATAGCGGCGTAGATATTTCCATGTTTATACAGATAGCGGTGTAGATATTTCCATGTTTATAGAGATAGTGGTGTAGATAATTTCAATTTTATACGGAGAGCAGTGTAGATATTTCCAAGTTCATACAGATAGTGGTGTAGATATTTCCACGTTTATAGAGATGGCGGTGTAGATATTTCCATGTTCATACTGATGGCGGTGTAGATATTTCCATGTTTATAGAGATGGCGGTGTAGATATTTTCATGTTTACACAGATGGCGGTGTAGATATTTCCATGCTTATACAGATAACCGTGTAGATATTTCCATGTTTATAGAGATAGTGGTGTAAATAATTTCAATTTTATACAGATAGCAGTGTAGATATTTCCAAGTTCATATAGATAGTGGTGTAGATATTTCCACGTTTATAGAGATGGCGGTGTAGATATTTCCATGTTCATCCAGATGGCGGTGTAGATATTTCCATGTTCATAAAGATGGCGGTTAAGATATTTCCATGTTTATACAGATAGCAGTGTAGATATTTCCATGTTTATAGAGATAGCAATGTAGATATTCCCATTGATATACAGATAGCTGTGTAGATATTTGCATGTTCATACAGATAGTGGTGTAGATATTTCCATGTTCGTACAGATATCGTTATAGATATTTCCATGATCATACAGATAGCGGTGTAGATATTTCCATGTTCATGCAGATAGCGGTGTAGATATTTCCATGTTCATACAGTTAGCGGTGTGGATATTTCCATATTTATAGAGATAGTGGTGTAGTTATTTCCAAGTTTATAGAGACAGCGTTGTAGATATTTCCATGTTTATACAGATAGCGGTGAAGATATTTCCATGTTTATACACATAGCGGTGTAGATATTTCCATGTTTATACAGATAGCAGTGTAGATATTTCAATGTTTATAGAGATAGTGGTGTAGATAATTTCAATTTTATACCGAGAGCAGTGTAGATATTTCCAAGTTCATACAGATAGCGGTGTAGATATTTCCACGTTTATAGAGATGGCGGTGTAGATATTTCCATGTTCATAGAGATGGCGGTGTAGATATTTTCATATTTACACAGATGGTGGTGTAGATATTTCCATGTTTACACAGATAGCGGTGTAGACATTTCCATGTTTACACAGATAGCGGTGTGGATATTTCCATGTTTATGCAGATAGCGGTGTAGATATTTCCATGTTTATAAAGATAGCGTTGCGGATATTTCCATATTTATACAGATAGTTGGGCAGATATTTCCATGTTTATACAGATAGCGGTGTAGATATTTCCATCTTAATACAGATGGCGGTGTAGATATGTCCATGTTCGTACAGATGGCGGTGTAGATATTTCCATGTTCGTACACATGGCAGTGTAGATATTTCGAAGTTTATAGAGACAGCGCTGTAGTTATTTCCATGTTTATAGAGAAATCTGTGTTGATATTTCCATGCATATGCAGACAGCTGTGTAGATATTTCCATGTTCATGCAGATAGCGGTGTAGATATTTCCATGTTCATCCAGATGCCGGTGTAGATATATCCATGTTCATACAGATAGCGGTGAAGATATTTCCATGTTCTTACAGATGGCGGTGTAGATATTTCCATGTTCATACAAATGGCGGTGTAATATTTCCATGTTCATAGAGATGGCGGTGTAGATATTTCCATGTTCATACAAATGGCGGTGTAGATATTTCCATGTTCATAGAGATGGCACTGTAGATATTTCCATGTTTATACAGATAGCAGTGTAGTTATTTCCATGTTTATAGAGATAGAAGTGTAGATATTTCCATTGATATAGAGATAGCTGTGTAGATATTTGCATGTTCATACAGATAGTGGTGTAGATATTTAAATGTTCATACAGATAGCGGTGTAGATATTTCCATGTTCATACAGATAGCGGTGTAGATATTTCCATGTTTATACAGATAGCGGTGTAGATATTTCCATGTTTATAGAGATAGTGGTGTAGTTATTTCCAAGTTTATAGAGACAGCGTTGTAGATATTTCCATGTTTATACAGATAGCGGTGAAGATATTTCCATGTTTATACACATAGCGGCGTAGATATTTCCATGTTTATACAGATAGCGGTGTAGATATTTCCATGTTTATAGAGATAGTGGTGTAGATAATTTCAATTTTATACCGAGAGCAGTGTAGATATTTCCAAGTTCATACAGATAGTGGTGTAGATATTTCCACGTTTATAGAGATGGCGGTGTAGATATTTCCATGTTCATACTGATGGCGGTGTAGATATTTCCATATTTATAGAGATGGCGGTGTAGATATTTTCATGTTTACACAGATGGCGGTGTAGATATTTCCATGTTTACACAGATAGCGGTGTAGACATTTCCATGTTTACACAGATAGCTTTGTGGATATTTCCATGTTTATGCAGACAGCGGTGTAGATATTTCCATGTTTATACAGATTGCGGTGCGGATATTTCCATGTTTATACAGATAGGCAGATATTTCCATGTTTATACAGATAGCGGTTTAGTTATTTCCATGTTCATACCAATAGCGGTGTAGATATTTCCATGTTCATACAGTTAGCGGTGTAGATATTTCCATGTTCATACAGTTGGTGGTGTAGATATTTACATGTTCATACAGATGGCGGTGTAGATATTTCCATGTTCGTACGGATGGCAGTGTAGATATTTCCATGTTCATACATTTGGCGGTGTAGATATTTCCATGTTTACACAGATAGCAGTGTAGTTATTTCCATGTTTATAGAGATATCAGTGTGGATATTTCCATTGATATACAGATAGCTGTGTAGGTATTTGCATGTTCATACAGATAGCGGTGTAGATATTTCCATGTTCGTAAAGATAGCGGTGTAGATATTTCCATGTTCATACAGATAGCGGTGTAGATATTTCCATGTTCATACAGATAGCGGTGTAGATATTTCCATGTACATACAGTTAGCGGTGTAGATATTTCCATGTTTATAGAGATAGTGGTGTAGTTATTTCCAAGTTTATAGAGACAGCGTTGTAGATATTTCCATGTTTATACAGATAGCGGTGAAGATATTTCCATGTTTATACACATAGCGGTGTAGATATTTCCATGTTTATACAGATAGCGGTGTAGATACTTCCATGTTCATAGAGATAGCGGTGTAGTCATTTCCATGTTTACACAGATAGCAGTGTGGATATTTCCATGTTTATGCAGATAGCCGTATAGATATTTCCATGTTCATACAGATAGCTGTTCGGATATTTCCATGTTGATACAGATAGTTGGGCAGATATTTCCATGTTCATACAGTTAGCGGTGTAGATATTTCCATGTTCATACAGATGGCGGTGTAGATATTTACATGTTCATACAGATGGCGGTGTAGATATTTCCATGTTCATAGAGATGGCGGTGTAGATATTTCCATGTTTATAGAGATGTCGGTCTAGATATTTCCATGTTTATAGAGATAGTGGTGTAGTTATTTCCAAGTTTATAGAGACAGCGTTGTAGATATTTCCATGTTTATACAGACAGCGGTGTAGATATTTCCATGTTTATACAGATAGCAGTGTAGATATTTCCATGTTTATAGAGATAGTGTTTTAGATAATTTCAATTTCATACAGAGAGCAGTGTAGATACTTCCAAGTTCATACAGATAGCGGTGTAATTATTTCCACCTTTATAGAGATGGCGGTGTAGATATTTCCATGTTCATACAGAGGACGGTGTAGATATTTCCATGTTTATAGGGATGGCGGTGTAGATATTTTCATGTTTACACAGATGGCGGTGTTGATTTTTCCATGTTTACACAGATAGCGGTGTAGACATTTCCATGTTTACACAGATAGCGGTGTGGATATTTCCATGCTTATGCAGATAGCAGTGTAGATATTTCCATGTTTATACAGATAGTGGTGCGGATATTTCCATGTTTATACAGATAGCTAGATATTTCCATGTTTATTCAGATAGCGGTGTAGATATTTCCACCTTAATACAGATGGCGGTGTAGATATGTCCATGTTTGTACAGATGGCGGTGTAGATATTTCCATGTTCATACAGATGGCAGTGTAGATATTTCGAAGTTTACAGAGATAGCACTGTAGTGATTTCCATATTTATTGAGAAATCTGTGTAGATATTTCCATGTATATTCAGATAGCTGTGTAGATATTTCCATGTTCATGCAGATAGCGGTGTAGATATTTCCATGTTCATCCAGATGCCTGTGTACATATATCCATGTTCATACAGATGGCGGTGAAGATATTTCCATGTTCATACAGATGGTGGTGTAGATATTTCCATGTTCATACAAATGGCGGTGTAGATATTTCCATGTTCATAGAGATGGCGGTGTAGATATTTCTATGTTCATACAAACGGCGGTGTAGATATTTCCATGTTCATAGAGATGGCGGTGTAGAAATTTCCATATTTATAGAGATAGCAGTGTAGTTATTTCCATGTTTATAGAGATAGCAGTGTAGATATTTCCATTGATATACAGATAGCTGTATAGATATTTGCATGTTCATAGAGATAGCGGTGTAGATATTTGCATGTTCATAGAGATAGCGGTGTAGATATTTCCATGTTCATACAGATAGCGGTGTAGATATTTCCATGTTCATACAGATAGCAGTGTAGATATTTCGATGTTCATACTGATAACGTTGTAGATATTTCCATGTTCATACAGTTAGCGGTGTAGATATTCCCATCTTCATACAGATGGCGGTTTAGATATTTCCATGTTCATACAGATAGCGGTGTAGATATTTCCATGTTCAGATAGCGGTGTAGATATTTCCATGTTCATACCAATAGCGCTGTAAACATTTCCATGTTCATACATTTAGCGGTGTAGATATTTCCATGTTCATACAGATGGCGGTAAAGATATTTATATGTTCATACAGATGGCGGTGTAGACATTTCCATGTTTGTACGGATGGCAGTGTAGATATTTCCATATTCATACAGGTGGCTGTGTAGATATTTTCATGTTTATACAGATAGCAGTGTAGTTATTTCCATGTTAATAGAGATATCTGTGTAGATATTTCCATTGTTATACAGATAGCTGTGTAGATATTTGCATGTTCATACAGATAGCGGTGTAGATATTTCCATGTTCGTACAGATAGCGGTGTAGATATTTCCATGTTCATACAGATAGCGGTGTAGATATTTCCATGTTCATTCAGATAACGGTGTAGATATTTCAATGTTCATACAGACAGCGGTGTAGATATTTCCATGTTCATACAGTTAGCGGTGTAGATATTTCCATATTCATACAGATGGCGGTGTAGATATTTACATGTTCATACAGATGGCAGTATAGATATCTCCATGTTCGTACAGATGGCGGTGTAAATATTTCCATGTTCATAGAGATGGCGGTGTAGATATTTCCATGTTTATGCAGATGGCGGTATAGTTATTTCCATGTTTATACAGATGGTGGTGTAGATATTTCCATGTTTATAGAGATGGCGGTCTAGATATTTCCATGTTTACAGAGATAGTGGTGTAGTTATTTCCAAGTTTATAGAAACAGCGTTGTAGATATTTCCATGTTTGTACAGATAGCGGTGAAGGTATTTCCATGTTTATACAGATAGCGGTATAGATATTTAAATGTTTATACAGATAGCAGTGTAGATATTTCCATGTTTATAGAGATAGTGGTGTAGATAATTTCAAATTTATACAGAGAGCAGTGTACATATTTCCAAGTTCATACAGATAGCGGTTTAGATATTTCCACGTTTATAGAGATGGCGGTGTAGATATTTCCATGTTCATACAGACGGCGGTGTAGATATTTCCATGTTTATAGGGATGGCGGTGTAGATATTTTCATGTTTAAACACATGGCAGTGTAGATATTTCCATGTTTACACAGATAGCGGTGTAGACATTTCCATGTTTACACAGATAGCGGTGTGGATATTTCCATGTTTATGCAGATAGCAGTGTAGATATTTCCATGTTTATACAGATAGCGGTGCGGATATTTCCATGTTTATACAGATAGTTGGGCAGATATTTCCATGTTTATACAGATAGCGGTGTAGATATTTCCATCTTAATACAGATGGCGGTGTAGATATGTCCATGTTTTTACAGATGGCGGTGTAGATATTTCCATGTTCATACAGATGGCGGTGTAGATATTTCAAAGTTTATAGAGATAGCGCTGTAGTTATTTCCATATTTATAGAGAAATCTCTGTAGTTATTTCCATGTATATTCAGATAGCTGTGTAGATATTTCCATGTTCATGCAGATAGCGGTGTAGATATTTCCATGTTCATCCAGATGCCGGTGTACATATACCCATGTTCATACAGATGGCGGTGAAGATATTTCCATGTTCATACAGATGGCGGTGTAGATATTTCCATGTTTATACAGATAAGAGTGTAGATTTTTCCATGTTTATAGAAATAGTGGTGTAGATAATTTCAATTTTTTACAGATAGCAGTGTAGATATTTCCAAGTTCATACCGATAGCGGTGTAGATATTTTCACGTTTATAGTGATGGCGGTGTAGATATTTCCATGTTCATACGGATGGCGGTGCAGATATTTCCATGTTTATACAGATAGCGGTGCGGGTATTTCCATGTTTATACAGATAGTGGTGCAGATATTTCCATGTTTATAAAGATAGCGGTGTAGATATTTCCATCTTAATACAGATGGCGGTGTAGATATGTCCATGTTCATACAGATGGCGGTGTAGATATTTCGAAGTTTATAGAGATAGCGCTGTAGTTATTTCCATATTTATAGACAAATCTGTGTAGATATTTCCATGTATATGCAGATAGCTGTGTAGATATTTCCATGTTCATGCAGATAGCGGTGTAGATATTTCCATGTTCCTCCAGATGCCGGTGTAGATATTTGCATGTTCATACAGATAGCGGTATAGATATTTCCATGTTCATACAGATAGCGGTGTAGATATTTCCATGTTCATACAGAGAGCGGTGTAGATATTTCCATGATCATACAGATAGCGGTGTAGATATTTCCATGTTCATACAGATGGCGGTGCAGATATTTCCATGTTTATACAGATAGCGGTGCGGGTATTTCCATGTTTATACAGATAGTGGTGCAGATATTTCCATGTTTATAAAGATAGCGGTGTAGATATTTCCATCTTAATACAGATAGCGGTGTAGATATGTCCATGTTCATACAGATGGCGGTGTAGATATTTCGAAGTTTATAGAGATAGCGCTGTAGTTATTTCCATATTTATAGACAAATCTATGTAGATATTTCCATGTATATGCAGATAGCTGTGTAGATATTTCCATGTTCATGCAGATAGCGGTGTAGATATTTCCATGTTCCTCCAGATGCCGGTGTAGATATTTGCATGTTCATACAGATAGCGGTGTAGATATTTCCATGTTCATACAGATAGCGGTGTAGATATTTCCATGTTCATACAGAGAGCGGTGTAGATATTTCCATGATCATACAGATAGCGGTGTAGATATTTCCATGTTCATACAGATAGCGGTGTAGGTATTTCCATGTTCTTACAGTTAGCGGTGTAGATATTTCCATGTTTATACAGATAGTGGTGTGGATATTTCCATGTTTATACAGATAGTTGGGCAGATATTTCCATGTTTATACAGATAGCGATGTAGATATTTCCATCTTAATACAGATGGCGGTGTAGATATGTCCATGTTCGTACAGATGTCGTTGTACATAATTCCATGTTCATACAGATGGCGGTGTAGATATTTTGAAGTTTATAGAGATAGCGCTGTAGTTATTTCCATATTTATTGAGAAATCTGTGTAGATATTTCCATGTATATGCAGATAGCTGTGTAGATATTTCCATTTTCATGCAGATAGCGGTGTAGATATTTCCATGTTCATCCAGATGCCGGTGTAGATATATCCATGTTCATACAGGTTGGGGTGAAGGTACTTCCACGTTCATACAGATGGCGGTGTAGATATTTCCATGTTCATGCAAATGGCGGTGTATATATTTCCATGTTCATAGAGATGGCGGTGTAGATATTTCCATGTACATACAAATGGCGGTGTAGATATTTCGATGTTCGTACAGATGGCGGTGCAGATATTTCCATGTTCATACTGTTAGCCGTGTAGATATTTCCATGTTCATACAGAGGGCAGTGTAGATATTTACATGTTCATACAGATGGCATTGTAGATATTTACATGTTCATACAGATGGCGGTGTAGATATTTCCATGTTCGTACGGATGGCAGTGTAGATATTTCCGTGTTCATACAGGTGGCGGTGTAGATATTTGCATGTTTATACAGATAGCAGTGTAGTTATTTCCGTGTTTATATAGATAGCAGTGCAGATATTTCCACTGATAAACAGATAGCTGTGTAGATATTTGCATGTTCTTACAGATAGCGGTATAGATATTTCCATGTTCATACAGATAGCGGTGTAGATATTTCCATGTTCATACAGATGGCGGTGTAGATATTTACATGTTCATAGAGATGGCGGTGTAGATATTTCCCTGTTTATGCAGATAGCGGTATAGATATTTCCATGTTTATACAGATGGTGGTGTAGATATTTCCATGTTTATAGAGATGGCGGTCTAGATATTTCCATGTTTATAGAGATAGTGGTGTAGTTATTTCCAAGTTTATAGAGTCAGCGTTGTAGATATTTCCATGTTTATACAGATAGCGGTGAAGATATTTCCATGTTTATACGGATAGCGGTGTAGATATTTCCATGTTTATACAGATAGCGGTGTAGATATTTCCATGTTTATAGAGATAGTGGTGTAGATAATTCCAATTTTATACAGATAGCAGTGTAGATATTTCCAAGTTCATGCAGATAGCGGTGTAGATATTTCCACGTTTATAGAGATGGCGTTGTAGATATTTCCATGTTCATACAGATAGCAGTATAGATATTTCCATGTTCATGCAGATAGCGGTGTAGATATTTCTATGTTCATACCAATAGCGGTGTAGATATTTCCATGTCCGTACAGTTAGCGTTGTAGATATTTCCATGTTCATACAGATGGCGGTGTAGATATTTACATGTTCATACAAATGGAGGTGTATTTATTTCCATGTTCGTACGGATGGCAGTGTAGTTATTTCCATGGTCATACAGGTGGCGGTGTAGATATTTCCATGTTTATACAGATAGCAGTGTAGTTATTTCCATGTTTATAGAGATAGCAGTGTAGATATTTCCATTGATATACAGCTAGCTGGGTAGATATTTGCAAGTTCATGCAGATAGCGGTGTAGATATTTCCATGTTCGTAGAGGTAGCGGTGTAGATATTTCCATGTGCATACAGATAGCGGTGTAGATATTTCCATGTTCATACAGATAACGGTGTAGATATTTCCATGTTCATACAGATAGCGGTGTATATATTTCCATGTTCTTTCAGTTAGCGGTGTAGATATTCCCATGTTCATACAGATGGCGGTGTAGATATTTCAATGTTCATAGAAATGGCAGTGTAGATATTTCCATGTTCATACAGGTGGCGGTGTAGATATTTCCATGTATAAACAGATAGCAGTGTAGTTATTTCCATGTTTACAGAGATAGCAGTGTAGATTTTTCCTTTGATATACAGATAGCTGTGTAGATATTTGCATGTTCATACAGATAGCGGTGTAGATATTTCCATGTTCATACAGATAGCGGTGTAGATATATCCATGTTTCTACAGATAGTGCTGCCGATATTTCCATGTTTATAAAGATAGTTGGGCAGATATTTCCATGTTTATACAGATAGCGGTGTAGATATTTCCATCTTAATACAGATGGCAGTGTAGGTATGTCCATGTTCGTACTGATGGCGTTGTACCAATTTCCATGTTCATACAGATAGCTGTGTAGACATTTGCATGTTCATGCAGATAGCGGTGTAGATATTTCCGTGTTCATGCAGATAGCGGTGTAGATATTTCCATGTTCATACAGATAGCGGTGTAGTTATTTCCATGTTCATCCAGATGCCGGTTTAGATACATCCATGTTCTTAGAGATGGCGGTGAAGATATTTCCATGTTCATACAGAAGGCTGTGTAGATATTTCCATGTTCATAGAGATGGCGGTGTAGATATTTCCATGTTGATACACATAGCAGTGTAGTTATTTCCATGTTTATAGAGATAGCAGTGTAGATATTTCCATTGATATACAGATAGCGGTGTAGATATTTCCATGTTCATACAGATAGCGGTGTAGATATTTCGAAGTTTATAGAGATAGCGCTGTAGTTATTTCCATATTTATAGAGAAATCTGTGTAGATATTTCCATGTATATGCAGATAGCTGTGTAGATATTTCCATGTTCATACAGATAGCGGTGTAGATATTTCCATGTCCATAGAGATAACGGTGTAGATATTTACTTCTTCATACAGATAACGGTACAGAAATTTCCATGTTCATACAGTAAGCGGTGTAGGGACTTCCATGTTCATACAGATGGCACTGTAGATATTTACATGTTCATACAGATGTCGGTGTACATATTTCCATGTTCGTACAGATGGTGTTGTAGATATTTCCATGTTCATACAGATGGCGGTGTAGATATTTCCATGTTTATACAGACGGTGGTGTAGATATTTCCATGTTTATAGAGATGGCGGTCTAGGTATTTCCATGTTTATAGAGATAGTAGTGTAGTTATTTCGAAGATTATACAGACAGCGTTGCAGATATTTCCATGTTTATAGAGACAGCGTTATAGATATTTCCATGTTTATAGAGATTGCGGTGAAGATATTTCCAAGTTCATACATACAGCGGTGTAGATGTTTCCACGTTTATAGAGATGGCGGGGTAGATATTTCCATGTTCATACAGATGGCGGTGTAGATATTTCCATGTTTATAGAGATGGCAGTGTAGATATTTTCATGTTTACACAGATGGCGGTGTAGATATTTCCATGTTTACACAGATAGCGGTGTAGACATTTCCATGTTTACACTGATAGCGGTGTGGATATTTCCATGTTTATGCAGATAGCGGTGTTGATATTTCCATGTTTATAGAGAAAGCGGTGCGGATATTTCCATGTTAATACAGATAGTGGTGCAGATATTTCCATGTTTATACAGATAGCGGTGTAGATATTTCCATCTTAATACAGATGGCGGTGTAGATATTTCCATGTTTATGCAGATAGCAGTATAGATATTTCCATTTTTATACAGATGGTGGTGTAGATATTTCCATGTTTATGCAGATGGCGGTATAGATATTTCCATGTGTATACAGATGGTGGTGTAGATATTTCCATGTTCATACAGATGGCGGTGTAGATATTTCAAAGTTTATAGAGATAGCGCTGTAGTTATTTCTATATTTATATAGAAATCTGTGTAGATATTTCCATGTATATGCAGATAGCTGTGTAGATATTTCCATGTTCATGCAGATAGCGGTGTAGTTATTTTCATGTTCATCCAGATGCCGGTGTAGATACATCCATGTTCATACAGATGGCGGTGAAGATATTTCCATGTTCATACAGATGGCTGTGTAGATATTTCCATGTTCATAGAGATGGCGGTGTATATATTTCCTTGTTGATACAGATAGCAGTGTAATTATTTCCATGTTTATAGAGATAGCAGTGTAGATATTTCCATTGATATACAGATAGCGGTGTAGATATTTCCATGTTCATACAGATAGCGGTGTAGATATTTCCATGTTCATACAGATAGCAGTGTAGATATTTCCATTTTCATTCAGATAGCGGTGTAGATATTTCCATGTTCATACAGTTAGCAGTGTAGATATTTCCATGTTCATACAGAAGGCGGTGTAGATATTTACATGTTCATACAGGTGGCGGTGTAGATATTTCCATGTTTATGCAGATAGCAGTGTAGTTATTTCCATGTTTACTGAGATAGCAGTGAAGATATTTCCATTGATATACAGATAGCTGTGTAGATATTTGCATGTTCATACAGATAGCGGTGTAGATATTTCCATGTTCATACAGATAGCGGTGTAGATATTTCCATGTTCATACAGATGGCGGTGTAGATATCTCCATGTTTACAGAGATGGCGGTGTAGATATTTTCAGGTTTGCACACATGGCAGTGTAGATATTTCCATGTTTACACAGATAGCTGTGTAGACATTTCCAAGTTTACACAGATAGCGGTGTGGATATTTCCATGTTTATGCAGATAGCGGTGTAGATATTTCCATGTTCATACAGATAGCGGTGTAGATATTTCCATGTTCATACCAATAGCGGTGTAGATATTTCCATGTTCATACAGTTAGCGGTATAGATATTTCCATGTTCATACAGATGGCGGTGTAGATATTTTGAAGTTTACAGAGATAGCGCTGTAGTTATTTCTATATTTATATTGAAATCTGTGTAGATATTTCCATGTATATGCAGATAGCTGTGTAGATATTTCCAAGTTCATGCAGATTGCGGTGTAGTTATTTCCATGTTCATCCAGATGCCGGTTTAGATACATCCATGTTCTTAGAGATGGCGGTGAAGATATTTCCATGTTCATACAGAAGGCTGTGTAGATATTTCCATGTTCATAGAGATGGCGGTGTAGATATTTCCATGTTGATACACATAGCAGTGTAGTTATTTCCATGTTTATAGAGATAGCAGTGTAGATATTTCCATTGATATACAGATAGCGGTGTAGATATTTCCATGTTCATACAGATAGCGGTGTAGTTATTTCCATGTTCATACAGATGGCGAAGATATTTCCATGTTCATACAGATAGCGGTGTAGATATTTCCATGCTCATACAGTTAGCGGTGTAGATATTTCCATGTTCATACAGATGGCGGTGTAGATATTTCCATGTTCATAGAGACGGCGGTGTAGATATTTCCATATTTATACAGATAGCAGTGTAGTTATTTCCATGTTTATAGAGATAGCAGTGTAGATATTTCCATTGATATACATATAGCTGCGTAGATATTTGCATGGTCATACAGATAGCGGTGTAGATATTTCCATGTTCATACAGATAGCGGTGTAGATATTTCCATGTTCATACAGATAGCGGTGTAGATATTTCCATGTTCATACAAATAAAGGTGTAGATATTTCCATGTTCATACAGATAGCGGTGTAGATATTTCCATGTTCATACAGTTAGCGGTGTAGATATTTCCATGTTCATACAGATGGCGGTGTAGATATTTACATGTTCATACAGATGGCGGTATAGATATTTCCATGTTCATACAGATGGCATTGTAGATATTTACGTGTTCATACAGATGGCGGTGTAGATATTACCATGTTCGTACGGATGGCAGTGTAGGTATTTCCATGTTCATACAGGTGGCGGTTTAGATATTTCCATGTTCATACAGATGGCGGTGTAGGTATTTACATGTTCATACAGATGGCGGTGTAGATATTTCCATGTTCGTACGGATGGCAGTGTAGATATTTCCATGCTCATACAGGTGGCGGTGTAGATATTTCCATGTTTATACAGATAGCAGTTTAGTTATTTCCATGTTTACAGAGATAGCAGTGTAGATATTTCCATTGATATACAGATAGCTGTGTTGATATTTGCATGTTCATACAGATAGCAGTGTAGATATTTCCATGTTCATACAGATAGCTGTGTAGATATTTCCATGTTCGTACAGATAGCGGTGTAGATATTTCCATGTTCATACAGATAGCGGTGTAGATATTTCCATGTTCATACAGATAGCGGTGTAGGTATTTCCATGATCATACAGTTAGCGCTGTAGATATTTCCATGTTCATACAGATGGCGGTTTAGATATTTACATGTTCATACAGATGTCGGTGTAAATATTTCCAAGTTCTTACAGATGGCGGTGTAGATATTTCCATGTTCATAGAGATGGCGGTGTAGGTATTTCCATGTTTATGCAGATAGCGGTATAGATGTTTCCATGTTTATACAGATGGTGGTGTAGATATTTCCATGTTTATACAGATGGCGGTCTGGATATTTCCATGTTTATAGAGATAGTGGTGTAGTTATTACAAAGCTTATAGAGACAGCATTGTAGATATTTCCATGTTTATACAGATAGCGGTGAGGTTATTTCCATGTTTATACAGATAGCGGTGTAGATATTTCCATGTTTATACAGGTAGCGGGGTAGATATTTCCATGTTTATAGACATAGTGGGGTAGATAATTCCAATTTTCTACAGATAGCAGTGTAGATATTTCCAAGTTCATACAGATAGCAGTGTAGATATTTCCACGTTTATAGAGATGGCGGTGTAGATATTTCCATGTTCATACAGATGGCGGTGTAGATATTTCCATGTTTATAGAGATGGCGGTGTAGATATTTTCATGCTTACACAGATGGCATTGTAGATATTTCCATGTTTACACAGATAGCGGTGTAGACATTTCTTTGTTTACACAGATAGCGGTGTGGATATTTCCATGTTTATGCAGATAGCGCTGTAGATATTTCCATGTTTATACAGATAGCGGTGCGGTTATTTCCATGTTTATACAGATAGTCGTGCAGATATTTCCATGTTTATACAGATATCGGTGTAGATATTTCCATCTTAAAAGAGATGGAGGTGTAGAAATGTCCATGTTCGTACAGATGGCAGTGTAGATATTTCCATGTTCATACAGATGGCGGTGTAGATATTTCGAAGTTTATAGAGATAGCGCTGTAGTTATTTCCATATTTATAGACAAATCTGTGTAGATATTTCCATGTATATGCAGATAGCTGTGTAGATATTTCCATGTTCATGCAGATAGCGGTGTAGATATTTCCATATTCATCCAGATGCCGGTGTACATATATCCATGTTCATACAGATGGCAGTGAAGATATTTCCATGTTCATACAGATGGTGTTGTCGGTATTTCCATGTTCATACAAATGGCAGTGTAGATATTTCCATGATCATAGAGATGGCGGTGCAGATATTTCCAGGTTCATACAAATGGCGGTGTAGATATTTCCATGTTCATAGAGATGGCCGTGTAGATATTTCCATGTTTATACAGATAGCAGTGTAGTTATTTCCATGTTTATAGAGATACCAGAGTGGATATTTCCATTGATATACAGATAGCTGTGTAGATATTTACATGTTCATACAGATAGCGGTGTAGATATTTCCATGTTGATACAGATAGCGGTGTAGATATTTCCATGTTCATACAGATAGCGGTGTAGATATTTCCATGTTCATACAGTTAGCGGTGTAGATATTTCCATGTTCATACAATTGGCGGTGTAGATATTTACATGTTCATACAGATGGCGGTGTAGGTATTTCCATGTTCATACAGATAGCGGTGTAGAGATTTCCATGTTCATACAGATAGCAGTGTAGATATTTCCATGTTCATACAGATAGCGGTCTAGATATTTCCAGCTTCATACCAATAGCGGTGTAGACATTTCCATGTTCATACAGTTAGCGGTGTAGATATTTCCATGTTCACACAGATGGCGTTGTAGATATTTCCATCTTCATACAGATAGAGGTGTAGATATTTCCATGTTCCTTCGGATGGCAGTGTAGATATTTCCATGTTCATACAGGTGGCGGTGTAGATATTTCCATGTTCATACAGTTAGCGGTGTAGATATTTCCATGTTTATAGAGATAGTGGTGTAGTTATTTCCAAGTTTATAGAGACAGCGTTGTAGATATTTCCATGTTTATACAGATAGCGGTGAAGATATTTCCATGTTTATACACGTAGCGGCGTAGATATTTCCATGTTTATACAGATAGCGGTGTAGATATTTCCATGTTTATAGAGATAGTGGTGTAGATAATTTCAATTTTATACCGAGAGCAGTGTAGATATTTCCAAGTTCATACAGATAGTGGTGTAGATATTTCCACGTTTATAGAGATGGCGGTGTAGATATTTCCATGTTCATACTGATGGCGGTGTAGATATTTCCATGTTTATAGAGATGGCGGTGTAGATATTTTCATGTTTACACAAATGGCGGTGTAGATATTTCCATGCTTATACAGATAACCGTGTAGATATTTCCATGTTTATAGAGATAGTGGTGTAAATAATTTCAATTTTATACAGATAGCAGTGTAGATATTTCCAAGTTCATATAGATAGTGGTGTAGATATTTCCACGTTTATAGAGATGGCGGTGTAGATATTTCCATGTTCATCCAGATGGCGGTGTAGATATTTCCATGTTCATACAGATGGCGGTTAAGATATTTCCATGTTTATACAGATAGCAGTGTAGATATTTCCATGTTTATAGAGATAGCAATGTAGATATTCCCATTGATATACAGATAGCTGTGTAGATATTTGCATGTTCATACAGATAGTGGTGTAGATATTTCCATGTTCGTACAGATATCGTTATAGATATTTCCATGATCATACAGATAGCGGTGTAGATATTTCCATGTTCATGCAGATAGCGGTGTAGATATTTCCATGTTCATACAGTTAGCGGTGTAGATATTTCCATATTTATAGAGATAGTGGTGTAGTTATTTCCAAGTTTATAGAGACAGCGTTGTAGATATTTCCATGTTTATACAGATAGCGGTGAAGATATTTCCATGTTTATACACATAGCGGTGTAGATATTTCCATGTTTATACAGATAGCAGTGTAGATATTTCAATGTTTATAGAGATAGTGGTGTAGATAATTTCAATTTTATACCGAGAGCAGTGTAGATATTTCCAAGTTCATACAGATAGCGGTGTAGATATTTCCACGTTTATAGAGATGGCGGTGTAGATATTTCCATGTTCATAGAGATGGCGGTGTAGATATTTTCATATTTACACAGATGGTGGTGTAGATATTTCCATGTTTACACAGATAGCGGTGTAGACATTTCCATGTTTACACAGATAGCGGTGTGGATATTTCCATGTTTATGCAGATAGCGGTGTAGATATTTCCATGTTTATAAAGATAGCGTTGCGGATATTTCCATATTTATACAGATAGTTGGGCAGATATTTCCATGTTTATACAGATAGCGGTGTAGATATTTCCATCTTAATACAGATGGCGGTGTAGATATGTCCATGTTCGTACAGATGGCGGTGTAGATATTTCCATGTTCGTACACATGGCAGTGTAGATATTTCGAAGTTTATAGAGACAGCGCTGTAGTTATTTCCATATTTATAGAGAAATCTGTGTTGATATTTCCATGCATATGCAGACAGCTGTGTAGATATTTCCATGTTCATGCAGATAGCGGTGTAGATATTTCCATGTTCATCCAGATGCCGGTGTAGATATATCCATGTTCATACAGATAGCGGTGAAGATATTTCCATGTTCTTACAGATGGCGGTGTAGATATTTCCATGTTCATACAAATGGCGGTGTAATATTTCCATGTTCATAGAGATGGCGGTGTAGATATTTCCATGTTCATACAAATGGCGGTGTAGATATTTCCATGTTCATAGAGATGGCACTGTAGATATTTCCATGTTTATACAGATAGCAGTGTAGTTATTTCCATGTTTATAGAGATAGAAGTGTAGATATTTCCATTGATATAGAGATAGCTGTGTAGATATTTGCATGTTCATACAGATAGTGGTGTAGATATTTAAATGTTCATACAGATAGCGGTGTAGATATTTCCATGTTCATACAGATAGCGGTGTAGATATTTCCATGTTTATACAGATAGCGGTGTAGATATTTCCATGTTTATAGAGATAGTGGTGTAGTTATTTCCAAGTTTATAGAGACAGCGTTGTAGATATTTCCATGTTTATACAGATAGCGGTGAAGATATTTCCATGTTTATACACATAGCGGCGTAGATATTTCCATGTTTATACAGATAGCGGTGTAGATATTTCCATGTTTATAGAGATAGTGGTGTAGATAATTTCAATTTTATACCGAGAGCAGTGTAGATATTTCCAAGTTCATACAGATAGTGGTGTAGATATTTCCACGTTTATAGAGATGGCGGTGTAGATATTTCCATGTTCATACTGATGGCGGTGTAGATATTTCCATATTTATAGAGATGGCGGTGTAGATATTTTCATGTTTACACAGATGGCGGTGTAGATATTTCCATGTTTACACAGATAGCGGTGTAGACATTTCCATGTTTACACAGATAGCTTTGTGGATATTTCCATGTTTATGCAGACAGCGGTGTAGATATTTCCATGTTTATACAGATTGCGGTGCGGATATTTCCATGTTTATACAGATAGGCAGATATTTCCATGTTTATACAGATAGCGGTTTAGTTATTTCCATGTTCATACCAATAGCGGTGTAGATATTTCCATGTTCATACAGTTAGCGGTGTAGATATTTCCATGTTCATACAGTTGGTGGTGTAGATATTTACATGTTCATACAGATGGCGGTGTAGATATTTCCATGTTCGTACGGATGGCAGTGTAGATATTTCCATGTTCATACATTTGGCGGTGTAGATATTTCCATGTTTACACAGATAGCAGTGTAGTTATTTCCATGTTTATAGAGATATCAGTGTGGATATTTCCATTGATATACAGATAGCTGTGTAGGTATTTGCATGTTCATACAGATAGCGGTGTAGATATTTCCATGTTCGTAAAGATAGCGGTGTAGATATTTCCATGTTCATACAGATAGCGGTGTAGATATTTCCATGTTCATACAGATAGCGGTGTAGATATTTCCATGTACATACAGTTAGCGGTGTAGATATTTCCATGTTTATAGAGATAGTGGTGTAGTTATTTCCAAGTTTATAGAGACAGCGTTGTAGATATTTCCATGTTTATACAGATAGCGGTGAAGATATTTCCATGTTTATACACATAGCGGTTTAGATATTTCCATGTTTATACAGATAGCGGTGTAGATATTTCCATGTTCATAGAGATAGCGGTGTAGTCATTTCCATGTTTACACAGATAGCAGTGTGGATATTTCCATGTTTATGCAGATAGCCGTATAGATATTTCCATGTTCATACAGATAGCTGTTCGGATATTTCCATGTTGATACAGATAGTTGGGCAGATATTTCCATGTTCATACAGTTAGCGGTGTAGATATTTCCATGTTCATACAGATGGCGGTGTAGATATTTACATGTTCATACAGATGGCGGTGTAGATATTTCCATGTTCATAGAGATGGCGGTGTAGATATTTCCATGTTTATAGAGATGTCGGTCTAGATATTTCCATGTTTATAGAGATAGTGGTGTAGTTATTTCCAAGTTTATAGAGACAGCGTTGTAGATATTTCCATGTTTATACAGACAGCGGTGTAGATATTTCCATGTTTATACAGATAGCAGTGTAGATATTTCCATGTTTATAGAGATAGTGTTTTAGATAATTTCAATTTCATACAGAGAGCAGTGTAGATACTTCCAAGTTCATACAGATAGCGGTGTAATTATTTCCACGTTTATAGAGATGGCGGTGTAGATATTTCCATGTTCATACAGAGGACGGTGTAGATATTTCCATGTTTATAGGGATGGCGGTGTAGATATTTTCATGTTTACACAGATGGCGGTGTTGATTTTTCCATGTTTACACAGATAGCGGTGTAGACATTTCCATGTTTACACAGATAGCGGTGTGGATATTTCCATGCTTATGCAGATAGCAGTGTAGATATTTCCATGTTTATACAGATAGTGGTGCGGATATTTCCATGTTTATACAGATAGCTAGATATTTCCATGTTTATTCAGATAGCGGTGTAGATATTTCCACCTTAATACAGATGGCGGTGTAGATATGTCCATGTTTGTACAGATGGCGGTGTAGATATTTCCATGTTCATACAGATGGCAGTGTAGATATTTCGAAGTTTACAGAGATAGCACTGTAGTGATTTCCATATTTATTGAGAAATCTGTGTAGATATTTCCATGTATATTCAGATAGCTGTGTAGATATTTCCATGTTCATGCAGATAGCGGTGTAGATATTTCCATGTTCATCCAGATGCCTGTGTACATATATCCATGTTCATACAGATGGCGGTGAAGATATTTCCATGTTCATACAGATGGTGGTGTAGATATTTCCATGTTCATACAAATGGCGGTGTAGATATTTCCATGTTCATAGAGATGGCGGTGTAGATATTTCTATGTTCATACAAACGGCGGTGTAGATATTTCCATGTTCATAGAGATGGCGGTGTAGAAATTTCCATATTTATAGAGATAGCAGTGTAGTTATTTCCATGTTTATAGAGATAGCAGTGTAGATATTTCCATTGATATACAGATAGCTGTATAGATATTTGCATGTTCATAGAGATAGCGGTGTAGATATTTGCAGGTTCATAGAGATAGCGGTGTAGATATTTCCATGTTCATACAGATAGCGGTGTAGATATTTCCATGTTCATACAGATAGCAGTGTAGATATTTCGATGTTCATACTGATAACGTTGTAGATATTTCCATGTTCATACAGTTAGCGGTGTAGATATTCCCATCTTCATACAGATGGCGGTTTAGATATTTCCATGTTCATACAGATAGCGGTGTAGATATTTCCATGTTCAGATAGCGGTGTAGATATTTCCATGTTCATACCAATAGCGCTGTAAACATTTCCATGTTCATACATTTAGCGGTGTAGATATTTCCATGTTCATAGAGATGGCGGTAAAGATATTTATATGTTCATACAGATGGCGGTGTAGACATTTCCATGTTTGTACGGATGGCAGTGTAGATATTTCCATATTCATACAGGTGGCTGTGTAGATATTTTCATGTTTATACAGATAGCAGTGTAGTTATTTCCATGTTAATAGAGATATCTGTGTAGATATTTCCATTGTTATACAGATAGCTGTGTAGATATTTGCATGTTCATACAGATAGCGGTGTAGATATTTCCATGTTCGTACAGATAGCGGTGTAGATATTTCCATGTTCATACAGATAGCGGTGTAGATATTTCCATGTTCATTCAGATAACGGTGTAGATATTTCAATGTTCATACAGACAGCGGTGTAGATATTTCCATGTTCATACAGTTAGCGGTGTAGATATTTCCATATTCATACAGATGGCGGTGTAGATATTTACATGTTCATACAGATGGCAGTATAGATATCTCCATGTTCGTACAGATGGCGGTGTAAATATTTCCATGTTCATAGAGATGGCGGTGTAGATATTTCCATGTTTATGCAGATGGCGGTATAGTTATTTCCATGTTTATACAGATGGTGGTGTAGATATTTCCATGTTTATAGAGATGGCGGTCTAGATATTTCCATGTTTACAGAGATAGTGGTGTAGTTATTTCCAAGTTTATAGAAACAGCGTTGTAGATATTTCCATGTTTATGCATATAGCGGTGAAGGTATTTCCATGTTTATACAGATAGCGGTATAGATATTTAAATGTTTATACAGATAGCAGTGTAGATATTTCCATGTTTATAGAGATAGTGGTGTAGATAATTTCAAATTTATACAGAGAGCAGTGTACATATTTCCAAGTTCATACAGATAGCGGTGTAGATATTTCCACGTTTATAGAGATGGCGGTGTAGATATTTCCATGTTCATACAGACGGCGGTGTAGATATTTCCATGTTTATAGGGATGGCGGTGTAGATATTTTCATGTTTAAACAGATGGCAGTGTAGATATTTCCATGTTTACACAGATAGCGGTGTAGACATTTCCATGTTTACACAGATAGCGGTGTGGATATTTCCATGTTTATGCAGATAGCAGTGTAGATATTTCCATGTTTATACAGATAGCGGTGCGGATATTTCCATGTTTATACAGATAGTTGGGCAGATATTTCCATGTTTATACAGATAGCGGTGTAGATATTTCCATCTTAATACAGATGGCGGTGTAGATATGTCCACGTTTTTACAGATGGCGGTGTAGATATTTCCATGTTCATACAGATGGCGGTGTAGATATTTCAAAGTTTATAGAGATAGCGCTGTAGTTATTTCCATATTTATAGAGAAATCTCTGTAGTTATTTCCATGTATATTCAGATAGCTGTGTAGATATTTCCATGTTCATGCAGATAGCGGTGTAGATATTTCCATGTTCATCCAGATGCCGGTGTACATATACCCATGTTCATACAGATGGCGGTGAAGATATTTCCATGTTCATACAGATGGCGGTGTAGATATTTCCATGTTTATACAGATAAGAGTGTAGATTTTTCCATGTTTATAGAAATAGTGGTGTAGATAATTTCAATTTTTTACAGATAGCAGTGTAGATATTTCCAAGTTCATACCGATAGCGGTGTAGATATTTTCACGTTTATAGTGATGGCGGTGTAGATATTTCCATGTTCATACAGATGGCGGTGCAGATATTTCCATGTTTATACAGATAGCGGTGCGGGTATTTCCATGTTTATACAGATAGTGGTGCAGATATTTCCATGTTTATAAAGATAGCGGTGTAGATATTTCCATCTTAATACAGATGGCGGTGTAGATATGTCCATGTTCATACAGATGGCGGTGTAGATATTTCGAAGTTTATAGAGATAGCGCTGTAGTTATTTCCATATTTATAGACAAATCTGTGTAGATATTTCCATGTATATGCAGATAGCTGTGTAGATATTTCCATGTTCATGCAGATAGCGGTGTAGATATTTCCATGTTCCTCCAGATGCCGGTGTAGATATTTGCATGTTCATACAGATAGCGCTGTAGATATTTCCATGTTCATACAGAGAGCGGTGTAGATATTTCCATGATCATACAGATAGCGGTGTAGATATTTCCATGTTCATACAGATGGCGGTGCAGATATTTCCATGTTTATACAGATAGCGGTGCGGGTATTTCCATGTTTATACAGATAGTGGTGCAGATATTTCCATGTTTATAAAGATAGCGGTGTAGATATTTCCATCTTAATACAGATAGCGGTTTAGATATGTCCATGTTCATACAGATGGCGGTGTAGATATTTCGAAGTTTATAGAGATAGCGCTGTAGTTATTTCCATATTTATAGACAAATCTGTGTAGATATTTCCATGTATATGCAGATAGCTGTGTAGATATTTCCATGTTCATGCAGATAGCGGTGTAGATATTTCCATGTTCCTCCAGATGCCGGTGTAGATATTTGCATGTTCATACAGATAGCGGTGTAGATATTTCCATGTTCATACAGATAGCGGTGTAGATATTTCCATGTTCATACAGAGAGCGGTGTAGGTATTTCCATGATCATACAGATAGCGGTGTAGATATTTCCATGTTCATACAGATAGCGGTGTAGGTATTTCCATGTTCTTACAGTTAGCGGTGTAGATATTTCCATGTTTATACAGATAGTGGTGTGGATATTTCCATGTTTATACAGATAGTTGGGCAGATATTTCCATTTTTATACAGATAGCGATGTAGATATTTCCATCTTAATACAGATGGCGGTGTAGATATGTCCATGTTCGTACAGATGTCGTTGTACATATTTCCATGTTCATACAGATGGCGGTGTAGATATTTTGAAGTTTATAGAGATAGCGCTGTAGTTATTTCCATATTTATTGAGAAATCTGTGTAGATATTTCCATGTATATGCAGATAGCTGTGTAGATATTTCCATTTTCATGCAGATAGCGGTGTAGATATTTCCATGTTCATCCAGATGCCGGTGTAGATATATCCATGTTCATACAGGTTGGGGTGAAGGTACTTCCATGTTCATACAGATGGCGGTGTAGATATTTCCATGTTCATGCAAATGGCGGTGTATATATTTCCATGTTCATAGAGATGGCGGTGTAGATATTTCCATGTACATACAAATGGCGGTGTAGATATTTCGATGTTCGTACAGATGGCGGTGCAGATATTTCCATGTTCATACTGTTAGCCGTGTAGATATTTCCATGTTCATACAGAGGGCAGTGTAGATATTTACATGTTCATACAGATGGCATTGTAGATATTTACATGTTCATACAGATGGCGGTGTAGATATTTCCATGTTCGTACGGATGGCAGTGTAGATATTTCCGTGTTCATACAGGAGGCGGTGTAGATATTTGCATGTTTATACAGATAGCAGTGTAGTTATTTCCGTGTTTATATAGATAGCAGTGCAGATATTTCCACTGATAAACAGATAGCTGTGTAGATATTTGCATGTTGTTACAGATAGCGGTATAGATATTTCCATGTTCATACAGATAGCGGTGTAGATATTTCCATGTTCATACAGATGGCGGTGTAGATATTTACATGTTCATAGAGATGGCGGTGTAGATATTTCCCTGTTTATGCAGATAGCGGTATAGATATTTCCATGTTTATACAGATGGTGGTGTAGATATTTCCATGTTTATAGAGATGGCGGTCTAGATATTTCCATGTTTATAGAGATAGTGGTGTAGTTATTTCCAAGTTTATAGAGTCAGCGTTGTAGATATTTCCATGTTTATACAGATAGCGGTGAAGATATTTCCATGTTTATACGGATAGCGGTGTAGATATTTCCATGTTTATACAGATAGCGGTGTAGATATTTCCATGTTTATAGAGATAGTGGTGTAGATAATTCCAATTTTATACAGATAGCAGTGTAGATATTTCCAAGTTCATGCAGATAGCAGTGTAGATATTTCCACGTTTATAGAGATGGCGTTGTAGATATTTCCATGTTCATACAGATAGCAGTATAGATATTTCCATGTTCATGCAGATAGCGGTGTAGATATTTCTATGTTCATACCAATAGTGTTGTAGATATTTCCATGTTCATACAGATGGCGGTGTAGATATTTACATGTTCATACAAATGGAGGTGTATTTATTTCCATGTTCGTACGGATGGCAGTGTAGTTATTTCCATGGTCATACAGGTGGCGGTGTAGATATTTCCATGTTTATACAGATAGCAGTGTAGTTATTTCCATGTTTATAGAGATAGCAGTGTAGATATTTCCATTGATATACAGCTAGCTGGGTAGATATTTGCAAGTTCATGCAGATAGCGGTGTAGATATTTCCATGTTCGTAGAGGTAGCGGTGTAGATATTTCCATGTGCATACAGATAGCGGTGTAGATATTTCCATGTTCATACAGATAACGGTGTAGATATTTCCATGTTCATACTGATAGCGGTGTATATATTTCCATGTTCTTTCAGTTAGCGGTGTAGATATTCCCATGTTCATACAGATGGCGGTGTAGATATTTCAATGTTCATAGAAATGGCAGTGTAGATATTTCCATGTTCATACAGGTGGCGGTGTAGATATTTCCATGTTTATACAGATAGCAGTGTAGTTATTTCCATGTTTACAGAGATAGCAGTGTAGATTTTTCCTTTGATATACAGATAGCTGTGTAGATATTTGCATGTTCATACAGATAGCGGTGTAGATATTTCCATGTTCATACAGATAGCGGTGTAGATATATCCATGTTTATACAGATAGTGCTGCCGATATTTCCATGTTTATAAAGATAGTTGGGCAGATATTTCCATGTTTATACAGATAGCGGTGTAGATATTTCCATCTTAATACAGATGGCAGTGTAGGTATGTCCATGTTCGTACTGATGGCGTTGTACCAATTTCCATGTTCATACAGATGGCGGTGTAGATATTTCGAAGTTTATAGGGATAGCGCTGTAGTTATTTCCATATTTATAGAGAAATCTGTGTAGATATTTCCATGTACATGCAGATAGCAGTGTAGATATTTCCATGTTTATACAGATAGTGGTGCGGATATTTCCATGTTTATACAGATAGCTAGATATTTCCATGTTTATACAGATAGCGGTGTAGATATTTCCACCTTAATACAGATGGCGGTGTAGATATGTCCATGTTTGTACAGATGGCGGTGTAGATATTTCCATGTTCATACAGATGGCAGTGTAGATATTTCGAAGTTTATAGAGATAGCACTGTAGTGATTTCCATATTTATAGAGAAATCTGTGTAGATATTTCCATGTATATTCAGATAGCTGTGTAGATATTTCCATGTTCATGCAGATAGCGGTGTAGATATTTCCATGTTCATCCAGATGCCTGTGTACAAATATCCATGTTCATACAGATGGCGGTGAAGATATTTCCATGTTGATACAGATGGTGGTGTAGATATTTCCATGTTCATACAAATGGCGGTGTAGATATTTCCATGTTCATAGAGATGGCGGTGTAGATATTTCCATGTTCATACAAACGGCGGTGTAGATATTTCCATGTTCATAGAGATGGCGGTTTAGATATTTCCACATTTATAGAGATAGCAGTGTAGTTATTTCCATGTTTATAGAGATAGCAGTGTAGATATTTCCATTGATATACAGATAGCTGTATAGATATTTGCATGTTCATAGAGATAGCGGTGTAGATATTTGCATGTTCATAGAGATAGCGGTGTAGATATTTCCATGTTCATACAGATAGCGGTGTAGATATTTCCATGTTCATACAAATGGCGGCGTAGATATTTCCATGTTCATAGAGATGGCGGTGTAGGTATTTCCATGTTTATACAGATAGCAGTTTAGTTATTTCCATGTTTATAGAGATAGCAGTGTAGATATTTCCATTGATATACAGATAGCTTTGAAGAGATTTGCATGTTCATACAGATATCGGTGTAGATATTTCCATGTTCATACACATAGCGGTGTAGATATTTCCATGTTCATACAGAGAGCGGTGTAGATATTTCCATGTTCATACAGATAACGGTGTAGATATTTCCATGTTCATAGAGATAGCGGTGCAGATATTTCCATGTATGTAGAGTTAGCGGTGTAGATATTTCCGTGTTCATACAGATGGAAGTGTAGATATTTACATATTCATACAGATGGCGGAGTAGATATTTACATGTTCGTGCAGATGGCGGTGTAGATATGTCCGTGTTCGTACAGATGGCGGTGTAGACATTTCCATTTTCATACATTTAGCGGTGTAGATATTTCCATGTTCATACAGATGGCGGTGAAGATATTTATATGTTCATACAGATGGCGGTGTAGACATTTCCATGTTTGTACGGATGGCAGTGTAGATATTTCCATGTTCATACAGGTGTCGGTGTAGATATTTCCATGTTTATACAGATAGAAGTGTAGTTATTTCCATGTTAATGGAGATAGCTGTGTAGATATTTCCATTGATATACAGATAGCTGTGTAGATATTTGCATGTTCATTCAGATAGCGGTGTAGATATTTCCATGTTCGTACAGATAGCGGTGTAGATATTTCCATGTTCATACAGATGGCGGTGTAGGTATTTCCATGTTCATACAAAGGCGGTGTAGATATTTCCATGTTCATAGAGATGGCGGTGTAGATATTTCCAGGTTCATACAAATGGCGGTGTAGATATTTCCATGTTTATAGAGATGGCGGTGTAGATATTTTCATATTTACACAGATGGCGGTGTTGATATTTCCATGTTTACACAGATAGCGGTGTAGACATTTCCATGTTTACACAGATAGCGGTGTGGATATTTCCATGTTTATGCAGATAGCGGTGTAGATATTTCCATGTTTATACAGATAGCGGTGCGGTTATTTCCATGTTTATACAGATAGTCGTGCAGATATTTCCATGTTTATACAGATAGCGGTGTGGATATTTCCATGTTTATGCAGATAGCGGTGTAGATATTTCCATGTTTATACAGATAGCGGTGCGGTTATTTCCATTTTTATACAGATAGTCGTGCAGATATTTCCATGTTTATACATATAGCGGTGCGGTTATTTCCATGTTTATACAGATAGTCGTGCAGATATTTCCATGTTTATACAGATAGCGGTGTAGATATTTCCATCTTATTACAGATGGCGGTGTAGATATGTCCATGTTCGTACAGATGGCGGTGTAGATATTTCCATGTTCATACAGATGGCGGTGTAGATATTTCGAAGTTTATAGAGATAGCGCTGTAGTTATTTCCATATTTATAGAGAAATCTGTGTAGATATTTCCATGTATATGCAGATAGCTGTGTAGATATTTCCATGTTCATACAGATAGCGGTGTAGATATTTCCATGTCCATAGAGATAACGGTGTAGATATTTACTTCTTCATACAGATAACGGTACAGAAATTTCCATGTTCATACAGTAAGCGGTGTAGGGACTTCCATGTTCATACAGATGGCACTGTAGATATTTACATGTTCATACAGATGTCGGTGTACATATTTCCATGTTCGTACAGATGGTGTTGAAGATATTTCCATGTTCATACAGATGGCGGTGTAGATATTTCCATGTTTATACAGACGGTGGTGTAGATATTTCCATGTTTATAGAGATGGCGGTCTAGGTATTTCCATGTTTATAGAGATAGTAGTGTAGTTATTTCGAAGTTTATACAGACAGCGTTGCAGATATTTCCATGTTTATAGAGACAGCGTTGTAGATATTTCCATGTTTATAGAGATTGCGGTGAAGATATTTCCAAGTTCATACATACAGCGGTGTAGATGTTTCCACGTTTATAGAGATGGCGGGGTAGATATTTCCATGTTCATACAGATGGCGGTGTAGATATTTCCATGTTTATAGAGATGGCAGTGTAGATATTTTCATGTTTACACAGATGGCGGTGTAGATATTTCCATGTTTACACAGATAGCGGTGTAGACATTTCCATGTTTACACTGATAGCGGTGTGGATATTTCCATGTTTATGCAGATAGCGGTGTTGATATTTCCATGTTTATACAGAAAGCGGTGCGGATATTTCCATGTTAATACAGATAGTGGTGCAGATATTTCCATGTTTATACAGATAGCGGTGTAGATATTTCCATCTTAATACAGATGGCGGTGTAGATATTTCCATGTTTATGCAGATAGCAGTATAGATATTTCCATTTTTATACAGATGGTGGTGTAGATATTTCCATGTTTATGCAGATGGCGGTATAGATATTTCCATGTGTATACAGATGGTGGTGTAGATATTTCCATGTTCATACAGATGGCCGTGTAGGTATTTCCATGTTCATACAGATAGCGGTGTAGAGATTTCCATGTTCATACAGATAGCAGTGTAGATATTTCCATGTTCATACAGATAGCGGTCTAGATATTTCCAGCTTCATACCAATAGCGGTGTAGACATTTCCATGTTCATACAGTTAGCGGTGTAGATATTTCCATGTTCACACAGATGGCGTTGTAGATATTTCCATCTTCATACAGATAGAGGTGTAGATATTTCCATGTTCCTTCGGATGGCAGTGTAGATATTTCCATGTTCATACAGGTGGCGGTGTAGATATTTCCATGTTTATACAGATAGCAGTGTAGTTATTTCCATGTTTATAGAGATAGCACTGTAGATATTTCCATTGATTTACAGATATCTGTGTAGATATTTGCATGGTCATACAGATAGCGGTGTAAATATTTCCATGTTCATACAGATAACGGTGTAGATATTTCCATGTTCATACAGATAGCGGTGTAGATATGTCCATGTTCATACAGTTAGCGGTGTAGATATTTCCATGTTCATACAGATGGCGGTGTAGATATTTACATGTTCATACCGATGGCGGTATAGATATTTCCTTGTTCATACAGATGGCGGTGTAGCTATTTCCATGTTCATAGAGATGGCGGTGTAGATATTTCCATGTTTATGCAGATAGCGGTATAGATATTTCCATGTTTATACAGATGGCATTGTAGATATTTCCATGTTCATAGAGACGGCGGTGTAGATATTTCCATGTTTATGCAGATAGCGGTATAGATATTTCCATGTTTATACAGAAGGTGGTGTAGATATTTCCATGTATATAGAGATGGCAGTGTAGATATTTCCATGTTCATACAGATGGCGGTGTAAATATTTCCATGTTTATAGGAATGGCGGTGTAGATTTTTTCATGTTTACACAGATGGCGGTGTAGATATTTCCATGTTTACACAGATAGCAGTGTAGACATTTCCATGTTTACACAGATAGTGGTGTGGATATTTCCATGTTTATGCAGATAGCATTGTAGATATTTCCATGTATATACAGATAGCGGTGCGGATATTTCCATGTTTATTCAGATAGTTGGGCAGATATTACCATGTTTATACAGATAGCGGTGTACATATTTCCATCTTAATACAGATGGCGGTGTAGATATGTCCATGTTTGTACAGATGGCGGTGTAGATATTTCCATGTTCATACAGATGGCGGTGTAGATATTTCGAAGTTTATAGAGATAGCGCTGTAGTTATTTCCATATTTATAGAGAAATCTGTGTAGATATTTCCATGTGTATGCAGATAGCTGTGTAGATATTTCCATGTTCATGCAGATAGCGGTGTAGATATTTCCATGTTCATCCAGATGCCGGTGTACATATATCCATGTTCATACAGATGGCGGTGAAGATATTTCCATGTTCATACAGATGGTGTTGTCGGTATTTCCATGTTCATACAAATGGCGGTGTAGATATTTCCATGATCATAGATGTGGCGGTGCAGATATTTCCAGGTTCATACAAATGGCGGTGTAGATATTTCCATGTTCATAGAGATGGCCGTGTAGATATTTCCATGTTTATACAGATAGCAGTGTAGTTATTTCCATGTTTATAGAGATACCAGAGTGGATATTTCCATTGATATACAGATAGCTGTGTAGATATTTACATGTTCATACAGAGAGCGGTGTAGATATTTCCATGTTCGTACAGATAACGGTGTAGATATTTCCATGTTCATACAGATAGCGGTGTAGATATTTCCATGTTCATACAGGTAGCGGTGTAGATATTTCCATGTTCATACAATTGGCGGTGTAGATATTTACATGTTCATTCAGATGGCGGTGTAGGTATTTCCATGTTCATACAGATAGCGGTGTAGAGATTTCCATGTTAATACAGATAGCAGTGTAGATATTTCCATGTTCATACAGATAGCGTTCTAGATATTTCCAGGTTCATACCAATAGCGGTGTAGACATTTCCATGTTCATGCAGTTAGCGGTGTAGATATTTCCATGTTCACACAGATGGCGGTGTAGATATTTCCATGTTCATACAGATAGAGGTGTAGATATTTCCATGTTCCTACGGATGGCAGTGTAGATATTTCCATGTTCATACAGATGGCGGTTTAGATATTTACATGTTCATACTGATGGCGGTGTAAATATTTCCAAGTTCTTACAGATGGCGGTGTAGATATTTCCATGTTCATAGAGATGGCGGTGTAGGTATTTCCATGTTTATGCAGATAGCGGTATAGATATTTCCATGTTTATGCAGATGGTGGTGTAGATATTTCCATGTTTATACAGATGGCGGTCTGGATATTTCCATGTTTATAGAGATAGTGGTGTAGTTATTACAAAGCTTATAGAGACAGCATTGTAGATATTTCCATGTTTATACAGATAGCGGTGAGGTTATTTCCATGTTTATAGATAGCGGTGTAGATATTTCCATGTTTATACAGGTAGCGGGGTAGATATTTCCATGTTTATAGACATAGTGGGGTAGATAATTCCAATTTTATACAGATAGCAGTGTAGATATTTCCAAGTTCATACAGATAGCAGTGTAGATATTTCCACGTTTATAGAGATGGCGGTGTAGATATTTCCATGTTCATACAGATGGCGGTGTAGATATTTCCATGTTTATAGAGATGGCGGTGTAGATATTTTCATGCTTACACAGATGGCAGTGTAGATATTTCCATGTTTACACAGATAGCGGTGTAGACATTTCTATGTTTACACAGATAGCGGTGTGGATATTTCCATGTTTATGCAGATAGCGCTGTAGATATTTCCATGTTTATACAGATAGCGGTGCGGTTATTTCCATGTTTATACAGATAGTTGGGCAGATATTTCCATGTTTATACAGATAGCGGTGTAGATATTTCCATCTTAAAACAGATGGAGGTGTAGAAATGTCCATGTTCGTACAGATGGCAGTGTAGATATATCCATGTTCATACAGATGGCGGTGTAGATATTTCGAAGTTTATAGAGTTAGCGCTGTAGTTATTTCCATATTTATTGAGAAATCTGTGTAGATATTTCCATGTGTATGCAGATAGCTGTGTAGATATTTCCATGTTCATGCAGATAGCGGTGTAGATATTTCCATGTTCATCCAGATGCCGGTGTACATATATCCATGTTCATACAGATGGCGGTGAAGATATTTCCATGTTCATACAGATGGTGTTGTCGGTATTTCCATGTTCATACAAATGGCGGTGTAGATATTTCCATGATCATAGAGGTGGCGGTGCAGATATTTCCAGGTTCATACAAATGGCGGTGTAGATATTTCCATGTTCATAGAGATGGCCGTGTAGATATTTCCATGTTTATACAGATAGCAGTGTAGTTATTTCCATGTTTATAGAGATACCAGAGTGGATATTTACATTGATATACAGATAGCTGTGTAGATATTTACATGTTCATACAGATAGCGGTGTAGATATTTCCATGTTCGTACAGATAGCGGTGTAAATATTTCCATGTTCATACAGATAGCGGTGTAAATATTTCCATGTTCATACAGTTAGCGGTGTAGATATTTCCATGTTCATACAATTGGCGGTGTAGATATTTACATGTTCATTCAGATGGCGGTGTAGGTATTTCCATGTTCATACAGATAGCGGTGTAGAGATTTCCATGTTCATACAGATAGCAGTGTAGATATTTCCATGTTCATACAGATAGCGGTCTAGATATTTCCAGGTTCATACCAATAGCGGTGTAGACATTTCCATGTTCATACAGTTAGCGGTGTAGATATTTCCATGTTCACACAGATGGCAGTGTAGATATTTCCATGTTCATACAGATAGAGGTGTAGATATTTCCATGTTCCTACGGATGGCAGTGTAGATATTTCCATGTTCATACAGGTGGCGGTGTAGATATTTCCATGTTTATACAGATAGCAGTGTAGTTATTTCAATGTTTATAGAGATAACAGTGTAGATATTTCCATTGATTTACAGATATCTGTGTAGATATTTGCATGGTCATACAGATAGCGGTGTAGATATTTCCATGTTCATACAGATAACGGTGTAGATATTTCCATGTACATACAGATAGCGGTGTAGATATTTCCATGTTCATACAGATGGCGGTGTAGATATTTTCATGTTCATACCGATGGCGGTGTAGATATTTCCATGTTCATAGAGATGGCGGTGTAGATATTTCCATGTTTATGCAGATAGCGGTATAGATATTTCCATGTTTATACAGATGGCATTGTAGATATTTCCATGTTCATAGAGATGGCGGTGTAGATATTTCCATGTTTATGCAGATAGCGGTATAGATATTTCCATGTTTATACAGATGGTGGTGTAGATATTTCCATGTATATAGAGATGGCAGTGTAGATATTTCCATGTTCATACAGATGGCGGTGTAAATATTTCCATGTTTATAGGTATGGCGGTGTAGATTTTTTCATGTTTACACAGATGGCGGTGTAGATATTTCCATGTTTACACAGATAGCAGTGTACACATTTCCATGTTTACACAGATAGCGGTGTGGATATTTCCATGTTTATGCAGATAGCATTGTAGATATTTCCATGTTTATACAGATAGCGGTGCGGCTATTTCCATGTTTATACAGATAGTTGGGCAGATATTTCCATGTTTATACAGATAGCGGTGTAGATATTTCCATCTTAATACAGATGGCGGTATAGATATGTCCATGTTTGTACAGATGGCGGTGTAGATATTTCCATGTTCATACAGATGGCGGTGTAGATATTTCGAAGTTTATAGAGATAGCGCTGTAGTTATTTCCATATTTATAGAGAAATCTGTGTAGATATTTCCGTGTATATTCAGATAGCTCTGTAGATATTTCCATGTTCATGCAGATAGCGGTGTAGATATTTCCATGTTCATCCAGATGCCGGTGTACATATATCCATGTTCATACAGATGGCGGTGAAGTTATTTCCATGTTCATACAGATGGTGTTGTCAGTATTTCCATGTTCATACAAATGGCGGTGTAGATATTTCCAAGATCATAGAGATGGCGGTGCAGATATTTCCAGGTTCATACAAATGGCGGTGTAGATATTTCCATGTTCATAGAGATGGCCGTGTAGATATTTCCATGTTTATACAGATAGCAGTGTAGTTATTTCCATGTTTATAGAGATACCAGTGTGGATATTTCCATTGATATACAGATAGCTTTGTAGATATTTACATGTTCATACAGATAGCGGTGTAGATATTTCCATGTTCGTACAGATAGCGGTGTAGATATTTCCATGTTCATACCGATAGCGGTGTAGATATTTCCATGTTCATACAGTTAGCGGTGTAGATATTTCCATGTTCATACAATTGGCGGTGTAGATATTTACATGTTCATACAGATGGCGGTGTAGGTATTTCCATGTTCATACAGATAGCGGTGTAGAGATTTCCATGTTCATACAGATAGCAGTGTAGATATTTCCATGTTCATACAGATAGCGGTCTAGATATTTCCAGGTTCATACCAATAGGGGTGTAGACATTTCCATGTTCATACAGTTAGCGGTGTAGATATTTCCATGTTCACACAGATGGCGGTGTAGATATTTCCATGTTCATACAGATAGAGGTGTAGATATTTCCATGTTCTTACGGATGGCAGTGTAGATATTTCCATGTTCATACAGGTGGCGGTGTAGATATTTCCATGTTTATACAGATAGCAGTGTAGTTATTTCCATGTTTATAGAGATAGCAGTGTAGATATTTTCATTGATTTACAGATATCTGTGTAGATATTTGCATGGTCATACAGATAGCGGTGTAGATATTTCCATGTTCATACAGATAACGGTGTAGATATTTCCATGTTCATACAGATAGCGGTGTAGATATTTCCATGTTCATACAGATAGCGGTGTAGATATTTCCACGTTTATAGAGATGGCGTTGTAGATATTTCCATGTTCATACAGATGGCGGTGTAGATATTTCCATGTTTATAGAGATGGCGGTGTAGATATTTTCATGTTTACACAGATGGCGGTGTAGATATTTTCATGTTTACACAGATAGCGGTGTGGACATTTCCATGTTTACACAGATAGCGGTGTGGATATTTTCATGTCTATGCAGATAGCGGTGTAGATATTTCCATGTTTATATAGATAGCGGTGCGGATATTTCCATGTTTATACAGATACTGGTGCACATATTTCCATGTTTATACAGATAGCGGTGTAGATATTTCCATCTTATTACAGATGGCGGTGTAGATATGTCCATGTTCGTACAGATGGCGGTGTACATATTTCAATGTTCATACAGATGGCGGTGTAGATATTCCGAAGTTTATAGTGATAGCGCTGTAGTTATTTCCATATTTATAGAGAAATCTGTGTAGATATTTCTATGTATATGTAGATAGCTGTGTAGATATTTCCATGTTCATGCAGATAGTGTTGTAGATATTTCCATGCTCATCCTGATGCCGGGGTAGATATATCCATGTTCATACAGATGGGGGTGAAGATATTTCCATGTTCATACAGATGGCGATGTAGATATTTCCATGTTCATACAAATGGCGGTGTAGATATTTCCATGTTCATAGAGATGGTGGTGTAGATATTTCCATGTACATACAGTCATCGGTGTAGATATTTCCATGTTCATACAGAGGGCGGTGTAGATATTTACATGTTCATACAGATGGCGGTGTAGATATTTCCATGTTCGTATGGATGGCAGTGTATATATTTCCATGTTCATACAGGTGGCGGTGTAGATATTTCCATGTTTATACAGATAGCAGTGTAGATCTTTCCATGTTTATAAAGATAGCAGTGTAGATATTTCCATTGATATACAGATTGCTGTGTAGATATTTGCATGTTCGTACAGATAGCGGTGTAGATATTTCCATGTTCGTACAGAGAGCGGTGTAGATATTTCCATGTTCATACAGATAGCGGTGTAGTTATTTCCATGTTCATACACATAGCGGTGTAGATATTTCCATGATCATACAGATGGCGGTTTAGATATTTACATGTTCATACAGATGGCGGTGTAAATATTTCCAAGTTCTTATAGATGGCCGTGTAGATATTTCCATGTTCATAGAGATGGCGGTGCAGATATTTCCATGTTTATGCAGATAGCGGTATAGATATTTCCATGTTTATACCGATGGTGGTGTAGATATTTCCATGTTTATACAGATGGCGGTCTGGATATTTCCATGTTTATAGAGATAGTGGTGTAGTTATTTCAAACCTTATAGAGACAGCATTGTAGATATTTCCATGTTTATAGACATAGTGGGGTAGATAATTGCAATTTTATACAGATAGCATTGTAGATATTTCCAAGTTCATACAGATAGCAGTGTAGATATTTCCACGTTTATAGAGATGGCGGTGTAGATATTTCCATGTTCATACAGATGGCGGTGTAGATATTTCCATGTTTATAGACATGGCGGTGTAGATATTTTCATGCTTACACAGATGGCAGTGTAGATATTTCCATGTTTACACAGATAGCGGTGTAGACATTTCTATGTTTACACAGATAGCGGTGTGGATATTTCCATGTTTATGCAGATAGCGCTGTAGATATTTCCATGTTTATACAGATAGCAGTGCGGTTATTTCCATGGTTATACAGATAGTCGTGCAGATATTTCCATGTTTATACAGATAGCGGTCTAGATATTTCCAGGTTCATACCAATAGCGGTGTAGATATTTCCATGTTCATACAGATAGCGTTGTAGATATTTCCATGTTCATACAGTTAGCGGTGTAGATATTTCCATGTTCATACTATTGGCGGTGTAGATATTTACATGTTCATACAGATGGCGGTGAAGATATTTCCATGTTCATACAGATAGCGGTGTAGAGATTTCCATCTTCATACAGATAGCGGTGTAGATATTTCCATGTTCATACAGATAGCGGTCTAGATATTTCCAGGTTCATACCAATAGCGGTGTAGACATTTCCATGTTCATACAGTTAGCGGTGTAGATATTTCCATGTTCACACAGATGGTGGTGTAGATATTTCCATGTTCATACAGATGGCGGAGTAGATATTTCCATGTTTGTAAGGATGGCAGTGTAGATATTTCCATGTTCATACAGGTGGCGGTGTAGATATTTCCATGTTTATACAGATAGCAGTGTAGTTATTTCCATGTTTATAGAGATAGCAGTGTTGATATTTCCATTGATATACAGATAGCTGTGTAGATATTTGCATGGTCATACAGATAGCGGTGTAGATATTTCCATGTTCGTACAGATAGCGGTGTAGATATTTCCATGTTCCTACAGATAGCGGTGTAGATACTTCCATGTTCATACAGATAGCGGAGTAGATATTTCCATGTTCATTCAATTGGCGGTGTAGATATTTACATGTTCATACAGATGGCGGTGTAGATATTTACATGTTCATACAGATGGCGGTATAGATATTTCCTTGTTCGTACAGATGGCGGTGTAGGTATTTCCATGTTCATAGAGATGGCGGTGTGGATATTTCCATGTTTATGCAGATAGCGGTATAGCTATTTGCATGTTTATACAGATGGTGGTGTAGATATTTCCATGTTTATAGAGATGGAGGTGTAGATATTTCCATGTTCTTACAGATGGCATTGTAGGTATTTACGTGTTCATACAGATGGCGGTGTAGATATTACCATGTTCGTACGGATGGCAGTGTAGATATTTCCATGTTCATACAGGTGGGGGTGTAGATATTTCCAAGTTCATACAGATGGCGGTGTAGATATTTCCATGTTTATGCAGATAGCGGTATAGATAATTCCATGTTTATACAGATGTTGGTGTAGATATTTCCATGTTTATAGAGATGGCGGTCTAGATATTTCCATGTTTATAGAGATAGTGGTGTAGTTATTACCAAGTTTATAGAGACAGCGTTGTAGATATTTCCATGTTTATACAGATAGCGGTGAAGATATTTCCATGTTTATATAGATAGTGGTGTAGATATTTCAATGTTTATACAGATAGCGGTGTAGATATTTCCATGTTTATAGAGATAGTGGTGTAGATAATTCCAATTTTATACAGATAGCAGTGTAGATATTTCCGTGTTCATACAAATGGCGGTGTAGATATTTTAATGTTCATAGAGATGGCAGTGTAGATATTTCCATGTTTATACAGATAGCAATGTAGTTATTTCCATGTTTATAGAGATAGCAGTGTTGATATTTCCATTGATATACAGATAGCTGTGTAGATATTTTCATGTTCATACACATAACGGTGTAGATATTTCCATGTTCCTACAGATAGCGGTGTAGATATTTCCATGTTCTTACAGATGGCGATGTAGATATTTCCACGTTCATAGAGATGGCGGTGTAGATATTTCCATGTTTTTGCAGATAGCGGTGTAGATATTTCCGTGTTTGTAGACAGAGCGGTGTAGTTATTTCCACATTTATGCAGATAACGGTGTAGATATTTCCATGTTTCTATGGATAGCGGTGTAGATATTTCCATGTATATACAGATAGCGGTGTAGATACTTCCATGTTTATGCAGATTGCATTGTAGATATTTCCATGTTCATAGAGATGGCGGTGTAGATATTTCCGTGTTGATACAGATAGCGGTGTAGATATTTCCATGTTTATAGTGATAGCGGTGTAGATATTTCCATGTTTATACAGATAGCGGTGTAGGTATTTCCATGTTCATACATATAGTAGTGTAGATATTTTCATGTTCATACAGATGGCGGTGTAGATATTTCCATTTTCCTAGATATTTCGGTGTAGATATTTCCATGTTCATACAGACGGCGGTGTAGATATTTCCATGTTCATACGGATGGCGGTGTAGATATTCCCACGTTTATAGAGATGGTGGTGTAGATATTTCCATCTTTATACAGATAGCTGTGTAGATATTTCCATGTTTATACAGATGGCGGTGTTGATATTTCAACCTTTATAGAGATAGCGGTGTAGATATTTCCATGTTCCTTCAGATGGCGGTTTAGATATTTCCATGTTTATACAGATGGCGGTATAGAAATTTCCATGTTTATACAGGTGGCGGTGTAGATATTTCCATTTTTATAGAGATGGCGGTGTAGATATTTCCATGTTTGTACAGGTAGCAGTGAAGACATTTCCATATTTATACAGGTAGCGGTGCAGATATGTGAATTCATTAAACCTCTTCTTCTTTATAAATTACCCAGTCTTGGGTATATCTTTATCAGCAGCATGAAAATTGACCTATACACTCACTGTCCATGAATGATTCTCTGTTAGCCCATTTGCATTGTTATAAAGAAATACCTGAGGCTGGGTGGTTTATAAAGAAATGAGGTTTATTTGGCTCCTTGTTCTGAAGGCTGTACATGAAGCATAGTACTGGCACCTGCTTCCAGGGAGGGCCTCAGGAACCTTCCAAGCATGGTGGAAGGTGAAGGGAAGCCAGAATATCACATGGTGTGAGAGGAAGCAAGAGAGACAGGGAGGAGGTGTCAGTCTCTTTTAAACAACCAGATATCGCATGAACTCACAGGGTAAGAACTCATTCATTACCAAGAGGACAGCACCAAGCCATTCAGGAGGCATCTGTCTCCAACATTGGGGATCACATTTTAACGTGAGATTTGAAGGGGACAAACATCCAAACTATGTCAGATACCAAAGCTGACAATGCTTAGGATCTTTAGCTGTTCCAGGTCCTGGGAAAAGGGAGAGAGTTAGCTTCCCTCGTTTATGCTGTGCTACTGCATATTATATTAGTAATTATTGTTCTCTAAAGGTTCTTAAAAGCAAATAAACAAATGCAAGGCAAAACATATGATATACAAGGCAAAACATACGAAATGCAAGGCAAATGCATTAAAAACTTTTGAGTGTTAATGTATAGATTTTATTTTATCTTTTTAATTTCTTTTGCTTAACCAAATAGATTATGTAGTTTTGATTAACTGGCCATGAAATAGCTCTGCCTACATAGAATTTCCCATGAATAATTATTTGTGGAGACTTTTGTGTGTGACCCAAATCCTCCCTCAAAACTGAAGTTTGCCCAGCTATTGGGAGTGTTGGCAAATCATGCCTCTCAGCTGATTCTCTCTAGAATTTATTCTCAGGAGATCTAATTAATAACTTGTCAAGCTGATGTCCATCCTTGGGGACAACTCGTATCTGAAGAATGGCCAGTGAAAGGTATTAAAACTCCATACTCCTGCCTCAATTTAGGGCAACTCTGAAGGGTCACCCCAGCTTCTCAGCTCCCCCTTGAGATTAGCTGAGGTATTTGTTGCGACTGCCTCACATCTCAACTCCCTTTATCCAATTCAGCTTTTTTGCCACAGTTGTTGGTTCCTAGGATTTTACCCAGTTAAATGTTCTCTACACAAATCTCTATCTCAAATCTGCTTTACAGGGAATGTGACCTCAGACAGGTTTTCATTAGGTTCTGGACATAACTCTCATTAGTCATTGATATGATTCGGCTGTGTCTCTGCCCGAATCTCACCTTGATTGTAATTATCCACGCATGTCAAGGATGGAGTCAGGTGGAGATAATTGAATCATAGGGGCGGGTTCCCCCTACTGTTCTCCTGGTAGCGAATAAGTCTCACGAGATCTGATGGTTTTCAAATGGGAGTTTCCCTACACAAGCTTTCTTCTCTGCTACCATTTAAGATGTGCCTTTGCTTCTTTTTTGCCTTCTGCCGTGACTGTGAGGCCTCCCCAGCCATGTGGAATTGTGAGTTCATTAAACCTCTTTCCTTTATAAATTACCCGGTCTTGGGTAGGACTTTATTAGCAGCATGAGAACAAACTAGTACAGTCTGTTCTATAAGCCCAAGTCGGATCACAGAGTCCCGCTTTCTGTTTCTTTTTTTTTTCTAGCCCATATTTCTACTAAAACTTGACTCATAAAGATCAAAACAAAATAATTAAGCATGGCTAATATTTATTTAATATTTTATACGTGTCAGGTACTGTATTTTGTAACTTATCTTTTAATAATCTTTCCAAATCTCTAAAAGGAGAATTCTGCTTTTTTATAGAGAAAATAAGGATGGCTCTGAAAATGTTAGTAGTAGGGGAAGCAGGGTGAGGGACATAGGGGGCACTTTGTGTTATTTGTGCATTTTACCATCAGTCTAAAATCAGGTCAAAATAAAAAAAAATGAGAAGTAGAAGCAGGTTGTTAAGATTTTCAGTGTGACTCTAGAATTTTTTTGTTTGTTGTTTGTTTTGGAGTGTAGTGGTAAGATCTCTGCTCACTGCAACCTCCACTTCCCAGGCTCAAGCAATTCTCCTGCCTCAGTCTCCCAAGTAGCTGGGATTATAGGTCCCTGCCACCACACCCAGCTAATTTTTGTATTTTTTTTTTTTAGTAGAGATGGGGTTTCAGCATGTTGGCCAGGCCAGTCTCCAACTCCTGACTTCAAGTCATCCGCCCGCCTCAGCCTCCCGAAGTGCTGGGATTATAGGCATGAGCCACCACTCCTGGCCCAAAGTTCATATTTTAACTACTAACCTAAATTATTTTAAAAACAAAAGTCTCCTTGGACTCAAACCAGGTCAGAGTGACATGATCATGTGCCTGTTTTGTGCAGGGTGAAGTGAGATTATTATCTAGGAATTAGCTGAAATGTCTTGTTGTGGGCATAATTATTTCATATAAATTCTAAGCTTCATATTAGCACTTAGATTATAATTATCTAAAGAATAGAGAACAATTTCATATAATTTTCAGTGTATCAGGTGAATCAACAGTATACATACAAGCATGCAGATGAATTTCAGTGAATATAGTGGTGACAATGCTCAACAGAATAAGTGTCCCCCACCCCAACCCTGCATCTTGCTCTTTCACTGTCCTAAAGATAGAACAAAATGGTTCAGGCATCCAGCTTGTCCCCTCCACACTTCACACTTTTACTTAATAGCAGCTTATCTTTAACACTTTGTCATCTTTAAGATGTTGCTAATTCTTTCTGGTAGATCCCAGGACTGAGGATGAGGAAGAATGATTTTATTTAAATAAGGTTGCTTAATTAAAAAACAATTTTTTTAGTTTTAAAATATTTTCATTATTTTATAAAATGTTTGTGGGTACAAAGGAGGTTTATATATTTGTGGGGTACATGAGATGTTTTAATACAGGCATGCAGTGTGAAATAATCACATCATGAGGAATGGGCTTTCCATCCCCTCAAGCATTTATCCTCTGAGTTAAAAACTATTCAATTGGCTGGGCGCGGTGGCTCACGCCTGTAGTCCCAGCTCTTTGGGAGGCCGAGGTGGGCGGATCGCCTGAGGTCAGGAGTTTGAGACCAGCCTGGCCAACATGATGAAACCCCATCTCTACTAAAAATACAAAAATTAGCCAGGTGTGGTGGCGAGTGCCTGTCATCCCAGCTACTCGGGAGGCTGAGACAGGAGAATCATTTGAACCTGGGAGGTGGAGGTTACAGTGAGCCGAGATCATGCCATTGTACTCCAGCCTGAGTGACAAGAGTGAAACTCCATGTCAAAAACAAACAAAAATCAATTACATTCTTTAAGTTATTAAAAGTAAACATTGTAAATGATATTTTTTCCCAAAGCTTTTTCAAAGAAAAAAAAAAGTAGAAACAAAGACACTTTCTACTGATTTCCAGCATGGTGACTCTGTATTTGTAGCATGTGTTAAGGTGAAAAATTGATTTTATGTTTAATACAAAACATAGCATAATGTAATGAAAAGCAAGATTGTAATGATAAAGGAAAATAACACTAGTGCTAATTTTTTTCAATTTGAAGCATTGGATTAAAATGAATTAGGTTATATTCCAACATGTTTATATTGAATTTCTTTTTTCTCCAATTGGTTTCTTTTTATTAATGGGGGAGTGTTGCATTTGTATAAGGTTTCCCTATTATATTCAATTGTTTTGAGATGCTTTTAATATGAAGTTTTTATGTTTTCTTTTCGATGTATACATGTTATGCTTTTATGCTGAATTTGATAATTGGTGCTGTATGTGCAAAGCAAATGTAATTTCCCAGCTTTTATTTTTTAAAGCCCTGGGAAGCAACATAATAAAGTAGAAATAGTATCAAGACAGGAGTTAGAATACCTGGATTCTAAAATTTAAATTAAATTAGGATCTAGTGACATTATAGGTGTTCCTTGATCTTCTGATGACCTGATTCCTCAAAAGAAAAATAAAATAATCTATAAATTGTTTCTAATTCTAAAACTCTATCAATCCTATTTTTAAAATTGTAATTAGTTGAACTCTGTAAGGTCACAAAAATCCCTATTAAGAAACTAAAATAAAATTTTATCCTATCTTAAAAATACTCTGATCTTTTTTTATATGCTGACATGAATTCTAATTATTTTTGAGCCCCTAAAAAATATTTAAGATCACAGTTTATGTTTTATTATTGACTTTCAGATAATTAACATTTTACTGATAGATATGAACAAATCTACTCTAACAGAGATAGTCATTAGTTTATTTCTCTCTTTTCAGTATCAATAAAAAGTATCGATTTACCAATAACAATGAATTAATTGCCTGAAATAAATGAAACGTAAGCAGCAAAAGTGAACTTTTTAGTATAACTCTTCTTGTAAACATTGACTTAGTTCAAAGGGAGCTTATCTTTAAAAAAAAAGCGCTAATTCATGTCTATTGGTATAGATATAATCTTTTGTTCCTTGAAAATAGATCCTACTATACTCCAGACACTATGCCACTTGGTGCAGATATTAACACAAATAGCAGGTGATCATTGTCCTCATGGAGTTTATTTTAAAGAGAACAAAGTGAGACAAAGGCACACAAGCAAAGAACTACAATACAAAGGGGATGGCATCTGACTCAGCATGGAGGTGTCACGGAAGGTGTTGTTTTGCTTAGGTTTTGAAGTGTGGGTAGGAGATGGCCCATGTTGAGAGTGGGAACTGGGAATTAAAAAGATGAGGAGGTCTCTGCAAATCTACATGGATGGGAAGTAGCATGCTGATGTGGGAAACAACTAAAAAGTTCCAGAATGCATGGTTTATAAAGCATGAGTCAGAAAGGGCTAGACCAGTAGCCAGATCAAGGATATCTCACATGTTATAGTCATGAATTAGTGCATTGACCTGCAGGCCATGGGAGTCACTGAAGGTTTCAGTCAGGTAAGTGAGCTGATCAGAACAGTCCTTTAGATAGGCCGCTCTTTTGGCTGTAAGGGGGACACGTTTGAAGTAGGGCTATAGCTAAAAATATACAGACACTTCCTCTTGTCTACAGCCCTGCTGGCATCTGTTGTATTTTGACTTTTTAATAATAGCCATTCCAACCGGTATGAAATGGTATCTCATTGTGTTTTGATTTGCAATTTTCTGATGATTAGTGATTCTAACCTTTTTTTTTTGTATTTGTTGGCCATTTGTATATGTTCTTTTGAGAAGTGTTTGTTCATGTCCTTTGCCCATTTTTTAATTGGGTTATTTTTTTTTCTAATTGATTTAAGTTCCCTGTAGATTCTGGATACTAAAAAACAAACAAAAACCAGAAGTAAATAAATTCTCAGGACACACACACCCAGACCCACACCCACAGAGAGAGAGAGAGAGAGAGAGCGCCTCGGTAACAGGCCAACAACCACCAGGGTCTAAACTGGGAACACTTTCTAGTACAGAATGAATGGAAAGGATTCATGAAATATCTAGAAAGTAACGTTAATGAGATTTACATGTATGGAGTGAATGAGGAGAAACGGATCATTCAGGATCCTGGTGGGAATAACAGGGGGAGCCATTAGTTGAAATTTTGAAGTGGGAGAAGGAGAGGGAGTTTTAGGGAGAAAGATGAGTTTTTTTTAGGTATTTCAAACCCTTGAAGCTTCTATGGGACATCGAAGTGGAAATAACAGTCTGTGGGTTGGGACAATAAAGAAAGAAATTGGTTGAAGACTAGGGGAAGAGTATAGAGCAAAGAAATATTTAAGATAATAAACATAGAGAGATAGCTGAAAATGTGGGACTGGATTACAAAGGAAGAATGATTTAGTTATGAAGCCCAAGGGCTGACAGGAATGGGTGACTACTCGAGGAGTTCATATGCATCTGTTATTGTATGAATAAAAAAAATTATCTGTTCCTTCCTAAAGATATTTTCAACCTGTTTTTGGATACCAATGGGCACTGCTTTTCATTCTCTTAGCCCCATTTCTTATTTTAGCCTCTGCTGTAGCAATCAGTTCTGCACAGGCTTTGACCCAGGCTTTGACTAGTTGGTGCAGGTGTGATATGACACTTACCTGGAATGGCCCACAGTTTGTGGCTGCTCTCACTTAAGCAGGTGGGATGCTCATGTAGGTGTAACCTAGAAGCTTGGTAGAGTTTATGCCCATGGGGCAACCTGTGACCACTCAAAAATAAAGCCCTTTCCTCCTCCCAGATTGAGGAGTCTTGCATTATGTAATAAAACTCCTTAGAAGGCCTATTAGGTTCCAATACAGCATTAGGCAACTTGATAAGGTATCCCATCATCAGCCTTCCTTTCTTCCCTCATTCCACTGCCTCTCACTCTTTCTTCCTAAGTTAACTTCTTAGATAAAATGCCAACTTTCTATATTTTGTTTCACATCAGGGAAAATAATTGTATATCCCATTTCAAAAGCATATAAAAAGGTTACTGTATAGAAAATTTGTCTTTAATAGATTAAGCTGTAATTTTCCAAATGCTTTAAAATTTTATTTCAGAAACGTTTTTCCTTTTTATAAGCTTCATCTAAAAGCAGAGTTCACCTAAGAATATACCTAAGAGCATATTACATAGAATATATTTTATATTTCAGTAGTTTAGCTAGGATTCTTTCAAAATTGAGAGGATCTACAAATATTTCTAACACATTAGTTTTCATTCTTAAGGCTGAGTCAAGAACAAAGCTCCTAAACTTTGTGTTGGTGATTGAGAACATTTTAAAATTGTTATTTAATTCATTAATTTATTTTTTAAAAATTTTCACATTGTAATTATATAGATTTATAGGATACAATTTGATGTTTCAATGAATATGTATGTTGTCTAATGATCCAATAAGGATACTTAGTGTATTAATTACCTCATGCATTCATCATGTCTTTTTAATAAGAAATTTCAAAATCCTTTCTTCTAGATACTTTGTAATATACAATACTTTACTTTTAACTATAGTCACCCTGCTTTGCAAAGAACACTTCAACTTATTCTTCCTATATAATTGTGATTTCATAACTGTTAACCAATCTATCTCCATTTTGCCCTCCCCACTTCTTCCTCACTGTTTGGTAACCACTATTCTACTCTACTTCTCTATTAACTTTTTTTTTTTAAGATTTCACATATGAGAGAGATCATGCGGTATTTGCTTTCCGTGTCTGGCTTATTTCACTTAACATTGTATCCTGCAGGGTCATCCATGTTGTTGCAACTGGCAGAATTTCATTCTTTTTTTATGGCTGAATAGTAGTTCATTGTGTGTGAGTCCATATACATATATATATATATAATTAATTTTATGTATATTATAATTACACATAAATTATATATAATTATAATTATAATTATATGTAATTATACATATAATAATATATATTATACGTATATATATAATATACAAAATATACGTTATGTATATTATACATAATATACGTTATGTATATTATACATAATATACGTTATGTATATTATATATGTATATATGTATGATATATGTATGTATATATATTATACGTTATATATTATATATAATATACATAATATATATTATATGTAATATACATAATATATATTATATATACTATACATAATATATATCATATATATTATATAATATACACAATATATATTATATATAATATATAGTATATATTATATATATAATATATATTATGTATAATATATATATTATATATAATATACATAATATATATTATGTATAATATATATATTATATATAATATACATAATATATATTATATATAATATACATAATATATATTATATATAATATACATAATATATATTATATATAATATACATAATATATATTATATATAATATACATAATATATATTATATATAATATACATAATATATATTATATATAATATACATAATATATATTATATATAATATACATAATATATATTGTATATATATAATTCACTTGTTTGTTTTTAGACACATAGATTGATTCCATATCTGATTATTAGAAATAGTGCTACAGTAAACATAAGAGTGCAGATATTTTTCAAACACAATGATTTCATTTCCTATGGATGTATACCCAGTAGTGGGATTGCTGGGTTATGTGATCGAATGATTGTTTTTCTGTTTTTTTTTTATTTTTTTTTTATTTTTTAGCGAATTTCCATAAAGTTTTGCTTAATGGTTGTACTAGTTTACAACCCCATCAACAGTTCTTCCTTTCTTATTGTTCATCTCTCTAGTTTGGTGGTTTTCTGTGGTGCTAAGCTTTGTTTCTTTTCCCTTTTTTGGTGTGTGTGTGTGTATCTGCTGTAATTTATTTCTTTCTGGTAAGTGAAACTAACATACAGAGTCCTGTATTTGTAACAGACTATTTTACACTGATAACAACTTAACTTCTGTCACATAAAAATACTCTTGACTTCTCCCCCTCACACACACAATTTATACTTTTGTTACCTTACATTGCATCTTTATGAATGGTAGACTCAATGGAACATAGGATCTATGTCACAACTAAATCAATTATTTAATGGCAGCGTTAAAGCAGCCCAAAGAATGTGAAAAACTGGTGTGGGTGTATTTAACTTTTTAAAAACTATGTTTCATAATGTTTTCATTAAAAAGTCTTTATCAGTTTGCTAATGCCTAATTTTTACAACCAGCCACCATAGATTTTACAGGATAAATATATTATTTCAGTGGTAATTGAAGCAGAATTTTTGTTGCTCTTCTTACCCTTAGAGATTGTGTATTATCCTCAGACGTAATTCTTTGATTTTTTTTCTTTTCATGTTGTTACACATAGTTACCAACAATCAACGTGAGAATAACCTTTGAATATTTTCAAGCATTAAGATTTGTTTATACAGCTGCACAATTAGACAACCAACACTCTTGGGTCTTTACCTCTCAGCATTCACCTGATTATTAACTTAAAGGTATGATGGGAAAAGTATCAATTTTTCTTGGTCACCTAGATTTAGAAATATGTAATAACTATAAGCTTGGGTCTGCTTCTTCAGAAGCCTAGGAAGTGGAGTGATGGTTCTCTGAAGAGGCTGGGAACAAAGTATGTGTTTCCAGAAGGCTTAATAGAATATGTTGAGACATAGGCCATTAACACAAAAGTGAAAGAAATGCAAAAAATGTATGAAAGTAAGGATTTGAGAAGGGAAATTTTATTTTTAAGTCTAAGATTCCTATGAATTATATGAAAGTAAATGTCCTATCCCTAAAATTAGCCAAAGGAAGCACTTCACTTATCAATGTGATGTGACTTTTCATACTCTTATCTAAAGATATCCTAAACTAAGATCCAGTTTTCTAAGAAAAGACCTTTTACTCATGCTTTAAAGCATGTTAGATGATTCCTACCACATCACATCATGTTGTTTACATGTATGATTTAAACTGCATTTATTCTTCAACTCACTGGTTCCTTAGGCTTCTTATCTTTCCTTGCACGCTTAGATAATTTTATGTAAAATTGATTTTTAGAAGTTTAGTTGCTGGGCGTAATGGCTGTCACCTGTCAACCCAGTACTTTGGGAATTCAAGGCAGGTGGATTTCTTGAGTCTTGGAGTTTGAGGCCTGCCTGGGAAAGATGACAAACCCCATTTGTACAAAAATAAAAATATTAGCTGGATATGGTGGCACATGCCTGTGGTCCCAGCTACCCCAAGTCTGAGGTGGGTGGATGGCTTGAGTCCGAGAGGCAGAGGTGTGAGCCAAGATCATGCCCTGCTCTTCACCCTGGGCAACGAAGCCAGACACTGTTTCAAAAAAAAAAATCTAGTGAGATTAGATTTCTATTTCTATGTGATTCAAAATTAGGAGAACTTCAAGGCTAATGAATATTAAAAAATGGCCATTGCTACTTGCATTTTCTATGAAGCCAGCATACACAGCAACGTGCTACCTAAAAACCAAGCTATTTAATATGTAGCTTAGATTTCAGATTTGATTATCTTTGAGGTTTCATTATTGCAGAGATCAATTGCCAGACCAAATATAGACTAATTATGTACTTGGTCTTTTTTCATATGAAACCTCCCATCCTCGGGTATAAATTAATAGCAAATACAGATGTTTATACCGATAGCGGTGTAGCTATTTCAATGTTTATACAGTTAGCGGTGTAGATATTTCCATGTCTATACAGATAGCGGTGTGGACATTTCCATGTTTATACAGATACTGGTGTAGATATTTCCATGTTTATAGAGATAGCGGTATAGATATTTCCATTTTTATACAGATAGCGGTGCAGATATTTCCATGTATATACAGATAGCGGTGTAGATATTTCCATGTTTATACAGATGGCAGTGTAGATATTTCCATGTTTATAGAGATGGCGGTGTAGATATTTCCATGTTCCTACAGTGGGCGGTGTAGGTATTTCCATGTTCATACAGATGGCGGTGAAGATATTTGCATGTTCATACAGATGTATGTGTACATATTTCCATGATAATACAGATGGTGGTGTAGATATTTCCATGTTCATACAGATTTTGCGGTAGATATTTCCAAGTTCATACAGATGGTGGTGTAGATATTTCCATGTTCATACAGATGGTGGTGTAGATATTTCCATGTTTATAGAGATTGCGGTGAAGATATTTCCATGTTTATACAGATGGCCGTGTAGATATTCTCATTTTTATTCAGATGGCGGTGTAAATATTTCCATTTTATACAGACAGCGGTGTAGATATTTCCATGTTCTTACAGATAGCGGTTTAGATATTTCCATGTTTATAGAGATGGCGGTGTAGATATTTCCAAGTTTATACAGATGGCGGAGTAGATATTTCCATGTTTATAGAGATGGTGGTGTAGATATTTCCATGTTTATACAGATGGCAGTGCAGATATTTCCATGTTTATAGAGATAACGGTGTAGATATTTCCATGTTTATGAACATAGCGGTGTAAATATTTCCATGTTTATAGAGACAGCGGTGTAGACATTTCCATGATAATAGAGATAGCATTCTAGATATTTCCATGTTTCTACAGATAGCGGTGTAGATATTTCAATGTTCATACAGATAGTAGTGTAGATATCTCCATGTTTATAGAGATAGCGGTGTAGACACTTAGCTGTTTTACAGATAGCAGTGTTGATATTTCCATGTTTATGCAGATAGCGGTGTAGATATTTCCATGTTTATTCAGATAGCGGTGTAGATATTTCCATGTTTATACAGATAGTGGTGTACATATTTCCATGTTTATACAATTAGCCGTGTAGATATTTCCATGTTTATACAGATAGCTGTGAAGATATTTCCATGCTTATACACTTAGCGGTGTAGATATTTCCATGTTTATACAGATAGCGGTGTAGATATTTCCATGTTTATGCAGATAGCGGTGTAGGTATTTCCATCTTTATAGTGACGGCGCTGTGGATATTTCCATGTTCAAACAGATGGCGGTGTAGAAATTTCCATGTTTACACAGATAGCGGTGTAGACATTTCCATGTTTACACAGATACCGTTGTAGGTATTTCCATGTTTATAGAGATAGCGGTGAAGATATTTCCATGTTTATACAGATAGCTGTGAAGATATTTCCACGCTTATAAAGATAGCGGTGTAGATATTTCCATGTTCACACAGACAGCGGTTTAGATATTTTCAGGTTTATAGAGATAGCGGTGTAGATATTTCCATGTTTTTACAGATAGCCTTGTAGATATTTCCATGTTCATAGAGATGGCGGTGTAGATATTTCCATGTTCATAGAGATGGCGGTGTAGATATTTGCAATTCATATGGATGGCGGTGTAGATATTTCCACGTTCATGAAGATGGTTGTGTAGATATTTCCATGTTTATAGAGATGGCAGTGTAGATATTTCCATGTTTATACAGAGGGCAGCTTGGATATTTCCATGTTTCCACAGATAGCGGTGTAGATATTTCCATGTTGATACATATAGCGATGTAGATATTTCGAAGTTTATAGAGATAGCGGAGTAGATATTTCCATGTTTATAGAGGTATCGTTGTAGATATTTCCATGTTTATACAGATAGCATTATAGATATTTCCATGTTTGTACAGATAGCGGTGTAGATATTTCCAGGTTCATTGAGATAGCGGTGTAGATAATTCCAATTATATACAGATAGCAGTGTGGTTATTTCCATGTTCATACAGATAGCGGTGTAGATATTTCCATGTTTATACAGATGGCGGTGTAGATATTTCCATATTTATAGTGATGGCAGTGTAGATATCTCCATGTTTAAACAGATATCGGCGTAGATATTTCCATGTTTACGCAGATAGCATTGTAGACATTTCCATGTTTACCCAGATAGCGTTGTAGTTATTTACATGTTTGTAGATATAGCGGTGTAGTTATTTCCATGTTTATACAGATAGCGGTGACGATATTTCCATGTTGACACAGATAGCGGTGTGGATATTTCCATGTTTATACAGATAGCGGTGTAGATATTTCCATGTTTATACAGATAGCAGTGCAGATATTTCCATGTTTATACAGATATCGGTGCAGATATTTCCATGTTCATACAGATAGCGATGTAGATATTTCCATGTTCATAAGGATAGCGGTGTAGATATTTCCATGTTCATACAGTTAGCGGTGTAGATATTTCCATGTTTATGCAGATAGAGGTATAGATATTTCCATGTTAATACAGATGGTGGTGTAGACATTTCCATGTTTATGGGGATGGCTGTGTAGATATTTTCATGTTTACACAGATGGCGGTGTAGATATTTCCATGTTTACACAGATAGGGTTGTAGACATTTCCGTGTTCATACAGATGGCGGTGTAGATATTTCCATGCTCATAGAGATGGCGGTGTAGATATTTCCATGTTAATTGAGATGGCGGTGAAGATATTTCCATGTTCATATGGATGGCGGGGTAGATATTTCCATGTTCATACAGATGGCGTTGTAGATATTTCCATGTTTATAGAGATGGCGGTGTAGTTATTTCCATGTTTATACAGAAAGCGGTGTAGAGATTTCCATGTTTACACAGATAGCGGTGTAGACCTTTCCATGTTTACACAGATAGCGTTGTAGATATTTACATGTTTATAGAGATAGTGGTGTAGTTATTTCCAAGTTTATACAGATAGCGCTGAAGATATTTCCATGTTTACACAAATAGCGGTGTGGACATTTCCATGATTATACAGATAGCGGTGTAGATATTTCTATGTTTATACATATAGTGGTGCAGATATTTCCATGTTTATTCAGATAGCGGTGTGGATATTTCCATGTTTATACTGATAGCGGTGTAGATATTTCCTTGTTTATACAGATAGTGGTGTAGATATTTCCATGTTTATACAGATAGCGGTGTAGATATTTCCACCTTAATACAGATGGCGTTGTAGATATTTCCATGTTCCTACAGTTGGCAGTGCAGATATTTCCATGTTCCTACAGATGGCATTGTAGATATTTCCATGTTCATACAAATGCCGGTGTAGATATTTCCATGTTCATACAGATAGCGGTGTAGATATTTCCATGTTCATACAGATAGCGGTGTGCATATTTCCATGTTCATACAGATAGCGGTGTAGATATTTCCATGTTCATACAGATAGCGGTGTAGATATTTCCATGTTCATCCAGAGGGAGCTGAAGATATTTCCATGTTCATACAGATTTTGGTGTAGATATTTCCATGTTTATAGAGGTGGTGGTGTAGATATTTTCATGTTTATACAGAGGGCGGTTTAGATATTTCCATGTTTACAGAGATAGCGGTGTAGATGTTTCCTTGTTGATACACATAGCGGTGTAGATATTTCCAAGTTTATAGAGATAGCGGTGTAGATATTTCCAAGTTTATAGAGATAGCGGTGAAGATATTTCCAATTTTGTACAGATAGCTGAGTAGATATTTCCATGTCCACAAAGATAGCGGTGTAGATATTTCCACTTTTATAGAGATGGCAGTGTAGATATTTCCATGTTCATCCAGATGGCGTTGTAGACATTTCCATGTTTATATAGATGGAGGTGTAGATATTTCCATGTTTATACAGATGGCGGTGCAGATATTTCCATGTTTATAGAGATGGCGGTGTAGATATTTCCATGTTTTCATAGATAACGCTGTGGATATCTCCATGTTTATACAGATAGCGGTGTAGATATTTCCATGTTTATGCAGAAAGCGGAATAGATATTTCCATCTTAATACAGATGGCGGTGTAGATATTTCCATGTTCCTACAGATGGCGGTGTAGATATTTCCATGTTCATTCAGATGGCGGTGTAGATATTTCCAAGTTCATAGAGATAGCGGTGTAGTTATTTCCATGTTTATAGATAAAGCTGTGTAGATATTTCCATGTATATGTAGATACCTGTGTAGATATTTCCATGTTCATACAGATAGCAGTGTAGATAATTCTATGTTTATAGAGATGGCGGTGTATATATTTCTATGTTCATACAGATGGTGGTGTAGATATTAACATGTTTATAGAGATGGCGGTGTGGATATTTCCATGTTTATACAGATGGCGGTGTAGATATTTCTATGTTTATAGAGAAGGCGGTGTAGTTATTTCCATGTATATACAGAAAGCGGTGTAGATATTTCCATGTTTTCACAGACAGCGGTGTAGATCTTTCCATGTTTACACAGATATCGTAGTAGATATTTACATGTTTATAGAGATAGCGGTGTAGATGTTTCCATGTTTACACAGATAGCAGTGTTGATATTTCCATGTTTATACACATAGCGGTGTAGATATTTACATCTTAGTAGACATGGCGGTGTAGATATATCCATGTTCATACAGGTAGCGGTGTAGATATTTCCATGTTCATTCAGATAGCGGTGTAGATATATCCATGGTCATACAGATATCGTTGTAGATATTTCCATGTTCATATAGATGTCGGTTTAGATATTCCCATGTTTATAGAGATGGCGGTGTAGATATTTCCGTGTTTATACAGAAAGCGGTGTAGATATTTCCATGTTTACACAGATAGTGGTGTAGACTTTTCCGTGTTTACACTGATAGCGTTGTAGATATTTACATGTTTATAGAGATAGTAGTGTAGTTATTTCCATGTTTACACAGATAGCGGTGAAGATATTTCCATGTTTACATAGATAGCGGTGTGGACATTTCCATGATTATACAGATAGCGGTGTAGTTATTTCCATGTTTATACTGATGGCAGTGTAGATATTTCCATGTTCATCCAGATGGCGGTGAAGATATTTCCATGTTCATACAGATGGCGGTGATGATATTTCCATGTTCCTTCAGATGGCGGTGTAGATATTTCCATGTTCATACACATGTTGGTGTAGATATTTCCGTGTTCATAGAGATGGCGGGGTAGATATTTCCATTTTCATACGGTTGGCATTGTAGATATTTCCATATTCATACAGATGGCGGTGTAGATGTTTCCATTTTTATAGAGGTGGCGGTGTAGATATTTTCATGTTTATACAGAGGGCGGTTTAGATATTTCCATGTTTACAGATTTAGCGGTGTAGATATTTTCATGTTGATACACATAGCGGTGTAGAGATTTCCAAGTTTATAGAGATAGCGGAGTAGATATTTCCAAGCTTATAGAGATAGCGGTGTAGATATTTCCATGTTTATAGAGATAGCGGTGTAGATATTTCCATGTTTATACAGATAGCGGTATAGATATTTCCATGTTTATACTGATCGCGGTTTAGATATTTCTATGTTTATAGAGATGGCAGTCTAGATATTTCCATGTTTGCAGAGATAGTGTTGTAGTTATTTCCAAGTTTATAGAGACAGCGGTGTAGATATTTCCAAGTTTATACAGATAGCGGTATAGATATTTCCATGTTTATACAGAGAGCGGTGTACATATTTCCATGTTTACACAGATAGCGGTGTGGATATCTCCATGTTTATACAGATGGCGGTGTAGATATTTCCATGTTCATACAGATGGCGGTGTAGATATTTCCAAGTTTATAGAGATAGCGGCGTACTTATTTCCATGTTTATGGATAAAGCTGTGTAGATATTTCCATGTATATGCAGATAGCTGTGTAGATATTTCCATGTTCATACAGATAGCAGTGTAGATAATTCCACCTTTATAGAGATGGCGGTGTTGATATTTCTACGTTCATTCAGATGGCGGTGTAGATATTAATATGTTTATAGAGATGGCCGTGTGGATATTTCCATGTTTATACAGATGGCGGTGTAGATATTTCTATGTTTATTGATTAGGCGGTGTAGATATTTCCATGTTTATACAGAAAGCGGTGTAGATATTTCCATGTTTACACAGACAGCGGTGTAGACCTTTCCATGTTTACACAGATATCGTTGTAGATATTTACATGTTTATAGAGGTAGCGGTGTAGTTATTTCCATGTTTATACAGATAGCGATGAAGGTATTTCCATGTTTACACAGATAGCAGTGTGGATATTTCCATGTTTATACACATAGCGGTGTAGATATTTCCATCTTAATACAGATGGTGGTGTAGATATTTCCATGGTCCTACAGATGGCGGTGTAGATATTTCCATGTTCATACAGATGGTGGTGTAAATATTTTGAAGTTTATAGAGATAGCGGTGTAGTTATTTCCATGTTTATAGAGAAAGCTGTGTAGATATTTCCGTGTATATGCAGATAGCTGTGTAGATATTTCCATGTTCATCCAGATGCCGTGTAGATATATCCATGTTCATACAGATGGCGGTGAAGATATTTCCATGTTCATACAGATGACGGTGTAGATATTTCCATGTTCATACACGTGGAGGTGAAGATAATTCCATGTTCTTAGAGATGGCGGTGTAGATATTTCCATGTTTATACAGATAGCGATGTAGATATTTCCATGTTTATACAGATAGCACTATAGATATTTCCATGTTTATACAGATGACGGTGTACATATTTCTATGTTTTTAGAGATGGCAGTCTCGATATTTCCATGTTTTCAGAGATAGTGTTGTAGTTATTTCCAAGTTTATAGAGATAGCGGTGTAGATATTTCCATGTTTATACGGATAGCGGTGTAGATATTACCATGTTTATACAGATATCTGTGTAGATATTTACATGTTTATAGAGATGGCGGTCTAGATATTTTCTTGTTTATACAGAGAGCATTGCAGATATTTCCATGTTTACAGAGATAGCGGTGTAGATATTTCCAATTTTATAGAGATAGCGGTGTAGATGTTTCCAATTTTATACAGAGAGAAGTGTAGATATTTCCATGTCCATACAGATAGCGGTGTAGATATTTCCACGTTTATAGAGATGGCGGTGTACATATTTCCGTGTTCATAAGGAGGGCGTTGTAGACATTTCCATGTTTATAGAGATGGAGGTGTAGATATTTCCATGTTTATACAGATGGTGGTGCAGATATTTTAATGTTTATAGAGATGGCAGTGTAGATATTTCCATGTTTATACAGACAGCGGTGTAGATATTTCCATGTTTACACAGATAGCGGTGTGGATATCTCCATGTTTATACAGATAGCGGTGTAGATATTTCAATGTTTATACAGATAGCGGTGTAGATATTCCATCTTAATACATATTTCGGTGTAGATACTTCCATGTTCCTACAGATGGCGGTGTAGATATTTCCATGTTCATGCAGATGGCGCTGTAGATATTTCCAAGTTTATAGAGACAGCGGTGTAGTTATTTCCATGTTTATAGATAAAGCTGTGTAGATATTTCCATGTACATGCAGATAGCTGTGTAGATATTTCCATGTTTATACAGATAGCAGTGTAGATAATTCCACCTTTATAGAGATGGCGGTGTAGATATTTCTACATTCATTCAGATTGTGGTGTAGATATTAATATGTTTATAGAGATGGCGGTTTGGATATTTCCATGTTTACACAGATGGCGCTGTAGCTATTTCTATGTTTATAGAGAAGTTGGTGTAGATATTTCCATGTTTACACAGAAAGCGGTGTAGATATTTCCATGTTTACACAGACAGCGGTGTACGCCATTCCATGTTTACACAGATATCGTTGTAGATATTTACATGTTTATAGAGATAGTGGTGTAATTATATCCATGTTTATACAGATAGCGCTGAAGATATTTCCATGTTTATACAGATGGTGGTGTAGATATTTCCATGTTTATAGAGATGGCGGTCTAGATGTTTCCATGTTTACAGAGATAGTGGTGTAGTTATTTCCAAGTTTATAGAGACAGCGTTGTAGATATTTCCATGTTTATACAGATAGCGGAGAAGATATTTCCATGTTTATACAGATAGCGGTGTAGATATTTCCATGTTTATACAGATAGCAGTGTAGATATTTCCATGTTTATAGAGATAGTGGTGTAGATAATTTCAATTTTATACAGAAAGCAGTGTAGATATTTCCAAGTTCATACAGATAGCGGTGTAGATATTTCCGCGTTTATAGAGATGGCGGTGTAGATATTTCCATGTTCATACAGATGGCAGTGTAGATATTTCCACGTTTATAGGGATGGCGGTGTAGATATTTTCATGTTTACACAGATGGCGGTGTAGATATTTCCATGTTTACACAGATAGCGGTGTAGACATTTCCATGTTTACACAGATAACGGTGTGGATATTTCCATGTTCATACAAATGTCGGTGTAGATATTTCCATGTTCATGGAGATGACGGTGTAGATATTTCCATGTTTATACAGATAGCAGTGTAGATATTACCATGTTTATAGAGATAGCAGTGTAGACATTTCCTTTGATATACAGATAGCTGTGTAGATATTTGCATTTTCATACAGATAGCGGTGTAGATATTTCCATGTTCATACAAATGGCGGTGTACATATTTCCATGTTTTTACAGATAGCAGTGTAGATATTTCCATGTTTATAGAGATAGCCGTTTAGATATTTCCATTGATATACAGATAGCTGTGTAGATATTTGCATGTTCATACACATAGCGGTGTAGATATTTCCATGTTCATACAGATAGCGGTGTAGTTATTTCCATGTTCGTACAGAGAGCGGTGTAGATATTTCCATGTTCATACTGATAACAGTGTAGATATTTCCATGTTCATACAGATGGCGGTGTAGATATTTCCATGTTCACACAGTTAGCGGTGTAGATATTTCCATGTTCATACAAATGGCGGTGTAGATATTTCCATGTTCATAGAGATGGCGGTGTAGATATTTCCATGTTCATAGAGATGGCGGTGTAGATATTTCCCTGTTTATACAGATAGCAGTGTAGATATTTCCATGTTTATAGAGATAGCAGTGTAGATATTTCCATTGATATACAGATAGCTGTGTAGATATTTCCATGTTCATACAGATAGCGGTGTAGATATTTCCATGTTTGTACAGAGAGCGGTGTAGATATTTCCATGTTCGTACAGATAGCGGTGTAGATATTTCCATATTCATACAGCTGGCGGTGTAGATATTTACATGTTCGTACAGATGGCGGTGTAAATATTTCCATGTTCATGCAGATGGCAGTGTAGATATTTCCATGTTCATAGAGATGGCGGTGTAGATATTTCCATGTTTATGCAGATAGCGGTATAGATATTTCCATGTTTATACAGATGGTGTTGTAGATATTTCCATGTTTATAGAGATGGCAGTCTAGATTTTTCCATCTTTATAGAGACAGTGGTGTAGTTATTTCCAAGTTTATAGAGATAGCGTTGTAGATATTTCCATGTTTAAACAGATAGCGGTGAAGATATTTCCATGTTTATACAGATAGCGGTGTAGATATTTCCATGTTTATACAGATAGCAGTGTAGATATTTCCATGTTTATAGAGATAGTGGTGTAGATAATTTCAATTTTATACCGAGAGCAGTGTAGATATTTCCAAGTTCATACAGATAGCGTTGTAGATATTTCCAAGTTTATAGAGATGGCGGTGTAGATATTTCCATGTTCATACAGATGGCAGTGTAGATATTTCCACGTTTATAGGGATGGCGGTGTAGATATTTTCATGTTTACACAGATGGCGGTGTAGATATTTCCATGTTTACACAGATAGCGGTGTAGACATTTCCATGTTTACACAGATAACGGTGTGGATATTTCCATGTTCATACAAATGTCGGTGTAGATATTTCCATGTTCATGGAGATGACGGTGTAGATATTTCCATGTTTATACAGATAGCAGTGTAGATATTACCATGTTTATAGAGATAGCAGTGTAGACATTTCCATTGATATACAGATAGCTGTGTAGATATTTGCATTTTCATACAGATAGCGGTGTAGATATTTCCATGTTTATTCAGATAGCGGTGTAGATATTTCCATATTCATACAGTTAGCGGTGTAGATATTTCCATGTTCATACAAATGGCGGTGTACATATTTCCATGTTTTTACAGATAGCAGTGTAGATATTTCCATGTTTATAGAGATAGCCGTTTAGATATTTCCATTGATATACAGATAGCTGTGTAGATATTTGCATGTTCATACACATAGCGGTGTAGATATTTCCATGTTCATACAGATAGCGGTGTAGTTATTTCCATGTTCGTACAGAGAGCGGTGTAGATATTTCCATGTTCATACAGATAGCAGTGTAGATATTTCCATGTTCATACAGATGGCGGTGTAGATATTTCCATGTTCACACAGTTAGCGGTGTAGATATTTCCATGTTCATACAAATGGCGGTGTAGATATTTCCATGTTCATAGAGATGGCGGTGTAGATATTTCCATGTTCATAGAGATGGCGGTGTAGATATTTCCCTGTTTATACAGATAGCAGTGTAGATATTTCCATGTTTATAGAGATAGCAGTGTAGATATTTACATTGATATACAGATAGCTGTGTAGATATTTCCATGTTCATACAGATAGCGGTGTAGATATTTCCATGTTTGTACAGAGAGCGGTGTAGATATTTCCATGTTTGTACAGATAGCGGTGTAGATATTTCCATGTTCATACAGCTGGCGGTGTAGATATTTACATGTTCGTACAGATGGCGGTGTAAATATTTCCATGTTCATGCAGATGGCAGTGTAGATATTTCCATGTTCATAGAGATGGCGGTGTAGATATTTCCATGTTTATGCAGATAGCGGTATAGATATTTCCATGTTTATACAGATGGTGTTGTAGATATTTCCATGTTTATAGAGATGGCAGTCTAGATTTTTCCATCTTTATAGAGACAGTGGTGTAGTTATTTCCAAGTTTATAGAGATAGCGTTGTAGATATTTCCATGTTTATACAGATAGCGGTGAAGATATTTCCATGTTTATACAGATAGCGGTGTAGATATTTCCATGTTTATACAGATAGCAGTGTAGATATTTCCATGTTTATAGAGATAGTGGTGTAGATAATTTCAATTTTATACCGAGAGCAGTGTAGATATTTCCAAGTTCATACAGATAGCGGTGTAGATATTTCCAAGTTTATAGAGATGGCGGTGTAGATATTTCCATGTTTACACTGATGGCGGTGTAGATATTTCCATGTTCATACAAATGGCGGTGTAGATATTTCCATGTTCATAGAGAAGGCGGTGTAGATATTTCCATGTTCAAACAAATGGCGGTGTAGATATTTCCATGTTCATAGAGATGGCGGTGTAGATATTTCCATGTTCATACAAATGGCGGTGTAGATATTTCCATGTTCATAGAGATGGCGGTGTAGATCTTTCCATGTTTATACAGATAGCAGTGTAGTTATTTCCATGTTTATAAAGATAGCAGTGTAGATATTTCCATTGATATACAGATAGCCGTGTGGATATTTCCATGTTCATACAGATAGCGGTGTAGATATTTCCATGTTCATACAGTTAGCGGTGTAGATATTTCCATGTTCATACAGATGGCGGTGTAGATATTTACATGTTAATACAGATGGCGGTGTAGATATTTCCATGTTCATACAGATGGCGGTGTAGATATTTCCATGTTCATACAGATAGCGGTGTAGTTATTTCCATGTTCATACCAATAGCGGTGTAGATATTTCCATGTTCATACAGTTAGCGGTGTAGATATTTCCATGTTCATACAGATGGCGGTGTAGATATTTACATGTTCACACAGATGGCGGTGTAGATATTTCCATGTTCGTACGGATGGCAGTGTAGATACTTCCATGTTCATATAGGTGGCGGTTTAGATATTTCCATGTTTATACAGATGGCAGTGTAGTTATTTCCATGTTTATAGAGATAGCAGTGTGGATATTTCCATTGATATACAGATAGCTGTTTAGGTATTTGCATGTTCATACAGATAGCGGTGTAGATATTTCCATGTTCGTACAGATAGCTGGGTAGATATTTCCATGTTCATACAGATAGCGGTGTAGATATTTCCATGTTCATACAGATAACGGTGTAGATATTTCCATGTTCATACAGATAGCGGTGTAGATATTTCCATGTTCATACAGTTAGTGGTGTAGATATTTCCATGTTCATGGAGATAACGGTGTAGATATTTCCATGTTCATACAGATAGCGGTGTAGATATTTCCATGTTCATACAGTTAGCGGTGTAGATATTTCCATGTTCATACAGATGGCGGTGTAGATATTTACATGTTCATACAGATGGCGATGTAGATATTTCCATGTTCGTACAGATGGCGGTGTAGATATTTCCATGTTCATAGAGATGGCGGTGTAGATATTTCCATGTTTATGCAGATAGCGGTATACATGTTTCCATGTTTATACAGATGGTGGTGTAGATATTTCCATGTTTATAGAGATGGCGGTCTAGATATTTCCATGTTTACAGAGATAGTGGTGTAGTTATTTCCAAGTTTATAGAGACAGCGTTGTAGATATTTCCATGTTTATACAGATAGCGGTGAAGATATTTCCATGTTTATACAGATAGCGGTGTAGATATTTCCATCTTTATACAGATAGCAGTGTAGATATTTCCATGTTTATAGAGATAGTGGTGTAGATAATTTCAATTTATACCGAGAGCAGTGTAGATATTTCCAAGTTCATACAGATAGCGGTGTAGATATTTCCACGTTTATAGACATGGCGGTGTAGATATTTCCATGTTCATGCAGATGGAAGTGTAGATATTTCCATGTTCATACAAATGGCGGTGTAGGTATATCCATGTTCATAGAGATGGCGGTGTAGATATTTCCATGTTCATACAAATGGCGGTGTGGATATTTCCATGTGCATAGAGATGGCGGTGTAGATATTTCCATGTTTATACAGATAGCAGTGTAGTTATTTCCATGTTTATAGAGATAGCAGTGTAGATATTTCCATTGGTATACAGATAGCTGTGTAGATATTTGCATGTTCATACAGATAGCGGTGTAGATATTTCCATGTTTATACAGATAGCGGTGTAGATATTTCCATGTTCTTACAGATGGCATTGTAGATATTTACATGTTCATACAGATGGCGGTGTGGATATTTCCATGTTCATACAGATAGCGGGGTAGATATTTCCATGTTCATACCAATAGTGGTGTAGATATTTCCATGTTCATACAGTTAGCGGTATAGATATTTCCATGTTTATACAGATGGTGGTGTAGATATTTCCATGTTTATGCAGATGGCGGTATAGATATTTCCATGTTTATACAGATGGTGGTGTAGATATTTCCATGTTCATACAGATGGCGGTGTAGATATTTCGAAGTTTATAGAGATAGCGCTGTAGTTATTTCTATATTTATATAGAAATCTGTGTAGATATTTCCATGTATATGCAGATAGCTGTGTAGATATTTCCATGTTCACGCAGATTGCGGTGTAGTTATTTCCATGTTCATCCAGATGACGGTGTAGATACATCCATGTTCATAGAGATGGCGGTGAAGATATTTCCATGTTCATACAGATGGCTGTGTAGATATTTCCATGTTCATAGAGATGGCGGTGTAGATATTTCCATGTTGATACAGATAGCAGTGTAGTTATTTCCATGTTTATTGAGATAGCAGTGTAGATATTTCCATTGATATACAGATAGCGGTGTAGATATTTCCATGTTCATACAGATAGCGGTGTAGATATTTCCATGTTCATACAGAGAGCGGTGTAGATATTTCCATGTTCATACAGATAGCTGTGTAGATATTTCCATGTTCATACAGATAGCTATGTAGATATTTCCATTTTCATACAGATAGTGGTGTAGATATTTCCATGTTGATACAGTTAGCGGTGTAGATATTTCCATGTTCATACAGATGGCGGTGTAGATATTTCCATGTTCATACAGATAGCGGTGTAGTTATTTCCATGTTCATACCAATAGCGGTGTAGATATTTCCATGTTCATACAGTTAGCGGTGTAGATATTTCCATGTTCATACAGATGGCGGTGTAGATATTTACATGTTCACACAGATGGCGGTGTAGATATTTCCATGTTCGTACGGATGGCAGTGTAGATACTTCCATGTTCATATAGGTGGCGGTGTAGATATTTCCATGTTTATACAGATGGCAGTGTAGTTATTTCCATGTTTATAGAGATAGCAGTGTGGATATTTCCATTGATATACAGATAGCTGTTTAGGTATTTGCATGTTCATACAGATAGCGGTGTAGATATTTCCATGTTCGTACAGATAGCTGTGTAGATATTTCCATGTTCATACAGATAGCGGTGTAGATATTTCCATGTTCATACAGATAACGGTGTAGATATTTCCATGTTCATACAGATAGCGGTGTAGATATTTCCATGTTCATACAGTTAGTGGTGTAGATATTTCCATGTTCATGGAGATAACGGTGTAGATATTTCCATGTTCATACAGATAGCGGTGTAGATATTTCCATGTTCATACAGTTAGCGGTGTAGATATTTCCATGTTCATACAGATGGCGGTGTAGATATTTACATGTTCATACAGATGGCGATGTAGATATTTCCATGTTCGTACAGATGGCGGTGTAGATATTTCCATGTTCATAGAGATGGCGGTGTAGATATTTCCATGTTTATGCAGATAGCGGTATACATATTTCCATGTTTATACAGATGGTGGTGTAGATATTTCCATGTTTATAGAGATGGCGGTCTAGATATTTCCATGTTTACAGAGATAGTGGTGTAGTTATTTCCAAGTTTATAGAGACAGCGTTGTAGATATTTCCATGTTTATACAGATAGCGGTGAAGATATTTCCATGTTTATACAGATAGCGGTGTAGATATTTCCATCTTTATACAGATAGCAGTGTAGATATTTCCATTTTTATAGAGATAGTGGTGTAGATAATTTCAATTTATACCGAGAGCAGTGTAGATATTTCCAAGTTCATACAGATAGCGGTGTAGATATTTCCACGTTTATAGAGATGGCGGTGTAGATATTTCCATGTTCATGCAGATGGAAGTGTAGATATTTCCATGTTCATACAAATGGCGGTGTAGGTATATCCATGTTCATAGAGATGGCGGTGTAGATATTTCCATGTTCATACAAATGGCGGTGTGGATATTTCCATGTGCATAGAGATGGCGGTGTAGATATTTCCATGTTTATACAGATAGCAGTGTAGTTATTTCCATGTTTATAGAGATAGCAGTGTAGATATTTCCATTGGTATACAGATAGCTGTGTAGATATTTGCATGTTCATACAGATAGCGGTGTAGATATTTCCATGTTTATACAGATAGCGGTGTAGATATTTCCATGTTCTTACAGATGGCAGTGTAGATATTTACATGTTCATACAGATGGCGGTGTGGATATTTCCATGTTCATACAGATAGCGGGGTAGATATTTCCATGTTCATACCAATAGTGGTGTAGATATTTCCATGTTCATACAGTTAGCGGTATAGATATTTCCATGTTTATACAGATGGTGGTGTAGATATTTCCATGTTTATGCAGATGGCGGTATAGATATTTCCATGTTTATACAGATGGTGGTGTAGATATTTCCATGTTCATACAGATGGCGGTGTAGATATTTCGAAGTTTATAGAGATAGCGCTGTAGTTATTTCTATATTTATATAGAAATCTGTGTAGATATTTCCATGTATATGCAGATAGCTGTGTAGATATTTCCATGTTCACGCAGATTGCGGTGTAGTTATTTCCATGTTCATCCAGATGACGGTGTAGATACATCCATGTTCATAGAGATGGCGGTGAAGATATTTCCATGTTCATACAGATGGCTGTGTAGATATTTCCATGTTCATAGAGATGGCGGTGTAGATATTTCCATGTTGATACAGATAGCAGTGTAGTTATTTCCATGTTTATTGAGATAGCAGTGTAGATATTTCCATTGATATACAGATAGCGGTGTAGATATTTCCATGTTCATACAGATAGCGGTGTAGATATTTCCATGTTCATACAGAGAGCGGTGTAGATATTTCCATGTTCATACAGATAGCTGTGTAGATATTTCCATGTTCATACAGATAGCTATGTAGATATTTCCATTTTCATACAGATAGTGGTGTAGATATTTCCATGTTGATACAGTTAGCGGTGTAGGTATTTCCATGTTCATACAGATGGCTGTGTAGATATTTTCATGTTCATACAGATGGCGGTGGAGATATTTCCATGTTCGTACGGATGGCAGTGTAGATGTTTCCATGTTCAAACAGATAGCGGTGTAGATATTTCCATGTTCATACAGAGAGCGGTGTAGATATTTCCATGTACATACAGATTGCGGTGTAGATATTTTCATGTTCATACAGATAGCGGTGTAGATATTTCCATGTTCATACAGATAGCGGTGTAGATATTTCCATGTTCATACAGATAGCGGTGTAGATATTTCCATGTTCATACAGATAGCGGTGTAGATATTTCCATGTTCATACAGATAGCGGTGTAGATATTTCCATGTTCATACAGTTAGCGGTGTAGATATTTCCATGTTCATACAGATGGCGGTTTAGATATTTACATGTTCATACAGATGGCGGTGTAAATATTTCCAAGTTCTAACAGATGGCGGTGTAGATATTTCCATGTTCATAGAGATGGCGGTGTAGATATTTCCATGTTTATGCAGGTAGCGGTATAGATATTTCCATGTTTATACAGATGGTGGTGTAGATATTTCCATGTTTATACAGATGGCGGTCTGGATATTTTCATGTTTATAGAGATAGTGGTGTAGTTATTTCAAAGCTTATAGAGACAGCATTGTAGATATTTCCATGTTTATACAGATAGCGGTTAGGTTATTTCCGTGTTTATACAGATAGCGGTGTAGATATTTGCATGTTTATACAGATAGCGGGGTAGATATTTACATGTTTATAGACATAGTGGGGTAGATAATTCCAATTTTATACATGTAGCAGTGTAGATATTTCCAAGTTAATAGAGATAGCAGTGTAGATATTTCCACGTTTATAGAGATGGCGGTGTAGATATTTCCATGTTGATACAGATGGCGGTGTAGATATTTCCATATTTATAGAGATGGCGGTGTAGATATTTTCATGCTTACACAGATGGCAGTGTAGATATTTCCATGTTTGCACAGATAGCGGTGTAGATATTTCTAAGTTTACACAGATAGCGGTGTGGATATTTCCATGTTTATGCAGATAGCGGTATAGATATTTCCATGTTTATACAGATAGCGGTGCGGTTATTTCCATGTTTATACAGATAGTCGTGCAGATATTTCCATGTTTATACAGATATCGTTGTAGATATTTCCATCTTAAAACAGATGGAGGTGTAGATAAGTCCATGTTCGTACAGATGGCGGTTTAGATATTTCCATGTTCATACAGATGGCGGTGTAGATATTTCGAAGTTTATAGAGATAGCGCTGTAGTTATTTCCATATTTATAGAGAAATCTGTGTAGATATTTCCATGTATATGCAGATAGCTGTGTAGATATTTCCATGTTCATACAGATAGCGGTGTAGATATTTCCATGTTCATTCAGATGCCGGTGTACATATATCCATGTTCATACAGATGGCGGGGAAGATATTTCCATGTTCATACAGATGGTCGTGTAGGTATTTCCATGTTCATACAAATGGCGGTGTAGATATTTCCATGTTCACAGAGATGGCCGTGTAGATATTTCCATGTTTATACAGATAGCAGTGTAGTTATTTCCATGTTTATAGAGATACCAGGGAGGATATTTCCATTGATATACAGATAGCTGTGTAGATATTTCCATGTTCATACAGATAGCGGTGTAGATATTTCCATGTTCATACAGATAGCGGTGTAGATATTTCCATGTTCATACAGATAGCGGTGTAGATATTTCCATGTTCATACAGATAGCCGTGTAGATATTTCCATGTTCATACAGATAGTGGTGTAGATATTTCCATGTTCATACAGTTAGCGGTGTAGATATTTCCATGTTCATACATATAGCGGTGTAGATATTTACATGTTCATACAGATGGCGGTGTAGGTATTTCCATGTTCATACAGATAGCGGTGTAGAGATTTCCATGTTCATACAGATGGCGGTGTAGATATTTCCATGTTCATACAGATAGCGGTCTAGATATTTCCAGGTTCATACCAATAGCGTTGTAGACATTTCCATGTTCATACAGTTAGCGGTGTAGATATTTCCATGTTCATAGAGATGGCGGTGTAGATATTTACATGTTCATACAGATGGCGGTATAGATAATTCCACGTTCGTATAGATGGCGGTGTAGATATTTCCATGTTCATAGAGATGGCGGTGTAGATATTTCCATGTTTATGCAGATAGCGGTATAGATATTTCCATGTTCACACAGATGGTGGTGTAGATATTTCCATGTTTATAGAGAAGGCGGTCTAGATATTTCCATGTTTACAGAGATAGTGGTGTAGTTATTTCCAAGTTTATAGAGACAGCGTTGTAGATATTTCCATGTTTGTACAGATAGCGGTGAAGATATTTCCATGTTTATACAGATAGTGGTGTAGATATTTCCATGTTTATACAGATAGCAGTGTAGATATTTCCATGTTTATAGAGATAGTGGTGTAGATAATTTCAATTTTCTACAGAGAGCAGTGTAGATATTTCCAAGTTCATACAGATAGCGGTGTAGATATTTCCACGTTTATAGAGATGGCGGTGCAGATATTTCCATGTTCATACAGAGGACGGTGTAGATATTTCCATGTTTATAGGGATGGCGGTGTAGATATTTTCATGTTTACACAGATGGCGGTGTAGATATTTCCATGTTTACACAGATAGCGGTGTAGACATTTCCATGTTTACACAGATAGCGGTGTGGATATTTCCATGTTTATACAGATAGCGGTGCGGATATTTCCATGTTTATTCAGACAGCGGTGCGGATATTTCCATGTTTATACAGATAGTTGGGCAGATATTTCCATGTTTATACAGATAGCGGTGTAGATATTTCCATCTTAATACAGATGGCGGTTTATATATGCCCATGTTTGTATAGATGGCGGAGTAGATATTTCCAGGTTCATACAGATGGCGGTGTAGATATTTCGAAGTTTATAGAGATAGCGCTGTAGTTATTTCCATATTTGTAGAGAAATCTGTGTAGATATTTCCATGTATATTCAGATAGCTGTGTAGATAGATCCATGTTCATGCAGATAGCGGTGTAGATATTTCCATGTTCATCAAGATGCCGGTGTACATATATCCATGTTCTTATAGATGGCGGTGAAGATATTTCCATGTTCATACAGATGGTGGTGTAGATATTTCCATGTTCATACAGATAGCGGTGTAGATATTTCATTGTTCATACAGTTAGCGGTTTAGATATTTCAATGTTCATACAGATGGCGGTGTAGATATTTACATGTTCATACAGGTGGCGGTGTAGTTATTTCCATGTTCATACAGATAGCGGTGTAGATATTTGCATGTTCATACAGATAGCGGTGTAGATATTTCCATGTTCATACAGATAGCGGTGTAGATATTTCCATGTTCATACAAATACCGGTGTAGAGATTTCCATGTTCATATATTTAGCGGTGTAGATATTTCCATGTTCATACAGATGACGAAGATATTTCCATGTTCATACAGAGAGCGGTGTAGATATTTCCATGTTCATACAGTTAGCGGTGTAGATATATCCATGTTCATACAGATGGCGGTGTAGATATTTCCATGTTCATAGAGATGGCGGTGTAGATATTTCCATATTTATACAGATAGCAGTGTAGTTATTTCCATCTTTATAGAGATAGCAGTGTAGATATTTCCATTGATATACAGATAGCTGTGTAGATAATTGCATGGTCATACAGATGTCAGTGTAGATATTTCCATGTTCATACAGGTGGCGGTGTAGATATTTCCATGTTTATACAGATAGCAGTGTAGTTATTTCCATGTTTATAGAGACAGCTGTGTAGATATTTCCATTGATATACAGATAGCTGTGTAGATATTTGCATGTTCATACAGATAGCGGTGTAGATATTTCCATGTTCGTACAGATAGCGATGTAGATATTTCCATGTTCATACAGATAGCGGTGTAGATATTTCCATGTTCATACAGATAACGGTGTAGATATTTCCATGTTCATACAGATAGCAGTGTAGATATTTCCATGTTCATACAGTTAGCGGTGTAGATATTTCCATGTTCATACAGATGGCGGTGTGGATATTTACATGTTCATACAGATGGCGGTATAGATATTTCCATGTTCGTACAGATGGTGGTGTAGATATTTCCATGTTTATAGAGATGGCGGTCTAGATATTTCCATGTTTACAGAGATAGTGGTGTAGTTATTTCCAAGTTTATAGAGACAGCGTTGTAGATATTTCCATGTTTATACAGATAGCGGTGAAGATATTTCCATGTTTATGCAGATAGCGGTGTAGATATTTCCATGTTTATACAGATAGCAGTGTAGATATTTCCATGTTTATAGAGATAGTGTAGTAGATAATTTCAATTTCATACAGAGAGCAGTGTAGATATTTCCAAGTTCATACAGATAGCGGTGTAGATATTTCCACGTTTATAGAGATGGCGGTGTAGATATTTCCATGTTCATACAGATGGCGGTGTAGATATTTCGAAGTTTTTAGAGATAGCGATGTAGTTATTTCCATATTTATAGAGAAATCTGTGTAGATATTTCCATGTTTATTCAGATAGCTGTGTAGATATTTCCATGTTCATGCAGATTACGGTGTCGATATTTCCATGTTCATCCAGATGCCCGTGTACATATATCCATGTTCATTCAAATGGCGGTGAAGGTATTTCCATGCTCATACAGATGGCGGTGTAGGTATTTCCATGTTCATACAAATGGCGGTGTAGATATTTCCATGTTCATAGAGATGGCGGTATAGATATTTCCAGGTTCATACAAATGGCGGTGAAGATATTTCCATGTTCATAGAGATGGCGGTGTAGATATTTCCATGGTTATACAGATAGCAGTGTAGTTATTTCCATGTTTATAGAGATACCATTCTGGATATTTCCATTGATATACAGACAGATGTGTAGATATTTGCATGTTCATACACATAGCGGTGTACATATTTCCATGTTCATACAGATAGCGGTGTAGATATTGCCATGTTCATACAGATAGCGGTGTACATATTTCCATGTTCATACAGATAGCGGTGTAGATATTTACATGTTCATGCAGATAGCGGTGTAGATATTTAAATGTTCATACAGTTAGCGGTGTAGATATTTCCATGTTCATACAGATGGCGGTGTAGTTATTTACATGTTGATACAGATGGCGGTGTAGATATTTCCATGTTCATACAGATAGCGGTGTAGATATTTCCATGTTCATACAGATAGCGGTGTAGATATTTCCATGTTCCTACAGATAGCGGTGTAGATATTTCCATGTTCCTACATTTAGCGGTGTAGATATTTCCATTTTCATACAGATGGCGGTGAAGATATTTCCATGTTCATACAGATGGCGGTGTAGATATTTCCATGTTTGTAGGGATGGCAGTGTAGATATTTCCATGTTCATATAGGTGGCGGTGTAGATATTTCCATGTTTATACAGATAGCAGTGTAGTTATTTCCATGTTAATAGAGATAGCGGTGTAGATATTTACATTGATATACAGATAGCTGTGTAGATAATTGCATGTTCATACAGATAGCGGTGTAGATATTTCCATGTTCGTACAGATAATGGTGTAGATATTTCCATGTTCATACAGACAGCGGTGTAGATATTTCCATGTTCATACACTTAGCGGTGTAGGTATTTCCATGTTCATACAGATGGCGGTGTAGATATTTACATGTTCATACAGATGACGGTATAGATATTTCCATGTTCTTACAGATGGCGGTGTAGATATTTCCATGTTCATAGAGATGGCGTAGATATTTCCATGTTTATGCAGATAGCGGTATAGATATTTCCATGTTTATAGAGATAATGGTGTAGATAATTTCAATTTTATACAGAGAGCAGTGTAGATATTTCCAAGTTCATACAGATAGCGGTGTAGATATTTCCACGTTTATAGAGATGGCTGTGTAGATATTTCCATGTTCATACAGATGGCGGTGTAGATATTTCCATGTTTATAGGGATGGCGGTGTAGATACTATCATGTTTACACAGATGGCGGTGTAGATATTTACCTGTTTACACAGATAGCGGTGTAGACATTTCCATGTTTACACAGATATCGGTGTGGATATTTCCATGTTTATGCAGATAGCAGTGTAGATATTTCCATGTTTATACAGAAAGCGGTGCGGATATTTCCTTGTTTATACAGATAGTGGTGGAGATATTTCCATGTTTATACAGATAGCGGTGTAGATATTTCCATCTTATTACAGATGGCGGTGTAGGTATGTCCATGTTTGTACAGATGGCGGTGTAGATATTTCCATGTTCATACAGATGACGGTGTAGATATTTCGAAGTTTATAGAGATAGCGCTTTAGTTATTTCCATATTTATAGAGAAATCTGTGTAGATATTTCCATGTATATTCAGATAGCTGTGTAGTTATTTCTATATTCATGCAGATAGCGGTGTAGATATTTCCATGTTCATGCAGATGCCTGTGTACATATATCCATGTTCATAGAGATGGCGGTGAAGATATTTCCATGTTCATACAGATGGTGGTGTAGATATTTCCATGTTCATACAAATGGCGGTGTAGATATTTCCATGTTCATAGAGATGGCGGTGTAGATATTTCCATATTTATAGAGATAGCAGTGTAGTTATTTCCATGTTTATAGAGATAGCAGTGTAGATATTTCCATTGATATACAGATAGCTGTGTAGATATTTGCATGTTCATAGAGATAGCGGTGTTGATATTTGCAAGTTCATAGTGATAGCGGTGTAGATATTTCCATGTTCATACAGATAGCGGTGTAGATATTTCCATGTTCATACAGATAGCGGTGTAGATATTTCCATGTTCATACAGATAGCGGTGTAGATATTTCCATGTTCATACAGTTAGCGGTGTAGATATTCCCATGTTCATACAGATGGCGGTGTAGATATTTACGTGTTCATACAGATGGCGGGGTAGATATTTCCATGTTCATACAGATAGCCGTGTAGATATTTCCATATTCATACAGATAGCGGTGTAGATATTTCCATGTTCATACAGATGGCGGTTTAGATATTTACATGTTCATACAGATGGCGGTGTAAATATTTCCAAGTTCTTACAGATGGCGGTGTAGATATTTCCATGTTCATAGAGATGGCGGTGTAGATATTTCCATGTTTATGCAGATAGCGGTATAGATATTTCCATGTTTATACAGATGGTGGTGTAGATATTTCCATGTTTATACAGATGGCGGTCTGGATATTTTCATGTTTATAGAGATAGTGGTGTAGTTATTTCAAAGCTTATAGAGACAGCATTGTAGATATTTCCATGTTTATACAGATAGCGGTGAAGTTATTTCCATGTTTATACAGATAGCGGTGTAGATATTTCCATGTTTATACAGATAGCGGGGTAGATATTTCCATGTTTATAGACATAGTGGGGTAGATAATTCCAATTTTATACAGATAGCAGTGTAGATATTTCCAAGTTCATACAGATAGCGGTGTAGATATTTCCACTTTTATAGAGATGGCGGTGTAGATATTTCCATGTTCATACAGAAGGCGGTGTAGATATTTCCATGTTTATAGGGATGGCGGTGTAGATATTTTCATGTTTACACAGATGGCGGTGTAGATATTTACATGTTTACACAGATAGCGGTGTAGACATTTCCATGTTTACACAGAGAGCGGTGTGGATATTTCCATGTTTATGCAGATAGCAGTGTAGATATTTCCATGTTTATACAGATAGCGGTGCGGATATTTCCATGTTTATACAGATAGTTGGGCAGATATTTCCATGTTTATACAGATAGCGGTGTAGATATTTCCATCTTAATACAGATGGCGGTGTAGATATGTCTATGTTTGTACAGATGGCGGTGTAGATATTTCCATGTTCATACAGATGGCGGTGTAGATATTTCGAAGTTTATAGAGATAGCGCTGTAGTTATTTCCATATTCATAGAGAAATCTGTGTAGATATTTCCATGTATATTCAGATAGCTGTGTAGATAGATCCATGTTCATGCAGATAGCGGTGTAGATATTTCCATGTTCATCCAGATGCCGGTGTACATATAACCATGTTCATATAGATGGCGGTGAAGATATTTCCATGTTCATATAGATGGTGGTGTAGATATTTCCATGTTCAGACAAATGGCGGTGTAGATATTTCCATGTTCATAGAGATGGCGATGTAGATATTTCCATGTTCATACAAATGGCGGTGTAGATATTTCCATGTTCGTACGGATGGCAGTGTAGATACTTCCATGATCATATAGGTGGCGGTCTAGATATTTCCATGTTTATACAGATAGCTGTGTAGATATTTCCATGTTTATAGAGATAGTAGTGTAGATACTTCCATTGATATACAGATAGCTGTGTAGATGTTTCCATGTTCATAGAGATAGCGGTGTAGATATTTCCATGTTCATACAGATAGCGGTGTAGATATTTACATGTTCATACAGATAGCGGTGTAGATATTTCCATGTTCATACAGATAGCGGTGTAGATATTTCCATGTTCATACAGTTAGCGGTTTAGGCATTTCCATGTTCATACAGATGGCGGTGTAGATATTTACATGTTCATACAGATGGCGGTGTAGTTATTTCCGTGTTTATACAGATAGCGGTGTTGATATTTCCATGTTCATACCAAAAGCGGTGTAGACATTTCCATGTTCATATGTTTAGCGGTGTAGATATTACCATGTTCATACAGATGGCGAAGATATTTCCATGTTCATACAGATAGCGGTGTAGATATTTCCATGTTCATACAGTTAGTGGTGTAGATATTTCCATGTTCATACAGATGGCGGTGAATATATTTCCATGTTCATAGAGATTGCGGTGTAGATATATCCATATTTATACAGATAGCCGTGTAGTTATTTCCATGTTTATAGAGATAGCAGTGTAGATATTTCCATTGATATACAGATAGCTGTGTAGATAATGGCATGGTCATACAGATAGCGGTGTAGATATTTCCATGTTCGTACAGATAGCGGTGTAGATATTTCCATGTTCATATAGATAGCGGTGTTGATATTTCCATGTTCATACAGATAACGGTGTAGATATTTCCATGTTCATACAGATAGCGGTGTATATATTTCCATGTTCATACAGTTAGCGGTGTAGATATCTCCATGTTCATACAGTTAGCGTTGTAGATATTTCCATGTTCAAACAGATGGCGGTGTAGATATTTCCATGTTCATACAGATGGCGGTGTAAATATTTCCAAGTTCTTACAGATGGCGGTGTAGATATTTCCAGGTTCATACAAATGGCAGTGTAGATATTTCCATGTTCATAGAGATGGCGGTGTAGATATTTCCATGTTTATACAGATAGCAGTGTAGTTATTTCCATGTTTATAGAGATACCAGTCTGGATATTTCCATTGATATACAGATAGCTGTGTAGGTATTAGCATGTTCATACAGATAGCGGTGTAGATATTTCCATGTTCATACAGATAGCACTGTAGATATTTCCATGTTCATACAGATAGCGGTGTAGATATTTCCATGTTAATACAGATAGCGGTGTAGATATTTCCATGTTCATACAGATAGCGGGGTAGATATTTAAAGGTTCATACAGTTAGCGGTGTAGATATTTCCATGTTCATACAGATGGCGGTGTAGATATATACATGTTGATACAGATGGCGGTGTAGATATTTCCATGTTCGTACAGATAGCGGTGTAGATATTTCCATGTTCATACAGATAGCGGTGTAGATATTTCCATGTTCATACAGATAGCGTTGTAGGTATTTCCATGTTCATACCAATAGCGGTGTAGACATTTCCATGTTCATACATTTAGCAGTGTAGATATTTCCATGTTCATACAGATGGCGGTGAAAATATTTACATGTTCATACAGATGGCGGTGTAGATATTTCCATGTTTGTACGGAAGGCAGTGTAGATATTTCCATGTTCATACAGGTGGCAGTGTAGATATTTCCATGTTTATACAGATAGCAGTGTAGTTATTTCTATGTTAATAGAGATAGCTGTGTAGATATTTCCATTGATATACAGATAGCTGTGTAGATATTTGCATGTTCATACAGATAGCGGTGTAGATATTTCCATGTTCTTACAGATAGCGGTGTAGCTATTTCCATGTTCATACAGATAGCGGTGTAGATATTTCTATGTTCATACAGATAATGGTGTAGATATTTCCCTGTTCATACAGACAGTGGTGTGCATATTTCCATGTTCATACAGTTAGCGGTGTAGATATTTCCATGTTCATACAGATGACGGTGTAGATATTTACATGTTCATACAGATGGCGGTATAGATATTTCCATGTTCTTACAGATGGCGGTGTAGATATTTCCATGTTCATAGAGATGGCGGTGTAGATATTTCCATGTTTATGCAGATAGCGGTATAGATATTTCCATGTTTATACAGATGGTGGTGTAGATATTTCCATGTATATAGAGATGGCGGTCTAGATATTTCCATGTTTACAGAGATAGTGGCGTAGTTATTTCCAAGTTTATAGAGACAGCGTTGTAGATATTTCCATGTTTATACAGATAGCGGTGAAGATATTTCAATGTTTATACAGATAGCGGTGTAGATATTTCCATGTTTATACAGATAGCAGTGTAGATATTTCCATGTTTATAGAGATAATGGTGTAGATATTTTCAATTTTATACAGAGAGCAGTGTAGATATTTCCAAGTTCATACAGATAGCGGTGTAGATATTTCCACGTTTATAGAGATGGCGGTGTAGATATTTCCATGTTCATACAGATGGCGGTGTAGATATTTCCATGTTTATAGGGATGGCGGTGTAGATATTTTCATGTTCACACAGATGGCGGTGTAGATATTTCCCTATTTACACAGATAGCGGTGTAGACATTTCCATGTTTACACAGATAGCGGTGTAGATATTTCCATGTTTATGCAGATAGCAGTGAAGATATTTCCATGTTTATACAGATGGCGATGTAGATATTTCCATCTTCATACAGATAGCGGTGTAGAGATTTCCATGTTCATACAGATAGCGGTGTAGATATTTCCATGTTCATAAAGATAGCGGTGTAGATATTTCCATGTTCATACAGATAGCGTTGTAGATATTTCCATGTTCATACAGATAGCGGTGTAGATATTTCCATGTTTGTATAGATAGCGGTGTAGATATTTCCATCTTAATACAGATGGCGGTGTAGATATGTCCATGTTTCTACAGATGGCGGTGTAGATATTTCCATGTTCATACAGATGGCGGTGTAGATATTTGGAAGTTTATAGAGATAGCGCTGTAGTTATTTCCATATTTATAGAGAAATCTGTGTAGATATTTCCATGTATATGCAGATAGCTGTGTAGATATTTCCATGTTCATGCAGATAGCGGTGTAGATATTTCCATGTTCATCCAGATGCCGGTGTACATATATCCATGTTCATACAGATGGCGGTGAAGATATTTCCATGTTCATACAGATGGTGTTGTCAGTATTTCCATGTTCATACAAATGGCGGTGTAGATATTTCCATGTTCATAGAGATGGCCGTGTAGATATTTCCATGTTTATACAGATAGCAGTGTAGTTATTTCCATGTTTATAGAGATACCAGTGTGGATATTTCCATTGATATACAGATAGCTGTGTAGATATTTACATGTTCATACAGATATCGGTGTAGATATTTCCATGTTCATAGAGATAGCGGTGTAGATATTTGCATGTTCATATAGATAGCGGTGTAGATATTTCCATGTTCATACAGTTAGCGGTGTAGATATTTCCATGTTCATACAGATGGCGGTTTAGATATTTCCATGTTCATACAGATAGCAGTCTAGATATTTCCAGGTTCATACCAATAGCAGTGTAGACATTTCCATGTTCATACAGTTAGCGTTGTAGATATTTCCATGTTCATACAGATGGCGGTGAATATATTTCCATGTTCATAGAGATGGTGGTGTAGGTATTTCCAAGTTCATACAAATGGCGGTGTAGATATTTCCATGTTCATAGAGATGGCGTTGTAGATATTTCCATGTTTATGCAGATAGCGGTAGAGATATTTCCATGTTTAAACAGATGGTGGTGAAGATATTTCCACGTTTATAGAGATGGCGGTCTAGATATTTCCATGTTTACAGAGATAGTGGTGTAGTTATTTCCAAGTTTATAGAGACAGTGTCGTAGATATTTCCATGTTTATACAGATAGCGGTGAAGATATTTCCATGTTTACACAGATAGCGGTGTAGATATTTCCATGTTTATACAGATAGCAGTGTAGATATTTCCATGTTTATAGAGATAGTGTTGTAGATAATTTCATTTTCATACAGAGAGCAGTGTAGATATTTCCAAGTTCATACAGATAGCGGTGTAGATATTTCCACGTTTATAGAGATGGCGGTGAAGATATTTCCATGTTCATACAGATGGCGGTGTAGATATTTCCATGTTTATAGGGATTTTGGTGTAGATATTTTCATGTTTACACAGATGGCGGTGTAGATATTTCCCTATTTACACAGATAGCGGTGTAGACATTTCCATGTTTACACAGATAGCGGTGTAGATATTTCCATGTTTATGCAGATAGCAGTGTAGATATTTCCATGTTTATACAGATGGCGGTGTAGATATTTCCATGTTCATACAGATGGCGGTGTAGAGATTTCCATGTTCATACAGATAGCGGTGTAGATATTTTCATGTTCATACAGATAGCGGTGTAGATATTTCCATGTTCATACAGATAGCGGTGTAGATATTTCCATGTTCATACAGATAGCAGTGTAGATATTTCCATGTTCATATAGATAGCGGTGTAGATATTTCCATCTTAATGCAGATGGCGGTGTAGATATGTCCATGTTTCTGCAGATGGCGTTGTAGATATTTCCATGTTCATACAGATGGCGGTGTAGATATTTCAAAGTTTATAGAGATAGCGCTGTAGTTATTTCCATATTTATAGAGAAATCTGTGTAGATATTTCCATGTATATGCAGATAGCTGTGTAGATGTTTCCATGTTCATGCAGATAGCGGTGTAGATAATTCCATGTTCATCCAGATGCCGGTGTACATATATCCATGTTCATACAGATGGCGGTGAAGATATTTCCATGTTCATACAGATGGTGGTGTATGTATTTCCATGTTCATACAAATGGCGGTGTAGATATTTCCATGTTCATAGAGATGGCGGTGTAGATATTTCCAGGTTCATACAAATGGCGGTGTAGATATTTCCATGTTCATAGAGATGGCCGTGTAGATATTTCCATGTTTATACAGATAGCAGTGTAGTTATTTCCATGTTTATAGAGATACCAGTGTGGATATTTCCATTGATATACAGATAGCTGTGTAGATATTTACATGTTCATACAGATAGCGGTGTAGATATTTCCATGTTCATAGAGATAGCGGTGTAGATATTTGCATGTTCATATAGATAGCGGTGAAGATATTTCCATGTTCATACAGTTAGCGGTGTAGATATTTCTATGTTCATACAGATAGCGGTGTAGATATTTCTATGTTCATACAGATAGCGGTGTAGAGATTTCCATGTTCATACAGATAGCGGTGTAGATATTTCCATTTTCATACAGATAGCAGTCTAGATATTTCCAGGTTCATACCAATAGCGGTGTAGACATTTCCATGTTCATACTGTTAGTGTTGTAGATATTTCCGTGTTCATACAGATGGCGGTGAAGATATTTCCATGTTCATACAGATGGTTATGTAGGTATTTCCATGTTCATACCAATGGCGGTGTAGATATTTCCATGTTCATAGAGATGGCGTTGTAGATATTTCCATGTTTATGCAGATAGCGGTATAGATATTTCCATGTTTATACAGATGGTGGTGAAGATATTTCCATGTTTATACAGATGGCGGTGTAGATATTTCCATGTTTACAGAGATAGTGGTGTAGTTATTTCCAAGTTTATAGAGACAGTGTTGTAGATATTTCCATGTTTATACAGATAGCGGTGAAGATATTTCCATGTTTATACAGATAGCAGTGTAGATATTTCCATGTTTATACAGATAGCAGTGTAGATATTTCCATGTTTATAGAGATAGTGTTGTAGATAATTTCATTTTCATACAGAGAGCAGTGTAGATATTTACAAGTTCATACAGATAGCGGTGTAGATATTTCCACGTTTATAGAGATGGCGGTGTAGATATTTCCATGTTCATAGAGATGGCGGTGTAGATATTTCCATGTTCATACAGATAGCGGTGTAGATATTTCCATGTTCATACCAATAGCGGTGTAGGCATTTCCATGTTCATACATTTAGCGGTGTACATATTTCCATGTTCATACAGATGGCGGTGAAGATATTTCCATATTTGTATGGATGGCAGTGTAGTTATTTCCATGTTAATAGAGATAGCGGTGTAGATATTTGCATTGATATACAGATAGCTGTGTAGATATTTGCATGTTCATACAGATAGCGGTGTAGATATTTCCATGTTCATACAGATAGCGGTGAAGATATTTCCATGTTCATGCAGATAGCGGTGTAGATATTTCCATGTTCATACAGATAGCGGTGTAGATATTTCCATGTTCATACAGTTAGCGGTGTAGATATTTCCATGTTCATACAGATGGCGGTGTAGATATTTACATGTTCATACTGATGGCGGTGTAGATATTTCCATGTTCATACACATAGCGGAGTAGAGATTTCCATGTTCATACAGATAGCGGTGTAGACATTTCCATTTTCATACAGTTAGCGGTGTAGATATTTCCATGTTCATACAGATGGCGGTGTAGATATTTCCATGTTCGTACGGACGGCAGTGTAGATATTTCCATGTTCATACAGGTGGCGGTGTAGATATTTCCATGTTTATGCAGATAGCGGAATATATATTTCCATGTTTATACAGATGGTGGTGTAAATATTACCTTGTTTATAGAGATGGCGGCCTAGATATTTCCATGTTTACAGAGATAGTGGTGTAGTTATTTCCAAGTTTATAGAGACCGCGTTGTAGATATTTCCATGTTTATACAGATAGCGGTGAAGATATTTCCATGTTTATACAGATAGCGGTGTAGATATTTCCATGTTTATACAGATAGCAGTGTAGATATTTCCATGTTTATAGAGATAGTGGTGTAGATAATTTCAATTTTATACAGAGAGCAGTGTAGATATTTCCAAGTTCGTACAGATAGAGGTGTAGATATTTCCACGTTTATAGAGATGGCGGTGCAGATATTTCCATGTTCATACAGAGGACGGTGTAGATATTTCCATGTTTATAGGGATGGCGGTGTAGATATTTTCATGTTTACACAGATGGCGGTGTAGATATTTACATGTTTACACAGATAGCGGTGTAGACATTTCCATGTTTACACAGAGAGCGGTGTGGATATTTCCATGTTTATGCAGATAGCAGTGTAGATATTTCCATGTTTATACAGATAGCGGTGCGGATATTTCCATGTTTATACAGATAGTTGGGCAGATATTTCCATGTTTATACAGATAGCGGTGTAGATATTTCCATCTTAATACAGATGGCGGTGTAGATATGTCCATGTTTGTACAGATGGCGGTGTAGATATTTCCATGTTCATACAGATGGCGGTGTAGATATTTCGAAGTTTATAGAGATAGCGCTGTAGTTATTTCCATATTCATAGAGAAATCTGTGTAGATATTTCCATGTATATTCAGATAGCTGTGTAGATAGATCCATGTTCATGCAGATAGCGGTGTAGATATTTCCATGTTCATCCAGATGCCGGTGTACATATAACCATGTTCATATAGATGGCGGTGAAGATATTTCCATGTTCATATAGATGGTGGTGTAGATATTTCCATGTTCAGACAAATGGCGGTGTAGATATTTCCATGTTCATAGAGATGGCGATGTAGATATTTCCATGTTCATACAAATGGCGGTGTAGATATTTCCATGTTCGTACGGATGGCAGTGTAGATACTTCCATGATCATATAGGTGGCGGTCTAGATATTTCCATGTTTATACAGATAGCTGTGTAGATATTTCCATGTTTATAGAGATAGTAGTGTAGATACTTCCATTGATATACAGATAGCTGTGTAGATATTTCCATGTTCATAGAGATAGCGGTGTAGATATTTCCATGTTCATACAGATAGCGGTGTAGATATTTACATGTTCATACAGATGGCGGTGTAGTTATTTCCGTGTTTATACAGATAGCGGTGTTGATATTTCCATGTTCATACCAAAAGCGGTGTAGACATTTCCATGTTCATATATTTAGCGGTGTAGATATTACCATGTTCATACAGATGGCGAAGATATTTCCATGTTCATACAGATAGCGGTGTAGATATTTCCATGTTCATACAGTTAGTGGTGTAGATATTTCCATGTTCATACAGATGGCGGTGAATATATTTCCATGTTCATAGAGATGGCGGTGTAGATATATCCATATTTATACAGATAACCGTGTAGTTATTTCCATGTTTATAGAGATAGCAGTGTAGATATTTCCATTGATATACAGATAGCTGTGTAGATAATGGCATGGTCATACAGATAGCGGTGTAGATATTTCCATGTTCGTACAGATAGCGGTGTAGATATTTCCATGTTCATATAGATAGCGGTGTTGATATTTCCATGTTCATACAGATAACGGTGTAGATATTTCCATGTTCATACAGATAGCGGTGTATATATTTCCATGTTCATACAGTTAGCGGTGTAGATATCTCCATGTTAATACAGTTAGCGTTGTAGATATTTCCATGTTCAAACAGATGGCGGTGTAGATATTTACATGTTCATACAGATGGCGGTGTAAATATTTCCAAGTTCTTACAGATGGCGGTGTAGATATTTCCATGTTCATAGAGATGGCGGTGTAGATATTTCCATGTTCATACAGATAGCGGTGTAGATATTTCCATGTTCATACAGTTAGCGGTGTAGATATTTCCATGTTCATACAGATGGCGGTGTAAATATTTACATGTTCATACAGAAGGCAGTGTAGATATTTCCTTGTTCATAGAGATGGCAGTGTAGATATTTCCATTGATATACAGATAGCTGTGTAGATATTTGCATGTTCATACAGATAGCGGTGTAGATATTTCCATGTTCATACAGATGGCGGTGTAGATATTTACATGTTCATACAGATGGCGGTGTAGATATTTCCATGTTCGTATGGATGGCAGTGTAGATATTTCCTTGTTCATACAGGTGGCGGTGTAGATATTTCCATGTTTATACAGATAGCAGTGTAGTTATTTCCATGTTTATAGAGACAGCTGTGTAGATATTTCCATTGATATACAGATAGCTGTCTAGATATTTGCATGTTCATACAGATAGCGGTGTAGATATTTCCATGTTCGTACAGATAGCGGTGTAGATATATCCATGTTCAAACAGATAGCGGTGTAGATATTTCCATGTTCATACACATAACAGTGTAGATATTTCCATGTTCAAACAGATAGCAGTGTAGATATTTCCATCTTCATACAGTTAGCGGTGTAGATATTTCCATGTTCATACAGATGGCGGTGTAGATATTTACATGTTCATACAGATGGCGGTATAGATATTTCCATGTTCGTACAGTTGGCGGTGTTGATATTTCCATGTTCATAGAGATGGCGGTGTAGATATTTCCATGTTTATGCAGATAGCAGTATAGATACTTCCATGTTTATACAGATGGTGGTGTAGATACTTCCATGTTTATAGAGATGGCGGTCTAGATATTTCCATGTTTACAGAGATAGTGGTGTAGTTATTTCCAAGTTTATAGAGACAGCGTTGTAGATATTTCCATGTTTATACAGATAGCGGTGAAGATATTTCCATGTTTATACAGATAGCGGTGTAGATATTTCCATGTTTATACAGATAGCAGTGTAGATATTTCCATGTTCATAGAGATAGTGTTGTAGATAATTTCAATTTCATACAGAGAGCAATGTAGATATTTCCAAGTTCATACAGATAGTGGTGTAGATATTTCCACGTTTATAAAGATGGTGGTGTAGATATTTCCATGTTCATACGGAGGACAGTGTAGATATTTCCATGTTTATAGGGATGGCGGTGTAGATATTTTCATGTTTACACAGATGGCGTTGTAGATATTTCCATGTTTACATAGATAGCGGTGTAGACATTTCCATGTTTACACAGATAGCGGTGTGGATATTTCCATGTTTACGCACATAGCAGTGTAGATATTTCCATGTTTATACAGATAGTGGTGCGGATATTTCCATGTTTATACAGATAGGTAGATATTTCCATGTTTATACAGATAGCGGTCTAGATATTTCCATCTTAATACAGATGGCGGTGTAGATATGTCCATGTTTGTACAGATGGCAGTGTAGATATTTCCATGTTCATACAGATGGAGGTGTAGATATTTCGAAGTTTATAGAGATAGCGCTGTTGTTATTTCCATATTTATAGAGAAATCTGTGTAGATATTTCCATGTATATTCAGATAGCTGTGTAGATATTACCATGTTCATGCAGATAGCGGTGTAGATATTTCCATGTTCATCCAGATGCCTGTGTACATATATCCATGTTCATACAGATGGCGGTGAAGATATTTCCATGTTCATACAGATGGTGGTGTAGATATTTCCATGTTCATACAAATGGCGGTGTAGATATTTCCATGTTCATAGAGATGGCGGTGTAGATATTTCCATGTTCATACAACTGGCGGTGTAGATATTTGAATGTTCATAGAGATGGCAGTGTAGATTTTTCCATATTTATAGAGATAGCAGTGTAGTTATTTCCATGTTTATAGAGATAGCAGTGTAGATATTTCCATTGATATACAGATAGCTGTGTAGATATTTGCATGTTCATAGAGATAGCGTTGTAGATATCTGCATGTTCATAGAGATAGCGGTGTAGATATTTCCATGTTCATACAGATAGCGGTGTTGATATTTCCATGTTCATACAGATAGCGGTGTAGATATTTCCATGTTCATACAGATAGTGTTGTAGATATTTCCATGTTCATACAGATAGCGGTGTAGATATTTCCATGTTCATGCAGATAGCGGTGTAGATATTTCCATGTTCATACCAATAGCGGTGTAGATATTTCCATGTCCATACAGTTAGCGTTGTAGATATTTCCATGTTCATACAGATGGCGGTGTAGATATTTACATGTTCATACAGATGGCGGTGTAGGTATTTCCATGTTCATACGGATGGCAGAGTAGTTATTTCCATGATCATACAGGTGGCGGTGTAGATATTTCCATGTTTATACAGATAGCAGTGTAGTTATTTCTATGTTTATAGAGATAGCAGTGTAGATATTTCCATTGATATACAGATAGCTGTGTAGATATTTCCATGTTCATGCAGATAGCGGTGTAGATATTTCCATGTTCATCCAGATGCCGGTGTAGATATATCCATGTTCTTACTGATGTCGGTGAAGATATTTCCATGTTTTTACAAATGGCGGTGTAGTTATTTCCATGTTCATAGAGATGGCGGTGTAGATAATTTCATGTACACACAAATGGCGGTGTAGATATTTCCATGGTCGTAGAGATGGCGGTGTAGATATTTCCATGTTTATAAAGATAGCAGTGTAGTTATTTCCATGTTTATAGAGATAGCAGTGTAGATATTTCCATTGATATACAGATAGCTGTGTAGATATATCCATGTTTATACAGATAGCGGTGTAGATATTTCCATGTTCATACAGATAGCGGTGTAGATATTTCCATGTTCATACAGATAGCGGTGTAGATATTTCCATGTTCATACAGATAGCGGTGTAGATATTTCCATGTTCATACAGATAGCGGTGTAGATATTTCCATGTTCATAAACTTAGCGGTGTAGATATTTCCATGTTTATAGAGATAGTGGTGTAGTTATGTTCCAGTTTATAGAGACAGCGTTGTATATATTTCCATGTTTATACAGATAGCGGTGAAAATATTTCCATGTTTATACAGATAGCGGTGTACATATTTCCATGTTTATACAGATAACGGTGAAGATATTTCCATGTTTATAGAGATAGTGGTGTAGATAATTTCAATTTTATACAGATAGCAGTGTAGATATTTCCAAGTTCATACCGATAGCGGTGTAGATATTTTCACGTTTATAGAGATGGCGGTGTAGATATTTCCATGTTCATACAGATAGCGGTGTAAATATTTCCATGTTCATACAGATAGCGGTGTAGATATTTCCATGTTCATACAGATAGCGGTGTAGATATTTCCATGTTCATACAGATAGCGGTGTAGATATTTCCATGTTCATACAGATAGCGGTGTAGATATTTCCATGTTCATACAGTTAGCGGTGTAGATATTTCCATGTTTATAGAGATAGCGGTGTAGTTATTTCCAAGTTTATAAAGACAGCGTTGTAGATATTTCCATGTTTATACAGATAGCGGTGAAGATATTTCCATGTTTATACAGATAGCGGTGTAGATATTTCCATGTTTATACAGATAACAATGTAGATATTTCCATGTTTATAGAAATAGTGGTGTAGATAATTTCAATTTTATACAGATAGTAGTGTAGATATTTCCAAGTTCATACCGATAGCTGTGTAGATATTTTCACGTTTATGGTGATGGTGGTGTAGATATTTCCATGTTCATACAGATAGCAGTGTAGATATTTCCATGTTCATGCAGATAGCAGTGTAGATATTTCCATGTTCATACCAACAGCGGTGTAGATATTTCCATGTCCATACAGTTAGCGTTGTAGATATTTCCATGTTCATACAGACGGCGGTGTAGATATTTACATGTTCATACAGATGGAGGTGTAGATATTTCCATGTTCGTACGGATGGCAGTGTAGTTATTTCCATGGACATACAGGTGGCGGTGTAGATATTTCCATGTTTATACAGATAGCAGTGTAGTTATTTCCATGTTTATAGAGATAGCAGTGTAGATATTTCCATTGATATACAGATAGCTGGGTAGATATTTGCATGTTCATACAGATAGCGGTGTAGATAATTCCATGTTCGTAGAGGTAGCGGTGTAGATATTTCCATGTTCATACAGATAGCGGTGTAGATATTTCCATCTTCATACAGATAACGGTGTAGATATTTCCATGTTCATACAGATAGCGGTGTAGATATTCCCATGTTCATACAGTTAGCGGTGTAGATATTTCCATGTTCCTACAAATGGCGGTGTAGATATTTACATGTTCATACAGATGGCGGTGTAGATATTTACATGTTCGTAAAGATGGCGGTGTAGATTTTTCCATGTTCATAGATATGGCGGTGTAGATATTTCCATGCTTATGCAGATAGCGGTATAGATATTTCCATGTTTATACAGATGGTGGTGTAGATATTTCCATGTTTATAGAGATGGCGGTCTAGATATTTCCATGTTTATAGAGATAGTGGTGTAGTTATTTCCAAGTTTGTAGAGACAGCATTGTAGATGTTTCCATGTTTATACAGATAGCGGTGAAGATATTTCCATGTTTATACAGATAGCGGTGTAGATATTTCCATGTTTATACAGATAGCAGTGTAGATATTTCCATGTTTATAGAGATAGTGTTGTAGATAATTTCAATTTTATACAGATAGCAGTGTAGATATTTCCAAGTTCATACAGATAGCAGTGCAGATATTTCCACGTTTATAGAGATGGCGGTGAAGATATTTCCATGTTCATGCAGATGGCGGTGTAGATATTTCAAAGTTTATAGAGATGGCGGTGCAGATATTTTCATGTTTACACAGATGGCGGTGTAGATATTTCCATGTTTACACAGATAGCGGTGTAGACATTTCCATGTTTACACAGATAGCGGTGTGGATATTTCCATGTTTATGCAGATAGCGGTGTAGATATTTCCATGTTTATACAGATAGCGGTGCGGATATTTCCATGTTTATGCAGATAGCGGGGTAGATATTTCCATGTTTATACAGATAGCGGTGCGGGTATTTCCATGTTTATACAGATAGTGGTGCAGATATTTCCATGTTTATAATGATAGCGGTGTAGATATTTCCATCTTAATACAGATGGCGGTGTAGATATGTCCATGTTCGTACAATTGGCGGTGTAGATATTTCCATGTTCATACAGATGGCGGTGTAGACATTTCGAAGTTTATAGAAATAGCGTTGTAGTTATTTCCATATTTATAGAGAAATCTGTGTAGATATTTCCATGTATATGCAGATAGCTGTGTAGATATTTCCATGATCATGCAGATAGCGGTGTAGATATTTCCATGTGCATCCAGATGACGGTGTAGATATTTGCATGTTCATACGGATAGCGGTGTAGATATTTCCATTTTCATACAGATAGCGGTGTAGATATTTCCATGTTCATACAGATAGCGTTGTAGATATATCCATGCTCATACAGTCAGCGGTGTAGATATTTCCATGTTCATACAGATGGCATTGTAGATATTTACATGTTCATACAGATGGCGGTGTAGATATTTCCATGTTTGTACGGATGGCAGTGTAGATATTTCCATGTTCATACAGGTGGCGGTGTAGATATTTCCATGTTTATACAGATAGCAGTGTTGTTTTTCCATGTTTATAGAGATAGCTTTGCAGATATTTCCATTGATAAACAGATAGCTGTGTAGATATTTGCATGTTCACAGAGATGTCTGTGTATATATTTCCATGTTTATGCAGATAGCGTTATAGATAATTCCATGTTTATACAGATGGTGGTGTAGATATTTCCAGGTTTATAGAGATGGCGGTCTAGATATTTCCATGTTTATAGAGATAGTGGTGTAGTTATTTCCAAGTTTATAGAGACAGCGTTGTAGATATTTCCATGTTTATACAGATAGCGGTGAAGATATTTCCATGTTTATATAGATAGCGGTGTAGATATTTCCATGTTTATACAGATAGCGGTGTAGATATTTCCATGTTTATAGAGATAGTGGTGTAGATAATTCCAATTTTATACAGATAGCAGTGTAGATATTTCCAAGTTCATTCAGATAGCGGTGTAGATATTTCCACGTTTATAGAGATGGCGTTGTAGATATTTCCATGTTCATACAGATGGCGGTGTAGATATTTCCATGTTTATAGAGATGGCGGTGTAGATATTTTCATGTTTACACAGATGGCGGTGTAGATATTTTCAAGTTTACACAGATAGCGGTGTGGACATTTCCATGTTTACACAGATAGCGGTGTGGATATTTCCATGTTTATGCAGATAGCGGTGTAGGTATTTCCATGTTTATACAGATAGCGGTGCGGATAATTCCATGTTTTTACAGATAGTGGTGCAGATATTTCCATGTTTATACAGATAGCGGTGTAGGTATTTCCATCTTAATACAGATGGCGTTGTAGATATGTCAATGTTCGTACAGATGGCGGTGTAGATATTTCCATGTTCATACAGATGGCGGTGTAGATTTTTCGAAGTTTACAGAGATAGCGCTGTAGTTATTTCCATATTTATAGAGAAATCTCTGTAGATATTTCCATGTATATGCAGATAGCTGTGTAGATATTTCCATATTCATGCAGATAGCGGTGTAGATATTTCCATGTTTATCCAGATGGCGGTGTAGATATATCCATGTTCATACAGATGGCGGTGAACATATTTCCATGTTCATACAGATGGCGGTGTAGATATTTCCATGTTCATACAAATGACGGTGAAGATATTTCGATGTTCATAGAGATGGCGGTGTAGATATTTCCATGTTCATACAAATGGCGGTGTAGATATTTCCATGTTCATAGAGATGGCGGTGTAGATATTTCCTTGTTTATACAGATAGCAGTTTAGTTATTTCCATGTTTATAGAGATAGCAGTGTAGATATTTCCATTGATATACAGATAGCTTTGAAGAGATTTGCATGTTCATACAGATATCGGTGTAGATATTTCCATGTTCATACAGATAGCGTTGTAGATATTTCCATGTTCATACAGAGAACGGTGTAGATATTTCCATGTTCATACAGATAACGGTGTAGATATTTCCATGTTCGAAGAGATAGCGTTGCAGATATTTCCATGTTTGTACAGTTAGCGGTGTAGATATTTCCGTGTTCACACAGATGGAAGTGTAGAAATTTACATGTTCATACAGATGGCGGTGTAGATATTTCCATGTTCGTACAGATGGCGGTGTAGATATTTCCATGTTCATAGAGATGGCGGTGTTGATATTTCCATGTTTATGCAGATAGCTGTATAGATATTTCCATGTTTATACAGATATTGGTGTAGATATTTCCATGTTTATAGAGATGGCGGTCTAGATATTTCCATGTTTATAGAGATAGTGGTGTAGTTATTTCCAAGTTTATAGAGACAGCGTTGTAGGTATTTCCATGTTTATAGAGATAGCGATGAAGATATTTCCATGTATATACAGATAGCGGTGTAGATATTTCCATGTTTATACAGATAGCGGTGTAGGTATTTCCATGTTTATAGACATATAGGTGTAGATAATTCCAGTTTTATACAGATAGCAGTGTAGATATTTCCAAGTTCATACAGATAGCGGCGTAGATATTTCCACGTTTATAGAGATCTCGCTGTAAATATTTCCATGTTCATACAGATGGCGGTGTAGATATTTCCATGTTTAGAGAGATGGCGGTGTAGATATTTTCATGTCTACACAGATGGCGGTGTAGATATTTTCATGTTTACACAGATAGCGGTGTAGACATTTCCATGTTTACACAGATAGTGGTGTGGATATTTCCATGTTTATGCAGATAGCGGTGTAGATATTTCCATGTTTATACAGATAGTGGTGCGGATATTTCCATGTTTATACAGATAGTGGTGCACATATTTCCATGTTTATACAGATAGCGGTGTAGATATTTCCATCTTATTACAGATGGCGGTGTAGATATGTCCGTGTTCATACAGATGGCGGTGTAGATATTTCCATGTTCATACAGATGGCGGTGTAGATATTCCGAAGTTTATAGTGATAGCGCTGTAGTTATTTCCATATTTATAGAGAAATCTGTGTAGATATTTCCATGTATATGCAGATAGCTGTGTAGATATTTCCATGTTCATGCAGATAGCGGTGTAGATATTTCCATGTTCATCCAGATGCCGGTGTGGATATATACATGTTCATACAGATGGGGGTGAAGATATTTCCATGTTCATACAGATGGAGGTGTAGATATTTCCATGTTCATACAAATGGCGGTGTAGATATTTCCATGTTCATACAGATGGCGGTGTAGATATTTCCATGTACATAAAAATGGCGGTGTAGATATTTCCATGTTCATAGAGATGGCGGTGTAGATATTTCCATATTTATACAGATAGCAGTGTAGTTATTTCCATGTTTATAGTGATAGCAGTGTAGATATTTCCATTGATATACAGATAGCTGTGTTGATATTTCCATGTTCGTACAGATAGCGGTGTAGATATTTCCATGTTCAGATAGATAACGGTGTAGGTATTTCCATGTTTATACAGATAGCGGTGTAGATATTTCCATGTTCATGCTGTTAGCGGTGTAGATATTTCCATGTTCATACAGATGGCCGTGTAGATATTTACATGTTCATACAGATGACTGTGCAGATATTTCCATGTTCGTACAGATGGCGGTGTAGATATTTCCATGCTTATAGAGATGGCGGTGTAGATATTTACAACTTTATGCAGATAGCGGTATAGATATTTCCATGTTTATACAGATGGTGGAGTAGGTATTTCCATCTTTATAGAGATGGCGGTCTAGGTATTTCCATGTTTAAGGAGATAGTGGTGTAGTTATTTCCAAGTTTATAGTGACAGCGTTGTAGATATTTCCATGTTTATACAGATAGCGGTGAAGATATTTCCATGTTTATACAGATAGTGGTGTAGATATTTCCATGTTTATAGAGATAGTGATGTAGATAATTCCAATTTTATACAGATAGCAGTGTAGATATTTCCAAGTTCATACAGATAGCGGTGTAGATATTTTCATGTTTACACAGATGGCGGTGTAGATATTTCCATGTTTACACAGATAGTGGTGTAGACATTTCCATGTTTACACAGACAGCGGTGTGGATATTTCCATGTTCATACAGATAGCGGTGTAGATATTTCCATGTTCATACAGATAGCGGTGTAGATATTTCCATGTTTATACAGATGGCATTGTAGATATTTACATGTTCATACAGATGGCGGTGTAGATATTTCCATGTTCGTACGGATGGCAGTGTAGATATTTCCATGTTCATACAGGTGGCGGTGTAGATATTTCCATGTTTATACAGATAGCAGTGTTGTTTTTCCATGTTTATAGAGATAGCATTGCAGATATTTCCATTGATAAACAGATAGCTGTGTAGATATTTGCATGTTCATAGAGATGGCTGTGTAGATATTTCCATGTTTATGCAGATAGCGGTATAGATAATTCCATGTTTATACAGATGGTGGTGTAGATATTTCCATGTTTATAGAGATGGCGGTCTAGATATTTCCATGTTTATAGAGATAGTGGTGTAGTTATTTCCAAGTTTATAGAGACAGCATTGTAGATATTTCCATGTTTATACAGATAGCGGTGAAGATATTTCCATGTTTCTATAGATAGCGGTGTAGATATTTCCATGTTTATACAGATAGCGGTGTAGATATTTCCATGTTTATAGAGACAGTGGTGTAGATAATTCCAATTTTATACAGATAGCAGTGTAGATATTTCCAAGTTCATACAGATAGCGGTGTAGATATTTCCACGTTTATAGAGATGGCGTTGTAGATATTTCCATGTTCATACAGATGGCGGTGTAGATATTTCCATGTTTATAGAGATGGCGGTGTAGATATTTTCATGTTTACACAGATGGCGGTGTAGATATATTCATGTTTACACAGACAGCGGTGTGGACATTTCCATGTTTACACAGATAGCGGTGTGGATATTTCCATGTTTATGCAGATAGCGGTGTAGGTATTTCCATGTTTATACAGATAGCGGTGCGGATAATTCCATGTTTTTACTGATAGTGGTGCAGATATTTCCATGTTTATACATATAGCGGTGTAGATATTTCCATCTTAATACAGATGGCGTTGTAGATATGTCAATGTTCGTACAGATGGCGGTGTAGATATTTCCATGTTCATACAGATGGCGGTGTAGATATTTCGAAGTTTATAGAGATAGCGCTGTAGTTATTTCCATATTTATTGAGAAATCTCTGTAGATATTTCCATGTATATGCAGATAGCTGTGTAGATATTTCCATGTTCATGGAGATAGCGGCGTAGATATTTCCATGTTCATCCAGATGCCGGTGTAGATATTTGCATGTTTATACAGATAGTGGTGTAGATATTTCCATGTTCATACAGATAGCGGTGTAGATATTTCCATGTTCATACAGAGAGCGGTGTAGATATTTCCATGTTCTACAAACCCCATTTGTACAAAAATAAAGATGACAAACCCCATTTGTACAAAAATAAAAATATTAGCTGGATATGGTGGCACATGCCTGTGGTCCCAGCTACTCCAAGGCTGAGGTGGGAGGATGACTTGAGTCCGAGAGGCAGAGGTGTGAGCCAAGATCATTCCCTGCTCTTCAGCCTGGGCAAAGAAGACAGACCCTGTTTCAAAAAAAAAAATCTAGTGAGATTTGATTTCTATTTCTATGTGATTCAAAACTAGGAGAGCTTCAAGGCTAATGACTATTAAAAAATGGCCATTGCTACTTGCATTTTCTATGAAGCCAGCATACACAGCAACGTGCAACCTAAAAACCAAGCTATTTAATATGTAGCTTAGATTTCAGGTTTGATTGTCTTTGAGGTTTGATTATTGCAGAGATCAATTGCCAGACCAAATATAGACTAATTCTGTATTTGGTCTTTTTATCATATGAAACATCCCAGCCTTGGGTATAAATTAAGAGCAAGTACGGATGTTTATACCGATAGCGGTGTAGATATTTCCATGTTTATACAGATAGCGGTGTAGATATTTTCATGTCTATACAGATAGCGGTGTGGATGTTTCCATGTTTATACAGATAGTGGTGTAGATATTTTCATGTTTATAGAGATAGCGGTGTAGATATTTCCATGTTTCTACAGATAGCGTGGTAGATATTTCCATGTTTATAGAGACAGCGGTGTAGATATTTCTATATTTATAGAGATAGCGGTGTAGTTATTTCCATGTTTATACAGATAGCGGTGTAGATATTTCCATGTTTATACAGGTAGCAGTGTAGATATTTCCATGTTTGTACAGGTAGCGGTGAAGATATTTCCATATTTATACAGGTAGCGGTGCAGATATGTGAATTCATTAAACCTCTTTTTCTTTATAAATTACCCAGTCTTGGGTATGTCTTTATCAGCAGCATGAAAATTGACTAATACACTCACTGTCCATGAATGATACTCTGTTAGCCCATTTGCATTGTTATAAAGAAATACCTGAGGCTGGGTAATTTATAAAGAAATGAGGTTTATTTGGCTCCTTGTTCTGAAGGCTGTACATGAAGCATAGTACTGGCACCTGCTTCCAGGGAGGGCCTCAGGAACCTTCCAATCATGGTGGAAGGTGAAGGGAAACCAGCATATCACATGGTGAGAGAGGAAGCAAGAGAGACAGGGAGGAGGTGTCAGTCTCTTTTAAACATCCAGATATCGCATGAACTCACAGGGTAAGAACTCATTCATTACCAAGAGGACAGCACCAAGCCATTCAGGAGGCATCTGTCTCCAACATTGGGGATCACATTTTAACGTGAGATTTGAAGGGGACTAACATCCAAACTATGTCAGATACCAAAGCTGACAATGCTTAGGATCTTTAGCTGTTCCAGGTTCTGGGAAAAGGGAGAGAGTTAGCTTCCCTCGTCTATGCTGTGCTACTCCATATTATATTGGTAATTATTGTTCTCTAAAGGTTCTTAAAAGCAAATAAACAAATGCAAGGCAAAACATTTGAAATGGAAGGCAAAACACAAGAAATGCAAGGCAAATGCATTAAAAACTTTTGAGAGTTAATATATAGATTTTATTTTATCTTTTTAATTTCTTTTGCTTAACCAAATAGATTATGTAGTTTTGATTAACTGGCCATGAAATAGCTCTGCCTACATAGAATTTCCCATGAATAATTATTTGTGGAGACTTTTGTGTGTGACCCAAATCCTCCCTCAAAACTGAAGTTTGCCCAGCTATTGGGAGTGTTGGCAATTCATGCCTCTCAGCTGATTCTCTCCAGAATTTATTCTCAGGAGATCTAATTAATAACTTGTCAAGCTGATGTCCATCCTTGGGGACAACTCGTATCTGAAGAATGGCCAGTGAAAGGTATTAAAACTCCATACTCCTGCCTCAATTTAGGGCAACTCTGAAGGGTCACCCCAGCTTCTCAGCTCCCCCTTGAGATTAGCTGAGGTATTTGTTGTGACTGCCTCACATCTCAACTCCCTTTATCCAATTCAGCTTTTTTGCCACAGTTGTTGGTTCCTAGGATTTTACCCAGTTAAATGTTCTCTACACAAATCTCTATCTCAAATCTGCTTTACAGGGAATGTGGCCTCAGACAGGTTTTCATTAGGTTCTGGACATAACTCTCATTAGTCATTGATATGATTCGGCTGTGTCTCCGGCCGAATCTCACCTTGATTGTAATTATCCCCGCATGTCAAGGATGGAGTCAGGTGGAGATAATTGAATCATAGGGGCGGGTTCCCCCTACTGTTCTCCTGGTAGCGAATAAGTCTCACGAGATCTGATGCTTTTAAAATGGGAGTTTTCCTACACAAGCTTTCTTCTCTGCTACCATTTAAGATGTGCCTTTGCTTCTTTTTTGCCTTCTGCCGTGACTGTGAGGCCTCCCCAGCCATGTGGAATTGTGAGTTCATTAAACCTCTTTCCTTTATAAATTACCCGGTCTTGGGTAGGACTTTATTAGCAGCATGAGAACAAACTAGTACAGTCTGTTCTATAAGCCCAAGTCGGATCACAGAGTCCCGCTTTCTTTTTTTTTTTTCTAGCCCATATTTCTACTAAAACTTGACTCATATAGACTTAAAACAAAATAATTAAGCATGGCTAATATTTATTTAATATTTTATACGTATCAGGTACTGTATTTTGTAACTTATCTTTTAATAATCTTTCCAAATCTCTAAAAGGAGAATTCTGCTCTTTTATAGAGAAAATAAGGATGGCTCAATCTTTTGATTTTTATTACAAGCTTTATTTTGTATAACATATAATAAACTAAAAATATTGAAAGTTTAGAAACCATCAGCACACAATCGAGGTGATGGAAATATACTTCACCTCCAGTTTCCTGATGCCTCTTTATAATACATTTCTCTGGCCCCTCATTCCTGGCCCTTAAAAACCACCAAACTGCTTTCTGTCACTGGACAGTAATTTATACAGTCAAAAAATGTATATAAATACAATTTTACACTATGCACTTTTTTGTCTGACATTTTATGTTTTTTTCTCTGCATGTTTTACCTCTAGAGTCTGCCTTGTTTCACTTAGTATAATTATTTTGAGATTCATTCATGTTATAGTATGTATCCATAATTAATTCGGATAAAGCAAGTTAATTCATTAATGTATTGATTGATATTTAGACTGTTTCTAGTTTGGGCTATTATGAATACATGTGCTATGAACATTTGTGTTGATATCATTATATGAACACCTACTTTTATCTCTCTTGGGTAAATACCCAGGAGTGCAATGGCTGAGTCTTACGGCAGAAGTATGTTTAACTTTTTAAGGGACTCTTGAACTGTTTTTCAAAGGTTACACTTTTTTGTATTCCCATCAGCAGTGTATGAGAGTTTCAGCTTCTCCACATCCAAGCCAGTGCTTGGCTATTATCAGTCATGCTAATCTTAGCTATTTAAAAATAGATAGTGGCGTCTCATTTTGGTTTTAATTTGCATTGCCCTAAGCATTAATTATGTTGAGCATATGTGCTTATTTACCAAACAAATGTCTACTTTGAAATGTCTGTTCCAGTCTTTCACCCAAGTTTTAAATGGGGTTGTTTGTTTTTCATTATTAAATTTTGAGCTTTTAAAATATATTTTTGATGCAAGTCTTTTATCAGATATATGAGTTGCAAATATTTTCTCCCAGCCTGCAGCTTGTCTTTTCAGTCTCTTAATAGATTCTTTTGAAGAGCAGATTCTTTTTTTTAAATTTGATGAGTTCTTCTTATCAATATATTATTATATAAATCATGCTGTGGGGTCATATCAAAGAAAGCTTTGCCTGACTCAAAGTCCCAAATGTTTTCACATCTTCCCTCTCCTCTCCTTTGGGAACTGAGATTACACGTAAATTCAGTTACTTGAAATGTACTGTCTACTATTGCTCTGTTCATGTTTTTTAAAAATTTATTTTCTCTCTATATTTTATTTTGAGAGGTGTCTATCTTTTCTTCTTTAATGACTAATGTGCTATCAGCCTACCATGTAGCTGGGACTACAGCCGCATGCTACTATGTCCCGCTAATTTTTGTATTTTTAGTAGAGATGGGATTTCACCATATTGGTCAGGCTGGTCCTGAACTCCTGACTTCGTGATCCACCTGCCTCGGCCTCGCAAAATGCTGAGATTACAGGCGTGAGCCACTGCGCCCAGCCTCCTTTAGTGTATCTTGCATGTCTCTATTTTAGAACATATAGAATACTGTTTCAATAAGCATTTTAATGTTCTTAACTGATAACTCTGGCACCTTGATTTACTCTGGATCAGTTCTGACTCAGTGATTTTTCTCCTTATTATGAGCCACGTTCTTCTGTCTTTTGTTGTTACTGTTGCGTCTCTGCTAAACTGTGTCTGGATGTCAGATACGGTGACTTTTATCTTATTGAGTGCTGGAAGTATATATAAATATTCTTGATCTTTGTATTGGTATGTATTTAAGTTTAGTTGGAAAGAGTTTGACTCTTTTTGGTCTTGCTTTAAAAATTCATTAGGTGGGATCAGACCAGTTCTCATTTTAGAGCTAATCACTCCCAACTAGTGAGGCAAGATCCTTCTGGGTATCCCTGGGAATCTTGAGGTGTTTCTGGGTTGGCTGATAAAATAAGCACTATTACTGGACCTTGGTGAGCATGTGTACTGTTACTTTTCATCTTATCTGTGTGTTGTTTCCCCAACCATAGGTACTTTTCTCTAGGCCTGTCCTAACAATTACTTAGCTATGTACTTTAGGGGGACCCTTTGCAGAGCTCTGGAGTTCTCTTTCTGTGCAGCCCCTTCTTCTCGGAAACCTTGTCCTGAGAGCTCATGTCAACATGGTTTCTGTGGACTCTCAGCTCTGTCCCCTCAGCTCAGGGAGAACAATGGGCTCCTCTTGGGCTCTTCTCCTGGAGTAGTGGGCTGGAAAACTTTCTCCAGGCATAAATTAGGGCAGTTGATAGGCTCACCTTGTTTGAGACTGACTTTACAGGGTCTTGCAAACTTTTGTGGCATACATTTTGGCCATTTTTTTGGTTGTTTCAGGAGGGAGAGAAAGTCTAGTTCTTGTTACTCCATCATGGTCATTGCAGAAGTCAACCTAACTGATATTTATCAATACAGTCTGTTGCTACACATTGAACTTGCTTAAGATAATTTTTAGATGGCACAGAACTTTCTGTCCATTGAATGAGACTCTCTGCTTATTTTGCAAGTGCTCATTTGTATGGAGACATTTGTATGGAGAAACTTCAAAAAGTTTGTGGAAAAATGAAGTTAAAAGATAAACATTGAAAATGTGATCTTCGGTTTTCATCCCTAAAGAACTGATGGTCCTGGGAACTTAACAATGTCAATGCAGTCTCTTATACATTATTAACTTAAGAAAAATGGGTGCCCTTTCCACATTTGTTGAGATTGGGAAACAAAAAGAAGTCAGAAGGAGCCAAATCAGAGCTGTAAGGTGGATGCCTGACAATTTCCCATTGAGACTCTCACAAAATTGCCTTTGCTCGATGACAGGAATGAGCAGAAACATTGTGGTGTTAGAGGACTGTCTGCTAAAGCTTTCCCAGGTATTTTGCCCTAAAACTTTGGCTAACTTATTCAAAACACTCTCATGATATGCAGATATTATTGTTCTTTGACCTTCCACAAAGTCAACAAGCAAAATGCCTGGAATGTCCCCAAAAAACTGTTGCCGTGACCTTTGCTCTTGAGTGATCCCCTTTTGCTTTGACTGGACCACTTCCACCTTTGGTAGCCATTGCTTTGATTGTGTTTTGCCCTCAGGATCATACTGGGAAAGCCATGTTTTATCTTCTGTTACAATTCTTCAAAGAAATCCTTCAGGATCTTGACCCTAGTTCTTTAAAATTTCCATTGAGAGCTCTCCTCTTGTCTGCAGCTGATCTGAGCACAACACTTTTGGCACCCATGCAGTGGAAAGTTGGTTCAACTTTAATTTTTTAGTCAGAACTGTGTAAGCTGAACCAATTAAGATGTCTACGATGTTGGCTATTGTTTGTGCTGTTGATTATCAGTCCTCTTCAATTAGGGCACAAACAAGATTAATTTTTTTCCTTGAAAATTGATATGGATGATCTGTCCCTGTGGACTTCATCTTCCACATCATCTCGTTTCTTCTTTAAAAAAGCTGTCCGCTTGTGAACTACTGATTTCTTTGGTGCATTGTCCCCTCAAGCTTCTTGTAAAGCATCAGTGATTTCACCATTCTTTCACTCAAGCTTCATCATAATCTAATGTCTGTTCTTGCTTCAATTTTAGCAGAATTTACATTGCTCTGCTAGGGGCTCTTTTCAAACTAATGTCTACTCCTTCTTACTGTCTCAAACTAGATCCTGTTCAAACATGCTATAATAAATTAGTATGAGTTTATTTTGCTGCCAATATTGAAACCTTTGCATAGTTTTTTTCATAATATACATTTTCCATGAACTTTTTAAGGCCTCTCACGTATCCACAGGTAGAGTGCCTTACCTATTCTGACTTCAGTCAATTATTCAAGACCTTTCCTTGTCAGTGACACATTAGAAAGGTAGAGTATTGAAAAATAAGAGTAGCTTCTGCTGATTAAGAAATACTATATCTTTTTCTACTTCTTTCTTTTTCTTTTTTTTTTTTTTTCTTGAGACAGCATCTTTCTCTGTCACCCAGGCTGGAGTGCAGTGGTGTGATCTCAGCTCACTGCAACCTCTGCCTCCCAGGGTCAAGTGATTCTCCTGCCTCAGCCTCCCGAGTAGCTGGGACTATAGGTGCCTGCCACCACACCCAGCTAATTTTTGTATTTTTAGTGGAGACAAGGTTTCACCATATTGGCCAGGCTGGTCTTGAACTCCTGACCTTGTGATCTGCCTGACTCGGCCTCCCAAAGCGCTGGGATTACAGTCATGAGCCACTGTACCTAGCTTTCTACTTCTTTCTTATTATTTTCCTCCTCTCTCATTCCTATATTCTCTCCTTTCTCCTACTTTCCTCCCCACTCCCTGTTTCCTTCCTTTCATCTTTCCTATTTTCAGGACTTAATATTTCTTGAACCTCAGATGTTATCATAGTATGTTATTTGTTTAATTTTCACATAACAATAATAGTTTAAATACAAATAATATTTATTTTCATCCCCATGTTATCAGTATAACAGTAAAGATGTGGAGAGGCCAGCTGGGCATGGTGGCTCAAGACTGTAATCCCAGCACATTGGGAGGCCGAGGTGGGTGGATCACGAGGTCAGGAGATCGAGACCATCCTGGCTAACACGGTGAAACCCCATCTCTACTAAAAAATAGAAAAAATTAGCTGGTCGTGGTGGCGCGTGCCTGTAGTCCCAGCTACTCAGGAGGCTGAGGCAGGAGAATAGTGTGAACCCAGGAGGCAGAACTTGCGGTGAGCCAAGATCACGACACTGCACTCCAGCCTTGGTGACAGAGCGAGACTCTGTCTCAAAAAAAAAAAAAATAAATAAATGAAAATAAAATTAAAAAAAATGATGTGGAGAGGCCAAACCAATGGCTCTTATATCCACGTTATTTCTTCTAAATGATTTCACCTTAGTTTTAGTCTGCATCTCTAACCATAGCTAGTTGCAGTAGGACCTTCTATCTGGCCTTGCTGCTCTCATTTTTGGACCTCCTCACTGAAATCAAATTGATCTTTCTAAAATGCAAACCCGGTCTTAGTATTTTATTACTTAAAACCCATTGGTGGCTTTCCATGATTTATGGAATAAAGTCAAAATTCCTGTTTTTGCCCACGTTTCTGTGTGCCTCTCATCCCTACATTTACTGATTCCTGTGTGCCATAAATTGCCAGTTGTCCAGAGTTCATTCTCTTTTTGTACTTGGGAGGACTTCTGCATCCTGCAACTTTTCCCCTGAAACATGCTTGGAAAATACCTACTCATTTTTTTCAGATTCAGGTTAGTTTTTTACTTCAGTTTCTTTTCCTGAAGCTTATACTGACTGCTCCATATGGCTTTGGGGATTAGCTACTCATTCCTTTGTGCCCTTTTGTAGATACACATTTATCATGGAGTCTTTTTTTTTTTTTTTTTGAGACAGAGTCTCACTCTGTCACCAGGCTGGAGTGCAGTGGTGTGATCTCAGCTCACTGCAACCTTTACCTTCCAGGTTCAATTGATTCTCTTGCCTCAGCCTCCCAAGTAACTAAAGCCATGCACCACCGTGCCCAGCTAATTTTTGTATTTTTAGTAGAGACGGGGTTTCACTATGTTGGCCAGGATGGTCTCGATCTCTTGACCTCATGATCTGCCCACGTTGGCCTCCCAAAGTGCTGGGATTACAGGCATGAGCCACCACTCCCAATCAGTCATGCAGTCTTCATACTTACTTGTTTACTTGCCTGTGAGCTCACTGAATGCAGGGACTATTTCCTTGTTGCTCTAGCACCTACACCAGTACCTGGTATCCAGAAGCTGTATGCTAAATGTTTGTTGAGTGGCTGTTTGACTGAATGATTGTACTCCTAATTAGTAGATAGAAAGCCATGAACTTCCCAGTTCATCATTCTTTGTGCTCAATTCTGGTTTCTTTATTGTGTTCAAAAGAGTTCCTTAGTGACATAAAACTATGGAGCTAGTATGTCAGCTCATTTAAGCAATGATTGGTTTATGTATATAAGAGGCTTCAATAATTATATATTTTTATTTCAGTTTCAATAAATGATCAATTGATTAATTTTCTCTGTTTTGGCTTATTGTTCACATTTAATATCAAAAGTGTTTTACTTAAAATTATTCATGCCAATTATGACAGTTAGGTGAATATTACTTTGATTTACATTCCAGTAGTAGTTTTGGTTGAACCCTGAATATGCTAAGACGTCACTTTTCTTTTTTCTTATGAACAGGCTACTGTGTTTACATATATTATTAAAATCTTCTTTGAAAATACGAAGAGTGTTACATTTCTTATATTTAGTTCTCTGTGCTTCAGAATTCCTGTGATACTTGCACTTAAGTCCTTCTGAGCAGTTGATGTTAATATTTATGTGGTTAATTTCATGAAACATGGTGGTTTTCATTTCTATCATTAATTTATACAGGAGATAGACTGTTTTCCAGGTGTAAGCTCAGTCATATAATTAGAAAATTTATAAGCAGAAGGGAGTTATTTGGTCTAACCCATTTATTCTACAGATAGAGAAATTAGAGTCCAGAAACTCTGTCTTCTTTAAAGTCTTACAGGTATTTAAGAAAAAAGAATAGACTTGAGGTTTCTGTGTTCTGAACCCAGTGATCTTGACACTGTAATGATCTTCATCCATATTATTCACAGAAGTAAATATAATCACATATTAAATAAGAAACACAAATACTAAGGAGATATTATACTGAAAAATGAAATAATATTATCTTAATTATTTTGATCAGATTCAATATATAGCAGCTTGAAGGCTAATAGTTCCAATGATTCTCTGAATAAACCATTTTTCTCATAAGATTACAGGTTTTAGTAATCTAATTATTTTGACTGATGCAAATGTTACCCCGCCAGTCTGAAAAATGTGTTTATTTATATGTCATAAAGAATAATTTATTCCAAAAAGGCTAATTTTCAAAATATATGTATCTTCTGAAACTGTATCTATTTTTTTCCCACGTTTTCTAAATATAGTTTAGAGGGCGTTTGTAGATTTTCATGGTGCTGAAAAATTAAGGTATAATGGTCTCATGAAGGAGAATAATGTCATTTAGACATTGTAATTTTGGAGGATCACAATACTTTTTGGAATGTGGTTGTTGCAGCACTGGTCACTTATACTAATTATATAATAACATACTATACTAATGCAATAATATACCATATGAAATTATTAAATGGTAAATTTGTCTTAAATCCTCTAGAATACTGCAAAGAAATAGTTTATATAAGAAAGAGTACCATAGCATATGTGAACACAATGTTTCCTATTTTTTTCTTCTTTTTTATTTTTTTGAAGACAAGTTCTCACTCTGTTGCCCAGACTGGAGTTCAGTGCCATGTTCATAGTTCACTGCAACCTCAAACTCCCAAGCTCAAGTGATCCTCTTGATTCAGCCTCTGAAGTAGCTGTGCCTATAGGTGTGCACCACCACACTGGCTAATTTTTAAAATTTTTTATAGATATGTTGCCCAAGCTGGTCTCAAATTCTTGAGCTCAAGAGATCTTCTCACCTTGGCCTCCCAGAGTGTTGGGATTACAGGCATGAGCCACCATACTCAGCCAATATTTCTTTTCTAAAAGACATTTTCTAACATACTTCTCATTTTAACTAACATAATATTCAAAGTGTAGATCTGAGAAAGAGATAGTGCCTGCAGATCTGGGATCCTACATGCTAATATTATGGGATGCATTCAGATTCGATCAGCAGATATTCCATTTATTCTAGAACACCACCAGCAGAAGAATGTAATTACGTCTATCACTAAAACTTTGTGTCAATACAGACTACTGTATTTGTTATCATAGATGGTCCTTGGATGGCAGCCTTAAGCAATTTTAAACCTAGACAGGTGATGTACTTTTTCTTCTTGGATAATTTTCATTGTTTTATCTAATTTGGTTGTAACTAATGTGTTTAATATGGCTTGCTTGTTTTTTAAAAAGTTGTTCAGTATCCTTAGAACTCAGTGCTGATTTCTTTTTCTAGCAGGCCTTTTATATAGGACATCTCACTTTCTCCTGGCTCTCTACTACTAGCATGAGGTCTCTGAAAAAATCAAGACAGCCAAATAATTTGTTATAGAATAGCCTATGTAGAGGGACAGGGGAGGAGTCATATTCCAAGAGGGAAAGACCTTTGAGCCAGGCTCAATTTGTAGAGGCTGTTGAATGAAAATGAGAGAGAGAGAATGCACACTTTATTGCACTATTAAAGCAAAATTCTGACAATAACTTCTAAAAATGATTCCACTCTTATACACTGAGAATATGACAGACCTTCCAAAAGTATAATTTCTTACATGAACGTCCAGGTATATAAGGAAAAATAACTATTTCATACCAATATCTTCAGCCGCCTTTATTGTTGGTTCACCACATAGATTTTTATCAGAATCGCAGAACATTAATTTTTTAAATTAGCTACCATTACAACTAGCTTGAAAAGAACTTTCTTTTTAATAATTCGACCCAGATGCATTCTAGATACTTCAGTGTTACGAATCGATGGCTTCATGAGGAGCCGCTGTTGACTCATGCTATCTCTGGACACACTGACAGGAAATGTTTTCTTACACCTGTTTTCCTCCTGCTTTTCCTTGGTAGGACTTAGTTCCTTGGCATAGTTCAGTATCAATGGCAGTCATAGAGAAGTGTTACAAAAACCCAGCTTATTCCAACTTGTGAATTATTTGGCACCCAGGAACCAGGTCTTACAATCTTCAACCCACTTTTTCCTAACATGGCCCCTTTTCTGAAATGTTTATTTATATATGATGTAGGCCTGGGGAAAGGACATGGACTTTCAAAGAAAATATTCTGCAATAGATCTCTCAACTCCAGAGAACCTTCTGACTAAATCTGAAAGAATTCCACTGTGCTCTGATAACATCCTTTAATAATGAAGGAAAAGATATTTTTCCCCCAGGAGGATTTTGTAGTGAAAGAGATGGCATAATTTTTTTTAAATGTTGTTTATAATCTAATTTGTTTTTTCATTTGTGGGGTGTGTCTTAAATCCTAAATGGTACATCCTTTTTAAAATACTTCTAGTAATAAAATGTTTCTGAAGTTATGTTGTAAATATCATTGGACTATGTTTAATAATGTTAAGTTGATCCCACTCCCCCTGAAATTATATACATAAATGCTGAAAGTATAAATTTACATATACAACTTCATGGAACATTTTTCTTCCAAGTGTGCATTTGCTAGAATTTGCATTGAAAGGTTTTGGAAGGAGCCTGTTGGTATGAATCCTGTGTTAGCAACACTCAGATTTGTTGCATACTGAACAGCATGCTAAATCTCACTTCACAATCTTAGATTTCTCATCTACCATCTTGAGCTGAATTTAAAATATAACTGCAGTTTATTATGTCACCTGTTCGTCAAACACTGATGCAAAGCTTAGTTTTCAGTGTGAAGAACCCATGACTAGAGAAGGGAAGAAGAAAGAGTCAAGCAGACCTCATTAAAGAGTGTATGGGCAAGAAAACACATCAGATGTCTTGATAGGTTTTTTAAAGTCCTGTTAGACTTGTCATGATTTCCAAAACACTAAATGCCATCTAGTATTTTGGACCCTCCAAAATTACAGTAGAATATTATTATGGGTCATCTTAATTGGAAATATACAGGAAATCCTGATGATTAATGTAGACTAGTGATAGCTCTCACACATTTATATAACCTATGTTGAAAAGAAAGAAGAAAGGCAGGAAGGAAAGAAGGAAAAAGAGCGAAGAGAGAGGAACAAGAAAACACGTGGATTTGTGGAAATGAAAATTTTTAAATTACTAATTTGCAAGAATGGGTAAGAAAAATACCGAGTATGAACATAAGTGCTTTCAATTCCGTTTGTCTCTTAATCCTTCTCAGTCCGTGGCCAGTTTTGAAACTTGGTGTAACTTCCTTCCTTTATTCCTCCCTCCCTTGCTCCCTCCATCCCTTCTTGCCAGCCTCCTTCCCTTCCTCTCTCCTTGAGTTTCCTTCTTCTTTCTTGTTCCCTCCCTCCCTCCCTCTCTCTTTTTTTCCCTTAGTTTCCCCGGAAGCACATATACCAGCCATTTGAATGCTTTCTGCTCATAGATACTGCCAAGCCCCCTCACCCAGACTGCTGACTAGATTTGGTAGAATGGAATGAGAAACATAGACTTTGTGTCTGTGGCAGCCACCTCTGATGTTGCAGATTTTTGCCGTGATTATGCACTCCAGCCGAGGGACGCTAGAGAGGTTGAAATTTCAACTGTGGGATTTGCCATTTTGGAATTTGCAGTAATGTACTGGATATGCTAACAGCAGCCTGGCTAGCCGCCACTTCACAAGGAAGTATTTAAATATACACGTGTAATATGAAGAAAATTGCATTAGGTCATAAGGGATGAATTATTTTGTAAATGACTATACCATCAAATACCATACCTGATATCAATCATCTTCATCAGACAGTATCTGTGTATGTAAGTAGATAAACAAAAAAGCAGGAGTTTATTTCTCTCTAATGTATCCTTGACTCTCTAGCGGTGACCTCTGAAATGTCTCTTCTGATCCAGACTTGTTTGAATCATGTGCAACATTTTAGATTTGTCTTTTCTCTGCAAGTTTTTTTTTTGTTAAGTACCATAACATATTGAACCAAATAGTTTTGCTTGCTTTCTATTGATGACACATGATTTTGGCTTTTATCTTCAGTGGAAAATCAATGTGTCACATGGTGTTCACTAAGAAAAAGGTATGAGGCCTCTTTGTAATTCTTTGTCAGATGGTTGCTTTATCTTGATTTATGCCTTCAAACTTTTTCCCATTCAGCAGAAAATATTGTGTCGCTATCTGTGAGAGCAAAGCGATCTATACCAATTTATGCTCTAAGTGTAGCCTCCTTCCAGAACTGCTTATGGAACATATCAACTCACTATAGATTAGGGACATAATGGATTCTTCTTTCTTAAAAGTGGCAGATTGACAATTTTAGTTCATATACAAGCTTTTATATTAACATTAAAACAATATTTCTATGTAAAGTAAAATATTGTAGTTGATTATTATTCGAGGGCCTCCCAGAATTTCAAGGTCTGAAAATAAATTCAATGTTCCTGGTGGTAACAAAATTGCTCCTACTTCCTTGTATCAGGACTGTCATTTGGAACTGCTGGGGAAGCTCTTTTCAGAAATTATTTTCAAAACAGCATTGTTGCCTTTTGCCAAACTGAAATCTGGTTGTAAACTTTTGAAAACTAGTTCCTTGGAATGGAATTCAAGTTGTCTTCTAAGCAATTTTTTTTAACTCAAACATACATTCTATCTTGCTTTATTATGTCACTATTTGTGTACGAAACATATTTCTATTTTTACCATTTTCAATTTATTTACATTTACATTTACATTTGTGTGTATATATATACACACATACATACACTTTAAGTTCTGGGATACATATGCAGAACTTGCAGTTTTGTGAAATAGGTATACATGTGCTGTCGTGGTTTGCTGCACCCATCAACCCGTCATCTACATTAAGTATTTCTCCTAATGCTATCCCTCCTCTTTCCTTCCTACCCACTGACAGGCCCCAGTGTGTGATGTTCCCCTCCCTGTGTCTGTGTGTTCTCTTTGTTCAACTCCCACTTATGAGTGAGAACATGTGGTGTTTGGTTTTCTGTTCTTGTGATAGTTTGCTGAGAATGATGGTTTCCAGCTTCATCCATGTCTCTGCAAAAGACATTAATCCATCCTTTTTTATAGCTGCATAGTATTCCATGGTGTATATGTGCCACATATTCTTTATCCAGTCTATCATTGATGGGCATTTGGGTTGGTTCCTAGTCTTTGCTATTGTGAATAGTGCTGCAATAAACATATGTGTGAATGTGTCTTTATAGTAGAATGATTTATAATCCTTTGGATGTGTACCTAGTAATGAGACTGTTAGGTCAAATGGTATTTCTAGTTCTGGATCCTTGAGGAATTGCTACACTGTCTTCCACAATGGTTGAACTAATTTACACTCCCACCAACAGTGTAAAAGCATTCCTATTTCTCCACATCCTCTCTAGCACCTGTTGTTTCCTGACTTTTTAATGATTGCCATTCTAACTGGCACGAGATGGTATCTCATTGGACCAGGGGTGATGAGCTTTTTTTTTTTTTCTTCGAGACAGCCTCACTCTGTCACCCAGGGTGGAGTGCAGTGGCACAATTTCGGCTCACTGCAACCTCCACCTAATGGGTTCAAGCAATTCTCCTGCCTTAGCCTCTTGAGTAGCTGGGATTACAGATATATACCACCACGCCTGGCTAAAGTTTTTTTTGTGTGTTTTTGGTAGAGACAGAGTTTCACCGTAGTGGCCAGGCAAGTGTCAAACTCCCGACCTTGTGATCCACTCGCCTTGGCCTCCCAAAGTGATGGGATTACAGGCGTGAGCCACCACGCCCAGCCTATGATGAGCTTTTTTTCATGTGTTTATTGGCCGCATAAATGTCTTCTTTTGAGAAGTGTCTGTTCATATCCTTTTCCCACTTTTTGATGGGGTTGTTTTTTTCTTGTAAATTTGTTTAAGTTCCTTGTAGATTCTGGATATTAGCCCTTTGTTAGATGGATAGATTGCAAAAATTTTCTCCCACTCTGTAGGTTTTGTGTTCACTCCGATGATAGTGTCTTTTGCTGTGCAGAAGCTATCTTTAGTTTAATTAGATCCCGTTTCTCAATTTTGGCTTTTGTTGCCACTGCTTTTGGTGTTTTAGTCATGAAGTCTTTGCCTATGCCTATGTTCTGAATGGTATTGGCTAGGTTTTCTTCTAGAGTTTTTATGGTTTTAGATCTTATGTTTAAGTCTTTAATCCATCTTGAGTTAATTATTTTATAAGGTGTAAGGAAGGGGTCCAGTTTCAGCTTTCTTCATATGGCTAGCCAGTTTTCCCATCACCATTGATTAAATAGTCAATCTTTCCCCATTGTTTGTTTTCGTCAGGTGTGTCAGAGATATGTTGTATATTTCATGGTACAATGCCTTCTGTCAATGGGGAAAAATAACAAGCATATATGGGATGAATGAAGTCTGCTATGGTTAAGGTTGAGAATATTTACTGATCCTTGAGTTCAGTCTCCAGGAATGTTGGAAATAGAGAATGGAGATAATGGAGATAAAGAAAAGTTCTGAAAATGACACTTCCCATAGTGTCAAAATTGTGATCTATTGGAGAATTCTGTGATACATCAAAATCTCTGTTTATACTGATGTTTGTTATTGTGTATGAGCATATCTTTATCAGGTGTAGGCTATTTCTATACTTTCATGTCTTTAAATCAATGTTTCTATTCACATATGTATATGTGCAAATAGAAGCATGTTAATATTATATATATATTTTTTTTTTCTGTCATTACCATGATTGCTATGATTATCATTAGCATGTATTATTAGTGTGACCGAAGTATCATCAGTATCAGTTTATTTCTAACTGCAGTGCTCCTGTAATGCTTCATTTCTACAGAGCCAACCTACACCCACCATTTCCCTGACTATAACTTTACCTAAAGTATAAGCCCTTATAAAGCCATGAAAGCCTACCAAGAATTGTCAAAGAAGCTAGGCAGCAGCCAGGCTCTGCCTTAGGAAAAGACTTTACTTTTTATTATCATGTGCAGTACTTAACTACTTGTTTTGACCTCTAAGATTTTGCTCTCCTATATTTCTATCCCCTGGCTTTCTGATATTTCATGTGATTATATTTGAAATTTTAACCTTGCTTTTCTTTTTGGAATCTCTGATATCTCTGCTGCCACAGGTAATGACAGGTTCCTCTCTAACTGTTGGTGTTATCCCTGGTCAGATTATTACTGATGACAGAAGTAGATGTTTTACGTGGATTCTCTCGATATCAGAAACAAATACAGAGATCACAACTCAAAAATGACAGACTGATAACCATTATGAACTTAGATGCAACATTCTTAATACAATATTAGCAAAGTGAGTCTAGGAATATTTAAAAATGATAATGTGTTTTAACCAAGTGGGGCTTATCTCAAGTTGGTTTCAACAACTGAAAATCTACCATGCTGACAGAAAAAAGAAAAATCACGTGACACTCTCAATAGATGCAAAAAAGGAATTTACAAAATGTAACACATTTTTTAAATTAAAAACTCCCAGCAAACTGAGGATAGAAAAGTACATTTTCAAACTGATTATGTGTTTACAGAAAATCTATAGCAAACATCTTACTTAAAATGGTGAAAGCCTTAATACTTTCTACATAAGATTATGAAAAATGCAATGATGTCCTCTCTCCCTAGTTCTTTAAAGTATTGCATTCAATATTAAATAAGTGGAAATATATACCAAGTTCATTGATAAATATTTAATACTTATGAGATGATAATTCTCCTGAAATTGATCTCTAGATTCAGTGGAATTCCCATGAAACCTTATAGGTCCTTTTGGATAAATTACAAAACTGATTCTAAAACAGGGAGAAAGAAAGAAGGGAAGGAAGGAGGAATGGACAGAAAGAAGAAAGAAATAAAGAGAAAAGAAAAGAAAATAAGAAATAAGTGACACCCAAGTTGGGAAGAAAGAAAAATACTATTCTCACATGATGTAAACATATACACAGAAAATCCTTAGGCATCTGCAGAAGTGTGCTAGAGGTATGAAGTGAATTTAACAAAGTTGTAGGATGAAAGATCAATAAATAAAATCAATTGTGTTTCTATACACAATCAACACCAATTAGAAAATAAAATTATGTAAGCAATTTAACTTATAATAGCCTCAAAAATAATAAAATAATTCAGAATAAATTTAATAAAAGGTATGCTGATCCAAAATTTCTAAATCACTAATACGAGAGATTGAATAGGTAGAAATATGTATCAAGTTCATTGGTAAATATACATGTCATACTTATTAGATGATAATTCTTCTGAAACTGATCTCCAGATTTGGCACAATCCCAATCAAACCTATAGGCCTTTTTGGAGAAATTACAAAGCTGATTCTAATTTTTTTTTTAAATATGGAAGTCCTAGAATAGCCAGAGCATGTTTTAGAAAGAAGAATAAAGTTGGAAAACTTTCCAAATTTCAAGACATATTGTAAAGCTACACTAACCAGTACAGTAAACTTACTGGCATGAAGAAGACATATATATCAGTGAAACAGAATAAATAATTTAGAAATATATCCAGCCTTACATGGCCAAAGTTGCCAAAATAATTCAATAAGGAAATCAATGTCTTTATAAAGATGGTACTAATAAAATTGGATATTAAATGGAGAATATGAACTTCAGAATTACCTCACACCATATCCTCAAGTTAACTCAACATGTATTTTATACATAATGTAAATATAAAAAGTATAAAGCTTACTGAATAGGAAAAATTTTTAATAATCTTACTATAGCTAAAAATTTTTTAGATAAGAAAAGGATGGATGAAAATGGAAAAAAATAGTAAGTTGGACTTCATGAAATTAAGACTTTTGCAATTTAAAACATAGCATCAAAAAATGAAAAGGCAAACCACAGATTGGGACAGAATAATTTTAAATATGTCTGATAAAGAACTTTCATCTAGAATGTACACATAACTAAAAAACTAAATAACAAAACACAAATAACTCATTTAACATAATATTTTGACCTAAATGGACCAAATATTTGTACAGATATTTTAATTTAAAAAGAGATGATGTCCAATACACAAATGAAAAGATACTTAACATTACCCGTCATCAGGGAAATGCAAGTTAAAACCACATTGAGGTACCACTGTACGCCCACTGGAGTGGCTGACACGAGCAGAACTGACCATACCACATGATGTGAAGAATTGCTATTCACACCTGGCTAGTGGGACTTCAAAATGGTACAGACATTTTGGAAAGCAGTTTGGCAGTTTCTTTTAATGTTAAACTTAGTACTGATCATATAACCAAATAATTCCACTGCGACTCAAAATAAATAAAAACATATCCGTACCAAGCCTCATCCTTGAAGTTCATAGCAGATGTGTCCATCAACTTGTAAATGGATAAACCAGTTGTAGATGGAGTACCACTCAACAATAAAAAGGAGCAAACTGATACAACAGCAATATAAATGAATATCAAAAGCATTATGCTCAGTGAAAGAAGCTAGACATGAAAGACACCAATGTATCATTCCACTAATAGGATACTCTAGAAAATGCAAACTGTAGAAACAGAAGCAGATTAGTGGTTGCCTGTGTTCAGGAATGGAGAAAAGATCAAATGCAAAACAGCAAAAGAAAACATTTTGTGATGATGCAGATTTTCTGTATCTTGATCATGATTGTGGTCAAATGATGATATTCATCTGCCATAACCCATTAAATTGCACATTGAAAAGGGTGAATTTTACTGTGTGTACATTATACTTAAATGGAGCTGTAAATATGTTTGGAGCTTATCTGTGAACATTAGTTGCAGAGCAGGAGTTATTTTTATAGAGTGGAAATCTGCTCAGTGCCAACTTGAGAAGGGTTGAGAAAAATTAGAACCTTCTTCCAACACATTTCAGTTAGAACACTCTTAGGATGTCGTTACAGCTGTGCTCTATATTGGAGTCTCTGATGAAATCACATGTCTAACAATCTCAGCATGCCTTTAATCAACAGAATATACACGTGTTTTCTTTTTTTACTATAAAGGATATACCAAACAACTTTTTCAAGACTTTACTTCAAAAAGGCATGTAGTTTTGCAACATTTTTGGTAAGTCTTTAATTATTTCAAAATGAAAAACTGAAAATAAAATGCAATTATTTACTCAGGCCCCCCACAAAAAAGGCCTGTACGGGGAATGCATGTGGTGTGTGTGTGTGTGTGTGTGTGTGTGTGTGTGTGTGTGTAAGTGTGTGATTTGAAGAATTGAAAAAATTTTAGTGGGGTTTTGTAGCATCACTTTGATAGCATCCTGTAATTTTGAATTGTGTTAGAAATAAAAATAAAGTGAATACACTGATAAAAGAATTTGAAAAGAATTTGCATTATTGCCTAAATTATGTGTGGTTTCCACAGTGGCATGAATCGAGCATCTTTAACCTACATAACAATATATCAGAATGTATTAGGTAAAAAATAAGTAAACTAGTATAACAAAGTTAAATATTTCTAAAGGAAAATTATAGCTTTATTTTTTTTCCTGAACTGTTTTGAGGAGATATTTACACCAAAAGATATTATCATTGATCAATGAAACTTTTTCAGAATTTGCTTGTGTCCCACCAATATTTGATTACATAGTGCTTCTGTGAGTTCCATTTCATTAATTTAGCATTGACAGGAGAGAAGGCAATGGCTCTGCAGCCTCTCTTGATGTGGCATGATCCTGGTTCCGCTGGCTGATATCTATTAGAACCATGGCCTTAATCATGCCTTTCATGCTTCTAACTTGATTTGCATTTGTTGTGTAATCCAAATTTATTCTCTCGTTTAGTCGCTTCCACCCATAGAAAAGCAGGTCTTTTTCATTTCTCCTTCACCATTGCCCCCATTTTTTCTTTTTGTCCTCCCATGATGAAAAACAAGACAGAAACAAACTATAACAACAACAGACACCTTTTGTCTGTGGTCACCAATGCATTGTAGCACTAAACTTTGTTCAAAATCTCTAGATCTGACCTCTATATCTGCTGTTCCCAGAGTTTTTCAATGTATTCTCTAGACTGCTGTGACCCATTGACAGAACGTCTAGCTATATTTAATTGAAAGTTATTACTGTCTGATATGGCTTGGCTGTGTCTGCACCGAAATCTCATCTTGCACTGTAGCTCCCATAATTCACATGTTGTGGGAGGGACCCAGTGAGAGGTAAGTGGATCATGGGGGCAGTTTTCCCCACACTGTTCTAGTGGTAGTGAATAAGTCTCATGAGATCTGATGGTTTTATAAGGGGAAACCCCTTTCGCCTTTCACTTGGTTCTCATTTGCTAAATCATGCCTCTCAGCTGATTCTCTCTAGAATTTATTCTCAGGAGATCTAATTAATAACTTGTCAAGCTGATGTCCATCCTTGGGGACAACTCGTATCTGAAGAATGGCCAGTGAAAGGTATTAAAACTCCATACTCCTGCCTCAATTTAGGGCAACTCTGAAGGGTCACCCCAGCTTCTCAGCTCCCCCTTGAGATTAGCTGAGGTATTTGTTGTGACTGCCTCACATCTCAACTCCCTTTATTCAATTCAGTTTTTTCGCCACAGTTGTCGGTTCCTAGGATTTTACCCAGTTAAATGTTCTCTACACAAATCTCTATCTCAAATCTGCTTTACAGGGAATGTGGCCTCAGACAGGTTTTCATTAGGTTCTGGACATAACTCTCATTAGTCATTGATATGATTCGGCTGTGTCTCCGGCCGAATCTCACCTTGATTGTAATTATCCCCGCATGTCAAGGATGGAGTCAGGTGGAGATAATTGAATCATAGGGGCGGGTTCCCCCTACTGTTCTCCTGGTAGCGAATAAGTCTCACCAGATCTGATGCTTTTAAAATGGGAGTTTCCGTACACAAGCTTTCTTCTCTGCTACCATTTAAGATGTGCCTTTGCTTCTTTTTTGCCTTCTGCCGTGACTGTGAGGCCTCCCCAGCCATGTGGAATTGTGAGTTCATTAAACCTCTTTCCTTTATAAATTACCCGGTCTTGGGTAGGACTTTATTAGCAGCATGAGAACAAACTAGTACAGTCTGTTCTATAAGCCCAAGTCGGATCACAGAGTCCCGCTTTCTTTTTTTTTTTTTCTAGCCCATATTTCTACTAAAACTTGACTCATATAGACTTAAAACAAAATAATTAAGCATGGCTAATATTTATTTAATATTTTATACGTGTCAGGTACTGTATTTTGTAACTTATCTTTTAATAATCTTTCCAAATCTCTAAAAGGAGAATTCTGCTCTTTTATAGAGAAAATAAGGATGGCTCTGAAAATGTTAGTATTAGGGGAAGTAGGGTGAGGGACATAGGGGGCACTTTGTGTTATTTGTGCATTTTACTATCAATCTAAAATCAGGTCAAAATAAAAATTAAAAAAATGAGTAGTAGAAGCAGGTTGTTAAGATTTTCAGTGTGACTCTAGAATTTTTTTGTTTGTTGTTTGTTTTGGAGTGTAGTGGTATTATCTCTGCTCACTGCAACCTCCACTTCCCAGGCTCAAGCAATTCTCCCCCTCAGTCTCCCAAGTAGCTCGGATTATAGGTGCCCCCCCCCACACCCAGCTAATTTTTGTATTTTTTTTTTTTTTAGTAGAGATGGGGTTTCAGCATGTTGGCCAGGCCAGTCTCCAACTCCTGACTTCAAGTCATCCGCACGCCACAGCCTCCCGAAGTGCTGGGATTATAGGCATGAGCCACCACTCCTGGCCCAAAGTTCATATTTTAACTACTAACCTAAATTATTTTAAAAACAAAAGCCTCCTTGGACTCAAACCAGGTCAGAGTGACATGATCATGTGCCTGTTTTGTGCAGGGTGAAGTGAGATTATTGTCTAGGAAATAGCTGAAATGTCTTGTTGTGGGCATAAATATTTCATATAAATTCTAAGCTTCATATTAGCACTTAGATTATAATTATCTAAAGAATAGAGAACAATTTCATATAATTTTCAGTGTATCAGGCGAATCAAAAGTATACATACAAGCATGCAGATGAATTTCAGTGAATATAGTGGTGACAATGCTCAACAGAATATGTGTCCCCCACCCCATCCCTGCTTCTTGCTCTTTCACTGTCCTAAAGATAGAACAAAATGGTTCAGGCATCCAGCTTGTCCCCCCCACACTTCACACTTTTACTTAATAGCAGCTTATCTTTAACACTTTGTCATCTTTAAGATGTTGCTAATTCTTTCTGGTAGATCCCAGGACTGAGGATGAGGAAGAATGATTTTATTTAAATAAAGTTGCTTAATTAAAAAACAATTTTTTTTAGTTTTAAAATATTTTCATTATTTTATAAAATTTTTGTGGGTACATAGGAGGTTTATATATTTGTGGGGTACATGAGATGTTTTGATACAGGCATGCAGTGTGAAATAATCACATCATGAGGAATGGGCTTTCCATCCCCTCAAGCATTTATCCTCTGAGTTAAAAACTATTCAATTGGCTGGGCGCGGTGGCTCACGCCTGTAGTCCCAGCTCTTTGGGAGGCCAAGGGGGGCGGATCGCCTGAGGTCAGGAGTTTGAGACCAGCCTGGCCAACATGATGAAACCCCATCTCTACTAAAAATACAGAAATTAGCCAGGTGTGGTGGCGAGTGCCTGTCATCCCAGCTACTCGGGAGGCTGAGACAGAAAAATCATTTGAACCTGGGAGGTGGAGGTTACAGTGAGCCGAGATCATGCCATTGTACTCCAGCCTGAGTGACAAGAGTGAAACTCCATGTCAAAAACAAACAAAAATCAATTACATTCTTTAAGTTATTAAAATTAAACATTGTAAATGATTTTTTTTTCCCAAAGCTTTTTCAGAGAAAAAAAAAAGTAGAAACAAAGACACTTTCTACTGATTTCCAACATGATGACTGTATTTCTAGCATGTGTTAAGGTGAAAAATTGATTTTCTGTTTAATACAAAACATAGCATAATGTAATGAAAAGCAAGATTGTAATGATGAAGGAAAATAACATTAGTGCTAATTTTTTTCAATTTGAAGCATTGGATTAAAATGAATTAGGTTATATTCCAACATGTTTATATTGAATTTCTTTTTTCTCCAATTGGTTTCTTTTTATTAATGGGGGAGTGTTGCATTTGTATAAGGTTTCCCTATTATATTCAATTGTTTTGAGATGCTTTTAATATGAAGTTTTTATGTTTTCTTTTTGATGTATACATGTTATGCTTTTATGCTGAATTTGATAATTGGTGCTGTATATGCAAAGCAAATGTAATTTCCCAGCTTTTATTTTTTAAAGCCCTGGGAAGCAACATAATGAAGTAGAAATAGTATCAAGACAGGAGTTAGAATACCTGGATTCTAAAATTTAAATTAAATTAGGATCTAGTGACATTATAGGTGTTCCTTGATCTTCTGATGACCTGGTTCCTCAAAAGAAAAATAAAATAATCTATAAATTGTTTCTAATTCTAAAACTCTATCAATCCTATTTTTAAAATTATAATTAGTTGAACTCTATAAGGTCACAAAAGTCCCTAAGAAACTAAAATAAAATTTTATCCTATCTTAAAAATACTCTGATCTTTTTTTATATGCTGACATGAATTCTAATTATTTTTGAGCCCCTAAAAAACATTTAAGATCACAGTTTATGTTTTATTATTGACTTTCAGATAATTAACATTTTACTGATAGATATGAACAAATCTACTCTAACAGAGATAGTCATTAGTTTATTTCTCTCTTTTCAGTATCAATAAAAAGTATCGATTTACCAATAACAATGAATTAATTGCCTGAAATAAATGAAACGTAAGCAGCAAAAGTGAACCTTTTAGTATAACTCTTCTTGTAAACATTGACTTAGTTCAAAGGGAGCTTATCTTTAAAAAAAAAAGCGCTAATTCATGTCTATTGGTATAGATATAATCTTTTGTTCCTTGAAAATAGATCCTACTATACTCCAGACACTATGCCACTTGGTGCAGATATTAACACAAATAGCAGGTGATCATTGTCCTCATGGAGTTTATTTTAAAGAGAACAAAGTGAGACAAAGGCACACAAGCAAAGAACTACAATACAAAGGGGATGGCATCTGACTCAGCATGGAGGTGTCACGGAAGGTGTTGTTTTGCTTAGGTTTTGAAGTGTGGGTAGGAGATGGCCCATGTTGAGAGTGGGAACTGGGAATTAAAAAGATGAGGAGGTCTCTGCAAATCTACATGGATGGGAAGTAGCATGCTGATGTGGGAAACAACTAAAAAGTTCCAGAATGCATGGTTTATAAAGCGTGAGTCAGAGAGGGCTAGACCAGTAGCCAGATCAAGGATATCTCACATGTTATAGTCATGAATTAGTGCATTGACCTGCAGGCCATGGGAGTCACTGAAGGTTTCAGTCAGGTAAGTGAGCTGATCAGAACAGTCCTTTAGATAGGCCGCTCTTTTGGCTGTAAGGGGGACACGTTTGAAGTAGGGCTATAGCTAAAAATATACAGACACTTCCTCTTGTCTACAGCCCTGCTGGCATCTGTTGTATTTTGACTTTTTAATAATAGCCATTCCAACCGGTATGAAATGGTATCTCATTGTGTTTTGATTTGCATTTTTCTGATGATTAGTGATTCTAACCTTTTTTTTTCGTGTATTTGTTGGCCATTTGTATATGTTCTTTTGAGAAGTGTTTGTTCATGTCCTTTGCCCATTTTTTAATTGGGTTATTTTTTTTTCTAATTGATTTAAGTTCCCTGTAGATTCTGGATACTAAAAAACAAACAAAAACCAGAAGTAAATAAATTCTCAGGACACACACACCCAGACCCACACCCACAGAGAGAGAGAGAGAGAGAGAGCACCTCGGTAACAGGCCAACAACCACCAGGGTCTAAACTGGGAACACTTTCTAGTACAGAATGAATGGAAAGGATTCATGAAATATCTAGAAAGTAACGTTAATGAGATTTACATGTATGGAGTGAATGAGGAGAAACGGATCATTCAGGATTCTGGTGGGAATAACAGGGGGAGCCATTAGTTGAAATTTTGAAGTGGGAGAAGGAGAGGCAGTTTTAGGGAGAAAGATGAGTTTTTTTTAGGTATTTCAAACCCTTGAAGCTTCTATGGGACATCGAAGTGGAAATAACAGTCTGTGGGTTGGGACAATAAAGAAAGAAATTGGTTGAAGACTAGGGGAAGAGTATAGAGCAAAGAAATATTTAAGATAATAAACATAGAGAGATAGCTGAAAATGTGGGACTGGATTACAAAGGAAGAATGATTTAGTTATGAAGCCCAAGGGCTGACAGGAATGGGTGACTACTCGAGGAGTTCATATGCATCTGTTATTGTATGAATAAAAAAATTATCTGTTCCTTCCTATAGATATCTTCAACCTGTTTTTGGATACATATGGGCACTGCTTTTCATTCTCTTAGCCCCATTTCTTATTTTAGCCTCTGCTGTAGCAATCAGTTCTGCAAAGGCTTTGACCCAGGCTTTGACTAGTTGGTGCAGGTGTGATATGACACTTACCTGGAATGGCCCACAGTTTGTGGCTGCTCTCACTTAAGCAGGTGGGATGCTCATGTAGGTGTAACCTAGAAGCTTGGTAGAGTTTATGCCCATGGGGCAACCTGTGACCACTCAAAAATAAAGCCCTTTCCTCCTCCCAGATTGAGGAGTCTTGCATTATGTAATAAAACTCCTTAGAAGGCCTATTAGGTTCCAATACAGCATTAGGCAACTTGATAAGGTATCCCATCATCAGCCTTCCTTTCTTCCCTCATTCCACTGCCTCTCACTCTTTCTTCCTAAGTTAACTTCTTAGATAAAATGCCAACTTTCTATATTTTGTTTCACATCAGGGAAAATAATTGTATATCCCATTTCAAAAGCATATAAAAAGGTTACTGTATAGAAAATTTGTCTTTAATAGATTAAGCTGTAATTTTCCAAATGCTTTAAAATTTTATTTCAGAAACGTTTTTCCTTTTTATAAGCTTCATCTAAAAGCAGAGTTCACCTAAGAATATACCTAAGAGCATATTACATAGAATATATTTTATATTTCAGTAGTTTAGCTAGGATTCTTTCAAAATTGAGAGGATCTACAAATATTTCTAACACATTAGTTTTCAGTCTTAAGGCTGAGTCAAGAACAAAGCTCCTAAACTTTGTGTTGGTGATTGAGAACATTTTAAAATTGTTATTTAATTCATTAATTTATTTTTAAAAAATTTTCACATTGTAATTATATAGATTTATAGGATACAATTTGATGTTTCAATGAATACGTATGTTGTCTAATGATCCAATAAGGATACTTAGTGTATTAATTACCTCATGCATTCATCATGTCTTTTTAATAAGAAATTTCAAAATCCTTTCTTCTAGATACTTTGTAATATACAATACTTTACTTTTAACTATAGTCACCCTGCTTTGCAAAGAACACTTCAACTTATTCTTCCTATATAATTGTGATTTCATAACTGTTAACCAATCTATCTCCACTTTGCCCTCCCCACTTCTTCCTCACTGTTTGGTAACCACTATTCTACTCTACTTCTCTATTAACTTTTTTTTTTTAAGATTTCACATATGAGAGAGATCATGCGGTATTTGCTTTCCGTGTCTGGCTTATTTCACTTAACATTGTATCCTGCAGGGTCATCCATGTTGTTGCAACTGGCAGAATTTCATTCTTTTTTTATGGCTGAATAGTAGTTCATTGTGTGTGAGTCCATATACATATATATATATATAATTAATTTTATGTATATTATAATTACACATAAATTATATATAATTATAATTATAATTATATGTAATTATACATATAATAATATATATTATACGTATATATAATATACAAAATATACGTTATGTATATTATACATAATATACGTTATGTATATTATATATGTATATATGTATTATATATGTATGTATATATATTATACGTTATATATTATATAAAATATACATAATATGTTATGTATATTATATACATAATATATTATGTATATAATATACATAACATATTATTTATAGTATACATAATATATATTATATATAATATACATAATATATATTATATATAATATACATAATATATATTATATATACTATACATAATATATATCATATATATTATATAATATACACAATATATATTATATATAATATATATAGTATATATTATATATATAATATATATTATGTATAATATATATATTATATATAATATACATAATATATATTATATATAATATACATAATATATATTATATATAATACATAATATATTATATATAATATACATAATATATATTATATATAATATACATAATATATATTATATATAATATACATAATATATATTATATATAATATACATAATATATATTATATATAATATACATAATATATATTGTATATATATAATTCACTTGTTTGTTTTTAGACACATAGATTGATTCCATATCTGATTATTAGAAATAGTGCTACAGTAAACATAAGAGTGCCGATATTTTTCAAACACAATGATTTCATTTCCTATGGATGTATACCCAGTAGTGGGATTGCTGGGTTATGTGATCGAATGATTGTTTTTTTGTTTTTTTTTTATTTTTTAGCGAATTTCCATAAAGTTTTGCTTAATGGTTGTACTAGTTTACAACCCCATCAACAGTGTGTAAGTGTTCCCTTTTCTCCACTTCCTTGCCAAATCTTGTTATCTTTTACCTTTTTGGTAATAGCCATTCTAATGGGTGAACTGGTATCTCATTGTCGTTTTGATTTGCATTTCCCTGATGGTTAGTGATGTTGAACATGATTTTATTATATATTCGTCTTGACCATTTCTATATTTTCTCTTGTGGCATGTCTTTTAGTTTATTTTGTCCTTTTTTTTTTTTTTTTGAGAAGGAGTCTTGCTCTGTTGCCCAAGCTGGAGTACAGTGGTGCAATCGGGGCTCACGGCAACCTCCATCTCCCTGGTTCAAGCAATTCCCCTGCCTCAGCCTGCTGAGTAGCCGGGGTTACAGGCACACGCCATCATGTTTGGCTAAATTTTTGTATTTTTAGTAGAGAAATGATTTCACCATATTGGTCAGGCTGGTCTCAAACTCCTGACCTCAGGCAATCCACCTGCCTCAGCCTCCCAGTTTTGCCCATTTTTAAATAAGTTATGTTTTTGCTGTTGAGTTGTTTAAGTTTCTTATATAATCTGGGCATTAACTCCTTAGCAGATGTATAGTTTGCAAATATTGTATCCCATTCTGTAAGTTGTTTTTTCACTCTGTTAAGTTTCCTTTGCTGTGCAAAAGCATTTTAGTTTGATGAAACCCCATTTATCTATTTTTGCTTTTGTTGCCTGTGCTTTTGACGTCTCATTTAAAAAATCCTTGTACAACCCAAAGTTATAGAGAATTTCCCACATGTTATCTTCTAGTAGTTTTTCATAGTTTTCAATCTTACCTTTAGGTCTTTAATCGCATTTGAGTTGATTTTTGTATAAGGTAAAAGATAGGGGTCTGATTTCATTATCCCACATATAGATATCCAATCTTCTCAGTACCATTTAATGAAGACACTGTCTTTACCCCTGTGTGTGCTCTTGACTCCTTTTTTGAAAATCAGTTGACTTTAGGTATGAGAATTTATTTCTGAGCTGTATATTCTCTTCCATTGGTCTATGTGTTTGCTTTATGGCAGTGCCATGCTGTTTTGCTTACTATGGCTTTGTAGTATATTTTGAAGTCAGGTAGTGTGGTGCCTCCAGCTTTGTTATTTTTGCACAGGATTGCTTTGGTTATTTGGGGTCTTTTCTGGTTTCATACAAATTTTAGGGTATTTTTTTCTATTTCTGTGAAGAATTTCATTGTTATTTTGATAGGGATTGCATTGAATCTGTAGGACATTTTGTTAGTATGGTCATTTCAATAGTATCAATTCTTCCATTCCATGAGTATATAGTGTCCATTTTTTGTGTATTGTAAGTTTTTCCATCAGTGTGTTATAGTTTACATTGAAGAGATCTTTCACGACCTTGATTAAATTTATCTGCAGATTTCTTGGTAGCTATTGTAAATGGAATTCCTTTCTTGATGACTTTTTCAGATAGTTCACTATTAGTGTTTAGAAACACCACTGAATTTTCTGTGTTGATTTTGTATACTACAACTTTACTGAATTTATTTATGATTTCTAGTAGTTTTTGGTCAAGTCTTTAGGGTTCTCACTCTATATAAGTATATATAGAAAGAACCCTAAAGAGAGAGAGATCATATATATCTATATGATCATATATATAGATGTATACATATGTATGTGAGATCACATTTTCTACAAACAGAAACAATCTGACTTCCTTCTTTCCAGTTTGGATCCCTCTTATTTATTTCTTTTGTCTAATTGCTCTGGCTCTGACCTCCAGTACTATGCTAAATAGAAGTGGTAGAAGTTGACATCCTTGTCTTCCTCCATATCATAGAGGAAAAGCATTTAACTATTCACCATAAATAAGATGTTAGCTGTGGGTTTGTCACATATGGCCTTTACTGCGTTGAGGTACACTCCTATACCTACTTTCTTGACAGTTTTTATCATAAACGAATGTTGACTTTTGTCAAGTGTTCTTTTTGCATCTGTTGAAATGATCACATGGTTTTTGTTTTTCTTTCTATTGTGGTGGTGTATCATATTTACTGATTTGTGCATGTTAAGCCATCCTTTCATCCCTGGGATGAATCCCACTTGATTATAGTGAATACTCTTTTTAGTGTGCTTTCGAAGCCAGTTCACTTGTATCTTGTTGAGAATTTTTGTATCTATGTTCTTCAGGAATATTGGCCTGTTATTTTCATTTTGTGCATGTCTTTGTCTGGTTTTAGAATCAGGATATTGCGAGCCTCATAAGATGAGTATGGAAGTATTCCTTCCTCATTACTTTTGTGGAAAAGTTTGTGGAGAATTGGTAGTTATTCTTTAACTGTTTGGTAGAATTCAGCAGTGAAGACATCAGGTCCTGGGTGTTGGTTGTTGTTGTTGTTTTGATGGAAGATGTTTTATTATTGATTCAATTTCCAAACTCATTATTGATGTGTTCAGATGTTATATTTCCTCTCAATTTAATCTGGGTAGTTGTATGTGTGCAGAAATTTATTCATTTTATTCTACATTATCAAATTTGTTGGCATATAGTTATGAGTAATGTCTTACAATCCCTTATATTTCTGTGGTGTATCAGTTGTAATGTCTCCTTTTTCATCTTTTATTTATTTGAATTTTCTCTCCTTTTGTCTTAGTTTAGCTAAAGGTTTGTCAGTTTTACCTTTACACTTTGTCTTATTTATCTTTTGAAATATTTTTTAGTGTCTGTTTCCTTTATATCTGCTGTGAGCTTTATTATTTCCTTCCTTCTACCAATTTTGGGTTTAGTTTGTTTTTGATGTTCTAGTTACTTGAAGTGTATAATTTTGCTTTGTGATTTGAAAATCTTTCTTCATTTTTGGTGTAGGCTTTTATTGCTATAAATTTCCCTCTTAGAACTGCTTTTGCTACGTTCCATAGGTTTGGGTATGTTGGATTTTCATTCTTACTTGTCTCAGCGACTTTTGAAATTTTCCTATTAATGTCTTAATGAGACCTATTGATTTCTTGGGTGCATGCTATTTAATTTCCATGTTTTCATAAAATTTCCAAGGGCTTTCCTGTTGTTGATTTCTGGCTTTATATCACTGTAATCAGAAAAGATACTTCATATGATATCTGTCTTCTTAAGTTTGTTAAGACTTATTATGTGTCATAATGTATGATTGGTCCTAGAGAATGTTTGGTGTACAGTTGAGAATAATTTGTATTCTGCAGCTGCTGGATGATGTATTAGTCTGTTTTCATACTGCTGATAAAGACATACCCGAGACTGGGTAATTTACAGAGAAAAAGAGGTTTAGTGGACTCATAGTTCCACGTGGCTGGGGAGGTCTCCCAATCATGATGGAAGGCGAAAGGCACATCTTACATGGTAGCAAACAAAATAGAATTGAGAACCAAGTGAAAGGGTTCCCCCTTATAAAACCATCAGATCTTGTTAGACGTATTCACTACCACAAGAACAGTATGGGGGAAACCGCCCCCATGATTCAATTATCTCCCACTGGTTCCCTCCCACAACATGTATGAATTATGGGAGCTATAATCAAGATGAGATTTCGGTGGGGATATACAGCCAAACCATATCAGGTGAGATCTTCTTTACCTGCTAGGTCCATTTGGTCTATGGTATAGTTTGAGTCTGTCATTTTTTGGTTGATTTTCTCTTCATATAATCTGTCCATTTTTAAAGTGGAGTGTTGAAATTTCCTACTAATATTGTATTGCAGTCTATCTCTACCTTTAAATCTAATATTTGCTTTACATATCTGGTTGTTCTGGTGTTGGGTACATATATAGTTACACCTAAGTAACATATATGTTACGTCCTCTTATTGAATTGGACCTTTTATCATTTCTTTATACAGTGCCATTCTTTTTTATATAGTTCTTTTATTTAAAGCCTTTTAAAATATGACATGACTGTGGCTACTCCTGCTTGCTTTTCATTTGTTTGCATAAAATATATTTTTCCATCTCTTCACTTTCAGTCTATTTGTCTTTAATAGTGAGGTAAGTATCATGTAGGCAGCACATAGGTGGGTTTTGCTATCTGAATCCATTCATCCACTTTATATCTTTTAAGTAGAGTTTAATCCACTTCTATTCAAGTTTATTATTGATAAATTAGGACTTCCTTCTACCATTTCATTACTTGTTTTTTAGATTACTTGTTCACTTCTTCCTTTCTTATTGTTCATCTCTCTAGTTTGGTGGTTTTCTGTGGTGCTAAGCTTTGTTTCTTTTCCCTTTTTTGGTGTGTGTGTGTGTATCTGCTGTAATTTATTTCTTTCTGGTAAGTGAAACTAACATACAGAGTCCTGTATTTGTAACAGACTATTTTACACTGATAACAACTTAACATCTGTCACATAAAAATACTCTTGACTTCTCCCCCTCACACACACAATTTATACTTTTGTTACCTTACATTGCATCTTTATGAATGGTAGACTCAATGGAACATAGGATCTATGTCACAACTAAATCAATTATTTAATGGCAGCATTAAAGCAGCCCAAAGAATGTGAAAAACTGGTGTGGGTGTATTTAACTTTTTAAAAACTATGTTTCATAATGTTTTCATTAAAAAGTCTTTATCAGTTTGCTAATGCCTAATTTTTACAACCAGCCACCATAGATTTTACAGGATAAATATATTATTTCAGTGGTAATTGAAGCAGAATTTTTGTTGCTCTTCTTACCCTTAGAGATTGTGTATTATCCTCAGACGTAATTCTTTGATTTTTGTTCTTTTCATGTTGTTACACATAGTTACCAACAATCAACGTGAGAATAACCTTTGAATATTTTCAAGCATTAAGATTTGTTTATACAGCTGCACAATTAGACAACCAACACTCTTGGGTCTTTACCTCTCAGCATTCACCTGATTATTAACTTAAAGGTATGATGGGAAAAGTATCAATTTTTCTTGGTCACCTAGATTTAGAAATATGTAATAACTATAAGCTTGGGTCTGCTTCTTCAGAAGCCTAGGAAGTGGAGTGATGGTTCTCTGAAGAGGCTGGAAACAAAGTATGTGTTTCCAGAAGGCTTAATAGAATATGTTGAGACATAGGCCATTAACACAAAAGTGAAAGAAATGCAAAAAATGTATGAAAGTAAGGATTTGAGAAGGGAAATTTTATTTTTAAGTCTAAGATTCCTATGAATTATATGAAAGTAAATGTCCTATCCCTAAAATTAGCCAAAGGAAGCACTTCACTTATCAATGTGATGTGACTTTTCATACTCTTATCTAAAGATATCCTAAACTAAGATCCAGTTTTCTAAGAAAAGACCTTTTACTCATGCTTTAAAGCATGTTAGATGATTCCTACCACATCACATCATGTTGTTTACATGTATGATTTAAACTGCATTTATTCTTCAACTCACTGGTTCCTTAGGCTTCTTATCTTTCCTTGCACGCTTAGATAATTTTATGTAAAATTGATTTTTAGAAGTTTAGTTGCTGGGCGTAATGGCTGTCACCTGTCAACCCAGTACTTTGGGAATTCAAGGCAGGTGGATTTCTTGAGTCTTGGAGTTTGAGGCCTGCCTGGGAAAGATGACAAACCCCATTTGTACAAAAATAAAAATATTAGCTGGATATGGTGGCACATGCCTGTGGTCCCAGCTACCCCAAGTCTGAGGTGGGTGGATGGCTTGAGTCCGAGAGGCAGAGGTGTGAGCCAAGATCATGCCCTGCTCTTCACCCTGGGCAACGAAGCCAGACACTGTTTCAAAAAAAAAAAATCTAGTGAGATTAGATTTCTATTTCTATGTGATTCAAAATTAGGAGAACATCAAGGCTAATGAATATTAAAAAATGGCCATTGCTACTTGCATGTTCTATGAAGCCAGCATACACAGCAACGTGCTACCTAAAAACCAAGCTATTTAATATGTAGCTTAGATTTCAGATTTGATTGTCTTTGAGGTTTCATTATTGCAGAGATCAATTGCCAGACCAAATATAGACTAATTATGTACTTGGTCTTTTTTCATATGAAACCTCCCATCCTCGGGTATAAATTAAGAGCAAATACGGATGTTTATACCGATAGCGGTGTAGATATTTCAATGTTTATACAGTTAGCGGTGTAGATATTTCCATGTCTATACAGATAGCGGTGTGGACATTTCCATGTTTATACAGATACTGGTGTAGATATTTCCATGTTTATAGAGATAGCGGTATAGATATTTCCATTTTTATACAGATAGCGGTGCAGATATTTCCATGTATATACAGATAGCGGTGTAGATATTTCCATGTTTATACAGATGGCAGTGTAGATATTTCCATGTTTATAGAGATGGCGGTGTAGATATTTCCATGTTCCTACAGTGGGCGGTGTAGGTATTTCCATGTTCATACAGATGGCGGTGAAGATATTTGCATGTTCATAAAGATGTATGTGTACATATTTCCATGATCATACAGATGGTGGTGTAGATATTTCCATGTTCATACAGATTTGGCGGTAGATATTTCCAAGTTCATACAGATGGCGGTGTAGATATTTCCATGTTCATACAGATGGCGGTGTAGATATTTCCATGTTTATAGAGATTGCGGTGAAGATATTTCCATGTTTATACAGATGGCCGTGTAGATATTCCCATTTTTATTCAGATGGCGGTGTAAATATTTCCATTTCATACAGACAGCGGTGTAGATATTTCCATGTTCATACAGATTGCGGTGAAGATATTTCCATCTTTATAGAGATGGCGGTGTAGATATTTCCATGTTCATGCAGATAACGGTGTAGATATTTCCATGTTCATACAGATAGCGGTGTAGATATTTCCATGTTCATACAGTTAGCGGTGCAGATATTTCCATGTTCATACAGATGGCGGTGTAGATATTTACATGTTCATACAGATGGCGGTATAGATATTTCCACGTTCGTATAGAAGGCGGTGTAGATATTTCCATGTTCATAGAGATGGCGGTGTAGATATTTCCATGTTTATGCAGATAGCGGTATAGATATTTCCATGTTCACACAGATGGTGGTGTAGATATTTCCATGTTTATAGAGATGGCGGTCTAGATATTTCCATGTTTACAGAGATAGTGGTGTAGTTATTTCCAAGTTTATAGAGACAGCGTTGTAGATATTTCCATGTTTATACAGATAGCGGTGAAGATATTTCCATGTTTATACAGATAGTGGTGTAGATATTTCCATGTTTATACAGATAGCAGTGTAGATATTTCCATGTTTATAGAGATAGTGGTGTAGATAATTTCAATTTTCTACAGAGAGCAGTGTAGATATTTCCAAGTTCATACAGATAGCGGTGTAGATATTTCCACGTTTATAGAGATGGCGGTGCAGATATTTCCATGTTCATACAGAGGACGGTGTAGATATTTCCATGTTTATAAGGATGGCGGTGTAGATATTTTCATGTTTACACAGATGGCGGTGTAGATATTTCCATGTTTACACAGATAGCGGTGTAGACATTTCCATGTTTACAAAGATAGCGGTGTGGATATTTCCATGTTTATGCAGATAGCAGTGTAGATATTTCCATGTTTATACAGATAGCGGTGTGGATATTTCCATGTTTATTCAGATAGCGGTGCGGATATTTCCATGTTTATACAGATAGTTTGGCAGATATTTCCATGTTTATACAGATAGCGGTGTAGATATTTCCATCTTAATACAGATGGCGGTTTATATATGCCCATGTTTGTATAGATGGCGGTGTAGATATTTCCAGGTTCATACAGATGGCGGTGTAGATATTTCGAAGTTTATAGAGATAGCGCTGTAGTTATTTCCATATTTGTAGAGAAATCTGTGTAGATATTTATATGTATATTCAGATAGCTGTGTAGATAGATCCATGTTCATGCAGATAGCGGTGTAGATATTTCCATGTTCATCAAGATGCCGGTGTACATATATCCATGTTCTTATAGATGGCGGTGAAGATATTTCCATGTTCATACAGATGGTGGTGTAGATATTTCCATGTTCATAGAGATGGCGGTGTAGATATTTCCATGTTCATACAGATAGCGGTGTAGATATTTACATGTTCATACAGATAGCGGTGTAGATATTTCCATGTTCATACAGTTAGCGGTGTAGATATTTCCATGTTCATACAGATAGCGGTGCAGATATTTACATGTTCATACAGATGGCGGTGTAGATATTTCCATGTTCGTACGGATGGCAGTGTAGATTTTTCCATGTTCATACAGGTGGCGGTGTAGATATTTCCATGTTTATACACATAGGAGTGTAGTTATTTCCATGTTTATAGGGATAGCAATGTAGATATTTCCATTGATATGCAGATAGCTGTGTAGATATTTGCATGTTCATACAGATAGCGGTGTAGATATTTCCATGTTCGTACAGATAGCGGTGTAGATATTTCCATGTTCATACAGATAGCGGTGTAGATATTTCCATGTTCATACAGATAACGGTGTAGATATTTCTATGTTCATACAGATAGCGGTGTAGATATTTCCATGTTCATACAGTTAACGGTTAAGATATTTCATTGTTCATACAGATGGCAGTGTAGATATTTACAAGTTCATACAGATGGTGGTATAGATATTTCCATGTTTGTACTGATGGCGGTGTAGATATTTCCATGTTCATAGAGATGGCGGTGTAGATATTTCCCTGTTTATGCAGATAGCGGTATAGATATTTCCATGTTTATACAGATGGTGTTCTAGATATTTCCATGTTTATAGAGACGGCAGTCTAGATTTTTCCATCTTTATAGAGACAGTGGTGTAGTTATTTCCAAGTTTATAGAGACAGCGTTGTAGATATTTCCATGTTTATACAGATAGCGGTGAAGATATTTCCATGTTTATACAGATAGCGGTGTAGATATTTCCATGTTTACACAGATAGCAGTGTAGATATTTCCATGTTTATAGAGATAGTGGTGTAGATAATTTCAATTTTATACCGAGAGCAGTGTAGATATTTCCAAGTTCATACAGATAGCGGTGTAGATATTTCCACGTTTATAGAGATGGCGGTGTAGATATTTCCATGTTCACACTGATGGCGGTGTAGATATTTCCATGTTCATACAAATGGCGGTGTAGATATTTCCATGTTCTTAGAGAAGGCGGTGTAGATATTTCCATGTTCAAACAAATGGCGGTGTAGATATTTCCATGTTCATAGAGATGGCGGTGTAGATATTTCCATGTTTATACAGATAGCAGTGTAGTTATTTCCATGTTTATAGAGATAGCAGTGTAGATATTTTCATTGATATACAGATAGCTGTGTAGATATTTCCATCTTCATGCAGATAGCGGTGTAGATATTTCCATGTTCATACAGATAACGGTGTTGATATTTCCATGTTCATACAGAAAGCGGAGTAGATATTTCCATGTTCATACAGTTAGGGGTGTAGATATTTCCATGTTCATACAAATGGCGGTGTAGATATTTCCATGTTTATACAGATTGCAGTGTAGATATTTCCATGTTTATAGAGATAGCAGTGTAGATATTTCCATTGATATACAGATAGCTGTGTAGATATTTGCATGTTCATACACATAGCGTTGTAGATATTTCCATGTTCGTACAGATGGCGGTGTAGATATTTCCATGTTTATAGAGATGGCGGTGTAGATATTTTCATGTTTACACAGATGGCGGTGTAGATATTTCCATGTTTACCCAGATAGCGGTGTAGACATTTCCACGTTTACACAGATAGCGGTGTGGATATTTCCATGTTTATGCAGATAGCGGTGTAGATATTTCCATGTTTATACAGATAGCGGTGCGGTTATTTCCATGTTTATACAGATAGTGGTGGAGATATTTCCATGTTTATACAGATAGCGGTGTAGATATTTCCATCTTATTACAGATGGCGGTGTAGATATCTCCATGTTCGTACAGATGGCGGTGTAGATATTTCCATGTTCATACAGATGGCGGTGTAGATATTTCGTAGTTTATAGAGATAGCGCTGTAGTTATTTCCATATTTATAGAGAAATCTGTGTAGATATTTCCATGTATATGCAGATAGCTGTGTAGATATTTCGATGTTCATACAGATAGCGGTGTAGATATTTCCATGTTCATAGAGATAACGGTGTAGATATTTACATCTTCATACAGATAGCGGTACAGATATTTCCATGTTCATACAGTAAGCAGTGTAGATATTTCCATGTTCATACACATGTCAGTGTAGATATTTACATGTTCATACAGATGTCGGTGTAGATATTTCCATGTTCGTACAGATGGCGTTGTAGATATTTCCATGTTCATAGAGATGGCGGTGTAGATATTTCCATGTTTATGCAGATAGCAGTATAGATATTTCCATGTTTACACAGACGGTGGTGTAGATATTTCCAGGTTTATAGAGATGTCGGTCTAGGTATTTCCATGTTTATAGAGATAGTAGTGTAGTTATTTCGAAGTTTATACAGACAGCTTTGCAGATATTTCCATGTTTATAGAGACAGCGTTGTAGATATTTCCATGTTTATAGAGATAGCAGTGAAGATATTTCCATGTTTATACAGATAGCGGTGTAGATATTTCCGTGTTTATACAGGTAGCAGTGTAGATATTTCCATGTTGATAGAGATGGCGGTGTAGATAATTCCCATTTTATACAGATAGCAGTGTAGATATTTCGAAGTTCATACAGATAGCGGTGTAGATATTTCCACGTTTATAGAGACGGCAGTGTAGATATTTCCATATTCATACAGATGGCGGTGTAGATATTTCCATGTTTATAGAGATGGCAGTGTAGATATTTTCATGTTTGCACAGATGGCGGTGTAGATATTTCCATGTTTACAAAGATAGCGGTGTAGACATTTCCATGTTTACACAGATAGCGGTGTGGATATTTCAATGTTTATCCAGATAGCGGTGTAGATATTTCCATGTTTATACTGAAAGCGGTGCGGATATTTCCATGTTACTACAGATAGCGGTGCAGATATTTCCATGTTTATACAGATAGCGGTGTAGATATTTCCATCTTAATACAGATGGCGGTGTAGATATTTCCATGTTTATGCAGATAGCGGTATAGATATTTCCATTTTTATACAGATGGTGGTGTAGATATTTCCATGTTTATGCAGATGGCGGTATAGTTATTTCCATGTTTATACAGATGGTGGTGTAGATATTTCCATGTTCATACAGATGGCGGTGTAGATATTTCGAAGTTTATAGAGATAGCGCTGTAGTTATTTCTATATTTATGTAGAAATCTGTGTAGATATTTCCATGTATAGGCAGATAGCTGTGTAGATATTTCCATGTTGATGCAGATAGCGGTGTAGTTATTTCCATGTTCATCCAGATGCCGGTGTAGATACATCCATGTTCATAGTGATGGCGGTGAAGATATTTACATGTTCATACAGATGGAGGTGAAGATATTTCCATGTTCGTACGGATGGCAGTGTAGATATTTCCATGTTCATACAGGTGGCGGTGTAGATATTTCCACGTTTATACAGATAGCCGTGTAGTTATTTCCATGTTTATAGAGATAGCAGTGTAGATATTTCCATTGATATACAGATAGCTGTGTAGATATTTGCATGGTCATACAGATAGCGGTGTAGATATTTCCATGTTCGTACAGATAGCGGTGTAGATATTTCCATGTTCATACGGATAGCGGTGTAGATATTTCCATGTTCATACAGATAACGGTGTAGATATTTCCATGTTCATACAGATAGCGGTGTAGATATTTCCATGTTCATACAGTTAGCGGTGCAGATATTTCCATCTTCATACAGATGGCGGTGTAGATATTTACATGTTCATACAGATGGCGGTATAGATATTTCCATGTTCGTACAGATGGCGGTGTAGATATTTCCATGTTCATAGAGATGGCGGTGTTGATATTTCCATGTTTATAGAGATGGCGGTTTCGATATTTCCATGTTTACAGAGATAGTGGTGTAGTTATTTCCAAGTTTATAGAGATGGCGGTGCAGATATTTCCATGTTCATACAGAGGACGGTGTAGATATTTCCATGTTTATAGGGATGGCGGTGTAGATATTTCCATGTTCATACAAATAGCGGTGTAGATATTTCCATGTTCATAGAGATGGCTGTGTTGATATTTCCATATTTATAGAGATAGCAGTGTAGTTCTTTCCATGTTTATAGAGATAGTAGTGTAGATACTTCCATTGATAAACTGATAGCTGTGTAGATATTTGCATGTTCATAGAGATAGCAGTGTAGATATTTCCATGTTCATAGAGATAGCAGTGTAGATATTTCCATGTTCATTCAGATAGCGGTGTATATACTTCCATGTTCATACAGATAGCGGTGTACATATTTCCATGTTCATACAGATAGCGGTGTAGATATTTCATTCTTCATACAGTTAGCGGTTTAGATATTTCCATGTTCATACAGATGGCGGTGTAGATATTTACATGTTCATACAGATGGCGGTGTAGTTATTTCCATATTCATACATATAGCGGTGTAGATATTTGCATGTTCATACAGATAGCGGTGTAGATATTTCCATGTTCATACAGATAGCGGTGTAGAGATTTCCATGTTCATATATTTAGCGGTGTAGATATTTCCATGTTCATACAGATGACGAAGATATTTCCATGTTCATACAGATAGCGGTGTAGATATTTCCATGTACATACAGTTAGCGGTGTAGATATTTCCATGTTCATACAGATGGCGGTGTAGATATTTCCATGTTCATAGAGATGGCGGTGTAGATATTTCCATATTTATACAGATAGCAGTGTAGTTATTTCCATGTTTATAGAGACAGCAGTGTAGATATTTCCATTGATATACAGATAGCTGTGTAGATATTTGCATGGTCATACAGATGGCAGTGTAGATATTTCCATGTTCATACAGGTGCCGGTGTAGATATTTCCATGTTTATACAGATAGCAGTGTAGTTATTTCCATATTTATAGAGTAATCTGTGTAGATATTTCCATGTTCATGCAGATAGCGGTGTAGATATTTCCATGTTCATGCAGATGCCTGTGTACATATATCCATGTTCATACAGATGGCGGTGAAGATATTTCCATGTTCATACAGATGGTGGTGTAGATATTTCCATGTTCATACAAATGACGGTGTAGATATTTCCATGTTCATAGAGATGGCGGTGTAGATATTTCCATATTTATAGAGATATCAGTGTAGTTATTTCCATGTTTATAGAGATAGCAGTGTAGATATTTCCATTGATATACAGATAGCTGTGTAGATATTTGCATGTTCATAGAGATAGCGGTGTAGATATTTGCATGTTCATAGTGATAGCGGTGTAGATATTTCCATATTCATACAGATAGCGGTGTAGATATTTCCATGTTCATACAGATAGCGGTGTAGATATTTCCATGTTCATACAGATAGCGGTGTAGATATTTCCATGTTCATACAGTTAGCGGTGTAGATACTCCCATGTTCATACAGATGGCGGTGTAGATATTTACATGTTCATACAGATGGCGGGGTAGATATTTCCATGTTCATACAGATAGCGGTGTAGATATTTCCATGTTCATACAGATGGCGGTGAAGATATTTATATGTTCATACAGATGGGGTTGTAGACATTTCCATGTTTGTACGGATGGCAGTGTAGATATTTCCTTGTTCATACAGGTGGCGGTGTAGATATTTCCATGTTTATACAGATAGCAGTGTAGTTATTTCCATGTTAATGGAGATAGCTGTGTAGATATTTCCATTGATATACAGATAGCTGTGTAGATATTTGCAAGTTCATACAGATAGCGGTGTAGATATTTCCATGTTTGTACAGATAGCGGTGTAGATATTTCCATGTTCATACAGATAGCGGTGTAGATATTTCCATGTTCATACAGATAACGGTGTAGATATTTCCATGTTCATACAGACAGCGGAGTAGATATTTCCATGTTCATAAAGTTAGCGGTGTAGATATTTCCATGTTCATACAGATGGCGGTGTAGATATTTACATGTTCATACAGATGGCGGTATAGATATTTCCATGTTCGTACAGATGGCGGTGTAGATATTTCCGTGTTCATAGAGATGGCGGTGTAGATATATCCATGGTTATGCAGATAGCATTATAGATATTTCCATGTTTATACAGATGGTGGTGTAGATATTTCCATGTTTATAGACATGGCGGTCTAGATATTTAAATGTTTACAGAGATAGTGGTGTAGTTATTTCCAAGTTTATAGAGACAGCGTTGTAGATATTTCCATGTTTATACAGAGAGCGGTGAAGATATTTCCATGTTTATACAGACAGCAGTGTAGATATTTCCATGTTTATAGAGATAGTGGTGTAGATAATTTCAATTTTACATAGAGAGCAGTGTAGATATTTCCAAGTTCATACATATAGCCGTGTAGATATTTCCACGTTTATAGAGATGGCGGTGTAAATAATTCCATGTTCATACAGATGGTGGTGTAGATATTTCCATGTTTATACGGATGGCGGTGTAGATATTTCGAAGTTTATAGAGATAGCGCTTTAGTTATTTCCATATTTATAGAGAAATCTGTGTAGATATTTCCATGTACATTCAGATAGCTGTGTAGATATTTCCATGTTCATGCAGATGCCTGTGTACATATATCCATGTTCATACAGATGGCGGTGAAGATATTTCCATGTTTATACAGATGGTGGTGTAGATATTTCCATGTTCATACAAATGGCGGTGTAGATATTTCCATGTTCATAGAGATGGCGGTGTAGATATTTCCATATTTATACAGATAACAGTGTAGTTATTTCCATGTTTATAGAGATAGCATTGTAGATATTTCCATTGATATACAGATAGCTGTGTAGATATTTGCATGTTCATAGAGATAGCGGTGTAGATATTTGCATGTTCATAGTGATAGCGGTGTAGATATTTCCATGTTCATACAGATAGCGGTGTAGATATTTCCATGTTCATACAGATAGCGGTGTAGATATTTCCATGTTCATACAGGTAGCGGTGTAGATATTTCCATGTTCATACAGTTAGCGGTGTAGATATTCCAATGTTCATACAGATGGCGGAGTAGATATTTACATGTTCATACAGATGGCGGTGTAGATATTTCCATGTTCATACAGATAGCGGTGTAGATATTTCCATGTTCATACAGATAGCGGTGTAGATATTTCCATATTCATACAGATAGCGGTGTAGATATTTCCATGTTCATACCAATAGCGGTGTAGACATTTCAATGTTCATACATTTAGCCGTGTAGATATTTCCATGTTCATACAGATGGCGGTGAAGATATTTATATGTTCATACAGATGGGGGTGTAGACATTTCCATATTTGTACGGATGGCAGTGTAGATATTTCCTTGTTCATACAGGTGGCGGTGTAGATATTTCCATGTTTATACAGATAGCAGTGTAGTTATTTCCATATTAATGGGGATAGCTGTGTAGATATTTCCATTGATATACAGATAGCTGTGTAGATATTTGCAAGTTCATACAGATAGCGGTGTAGATATATCCATGTTCGTACAGATAGCGGTGTAGATATTTCCATGTTCATACAGATAGCGGTGTAGATATTTCCATGTACATACAGATAACGGTGTAAATATTTCCATGTTCATACAGACAGCGGTGTAGATATTTCCATGTTCATACAGTTAGCGGTGTAGATATTTCCATGTTCATACAGATGGCGGTGTAGATATTTATTTACATGTTCGTACAGATGGCGGTATAGATATTTCCATGTTCGTACAGATGGCGGTGTAAATATTTCCATGTTCATAGAGATGGCGGTGTAGATATATCCATGTTTATGCAGATAGCGGTATAGATATTTCCATGTTTATACAGATGGTGGTGTAGATATTTCCATGTTTATAGAGATGGCGGTCTAGTTATTTCCATGTTTACAGAGATAGTGGTGTAGTTATTTCCAAGTTTATAGAGACAGCGTTGTAGATATTTCCATGTTTATACATATAACGGTGAAGATATTTCCATGTTTATACAGATAGCGGTGTAGATATTTCCATGTTTATACAGATAGTGGTGTAGTTATTTCCATGTTCACCCAGATGCCGGTGTACATATATCCATGTTCATACAGATGGCGTTGAAGATATTTCCATGTTCATACAGATTGCGGTGTAGATATTTCCATGTTCATACAAATGGCGGTGTAGATATTTCCATGTTCATAGAGATGGCGGTGTAGATATTTCCATGTTCATACAAATGGCGGTGTAGATATTTCCATGTTCATAGAGATGGCGGTGTAGATATTTCCATATTTATACAGATAGCGGTGTAGTTATTTCCATGTTTATAGAGATCGCAGTGTAGATATTTCCATTGATATACAGATAGCTTTGTAGATATTTGCATGTTCATACAGATAGCGGTGTAGATATTTCCATGTTCATTCAGATAGCGGTGTAGATATTTCCATGTTCATATGGATAGCGGTGTAGATATTTCCATGTTCATACAGATAGCGGTGTAGATATTTCCATGTTCATACGGATAGCATTGTAGATATTTCCATGTTCATACGGATAGCGGTGTAGATATTTCCATGTTCATACAGTTAGCGGTGTAGATATTTCCATGTTCATACAGATGGCGGTGTAGATATTTACATGTTCATACAGATGGCGGTGTAGATATTTCCATGTTCATACAGATAGCGGTGTAGATATTTCCATGTTCATACAGATAGCGGGCTAGATATTTCCATGTTAATACAGATAGCGATGTAGATATTTCCATGTTCTTACCGATAGCAGTGTAGATATTTCCATGTTCATACAGTTAGCGGTGTAGATATTTCCATGTTCTTAGAGATGGCGGTGTAGATATCTCCATGTTTATGCAGATAGCGGTATATATATTTCCATGTTTATACAGATGGTGGTGTAGTTATTTCCATGTTTATAGAGATGGCAGTGTAGATATTTCCATGTTCATACAGATGGCGGTGTAAATATTTCCATGTTAATGGGGATGGCGGTGTAGATATTTTCATGTTTACACAGATGGCGATGTAGATATTTCCATGTTTACACAGATAGCGGTGTAGACATTTCCATGTTTACACAGATAGCGGTGTGGATATTTCCATGTTTATGCAGATAGCAGTGTAGATATTTCCATGTTTATACAGATAGCGGTGCGGATATTTCCATGTTTATACAGATAGTTGGGCAGATATTTCCATGTTTATACAGATAGCGGTGTAGATATTTCCATCTTAATACAGATGGCGGTGTAGATATGTCCATGTTTGTACAGATGGCGGTGTAGATATTTCCATGTTCATACAGATGGCGGTGTAGATATTTCGAAGTTTATAGAGATAGTGCTGTAGTTATTTCCATATACATAGAGAAATCTGTGTAGATATTTCCGTGTATATTCAGATAGCTGTGTAGATATTTCCATGTTCATGCAGATAGCGGTGTAGATATTTCCATGTTCATCCAGATGCCGGTGTACATATATGCATGTTCATACAGATGGCGGTGAAGATATTTCCATGTTCATACAGATGGTGGTGTAGATATTTCCATGTTCATACAAATGGCGGTGTAGATATTTCCATGTTCATAGAGATGGCGGTTTAGATAGTTCCATGTTCATACAAATGGCCGTGTAGATATTTCCATGTTCATAGAGATGTCGGTGTAGATATTCCCATATTTATACAGATAGCAGTGTAGTTATTTCCATGTTTATAGGGATAGCAGTGTAGATATTTTCATTGATATACAGATAGCTGTGTAGATATTTGCATGTTCATACAGATAGTGGTCTAGATATTTCCATGTTGATACAGATAGCGGTGTAGATATTTCCATGTTCATACAGATGGCGGTGTAGATATTTACATGTTCATACAGATGGCGGTGTAGATATTTCCATGTTCATACAGATGGCGGTGTAGATATTTCCATGTTCATACAGATGGCGGTGTAGATTTTTCCATGTTCATACAGATAGCGTTGTAGATATTTCCATGTTCATACCGATAGCGGTGTAGATATTTCCATGCTCATACCGTTAGTGGTGAAGATATTTCCATGTTCATACAGATGGCGGTGTAGATATTTTCATGTTCATACAGATGGCGGTGTAGATATTTCCATGTTCGTACGGATGGCATTGTAGGTGTTTCCATGTTCATACAGGTGGCGGTGTAGATATTTCCATGTTTATACAGATAGCAGTGTAGTTATTTCCATGTTTATAGAGACAGCTGTGTAGATATTTCCATTGATATACAGATAGCTGTGTAGATATTTGCATGTTCATACAGATAGCTGTGTAGATATTTCCATGTTCGTACAGATAGCGGTGTAGATATTTCCATGTTCATACCAATAGCGGTGTAGACATTTCTATGTTCATACATATAATGGTGTAGATATTTCCATGTTCATACAGACAGCGGTGTAGATATTTCCATGTTCATACCGTTAGCGGTGTAGATATTTCCATGTTCATACAGATGGCAGTGTAGGTATTTACATGTTCATACAGATGGCGGTATAGATATTTCCATGTTCGTACAGATGGCGGTGTAGATATTTCCATGTTCATAGAGATGGCGGTGTACATATTTCCATGTTTATGCAGATAGCGGTATACATATTTCCATGTTTATACAGATGGTGGTGTAGATATTTACATGTTTATAAAGATGGCGGTCTAGATATTTCCATGTTTACAGAGATAGTGGTGTAGTTATTTATAAGTTTATAGAGACAGCGTTGTAGATATTTCCTTGTTTATACAGATAGCGGTGAAGATATTTCCATGTTTATAGAGATAGCGTTGTAGATATTTCCATGTTTATACAGATAGCAGTGTAGATATTTCCATGTTTATAGAGATAATGGTGTACATAATTTCAATTTTATACAGAGAGCAGTATAGATATTTCCAAGTTCATACAGATAGCGGTGTAGATATTTCCACGTTTATAGAGATGGCGGTGTAGATATTTCCATGTTCATACAGATGGTGGTGTAGATATTTCCATGTTTATAGGGATGGCGGTGTAGACATTTTCATGTTTACACAGATGGCAGTGTAGATATTTGCATGTTTACACAGATAGCGGTGTGGATATTTCCATGTTTATGCAGATAGCAGTGTAGATATTTCCATGTTTATACAGATAGCGGTTCGGATATTTCCATGTTTACAGAGATAGTTGGGCAGATATTTCCATGTTTATACAGATAGCACTATAGATATTTCCATCTTAATAGAGATGGCGGTGTAGATATGTCCATGTTTGTATAGATGGCGGTGTAGATATTTCCATGTTCATACAGATGGCGGTGTAGATATTTCAAAGTTTATAGAGATAGCGCTGTAGTTATTTCCATATTTATAGAGAAATCTGTGTAGATATTTCCATGTATATTCAGAGAGCTGTGCAGATATTTCCATGTTTTGCAGATAGCGGTGTAGATATTTCCATGTTCATCGAGATGCCGGTGTACATATATCCATGTTCATACAGATGGCGGTGAAGATATTTCCATGTTCATACAGATGGTGGTGTAGGTATTTCCATGTTCATAGAGATGGCAGTGTAGATATTTCCAGGTTCATACAAATGGCGGTGTAGATATTTCCATGTTCATAGAGATGGCGGTGTTGATATTTCAATATTTATAGAGATAGCAGTGTAGTTATTTCCATGTTTATAGAGATAGTAGTGTAGATATTTCCATTGATATACAGATAGCTCTGTAGATATTTGCATGTTCATAGAGATAGCGGTGTAGATATTTCCATGCTCATACAGATAGCAGTGTAGATATTTCCATGTTCATTCAGATAGCGGTGTAGATATTTCCATGTTCATACAGATAGCGGTGTAGATATTTCCATGTTCATACAGATAGCGGTGTAGATATTTCCATGTTCATACAGTTAGCGGTTTAGATATTTCCATGTTCATACAGATGGCGGTGTAGATATTTACATGTTCATACAGACGGCGGTGTAGTTATTTCCATGTTCATACAGATAGCGGTGTAGATATTTCCATGTTCATACAGATAGCGGTGTAGATATTTCCATGTTCATACAGATAGCGGTGTAGATATTTCCATGTTCATACCAACAGCGGTGTAGACATTTCCATGTTCATATATTTAGCGGTGTAGATATTTCCATGTTCATACAGAGGGCGAAGATATTTCCATGTTCATACAGATAGCGGTGTAGATATTTCCATGTTCATACAGTTAGCGGTGTAGATATTTCCATGTTCATACAGATGGCGGTGTAGATATTTCCATGTTCATAGAGATGGCGGTGTTGATATCTCCATATTTATGCAGATAGCAGTGTAGTTATTTCCATGTTTATAGAGATAGCAGTGTAGATATTTCCATTGATATACAGACAGCTGTGTAGATATTTGCATGGCCATACAGATAGCAGTGTAGATAATTCCATGTTCGTACAGATAGCGGTGTAGATATTTCCATGTTCATACAGATAGCGGTGTAGATATTTCCATGTTCATACAGATAATGGTGTAGATATTTCCATGTTCATACAGATAGCGGTGTAGATATTTCCATGTTTGTACAGTTAGCGGTGTAGATATTTCCATGTTCATACAGATGGCGGTGTAGATATTTACATGTTCATACAGATGGTGGTATAAATATTTCCATGTTCGTACAGATGGCTTTGTAGATATTTCCATGTTCTTAGAGATGGCGGTGTAGATATCTCCATGTTTTTGCAGATAGCGGTATAGATATTTCCATGTTTATACAGATGGTGGTGTAGATATTTCCATGTTTATAGAGATGGCAGTGTAGATATTTCCATGTTCATACAGGTGGCGGTGTAGATATTTCCATGTTTATACAGATAGCGGTGTAGTTATTTCCGTATTTATAGAGACAGCTGTGTAGATATTTCCATTGATATACAGATTGCTGTGTAGATATTTGCATGTTCATACAGATAGCGGTGTAGATATTTCCATGTTCGTACAGATAGCGGTGTAGATATTTCCATGTTCATACAGATAGCGGTGTAGATATTTCCATGTTCATACAGATAACGGTGTAGATATTTCCACGTTCATACAGATAGCGGTGTAGATATTTCCATGTTCATACAGTTAGTGGTGTAGATATTTCCATGTTCATACAGATGGCGGTGTAGATATTTACATGTTCAAACAGATGGCGGTATAGATATTTCCATGTTCGTACAGATGGCGGTGTAGATATTTCCATGTTCATACAGATGGCGGTGTAGATATTTCCATGTATTTGCAGTTAGCGGTATAGATATTTCCATGTTTATACAGATGGTGCTGTAGATATATCCATGTTTATAGAGATGGCTGTCTAGATATTTCCATGCTTACAGAGACAGTGGTGTAGTTATTTCCAAGTTTATAGAGACAGCGTTGTAGATATTTCCATATTTATACAGATAGCGGTGAAGATATTTCCATCTTTATACAGATAGCGGTGTAGATATTTCCATGTTTATACAGATAGCAGTGTAGATATTTCCATGTTTATAGAGATAGTGTTGTAGATAATTTCAATTACAAACAGAGAGCAGTGTAGATATTTCCATGTTCATACAGATGGCGGTGTAAATATTTCCATGTTTATAGGGATGGCGGTGTAGATATTTTCATGTTTACACAGATGGCGGTGTAGATATTTCCATGTTTACACAGATAGCGGTGTAGACATTTCCATGTTTACACAGATAGCGGTGTGGATATTTCCATGTTTACGCAGATAGCAGTGTAGATATTTCCATGTTTATACAGATAGCGGTGCGGATATTTCCATGTTTATACAGATAGTTGGGCAGATATTTCCATGTTTATACAGATAGCGGTGTAGATATTTCCATCTTAATATAGATGGCGGTGTAGATACGTCCATGTTTGTACAGATGGCGGTGTAGATATTTCCATGTTCATACAGATGGCGGTGTAGATATTTCGAAGTTTATAGAGATAGCGCTGTAGTTATTTCCATATTTATAGAGAAGTCTGTGTAGATATTTCCGTGTATATTCAGATAGCTGTGTAGATATTTCCATGTTCATGCAGATAGCGGTGTAGATATTTCCATGTTCATCCAGATGCCGGTGTACATATATCCATGTTCATACAGATGGCGGTATTGATATTTCCATGTTCGTACGGATGGCAGTGTAGATATTTCCGTGTTCATACAGGTGGCGGTGTAGATATTTCCATGTTTATACAGATAGCAGTGTAGTTATTTCCATGTTTATAGAGACAGGTGTGTAGATATTTCCATTGATATACAGATAGCTGTGTAGATATTTGCTGTTCATACAGATAGCGGTGTAGATATTTCCATGTTCGTACAGATAGCGATGTAGATATTTCCATGTTCATACAGATAGCGGTGTAGATATTTCCATGTTCATACAGATAACGGTGTAGATATTTCCACGTTCATACAGATAGCAGTGTAGATATTTCCATGTTCATACAGTTAGCGGTGTAGATATTTCCATGTTCATACAGATGGCGGTATAGATATTTACATGTTCATACAGATGGCGGTATAGATATTTCCATGTTCGTACCGATGGCGGTGTAGATATTTCCACGTTCATAGAGATGGCGGTGTAGATATTTCCATGTTTTTGCAGTTAGCGGTATAGATATTTCCATGTTTATACAGATGGTGCTGTAGTTATTTCCATGTTTATAGAGATGGCGGTCTAGATATTTCCATGTTTACAGAGATAGTGGTGTAGTTATTTCCAAGTTTATAGAGACAGCGTTGTAGATATTTCCATATTTATACAGATAGCGGTGAAGATATTTCCATGTTTATACAGATAGCGGTGTAGATATTTCCATGTTTATACAGATAGCAGTGTAGATATTTCCATGTTTATAGAGATAGTGTTGTAGATAATTTCAATTTCAAACAGAGAGCAGTGTAGATATTTCCAAGTTCATACAGATAGCGGTGTAGATATTTCCACGTTTATAGAGATGGCGGTGTAGATATTTCCATGTTCATACAGAGGACGGTGTAGATATTTCCATGTTTATAGGGATGGCCGTGTAGATATTTTCATGTTTACACAGATGGCGGTGTAGATATTTCCATGTTTACACAGATAGCGGTGTAGACATTTCCATGTTTACACAGATAGCGGTGCGGATATTTCCATGTTTATTCAGATAGCGGTGCAGATATTTCCATGTTTATACAGATATTTGGGCAGATATTTCCATGTTTATACAGATAGCGGTGTAGATATTTCCATCTTAATACAGATGGCGGTGTAGATATTTCCATGATCGTACAGATGGCGGTGTAGATATTTCCATGTTCATACAGATGGCGGTGTAGATATTTCGAAGTTTATAGAGATAGCGCTGTAGTTATTTCCATATTTATAGAGAAATCTGTGTAGATATTTCCGTGTATATTCAGATAGCTGTGTAGATATTTCCATGTTCATACAGATAGCGGTGTAGATATTTCCATGTTCATAGAGATAACGGTGTAGATATTTACATCTTCATACAGATAGCGGTACAGATATTTCCATGTTCATACAGTAAGCATTGTAGATATTTCCATGTTCATACAGATGTCAGTGTAGATATTTACATGTTCATACAGATGTCGGTGTAGATATTTCCATGTTCGTACAGATTGCGTTGTAGATATTTCCATGTTCATAGAGATGGAGGTGTAGATATTTCCATGTTTATGCAGATAGCAGTATAGATATTTCCATGTTTACACAGACGGTGGTGTAGATATTTCCAGGTTTATAGAGATGTCGGTCTAGGTATTTCCATGTTTATAGAGATAGTAGTGTAGTTATTTCGAAGTTTATACAGACAGCTTTGCAGATATTTCCATGTTTATAGAGACAGCGTTGTAGATATTTCCATGTTTATAGAGATAGCAGGGAAGATATTTCCATGTTTATACAGATAGCGGTGTAGATATTTCCGTGTTTATACAGGTAGCAGTGTAGATATTTCCATGTTGATAGAGATGGTGGTGTAGATAATTCCCATTTTATACAGATAGCAGTGTAGATATTTCGAAGTTCATACAGATAGCGGTGTAGATATTTCCACGTTTATAGAGATGGCGGTGTAGATATTTCCATATTCATACAGATGGCGGTGTAGATATTTCCATGTTTATAGAGATGGCAGTGTAGATATTTTCATGTTTGCACAGATGGCGGTGTAGATATTTCCATGTTTACAAAGATAGCGGTGTAGACATTTCCATGTTTACACAGATAGCGGTGTGGATATTTCAATGTTTATCCAGATAGCGGTGTAGATATTTCCATGTTTATACAGAAAGCGGTGCGGATATTTCCATGTTACTACAGATAGCGGTGCAGATATTTCCATGTTTATTCAGATAGTGGTGTAGATATTTCCATCTTAATACAGATGGCGGTGTAGATATTTCCATGTTTATGCAGGTAGCGGTATAGATATTTCCATTTTTATACAGATGGTGGTGTAGATATTTCCATGTTTATGCAGATGGCGGTATAGTTATTTCCATGTTTATACAGATGGTGGTGTAGATATTTCCATGTTCATACAGATGGCGGTGTAGATATTTCGAAGTTTATAGAGATAGCGCTGTTGTTATTTCTATATTTATGTAGAAATCTGTGTAGATATTTCCATGTATAGGCAGATAGCTGTGTAGATATTTCCATGTTGATGCAGATAGCGGTGTAGTTATTTCCATGTTCATCCAGATGCCGGTGTAGATACATCCATGTTCATAGTGATGGCGGTGAAGATATTTACATGTTCATACAGATGGCGGTGAAGATATTTCCATGTTCGTACGGATGGCAGTGTAGATATTTCCATGTTCATACAGGTGGCGGTGTAGATATTTCCACGTTTATACAGATAGCCGTGTAGTTATTTCCATGTTTATAGAGATAGCAGTGTAGATATTTCCATTGATATACAGATAGCTGTGTAGATATTTGCATGGTCATACAGATAGCGGTGTAGATATTTCCATGTTCGTACAGATAGCGGTGTAGATATTTCCATGTTCATACGGATAGCGGTGTAGATATTTCCATGTTCATACAGATAACGGTGTAGATATTTCCATGTTCATACAGATGGCGGTGTAGATATTTCCATGTTCATACAGTTAGCGGTGCAGATATTTCCATGTTCATACAGATGGCGGTGTAGATATTTACATGTTCATACAGATGGCGGTATAGATATTTCCATGTTCGTACAGATGGTGGTGTAGATATTTCCATGTTCATAGAGATGGCGGTGTTGATATTTCCATGTTTATAGAGATGGCGGTTTAGTTATTTCCATGTTTACAGAGATAGTGGTGTAGTTATTTCCAAGTTTATAGAGATGGCGGTGCAGATATTTCCATGTTCATACAGAGGACGGTGTAGATATTTCCATGTTTATAGGGATGGCGGTGTAGATATTTCCATGTTCATACAAATAGCGGTGTAGATATTTCCATGTTCATAGAGATGGCTGTGTTGATATTTCCATATTTATAGAGATAGCAGTGTAGTTATTTCCATGTTTATAGAGATAGTAGTGTAGATACTTCCATTGCTAAACTGATAGCTGTGTAGATATTTGCATGTTCATAGAGATAGCAGTGTAGATATTTCCATGTTCATAGAGATAGCGGTGTGGATATTTCCATGTTCATTCAGATAGCGGTGTATATACTTCCATGTTCATACAGATAGCGGTGTACATATTTCCATGTTCATACAGATAGCGGTGTAGATATTTCATTGTTCATACAGTTAGCGGTTTAGATATTTCCATGTTCATACAGATGGCGGTGTAGATATTTACATGTTCATACAGATGGCGGTGTAGTTATTTCCATTTTCATACAGATTGCGGTGTAGATATTTGCATGTTCATACAGATAGCGGTGTAGATATTTCCATGTTCATACAGATAGCGGTGTAGAGATTTCCATGTTCATATATTTAGCGGTGTAGATATTTCCATGTTCATACAGATGACGAAGATATTTCCATGTTCATACAGATAGCGGTGTAGATATTTCCATGTTCATACAGTTAGCGGTGTAGATATTTCCATGTTCATACAGATGGCGGTGTAGATATTTCCATGTTCATACAGATGGCGGTGTAGATATTTCCATGTTCATATAGATGGCGGTGTAGATATTTCCATATTTATACAGATAGCAGTGTAGTTATTTCCATGTTTATAGAGACAGCAGTGTAGATATTTCCATTGATATACAGATAGCTGTGTAGATATTTGCATGGTCATACAGATGGCAGTGTAGATATTTCCATGTTCATACAGGTGGCGGTGTAGATATTTCCATGTTTATACAGATAGCAGTGTAGTTATTTCCATATTTATAGAGTAATCTGTGTAGATATTTCCATGTTCATGCAGATAGCGGTGTAGATATTTCCATGTTCATGCAGATGCCTGTGTACATATATCCATGTTCATACAGATGGCGGTGAAGATATTTCCATGTTCATACAGATGGTGGTGTAGATATTTCCATGTTCATACAAATGACGGTGTAGATATTTCCAAGTTCATAGAGATGGCGGTGTAGATATTTCCATGTTTATAGAGATAGCAGTGTAGATATTTCCATTGATATACAGATAGCTGTGTAGATATTTGCATGTTCATAGAGATAGCGGTGTAGATATTTGCATGTTCATAGTGATAGCGGTGTAGATATTTCCATATTCATACAGATAGCGGTGTAGATATTTCCATGTTCATACAGATAGCGGTGTAGATATTTCCATGTTCATACAGATAGCGGTGTAGATATTTCCATGTTCATACAGTTAGCGGTGTAGATACTCCCATGTTCATACAGATGGCGGTGTAGATATTTACATGTTCATACAGATGGCGGGGTAGATATTTCCATGTTCATACAGATAGCGGTGTAGATATTTCCATGTTCATACAGATGGCGGTGAACATATTTATATGTTCATACAGATGGGGTTGTAGACATTTCCATGTTTGTACGGATGGCAGTGTAGATATTTCCTTGTTCATACAGGTGGCGGTGTAGATATTTCCATGTTTATACAGATAGCAGTGTAGTTATTTCCATGTTAATGGAGATAGCTGTGTAGATATTTCCATTGATATACAGATAGCTGTGTAGATATTTGCAAGTTCATACAGATAGCGGTGTAGATATTTCCATGTTTGTACAGATAGCGGTGTAGATATTTCCATGTTCATACAGATAGCGGTGTAGATATTTCCATGTTCATACAGATAACGGTGTAGATATTTCCATGTTCATACAGACAGCGGAGTAGATATTTCCATGTTCATACAGTTAGCGGTGTAGATATTTCCATGTTCATACAGATGGCGGTGTAGATATTTAAATGTTCATACAGATGGCGGTATAGATATTTCCATGTTCGTACAGATGGCGGTGTAGATATTTCCGTGTTCATAGAGATGGCGGTGTAGATATATCCATGTTTATGCAGATAGCGTTATAGATATTTCCATGTTTATACAGATGGTGGTGTAGATATTTCCATGTTTATAGACATGGCGGTCTAGATATTTCCATGTTTACAGAGATAGTGGTGTAGTTATTTCCAAGTTTATAGAGACAGCGTTGTAGATATTTCCATGTTTATACATATAGCGGTGAAGATATTTCCATGTTTATACAGACAGCAGTGTAGATATTTCCATGTTTATAGAAATAGTGGTGTAGATAATTTCAATTTTACATAGAGAGCACTGTAGATATTTCCAAGTTCATACAGATAGCCGTGTAGATATTTCCACGTTTATAGAGATGGCGGTGTAAATAATTCCATGTTCATACAGATGGTGGTGTAGATATTTCCATGTTTATAGGGATGGCGGTGTAGATATTTCGAAGTTTATAGAGATAGCGCTTTAGTTATTTCCATATTTATAGAGAAATCTGTGTAGATATTTCCATGTACATTCAGATAGCTGTGTAGATATTTCCATGTTCATGCAGATGCCTGTGTACATATATCCATGTTCATACAGATGGCGGTGAAGATATTTCCATGTTTATACAGATGGTGGTGTAGATATTTCCATGTTCATACAAATGGCGGTGTAGATATTTCCATGTTCATAGAGATGGCGGTGTAGATATTTCCATATTTATACAGATAACAGTGTAGTTATTTCCATGTTTATAGAGATAGCAGTGTAGATATTTCCATTGATATACAGATAGCTGTGTAGATATTTGCATGTTCATAGAGATAGCGGTGTAGATATTTGCATGTTCATAGTGATAGCGGTGTAGATATTTCCATGTTCATACAGATAGCGGTGTAGATATTTCCATGTTCATACAGATAGCGGTGTAGATATTTCCATGTTCATACAGGTAGCGGTGTAGATATTTCCATGTTCATACAGTTAGCGGTGTAGATATTCCCATGTTCATACAGATAGCGGTGTAGATATTTCCATTGATATACAGATAGCGGTGTAGATATTTCCATGTTCATAAAGATAGCGGTGTAGATATTTCCATTTTCATACAGATAGCGGTGTAGATATTTCCATGTTCATACCAATAGCGGTGTAGACATTTCAATGTTCATACATTTAGCAGTGTAGATATTTCCATGTTCATACAGATGCCGGTGAAGATATTTATATGTTCATACACATGGGGGTGTAGACATTTCCATATTTGTACGGATGGCAGTGTAGATATTTCCTTGTTCGTACAGGTGGCGGTGTAGATATTTCCATGTTTATACAGATAGCAGTGTAGTTATTTCCATATTAATGGGGATAGCTGTGTGGATATTTCCATTGATATACAGATAGCTGTGTAGCTATTTGCAAGTTCATACAGATAGCGGTGTAGATATATCCATGTTCGTACAGATAGCGGTGTAGATATTTCCATGTTCATACAGATAGCGGTGTAGATATTTCCATGTACATACAGATAACGGTGTAAATATTTCCATGTTCATACAGACAGCGGTGTAGATATTTCCATGTTCACACAGTTAGCGGTGTAGATATTTCCATGTTCATACAGATGGCGGTGTATTTATTTACATGTTCATACAGATGGCGGTATAGATATTTCCATGTTCGTACAGATGGCGGTGTAGATATTTCCATGTTCATAGAGATGGCGGTGTAGATATATCCATGTTTATGCAGATAGCGGTATAGATATTTCCATGTTTATACAGATGGTGGTGTAGATATTTCCATGTTTATAGAGATGGCGGTCTAGATATTTCCATGTTTACAGAGATAGTGGTGTAGTTATTTCCAAGTTTATAGAGACAGCGTTGTAGATATTTCCATGTTTATACATATAACGGTGAAGATATTTCCATGTTTATACAGATAGCGGTGTAGATATTTCCATGTTTATAGAGATAGTGGTGTAGTTATTTCCATGTTCACCCAGATGCCGGTGTACATATATCCATGTTCATACAGACGGCGTTGAAGATATTTCCATGTTCATACAGATGGCGGTGTAGATATTTCCATGTTCATACAAATGGCGGTGTAGATATTTCCATGTTCATAGAGATGGCGGTGTAGATATTTCCATGTTCATACAAATGGCGGTGTAGATATTTCCATGTTCATAGAGATGGCGGTGTAGATATTTCCATATTTATACAGATAGCGGTGTAGTTATTTCCATGTTTATAGAGATCGCAGTGTAGATATTTCCATTGATATACAGATAGCTGTGTAGGTATTTGCATGTTCATACAGATAGCGGTGTAGATATTTCCATGTTCATACAGATAGCGGGCTAGATATTTCCATGTTAATACAGATAGCGATGTAGATATTTCCATGTTCTTACCGATAGCAGTGTAGATATTTCCATGTTCATACAGTTAGCGGTGTAGATATTTCCATGTTCTTAGAGATGGCGGTGTAGATATCTCCATGTTTACGCAGATAGCGGTATAGATATTTCCATGTTTATACAGATGGTGGTGTAGTTATTTCCATGTTTATAGAGATGGCAGTGTAGATATTTCCATGTTCATACAGATGGCGGTGTAAATATTTCCATGTTAATGGGGCTGGCGGTGTAGATATTTTCATGTTTACACAGATGGCGGTGTAGATATTTCCATGTTTACACAGATAGCGGTGTAGACATTTCCATGTTTACACAGATAGCGGTGTGGATATTTCCATGTTTATGCAGATAGCGGTGCGGATATTTCCATGTTTATACAGATAGTTGGGCAGATATTTCCATGTTTATACAGATAGCGGTGTAGATATTTCCATCTTAATACAGATGGCGGTGTAGATATGTCCATGTTTGTACAGATGGCGGTGTAGATATTTCCATGTTCATACAGATGGCGGTGTAGATATTTCGAAGTTTATAGAGATAGTGCTGTAGTTATTTCCATATACATAGAGAAATCTGTGTAGATATTTCCGTGTATATTCAGATAGCTGTGTAGATATTTCCATGTTCATGCAGATAGCGGTGTAGATATTTCCATGTTCATCCAGATGCCGGTGTACATATATGCATGTTCATACAATGGCGGTGAAGATATTTCCATGTTCATACAGATGGTGGTGTAGATATTTCCATGTTCATACAAATGGCGGTGTAGATATTTCCATGTTCATAGAGATGGCGGTTTAGATAGTTCCATGTTCATACAAATGGCCGTGTAGATATTTCCATGTTCATAGAGATGTCGGTGTAGATATTCCCATATTTATACAGATAGCAGTGTAGTTATTTCCATGTTTATAGGGATAGCAGTGTAGATATTTTCATTGATATACAGATAGCTGTGTAGATATTTGCATGTTCATACAGATAGTGGTCTAGATATTTCCATGTTGATACAGATAGCGGTGTAGATATTTCCATGTTCATACAGATGGCGGTGTAGATATTTACATGTTCATACAGATGGCGGTGTAGGTATTTCCATGTTCATACAGATGGCGGTGTAGATATTTCCATGTTCATACAGATGGCGGTGTAGATATTTCCATGTTCATACAGATAGCGTTGTAGATATTTCCATGTTCATACCGATAGCGGTGTAGATATTTCCATGCTCATACCGTTAGTGGTGAAGATATTTCCATGTTCATACAGATGGCGGTGTAGATATTTTCATGTTCATACAGATGGCGGTGTAGATATTTCCATGTTCGTACGGATGGCATTGTAGGTGTTTCCATGTTCATGCAGGTGGCAGTGTAGATATTTCCATGTTTATACAGATAGCAGTGTAGTTATTTCCATGTTTATAGAGACAGCTGTGTAGATATTTCCATTGATATACAGATAGCTGTGTAGATATTTGCATGTTCATACAGATAGCGGTGTAGATATTTCCATGTTCGTACAGATAGCGGTGTAGATATTTCCATGTTCATACAGATAGCGGTGTAGATATTTCCATGTTCATACAGATAGCAGTGTAGATATTTGCATGTTCATACAGATAACGGTGTAGATATTTCCATGTTTATTCAGATGGCGGTGTAGAGATTTCCATGTTCATACAGATAGCGGTGTAGAGATTTCCTTTTTCATACAGATAGCGCTATAGATATTTCCATGTTCATACCAATAGCGGTGTAGACATTTCTATGTTCATACAGATAATGGTGTAGATATTTCCATGTTCATACAGACAGCGGTGTAGATATTTCCATGTTCATACCGTTAGCGGTGTAGATATTTCCATGTTCATACAGATGGCAGTGTAGGTATTTACATGTTCATACAGATGGCGGTATAGATATTTCCATGTTCGTACAGATGGCGGTGTAGATATTTCCATGTTCATAGAGATGGCGGTGTACATATTTCCATGTTTATGCAGATAGCGGTATACATATTTCCATGTTTATACAGATGGTGGTGTAGATATTTACATGTTTATAAAGATGGCGGTCTAGATATTTCCATGTTTACAGAGATAGTGGTGTAGTTATTTATAAGTTTATAGAGACAGCGTTGTAGATATTTCCTTGTTTATACAGATAGCGGTGAAGATATTTCCATGTTTATAGAGATAGCGTTGTAGATATTTCCATGTTTATACAGATAGCAGTGTAGATATTTCCATGTTTATAGAGATAATGGTGTACATAATTTCAATTTTATACAGAGAGCAGTATAGATATTTCCAAGTTCATACAGATAGCGGTGTAGATATTTCCACGTTTATAGAGATGGCGGTGTAGATATTTCCATGTTCATACAGATGGTGGTGTAGATATTTCCATGTTTATAGGGATGGCGGTGTAGATATTTTCATGTTTACAAAGATGGCAGTGTAGATATTTGCATGTTTACACAGATAGCGGTGTAGACATTTCCATGTTTACACAGATAGCGGTGTGGATATTTCCATGTTTATGCAGATAGCAGTGTAGATATTTCCATGTTTATACAGATAGCGGTTCGGATATTTCCATGTTTACAGAGATAGTTGGGCAGATATTTCCATGTTGATACAGATAGCACTATAGATATTTCCATCTTAATAGAGATGGCGGTGTAGATATGTCCATGTTTGTATAGATGGCGGTGTAGATATTTCCATGTTCATACAGATGGCGGTGTAGATATTTCAAAGTTTATAGAGATAGCGCTGTAGTTATTTCCATATTTATAGAGAAATCTGTGTAGATATTTCCATGTATATTCAGAGAGCCATGCAGATATTTCCATGTTCATGCAGATAGCGGTGTAGATATTTCCATGTTCATCGAGATGCCGGTGTACATATATCCATGTTCATACAGATGGCAGTGAAGATATTTCCATGTTCATGCAGATGGTGGTGTAGGTATTTCCATGTTCATAGAGATGGCAGTGTAGATATTTCCAGGTTCATACAAATGGCGGTGTAGATATTTCCATGTTCATAGAGATGGCGGTGTTGATATTTCAATATTTATAGAGATAGCAGTGTAGTTATTTCCATGTTTATAGAGATAGTAGTGTAGATATTTCCATTGATATACAGATTGCTCTGTAGATATTTGCATGTTCATAGAGATAGCGGTGTAGATATTTCCATACTCATACAGATAGCAGTGTAGATATTTCCATGTTCATACAGATAGCGGTGTAGATATTTCCATGTTCATACAGATAGCGGTGTAGATATTTCCATGTTCATACAGATAGCGGTGTAGATATTTCCATGTTCATACAGTTAGCGGTTTAGATATTTACATGTTCATACAGATGGCGGTGTAGATATTTACATGTTCATACAGATGGCGGTGTAGTTATTTCCATGTTCATACAGATAGCGGTGTAGATATTTCCATGTTCATACAGATAGCGGTGTAGATATTTCCATGTTCATACAGATAGCGGTGTAGATATTTCCATGTTCATACCAACAGCGGTGTAGACATTTCCATGTTCATATATTTAGCGGTGTAGATATTTCCATGTTCATACAGAGGGCGAAGATATTTCCATGTTCATACAGATAGCGGTGCAGATATTTCCATGTTCATACAGTTAGCGGTGTAGATATTTCCATGTTCATACAGATGGCGGTGTAGATATTTCCATGTTCATAGAGATGGCGGTGTTGATATCTCCATATTTATGCAGATAGCAGTGTAGTTATTTCCATGTTTATAGAGATAGCAGTGTAGATATTTCCATTGATATACAGACAGCTGTGTAGATATTTGCATGGTCATACAGATAGCAGTGTAGATAATTCCATGTTCGTACAGATAGCGGTGTAGATATTTCCATGTTCATACAGAGAGCGGTGTAGATATTTCCATGTTCATACAGATAATGGTGTAGATATTTCCATGTTCATACAGATAGCGGTGTAGATATTTCCATGTTCGTACAGTTAGCGGTGTAGATATTTCCATGTTCATACAGATGGCGGTGTAGATATTTACATGTTCATACAGATGGTGGTATAAATATTTCCATGTTCGTACAGATGGCTTTGTAGATATTTCCATGTTCTTAGAGATGGCGGTGTAGATATCTCCATGTTTTTGCAGATAGCGGTATAGATATTTCCATGTTTATACAGATGGTGGTGTAGATATTTCCATGTTTATAGAGATGGCAGTGTAGATATTTCCATGTTCATACAGGTGGCGGTGTAGATATTTCCATGTTTATACAGATAGCGGTGTAGTTA